>NW_026712360.1:0-2400000 GCF_030504385.1 Musca domestica | reverse complement strand
GTAGGTGTCTCCAGGGGCCAAATGTTGTGCATAAAGTTTATATACCCTGACGGAAATGATTTCTAAAGTCATTTACGCTATCGCATATGACCACTGGGGTCATTTGGGATCTACTACGCTATCATGGATGTCTACTAAGGTCCTCTTCTTGAAGGTAGGTGTCTCCTAGGGTCAAATTCTGTCCAGAAAGGTAATATATCCTAACGTAGAGGACCCCTGAAATTTTCCACTCTATCGTAGATGACTATCTATTCTAACGTAGATGACCTTTTCAATGATTTACTCTGTCGTAGATGTCGACTAAGACCATCTACTCTATCGTAGATGCCAATATAGGTTATCTATTCTTCCGTAGATGACAAGTGGGGAGATCTACTCTATCGTAAACGTCCGGGTCTACTACTCGGGTATCTAATCTATCGAGTCTCGGGTATCTACTCTATTGAGTGGATGACACTGGGGTCATCTCTATCGTAGATGGTCATTAGTGTCATTTTTTCTATCGTAGATGACATCGTAGACGGTCAGTGGGTTCAGCTACTTTATCGCACATAGTCGACGGGGCCTTCTTCTAACGTAGATGTCTCCTGGAGCCATCTAACAAATCGTAGATGGTCACTTGGGTCAGCTACTTTATCGTATGTGGCCTCTGGGACCTTCTAAAAAAACCACTGGAATCATCTACTATTGTAGATGGCTTCCAGGGTCATCTACACTATTGCAGATGACCGCTGGTGCCATCTATTTTTCGTAGATGGCCACTGGGGTCATCTACTTTTCCGTAGGTGGCCACTGGGGTCATCTACTTTTTCGTAGATGCATGCTGGGGTCATCTACGTTTTCTAAGATAACCACTGGGGTCATCTGCGCTATCGTGGATGTCCACTAAGGTCATAGATGCCCACTTAGACCATCTACGATACTGAAAATGGCCACTGGCGTGACATATCCTTTCGTAAATCACCACTTGGTTCATCTACGTTATAGTAGATGGCCCCTGGGCACATCCTCACTACTGTAGATGTTCACCAAGGTTATCTAACCTTACGTAGCGTGGTCACCTACCACTTGGCTCATCTACGGTATTGTAGATGGCCAGTAAGTTCATTTTCGCTATCGTAGATGGCTACCTAGGTCATATACTTCGCCATAGATGGCCTCTAGAGTCATCCACGCTACCGTAGATTTTTACTAAGGTTGTCTACCCTCAGCGCGGTCACCTACCACTCGGCTCATCTACGATATTGTAGATGGCTACTATGGTCATCTACAGTATTGTAGATGGCCACTAAGGTAATCTATGGTATTGTAGATGGCCACTAAGGTTTTCTTCGTTTTCGTAGATGGCCACTTAGGTCATCTACTCCGTAAAAGATGGCTTCTGAAATCATCCGTGCTATCCTAGATTTTTACTACGGTTGTCTACCATTACGTAGCGGGATCATCTACCACTCGGCTCATCTACGATATTGTAGATGGCTACTATGGTCATTTACGGTATTGTAGATGGCTACTATGGTCATCTACGGTATTGTAAATGGCCACTAAGGTTTTCTTCGTTATCGTAGATGGCCACTTAGGTCATCTACTTCGTAAAAGATGGCTTCTGAAATCATCCGTCTATTTTAAGTATCGGACCTCTGAAGACTTCTACAGCATCGTAGATGGCCGCTAAGTTCATGTAATCTATCTTAGAGTGCCGTCGGGGTCACCTTCTCTTCAGAAAATGGCCGTTTGGTTCATCTACGGTATCGTAGATGGCCACTAAGGTCATATCTGGTATTGTATATGGCCAGTGAGGTCATCTTCGCTATCGTAGATTGTCACATATGTCATCTACCCCGCCATATATGACCACTGGAATCATCCGTGCTACCATAGATGTTTATAAAGGTTGTCTACCCTAACGTAGCTGACCTCTAGAGACTTCTACAATATCGTAGATGTCCGCTAAGTTGATCGACTCTATTTTAGAATGCCGTCGGGTCACCTTCTGTACAGTAAATGGCCGCTTGGTTATTTACGGTATCGTAGATGGCCACTAAGGTCATCTCCGGTATTGTATATGGCCAGCGAGGTCATCTTCGCTATCGTAGATTGCCACTTATGTCATTTTCCCCGCCATATATGACCACTGGAATCATCCGTGCTACCATAGCTGTTTATAAAGGTTGTCTACCCTAACGTAGCTAACATCTAGATACTTCTACAATATCGTAGATGTCCGCTAAGTTGATATACTCTATTTTAGAATGCCGTCGGGGTCACCTTCTCTTCAGTAAATTACCTGTTGGTTCATCTACAGTATCGAAGATGGTCACTAAGGTCATCGGTGGTCATCCATTCCGAAGTAGATGGCTACTGGCATCATCTATCCTATCAGTGATGTCTACTTTTGCCATTTACTCTATCGTGTTTGACTATTGCATCATCTGCTCTATCGCTGATGTCCACTGGGGTAATATAATCTGTCGTAGATGACTTCTGTAGTCATATACTCCATCGTAGATGTTCGTAAAGGTCATTTACTCTTTCGATGGGATCATCAATTTAATCGTAGACGACCCATACACTATCGTACATGTCCACTTGTGTGTCTTCCACTGATGTGTAGATGGTCTCCATTTGTGTCTTTTACTGATGTGTAGATGGTCTCATATCGTCGTAGATGACATCGTAGATGTCACTTGGTCCATCTACTTTACAAATAGGATCCTCTATATTGTCGGACCGTTTTCCTTAATATATCCGTTAAGGGTCGTAGGGCGACTAAATAAATTACTGAGGGATTTTTCGAAGTATTTACTATTCCAAAAAATCTATAATTTCAATTTTCTTAAAAAAAAATAGATTCTGAATTGAAAAAAATTGGAAATTGCTTCAAACGGGAATGAAAATAATAATTAAAAAATCTGAGCTTCCCTATTTCCAAAAGAAGTAATAAAAGAATGGAAAACTAAAAAACTAATTGGCAAACATTTTGCCTACCTTCCTATTCGATTTTTAATTAATTTAATGGACTTTTTGTTTTGAATATTTAATTTGAAAAAAAAAAAAAAATAAAAAAAATCCTAAGACTGACAATTAAATTGATTTTACATAACAAGAAAAACAAGCAGAAAATGGAAAAACTCGAACTCGAAATGGATATGTATTATTTTAATTAAGAAAAAAATAGCAACAAATAATTGGCAATTGTGAAAAATTTACAAAAAAAAAAAAAAAAAAAAAAAAAAATGGAGAAGAATAAAAAAAAAAATATTTAGAGCATGTGTGTGTTGAATCAATATTATTGAAATTATTGCCCGTTTGCCTAAATTACCAGCCGAGTAGATAATGCAAATTCTAAAAACCATAAAAAACAACCAACCAAACCTAGAGAAAAAATATATATGGAAATAATTTTATTTAATTAATTTACTGCCAAACAAAAATAAATATTAAAAAAAAACAGAAAAAAATTTTACACAATTTTGCCAAGGTTTTAATTACAATTAATTAGAAATAAAAAAGATAAACTTCCCCAGCTTAACAACAACAACAAAAAATAATAACAATGGATTATGCATGCAGAAATTAAATTAAAAAAAAAAAATTAAAAACAAAAAACTTGAAATAACAATAAATAATTATTGACATCAGTGTCAACAAACCATCGAGACCAATTATGATAAATAAAAAAAATAACAAACACACATGTATTTTTTTTTAAATTTCATTTTTAATTAAACACAATTACGTATTACTTAAATGGTAATTTGAAAAAGCAAAAAAAAAACACACATTGAAAATTTTTAGCTAAAATTGAAATTTAACACACACACCCACACAAAATGTTTTTAAATGTTAGGTATTAAAATAAAAATCATATGTTTTTTGATATATAAAAAAATTGAAAAAAAAAATAAAAATAATAATTAAATTAAAAAACAAGCAAACAAACTCTTGAAAATCAACAGCAACTACGTAAATGTGTGGTAGTCACAATAATAATAATGAAAAAAAAAAAAAAAAAACAAATACTTGTAACTCACACTAAAAAGCATGCACATTCCACCACGCCCCATTATCACACACAGATCCTCGCCCCCACACTCACACCCACACACCAGCAGAGAAATTGTCAAACAATTTCAAAAACAAAAATAATTCACTTCAAATTTTTGCAAATTAATTTTGTTTCACTTGAAGAAGAAAAAACAACAACAACAAAATTTGCAAAAACAACAATAAAAAGCAACAACAACAATCGAATTAATTCAATTCCTAAAATAAATCATTCAAATGTTGCCGAAAATGGGTGTTAGAGCATAACCCACACTTCTCACCCATACACTCATACCGACGCAGCCAACTTGTGTGTAGCTGCTGCATCATACCCATACATCCATCCACTCATTATTTTAATCTCGATGTTAATGAAACGTCAAAAATACCACCCTCACCACCACCACCACCACTACTACCAGCAAGACCCTTCGCTCAAAAAAGGAAAATCTATAGAAAACAACAACAACAAAAATATTTGAGAGGAAACCAAATCCATCAATAAAGTGTTAAGAAAACAAGTGGAAAAAATATGTCTTTCTTTGGAAAGAGGGAGGGATGGAGGGGTATTTACAAGAGGTGAGTATGAAAAATCGAAAAAAAGAAAACCTTTTAAAAACAATTCAAGGGTGCCATATAGGTCTTTTAAGGGTTTACCTACACTATCGTAGATGGCTCCTGGGGACATCTACTCTATCGTAGATGGTCACTGAGGCCATATACGCCAACCTAGATGTCCACTAGGGTCGTTTACCCCATTGTAGATGGACCCTAGGTTTATCTACTCTATCGTAGATTACCTCTAGGGACATCTACTCTATCGTAGATTACCTCTAGGGACATCAACTCTGTCGTTGATGACAATTGCGGACATCTACACTATCATAGATGGCCACTACGGGTATCTACTTTATCGTAGATGACCACTGGGGACATCTACTCTTTCGTAGATGACCACTGGGGACATCTACTTTATCGAAGTTGGCCACCAATGCCATTTACTCAACCGTAGATGACATTAGGGACATCTACTCTATCGTAGATGACCACTGGGAAGGTCTACTCTATCGTAGATGGCCACTGCAGACATCTACACTTTAATACATGGCCACTACGGACATCTACTTTATCGTAGGTCATTTACCCTATCATAGATGGGCCCTAGGTTCATCTACTCTATCGTAGATGACCAGTGGGGACATCTACTCTATCGTAGATGACCACTGGGGACATCTACTCTATCGTAGATGATCACTAGGGATATATACTCTATTGTAGATACCCAATGAGGTCCTCTAGTCAACGGTAGATGACCAGCGGAGACATCTACTCCGTCGTAGAAGGCCTCTGGGGACGTCTTCTCTGTCGTAGATGACCACCGGGGACATCTACTCCGTCGTAGAAAGCCTCTGGGGACGTCTTCTTTTTTTTTTTTTTTTTTTTTTTAAATTATTTATTCTTTATTGAAGTGTATATTAAAATTTACAATACATTTTCCCGCGAAGCTTTTAGCTTGTCTGCAGGATGATCTTAGTAGTAATTTATATATATACATTTTACAATTTTCATTTCAACAGTTCAACTGTAGGGTATCATACATTTCCAAAAAATCTTATATTCGAAGATTATAAGCTTATTAAGTGGTTTTTTAATAGTTTTTTTCTTTTCATTTTATTTCTAATATTAAATATTTCAAGGGGCAGTTCATTTAGGGCACTTGGAAGGCTGACCTCAAGAGCTCTTCTGCCATATTCGTTTTTGAAACTGGGTATCTTGTATCTTCCTTGTGCCTGTCTTCTTGTGTTTATATTGTGGTCGAAATGTTGCAACAGCGAGTTATCATTAGAGAATTCGTTTGTGATTACAGATTTGTAGAGATTTTTTATGTTGAGAATATGCAGCTTTTTATGTATATTGTTGTTGTTACATTGTCGTGCTGTGGAGCGTTGAGTACCTACAGAGTTTGAATGTTGTTCGTATAAATTTGATTTATTAAGGCTTTTCTGAAGTATTTTCAAAACTCTGTTTTGGGCAGTTTGTAATATTGAAATATTCGCTGAATTTCCCCAAGAAGTTATTCCATGCCTCAGATACGATTCTGCTAATGAAAAATATGCTTGTCGGATGACATGATATGGAGCACAATTGCTTAGGTGATAAATGGCATATGATGATTTTCTAAGTTTTTTTATGACGTTATCAATGTGTGACTTCCATTTAAAGTGAGTGTCCAATATTACACCAAGATATTTATATGTGTCGACTACTTCTATCTTAGTTGTGCAGTTATCGACATATTGGTCGTTGGTTGTATCATTTGTATGTATACATTCATAATTGTGAAATATTATTGAAATATTTGTTCCTGGTGTGTGTCTCGTTCGAAAGTGCATAAGCTTCGTCTTACTAGCATTAATGACCAGGCCATTATCGTGACACCATCTGGTTAGCTTATTCATCTCCGATTGCATCCTTCGTTCTGCAGAACGTATGGATGTATCTGATACTAATATTGCAGTATCATCAGCATACGAGAAGGCAATGCTATCGTTGAGTGTTTTGATCATGTCGTTTGTGTATATGATGAAGAGAATAGGTCCGAGTTTAGATCCTTGCGGGACACCATACTCTGAGGTGTATTTATCACTTGTGGTGTTGTCTATTTTGACTTTAAACGTGCGGCATTTTATGTAGTCTTCAAACCATTTTAGACATTGGCCTCTTATTCCGTTTTTTTCTAAAATGCTCAGTAGCCTTTGATGTGACAGAGTGTCAAATGCCTTGCTGAAATCAATGAACATTGCTAGGCAGTGTTTGTTTTCAGATAAATTCTTGTTGATTTCGTTTGAAAAGTGTCCCAAGAGTTTATTAATGCTTTTTCCTTTTTGAAATCCATACTGGCTTTTATTTATAATACTATATTTTTTCAAAAAATTATTTAGTCTTCGTGTCACAATCTCTTCTAAAACTTTTTCAATGATGGGGAGAATTGATATTGGCCTATAATTTTCGTATGACAATTTAGGGCCACTCTTGTAAATTGGTCTAATTATGGACGTTTTCAGGATATCAGGAACAACTGATTCGAAGAAGCTTTTGTTTATCAAAGTTGTTATCACAGGTGCTAGTATTTCAGAATTATTTTTGAGATCGATTGGTCTTATACCATCACAACCTGGACCCTTTTTTGTATTTAGGCTATTCAAAACGTTTGCTACTTCTGCAACATTTGTATTTTCTAAATATATGGAATTTGGTACGCTATTTTCAAATGATGTCAGTGTAGTCTTTGTACAGTTGTGTACAATGTTTTCAACATTTCTTTTAAACTGTTTTGCAAAGTTTTCTGCGATTATCACTGTGTTTTGATTGGCAAAATTAATTTTGAGGGTCTCGTCTATGCTGTAACTCTTCTTTCCAATTACCTCGTTTATCGTTTTCCAAGTGTCTCGAATATTATTTCGGCTTTGGATGAATTTGTTGTAATAATATGCATTCTTAGCAAATATGATCGTTTTATTAAGTTGGTTGTTAAAAGTTTTGTAGAGTCTTTGATTGAGTACTGTTTTGGATTTTCGGTATTTCTTGTACAACTTATCTCTCACACAACAACATTTTATTAGTTCATCAGTCAACCAAGGATGCCCATTTCTGTTTTTCATTTTGGATTTCATTTGTTTAGTTGATTTTTCGTATATTTCAGAAAATGTCTTGAAAATTTTATTAAAAAGGTCATTTGACCCGTTAGCTTCAACTACGATTTGGTTTCAATCGATTTTTCTTATTTCATTATTTACTTTTTTATTATTAGGTTTTTCATTCATGGATTTTTGATTAGATTTGTTGGTTGTTACAACATCTATTTCCATACTCCCAAATATTGAAAAGTGGTCCGAAATCGTTGTGGTTATTATGGCGGTTTTAATATTGTTTGTTGCATTATGTCTTATAAACAAGTGATCGATGCAACTTTTTCTACCAGTACGATCATCCTCTCGAGTTATCCCAGTTACAAGACACTCAAGGCCATTGGATGCGCACATGTCTAAATAATTTTTAACCGACAAGGTGTTTGCGTTGATGTCAATGTTCATATCGCCGACTAATATGATGTCTTCTTTTTTATTTACTTTATTTATGCTGCAGTCCAGTTCTTTAATAAAGTTTTTGATGTTCGAACAGGGAGGACGGTAACATGGAATTAGTGTTGTGGTTTTGTTGGAACCTAATTTCATTTGTATTTGCATAGATTCAAAGTGTATTGTTTTTGTGGTAATAATTTGAAAAGACATTTGATCTGCTATGTACACTGCAATACCTCCTCCTCGGTTTTCTCGATTTAGGAATGTGGAATTGTAGCCATTTATTTTGTAAAATTGAATTTCATCATCATTTATATTAGTTTCAGTTAAAATTATTATTTCAATTTTGTTTAATATGTCCTTTATTCTGGTTAGAAATTCGGTAAAATTCTTCCGAAGTGATCGAATATTCATACAAATTAAAGATATTGTTTTGGTATTTATATGTTCATTAAGTTCATTAAAGGTGTCCAATAGTGTATTCGTATAATTCATTTTTTGTTTATTTGTCATCATCTAGTCAACCGTATTTGTAATATTTAATTTACGGTTTTATAAAAAAAATTACTTTTTTCATAAAAAAAGTTTCGAAAAAATTAGGCTTTGTTTCTTGTTTTTATTATTTTGTAACAGAAGTATATTCTTCAATTTGTAAAGTGAAAAAAAAAAAAACTTTATTTATTGATCTGCATTGATCTTTTCAATGTCTGATTGGTTATTTATAATTATTTGCGCACAATTTTCATTTCTTTTCGCATATATGCGACCATCTTTCACCCACACATATCTCCAACCATTCTCCTTTGCCTTTGTTTTTGCCATCCATAAAATACGCCTATTATCCGCAGTCAGTTCATCGTTTATATAGATGAATCTGTTTGTTGGGTTATTATTTTCATCATCGAGTACATTTTCATCCACTCGATGTCTCTTCATCTTTCTCATTATCTCCTTTTTCTTATTTAGAGAATAGAACTCCACTATTATTTTGTTTTTCGTTTTTATACTGTAGGCATTATCAATATGAGCGTCGGTTACATCGACGCCTACAGAGGCTGCAACTTTTTTTACCACCGCCTCTGCTCCCATTACAACTGCATTAGCATTAGTTATTTCGATGTTTTTCCCTAACGCTTTTTGCTCAAGTCTTCTTATCTTGTTGTCCATTTCTCTAATTTGCTTGCTTTTCTCAAGGTCTTTATTCTGAAGTTCAACGACCTGAGAAGAGATATTTGAGAGTGTATTATTTATTTTGTTGAGACTCTCAGCCATGTAGTTGTTAGATGCGGTCAATGCGTTCATGTTGTTTATCATTTCTCTCATTGCTGATTTGATTTCTCCCATATCAACTCTCAGTTCAGCATAGTCACTGTTATTGTTGTTACCTTTCGTCGCAATGGTAGTTTTGATGTTGTTGTTAGTGGCGCTGGTTGTTGGTCCATCTTTAAACCGTTTGCTGTTGTCATTGAGTACATCATCAGCATCTTCGTTCTCTTGATCTCTTTGTTTTTTCTGTTGATGGTAACTGCCGTGTGGTTGTTGTGATGCTTCTTCAGCACCAAGAGATTGCTGTTTTGATGTTGTTTGTGTATCATCCGGATACACGAACGTCTGATAGATGTTGTTGGGGGATTTTTGTCGAGGTTTGCAAATCTCGCATTTCCACTCCAATTTTCGTGCAGTACTCATTGTTTTATAACTCGCCTCAGAGAGCACAGTGCAGGGTGAGAAATGAAATTTCCTATCGCAGCAGCGACACCATACGTAGTTGTTGGTGTTTATTGCTGTTTTACATTTGCTGCACATAGTTGTTGGCACTTGTAAAAAATCCATATTTATGTTAAAAATGGGAAAATATCAACGATACGACGATGCGCGAAAATTTGAAACACGTCCGCTTACTTGAAAAGCTACAACTGAACTGTCGTAGATGACCACCGGAGACATCTACTCTGTCGTAAAAGGCCACCGGGGACATCTACTCCGTCGTAGAAGGCCTCTGGGGACGTCTTCTTTGTCGTAGATGGCCTCTGGGGACGTCTTCTCTGTCGTAGATGACCACCGGAGACATCTACTCTGTCGTAAAAGGCCACCGGGGACATCTACTCCGTCGTAGAAGACCTCTGGGGACGTCTTCTTTGTCGTAGATGGCCTCTGGGGACGTCTTCTCTGTCGTAGATGACCACCGGGGACATCTACTCTGTCGTAAAAGGCCACTAGGCACATCTACTTTAAAGTAGATGACAACTGGGGACATCTACTCTATCGTAGATGGCCACTGGGGACATCTATTCTATCGTAGATGGCAACTGGGGACATCCAATCTATCGTAGATAACCACTGGGACACCTACTCTATTGTACATGACCACTGGGGATATCTACTCTATCGTAGATGACCACTGGGAACATCTACTCATCGTAGATGGCCAATGGGTCATCTAGTCAACCGTAGATTACCATTGAGGACATCTACTCTGTCGTATATAGCCACTGAGGACATCTTCTCCTTCGAAGATGACCACTGCGGACATCTACTCTATCGTAGATGACCACTGGGGACATCTACTCTATCGAAGATGGTTACTGGGGCGTCTACTCAATCGTAGATAACCACTGGGGACATCTACTATATCGTAGATGGCTACAGCGGATATCTACACTATCGTATATGACCACTGGGCTTATCTACTCTATTGTAGATGTCCACTGGAGTCATCTACTTGGCCGTAGATGACTACCCGACTACCTGAGGTAATCTATTCTACCGTAGATTGCCATTGATGTCATCTACTTTATCGTAGAAAGCCACTGGGTCATCTACTTTACGGCGGATGGTCAATGGGGTAGATGTATACTAGTGTCATTCATTTTAACGTAGATGGCCACTGATGTCATATATTCTACCATAGATTGGTATATGGACATCTACTCATCCGTAGATGGCTACCGGCGACAGCCATTGTAATGTAGATGTCCCCTAAGATTATCTACTCGTACATGAAACTGAATCGATATTGCTTGGCATACAGGCGAATTCCATTCCAATTACATTGGAACTTCATATATTTTCATTTTACCCCCCAAAGTATGCAACAAATTCGATTTGCCAAATTTATCTCCATAAAACTTACTTTAAATTGGATTCCACCTCTACTCATACATAATGGAATGGAACATTTCACAATATCCCCCCCGCTCTGAAAAGAAACATTTTGGTTCACTTTTTTTTAATATGCCGCCCAAAGGTATGCTTCAAAAGTTACATGTTTACCTTAAGCCAATGCAAAACAAATACGAAACGGATGCACTTGGCATTGATAATAATTTGCTGGTGTTTTTTTTTGCCATGCCCTCTCTTCTATGGTGATTTTCTGTTGAAACTATCCAACTGAAATTGTAAAATCTACTCTCTCTAAAAACGGAGAGTAAATAACTTCGCACAACGCCAAGGATAAAAACTGCCCACAACGGATTTGCTTCCGAGTTCAGAAGTTAGCAAATACAGAGGCATAAACAAATATATTTTATTATGCAGCTGTTATTGAGAGCGTGAGATGGAAGAAGGAGGGGGGGAGGCAGGAGAGACAAAGCTTGTTTAGAAAAGAACAATGTTCATCAGGTGTACGCACCCGCAGCTTAGGGGTTTGAGTGGGAGTGTGTGTGTGTGAGAGATATAACGAGGTCATAATTGGCGAATATTCCTAAGACAAAACCCATCTCCCCCAGAGAACCACAGCCAGCTGCAGTCGCATGATTTACACAGATTTTTAATGCAAGCCTTAATGCGTTGGAGCTGTTAATGGCTGCGCTTGGTTACTTCTGATGGCATTCTTGGCCACCAACCAGACGGGTGATGGCACCACAGAATCCATTATGGAGCGAAGGGTTAATGCAACTGGTGCAGGGGGAGAGGTGTCTCCCAGTTGTGTATAAATATGATAACTTTTTCTAATGAACTTTCAAGAAATTGAATTTATGGTCGGAGTTGTTATCTGGAGAAAGCCAATGAGGTGGGACAAAAAATGGCAAAGCATAAACATTAAGGTGAGAGAATATGTTTTCAAGAAATGAAAAAAGCAAAAGGAATAACATGTCTTGGCGTTAGAAAGTTTGCAATTTATTTTTATTATTATTCACACCTCTCCGCCTGGAAGTATGCAAGAGATAATCACAGAAGTATATTTCTTACTTTTTGTTAGCTAACAATGATTTCCAATGTCTAGCTCCTAAAGGTAGGAGGTTTTGGATGTCAAATAGCTTTCAACAATTTTACATATTCAACTCCTAAAACTATGCAACATCTTATTTTATTATTCACACCACCCCTCTCACAAATAATCCTAGAAGTATGCAACACTATCAAGTTTTATTGGCATTTCTTCTCTCTAATAAACCTCTAGTGCCTGTTGTATTATTTAAGTGCTTGGATATCACTTCCCTCTTTCAATGCCTGTGAAAAAGGGGAATTATTCGAAATTTTTTCTGGGCAAATCACCCACAACGCACCCACCCATACCAATACCCGATGCATTTGACTCCATGGATGATCTTCTTTAATGCGTTTCTCAAGCAAAGAAATTGCATTGCTGACACAAAAAAAAAACTAAAAATAAATTCTGAAACATCAGCACGTGTCCAAACACACACATGCACACACATACGTATAGGTATGTATGTGTACAAATACACTGGTACTTTCTTGCCTTTGGCAGCAAATGTTTCGAAGCACTGTTATGCTCAGCAAATAGATTTTTGTCGATAGCTTTGGCTTGGAAAATGCTTGGGGAGTCGGGGGAAGGTATCCGAACTGTCAAAAAATCAATTTTCACAAAATAAAAACAAACAAAAAAATAAATCAATAAATAAATAAATAAAATAAATAAAAAAATAAAATTAAAAAAAAAAAAAATAAATAAATAAATACTGACTTCGGAAAAAAATTAGAAAAATTTAATCGAAAAAATTAAAATAATTAGCAAATTTAAAAAAAAATAATTAAAAATTAGTAAGGAAAGGCCAAAAGTCGGAAGGGTCAACAATATGATACCCTACACCATTATACATATTTAGTAGAGCTATCCGAAACAAATAAAAGTTGTGGAGTGAGGGAAGACGTTCAAATGTCAAAAATGAGAAATCATTAAAAATCGATTAAAAAAGTATTCGAAAAAAAATTTACAAAAAACGGTTTTGATGAATTCTGACAAAAAAAAGAAAATAATAATAATAATAATAATAATAATAATAATAATAATAATAATAACAATAATAATAATAATAATAATAATAATAATAATAATAATAATAATAATAATAATAATAATAATAATAATAATAATAATAATAATAATAATAATAATAATAATAATAATAATAGTAATAATAATAATAATAATAATAATAATAATAATAATAATAATAATAATAATAATAATAATAATAATAATAATAATAATAATAATAATAATAATAATAATAATAATAATAATAATAATAATAATAATAATAATAATAATAATAATAATAATAATAATAATAATAATAATAATAATAATAATATAATAATAATAATAATAATAATAATAATAATAATAATAATAATAATAATAATAATAATATAATAATAATAATAATAATAATAATAATAATAATAATAATAATAATAATAATAATATAATAATAATAATAATAATAATAATAATAATAATAATAATAATAATATAATAATAATAATAATAATAATAATAATAATAATATAATAATAATAATAATAATAATAATAATAATAATAATAATAATAATAATAATAATAATAATAATAATAATAATAATAATAATAATAATAATAATAATAATAATAATAATAATAATAATAATAATAATAATAATAATAATAATAATAATATAATAATAATAATAATAATAATAATAATAATAATAATAATAATAATAATAATAATAATAATAATAATAATAATAAAATAACAATAATAATAATAATAATAATAATAATAATAATTATAATAATAATAATAATAATAATAATAATTATAATAATAATAATAATAATAATTATAATAATTATAATAATTATAATAATTATAATAATAATAATAATAATAATAATAATAATAATAATAATAATAATAATAATAATAATAATAATAATAATAATAATAATAATAATAATAATAATAATAATAATAATAGTAATAATAGTAATAATAGTAATAATTATAATAACAATAATAAAATGATTAGGAAAAAATTACAAAAAGAAGGTTTTGATGGATTTTGAACAAAAAATTTAAAGAAATGGACGATAATGAGGTAATCTTAAAAATATTGATAAACCAGGTCAAAAGTCGGGCGGGTAATGGATATTTGGTAGAGCTACCCGTAACAAATAAACGTTTCTATTGGAAAGTTATGTGAAGAAGATTATGCCAACCCTCTGCCATGTGGCTATAGAGGGTATAAATCATTTGATACGGCCAAACGTGCCTCATCAAAATAACGGTTTTAGACCCTAGGTCTGTTTGGACCAAATCCGTTGCGGAACATTTTGAGTCGATCTAGCGATGTATGTCCGTTCGTCCGTCTGTCTGTCTGGCTGGTGCGCACGATAACTCTAGAAAGGGTTATCCGATTTGATCCAAACTTGGTACATCGTAATATTATTGTTAAACTTAGCTCGATTTCGAAGATGGGCTATATCGGTTAACTCCTTTTGGTACCTCCCCCAAAAAAGGTCGAAATTTTCAAAGAAAATAATTTACTGCACTGAAAGAGAAAAGATAATCCGATTTTGCTCCGACTTTGCAAATCCTAATATTTGCACCAGTGCTAGGTCAGGTGTAAAAAAGAACAATATCGGTCCACTTCATCAAGAACCTCTCCTACAAAGGGTCAAATTGTTGAATAATTATAACTGTTATACAATGTCATGTTGAGATCCGATTGTCTTTAAATTGCATACATCTGAAATTTTTATTACCATTTTCCTGGTGTGAAAATTGTATATATCGGTCCACTCTTTCTGGTACCTCCCCCACAAAGGGTCAAAATTTTGAATATCCAAGAAGCTCATAAAACGAGATTTTAACATCCGATTCTATTCAGAATTGGCACATCTCAATAATTCTATGAACGCAAAATCTGTTATAATAATGGTAGAGATCGGAACATTTCTTCTGGTACCTCCCACACAAAGGGGTCAACATTTGGTATAAGCAAAACGATCATAAAATCCGAAATAAGTATCCTCTCTTCTCTTCTTATTTTACACATCCCATTATTATTACTAACATAAAGTCTGCTGTGAAGATGGAATATATCGGTTCACTCCTTCTGTTACCTACCCCACAAAGAGTCAAAATTTTGAATATTCATGAAGCTTATAAAACACGAAATTACCATTCGATTTCATTAAGACTTGGCATATCTCAATATTTCTATCAACACAAGATCTGTTATAAAGATGGTAGAGATCGGCCCATTTCTTCTGTTACCTTCCCCACATAGGTTTTGAAAAACAATACGCTCAAAGAAAGCGGAATAAGCATCCAACTCTCTTCAAACTTCACACACACCAACATTTTTGCAAATACAAGGTCTGTTGTGAGGATGATATATATAAATGAACCGCTTCTGGGAACTCACCCACAATGGTTCACAATTTTCAATATTTTTTCTCTCATAACAACAATTTGCTATATTTAAATATTTCTCCCAATCAGAAACCTGAGATGGATACGGAAGTTATGATTTCGCAGACTTTTTTCTAAAAATTATCACATATCTCATACAAAGTGAAGGAATATAGCAATATAGTCCAAACCTGGCACGTCGCAATATTTATATCATATTTATTTAGGTCCGACACGAAATGGACAATATTGGCGCATTCCTTCGGAGCCCACTCCATAGAGGGTCCACAATTTGAATAATCATAACAGAAGTCAAAATATATTTAAATAATCGAAAATTGTCTGACCGACAGATACTTTTTAACTTACATTTGTGAATTTAGATGATTCCCAAAAACATTTTCTTATAAATTCCCGAGTTGTGAGAATTGATAAATATTTTTTATGACACACATTTTTGGTATTGGTAGGTCCCTAATAAATGTCCTCGAACAATCCTGGTTTTTGTCTTTAAGGATCCTCGAAAAATATTCTTCCCGATCAACGCTTTGGGTCATTGGAGGGTTCCTGAAAAATATTCCTAAAAAGCCAGTTTAGCCAGACTTTGTAGTGGTCTTTTTAGGGGTTCGGAGGTCCTTAAACCAATATTCTTAAAGAAATCACATTTCAAGTTAAAATATAATTTTTTAATATTTTTACTTCTTAATTTTATACTAAATCCATTTTGAAAGATTTCCGATACGCAAGGCCTTAAAAAAAGTGTTATTAAAAATTGAATTAAAAATTTGATTATAGCTATTCCTTTAAAATGCCATACGTCTTTTATGGGACACCTTCCCCTACGGTTGTAATGATTGAACATTTCTATTGTTTCAACAACTAAAAGTGTTTATTAAATATGCAACAGGTTTCTACTTGTTGGGGACTTAGAAGACAAAGAAAAAAAAAAAAAAAAAACAACAACAACAACAACATTTATTTATTCTCATTGCCTTGACAAAAAATTATTTTAGATAGCGCCATCTAGATCTCACTATGAGTAACCAGAAGGTTGATGTCTTCGAAAAGAAGAAAAATAATTTTTTGGAGACACCCTGTGCATCCTGCTTTAATTTCGAGGCATGTTCCTTTTATAACTTTTTTAAACCCTTAAAGGCCTTCGCAAATGAATCTTTTCTTCATTGAAGCAACATGTAAATCTATGTCTAAAAGCTCTCAACAGATGACGCTCCTTGAATTCTATAAGCAATTCAATAAATGTATTGACAAATATTGACTATTATTACCACACCGAAGTCATTATGCTTCCGAATTTTTAAAAGCATTTTAGATGGAAGAAGAAGCATTTTAGATTTACTATGTCATTCCGTTTGATCAGCGCAGAATTCAAAGTCGATTTAGCGATGTCCCTCTGTGTGTCTATCTGTCCGTCTGTCTGTTGTAATCACGCTATCTTTCCAATGAATTGAGATAGATGGCTAAAATTTTGCACACATGTTTATTTTTCCAGTAGGCAGGTTACGTTCGTAAATGGGTCATGTAGCTCCACGTTTTCATATAGCCCCCATATCTATCTCCCGATATTCGGTATTTTAATGATTTTAGCGACATTTTTCACCGGAATTGTTTCAAATTTCATATTTGAAGTTCGAAATGGATACTACAGCCAAAGACAGAAAATTGTCTATGCTGGTCCAGGTCCAATGTTGGATATTAAAAAAAAAAATATATATTTTTTAAGGATCAACTACAAAATGGGCATCATTTGAAAATACTTTTTCAAGCACCATCAACAATAGATCGATTTGGAATATTTTTTTTTCAAAGAACAAAAATAATAGAGGAAATTTATTTTTATATTTTGTAAGGACAAAATATGTTATTTTTTAATATTTTTTGTAAATATTTTTTGAAGCCATTTGAACATGGATTTTTATTTTTAGAATTAAAAAAAAAAAAAAACCAAAAATAAAAATGGGACTTTTAAAAAATGTTTTTTTTTTTTTTAAAGACAAGCAACAATTTTTGAATCATTTAAAAATATTTTTCAAAGACCATAAAAAATGGGACTTTTTGTTATAGAATTTTTTTTTTAAAGAACCAAAATAAACGTTGTTTTTTAAAATATTTTTTTCAAGGTGTTTTTTTTAATAAATCTTCAACGGAGCGATTATTTTAGTTTTTTTTGTTTCTAACGAACAAAACAAGATTTTTAATACATATATTAGAGACCAATTTAAATATTTGTATAGGGCCATTTAAACCTTATTTTTTCTTAAATTATTTTCAAGGACCCACAAATCACATACAGTTTAATGATAAGCCATTGAAAAATGCCTTAAGCGTTTACATTTGTTTTTTTTTTTTTATTTTTTCATTTATAAACATTTGCACTGAAATATTTTGCCCTTTCCCATATTCCACGTCAATTCCCCATGGGTAATAACAACATACCTGGAATTGAGTAAATTATTACGAATTCATGGAATGCGTAACTAAATAATTGTTGTCATATGTTAACAGTTATTTTCATAACAAATTTGTAGCATATTTTTGTGGGTGTTTGATGTTCACATGAAATGTAAATCATACCTTTCGGGGTGTGTGTGTGAGAAAAATTTGCTTATGTGTGAACGTTTTGAGTAAATTTTTGTATAGAAATTGTGTTTTTTTATTATTAAAAAATAAATGATATGTTGCATATTTACAGGATGATGATTAAAATTTATTTTGTAACGAAAATCATTTTTTTAAATTGAATATAGTAGTACTAACTTGAATATTTCTAACGAAAATAATTTTTCCTTGAAAAATGGACATTATAATATACAGGGTGACTTCAGACTGCTGTCATTTCCAAGCCACTCGTCAAACAGCTGTCAAAATTATTCCAGTGACAGCTCATTATATTGTTTACAAGTGAACAAAAGCATTTTGGTGAGAATCTTCCAGAAAAAAAGTTATTCGTGGCGGAATTCAAGCGTGATAGTGTGATTTCTTTATATTTGGCTGGAAAAATCACAAGTGGCTGTCGTTAGAGCACTCCAGTATTTAAATGCGAATAAATCTTTCGTGTCTCGTAACATCGCTCGTTACCGTGATATTCATAGTGGTAGCGTAATCCGACGTCAAGAAAGTGGACGGAAAAAAAAATCAACATCAGCAGAAATGGTTCGAAAAGTAAAGAAGCGACTTGATCGAATCCCGCGTTGCAGTGGCAGAAAAATGGCTCGTGAGCTACACATATCGTAATATCCCATTCGGCAAATATTGAAAAATGAGCTCGGGGTTAAGCCCTTGAAAGTGCAAGAACTTACACCGCACAGAAAGAAAAAAGACTCAAAAGAACTATGGAGTTGCTTCGCTTGGCCGAAAGTGGTGAACTGCCGAATTTGGTTTTCTTCGTTTCCGATGAGAAAACATTCGTTGTCCAGCAGTTTGTAATATTTGCACCTTCGGTTCGGATGATCACCAGAACTCAAGCGCCAGCCATGGTGTTGGTATGGGCCGCCATAACAGCCGATGGTCGCGAAACGCTGCGAATCTTTCAGTAAGTCGTGTTGTTTAATCAAAGTGATGTTTTTAAAAGTACGGTCGTTTACACAAAGTAATGTTTTGGAAATTATGGTCGTTTACACAAAGTGATGTTTTGGAAAATATGGTTTTTTACACAAAGTGATGTTTCGGAAAGGATGGTCGTTACCACAAAGTGATGTTTCTAAAAGTATGGTCGTTTACAAAAAGTGATGTTTCTAAAAGTATGGTCGTTTACAAAAAGTGATGTTTCGGAAAGTATGGTCGTTTACACAAAGTGATGTTTCGGAAAGTACGGTCGTTACCACAAAGTGATGTTTCGGAAAGTATGGTCGTTTACACAAAGTGATGTTTTGGAAAGTATGGTCGTTTAAACAAAGTGATATTTTGGAAAGTATGGTCGTGTACACAAAGTGATGTTTCGGAAACAAACAAAGTGATGTTTTGGAAAGTATGGTCGTGTACACAAAGTGATGTTTCGGAAACAAACAAAGTGATGTTTTGGAAAGTATGGTCGTGTACACAAAGTGATGTTTTGAAAAGTATGGTCGTTTAAACAAAGTGATGTATGGTTGTTTACACAAAGTGATGTTTTTTAAAAGTATGGTCGTTTAAACAAAGTGATGTTTTTAAAAGTACGGTCGTTTACACAAAGTGATTTTTTTAAAAGTTTGTAAGTAGGGTCGTTTACACAAAGAGACGTGTTGGAAAGTATGGTCGTTTAAAGGTCGAAAGGTTGTAAAGATCGTAAAAATGTTGGCCGCAGACCTAAAGACCCAAAATTCCGCAGAGCAACATTTGGGCAGCGTCTGATGGTTTCATTGGCCGTTTGAAGGCCATAATTCGTGCCAAAGGTGACCAATTTGAACAAATCTAAACTTATTTTAAAATTAAATGATATTTCCGACATTTTTGCTTTCATTCAATAAAATTAAAAAAAATGTAAAAATTATGGCGTTCGACTTTGTTGCAGTTTTTTATTATCTCACCCTGTATGTGAGATATTTAAAAAAATGTTGTATACTTTAGAAATTATTTTTTTTCGTCGTATTAGTTAGTGTTTTTTTTTTTTTAATAAAAAAGTATAAGATGTTGCATATTTAAAGGATGATGATTTGAAATATTTTTTTAACGAAAATCATTTTTTTTTTTGAAAATTGAATATTGTGTAGTATAGGATATTAAAAATTGTTGCACATAAATATGGGAAGGTGTTTGAGTAATTTTTGGAAATTAAATATTTCTGATATTTTAAATAAAAAATAATAGTATATTGCATACTTATGGTATGTGGATTGAGAAATTTGCTCTTAAAAAAATAAAAATCTAAAAATATGTTCTGGAAATTAAATATTTTTATAGAGTGTTTATAATAATGATATAGAGAAAGTTGTTGCATATTTTAGGGATGATAATTAATTTTCTTTGTATTTTTATAATATTTTAATTTTTGTTAATTTTGCTATTATTTATTAAATAAGGAATTCTCTATATAAATTTTTTTTGCATCAATAAGATTTTATCTAGAAGTGATGTTGACTGATATCGATATCTATTTCCTTTAATTTTTCTGAATCTCTCAAAAATGTGTGTGATATTGAAAAAATGTTGCCTATTTTGGGGATGATATTTTTCTTCGTATTATTTAGGAAGAAAAAATAAAATTTTAATTGTTGTTATTATTTATTAAAAATTAAATTTTAAAAATATATATATTTAGTATCATTAAAATTTTACTTAGAACTGCCAGAAATGATATTTTAGTGCTTTCAATGATATTTTTTTTTCAATATCAAATTTATTGAGTCTTTGTTTTTTTAACAAAAAAATTTACAATTTTGAAGTGGAGAAAGAAATGCTTAAAACTGTAATATTTTGATATTTCCCTCTTAAATTGTTTTCCTGTTTTAATTTTCCTGAAACTTTCATTTTTCCGTATTTGGCTAACAGTGATGGCTGTATGGTTGATGCCGTTGTAGCTTCTGCTGCTGCCTCTGATGATTATGTGGATGATGATGGTAATGATAATACAGTCAATAAAACAAAACAGTTTCCCTTATTCCCATGGCATTTTCCATAATTCAAACATATGGCGTTTTGAGTGAGAGTCATGTCTGGATCGCAATTTGCATACATGGATTGCAACAACAAAAAAACAACAGCAACAACAACCACAAGTTGCAATTGCTTTGCTAATGACTGGAGAAACGCCATTCGCCTCCAAAACAGAATAGAGACAATGAAATCACATCAGACCATTATCGGCAATGGAGGGGGGTTTTGACCAACCCGGCAACCACCGACAAGCATATGATACTCCAAAACCAAATGAAGGCTTCATTTACATAGACATTCCCAGGCTCTCATTGTGCCAAATACCATGAGCAACAATGGCAGCAACATTCATACCACCAACTGCATCAAGGATTTGGTAACAAATTGTCAAAAAATTTTCGAGGATGTCAGCAAATTCAGGACTCACAACAAAAAGAGGAACATGATTCGCATCAGCTGAAACAGCAACAGCACCATCATCATCATCATGAGAATCATCTATGGTAATGGAGTTATGACCAGATGTTGTGTGATTATTATTAATATTAGGGTGGAACTAATAAAAAAATTACCAAAAAAATAAATTTAAATTTTTATCAGAAAAAAATAATAATAATTAATAAATAAATTCATATATAAAATAAAATAAAAAAAATATTAAATAAATAAATAATAATTATAATAATAATAATAATAATAATAATAATAATAATAATTGTTTAGGGGGAGAGGGAATGAAACGATGTTGTTGAGTGTTTGACGAGAACTGATTCTTTATTCAATAGAAAAACTAAATCTAGCCTTAACATCTAACATAAAAATACACATGAGCTTATTTACTAATGCACGCTGTCCCAAAATACATAATGCACTCCACGCACACAATACGTTGCGGGAGAAACGAAACATACCTACTGTGTGATCGACCCTTTCTTATCTTCTATTTGTGGCCGTGCCATTAATTATATTATTTATTACCGACGATAAACATAGCATATAGAAAGCACATGCATCTTTAAGTGTTTTCTTTATTTAACTAATTTACATTCTTCGGAAAAGACAAATAAGAATGAGATAAGAATCTAAAGAAGTATATTAAACATACAAAACTATTTATACAACAAGTACAGTTTCTACAAAACTAAACATACTCCCGGCCTTAAAAGATCCTAATCTTTTAACAAACTGAGATCGATCACCTTTTAACATTTCAATTGCGTGCTTCATAAATTTCATTATTATTTATTTAAAGTAAATGGTGCAAATCTAAATTAATTCTGAAATCATTTCTCAAATTACACTAATTCATATTGAAATATAATTAACGTATTCTATTGTTACGGATTTACCTACATACCTTAAAAATACCCTAACTAAAGTCGAGGAGGTGCGATGGCTATCGGCAGGTAGCGGCTGGACAGATGGTAGAGTCTTCGGAGAACCAAGTATAACACTGTGATTATACCAACGATGAAAACACAAGTCGTAAGGCTCAGGCTGTAATGCGTAAGGTGATGCGTGTCTAGGTGAATAGGGAAACCCAGAAATCGTTTAGCTTGCGGGATATCTGGCAACTTGTAGACTTCGACTTCGTTCTTCAGACTTAGATGGGTGAGAGGTGGCAGGGATGCGGAAATGTTGAATTGCGGGAATTTGTAGCTTATCTCGCTGTTGTAGTTCTCGTGCGCCCATAACTTCATCTCTTCAGTTTCTAGCGTACAACCCGGCTGCATGCGTAATATTCCTTGATCTCGGATTCTTACGTTTTGACGTTTACCATCACATTTGACTTCAGTGACAGTACCTTTTTCAACCGAAAATACCCATGTATTCGGTGTGTGAAGTTGCTTCCAGACGTTGCGAAATTTTGAAATGGCGAATTCGCAACTATCTGGTATCGTATTAGGTTTCAGGTATAGCCTTACTTCACAGTCAGCCGGTTCTCTAGTGTTGTAAATGGGGTGCGTCTGCTGGCATATCAATAGTTTCTCCATTTTCTGACATCTAGTAAATTCATCTTCCTTGAGGGTGTAGAATGACGTCTTTCCCTCATCTATCAGAAGATACTCGCTTTTTGCTTTGAACTGTATTGACAATCCATCCTGTTTGATTGGATAAGACTGGATTGCATAAGCAGCAAACAGGTCAGTATTAATCAGAGGTATGCGAATGTTAAATAACATATATTTTTCCGTTGTTCGGGTCGTTACCTCAGCAATCTTGGCGAGTTCTATTGGAGATTCTGCTGGTAGATGCAATCTTTTTGCCACTGCAGCATTTATCATCTGGATCTGCTTCTTGAAGACCTTCACGGGAAGAATTTCGTGAAGGAAGCTACCCCGAATGTTGACCATTGCGCCAATTAAATCTCTTTGGACTACTTCCGCCTCTTGTACTGTAGCAAGAAGCTCTGAACTCTTTAACGTCATCGCGCCTCGATCTTTCATTGCGTTAATCTCAGATTGCACCACGCCTAAGGCATCGCTTAGATTGGCAATGCTTTTAAATACCGCTTTGTTTTGTTCTTTGATTACTTGTGCGGTAATGTCCTGGAGAGATGTCTGGTTATTTTGCAACTCTACCAAGGAATCCTGGTTTTCTTCAACCTTAGTGATCCTCTTCACTAACTCTTCAGCGTGCTCCTCGTCCATTAAACCAAATAGAGAACGAAACAGACCACCGACGAACGGCAATGCAGACCTTCTCACCCTTGCAGCTGGAGCTGATGCCATTATCAGTTCATGTTGATTCCTCATGCGGTCATGGGCTTCTTGCAACCGCTGAATTAACCTCAATTCTTTCATCTCGGGCACCGTTGCTACATCCATCTTGAATTTCTCCACGGCTTCATCAAGCGCCTTCATCCCCGACACATATTCCGCCATCTTTACGTGCGCCACAATATTCCATGACGTCTTAGTCAGCCCAACAGCAGCCACTTCTTCGAAAAACACGCCAGCCCTATCTTCAAATTTTATTACATTTACCTGGGCTTTCCCAGGTCTGCTTATTATAAGCATAAATAATATATGGAAAAATACATTTTTTGACTTAAATCTACTTTTCACATTATCCTTAATCATTATATCTTTTTTTACTATTGGAGTCGATTGGACCGACCCCTCCTCGTGATTTTCATCATCCTCATTATCGTCGATAGGAAAGGGACAAACATTGTGGACCGATCTTTTGGTTTCCCCATTGCTTGTCCTTACGTCTATCATCCGACATAATCCATCCGAACCCATTATAGTTCGGATGACCCTCCCCCGCCTCCAGCAAAGCGGAGGAAGGTTGTCTTCTTTTAATAAAACCAGAGTGCCTGGTTTAATATTAGCACATTTTTTAGCCCACTTATACCTCTTTTGAAGTTCGGACAAATATTCGTTAGACCATCTTTCCCAAAATTCTTTCGTTATTGCCTGCACATCTTTCCAATGTCCCCGCAGCCCTACATAACTTTTATTTTTCTCGGTATCAGTAAATGTAGAAAAGCATTCCCCTATCAGAAAATGAGCTGGCGTCAGAACACTGAAATCATTTGGATCGTCTGACAATGGCGTTAACGGACGTGAATTCAAAACGGACTCTATTTGCGCCATGAGTGTGCACATTTCCTCAAACGTCATGATCCCACTTGCGACCCTATTCATATGCCGTTTTACAGATTTCACACAGCTTTCCCATAATCCTCCTACATGAGGAGACCTAGCTGGAATATTAATCCACTCAATGTCTCGTTGTGTGCAATAGCTGTCTAGTTCTTTTGTTAGATCTCTGCTACGAAACAACTCATATACCTCATGCAAACTATTGGCAGCTCCGACAAAATTTGTGCCGTTATCAGAATAAATTTTCAGTGGACAACCCCTTCTGGCCACAAATCTTTTCAAAGCCCCAATAAATGCTGCTGCTGTTAAGTCTGCTACAACTTCCAAATGAACAGCTTTTGTCGCAAAGCATACAAAAACGCAGACGTAGGCTTTGTCCGTTCGTTTTCCCCTGATTTTGTGATGAATCATAAGCGGTCCCAGAAAGTCAACACCTGTATTTAAGAAAGGGCGAGTCCTTATTACCCTATCCTGTGGAAGATCACCCATTTGTTGATACAAATTCCTGGGCTCCGCTCTGAAACATCTATAACACTTGCTAATTACTTTCTTGGCGAGTTGCCTACCGCGAAGAGGCCAGAATTGCTGCCTGAATATCGCTAGCAATCCTTGAGCTCCGATATGTAGTTTCTCTTGATGTATTTGTTCCATCATTAACTCGACTATTTTATTTTTGTATGGTAGTAAAATAGGATGTTTGGCCTCAAATGATAAATGACTATTTTTCAGTCTTCCACCTACTCTTAAAGTTCCCTTTTCGTCCACAAATGGGCACAACGTTCTGATTTGTGAAGATTTTGTTACATTCCCACCTTTTTTCAGAACTGAGATCTCCTCTGCAAAATTATCTCTTTGGATGTCTTGCACTAATACTATCAGAGCTTCTTTTCTGTAAGTCATTAATGACTTAGAAGGACCTTTCCTTGTTATATTGACAAACTTCAACACCCAAGCCATAACATTTTGTAAAAATCTAAATTTATTTCGGTGATTTATTTTTTCCCATACAGATGTTAGTTTTACCCCGACGCTCACTTTTACTAACTTTTTAATTTCTGGTATAAAAACCAAAGGTTCCGCTTCCCTCACCATTAGCGAATTCTCTCTTAAGAAGTCTGGTCCTTCAAACCAATGCTTATTTTTTATTATTTCTTGGGGAAGTACACCTCTAGACAACAAGTCTGCCGGATTCTGGCTTGAGGGCACATGTCTCCAGTTCTCTATTATACTCTTGGTTTGTATTTCATTTACTCGATTCGAGACAAATATCTGCAGTCTACCCGGATCCATTTTTATCCAACTCAGGACAATTGCAGAATCGGTATAATAATGCACTACGTCAACTTCCATCTTTAAACCTTCCCTAACTTTTTCCATTAGGTCAACTAACAGCACTGCTGCACACAACTCTAATCTTGGAAGTGTGACTATCTTGGTTGGTGCTACCCTTGACTTGGAACACACTAACCGTACTATAATTTCCCCTGTTACATTCTTCGATCGCAAATATACCACCGCTCCATATGCTCTCATTGAGGCGTCAGCGAAACCTACTAGTTCCACTCGCGTTGGATCGTTACAGATGATATAACGATCTACTTTTACGTCGTTGAGCTTACCTAGCTCTTGCCGTATTCTTGTCCAGGTGGAACATATATCCTGGGGAACTTCGTCATCCCAGTCTATCTTCTGTTTCCATAGATCCTGAAGCAACATTTTTGCCGTCACTGTGACTGGACCAACGAACCCTAAAGGATCAAATAACTTCGCGATCTCGCTCAATATTGATCGTTTCGAAATTCTTGTATCCTCTGTTGCTTTGTACCTAAGAGAAAACACATCCTTCCGTGGATACCATACCACCCCCAGTGTTTTCACCGAAACTTCTTCTTTTTCAATATCAAGGCTCTCTTCTATATTTTCCTTCTCCACACCTTCTAAAATTGTACTATTATTTGCACACCACTTTCTTAGTGGCATGCCAAACTCGTTCAATATTCTTTCAATATTTCTCCTCATTTGTATGACATGCTGCAGAGTATCTCCACCCGTCATTAGATCATCCATGTAGAAGTCACTTCTTATCGCCAGTGACTCCAATGGATACGACATTTCATGCATATCTGCTATTCTTTGCAGACATTTTACTGCTAAATATGGAGCAGATGCAGTTCCGTATGTAACTGTGTTTAATGCATACGTTTTAATTTCACTATTTGTATTAAACCTCCAGTAAATCAACTGGAACTTCCTGTCAGCATCTGCCACCCATATTTGCCGATACATTTTTTCAATATCGGCAGAAAACACATACCTGTGCTTCCTAAATCTGAGCAAAATGCTAAACAGCTCATCTTGGATCCTAGGCCCAGTATGTAGTATGTCGTTCAATGACGAACCTGTGGACGTCTTACACGATGCGTCAAATACTACCCTCAATTTTGTTGTTGAGCTGTCTGGTCTGAGGACGCAATGATGAGGTAAATAATACCCACCTTCTCCATCTTGTAGATTCCTCACCAGACTCATGTGTCCCAACTTTAAATACTGACTAAGAAACTCATCGTATTGCATTTTTAGGTCACTATTTTTATTAAGTTTCCTCTCCAATGCCATGAACCTTCTCCTTGCTACTATTTTAGAGTCGCCTAATGTTTCCACATTTTGTTTGAATGGCAATTGAACTTCGAATTTACCATCAGGTGTCCTTTTTATACCTTCTTCAAACAACTCCTCACATCTTTTTTCATCTGATGTGAGCTTTACTTTTTTAGGGATCTCTTCAATCTCCCAAAACTTTTGCAACAACTCATCGCACGGAGTTTGCACTGCTGCTACAACTTTTCTGTCATTGGTAGATGTATCAATAATCGCAGGACCGCTGACTATCCATCCCAGCTTTGTATTCTGTATAATCGTAGTCCCTGATTTGATTTTCCCATCTACCAATATGTCATAAAAAATTTCAGCCCCCAACAGCATATCTATTCCACTTGGAATATTGTACCTGGGGTCCGCTAGTGCGATTTCTTGTGGAACTTTTTCCGCTATGACTTTTGTCTCTGGCACATTTGATAATATGGTTGGTATTACTAACACTTCCATATTCGTATTATATTTTGAAGTTGTTGACTTCATCTTTACCTCTACCTTTTCTTGGCAAAGGGACTTATTTCTGGACAAACCCTCAATTTCTACTTCAGATTTCGTTCCAGTCAATTTCAATTTGTCCATGAACATTTTCGTCATTAGACAAACCTGAGAGCCGCTATCTAGCAAGGCTCTGCAACTAGTCCATTTATTCTCCCTGTTCTTAACTAAAACAGTGGCTGTTGATAACAATACGCATGCTTTCTCACTCTGCCTATTGTTTATAACTGTAATTTTTGAGCAACCTTTTTCTTTGTGTAACAAAGAGTTGTGCTCGCCTTGACAAGTTCTACAACTTACCGCACTAGTGCACATTTTTTTATAGTGCCCACTAGCTAGGCACTTAGAACATATGTTATTTTCTACTACTATGTTCCATTTCTTATCCACGGGAAGGATACGAAATTTGGTACATCTATTTAAATGATGACCAATAGAGCAACCAAGGGGACATTTTTCCTTTTGTATATATTGCCCTTTTGTATTTCTATCAGATCGCCATTCTTTCACATCTTGTGATTGCGATCTTGACTGACCTCCCCGTGAGCATGGGCCAACGGAGTTTTGCTTACCGTTATACCCTGAAAATTGTTGACTCGCCTCTAATGAAAATTGCATTTGCTTTAGGAATTTCATGAGGTCGTCAACTTTCGGAAGCTTTTTCTGCGCTCCTACAGACTGCTCAAACTGGATTCTTAACTGTTCATCCAGTTTTCTTTGCAGTAAATAGCACACGAATCCTTGATACATTTCTTCTGTATCAATTCGTGTTGCTTCTAAGGCTTGTAAGCTTTCCCCTACAGTATCTACAAATTTTTTCACACTTTGTGAATTATTGTATACATTTGGGGCATCTAAAATCGACCTGAAGTATATTGACGTCGTAGCCCTCTTATTTGAGTAGTGCTCTTTTAATATATTCCAAGCCGTTTCTAAATATTCCTCAGTGGCTGGCAATTTAGAAATTTTTCTACGCGCCTCGCCACTTACCTTTGCCTTTAACATACACATTTTTTGTGTTTTTGTTATTGGCTGATCGAGTACAAGCTGCTCGAATAGTTCCCGAAATGATTCCCATTCTTCCATCTTTCCATTGAACACTGGGATTTCAATGGATGGAAGTTTAAATGGAAAAGACGTAGCCTTTGCCTCTGTCCTAGGAATCATTACGTACCTATCTTTTAAATTGAAGAAGAGACCAGTTAGCTCATCTTCCCCGAATTCCTTAGAATATTCGAAATAGAATCTTTCGGCTGTGTTAAACCGATCTCGTATCTCTTCACGAGAAATTTTCTTTTCGTTTGCCTCGTTGATATTGTATTCTAGATCGTCGAGAGCGTACTGGAAATGTCCTATCAAATAAGACGAATCCTTCCCTGTTTGTCTCTCTGACGACGACCTATTTTCTTCACCTATCATATTTTTGTTCTCAACTAATTTTTTTGATGTTGAGGGAATTTGATATCCCGAATATGCAGGAGGAGCATTTGCTCCAGGAAATTCGTTTAGAGTCAGAGTAGAAACTCTTTTTGACTCTTCTAGTTTGCCATCAATTTCCTTTTTCAAAATGGCAAACTTTTCAATCACATCCCTTACGTCAGATACGAATTTACTCGTGTAGTATCTGTTTTTGCTTAACACATGGGATGGTGATTGGAGTTTCCCGTCGTTTTCCTCAAACTTGGCTTGATAGTCCGTGAAGGACTCACACATTGCGTTCACTTGTTCTATAACTAATTCCCCCCATAAGGCCTTTTTTACAATTTTGTGTAAATCATTGTATATATTACACATAGCCTGTCCTAACTCAAATTGTTTTTCAATTGTTTTAGAAAAATCCATTTTTTTTGTTTACAAGTGAACGATGTTAATGAAAATATTTTTTTTTTATATATATAAAAATAATGAATGAGTTTAAAATAAAAATATAAATAAAGACTTACCGATTTTTGAATCTTTAACTTTTATTATTATTTATTTATTTATTTATTTTTTTTTTTTTTTGATTTACACGGCGCGAGTTCGGTTTGTTATAATCTATCTATTTATTTTTTTATTTTTTTTTTTAGAGGTATATATATTAAAAAAATATATTTTTTTTTATTACTTCTTTTTACAAATATTAATTTTGGAATTTTCACAACTTTTTTTTTTTTTGTTATTATTATATTATATTTTTCATTAAGTTCCAAAATTTCACCAAATTTTTTTTTTTTTTTTTTCACTTTCACGCAGGCACGCGTTCAAAATACTAGGGGTCACCAATGATTAGGGGGAGAGGGAATGAAACGATGTTGTTGAGTGTTTGACGAGAACTGATTCTTTATTCAATAGAAAAACTAAATCTAGCCTTAACATCTAACATAAAAATACACATGAGCTTATTTACTAATGCACGCTGTCCCAAAATACATAATGCACTCCACGCACACAATACGTTGCGGGAGAAACGAAACATACCTACTGTGTGATCGACCCTTTCTTATCTTCTATTTGTGGCCGTGCCATTAATTATATTATTTATTACCGACGATAAACATAGCATATAGAAAGCACATGCATCTTTAAGTGTTTTCTTTATTTAACTAATTTACATTCTTCGGAAAAGACAAATAAGAATGAGATAAGAATCTAAAGAAGTATATTAAACATACAAAACTATTTATACAACAAGTACAGTTTCTACAAAACTAAACAATAATAATAATAATAATAATAATAATAATAATAATAATAATAATAATAATAATAATAATAATAATAATAATAATAATAATAATAATAATAATAATAATAATAATAATAATAATAATAATAATAATAATAATAATAATAATAATAATAATAATAATAATAATAATAATAATTATAATAAAAATTATAATAATAGTAATAATAATAATAAAAAAAATAAAATATAAATAAATAATATAAAACAATTATTTAATTAATTATAATTGTTATTTATGCTTTTTTAATTTTTATTTATGACCCTATAGAATTTTTCTGCTTTGCCTCCCCTCCCCTCGCCACTGTCCATAATGTCCATTCCGAACTCACTTCAGGATTTCTGTGTTATGTTTCACTTTTTGAAATGATACCCCAAGGATATGTAGATGTGCGTGTGTCTGTCTCGCAATGACTTGACCATTGTTACAACTACCGAAAAAAACAAGAAAACCGAAAACACTTGCCAGCATCAGCATCGGTGCCCCTAACAAGTGGACATCAAATGGTCAAAAGGATAACAGACAGGGATTGTTCCAGACAAGCACAAATACAGACATTAAAATTACAAATGAGAATTTTGATTAGTTCGCTTCTCTTCTGATTTTCTGTTCTGTTTTTTTTTCTTTCTGGTTTAATGCTCATTGTTTTCAAAGATAATATCAATTAAGTGCCCGAATAAATGATGATTGAGGGGCTTCACAACAAAAAAAAAAAAATTACAACTACACTCTCAGAGCTATGATCCTGAATTACAATTACATTCAAAGATGTAATAGTGGAATTTTAAGAAAAATTTTTAGGGACATTTTAGGGTCGACAGAAAAAAAATACAGGATGAGATGAAAAAACTGCAACCAACTTCAGACTGCTGTCATTTCGAAGCCACTTGTCCGACCGCTGTTAAAATTATTCCAGTGGCAGGCCATTATATTGTTTACAAGCGTAACAAAGCATTTTGGTGAGAATCTACCGGAAAAAGTTATTCGTGATAGAATTCAAGCTTGATAGTGTGATTTCTTTAAATTTGATGGGAGAACAACAAGTGGCTATCGTTAGAGTACTCCTGCATTTAAATATGAATAAATCTTATGCGTCTCGTACCATCGCTCGTTACCGTGATACTGGTAGCGTAGCCCGAAGTCAAGGAAGAGGCGGACGGAAGAAAACAGCAACATCAACAGAAATGGTTCGAAAAGTAAGGAAGCAACTTGATCGAAACCCGCGTCGCAGTGGCCGAAAATGGCTCGTGGGCTAACATATCGCAATATACCATTCGGCAAATATTGAAAAAGGGAGCTCGGGATAAAGCCATTGAAATTCCAAAAAGTGCAAGAACTTATACCGCAACAGAAAGAAAATTGACTCAAAAGAGCTAAAGAGTTGCTTCGCTTGGCCAAAAGTGGTGAACTGCCGAATTTGGGTTTCTCAGTCTACGATGAGAAAACATTTGTTGTCGAGAATTTTTTAAATAAAAAAATAAAAAAATAAAAAATAAATAAATAAATAAATAAATAAATAAATAAATAAACTAATTGATCCGCTCGTGTTTGCTTGCCAAAGAGGTCAGCAGAAAATATGCACCTTCGGTGCGGTTGGCCACCAGAACTCAAGAGCCGGCCATGGTGATGATGTGGGCCGCCATAATAGCTGATGGTTGCTCTCCGCTCGTTTTAATCGACCGTCGCATCAGAATAAATGCCGAATATTATCGCGAAAATATTCTGGAGGGTGTATTAAAGCTTTTTCTGGAGGGTGTATCACAAAGCCTTCGGCACGCAAACATTTTGGCCGCAGACCTTGGACATTCCAACAGGACTCAGCACCATTGCTCTCAGTACGCCACCGCATCCCAAGAATGGTTACAAAATGAAGTTCCTCGCTTCATTTCCAGCGCACAATGGCCTCCCAAAATCTACGGATACCAATCCGTTGGACTATTGTGTCTGGAGTATTTTGGAAAGCAAGGTTGGCACTAAAAAATTCCAAAGTGTCGATCACCTCAAGTAAGTGCTTCGCCGGGCCAAATGGGCCAAAATACCACAGAGCAACATTCGGGCTGCGTGTGACGGTTCCATTGGCCGTTTGAAGGTCATAATTCATACCAAAGGTGACCAATTCGAACAAATCTAAACTTATTCTAAAATTTTATGCTATTTCCGACATTTTTTGCTTTCATTCAATGAAATTTAAAAAAAATGTTGGCTTTTGGAAGAATTCAAGAACCTCGAAAAAATCAAGTATTGTTCTTGGATTTTTTTTATTGGTCGTTTGAAGGCCATAATTCATGCCAAAGGTGATCAATTCGAACAAGTTTAAGCTCATTTTAAAATTTGATACTACTTCCGACATTTTTGCTTTTATTAAAAAAAAAAATTAAAAATAATTAAAAAAAAATTAAAAATTATGGCGTTTGACTCACCTTGTATGTTTATCTCACCCTGTATTTTTAAGGACTTTTGGGAGAATTCAAGAACTTTAAAAAACTCGAGGATTGTTCTTGGAATTATTTTATTTTTTTTAGGGATATTCGGAGTAGGAATCTTGGAATTTTTCAAGGAGTCCTATAAACCGATTTTTAAGGAAAATTTTTCAAGGATTCACAATTGTGAGTTTTTTGAAATCTTCTCAGCCCTATCGCTGTTATCGTGGCTCTTTTAAAGACAAGTTATCAATAACTCATTTTTTTTGTTTTTTTATACCCTACACCACAAGGTGGTCAGGGTATTATGTCTTTGTGCATTTGTTTGTAACAGGCAGAAGGAAACGAGATAGACCCATAGTTTCTTTTGATGATCTGCATAGAATCACATTCTGAGTCGATTTATGCATGTCCGTCCGTCCGTCCGTCTGTCCATGTATTTTTGTAAACAATGTACAGGTCGCATTTATTGCCCGATCCAGATGAAATTTTGCACAGATCATTTGTTTGGCCCAAGGACGAACCCTATTGAAATTGGAAATAATCGGTCAAAATTTAGATATAGCTCCCATATATATCTTCGTCCGATTTGCCTTTTATTGTGCCCCAAACGTGTAATATCTGCCCGAATTGTATGGAATTTTGCATATACACCCAGATTAGGTCTGAAAATATGTGTGCCAAATTTCATCGAAATCGGTTGAGATATAGCTATAGCTCCCATATATATTGTTCATCCGATTTGTTATTTGTGTCCACCGCCGCCGTAATATGCACTCTGCAACAACAATAGTTGGGGAAATATATCAAATGCAGCTCAGAAATACATTTGCTAAATTTTATCGAGATCGGTTCAGATTTGGATATAGCTTCCATATATAACTTCGTCCGATTTACCTTTTATTGTGCACCAAACGTCTAATATTTATCCAAATGGGATGGAATTTGGCACTTACGACTGAAGTGAGTCTAGAAGCTAGTATGGCAAATTTGGTGAAGATCGGTTCAGATGTAGCTATAGCTCCCATATATTCTGTTCATCCGATTTGTTATATTTGTTACCCACAGCCGTAATATGCACTCCGTAACAACGATATTCAATATATCAAATACAGCTAAGAAATATCTTTGCCAAATTTTATCGAGATCGGTTCAGATTCGGATATAGCTCCCATATATATCTTTATCCGATTCCAAATTAATTGTGCACCAAATGTGCAATACAATTCCGAATTTAAAATATACAAATGCCTCGGCATATTTAGTCCGTTGAACTTTAAGTTATAATTATAATCATAGCGTGTATGATTGAATTCTCCCATGATTGAATGATTGAATTCGGCCCCGAACGACTTTAAGACTTTCTTTACAGGTTTTTTTTGAAAAGTTGTCTTTTACAAGTGCAGATGCTTAAATCTTTAGAGAAAAAATCTCTGCGATTGCTGCTTTAAGTTACCGTCTTCTTTCGGATATTTATTAGAAGGAACAAAAGGAAAACAGGAAAGAGGTGTTGAAAAATATATACATCGAGGTGTAGAGATGGTCTTTTGTTTACCTGTTGTTGTAGCTATTGTATTTCCCACCCTCTCTCTTCTTCCTCCTCTTTTTCTTCCCTTCACCTGGGCAATGCCACCGAAAGAAGCTATCAAATATATAAATATCCTGGTAAAAGCGCTAGAAAAATATCTAACATTGTTGTTGTTCATAGCAAATAAAGCTGGCAGTTTAAAAGCGCCAGCTGCTCAGCTCTGAGCAGCAAAACTACTAACCGACAGAAGTTACGTTTCAGGTATTTTTATTAGCTGTTGGTTCGGTGATAAATGGCATTTAAACACGCCATTTTACCTGGAGCTATGAAAACGAGTCTTGTATCGCATACGTCTTTGGCAGTGCCTTGGGGCTGCGAGGAATAACAAAAAGATTGGATATTTGTTCTCTGAAGGAGCAACAACAGCGACAAGTATGCGCGAATACCATTAAGTTATATATTAGTGCAACAATAGCAACAACAACTTCAACATTTAAGTTTTAAATAGACCTAAAATTGATTTATTTTTAGCCATCGAATTGCTGTTTTTAGCCAAGTTTTTGCTTGCCAGCCGGTATGCCTACCTTTGAAACTTCTATTAAAATAAATTATAAGGAAATTTTTGTTAAATTACTTTCCTATTTTTTTTCGTTTTTTTTTTCTACCTTTTTTTGCCAAGAGCTAACCTGAGCGAATAATTCGAATGCATGCGAGTTATATTAGAAAAATCATAGCCATGAAATTGATGAAAAACTAAATCGGCCATTATAAAGACATACATTTTACGCCAACTGGCTTGCTTTGAATTTTCTTTTTGATTAAAAGGCCAACAATTTGAAAGCGATTTTTTTTAAACAACGTCAATGGGCCGCCCAACTGATAAGATTGAAATTAATTTGAGTTGTTGGGAGGGTTGTGTTAGTTTTATGATAGCCATTCACGCCCAAAGTTGTGAACAAAGAGGCTAATAAATAAAAAAAATCTATTAAACAAAGTGTTATTTTAATTGCCCCTGAATGTATGCTTCAATTTTATGGCAAAATTAACAATGGGTCCTTTAAATTCAGATAACTAGAGGTTATTATGAACGGACCATGAAAAAAATGATTTTGAATAGTCTATGGAAAAAAATCCACGACTTGAAGAGATTTTGAAAAATATTAGCGAAAATAGAAGTTCGAAGGAGTGTGTCAATATTGCCTACTTCGTATCTGTCCTAAATCTGATATAAATAATGCATAGTGGTAGATTTGGACTATATCGACTAATATATAATTTTTGAAAAATATGAAAATGTGCGTGATGTAGCAGATATTCCACTTCATTTAATACTGATAAAAATATTGAATTGAGCAAAATTGAAAGAAAAATGAAAAAATTTCCCCCAATTTCTTCCGATTGATAACCAATCAAAATTAAAAACTTTTTTTGTGGAGGTGTTGGCAGAAGAAGAGTCGGCTTTCATATTCACATCAGATCTCAGGTTGAGGGAAATACAGGGTGAGATGAAAAAAATTGCAACCAACTTCAGACTGCTGTCATTTCTAAGCCATTCGTCCGACAATTGTTAAAATTATTTCAGTGACAGCTCATTATATTGTTTACAAGCCTTTAAAAGCATTTTGTTGAGAATTTTCCAGAAAAAAATTTATTCGTGGCGGAATTCAAACGTGATAGTGTTATGTTTCTTTATATTTGGCTGGAAAACCACAAGTGGCTATCGTTAGGGCACTCCAGCATTTAAATGTGAGTAAATCGCTTGTGTCTCGTACCATTGCTCGTTACCGTGAGTTACTGGTAGCGTAACCCGACGTCAAGGAAATGGACGGAAGAAAACAGCAACATCAACGGAAATGGTTCGAAAAGTGTAGGAAGCGATTTGATCGAAACCCGCATCGCAGAGGCCGAAAAATGGCTCGTGAGCTGAACATATTGTAATATTTCATTCGGCAAATATTGAAAAGTTAGCTCGCGGTAAAGCCATTAAAAAAAGTGCAGGAACTTACAACGCAACCGAAAGAAAATAGGCTCAAAAGAGCTTGAGAGTTCCGTCGCTTGGCCGAAAGTGGTCAACTGCCGAATTTGGTTTTCTCCGAAGAGAAACGTTCGTTGTCCAGCAGTTTGTAAATATATAAAACAAAATGGTCGTGTTTACTTGCCAAAGAGGTCAGCTGAAAATGTACACCTTCGATTGGCCATCAGAACTCAAGTGCCGGCCATGGTGATGGTGTGGGCCGCCATAACAGACGATAATAGCTCTCCGCTCGTATTAATCGACCCTGGCAGCAGAAGAAATGCTGAATATTATTGCGAAAATATTCTGAAGGGTGTATTAAGGCCTTGGACATGCACACATTTTGGTCGCAGGGGTTCCTCGCTTCATTTGCAGCGTACAATGGCCGCCAAAATCTCCGGACTATTGTGTCTGGAGTATTTTGGGAAGCAGCTGAAAATGTTCACCTTTGGTTGGCCACCAGACTCAAGCGCCGGCCATGATGATGGTGTGGCACGCCATAACAACCGATGGTCGCTCTCCGCTCATATTAATCGACCGTGGCATCAGAATAAATGCCAAATATTATCGCGAAAATATTCTGCAGGGTGTTATAAAGCCATGGGAACGCAAATATTTTGGCCGCAGACCTTGGGAATCTCAAAAGGACTTAGCACAATCGCAGCACGCGCCACCCATGAATGGTTACAAAATGAGATTCCTCGCTTCATTTCCAGCGCACAATGGCCACCAAAATCTCCAGATACCAATCCGTTGGACTATTGTTTCTGTAGTATTTTGGATAGCAAGGCACTAAACAATACCAATGTGTCGATCACCTCAAGCAAGCGCTTCGCCGGGAATGGGCCAAAATACCGCAGAGCAACATTCGGGCAGCGTGTGGCGGTTTCATTGGCCGTTTGAAGGCCATAATTCGTGCCAAAGGTGACCAAATCGAACAATTCTAAACTTATTCTAACATTTGATGCTATTTCCGACATTTTTTCCAAGGAACTCAAGGACAATAGACGTGAATTTATAAAGAATATTTTTCGAAGGTATTTTCGCCATTTTTTCTAAGGACAGTAAAGTTGGATTTTAAAGGAATTTTTCCAAGGACATTAAGGGCAATAAATGTAGATTTTTAAATAAATTATTGAAAGAAATATTTAAAAATAAAATCTGGAAAAATAATTAAATTTTTAAAAACAATTCTCTAAAAATTCCACACGAAACGTGTCAAAACATCTTCAAAGACCGGCATTCAGACAACTCGGCCGAATTAAATAAATGTGTTGTTATTTTCCTTTGTTGTTGTTGTTATTTTTTCTTTGATAAATGTCAACGCGACAAACATATGTCACTCTCCCAGCCATCTTCATCAGCATCTCCAGCCAACACGCTCACAGATAGATAGAATCCACTTACAGACTTATCTCCATTCATAATCCAAATGTAGACTCATTTCTCGCCATTACCGTTAGCCTCAGCGGCAGCGTCTTTGTCTCCGTGATGAGCGTAAGTTCAGCACTTTGCTGAGCCAGTTCTGCATACATTAAAGCCATTGTTACAGACATTATTGCCTTGTTAGTTGTTGTTGTTTTATGATGTGCGACTTGGTAACTCTTCTTAAGACGCACTGACACACGGATGAGCACACTCACACACACATATGTGAAAGAGGAAATTTTATTTTAATTTTTTATGGAAAAAAGGAAACTAGGATTACACTGAAAAAAAAAATGGTACTTCCTTTTTCAGAGATTGTAATTCCCCCTCAACATTGAAATTGGCTATAATTTGTTTTTATTTTTCAGAAAAATGTGTGGAATTAGTTTTGATTTTCTTTGAAAAAAATTATAAATTATTAAAAAATTGTCTTTGTTTTTCTCAGTGTATGCCACCATCTCGCCATGGACTATCTGTAGTAAATTTAATGTAAGCATATTTTATTAGGACTTGTTTTATACGTGTGCATCTGGCCTTGTTTGAGCATTATCGGAATATGTAAAAATACAGGCGAACACACGCATACTCACACACAAACACACACATATGAAAACCCACACAGTATCATGTGCATTAATGGTGTTTTCGTATAGCATACTTTGTGGCAAGACAACAAAATATTAAAGATGCAAAGTGTACAGTTAGTTGTTATTGTTGTTTTCATTGTTGTTGTTTCGGTGGATAAAAGTGTTGGTAATGTTTTTTTTATACCTACACACACATACACATGGTTTCTTGTACTGTTCTCTTACTCCACATAAGAAAGGCTAGATTTTTTTTCTCCTCTAAATCCTATAAAATAATATATTTTGCACAGAGTCCAGTTATGTTACCGCTTCGACCGAGACAGAGGACATACAGGAATGCACATGCACATGTAGGTGTGTGTATGTGTTTGCCAACCATCAGATCGTGTTTTGGCATAAAATTTACAAGAAAGCTAAAAAAACAAAGACTAAAAAATGTAGTCAAACATGTGTGCAGTTTGCTCTGAAAGCAGCTAGCAATTGCTGTTGGTTTTTGTAGCCACCAGCTTCTTTTGTGCTGCTATAAAATCTAATAAAAATTTGTGTAAAGCCATAGATTTAAATAATAAAAAAGGAAACAGACAATGTGGAAAAAGAAACCTAAAAATAGACCACATCTAAGAGGACATACATGTAGATCCCTAAAAATAGGCAACAGTATTATTTTTTAACAATGTGGACATATGGTTTTCTAAAGGAGCATAAAAAGAGTTGGTTTTGTTCAAGAATGTGGAATAGGAAAATAAAATACAACTACAACAAAATTGCATTTGAAGTATTTTAAAATTGAAGGATCAACAGGACTTCAGGGAAAAACAATAATTTAAAAATATATATATTTATTTATTTTGAGGACCAACAACAAAACGTGGATTTTTGGAAATGTTTTTTTAAAGACCAACAAAAAGTTGTGGATTTTAAAAATATTTTCAACAGCGGATTTTTAAAAAACGTTTAAATAGGGATTTTTAAAAATATTTTTCAAAGTAAATTTATTCTTTTATTTTAAAGGACATTTTTCCAAAGAGCAGTATGCCAAGGGTTTAAAAAAATTCATGGACTTTTAAACGTAGATTGAAAAAAAAAATATTTTTAAAGACCTTCAGAATTTTTTTTAATATGTGTCTAGGGATCGTCTCTACTATTTTTTATACCATAAGCCATATGTGTTATTTGATACAGCCAAAACGTGCCTTATCGAAAAAACGGTTTTAGACCCTAGGTCTCTTTGGACCAAATTCGTTTCAGGACATTTGGAGTAGATCTAGGGGTGTTCGTCCGTCTGTCTTTCCGGCTGGCTGGTGCGCACAATAACTTTCGAAGGGATTATCCGATTTGATCCGAATTTGGTACATCGTAATATTATTGTCAAACTTAGAGCGAGTTCGGAGATGGGCAAATCGGTACCTCCCACACAAAATGTCAGCATTTTCAAAGAAAATAATTTACTGCACAAAAAGAGAAAGGATAATCCGATTTTGCTCGAATTTTACGAATCCTAGTAATTGCATCAGTGCTAGGGCAGGTGCGAAAATGGACAATATCGGTGCACTCCATCATTATAACTCATATAAATGTGATGTAGAGTCCGATTGTCTTCTATATACACACATCACAATATTTTTATTAACCCAACATCTGGTGTGAAGATGGAATATATCTGTCCACTCCTTCTGGTACCTCCCCCACAAAGGGTCTGAAAAAGGGCGAGAAAAGAAAACCAACCGAACGGTTAGGCTGTTGATTTAGTTCTGATTTTATTTAAAAAATATGTTTCTTAAGTGCTACTGAAACTAATCTAACTTAACCTAATCGCAGCCACACAATTATTCTTATCTATTCTAATATTGAATGGAGAACATTGCAGGGCTGCTTGACATTTCATTCTAGTGGTCTTGTGCATCTACTGAGCGCATCGATATCTGTGCGTGTGGGTCATAACCTTTATTATCTGACAGATTATCGTATGCGTCAGCGCACAAGATCACCGAATTGTTCACATGTGTTATTTTATGGCGGCTGGGAAATATTTAATTTTAGAACATTTATCTTTTATTGCTACATTTTCCCAGCGCCTCAATCGCACTCAAAAGTATGTACAAAGTATTTTGTACAGGGTCAAAATTTTGAATCTCCATGAAGCTTATTAAAAGCGAAATTAACATTCGATTCCATTGAGACTTGACACATTCAAATATTTACATCAACACAAGATCTGTTATAAGGATGGTAGAGATCGAACAATTTCTTCTGGTACCTCCCCCACAAAGGTGTCGAAATTTTGAATAACCATGAAGTTCATAAAACGCGCAATGAACATCCGATTCTTTTCACTTTTGGCAAATCGTTATATTTCTATTAGCACAAGATCTTATGCGAAAATGGAACATGCCGGTCTATTGTTTCTGGCACCACTCCCACAATGAGGTTAAAATTTTGAATAATCACATCTTTTATAAAATGTGAAATATGCATTCGATCGTCCTCAAATTTCACAAACTCCAATATTTCTATCAACACAAGATCTGGTGTTAAGGTGAAATTTATTGGCCAACTCCTTCTGGTACCTCGCCCACCAAAGGTGTAAAAAAATTGAAAAAGGAAAATGCTCATAACATGCGAAGTAACTTTCGATTTCATTCAAAACTTCACACATTCCAATATTTCTACTAAAATAAGCTCCGGTGTGAATATTGAAGATATCGGTCTTCGCCTTCTGGTACCTCCCCACAACGGGTCAACATTTTGAATAATCGTATCTTCAAACTTGGCAAATCCTCATATTTCTATTAGCACAAGATCTGGTGAGAAAATGGGATATATCGATACTCCTTCTGATTCCTCCCCACAAAAAGGTCACAATTTTTTTCTTTTTCAATTTTTTTTAATTTTTTACATTCCATTATTTTTGAATGAAGTGGAATTCTTCTGTCTCCTATATCTGGTATTTAACGCATATTTTAACATTTTTTTTCAAAAATTATCACAAATTTCATATAAAGTGAATGGATTTGTCGATGTAGTGTAAATCTGGTTTGTTTTAATATTTATATCAGGTTTACTTCAGATAATGGTCCACTCTTCGGAGACCTCTTCCATAAAGGGTTAATATTTTGAGGGATCATAATGCAATGCTGAGGGTATATATCTATCAGCAAACCTTTTAACTTGTTTCTTTTTTTTTCAAAGAATTAATATTTTCCAAAAACTATTTTTTTCAAAAAATTAATTTTTTTCGAAAAATATTATTTTTTCAAAAAATTAATTTTTTTTAAATTATTTTTTTTTAAATTATTTTTTTTAAATTATTTTTTTTTTCAAAATTTATTTTTTGTTTCAAAATTTTATGAAAATTTCTTAAAACGTCGTTCAATTGCTAAAATTTTTATTTCTACCTTCAACCGCTTTATTTAAGAACTCTTTACGAATTTCTTTTTCATACAATTTATGTCTTCCCAAAAAAAAATTAAAGTTCCTTCTTTGTTTCGAAATCAAATTAAGCGCCGAGAAAATAAATCTTCTTCATCATCTTTGCTGTATTATCTTTAATTTTGTTTTCACTGCAACATTCGTGCTGGAAGTTATTAATTACAAAACTCTTGGCAGTGGCCGTGGTGGTGGTGGTGGCAGTGGTGGTGGTCTTTGTTTTCTACTTTATTTAATTTTGAAAGATCATTAAGTCTAAAATTAAAACCACCCACACACTTACATGGTACTCTTGCTTTACTCTCTCCCTCTCTTTCACTCCCACTCTCTCTATTTATGGTTACATTAAAGACTCTTGTAAAAAGTTCCAGCCCTCACACCCAAACAAAATATCGAAATATTAACAAAAATTGAAACGTTAACAATCTGCAAATATCCAAACGACTGCTTCGGCCATTGATAGTCGTGGCACGTACGCCGCTCGCAACCATGGAGAACACGTCAGACGTGTGTTGCCACCTATGACGTTAAAGATGAGGCTCAAACTTTAAGAATGGACTTCCTTCCTTCCTTCCTTGCCCGAAAAAAAGAGGCAGGAAAGTGGCGGCGCAACAAGGCTTTGCAAAAAAAAACCCAAAGAGAGAGCAAGAGAGGGAGAGAGAGAAAAGTTCTCGGGTGTAAAGTATTTGTGGGTAAAGTACGTGTCCTTTCATGTCAGGATAATGGTCAGAATGAACACATTCATCCACATTAAAGTGTTTGCCTGGCCAAAAAAACAAGACTAAACCTGGGGTATTATTTGTTATCAGGTCAACATGAAGTTCGTGCGGGGCTGGGGAGTAAGAGGCGCCGGGGGTAGGAAACTGAGACATGAATGATTTTTTGATGATGTTGCTGCCTTAAATGCCTGCCAGTGTTGGGGGGAAACAACTTTAAGGTTATGTTGCCCAAACTTAAAGTTATTGGGGGGAGAGGGGGGAAATAGCAAAGAAACCCAAATCTGCTGACCTTAGACTGGTAAATTTTCCGCCAAACATGGCCACAATTATTTCTGTTCATTCATCGAAAAAATCACAAAATAATCACAAATCATCGTGGGAATCATCTCCAGAAGGTTGTTAATAATGGACAACAACAAAAAATACCCAAATCTACGTCTCAAAATATAAATTACGTAGTTGTTTATTGCGAATATATGGGGTGAGACGTCGCTCCCTGCCTTGTTTACTCTAGCGTTTCAATGTCCTTACGAGGAGAAATATGCTCTGACCTTTAAAAGTTTTGGTTAACAATATTGGCCAAAAGCAAACTGAAAGATAACAATGGTTTATTTGTAATTGAATTTATCACAAGGTCTTTGCTATTCTCCCACCACCCTACTCCTACTCCCGAAATTTTCATTTAACATTTTTAAGAATTTTAAAAATATATCCTTGTCGAGGACAATAAATCTGATAGCAAACAATCTTTAAATTTCAATCTAAATCACTGAATTAAAAAAAATACGACAACAGGTTTTCAGCTTCTACAGGTCATTTATTACCTCCCACCCTCCAAGAAAAAGAGGTGGGGGACCTGTAGTTGCAACTATATATATTTTTTTTTTTTTTTTCTAAACATTATCTGCAAGTGTCAGCCACAATATTGTAAAATGTCATTCAAAAACATGTTGTTGATAAATTCAAATGGACACTTTTATTTCAGCGGTCAGGCACAGTGGGCCATAAGAGGAGAAAAAAAAATTCCAAAAAAAAAAAACAATAAAGAAAGTTTAAAAGTCGGGCGGGTCGTCTTTATGATACCCTACACCCTTTGAATATTTAGTAGAGCTTCATGTTACAAATAAAAAATATAACAAATCGGATGAACAATATATATATGGGAGCTATGGAAGCTTTATCTGAACCGACTTTTTACCAAATTCAACATACTTCTTTCTAGGCACAATTTGGTGGTAAGTGCCACATTCCATACCATTTGGGCTAATATTAGACGTTTGGTGAACAATAAAAGGCAAATCGGACGAAGATATATATGGTGGGCTATATTCAAATCTGAACCGATCTCGACTGAACCGATAAAATTTGGGAAATGTATTTCTATGCTGTATTTGATGTATTTTCCCCTAAAATATCGTTGTTACAGAGTGTGCATATTACCTGGGAGCTATAGCTATATCTGAACCGATTTCCAATTTCAAATTTTGGCATTTTTATTTCCAGACTTAAATCGGACTTATATGCAAAATTCCATACTATTTGGGTTGATATTACACGTTCGGTGCCCAATAAAAGACAAATCGGACGAAGATACATGATAGGAAATGGTACCAAATTTAGTATATTTTAGTACTTTACGTACACTTATAGTGGGAATTTCCAAAAATCCTTTGGCACAGCCATCATACCAATCATCAGTGATCCTCACTCCAAATTTAGCTCTACTGGTTCGTCAAATGCAAAGGGTACCATGTTTAGTACATTTTAGTACTTACCGTACCGTACCGTTCTAGTATGGATTTTCAAAAACCCAGCCTTATCTGACACCTGCCGACCAAGAGAGAACCTCACCCAAAATGTTAAGATTCCAGTTTCAGCCTTTTCGCCTGGGCGTTGATTCTCGGTCAGTATAGATAAACGATGACCAGGGTATGATAGATGCGTACCCTAAGCATCGTTTGCCTATACTGACCGAGAATCGACGCCCAGGCGAAATGGCTGAAGCTGGAATCTTGATATTTTAGGTTAGAATCTTGAAATTTTGGGTGAGGGTCACTCTGGGTCCTAAGGTATCAGATAAGGCTGGGTTTTTGGAAATTTCGTACCAGAACATAACGAAACATACTAATATGTACTAAATATGACGCTCTTTGTACAGGGTGAGATGAAACAAGTAAAAAACATTAATTTCGGCCGGGCCGAACTTTTAATACCCTCCACCTTAGGGTAATGGAAACATTAGAACCAATAATGACCCACTAATACCAAATTTTAGACATATTCGTGGGAAAATGTGGCAAAAATAATCAAAATACCGAATATCGGAAGGTACCTTTATATGGCGGAAATACCAAAGCGTGCAAAGTATCGCCACATGAATGAGAACCCACTATGGCCTACAAATACCAATTTATAGACAAATCTGTGCAAAAATGTGGCAAAAATAATCATAATACCGAATATCTGGAGGTACCGTTATATGGGGATTATACCAAAACATGGACCGATATATCTCATTTTCAATACCAACCATCCTAGACACAATACAAATAATTCTGCTAAATTTTGATGCTCTACGTCAAATAATGTGGCCTGTATCGTGATTTCAACAGAGAGACAAACGGACAGACAGAGAGACAGGCGAACATCGTTAAATCGGCTTAGAATTTTATGCTGATTATGAATATATATACATTATGGGGTCTACGACGAATATTTAGGGATGTTACAAACCGAATGACTAAGTTAATATACCCTCCTTTCCAAGGTGGAGGGTATAAAAACTGCAACCAATTTCAGACTGCTGTCATTTCTAAGTCACTCGTCCGACAGCTGTTAAAATTATTCCAGTGACAGCTCATTATATCGTTTACAAGCCTGCAAAAGCCTTTTGGTGAGAATTTTCCAGAAAAAAAGTTACCCGTGATGGAGGAATTCAAGCGTGATAGTGTGATTTCTTTATATTTGACGGGAGAGCCACAAGTGGCTATCGTTAGAGCACTCTATCATTTAAATGTGAATAAATCTTTTATGTCTCGAACCATTGCTCGTTACCGTGAGTGATATTGGTAGCGTAGCCCGACGTCGAGGCGGAGGACGGAAGAAAACTGCAACATCAGTAGAAATGATTCGAAAAGTAAAGAAGCGACTTGATAGAAACCCTCGTTGCAGTGGCCGAAAAATGGCTCGTGATCTGAACATATCGCAATTTTCCATTTGGCAAATATTGAAAAATATGTTCGGGGTAAAGCCATTGAAATTCCAAAAGTTCAAGAACTTACAACGCAACAGAAAGGAAATAGAATCCAAAGAGCTAAAGAGTTGCTTCGCTGGGCCGAAAGTGGTGAACTGCCGAATTTGGTGTTCTCCGCCTCCCATGAGAAAACATTCGTTGTCCAGCAGTTTGTAAACAAACAAAATTATCCGCTCGGATAACCTTGCCAAAGATGTCAGCTGAAAATGTGCACCTTCGGTTGGTCACCAGAACTCAAGCGCCGGCCATGGTGATGGTGTGGGCCGCCATAACAGCCGATGGTCGCTCTGCGCTCGTTTTAATCGACCGTGGCATCAGAATAAATGCCAAATATAATCGCGAAAATATTCTGGAGGACGGCCCCCAGACCTCAAGCGCCGGCCATGGTGATGATATGGGCCGCCATAACAGTCGATGGTCGCTCTCGGCTCGTATTAATCGACCTTGGCATCAGAATAAATGCCGAATATTATCGCGAAAATATTCTGGAGGGTGCAAAAAAGCCTTGGGCAAGCAAACATTTTGGCCGCAGACCTTGGACATTCCAACGGGACTCAGCACCATCGGACTCAGCACGCACCACCCATGAATGGTTAAAAAATGAGGTTCCTCGCTTCATTTCCAGCGCACAATGGCTACCCAAAATCTTCGGATACCAATCCGGTGGACTATTGTGTCTGGAGTATTTTGGAAAGCAAGGTTGGCACTAAAAAGTACCAAAGTGTCGATCACCTCAATCAAGTGCTTCGCCGGGAATGGACGAAAATGCCGAGCAGAGCAACATTCGGGCAGCGTGTAACGGTTTCATTGGCCGTCTGAAGGCCATAATTCGTGCCAATAGTGACCAATTCGAACAAATCTAAACTTATTATAAAATTTGATGCTATTTCCGACATTTCTTGCTTTCATTCGATAAAATTTAAATTCAAACAATTTAAAAAGCAGTAATACCCTCCACCATTTGGAACGAATTTGGAAATAAGATCCTTAAAAAATTCGATTAAATTTTTAAAAATACCGAATATAGCCGTTATATTGGTGTCTATACGACATGGACCCACACAGGCATTATTTGTCATAAGCTAATGACAAAGCTTATATACCCTCCACAGTTCGGTGAAGGGTATAAAAATGTAAAAAATATGGCGTTTGGGTTTGTTGCAGTTTTCTTTTATCTCACCCTGTATCCGATTTTCACACCAGAACTTGTGTTAAATGAAGTATTAGAATGTGTGAAGTTTATCAAGAATCCTAAGCTTTCTTCGCATTTTATTGAAAGCTAAAATTATTCAAAATTTTGACTCTTTGTGGGGGAGGTACCAGAGGAAGTGAACCAATATATCCCATCTCCGCTCCATATCTTGTGTTGAAAGAAATATCAAAATGTCTCAGGTTTGAAAAGAAACGGACTCTTATTTCCAATTTTATGAGAAAAATAATTATTTAAAATTTTGAACCCTTTGTGGGGGAGGTACCAGAAGTAGAGGTCCGACATACTCCATCTTCCGAATGGATTTTGTGCTGTTAAAATTGTGGTATTTATGAAATTTGAAGAGATTCAGATTCGCATTTTATTAGCGTTTTGTTTTTTTAATGTTAAACCCTTTGGGGTCGAGGTACCAGAAGTAGTGGTCCGATGTTGTCCATCTCCGAACTCGCTCTAAGTTTGATGATAATATTAGCATGTACCATGTTTCGACCAAATCGGACACCACCTTCTATAGTTATCGTGGAAACTTGCCAGTTAGCCAGACAGGCGGACGAAAGGTCACCCTAAGATCGACTCCTAATATCGTGAAACGAATTTCGGCCAAAGAGATCTAGGGTCTAAAATCGATGATTTCGATGAGGCACATTTTGGTCGTATCGAATAAAATATATATCCTCTGTAGCCATTTGGCCGATTAAAGCTCCAAAATTCCCACCGTTCATTTCTAGCAACAACAGCAGCATGTTCTGTTGTTTTGCACCCCAGCTGTGTGAAAATAAAGCGAATTCTTGTAACATTTTGCACTTCATTAATTTCATGGCGATTTCCCGGCCAAGCACACAGACACACACATACAAATACACATCGCACACACACACACACACTCACACACTCTCTTGCTCTCCAACTGACATTCTTTGTTCACCTGTTTTGGAGGACATTCATTCATTCATTTGTTCGTTTGTCCCTTCTATTGTTGGGTTTGTTATTTCTTTGTCTCTCTCTCTGTGTGTGTGGCGGAAAAGTTATTCTTCGCTGATTGTTTTGCTCTGTTGCCATTTTAAATGAAACAGAACTTCAACGACATTTGTGACCGTCAGTCCGTCAGCTGGTGTTGTTGTTGTTGTTTTTGTTATTCTGGCATTAATGTCGTCGAGAAATTGTTGCAATCAATTTAAGAAAAAAAAAAAACTATAAAAACTATTCATTTCTTGTTTTTTTTTTTTCGTATTTGAATAATTAATTAAAGAGCCAAATGAGCATGGAGAGAAAGAGAGAGAGCGAGATGTGAGAAGAAGTGTGTGTGTGTTTGTGTGTGTGCCAACAAAAAGAACAATAGAGCCAGCAAATGTTCTGCTTAATGGCTTTAAAGTTCATAGCCGGAGTTTCCGCTAACAATTTCCGTTTCCGTTGATACACCGTCAGCAGGGCAGGTGCAAATGGCAATAAAAATCAGCCAAGGTGGCAGGCTGAAATAGAATTGTTATTGTTGTTGTTCTCATTTGAAAGAAACTTTTGTTTTTATTGTTATTTTCTTCGGGTAATGAATGGCCCAAGTTTTGCCATTCGAGAGACACTTGCTAAACATTATTATTATTTATTTATTAAATACATTCTTCCATTCAATTCATTTAAATCTCCAATCCAGATTATTAGGAAATATCCTGTGGCTAGATTTTCTCGATTGAAAGCATTTTTCGAATAAGTAATGTGGTTTAAAAGCATCACCACCCCGGTAATGAACAAATATTTGCCCGTAATCCTAAAGGTATGCAACACTTTGTGTAAATATTTATCATCACTTCATTTCATTGGCCCACAGAAATGCTCAAAGGAGTTGAGTTGGGGATAAATTTCCTTGGAAAAATTAGTAAAGATATTTTTGAAAGTTTATTATAAATAATTAAATGGCATAGCAGAGCTTGGCAAAAGGGGGAAAGAAAGGGAAAGAAATGAAATTGATTTAAGATTTTTGTAAAATTCTATAGATTGGGAATTAAACGGTATTTTGTAAAGATATATAAATGAATACAAAAAGAGATAAATAAATAAAATATTAAATAATTTTATTTTTAGGACATAAGAAAGGTATGATAAAGAAATTTATAAAAATAATTTTTAAGGATTTTAAAAAGTTTTTCTATGAAAAGTGGATTTTTTGAAAATATTTTGAGGAAACATATAGCCATGATGTTTGTATTTTTCGTAAATATTTTCCAAAGGACCTCTATAGCGACACAATGTGTAATTTTTAATTAATATTTTTAAATTATTCATGGATTATTATTCATGGATTATTTTTAATATTTTTTAATTATCTATGGATTTTTCAAAGCAACTAAAAGTGGAGTTCGTGTCAAAGACCATTGGTATTTTTTTTAAACATTTTTAAAGGACCTTAAGGACCATTTTGAATTAATAAAAAAAAATATTTTTTTTGTTGTTGTTGAAAACATTTTATTATTATATCTTTCTTATTCTAAAATAAACAAATAAATAAGTTTATGTGGTCCACTGGGCGTATAAGTCATATTTATCGTGGCATAACTCATACGCCCTTTGTATGAGCGAATATTACAAAGCTAGTGAGACGCTCATATATGAATCTCATATGGCAGGTCATATATTGCAGAATAAATGTTTTCAAATCGAAAATCAGGAATATTGTAAGGAAGAAAAAAAAACAGATTTGTCCTGATAAAGGACCACATACATATATTTTGAAGGACAATAAATATATTATTGGGAATATATCTTATTTTTGTTTAAAAATATGTTAGAAAGATCAATACAAATATTTTTTGTGGACCTGTAGTGCATATTTTAGGTTTTTTTTCCAGGCCTATCGTAGAATTTTTAATTGTTTTTAAAGGACCTATAGAATATTATTTAAAATTTTTTTCTTATTCTCCCAGGACCCACCAAGATTTTTTATACGCTCAGACATAGAAACACAGAGAGATAAAAATTGCATTTTTTTGGAATTTCAATGGTTTTACCCCGAGCTCATTTTTCAATATCAGCCGAATGGAATATTGCGATATGTGCAACTCACGATCCATTTTTCGGCCAGTGCTAAGCGGGTTTCGATCAAGTCGCTTCTTTACTTTTCGAAACATTTCTGCTGATGTTGCTGTTTTCTTCCGTCCACTTCCTTGACGTCGGACTATGCTACCAGTATCACGGTAACGAGCGATGTTACGAGACACAAAAGATTTATTCACATTTAAATGCTGGAGTGGTCTAACAATAGCGACTTGTGGTTTTCCAGCCAAATATAAAGAAATCACGCTATCCCGCTTGAGTTCCATCAGGAATAACTTTTTTTCTGGAAAATTCTCACCAAAATGCTTTTGTACGCTTGTAAACAATGTAATGAGCTGTCACTGGAATAATTTCAACAGCTGTCGGACGAGTGGCTTAGAAATAACAGCATTCTGAATTGGTTGCAGTTTTTTCATCTCACTTACTTTTACTTTTGGTACCTCCCCTGAATGGGTCAATATTTTGAATAACCATAAATCACAGAAACCCCGAACTGAGCATTCGATTACTTTCACACTCGGCAAATTCAAATATTTCGATCAACTCAAGATCAGGTGTGAAAATGAAATATTTCGGTGTAATCCTTCTGGTACCTCCCCCACATCGGGTCAGCATTTTGAATAATTATTTTTTTCAGAAAATACGAAATAAGCATCCGATTCTCTTCAAGTTTCACATATCCTAATATTTCTATTAATACAAGATCTGGTGTGAAGATGGAAGGTATCGAAACACTCCTTGCCATACCTGCCCCACAAAGGCTGAACATTTTGAATAATAATGCGTCTCATAAATTCCGAGATAAGCATCGGATTCTCTTTAAATTTCATATATCCCAATATTTCTTCTAACACAAAACCTACTAGAAAGATGTGAAAAATCGGTCCACTACTTCTGGTACATCGCCAACAAAGGAATTTATATTGTGAATAACCAAAACTGTGAAATGTGAAATAATCATCCAATTCTCTTAAAATTTCACACATCCCAAAATTTGTATTTTAGCAAGATGTGGTGTGAAGATGATTGATTTCGGCCCACCTCTTCTGGTACATCCCCCACGAAGGGTCTCAATTTTGAAATATTATATCACCCACAACTTACGACACAAATCAGAGGTTATTTCAAAAATAATTTTTTAAAATATATTTTTCTATCGATCCTAGGCTTTCTATAGATTTTCAGAGGAGATTATACCTTCCAGAGGTTCTCCTATATTTATTTTATAATTAAATACATTAAAATGTTTTAGTAGAAAATAAACATTTTCGGGTCTACAGTAAGAGGATATGCTTGGGACATGTTTTAGGAAAAATAGTTCCTTGATGTCTATTCGTATACCTGTAAGATAGGTTCTCTATCTCATCTTAAAAACCAATTGGAAGTGTGTGTGCGTCGTCAAGGCTTCTTACATGTTCACATACACCTGGGTATATTCTATGCTATTTTCCGCATACATGTGTGTGTGTGTGTATGTGTTCGAGTTAAGTGATAAGTTTATGTGTGAATACCAATCATTAGCACTTATCTTGCCACAATATAGATATACACAGACACATAAGTATTTTCATGGTTAGTTCAGGCTATATTGGTGACTCCAGTTGGCACACAAACAAACACACCCACATATCGTAACTATTTGTTTGTGTGTGTGAGTGTGCTGGCGGGCTTTTCCTTTAATGTAGAGGAAAATCTTGCAAATTAACTAGTTTATTTCATTTAAATAACATTTAGCACACACACACACACACACAGAGAAAGCCATGCATATCCGCCCACCCACACCATTAATTTTATGAGGTTCAAGTACATTTAGTTGTTGCCGTCTTCATCTCTCTCACTCTCTCTCTCCCTCTCTCTACTAATCTAAGATCTGTGTCATGAATAAAATACCCAGACAAGTGCATATATCAGTGTGGATAAAACATACATAAATACATGCCCTCACACATACATTGGTATACACATACATACATACATACATACATTAGTTGATTTGTATAGAAATGTAGACAACATTAAATATTTAATGTTGAGTTGTGGCCATTAATCCTTGGTGCTGGTCCATAAAATTCAAACAAATTCAGAGAGCCAAGAGAGGAGAGGAGGAGAGGGAATTGAGCAATGAAGTGAATGACAATATAAATGTGGCTCTCGTGTGTGTGGAGTGAAACACACACACACACACACTAATGCCACATAAATTCCATTTAAAATCTAAGCTATGTTAAGTGGCTGATCTAATGCCACCCGGAGGCAGAGCCACTACTCACATCTAAGCCAGCTTTGCAAGAGGACAAAGCCGTTGTGGCTCTAACATTTCTAGCTATGTGCAAGCCCACTCACACACACATGCATGTCTCTCGGGCTCCTGAAGAGCATCAAATGAATATTTATATGCCTTCTGACCACATTCTCTGTGTATGTGTGTGTGTGAGTTTGTGTGCCTTAGGTCGAAACACGTCGTATGTCTGTCACAATAATAAGTACATGACATGTATGAGTGTGTGTGTCTCTATGTCTTTTCACCGGACATTGCTGTTCACTTAGCCAACAATCGTGCCTGGAATTGTCATTTGACCAGCCACTACTGAATCAGCATAAACATCAAGGCTCCCAACATTATCAGCATAAATTTCTATTATTGCCATTACCAACCAACCAAGCAGCCAGCCAACCAACCAAACCCGTCTAAATCACTTGAGATTAACGTGAGTGAGTACCAGTGAGTGGGAGCATAATTTAGTGAACCGTAGTGTGGGATTTTCTCCGTCTCTCGAACTCAGGTCGTTGTATCCCTCGCCCGGTTTATTGTTCTTCGTCCAGTTGCAATCACATTTCGTATTAACGCTTAAGTAGAGGTATCATCCTTTATCGTTATTAAGCCAATGGCTAATTATGGCCAATCTGTCACTAAGTGCAAATTGGCAAATTTAATTAAGAACGACCAGAGCGACAATGGAAGTGGCTGAAGATGACGATAGGGAGAGAAATAGAGAAGATGGACAGTGGAAAATTGTTGGCGAAAATGAGAGTCAAATAAAGGATTTTTATAAGAAAAGCACTCCATCCTTTGAGATAATAAATGCGGATTTTTAATAAATGTCCTTTGGTACATCGCCTAAAATGGGTCACAATTTGGAATGCCAACCAAACATCATACGGAGAGAGAGAGAGAGCCGTTCCTACGACGGAGGCGGATGCTGACCCCGCTGAGTCAAATCCTCCTGCCATGAAAAGCCGGAGGCCTAAGGCAGAGAATTCAGAGCCTGAGATGGTTGCAGCCTCGAAAGTTTCGAGAGAAACCGACAACTCTTTCCGCTAGGCGTCGAAGAGAGGTCGGTCTACGAAAGAACCACATCTCTACGAAGGAACCACATCCTGAGGCCAAGAAGCCACCAACGGTTTAGGACTCCCAGCAAACACATATAACTCCCATTCTGTCTGTCTGTGACCAAACGGACTCCGGTAGCCCCTACAAGCTCTAAGCCTGGAAAGGGTCACAAGGAAGCGGTCGAGCCACAATCGACAAGCCAACAGGATGAAAGAAGAAGCATTCTCAGACCATCTACCCTGACAATCTTCGAGTAGCGGTCATCGAAGGTAAAATCAGCGAGAGTAGATGGCTAATAATCGAAGATCGTTTGAGGGAAATGGTCTTTTAGGGAGAAGGGAACCCAAGAAGTTTTGACAGCTTTACAAAGGCGTGTAAGTCATCTGCTGTGAAAACAAGGAACCCAAAGAATTCCTGGTCACCACAGTAGCTGGCTTTCACGAGCGTTGGCAAAGGTGCGACTTGCTGTCTTTATCCTTGAAGGAGATCCCCTGCCGTAATGTATTGACAGCGTGGGTGCCACCATCATCGGTGGATCCGGCACGCATTCGGACGATACTCGCCAAACAAAACCCCAACCTCAGAACAGATAACTGGCGTCTCGTCACTACAAGCACTGAAGGGAGTGGCTTGGCCATCAAGGTATCTATTGACACGATTGGCCAGGATTATCTTCAAGTTTTGTGGGGCTAGTTACATTTCGGAACCGGTTGGATCCGTTTCCGACAAGCGCCGCTACATCAGGAGGTAGGGGACAGCAGCTACTTAGCATCATGCAGATTTTCTGCATCACTGCAAAGAATATTTTTGTAAGGACTAATATTTTTCAAGGACTCCCCTACACCTTAAAAGTGTGTGTTTTGAAGAATATGTTCTCAAAGGCCTTCTACTCTCTTTGAACGGGGTCTTTTGAAGAAGTTTCTCTAAAGGATCCAGTTTCTTTTAACGCGGATTTTTTAAGGAGATTCTCGAAAGGATCCCAGTTCCTTTAAACGTGAATTTTTGAAGAAGAATCTCTAAAGGATCCCATTTCATTTGAACGTGGATTTTTGAAGAAGATTCTCTAAAGTATCAGAGTACCTTTAAATGTGGATTTTTGAAGAAGATTCCCGAAAGGATCCCAGTCCCTTTAAACGTGGATTTTTGACGAAAATTTTCTCAATATCTCTCCCCCTCATCCCTGTAATTTCTTCTGTTCATAGAAACTCCCTGTGGAAGCCCTTATGTCTACAAAATGAACAAAAGGCCCTTTATGAAATATTCGCTCTTTATAGATGAATTTTGGTAGTTCTTCTCTCTTCGCATACAAAATAGTCTCACAAAGGCCTCATATTTGTAAGAGATCTAAAAAAGCTTTTTCTCTTTAAAGAATTTTAGAAGGTCTTCTATTTTTTCTAAAAAAAGGTTGTATTTTTATGGAAGACCATTGAAAGAGACCTTTGCATTTTAATGTCAGAACCCCTTTTTACAGGGTTTCTATAGCTTGAGGATGCACGTTATAAGTTTTCTAAGGCCATAGAGAGTTTTAACAGTTCTTCGAAATCTCAAATCCCCTTCTCTTCATCTCTGGGAGTTCTTCTGTTCAAAGAAACTCTCTGTGGAAGATCTTTGTCTACAAAATTAATAATAGACCCTTATGAGGTACTCACTCTTTACAGATGACCTTTGGAAGTTTTTCCCTCTTCGTATACAAAATAGTCTCACAAAGGCCTCATATCTGTAAAAGATCTGCAAAAGCTTCTTTCCCTATGAAGAACTTTTGAAGTTCTCCTATCTTTATGAGAAGAAAAGGGTAGTGTTTTTATGGAAAACTATTGAAAAGTCTCTTTTTATAGCATATCTTCACATATGTTAAAAATCTTCCATCTTTAAAAAATCTTTAGAGGACATTCTTCAATTCAAGATCTCTTAAAAAAATCGAATAGCCTTTTCTTTATTTAGATGTCCTTTAAAAGTATTTTAATGTCCGAATCCCGTTCACAGGACTTATATAGCTTAAGGATCTACTTTATAAGTTTTCTGAGGCAAGGTGAGTTTCTACAGTTCATCAAAAACCTAGGACACTCTTTTCAACTTTTCCCAGTTGTGCTGTAGTCGAAGGATACTTTAAAGGTCTTCTGGTACCTAAACCCCTTTTCATATCAAAAATTCCGCTTCAGCACTTTATTGGGTACAAAATAACTCAATGTCCTTCTCAGACCTTTTAAAAATTGATACCCTCCCAGAAGTCTCCTATTTTTTTTTCATTTCTTCTCTGTTCCCATCTTAACAATAGACATAAAATAAAAACATAAAAAGGGAATAATAATTGAATCAATTTGCTATTTCAAGGCTGCATTCTTGGTTTTCTATTTCTGGTCACATTAGCCGAACATTTTTTTCTTTCCTTTTCACTCTCTTTTTTTTCTGTTTCTTCTTTGCTATCCTTAAAAGCATATGTGCCTAGAATTAATAATAACAATGCTACTTGTAAGCGTTCAGAGGAGAGGAGGAGAAGGAGAAGCACAAAAAACTGAATATAAAAATTGATGCTTACATATGCCGGCAATTTTGAAAAAAAGCAATATTCAACAAGACTGTTGAGGACCATCATCGCCATGCAGAGCATGGAAATATAGCTGCAATGGAAAGCGATAAAACTCATTTACGGCTTGATGGTGTCTTGTTTCATTTTTCTATTTTGCGTTCTGTTTTTTTTCTCGTTTGGTTTCATTTTCTTCTATCACCGTGCTATAAAATACTAATAAAATCTGTACAAAAATATACATATTATTGCACACACACACACATACATGTGTATATGGATGTGAGTATGAGTGTGTGTGTGTGTTGGAAAACATGAAATGCATGCCGCATTCCAATGAAAGTAGTAAGGAATACTGCGTTTTATTGCTATAGGTGTAGGGATGTCTAGAGGGCCATAGGGTTATGAGATTGGAGAGGAATATTTCAAAAATTTTTAAGAAAAAAAGTATTCCCGGATATTTCTAATTTTCGGAAAAAATCAGATGACTTATGTTGATATAGTAGGCCAATTGTTACCGAGAGAGTGAGAGAGGGAGATAGATGGAGGGGGAGGAAGAGGTGAAAGAGGACAGAAGAGGAAGAGGACAGAAGAGGAGGAGGACAAAAGAGGAGGAAAAATAGCGGGAGGAGGAATAGGGGGAGGGAGAATAGGGACAGGGGGAAAATAAAGAGGGAGGAGGGGGGAAGAGGGAGATAGGGACGAAGAGGGGTGGGCGAAGAGGGGGAGCAGGAAGAGAGGAAGGAAGAGGCAGAGGGAGGAAGATAGAGAGGGGGGAATACGGAGTGGGTGGAAGAGGGAGGAAGAAAGAGAGGTAGGAATACGGAGTGGGTGGAAGAGGGAGGACGAGGAAGAGGGAGGAATAGGAGAGGGTGGTGGAAGAGGAGGAAGAGAGAGGAGGAGGGAGCAAGAGGGAGAGGGAGAAAGTGGGAGGAAGAGGGTGAGGAAGAAAGAGGGGGAGAGAGGAGGAATGAAGAAAGAGAGGATGGAAGAGGGCGAGGAGGGAAGAGATATAGGATGGAAGAGGGAGAGGGAGGAAGAGCGATAAGGAGGAAGTGGGATAAGGAGAGGAAGGAAGAGAGGGAGAGAAAGAGAGAGAGAAATAGAGAGGAAAAGGGAGGAAAAGGGAGGAAAAGGGAGATAAGTAAACCAAATAAATTCAAAATTTCATTTTGGAGGAAGAGGAGGAATAGGGGGAGGAGGAAGAGAGAGGAGGAAGAGAGAGGAGGAAGAGAGAGGAGGAAGAAAGAGGAGGAAGAGAGAGGAAGAAGAGGAAGGAGGAAGTGGGAGTAGGGGGGAAGTGGGACGAAGAGGGAAAGGAAGGAAAAGGGGTAGGGAGGAAGAGGAAGGAAATGGGGTGGGGAGGAAGAGGAAGGAAAAGGGGTAGGGAGGAAGAGGAAGGAAAAGGGGTAGGGAGGAAGAGGAAGGAAGAGGGAGAAAGACGGATAGGGTGGAAGGGGGATGTTGAGGAAAAGGGAGAGGAAGGAAGAGGGAGAGGTAGGAAGAGAGATAGGGAGGAGGAGAAATAGGGTGGAAGAGGGATAGGGAGGAAGGGGGATAGAGAGGAAAAGGGAGAGGAAGGAAGAGAGAGATAGAGAGAAAGAGAGAGGGAGAGGAAGGAAGAGGACGAGAGAGTAAACCAAATAAATTCCAAATTTCAATTTCCATTAATTTCATATATTTTACATTTCTTTATTTTTAATTTAATTTACTCTTTTTTTATAAAAAATCAAAGTCGTTAACAAAAATATATTTCTCATAGAAAAAAATTAAAAATATTAAATAAATAACAAAAAAATAGAATTAAAAAAAATATTATTCGCTCATAAATGCTAACTAAAATGCTGTTAATTGTTGAGTATTTCTTCTAAATCAAAATCGACTTAAACACAAAAAATATATAAAATTATTGTATTGTATTTATGTGTGTGTATGTTCATCTAATTCACTGTAGCTATGACGTCATCTCTTCCTAAATTAACGGAATTATTTCCTTGGAACACCATAGAATACCTCGTACAAGGATGGTGGCAAATGTTCGGCCAAGAAGATTTGCAACTTTTCCTTGGGTGTGACGGGAGTGTAGCGGGCCATGGGGAAGGAACGGGTGGTGGCATCGATCAGGACACGGACAGTGGGTTGGATGTCGGCAGCCTTGAAAGAAAAAAAATAAAAGTTAAATTTAAAAAAAAAAAAATGCGGTTTTCCTCTTTCGAACTCACCTCTCTGGAATACTTCTCAATGCAGGTCATTGCAGCTTCATAGTAATCCTCACCATAGGCTCTCTTCTGTTCGGGTGACATTTGTCCCCACATTTTCTTGGCCTGTTCACGCAAATCGTCTTCCTTCAACCAGGCATTGCCGGGTGTAAACTCGCCAGCTGCCACAACGGATACATCAACCTTGCGGGTGCGCATTTCTTGGCGCAGACAGGCGGCAAAGCTTTCAATGGCAGCCTGGGTGGCACATTGGACACTGCGTACAGGGGTGGGGATCTTGTTGAGGGCTAAAAACCAAAGAAATTATTAATTTTTGAAAATTTTTCAGAATATTTAAGAAGTGATTTACCGGAAGTCAAGAAAATTACACGGCCACGGGCACCGCGAATTAAAGGCAACATAATTTGAGTTAAACGAGCGCAACCTAGAAATGGAACCAAAATCAGTCTAAATTTTAATTTCTTTTATTCAAGTGCCTCCTCTTACCCAACAAATTCAAGTCCAAAGATTTACGCAATACTGTAAATGGCAACCATTCAATTTCGCCCAAGGCCACCCATTGGGCACAGTGGATAACGGCCCACAAGCCCTTGGCACCGAATGGCAAATGTTCCGACACAAACATGGCAGCTTCCAACATCTATGGAGAACCAAGGCGATTTTTATTTGGATTCTAATTTCCATTCGTTTGCGATTTCCTTTACTTACCGACTTCTCCGATGTAATATCCAAATAGATGGTCTTCATGCGTCCCGATGTCTCTTCCCTCAGGATGGTAGCCTCCTCGCATTCTTTAATGGGTACATTGAACCCAGCATAGACATGGAAACCCAAATCGTCCAATTTCTTGGCCAAATACCAAGCAATGGGTGCTTCACAGCCAGTAATCAAGACACCTTTGCCGGAGGCAGTAACCTGGAAAGAGGGGGAGGAAAAGGGGGTTATTTATGATTTTTTTTTCGTTTGTATAGGTTTGGGAGCCAAGGGAGACAGTTGGACTGTTCTCTTAGATTTAAGTTATTCATTGGTGGGCGCTCGCCAGTTCAGAATGGGTTCAGAAAGTTAGGGGTTCAAAAAAAAAAAAAAAAAACAAATTTTGCCTCAACCAATGGTCCTCCAAGAATAACCCTCCCCGATGCTCTGCTTGTTAAATATACCAAGGAAAAAAAAACATAAAATTCTACTACTGCGACTCCCTCACTACACAGAGATACACCCGTAACCCTCACCTACGCCCTTACCCAGGCAGTAACCTTGTAGGTAAAGAGGGAGGGGCTTACAGGTTGACTCACCAGTTCTGAATGGGTTTAGGAAGTTTGGGGTTAAAAAAAAAACTTTTGCCTCATCCAATAGTCCTCCAAAAATAACCCTCCCCAATGTTCCGCCTGGGAGATGTACCTAGGAAAAACATAAAATTCTACTACTGCAACTCACCAGTTCAGAATGGTTTTAGGAAAGGTTTCAGGAAGTTTGGGGTTCAGGAAATACCAAGTTTTGCTTCATCCAATTGTCCTCCAAGAATAACCCTCCTCGATGTTCCGCATGGGAAATGTACCAAGGAAAAAAATAAAATTCTACTTCTGCTAATCCCTCGCCACATACGCACCAGTAACCCTTACCTACGCTTACCCAGGCAGTAACCTTGTAGGTAAAAAGGTGGAGGAAGGGGGTAATTTTTGTACATTTTTTTTTCGTTTAGACAGGATTCCGAAGACAGTGATGGCAGTTGGACCCTTCACTAAGATCGAAATGATTCTTTGGTCACCCAACAGCTCAGAATGGGTTCAGGAAATTAGGAGTTCAATAAAATCCAAGTTTTTCCTCGACCAATAGTCATCCGAAAATAACCCTCCCCAATGTCCCGCTTGGGAAATGTACCAAGGAAAAAAAATATAAAAATCTACTACTGCTACTCAATTCCTATACACACACACCCGTAACCCTCACCTACACCCTTATCCAGGCAATTTTTGAACGTTTTTTTCATTTGCTCAGGGTTCGGAAGACAGGGAAGGCAGTTGGACCCTTCACTTAGATCGAATTAATTCTTTGGGCGTTCAAGAGTTCAGAATGGCTTCAGGAAGTTAGAGGTTTAAGAAAAACCAAATTATGCCTGTTCGAATAGTCCTCCAAAAATAACCCTCCCCGATGTTCCGCTTGGGAGATGTACCAAGGAAAAAAACATAAAATGCTACTACTGCTACTGCCTCACTACACCCACACACCCTCACTCGCATTCACACATATGCAACATCATCATGCTCAGACGTGCATATAATCATCTAACACACACGTATTGGCCTTAAAAGGTAATAAAATTGATGTTCTGCTGTGCATTTGGTTGCGTGCCTGTGATATTGGTATGACGGCGGTGAGACAAGTTCATTTCGAACAGCAACAAAATGATTTCCATTTGATGGAGAAATGCGGATTGGGGATTGGAGGGGGAAAGTGAGAAGGCTCTTTTTTTCTCTCTCCCATCTTCATCTGTGTGAGAGAGCGCCTTTTTTCCACTGATGCTTCATCCATGAGGTGTTTTGGTAATTGTAATGTTGCCCAGAGACCAGGAAAGCGAAAACAAAACAAAGGCAACAGGACGAAGTGTTGTGCCATTCCAAAACCCTTGGCTGGTGCAGATCAAATGTGTAACGAAGAGACAATCATTAGAAACAATATAACCAGCAGCAGCAGCTAGGCAAACAACAGCTAACCTGCCAGCCAGTCAGCCATCCGACCATTGTAATGCTCTGACATTGATTGTATGTGGTTTTAAGTTTCCCTGGTCATACCATACTGACTGGCTATTCCCCAGCTCACCAAGTGGACTCTGCTGTCACAGAATTTACCCAACACACACACCGACACAACTGAACTTGGCCAACACCATAAAGTGAGAGCTCCTGGTATTGTAGCTATTTTTAGCTACAAGGTTTATTATCTACTCTTGCAAGTGCAGAGCAGGACAGGCCAAGCAGCAAATGAATGCGAAATTTATTTGTTTGCAAGTGTGTGTGTGTACAACTACACAATTTTTTTATTGCTTTCACTTATTGTTTTCATGTAACCCAAACTATGCTTGGGACAAGGTTGTGTGGGGATAAGGGGGATCCAAATGGAGAAAATCAGTAAATAAGGAATGGAAAAAAGGAGGGAGAAGAACTGAAATATCAGAAATCAGAGATGTAACTTAAGAAATTCAGAAGAAATTAGGGGGGTTAGAGGGGGGAAAATGGAGGGTGGGTGTTTTCCTCCCTTTCCCCTTTTTTTTTGAATGAAGCGAAAAAGATTCAAAAGTATATACATCAAACATTGACATGACCGGAAACACCATTAACTTAAGAATTGTGAGCTGCTGCTTTGTGAATAATAAGGCAAAAAAGGAAGGGAAAATCCGCCATCAATGTCCATGGTCATTATTTTAGCAGAGATTTAAACTTTAATGTCCAGGAAACGAGGCTAAAACTTAAAAAGTAAGGGGCAAGAATGCCAAAAAGTCAAAAAGGAAGAGCAATAAAGGAATTAGCTGGAAATTAAGGAATCTGAAGCTAAACATAGTACAGGGAAATGTTCTCAGGTTCACTATGAGAGTTCGAAAGCTCACTATGGGCTTATTAGTTCACTAGCAACTCAACAGGTCGCAAAAAGTTCTCAATTTTTCATCGAGTTTATCGGTACACAACAAGTTCACTGTGAGTTCGCTTGCTCACTGGGAGTTCGCTTACTTTCTGGGAGTTCGCTTGCTCACTGGGAGTTCGATTGCTCACTGGGAGTTCGCTTGCTCACTGGGAGTTCACTAGCTCACTGGGAGTTCACTAGCTCACTGGGAGTTCACTAGCTCACTGGGAGTTCACTAGCTCACTGGGAGTTCACTAGCTCACTGGGAGTTCACTAGCTCACTGGGAGTTCACTAGCTCACTGGGAGTTCACTAGCTCACTGGGAGTTCACTAGCTCACTGGAAGTTCACTAGCTCACTGGGAGTTCACTAGCTCACTGGGATTTCGCTTGCTCACTGGGAGTTCATTAGCTCACTGGGAGTTCAGTAGTTAACTGGGAGTTCAGTAGTTAACTGGGAGTTCATTAGCTCACTGGGAGTTCGCTTGCTTACTGGTAGTTCGCTTGCTCACTGGGAGTTCAGTAGTTAACTGGGAGTTCATTAGCTCACTGGGAGTTCACTAGCTCACTGGGAGTTCAATAGTTTACTGGGAGTTCAATAGCTTACTGGGAGTTCAATAGCTCACTGGGAGTTTACTTGCTCACTGGAAGTTCGTTTGCTCACTGGGAGTTTACTAGCTCACTGGGAGTTCCCAGCTCACTGGCAGTTCCCCAGCTCACTGGGAGTTCAGTAAATCACTGGGAGTTCACTATCTCATTGGGAGTTCACTAGCCCACTGGGAGTTCACTACTTCGCTGGAAGTTCACTAGCTCACTGGTGGTTCTATAGTTCACTGGCAGTTTACCTCACCTGCTCAGTGGTATGACGTTGGTTCACTATGAACTCATCAGTTCACTATTAGTTTCGAAGTTTTTTATATGTTCATCGGTTCAATGAAAGTTCAGTTGTTCCGTTTGTTCTAAACTTATTTCAAAATCCCTAGTTCATCTTGAGTTCACCAAATCATTGGGATTTCTTTAGCCCATTGGGACTCTACTAGTTCCAAATAGGTTGGATCAGTTAGAGTTCGCCAACCCTCAGGAATTCCTCCAGTTCACAGGGAGTTCCTTAGTTCAATGGGGAAAGCTAGTTTACTATGTAAAACCTTCAGAAGGTCATATTTTTGATTGTCTTAAGTTTGGCCTATTGAAGACAAGTGTCTGAGAGTTGTTTGGGCGATATGAATTTTTCAGATGAGCATCTGTCTAAAACGAAAGATCTTTTGACCACAAAAGAACTTCAATAGGTTATTGGTCTAAAGAAGATCTTCAGCAGATCTTCTCTCTAAAGAAGAGAGCTTATTTGGTCCATGAAATAGTGTAATGAAACCTTCCATCCTAACTTTCAGAAGATCTACATACAGAACAGCTTAAGGAGTTCTTTTGTATATAGAGAACCTTTAAAAGGTCTTGGATCTGTAAAGGATCTTCAAAAATCTTATGTAAATAAAAATTATTCAGGAGATCTTTCGTCTTCTAAGACTTTTCTCACATAGAAAGCCATCGGAATGGATTATCAGAAGGAAAGTCTTTCTTCCACGTCTATAGAAGATCTTTGGAAGGCATTTGGTCATCTTCATTCTTTAGGAGATTTTCAAAATGAAGATCTCTAGAATCAATTGCTTAACTTCAATGAAATCAAATCTTTGAATTAAATTTGATCTCAGAAGGCTTCAACATTAAATAGAACTAACTTGCACAGCTGAGTAACGCCATCTATATTTCAGTACAGTAAGTATATCCTCAAATTTTCACAATTATTTCTCTGTGCTATATAAATTTTTAAAAAATTAAATTTTTAAATTCAAGTTATTAACTTCACGCCAGATTCTCTTTATGTGTCAGTTTTGCCCTACAACCCTAAAAAACTAATCAAACCTCCCTTGCACATAATTTCAAACGCCATCTACACTTAAATTTTGATAATAATATCCTAAACGATACATAGATTTTTCTCTGTGGGTATGTAAATTAATTCAAAAACTGCATATTCCAATTAAATGTATTAACCTCTCTCAGTTCTCCCTTAATTAATAAATTTTGCCATAGAATTTTATGAAACTAACCAAAATGTCTTGCTCATAACAAATAACGCCATCTATACCTGAAATGAGAAACTTAGCCTTAGATTATGCTTTATTTTTCACACAATCTTTTATTAATTATTCTAAACTTATTTTCAAAAAATTGACATTCAAAATCCATTCTCCACTTCACTCAATTAACTATAAATGTATATTTTATCCAAGAATCCTACGAAAATAACCAAATCTTCCTGGCACACAATGCCAAGCGCCATCTATAACTCAGAAGGACTTTACTTTGTGGACGTATAAAAAATAATTTCTGAAGCTCTGCGGTTTATGAAATACCTTCGGCCGATTTTCTGATTATTTTATACCTTTGAAAGATTTTCGGTCATTAAAAAACCTTTTGAACGTTTTTTGTCCCTCTTTCCTTTCTTTCTTTCTGAAGGTCTTTTGTCCCCCCTACCTTACATAATTGTCATCTTTTCATATTTTTTTTGCCTTGACCCCACTAGCTATTACCCAACAATGTTGCATACTTTAAGGCGAAAAATTTAAATATAATTCCCCTTTAGGCTCTGTTTTGCATAGAAGATTTAATATTTGGTCAACCATCACCACCATATCTCCAAAATCAAAAAAGGAGGGTGGATGGGCGCCTTAAAAACATCTCATATTTCATTGTCCTTATTTTGGGTTATTTTTATTTTTAGGCTTTTGTTTTATTTTCCCATTTCTTTGCTTTGGTGGTCACCAACCATGCTGTCCTTAAGCATGAGATTATGTTGCGGTTAACCATAAAAACCGGATACTAATAGAGTGTCAAATTCCATTGTAATGTAAATGTGTGCGTGAGCAAATGCTTTATGTGGCCACTGGAAGAGGAATGAAAATCCTCCAACGAGGGAGGGGGTGGTGGTAGGGTGAAAAAGGAAAATGAAAACTTTAAAACATATTCGCAGGACTTAGTTTGCTTAAGATTTTCTGCGGGTTTTTTTTATTAACCGGCGAATGCTAATGGAAAATGGCAATCAAAACTCGCCAGAAAAAAATGAGAGGTGATTTCGGATGTTTAGTCTCTGTTTATGGTCTGCTGCGCCGGAATAAAAAGTTTTCTAATTAAAAAGAAGTTTTTTTTTCTGTATTTTAATTATGACAGCAGCTGGAGTATTCTGTGGAGATGAGAAGGAGGAGAGCTTTGGTTTAGTTAGGCTAGGCTAGACGGGAATTAGTCAAGGAAAATGATTTGTTTGGGAAAAGGTAAAGACTAGTATCCACATAATGTTGTAGTCTTATGTTAAGCTACATTTTCTACATTTTATAGCATACTTTAAGGCACCTCACACAATGGATTATCTGAAAGCAAACGCCTTACAATATGCTACACGATTCTATACTACAGTCCCGAAAGGGAATATATAGGACATGTGATGCCTTAAATGAAAGGAATTTTTGTTTTTCAAAATTTGTCCAAAATTCCGAGAAATTTTTTGAAATAAATTTAATTTTCCGATTTTTGGGAGAACAAATTGTTGATGGCCAAAAACCTAATAAACTAAGCTAACGATGCTATACTATAGTCCCGAAAGGAAATATACAGGACCTGTGATTCCTTAAATGAAGGGAATTTTTATTTTCCAAAATTTGTCCAAAATTCTGAGAATTTTTTTTTTTAAATAAATTTAATTTTCCGATTTTTGGGAGAACAAATTGTTGATGGCCAAAAACCTAATAAACTAAGCTAACGATGCTATACTATAGTCCGGAAAAGGAAATATAGAGGACATGTGATGCTTTAAATGAAGGGAATTTTTGTTTTTCAAAATTTGTCCAAAATTCCGAGAAATTTTTTGAAATAAATTTAATTTTCCGATTTTTTGGAGAACAAATTGTTGATGGCCAAAAACCTAATAAACTAAGCTAATGATTTTCCATTATTAATTAACACAACAACTTGTCCTCGTTTGTGGCCATCATCTCCGACATTCTCATCATCATCTGGCTCATAATTGCCTTATTGTTCTCCTAAATGATGACCAAGGCGGAATTCAAGTCAGGGCCAAGTTTTATTAATTTTTCTGTGAATTTGAACTTCATCTGTACCAAGTGAAGACCACTTTGCTTTAATGTATAGCTAATTGTCTACCTCCTCCCTCCTCCCTCCTCGCTCCCTCGCTCCCCACGATCCACTTACCTTGACAAAATGATAAAACAATACAGCACCGACTGTCGACAAGGCGAACCACACAAACACAGCAAATGTCGATACATGGGAGATGTCAAAGACATGCAAAACATTTGAAATGACAACGGCCGCGGCATGGCAGAACAGGAATGGCATAGCAAGACGCTCCAAAATGTCCCATGGAATTTCGGATTGTTTTTGGGGCAACATTGAAATGGAGCCACGTCTCAGGGAGGCACGGCGTGAGGCACGTCGCTGAAAAGAAAAGGAGAAAATAAAATTATTTACTAAAAATAAACAATTGTTTTGGGGGTTGGGGTGGGGGGAAATTTTGATTTCCCCTGTTTGTTATGCTCTTGGAGATAATGGCCAAGGAGAGATTTTTCCATTTTAAAAATAGATATTTTTTTTTGTTTGATTTGAAAGTTAAGCAAGGCAATGTGATGATTTCGAATTGGTGACATTAAATATTTAATGATTTAAAAGGAAAGTATTTAAATGTTTAAAAATATTTACCCAAGCTTATTTTAACCTTTCTTTATGTAAAAAAAAAAAATATCCACCATGAGACTATGGAACGAACCAACATTTCCGTGGTACATAGTTATTGACGCCATCTACACTTCAATTGAATTAGTATATCTAAAACGTGTTCGGTATTATTTCTCAGTGGTATACAATAATAAATTTTATAAATTTAATATTCAATCCAATTAAAAATCTGTATTTATGTATTTATTTTGATTTAAAAGCCTAGGAAACTAAACCAAACATTTCTTACAAGTGATGATGAGCGCCATCTATACTTCAACTTAATTAGAATATTTTCAAACTTATTCATAATCTTATCATCTTACAAAATGCGGTTAATAATGTAGCTAAAATAATCAAAATATGGAATATGGGGCAATACGAAGACCTGGACCTGCAGAGGCAATTCCCTGTCGCAGTTTGTAGTACCTATTAGGAACTTAAAATATGAAATTTCAAACAATTTCGGTAAATATTGTACCTAAAATCCTCAAAATACCGAATATAGGGAGGTACCGATATGTGGGGCCTATACAAAGACCAGGACCTGAATAGACAATTTTCTGCCATAAACTGTAGATCCCATTACTAACTTCAAATACGAAATTTCAAACAATTTCGATGATTATCGTACTTAAAATCCTCAAAATTCTGAATATAGGTAGGTACCGATATGTGGGGCCTATACAAAGACCTGGACCTGCATAGACAATTTTCTGTCATAGTCTGTAGCACCCATTACGAATTCTAAATATGAAATTTGAGACAACTCCGGTGAATAATGTACCTAAATTCCTCAAAATACTGAATATAGGGATGTGCCGATATGTGGGGCCTATGCGAAGACCTGGATCTGCATAGACAATTCTCTGTCATAGACTGTGGTTCTTATTACGAGCTCTAATTACGTAATTTGAAACTACTTCGGTGAATAATGACGCTAAAAACATTAAAAAAACCGCATATAGGTAGGTACCGTTATGCGGGACCTGGACCTGCACAGACAATTTTCTGTCATAGGCTGTAGTATCCATTACGAACTTCAAATACCAAATTTGAAATAATTCTGGTAAATAAATTCGCTAAAATCATTAAAATACGGAATATCGGGAGGTACCGTTATATGGGGGCTATATCAAAACGTGGATCTACATGGCCCATTTTCATTACCAAAATTCCTGAAGACATAACATACATTTGAGAAAAAATTTAGCAATCCACTTCATTTCCTTCGGAAGCTAGAGTGATTTCCACAGACGGACGGACATTGCTAAATCGACTTAGAATTTTACGCTGATAAAGAATATATATACTTTGTTGGGTCTGACATGAGTATTTCGAGGAGTTACAAACGGAATGACAAAGATAATATACCCTCCATAGTGCGGTGGAGGGTACAAAAATTAATATTAGGGAGTTTGACTTTGTTGAAGTTTTTTTATCTCACCCTGTATTTATATTTTATGGAATTTCTTATATTATTGCGACTTAATTATCCAATATTATTTTGTTCATCGACAGAACCTTTTGGTACAGTAACTCCAGAAATATTTATTTTAGTCATTAATTTGTCATTTTTTTAAATTAAATCGATTTAATTTTGAGACCATAATTTCCTTGGCACTCAATTGTTAACGCCACCATTACAAAACCACAAAAAAAAAAAAAAATACCGGGAATATTCATTAATGGCAAAACGTCAAGAAGAAGAGCAAAAAGAGCATGTAAATTTACAAAAAAAAAAAAAAAAAAAAAAACCGAAAACTAATTACAAATATATAATTTTTGGCCGATTACCAAATTGGTCAGTCAAAAAAAAGAAAAACAGAAAAAAAATTATGAATTGAGTGCCTGACACATTCACGACATTTTGAGTATCACATCTGACAGCCATTGACGTTAACTTGTGACACTGCTCACTGCAAATGTTGTAATTTTAGGAAATCATAAATTAAAATTATCGCCAGCATTTTAAAATTTGATTTCATTTCAATAATTTTCCATTAGCCTAGGCTAATCGTCTAAAAATAACCCAAACTGGGGCAATGCGAAACTCAGTGATCCACTGGCATTCGGTGTTGAAAGTAAATTTAGCCACAGCGATTTGTGTTTGAAATGAGTGGCGAGGAGGTGGAGGAAAGAGGGGAAACAACCATTGAAAATTTGCCATCAATCAGTTGGTGTTTGGTTCCCCTTCCTCTTTCTTAATTTGAGATGTGTATCGTTGTCTGTTCCTTTTGTTTGTTTGTCATTCATGTTAACCTTGTCTCACTAATCGATTTGTTTCTTGGCACTTTTGATTTCATGTGATGAGGTTTTTCTTAGTTTAGCTTTCGTTTTTCTTTTTTGAAATAAAAAATTAGCAACAGTTGTAGCCATTAGCCGGTCGACAGTATTTTTTTTTAAATGACGGTGATGCGTATTTATTTATTTATTTATTTTTTTTTTCAAATCTATTAGTTCCAAATTGTCAATATTTTCTTTTTTTGAAATTCCAAATGCTAGTAAACCATTTGCATTATCAGAAAGAATTTATATTCATATGTCCAAAATCATGAATTGAAACTTGGGGCGTATAACTACTGTCAATACTTATACGAATATCTGCCTACCTATCGACTTCAACAATTTCTTTCAAAGTTTATACGAGAACAGATGAAGTTGGAACCACTTCACGATCAATTCTCACTCATCTTGTAATTTTGAAAAAAAAAAGATAACACGTATTGTCAATACCTATACGACCTTAGGTCATTTTTGTTCCATTAAGGAAGATATCAATAAAAATTCGGCTAATAGTTTGTAAAATATTTAAAATTTTGACTTGCATTCCAAAGAAGATCTGTAGCTATTATCTTGGGCTAAAATTTCTCTGAAACTATAACCTACAAAAAATGTCGTTTTCATGCTCAAACATTCGAAGATATACAAAATTTTACAATTTTAATTTTGTTTTTTTTTTTTTTTTTTTGAAAATATGAAAATTTTCTAGGGCTCATATCTCGTAAACTATTTAAAATGTTGATTTATTTTCAAAAATAAATTTGTTGCAATTATCCCGGCCTTAAATTTTTCATGATTTGTTACTCGCTTTATTCGGCTTATGTTTCGTAAACTATACAAAATTTTGACTTGCATTCAAAGAACCTATTGGAGCTTTTATCTTGGGCTAAAATTTCTCTAAAATTATTACCTACAAGGAATTTCGTTTTCATGCTCAAACATTGGAAAATATAAAAAATTTTACAATTTTTTTTAATTATGTTTTTTGTTGAAAATATGTAATTTTCTTCAGGGCTCATATCTCGTAAACTATTTAAAATTTCGATTTATTTTCCTGGCCTTAAATTTCTCATGATTTGTTACTCGGAAAAATCTTTGTTTTCAATGTGAAAAAATGTCGAAAATATAGAAAATTTGCCTTTTTTATATTTTGGCCTATAACAGCTTAACCATTGAGATTTTCGATTCTATATTAAGACAAAAAAAAAAAAAAAAAAGATAAGACAATACTTAAGAACTCCCTAAAACATTGCAAAAGCATTTTAATACTCGTTCTGTCAGTTCTTGCCTTGTGAAGTTTCATTAATATATTGATATTTTGAAAAAATGTTCATTTTCAGTTTTTCGTATTCTATTAATGTATGTTCCCATTTTTTATTTAAACATTTTTTGTTTATTCAACATTTTTTTTTTTTTTTGAAAATTATGATAAATTCCTGAAAACACAAGCCTATAAAAATATTGTAAAAATAAGTTCTTACTTAGGTATGTATGTCATAATTTCTCTATTCAAGAATCTGCAGGAATCTTTTTGAAATATCTTTTTGAAATAAATATCAAAAATCGGTTATTGCATTCTTGCAGTTCGGGAACATACCAACTGTTTATTTTTTGAATTATCTTAACTTCAGGTCTATCTGAGAAAAAAAATCTACTCCAAAATTATTTCTGAAATTGGAAAATTAAGGAAATAATTTTAGTAATTGTGGGGTTTTGTTTGTGTTCTTCTCTCAAATGGTCTTCAATTTATAATCGCTTTAAGCTTCATTTTCCACTTAAATTGTATAAAATCAAACATAATTTCGCCATTGCAATATTTATCAATGTTTACAATGACAATTTGCATAGTTCTGCCAGGTCAGCGTAAAAAAATCCAATTCTTTACATGCGTGTCTGTGGACTTTTTGACGGTGTATTCAGGGGTATCCTGTGGACTCGATCAGAAAATCATCGACTCTTCCGTTTAAAAATGCTTCTCCATGGGCAGGAGGTAAATGAGCAAGGGTTTTCGGTGAAGGTTGATAGAAATTTTATAAAAAAAAAAAATACAAAAAAATCTGTTTTTTGTGCATGCTAAATAATTATTGAATTGGACCCAAGTTAAAATTTGGTTATATATAAACATAGAACTGTCGTATATTTTTATTTTCCTCTCATAGATTGTCAATAAACAATGGTATAAGCTTCGAATTCCTATGAACAAATGGGGCACATATATTTTTTTGAAATATAGCAGTATACAAGATGTCAACACTCATACGCCTCTATAATACAAAATCTTTACCCTTTTATTATTTTAATTTTGAATATATCAGTTATCGCCACAAATCCTCAAAAAAAAAAAAAAAAAAAAAAAAAAAATGCTTAGCTTTGGACAAAACTCAATGGTCTTCTCTTTCCATCATTTTACATTGGTTACTGTGCTGTTGATTGATTTTTATACACATTTTTATTCACATTCAGCGCCCGATACAAATAAATTGTGATTAAACAATTGAAATAAGATTTTAAATATAATGTAAGATCCTAAGACGTATATTTGCTGGCCCACACTAATATGTAAATAAATATCGGCGTATACTTATTGACAACACTCATACGTCACCCCCAGCCCATTATGAAAGGAGAATAATTATTCACGTGAAATAATAATTGTTGAAGTGACCTGGACGTATACGTTTTAAAATATTGCCATAGGTATGGCGTCAATACTCATACCTCACCATATAGTATTTTCTTAGCTTCTCGAAGCGATTTTCTTTTTGTCATTAAACACTTGAACTTTTCAATTCCATAAAATGGTGAAGCGTATACTTGTTTATACGTTTATACTTATGCTCAGACGTCATAATATTCCACTATGAAACCTTATAACTTTAACGTGAGGAAATACATGTCGAGATGAACATTTTAAAATATTGTCGTATGTATGTCGTCAATATTCATACGCCACAAAATATTATAATTTTGTTACCTTCTTAAAGTACTTTCATAATTTTGGAATGAAAATGGGAATAACCATTTAAATACCTTAAAATGCCGAGTCGTATATTTCTTGCTCAAAAATATGGAAACAGCAGCGTATACTTATTGACAGTGCTCATACGTCAATACACCCCATTTTGAAAGCTGATGGTTTTATTCACGTGAAGAAATAATTGGTTTGATCTATGACCGTAAGCATGTCGTCAATATTCATTGTCCTATTTTGATTAAAGATTTCAATAAACGTTTATATATTGGCGTATACTTATACATTGACATATACTTATATATTGGCGTATGGTTGCTGTGAAAATAGTAATTTTCAATTGTCAGAATATTTTCTAGCTGTAAATTACTTTTGGTTAGCAATTTCAATATGCTATGGATTTTTGGACTCCTTTTTCCGTACTGCCTATTTAAGGGCCTGGTAGAAAATTTTATATTATTCGTAGAGATAATTAAGTTAAAAATCCGCTGAAAAACTACTATCACACAGGTTAACGAAAACCTAAAGCTTTTGAATTGCATAAAAGCGTATACTTGATGGCAATACTCATACGCCACTAGGTCCTATAAATATTCTCATTAATCTGACTGTAGACCATACATAGAATGGAGGGTATATAAAGTTCGTCATTCCGTTTGTAACACATCCAAATTATAATTTTACACCTAATAAGGTATATATATTCTTGATCAGCGTAAAATTCTAAGACGATTTAGCTCTGTCCGCCCGTCTATTGTAATCACGCTAGAGTCAATTCGAATGATGATGGGAAGCTAAAATTTTACACAGATCAGTCTTTCAAGTTCGGACCACGCTATCGAATAGAAAATTGTAATGTCAATTTACTATCGAGCTTTTTCAAGAGGTTGGATATCTTTTCGATATATTTTCAAGGTGTAAAAAAAATATAGATATTTATAAAATAAAGAATATATCAAATATACTTTTTAAGCCTTCCATACTCTATCCAAGACAGTACTTCTTGGCCTTCAGTTCCTATAGTCCCAATACTTAATTGGAATGGAAATGAAAACAACATATAACGTCCTTTTTTAATGCAGACGTATACGTGTGACCATAACTCATACGTCCAGGTCACCAAATTGAATCGTATACTTGTTGGCAACACTCATACGCCACCGGATGCAATAATTACAGCCAATGATGAGACACGTGTAATGACACGATTTTCATGAAACTAAATATAAAAACAATTCTAACGAGCATTTTTCTTCTTTATTTACAGAATTTTGACCTTAAGGTTATATGCTTCTTGTGGTCTCCGCACACAATTGCCAATACTTCCCCGAGATTACACATTTCTATTGTGGTTGGCTAATTTTGTAAATCTGTGTCATTTGTTTGCAAATGCTTGATTTAGATAATACGGGCCAACATAAAACAAAAATTAGATAATTTAACACCCCCTTTCCCCCTCTCTTATGGTCTCTGCTCTCACATCTATAATTCTTTTGCTAATTTGAAATTTTACACAGTTCTTGAGAAATAAAAAAATGGACACCAAATTTTTCAAATCCAGGGAAATTTTCATTTCCATCTATTATGAAAAAAATTTTGAATAGAACAAAAAAAACATTCTAGAAAAATGTTTGCTCCAAAAATAATTCTAGCTCATTTGCCACTTTGTCTCTTCGTCTGCTTCTGTGTATATTAACTTGGTAAAATTCCAAAAGTGCAATATATATTTTTTTTGTTCTATTTTATTCTAAATATTTTTGGATTTATGTTTGATTTGTTTTCGTTTCGTCTTGTTGTATTTTTTTCTTTTCTTCTAAGTTTTGTATTGTTTTGACTGAAACTGGTGCTGGTGAATGATTTTTTCTTTCTGCGGTGGGTTCTCTGAGTTTCTTTTTTTGTTTGGAAAACAAACAAAATACTTTTCTGTTTTCCATAGGTCTTCTAATAATAATTTGCACCCAAGAAAATTTATAATTTATGTGCTTTGCTGTTTTTATTTTGTCTTTGGCAAGTTTTGTTTCTGTACGTTTTTTTTTCTTTTTTTTTTTTTTTGATTATGAAAATCATCAAAGTATTTTAAGAAATACAAAATAGCTTTCTTATAAAATCTGCAAAATATGTACATATTTATTCTATACGTTTGTATTGCGATGAATTCTAGACAATATTGCTAATGGAATGAGTTGAAGTGGAGTCAAATGCAACGACCTTGACTGTGGGAGACTAATGCCCAAAAAATGTCCAAAAACATTGAAGATGGGGGAAAGGAAATGGGAGTTAGGGAAATGGATTTGATTCTGGAATTATTTTAGACCCTGATTCTGTATGAAGATATATAGGTGAATTCGAAAGAAAAATACTAAATCCAGAAGAATATTTTTTTCAAAAAAAAAAAAAAAATAAATAAATAAATAAATAAATAAATAAATAAATAAAAATTAATAAAAATTTAAATAAATAAAAATAAATAAATAAAAAGTTAGAAAAAAAGAAATAAATAAAAAAAAAAAATAAAATAAAAAATAATACTAATAATAATTATTATTTTTTTATGGACGAAAACCTATTTAATAAAAACCTAATAAATAAAAATAAATAAATAAAAAGTTAGAAAAAAAGAAATAAATAAAAAAAAAAATAAAATAAAAAATAATACTAATAATAATTATTATTTTTTATGGACGAAAACCTATTTAATTTTGAATCCAATACTCCCCGAGTAATAAGTTTGCTTAATTTTAATTAATTATTTTTTTATTTATTTATTATTTTAATTAATATATTAATTTACCCAAAACATAAAATTACTTTTTTTAATGAAATTATTCCCCTTGGCCATTTTTTTTTCGTATGTTTATATTAATATTATTTTCTCAAATTTATTTCATTATTTCTTATAAATATTATTTTATTATTTCTTATATGTATTTTTTAAATACTTACCATAGTGTTATCAAACACCTGCATTTTGATGGTGTTGCGATTCTTCCCGTGTATTCAAAAGATCCTTCTGTTGAGATTCGGAAAAAAGACATAAATTTAATTTTTTTCACTCATTTATATATCGCGGCACTTATATATTTTATATTTAAATTAGCTGATATTTTTTGGATTGTTTTCGAATATTTATTGTTTTTCTGTATTTATTGATTTTGTGTTCGTAAAATATTTTTTCAATTATTTTTGAGAAATTATCACATCCATTTATATTACTTTCGATATTACCGGCATTTAAATTTGCGATAATGTTTCATTAGACAATAGAAATAAGGTATACGGTTTTTTCAGACTTTAAATATTGAGTAGTAACAACACGTATGATTTAAGGTCGCGTATACGTGTTGATTAGATTTCGTTATTTATAATACTCATACGTCGTAACAACCTAAAGTCAACCCCACAGATTCTAAACAAAAATTTTTTAAACATGGGTCTTTAACGAGCTTAACCTTTAGCTCACGTGGTGGTGGTAAATTTTATCCTTTCTTTACATTTTCTTTTCTATCTTCAATTACAATGAATAAAAGTTTTTTTTTTTAAATGAAAAAAATCTGTTTTTTTTTAATTATTGTATTTTATAATATATCAGTTTTTACTTTTAAATGAAATAATTATCCAAAGATATTTTTAAACTAGACTAGATTTCTGGACCAGCTGTTTCCATCAATATGAAGTACGGTTATTCGCACTGTTTTTTGATTTAACTCGTGACACCTAATAATATTTGTTTTAGAACCCATAAAGTCTATTTATTATTCATATAATCTATATAAATATATATATACAATTCTAAGTCGATTTGAAAATCTGCAAATGAAATCAAAGCGCATTTCTCTTTTTTATAAGTTGGGCACAAAAGTTTGGAGTATGTCTTCATTTATTGATAATTCTTTTTGGAAGCTGAGAGAACGGGTCATAAATCTATGAAATATGGAATGTGAAAATTATAATTATTTGAACTCCCGATCGTATACGTTTTGTAAACACTCATTCGCATGGGTGTTTAGAAACGCTATACTTAACAATTAGAAGGGGATATATTAAAGTGTCATTCAACATTCGCCTAATAACCCCCGTATGCAGAAGAAAATTCTAAGGATATTTAAAAATTTCCTAATGAAATCGAGAGGCCACATTTTTTTATCGTAGTAATCTAACATTTGACATCAGTTTTGGCAGGTGATAACGAATTCGGTATCTTTGTTAGCATCGGAAAACATTATTAAATATATAAATATTAATAATTCTTTTCATTAGAATTCCCTGGCGTATAAGTTTTGTCAACAATCATACGCAAAAGGGCCAGAATCGCTATACTGCAAAAAATATGAGCAGATATTAATTTTATATTTCAATATTCTCCTAAGACATACCCTAATTTTTGATCATCTGAAAATTGTGATGCCATTTAAGAATATCCAGTTTAATTTAAGCTAGGGGACACAGATAAAAAACTTTGAAAATTGGCATAAAAGTTTGAATTATGTTCAAGGTGATTGGTAATGAAATGGGCACCCAATTTTTGTTACTTTGGAGACTTAGCCTCCGTTTTTAATCATCATCAGCTGTAATTTTGCATTGCGGGTTCTCATTGGGTAAGAAGTCTCTTTCGAAAAAATGTTGAGCAAATATCTAATATTTGGTAAACACATCGTATGGTTGTCTCCTCCCTACGAATTTCGATGACTTCGGGATTATTTGTCAATTCCTTTATCGGAAATTTGAGATTCTGTTTCTAAGAGAATGTTAACACTCCCTGCATTGAATATTTAATGTAGACCCAATATAGCAGTGCCTCCTGATTTTCCAAACGAAGGGGCTCTAGTGTGGTTTTTAATGTTCTCACCAAATAAAACATCAACTCAAAAAAAAAAAAAGTTTTATATTTCAAAATGAGTCCTACATAGCGAGTCCAATCCAATCCAATAGACGGAATACAAGTATGTTAAAGTTTTAGAATAGCCCCCATTTAACGCTACATCCCAGTCTTTGGTATTTTGAAGGTCTGAGTGGGATTTCATGTGGTATTTAGAAGTTCAAAACAGAAAGAAGCCTACCTAAATAAATATTTATAATCATATTGAACCCAGATTGATGATAATGGTGGACAGGAGACTTGGATGTAAATTGAAATATCCCCATTTTACATTAAATTCAATAATAATATTATTTAGAAAAGAACATTTTTAATTTTATTGGTGGAAAAAATGGGTCGATATTGTCTAAATGCCATCCATAAGGTTAAATAGATCCTGTCATTTAAAAAGACCGTCAAAACAATTCTCTGAATCCGTTATTGGAGTTTTTCCCATTTTTGTGAGTGGTCCGGACATTTACGGGATCTGCTGCAGTTTAAGTTTCCATATTTGTAGAAAGTATATATTTTGCTGTTATCGTAAAAATTATATAATGTTTTAATTTTTTTATTTTTTCTACACTTTTTTTATTTCGATATTATATTTTTCAGTTTGAAATTTTAAAATATTAAATTTAATAATATATTTGTCCTTGTAATATTTTTAATTTTAAATATATTTGCATTGTCCTATTTTTCAAGATTCTTTGGCTCTGGATTATTTGAATATTTTCGGCATTCTTTTTTCAGAAATGAATAAAAAAATGAATTATTGATGAATTATTATTATTATTATTATTATTATTATTATTAATAAATTATTAATTATTTAATTAAAAATAATTGTCAATATCAAAAATCAATTTTATAGATTTTTTATATATATTTTTTATAATATTTATTTTTTTTTTCATTGTCTGGTTTTTAAATTCCTTAATATTAAATATTTCTTGTTTTAAAATTAATAATTTTTTTTCATTTTTATCATTTATTTTTATTCAATTTGTTTAATTGGATCGTTCAGTTTTTTCTATTTTTATTTTTTTTTTTGTCTCTTTTTCCATATATATTTTTATTTTTTCCATAATTTTTTTATTATCCTCTGTGTCACAGCTCTTTGAGTTTCTGGAATTTTCGTTCCGTTTCGAATTTTATTTTTATCTTTTTATTAATCACTTTATCAAATCACCTTTCACTCGATAAGAAATTAGCGGTGAAATAAAATTTCACTCGATTTCGTCTAGATTAAATTATTTTAAATATTTTCAAAAAAAAATTTCAAAATTTTTTATTCGTATCGTTTTTTTTTGCTATCGTGGGAAGGATGTCTTGCGAAAAGAAGACGATTTTCACGTTATGAATCGCGTCGTTCAACTGAGGCGACCGTTCAACTGAGGCGGCTGTGGATGGATGCTGTTGTTCAGCGTTGTTGAGGTAACGAAGAACTGCCGCCAAACGGAGGCAACAACAAAGCGACAAAGCTATGTGATTTTTGTTGTTGTTTTCAAAATGAAAAACGCTTTTATTTGTTACTTGGTGATCTTTTCTGCTTAGAAGAAAGACATTTGAATTTTGAAAATATGTTGTTGTTGTTGTTGGGAAGAAGAAGAAAATTAAAAAATTATATTTTTTTGTTGGGAGCAAAAGAAGATCAGCTAGACCGGCACGTATACTGCAGCATTTAATGCTGTGTTGCTATTGTTGTTGTTTGTTGTTGCCGCCTGATTTTTGTGTGTAAATTATGGCGTTGAGTTTTTTTTTTTGAATTATGTTGTTTTTGTTTCTTCTCTATTTTGTATGGAGACACATTTTTTTGGGTGATGATATATATGTATGTATATATAAAACATATATGTATGTCGTCTTTTTTATCATTTCTTTTTTTTTTGTGAAAATTCTCATGTTGTGCCATATCTTCATTTTCAAATTGAAAGAAAGAAAATTTCAAAACCTACACACCAAAAAAAAATCGGAAAAATTATTTTCTTTTTTTTTCATTTTTTCGAAATTCTTAATTGAACATTTTGTAAGACATATTGAAAAGAGCACCAGCTCATCATTTTTTATCTGTTGGAAAAAAATGTCAACAACATTTTACATTTGTATGTATTTGCTTGTGTTTGTGGGCCTGAGTGTGTTTGTGTGGGACTATTTCATTCATAGACTTGAGCACAATGCGTTCAATATTTTGAAACAAAAAATCTACAACAACAAACAATTGTGGTTGTTGTTGTTGTTATTTTTGTCATTACTGGCTGTGGCTGGAAATAGCTGCAGTTTGTGGTACCTGGGAATACACAGAGAGAAATGAAATAAACAATTTGTGATACCAAGAGGAGTGGAGGGAGGGATTTGAAGGGTGTTTAAAATTAATATTTGGATTTTTTTTTACATTTTGTTTTTCAAAAAATTTGATGAATTGTTAAGAAGATACGAGTTCAAGTGACCAATATAGCTGTTTTTTTTTAACATGAAGATTATTAACCTTTCAATTTTTAAACAAAAAAATAAAAAATGTTGATGCCATTTAGCCAAAAAATATTTTGCAATATTTTAAAATATAAATGCTCTATTGTAGCACTGCAAGAATGAAATAAAATAAAAAAAACTTGCAAGTTTTGGAACAAAATAAAAAAAAAATGATTTTGAATACCGACAACAATAACAATGAGCTATTTAATAAATGCGCACCCATTTCCATTGGCTTTGATGGATTTGTTTTGAATATTCAGTCGTTAATTACAGAAACATTTCCCCATCAACACGAAACACATGTAGCGAAACGAATTAAATGGCATTATTGACATCTCAGCTGTGAATTTCTTTGGCAAATAGCTCAATTCGATTTTGGATGTGAATGCGTGTGTGTGGAAAATATTTTGAAATTTTTTTTTTTATTTTCATAGGACTTTTTAATCTCGTAGGAATGTGGCAACAACTAATGCCAAAAAAGCCAATTACATAGATTTTTTTTGATCGGAGTAAACATTATAAGACCTTAACTTACCAAATCGAGAATTTTTTTAAAAATATTTTTTTCAAAGACAAAATCAACCAGAATTTCAAAAAAAAAAAAAAAAATTAATGACAAGCGAAACGTTGAATTAAAAACAAATTTTTTCCAAGGACCAAAAACAAACACATTTTTTAATAAATTATTCAAATAGAAAAAAACGTTGAATTTTTTTTTAAAATATTTTTTTTAAGAAACAAATTTTTTGAATTTTTTTTTTGATCAGAGTGTCTTTATAAGACCTTAACTAATCAAAGACAAAAAAACCCGAATTTCAAAAAAAAAAAAAATATTCAATGACAAGCGAAACGTAGAATTAAAAAAAATTTAAGAATCAAAAATACATAAATTTCTAAAAAAAATTATTCAAAGACCAAAGAAACGTGGATTTTTTAAAAATAATTTTTTTAAAGAAACAAAGTTCTGGAATTTTTTAAAATTTTTTTAGAAGCCAAAGAAACCTGATTTTTTTAAAAAATAATTTTTTCAAGCAACTACGATTTTAAATTTTATTTTTTATTTTTTAAAATGCCAGCTAAATGTGATTTTTTTAAATCGTTTTTCAACACTTCAAATTTTTTTAAAATAATTTTTTTCTAGAATAAAGAAAATGTTATTTTTTAAATATTTTTGTTAGTTCCACACACACCTGAATTTTTTTCAAAAATATTTTTATATGGAACAAAATTTTGGAGATTTAAAAAATATTTGTTTAAGGGACCACTAAAACAATTGGTTCTTTCAAGGGCATGATTTTTTTGGAATTAAAAAAAGAATCTCTTCATACCCTCAGCCATATGGCTATTTGATACGGCCAAAACGTGCCTCATCAAAATATGGCCTTATACCCGAAGTCTTTTTGAAACAAATCCGTTTTAGACATTTTGAGTCGATCTGGCGATGTCCATCCGACCGCCTGGCTGGCTGGTGCGAAGGGAGTATTATTATTATAGTCAAACTTAGATCGAGTTCGGAGATGGACAATATCGGTACACTCCTTCTGGTACCTCCCATACAAAATTTCAACATTTTTAAAGAAAATAATTTACTGCACAGAAAGAGAAATAATAATCCAATTTGGCTCCAACTTTGCGAAACTTAATATTTGCATCAGTGCTAGATCAGGTGCGAAAATGAACGATATCAGTCCACTACATCAAGTACTTCTCCCACAAATGGTCAAAATTTTGAATAAATATAACTCGTATAAAATGTGAATTAACCCAAGGTCTGGTTGAAGATGGAATATACATCGGTCCACCCCTTCTGGTAATTCCCTCACAAATGGTTTTGAATATCTATGAAGCTCATAAAACGCGAAGTTAACACCCGATTCCATTTAGACTTGGTACATCTCAATATTTCTATCAACAGAAGATCTGTTACAACGATGATAGAGATCGAACCATTTCTTCTGGTAGCTCACCCACAAAGGGTCAGAGTTTTGAATAACCAAAGCGATTTTAAAATCCGAAAAAGCACTCGTTTCTCTTCATATTTCACACATCCCATTATTTCTATTAACAGAACATCTGCTGTGAAGATGGTCCACTCCTTCTGGTAGCTCCCCCACAAATTGTCAAAGTTTCGAATAACAATGAATCCCATAAAACTAAAGATTTTTTTTTACCAAAATTATTTAAAATTCGGAATTTTGAGTTCGCAGTGGGTATTGTCCATGACAAAAAATCGCATGTACAAATCCACGCCTTCGTGTAACAATACCTTCCAAATTTTCGGAATTTTGAGAACTTGTATTTTAAACGACGTGATTTTTCAAGCACGTAGATTTAAAAGGATGTTGATTTTAAGGAACGTGGATTTGAAAGAAAATCGGTTTTTAAAAGTTGATTTTAAAGGACTTGGATTGTAAAGGAAGTGGATTTTACAGGACATGGATTTTAAAGGATGTGGATTCACGCGCATTTCAAGGACGTGGCTTTTAAAGGATCTGGATTCAATGGACGTGTATTTAAGGGACGTGGCTTTTAAAAATCGTGAATTTAGACGACTTTGATTGTAAAGGACGTGTATTTTAAAGGACTTCGATTTTAAAGGATGTGAATTTTAAAGGACTTGAATTTTAAATGACGTGGCTTTTTAAGGACGTGGATTTTTAAGGATTTGAATTTTAAAGGACATGGCTTTATGAAGAACGTGGATTTTAAATAATGTGGGGTTTAAATGACTTGGATTTGAAAGGACTTGAATTTTAAAGGATGTGGATTTTAAAGAAAGTGGATTTAAAGGAAGTGGATTTTAAAGGACTTGGATTTTAAAGGATTTGGATTTTAAAGGACGTGGGTTTTTAAAGCACATTTATAAGAAACGTAGTTTTCTTAAAAAAAAAAAATGAATTTTACGTTTTTAAATTTTTTAATATTTTATTAAGTCCACGTATATTTTTATATATTTTGACAGATATTTTTAAAATTTAGTTAATTTTTGAAATATGGAGGTATTTTGATTTTTTTTTAATTTTTCTTTCAATGAGTGTAACTCAGTACTTGTTTACATTTCTTAGGAGTTTTGATTTTCTTCTTTTACATATTCACAATTTTCATATTCCCTTTTTTTTCTAATTAAATTTAAAAAAAAAAAAAAAAAAAAAAAAAATATATATATATATATATATATATATATATATATATATATATATATATATATATATATATATATATATATATATATATATATATATATATATATATATATATATATTTAGACAAAATTTACTTTACGATCCCCTTGCTATATATACCAGCCAAATCCACCGTCTTTCTCCATTTATCACGCCATTCTTTTTAATGATTTGCTAAACAAGCAAATAAATGCAATTTAATGCTAAGCTGACAATTTATTAATTTTAATGTGAAACATTTTAACTTTCCCCTTTCATTTCGATATTTTTTTTTATATTTTTTCTCAATTTCCCTGTTTTTGTCCCCCTTTCGTATTGACCGAATAACAAACAATCAATATTGAAAAAATAATAATCTATGACATTTGTGCTCCATTTATCTTTGGCAGGGATATGTGTGTGCGTGTCGCAATTTACACAAATCGGCAACATGGCTGATTATGTACAGAAGATGAGTGACCGACCGAAAGACCAAACACACACATCCACACTCACATATATACATGGAGTACAGAACGCATTGGGATCGAAAAATGCATTATTATTGCGCTGTGTTTATTGTCAACAAAGTATTTGTTGTTAAAAGAATTAATTTTTGCATTTGTTACTGTCAGAAAATATCATAAATTTTATTTATTTATATCAGCAAATAGAACATACACACACGCACACACATGTTTGCAAGCATATGTATGTACGGATTTTTTTGATTTGCTTCATTTGTATCGAAATGAAATTGAGCGAGTAAAGAAAATACAACGCATTTCGAAATTGCAGAACAGCTTCAGCAAAACATTTTGCCAAACACTTACAAATCTAATGCCAGAGCATATTTTGGTTGTTGGATTTGGAAAGACCCGAAAGAAAGACAGACGAGTCAATAAACGTCCTTGACGAAAATGGAAAAAATTCTTGTGGAAATGCGATGTCTTTTTGTTTGGCAGAATGCAATTGTTTGACAAGAGCGAACATAGTGGTCACTGCGTCTTAACCCAATTTGGATATCTAATGGAAATAAGATATCCGTATGAGTGAGGACCTCATTTTGTGTGATGCTGGACACACAGACACACTTCATGTTGGGGTGCCATTGTCCTACTTCCTTGCAGCCATTAACCTCAATAAGTTGTGGAGAGAGAAATCGAATTGTGGTGGAGTGCTTTTGGTACACACATGTCAGGAACATTTATTTACTCACATTTCATAATACGTATACGTATTGTCAACACGTATACGCCACATTATCCAAAGGGGAGGAGGTTTTATTTCAAAAAGGATTCGATATTTCTAAGGTATGAAAAATTAAAATTTATGGCTGGTGGGATTAAAAAAAATAAGCAATACAACTATCAAAAGGCTATAGTCGCGCGGGATCGACCATGTAATAGTCCAAAACACTATAATATATTGGACAATTTCGTTTCTGAAATAATGCCATAAAAAAAGTGCAGAAATTATACTTTTGGTTTTTGATCGGTGTCATTGGTTTTTTGACTACGACCTCCATGGTGCAGAGAGGTACCAATAAAAAAAAAAAAAAAAAAAAAATCACACAAAATTGTGGTCCATTTTACACGCGGGATGTTATCTGATGTCCATCGAAAATGCAAGGCTTTTGCCCTGTCCTAAACCCTAACCTGATGCAAAACTCCTGTGTAGTGTCAGCAAAAATCGGAAAAGTCTTCAGTTGATGGTACACAAAGGATATGGTCAATTTTATGCGTATAACATCCAAATCACAAAATACCGAGCCGATCGGTCTATAATTGTGATCTGTAGAGCAACTACAAGATCGGGAAATTTTTCTGTTTTTGGGCTATTTCAACCTGTAAATATTTTGCGACCATCTCTAGAGCATATAGGCTTGTATTCTGATCCTAACCCCATTTCATGAGAACCGGATAATAAGTGTTATCTGTGGCTTGATTACAATATAGCATGAACTGATGGAGTGATGGACAACCACTAAATTACCTCAGCTCGGTGAGATAGGGAGATTAAAACATAATATCGTGGGTACATGGCAATTTTTTTGAGGTGTTGCAAACACATCCAAACCAAGTGGAAAGTGAAACCCATATAGCGGATCTTTTTGTATTGTTTGGAATTGATACCTTCGAAATAGACGTGGAACTCTGTGGAGGGCTACCACTCTCTAAGATAACTCTGGGTAATTCTAAAGGGGCGCTGGCAAATGCATTGTGCGGCTGTACGAAGCTCACCGCCTACTTCCACGTCTGGTCTGGGGAGATGAGAACAGAGAGGGGGTTTTATATGATTATCGCCTTGACGGCTTTAACCATGATGGAACGCCCCTTTGGAATTACCCAGAGTTCTCTAAGAGAAGAATCTGCAGGTCGAGGGAAATATAAAACCGACCACGAATTGTCACAGGATCCTAGGGGTCACATTCGACAGCGTCTTCAAGTCGTCTGCGCAAACCACAGCTATATGCGACAAAATGAAAAGTAGGAACAATATCCTTAAGGCTCGTGCTGGCAGAGCCTGGGTTGTGGATCTGCAAATATAAATGCTATGCAGTGGAAGAACATACAGACCTACCAGAATGCTACCCTGAGTACTGCGACAGGTTGCCTCCTCATGACAAGAGTGAACCATCTATAAGAGGTGGCGAAGATCCTTCCCGTACGTCAGCATAAATTCTTGGGTGTTGTCGTGGGATTCATCCCAGCCATCATATGGTGGGGTGGATAAAGGCGTGTCAGCTATAGGAGAGAGAGCCTTTGGCTCAACAAGCCTATCAGTGGTAGTGGTATTCCTACTGATGCAGTCACAGATGCCATCAATAATAAGAGTAGGAATGCCATCCTCAGAGTCCACCCCATCCATTGCAGCTGAGAAACGTCGGTCAGGGTAGCTTTGGGGCAATTACTTTCAGAATGTTGCAGTCGTCTCAATTGCCCCTGTCAAGACCTCTGGTTGCAGCCCGTAAAAGTAGCCTAATTTTTATATACTACACCATACTGTGGTAAAGGTATTATGACCTTGTGTCCTATGTGTGATAGATCCATAGTTCTCTTTGCAAGAATTCCATTATGAGTCTATTTGTCCATGTATTTTTGGAAACACAATGTAGATCACATTTATAATCCGATTTAGCTCATTTGTTTGATCCAAGGACAATTCCTATTGAAATTGTAGAAAATCGGATCAAATTTTTATATAGCATCCAAATGTGTAATATTAGTCCATATAGGATGTAATTAGGAACATGAAGCCAACTTGAGCTTGGAAGCAAGTTCTCCAAATTTGGTGAAAATCGGTTTATATATAGCTGTAGCTCCTATATGTAATATTCATCCGATTTATTATTTTAGTCCCCCACAGCCATAATATGAACTCCAAAACAACGTTATTCGGGAAAAGATATCAAATACAGCTCAGAAAAACCTCTGCTAATTTTTATCAAGATCGGTTCAGATTTGGATATGGCTCCCATAAATAAAATTAATATCAGCCCAAATGAAATGGCGAGTACGTCAGCAATTACTTTTTTAATTTGGGAATAATTTCTCAACAATTAACTCATTAATGTGGTATCCCAGCATTTTTATTATTACCACATGATTGATCACATCAAAGAAAAGGGGGAGGTGGGATAAAAAACAACATTTTAACATTTTCCCAAATAAACAAATTCAATAAAATAATTTAAAAAAAATTGCTCCCGCAACATGAATAAATAAAAGCGGCATAAAATCAAAAATGAATTAATTTGAATATGTTTAGACGGCGAGTGTATATTTATGTTGGAATCTCTGTGCGAATGACGATGATGATGATGATGAGGAGGAAGATAATGATGCTGGCAAGGCTGATGATGATAATTTGTTTTCATTTTCTGCTTGTTTTTGTTATTTCAACTGATGCTAATTTCGAAAAATGCTAACTTATACACGGGCACGCACGGACTGACACACACGCCAAGCAGGGTATACATCTGATGGCTATGAAGATGAAAAGTGAATTTGTTTCAAAAAATGAAAACGAAATGAAAATTTCTTACTTTCACCAACAATCATATTTATGCCAAGAATAACAAATGGAGGAGAAAAAAAAAATCATATTCTTTGCTTATATTCTATAATTTTTTATACCCTCCACCATACTATGGAGGGTATATTAATTTTGTCGTTCCGTTTGTAACTCCTCGAAATATTCATGTCAGACCCAACAAAGTATATATATTCTTGATCAGCGTAAAATTCTAAGACGATTTAGCCATGTCCGTCTGTCTGTCTGTGTCTGTGTCTGTCTGTCCGTCTGTCTGTCTGTCTGTCTGTTGTAATCACGCTATCTTTCGAACAAATTGAGATAGAAGGCTAAAATTTTGCACACATGTATTTTTTCCCAGTAGGCAGGTTAAGTTCGTAAATGGGCCATGTAGGTCCAAGTTATCATATAGCCCCCATATAACGGTACCTCCCGATATTCGGTATTTTGATGATTTTAGCGACATTATTCACCGGAATTATTTCAAATTTGACATTTGAAGTTTGTAATGGATGCTACAGCCTAAGACAGAAAATTGTCCGTGCAGGTTCAGGTCTTCGTATAGCCCCCATATAATGATACCTCCCGATATTTGGTATTTTTATGATTTTGGGGTCATTATTCACCGGAATTGTTTCAAATTTGGTATTTGAAGTTCGTAATAGATTCTACAGCCTATGACAGAAAATTGTCCGTGTAGGTTCAGGTCTTCGTATAGTCCCCGTATAACGGTACCCCCCGATATTCGGTATTTTAATGATTTTAGCGACGTTATTTACAGGGATTGTTTCAAATTTCGTATGTGAAGTTCGTAATGGACACTTCAGCCCATGCCAGAAAATTGTCTGTGCAGGTCCACGTCTTCGTATAGCCCCCATATAACGGTACCCCCCATATTCGGTATTTTGACGATTTTAGCTACAGTATAAACATATTTTTCTTCAAGTTTCGCATTTAAATATTGTAATAATTTATGACAAAAGTTGCCTATGCAGGCCTATGTCGTCGTATAAGCATTTGGTATTTTTAAGATTTTAACAGAATTTTTAACGGGTTTTATTTTTTGGAAATTGCCAAATTTGTACCAAATGGTGGAGGGTATTAAAAGTTCGGCCCGGCCGAACTTACAGCTTTTTTACTTGTTTTTTTTTTATTTTTTTTGGATCATTGTTTTTTATGAAAATTTACCAGAGGCCACCTATTGATTTTCCCTATTATAAATTATACATAAAATAAAATAAGTAATGGTATTTTTTCCGTTTATTATTTTTTTTTTTTGGAATGAATTTATTGGCATTTTGGTTTATTTTGAATAATTAAATGTCCATTAGTATTTGAAAGTAGCATGAGATAAAAATAAATAAATAATAATAAAATAATAATAATAATAATAATAATAATAATAATAATAATAATAATAATAATAATAATAATAATAATAATAATAATAATAATAATAATAATAATAATAATAATAATAATAATAATAATAATAATAATAATAATAATAATAATAATAATAATAATAATAATAATAATAATAATAATAATAATAATAATAATAATAATAATAATTTTGGGCCTTGAGACCATAAGCTGAGGTGAAAAAAAAAAACATTTGGGCAATCCAGTCTTTGTACTCAGTATGCTATAGTTGTTCCAAATTATGCCGTATACGCATTTTTCGAATTTATTTTTTTTTTTAATTATTTTTCGTATTTTTGTCATTACACCCTACTATACAATTAGATTTGTGTGCTAATGAAATACAGCCACACAGAGATTCCATTTAACAATTTTGTTAACAGATTTGAATCAACCCATTGAAGTGATAATGAAAATCGTTATCGCGATTAATGATTATCGATCGGTTCACAGCAAACATAAATACTCCATGGGAGATTTGTATTATCTTCAGGGGAAAAGGCGAATATATTTCAATAATTGAATTTGGTGAATGGTGATCGACACTTTGGTATTTTTTAGTGCCAAACTTGCTTTTCAAAATACTCCAGACATAATAGTCCAACGGATTGGTATTCGGAGATTTTGGTGGCCATGAAGCGAGGAACCTCATTTCGTAACCATTCTTAGGTGGCGCGCGCTGAGTGCGATTGTGGTGATGTTCCTGTTGGAATGTCCAAGGTGTGCGACCCAAAAGTTTTGCGTGCCCAAGGTTATAATACACCCTTCAGAATATTTTCGCAATAATATTCTGCATTTATTTTGATGCCACGGTCGATGAATACGAACAGAGAGCGACCATCGGCTGTTATGGCGACCCACACAATCACCATGGCCGGCGCTTAAGTTCTGGTGACCAACCGTAGGTGCACATTTTCAGCTGACCTCTTTGGCAAGCAAACACGAGCGGGTCATTTTGTTTGTTTACAAACTGCTGGACTACGAATGTTTTCTCATCGGAGACGGAGAAAACCAAATTCGGCAGTTCACAACTTTTGGCCAAGCGGAGCACTCCTTAGCACTTTTGAGTCTAATTTCTTTCTGTTGCGGTGTAAGTTCTTGCGCTTTTTGGAATTTCATTGGCTCTACCCCGAGCTAATTTTTCAATATTTGGAATGGAGTATTGCGATATGTCCAGCTGACGAGCCATTTTTCGGCCACTGCGACGCGGGTTTCGATCAAGACGCTTCTTTACTTTTTGAACCATTTCTGCTGATGTTGCTGTTTTGTTCCGCCAACTTCCTTGACGTCGGGCTAGGCTTCCAGTATCATGGTAACGAGCGATTTATTCACATTAAAATGTTGGAGTGCACTAACGATAGCCACTTGTAGTTTTTTTCCAGCCGAATATAAAAAAACACATTATCACGCTTGAATTCCTCCATCACGAGTAACTTTTTTTTCTGGAAAATTCTGAGCAAAATGCTTTTGTACGCTTGTAAGCGATATAATGAGCTGTCACTGGAATAATTTTAACAGCTGGCGGACGAGTGACTTAGAAATGACAGCAGTCTGAAGTTGGTTGCAGTTTTATCATCTCACCCTGAAATTATTCGAAATGTACTAGGATGGAGATTTGTCGATTATTTTGGATATGCTTACATAGTTTGTTATTGAAAAAAGGAATGGACATGAAATTCTGAAAATTTTCGATATCATAAAGGAAATATCTGGTATAGCAGAAAAATTTTGTTTATTTATGCAAATTCTGAAATAATCTTTGAAATCCCATTATTCAGACCCCATTGTGTGCTATTTCAAAATGTCAGAATTTCAGTGTTGAATATGGAAATTATTCCTCCAATATTTTCTTTTCGCATTGCAAAAATGTCAAATTCAAATCAAATTAATCTGAACATCAAACAATAATTTGAAGAAAAGAAATCCCTACCAAGTCGGAACAATGCCTCTCGCGAACTCCTCATCTACAAGTCTGCAGGACAATGAAGAAATTGTGATTCGACAAATTGTTTACCACTTACCTGATGGCCAACCATTTGAAGCAGAAAAAGAAAACGACGATGACGAAAAAGATATTTTCCAAAACAACAACAGTCGCCATGAAATGCGCATTGGAGGTGGTGCCGAATTGGCTGTGTATTCCGAAGAGCATCTCTCATTGAATGAAGAACCCGAGGAGGAACCCTATCGTTTGAAACCAATTTCGGCATTACAAAGGAATCTAAGGAAATTCCTACGTTATCTGACTCAGGGATTGCTGATGATTTGTTGGCTTACCTTTACCTATCACCTGATGAGGTATCCGGAACGGGAAGAGGAAATGGTGTTGCTAAGTTTTCCACCCCAAATGGCAATAATATATGAGTTGCCATTAGATTTGCAGGGTGTGGGTTTGGCAATGAAATTGAGAGGACTTTTTTCAAGGGAAAGTTTTCAAGATATGAAAGTTGTAGCTAGCCAGGAAGCAAAGAAGTCCTTCCTAAGTTATGTTTTACAAGGCAGCTCAAAGGATTTACTGAAGACCAAAAATATTTCCCTAGTAAAACATTTGTTTATTAACGAAAATTCTACAAGTTTGAGCCTGGTGGAAAAAGTCATGGAACAAATTATTTTCCCAGAAACTTCGAGGAAATTCCAACTATTGTTCCGCAGCAAATCCATGGAAGATATTTCCCTGGAACTATTTGTGACCCCTGTGGAGTCTGGCCAAACCTGGATAATTATCTGGGGTCTGGCGCTCCTAATTACAATTTATTTGCTCATGGCCTCCGATCTTTTGCATCGCACCTTTGCTGCCATACTTTGCAGTTCCCTGATTATTGGCCTGGTGGCTGCCATCCACGTGAGGCCTTCCCTGGAGGAGGTGTTCCATGGCATGGAATTCGATATTATCATGAACTTTTTTGGCATATCCCTGATAATGGAAATCCTGGCTGAAACCGGTTTACAAGACTATTTGGCAGCCTGGAGTTATGAAATGGCCAATGGCCACATTTGGCCTTTGCTCAATGTTTTGTTCCCCTCCAGTGTTCTCTTGGCCCTAATTTTCGATGACATTACCCTGATATTGTTCCTGACACCCATCGGCCTGAGACTTTGTGAAATAATGCATTTGAATTGTGCCCCAATTCTGGCATGCCTTATAATTGCCATTAATCTGGGTTGCTCCCTGACACCAAGCAGCTCCCTTTCCAATTATCTGATTTTCCAACATGAGAGTTTGAAGCAGGAGAACCTCTCCTATGGCTCATTTCTCATTCACCTTCTGCCAGCCTCTCTCTTGAACTTACTGCAATCCTACATCCATCTTCGTCTGTTGTTCCACAATTCGGCCCAAATTGGTACCAAGGAACCCCTACAGGTGGAGAGACTAAGGCGCCTGACTAGGGTGTGGCGCAAAGTTTCCGATCGCATGGGTGCCTATTCCCTGGATGAACGCTCGGCCAAAGACACCGTGGATACACGCATAAGGAGTCTCCGGAAACGTCTCAAACGCCTGGGAAAAATGCCCGATCCACCCTCAGGATTTGAGGAGAAGGTTTTGAAGTTACGCCAGAATTTCCATCTAAAGAAAATACCCCTGCTCATCGCCTGTCTGCTGGCCATTTTGGTGCGTTTTTTATTTGTCATCCTGGATCAGGGTTTCCAATCCATTCAAATATCCCTGGGATGGATATCGGTACTGGGAGCCTTGCTGTGTCTCAGTCTATGCAATTATGAAGATCTGGAGGGGGTTCTGGGACGCATTGACTGGGCCACAATGCTTTTCATTTCGGCGCTATTTATTCTCAGCCAAATGCTTGAGAAATTGGGATTCTCTGAAGCAATTGGTGCAATGTTGGAAAACTCTTTGGCAAATGTGGAGACCGAATATCGCCTAACCCTTGGAATTTTGGCCATAATTGGAATCTCTGCCAGCCTAAGTCTGTTGCTCAGCAATGCGACCTTGATTAACTTGCTGCTGCCTGTGATAACAGTCTTAGCCAAGAATGAAAAAGTAAATATACCCCTAATGCCTTTGGTGTGGTCCCTGGCCCTGGGCTGCAGCTTGGGCGCCAATGGATGTCTTGTCGCTGGCATTGTCAATGTTGCCTGTACCGGTGTGGCCTCTAAGCATGGCTACTCCATAACATTTTGGGATTATTTTAAAATCGGTTTCCTCATTATGTTGGGTAATTTAATTATAGCTTCTTGTTATCTCCTGTTGGCCCATGTTTTGGGTCAGTGGCACTGAGTTGTGTTTTTTTAATATTTATTCCAATATTAAACTCTGTTAAGAAAAGTAATGAAGATAATTTAAATAAAATGTTATAAAATTTATTCACATCGATTCCGACGAAATCAAGTAGGAATATATCCGTAGAATCCTTATAAAACTAAATAAATTTTTTAATTTCCATTACGAAGAAATCCAGAGGAAAAATATCTCTAAAACCCTTGATCATGACCTCGTTGATATAACAGGGCTTTGTCATGTCCGAGCATCCCTAAATATTTATTTATTTACTAGCAAGTGCCGGCTACTTCGACAGCGAAATCTCCATAATTATCCCCATTACCATATTTAGCACCATTTAATACAATTATAGTACGCATATCCAAAATCAGCTCCTTCTCAAGGATTTCAGGATTTCAGCTCTATTCCTTTACCCAATACCACATTTAGTACTTTTCGTACAATTATAGTACACACTTCAAAAAGTACCTACTTATCTCAATTCCAGATACCAACAGACACCTAAATATCAAATTTGAAAATTCTAGCCCTAAATTCATCCAATACCGAAATTTAGTACCATTCAGTACTTTTCGTACGATTACGCTACACATTCCCGAAACCACCTCCTTATCCCAATTACGGATTCCAACAGAGACATCAAAACTAAATTTGAATTAAAATTTCCAGCCCTTTCCCTTCACCCAATACCAAATTTAGTACCATTTAGTACTTTTCGTACAAGTATAGGACGCATTTCCAAGCCACTGTGAAATCTCAAACAGAGATTCTACCAGTAGTCGAAATATTAGATTTCTGAGTTTTAATACCAAAAATAGTACCATTTACTACTACCACCTCCATATATGTACAATTATAGTACACATTTCCGAAACCACCTCCATATATGTCCAGTGTACACATGAACAGCTACCCTAATATTAACTTTCAGGTTTCAAAACTTTATGTTCACCCAATACCAAATCGTACCAAATTTAGTACCATTTAGTGCACATATCCCAATCAAATACTACCATAGTTATACCAATTCTGATTTTCAGGATTCCACCTCTATCGTTCGCCCAAATACAAATTGTACCAAGTTTAGTACCATGTAGTACACATAAGTACGAACTCCAACAGTAATCTTAATTCTAATTTTCAGGATTCTAGTTCTATCTGTTCACTCAAAACGAAATTGCACCAAATTTCCATATTCCAATTTTACTGTCCAAATTGTACCAAATTTAGTACCATTTGGTACACATAAGTACGAATTTCCAAAACTACCTTATTTCTACATGTAATCTTATTTCAAAATTTCAGCATTCCTGCTCTATCGGTTCACCCAAATTTAAATTGTACTAAATTTAGTACCATTTAAAACTTCTCCATATCCCAATCCGAAAATCCGTGAGTAATTTTAATTTCAAATTACGGCATGGCACCTCCCTTCGTTCCTTCAAATTAGAATTTTTATGAAATTCCAAATATTTATCAAATTTCCAAAAGCAAATCCTTACATCGACTCTACTGCTCAAACTTGATTCCCATTTTAAAATTCAAGTTTTTAACTCTAACAGTTCACATGATACGATATGGTATCAAATATAGTACATTTTAGTACTTTTCGTACACTTGTAGAGTGAATTTCCAAGAACCCTTTGGTTTATCCTTCAGTGACTCTCATTCCAAATTCAAGACATCTAGTTCACTACTTGATCGTCAATAAAACCTCTTAGTACTTTACGTACAGTTTTGGTACGAATTTCCAAAAACCCAGCCTTATCTGACACCTTCGGACCAAGAGTGATGCTCACCCAAAATTTCAAGATTCTAGCTTCAGTCGTTTCGTCTGGGCGTTGATGAATCGTTGAGTCTGTCAGTCACTTACTTTACTCTACTCTCTCTCTCTCTCTCTCTCACTTTCTTTATTTCCAACAGGGTTTTCTTCAGATTTCCTCGACAAAATATCCTCATTTTTAAACGAAAATAGTTCCTTGTTAATTTTCTTTCTCAAAGCCCAAGAAAAATTTTCCTAAATATTTTCATTCATCTTAAATTTATCTCCCCCCTTTCGCCCATTTGGTCCACTTGTCATGCTGCATGTATAAATACCAACAATCGCCCCCACAACCAATTACCATATTTATTAATGTTATAGGCAATTTATTTATTTATTTTTTTTTTATTTTTTCTTCGCTCTCATTTTATTGAATAAAATTGTCAATTTCCGGCAAAATAACGTTTAATGAAGTTTTGTCCTTTTTTTAACTGGTAACACATATTATTGGCTCTTTAGCACATCTGGCCTATCGACCTTCTGCCGCCCATCTTGATTGGGCCAATAATAGAGGCAGGCAATAACAATGCGTAAATTGTTAACAAAAAATAAGAAGAAGAAAAAAACAAACGGTGTCAACAAAGGTGTTTAGGCCAAGTTAGTCCTTATTTCTCACACGTGGGCACAGGTGACATACAGGTGGGTATGTTGATTTCAGGGATTTTGGCATTTGGAGTTATAAAATTAGAAGTTGGGATTTTTGTATTTATGATCAGAGGTGGGTTAGAAGATTGGTGATTGGTATACGGCTGGTTGATGAGAAGATTCGAAGGTGATCGGGTGCTCGTAGGTGAAGGTTGTATGTTAACAGTTGAGGAAGATCAGGAATTTCGATGTTGTATTCGGGTGACGGTATGGTGACGATTTGAAGGAAATCGGGAAACTTATGGTCGTCAGTTCTCGACGAGTTGATTGTAATCAGGAATTACGATGTTGGTGTCCGAAGTGACGGGATTTTGACGACTTTGGTTTATGTTCGTCGATTGTCGACGTGTTGAGGGTTATCAGGTATAACGATGTTGATGCTTGGAGTGCCGTCAGCTCCGCCGTCAGACTTTAAGGCTATCGGGTATTTCAGTGAATAGTCATGGGTCTGACGAGTGATAGATAATCAGGGTTTACGATGGTGAGGTGGTTGGGATGTTGATGTCAAGTCTTCGGAGGTTCGGGGTTGGGGACTCGTGGTGGTGTTTGTTATTGTAAAAGCTTTGCATGTTTTGTTTGAATTCTGCTAAACCGGATCTAGCTCCAGCTTCCAAAATTTATGGGCTGTAGCCGGAGGTCTTTTGGAGTGAGTCGGGCAATAAAAGAGGTGAAGCGTTCTGTGCGGGCCTATTTCACACGACGGTCAAATGTTTCAGACATCTTCGTCAATTCGTGCCTAGTACAAATTGAGACGATAGCAACATCAACCGGAATGTAATTGCTCCTAAACTACACTGGTTTGTATAGATATCCGACACTGCATTCATACTCTAATTACACTGTGCCACAAATTTAAGTTTTTTTTAATAATTTCGGGGAAATTCCAGGATATTATGAAAGTAGAGCTAAAAAGAGAACAAGTTGAAATACAGTAAATTCGACCATGCCGAACTTTGAATATCCTCCACCATTTGGAACAAATTTGGAAATTTTCCAAAAAAAAATTCCTTAAAAAATTCTGTTAAAATTTTAAAAATACCGAATATAGCCGTTATATTGGGGTCTATGCGACGTGGACCTACATAGGCATTGTTTGTCATAGGCCATTACCATATTTAAATTCGAAACTTGAAAAAAAAAACGGTGAATAATGTAGCTAAAATCATCAAAATATGGTATATAGAGAGGTACCGTTATATCGGAGCTGTGCGATGACCTGGACCAGCATAGACAATTTTCTGTCATAGGCTGTAGTATCCATTACGAACTTCAAATACCACATCTCAAACAATTTCGGTTGGTATTGTACCTAAAATCGTCAAAATACCGAATATAGGGATGTACTGATATATGGGGGCTATACGAAGACGTGGACCTGCACATCCCCTTTTCTGTCATAAGCTGTAGTATCCATTACGAACTTCAAATACCAATTTTGAAACAATTCCGGTGAATAATGTCGCTAAAACCATCAAAATACCGAATATCGGGAGGTACCGTTATATGGGGGCTATACCAAAACGTTTACCTATATGGCCCATTTTCAATACCAAAAGTCCTATAGGCATAATATACATATGAGCAAAATTTTATCAATCTACTTCAATTCATTCGGAAGCTAGAGTGACTTCCACAAACGGATAGACGGACATCGCTAAATCGACATAGAATTTTATGCTGAGTGGGGTCTAGAATGTATGAATGTTACAAACGGAATGAACAACTTAATATACCCTCCATACTATGGTAGAAAACACGTTCGAAAATTAAAGAAGCGACTTGATCGATACCCGCATCACAGTGACCGAAATGGCTCGTGAGCTGAACATATCGCAGTAATCCATTCGGCAAATATTGAAAAATGAGCTCGGGGTAAAGCCATTGAAATTCCAAAAAGTGGAAGAACTTATACCGCAACATAAAGAGAATAGACTCAAAAGAGCAAAAAAGTTTCTTCGCTTGACCGAATTTAGTTTTCTGCGATGAGTAAATATTCGTTGTCCAGCAGTTTGCTAAAGAGGTCAGCTGAAAATGTGCACCTTCGGTTGGCCACCAGAATTCAAGCGCCGGCCATGGTGATGGTTTGGGCCGCCATAACAGCCGGTGGTCGCTCTTCGCTCGTATTAATCAACCGTGGCATTAGAATAAATGCCGAATATTATCGCGAAAATATTCTAGAGGGTAGAAATTCCAACAGCACTCAGCACGCGCCACCCAAAATTGGTTAGTAAATGAGGTTCCTCTCTTCATTTTCAGCGCACAATGGCCACGAAAATCTCCGGATACAAATCCGTTGGACTTTTGTGTCTGGAGTATTTGGGAAAGTAGGGTTGGCACTAAAAAATACCAAAGTGTCGATCACCTCAAGCAAGAGCTTCGCTCGGCCAAAATACCGCAGAGCAACATTCGGGCAGCGTGTGTTGGTTTCATTGGCTGTTTAAGGCCATAATTCGTGCAAGGTCTAATCTAAATTTATTCTAAAATTTGATGCTATTTCCGATTCATTCAATTTGCTTTCATTCAATTAAAAAAAAATGTGAAAATTATGGCATTTGACTTTGTTGCAGTTTTTTTATCCCACCCTTATATATATATGTATGTCTTTACCCGATTTCAGATTTTCTGTGTACCAAATGGCCAATATGAATTTTGAATTTTGGCAGTTCCGACGTAATTCAGCCCAGAAGAAAGTACTTTAAATGTTGGTGATAATCGGTTCGGATGTAGCTTTAGCTCAAATATATAAGTTTCATCCGATTTGTGATTTTAAGTACCTCACATGCGTAATATCGTAAATCGTCCTCCAAAAATCATTTTTCTCCGCTAGCACCTTCTTTAATACACTCACACGTGTCCCCAAACATTTTCTTTTGACACCTTATTTGCTATTGGTTTTCTTGTACGGAGATTCCTTATATTCTCCCACAAAAAAAAAAAAGAAAACCTGCCAAGGAGTTGGCTTGCTTTGTGAATACTAATATCAAGGGATTAACTTTTCACAGCTTTGCGTTTCAATTTTTTTCTTCACCTTTATTGGTAATATTAGCCGAGCAGGGGCCGGGGCCGATTACATAGTCGTGATAAAAGAAAGAAAAAAAAAAACCTACAACATTTAATTGATGTCAAAGAAGCTGGAAAAGAAATTACAGATATTGCCTTAGCCAATAATCCGCACAAAATACACACACATATATGTATGTGTGTACAGGTATGAAGCAGGGTGTGCGTATAGGTGTATTGGTGCCTGGAATTATCAAAAGTCAATGTTTCCTTTATTGCTTAAACTTGGTGTGGCATTTTAAGGTAAATAATTAAAAAAAGAAAGAAAATGGAACAAAACAAAACAACAACGACAACAAAGAGACAGTGATACTGCAAATAACAAGGATTTATGTGCGGATTATAATTGTATTAATTTTTTCCTGTGTGTATGTGATACATGTGAGGATTTTTTGCCAGGTTAGGGACAGGGGAGAGGAGATGGGAATTTCAAGGAAAATAGGAGTGTATTATTTCCTGGAATTTTTTTCTCTTAGAGGGAAGTATCATAAATTGTATCCGATAAGATCCTACTGCCTACACCCCCCCCCCCCATATAATCTTGTTTAGTCGCGCCACTGCTCCTGCTGTGACATTTGATATCTCGGAGCTATAATTCATGGATTATATTTTTAATTCAATTATTTTTTTATTTTCTGTGTCAATTTCAAAGAATCACTGCCTTTTTATACCCTCCACCTCAGTATGGAGGGTATATTAAGTTTGTCCTTCCGATTGTAACACCTCGAAATATACATTTTAGACCCCACAAAGTATACATGTGTAAAATTTTACTCAAATGTGTATTATGTCTTCAGGACCTTTGGTATTGAAAATGGGCCATGTAGGTCCAAGTCTTCGTATAGCCCCCATATAACGGTACCTCCCGATATTCGGTATTGTGATGATTTTAGCGACATTATTTACCGGAATTGTTTCCAATTTGGTATTTGAAGTTCGTAATGGATACTACAGCCTATGAAAGAAAATTATTTGTGCAGGTCCACGTCTTCATATAGCCCCGGTACCCCGACATTCGGCATTTTCATGATTTAAGCGACATTATTTACCGGAACTATTTCAAATTCGGTATTTGAAGTTCGTAATGAATTCTACAGCCTATGACAGAAAATTGTCTGTGCATGTCCACGTTTTATAACCCCCATGATACCTCCCTATATTCTTCCCATGGTACCTCTCTATATTCCTCCCATGGTACCTCCCTATATTATAAACAGATTTTTTCCAAGTTTCGCATTTGAATATTGTAATAGCTTGTGACAAAAGTTGCCTAAATTTGCCACGTCGTCGTAAAGACCCTAATAATAAATTGCTAAATTTGTACCAAATACTGGAAGGTATTCAAAGTTCGGCCCAGACGCACTTACAGCTTTTTTACATGTTAGATTTCAAAAAAAATCTCTTTTTATTATTTTTCCGCAGAGGAATATTATTCCATTGAGATTTGAAATAAATATTTTGATGAAATTATTATTTTTTTATTTTATGGTAAAAAAAATAATAATCCACATAGTTTGCTATTTCATGCACGTTTTCCGATTTGCAATCAAAAAAAAAAAAAATCATTCCGCATTTCACAATTTTTTTATTACCCAAACCACAAAGAGCCTCTCGGCCACTAACATAAACCAAAAAGTAACAAGAGCCACAAGTGAACTTTCAACTATTATTTTACAAATTCACTCCTTTCTCTCCTGCCGCCATCCTCATTCACCCGCGTGGTGATGATGTTGATGCTGATGGATTTCATCCATCACCCACGAAAACACCAAAAAGTTGACCACAATTGTTCACAGAAAATATTATTTTATGTGTTGTTATTCTCATCCATCTAAACATCCATCAATTTGGCCAGAATCCCCAATGCCCCCGACCCCCTTCATCCTGTAGCTCTATGCCGACGATGTATGATGACAATTGGTGAATATTTAATCAAATAGAATGCGGTTTGACTGAATAGATTGTTTTAACTTGTCGACATGATATGAAATGAAATAACCCACGAACCGGATTGTTATTGTTGAAATGCGGAGGACCTAATAAGTGGAAATAGGGTTTGCAGAGCAGCGATAACATTAGAGTGGAACGAAAATGTTATAAAGGAGCAAAAGTTAGAGGAAACAATGAACATTAAAAAAAAAAGAAATAAATTAACAGAAGAGCTAAAGGTCTTCTCCTAAGAAGAAGACCCTGAGAAGAGCTCAAGGTCTTCAAATAGGAGACCTGGAGGTCTTCTCATAGAAACCTGGGGGTCTTCTCATAGAAAAGCTGCAGGTCTTTTCATCGAAGACCTGGATGACTTCTCATAAAAAACCTGAAGGTTTTCTCTTAGAAGAACTTAAGGTCTTCGCATAGAAGACCTGTAGGTCTTCTCATAAAGCACCTGGAGGCCTTTCCATAGAGGACCTTGAAAGACCTTGAGGTCTTTTCAGGGGAAGACCTTGGGCTCTTCTCCGGTGAGCTGCAGGTCTTCTCTCATAGAAGACCTCTAGATCTTCTATAGGAAACCTTGAGATCTTCTTATAAAAGAGCTGCAGGTCTTCTCATAGAAGACTTGGAGGTATTCTCATAAAAAACCTGGAGGTTTTCTCTTAGAAGACCTTGAGGTCTTCGCATAGAAGAAGACTTGGAGGTCTTCTCATAGAAGACTTGGAAGTCTTCACAGCTCGTTCTTCTTCTCCATAGAGGAGCTCGTGGTCTTCCTTGAGGTCTTCTAATAGAAGACCTGTAGGTCTTCTCTATAAAGAACCTGTAGGTCTTCTCCACTTTTCCACAGAAGACCTGCAGAAGGTCTTCTCCACAGAAGACCTGCAGAAGGTCTTCTCCATTGAAGACCTGCAGAAGGTCTTCTCCACAGAAGACCTGCAGAAGGTCTTCTCCATTGAAGACCTGCAGAAGGTCTTCTCCATTGAAGACCTGCAGAAGGTCTTGTCCACAGAAGACCTGCAGAAGGTCTTCTCCATAGAAGACCTGCAGAAGGTCTTCTCCATAGAAGACCTGCAGAAGGTCTTCTCCATAGAAGACCTGCAGAAGGTCTTTTTCATAGAAGACCTGCAGAAGGTCTTTTTCATAGAAGACCTGCAGAGGGTCTTTTTCATAGAAGATCTGGTGAAAGCCTTCTTCATGGAAGACCTGGTGGAGGCCTTATTCATGGAAGTCCTGGTGGAGGACTTCTTCATAGAAGACCTGGAGATCTTTTCTCAAAGAAGTCCACTTGGAAGTCTTCTCCATAGAAGACCTGTCGGTCTTCTCCATAGATGACCTGTCGGTCTTCTCCAGAAAAGTCCTGTAGGTCGTCTCCATAGAATGTCCTTTCAAAAAATTGTTGGTGGTTAGTCAAACAAGACCTGTAAGTCTCCTCGAAGAAGACTTGGAAGTCTTATCGAAGAAGATTTGGTGGTCTTCTCGAAAAAGAGCTGAAAGACTTTTGAAGAAGTAGTGGAAGTCTGATCTAAGAAGACCTCAAATTTTCTCCGTCAAGACTAAAACTTGGAAGTCCTCTTGAAAAAGGCCTGAAAATCTCGGAAAAGAAAAGGTAGGGGTTACTCAAAAGCCACCTGAGTATTCTCGTAGAAAACTTGAAGATCTTCTCGAATTATATCTGGCGACATTCTCGAATATGTCCTAATGGTTTTCTTGAAGAAGACATAGAAGTCTTCTTGAAGAAGGCCTTCTTCTCTTGAGAAAGATCTGGAGGACTTCTAGAAGAAGACCTGGGATTCTTTTCAAAAAAATCCTGGAAGTTTTCTCGAAAAAGTCCTGGAAGTCTTCTCGAAAAGACCTGAAAGTCTTTTTGAAGAAGTAGTGGAAGTGTGATCCAAGAAGACCTGAAATTTTTCGACTTAAGACTTGGAAATCTTCTCGAAAAAGTATTGAAAGCATTCTCGTTAAAGGCCTGGAGGTCTTTTCGTAGAAGACATGAACGTTTTATTGACCTTTTAAAAAAAAAAAAAAATATTTTACATTTTCCGATACTTCTTTATTTCCACCCTATTACCCTTTGACCCCATGCTGCAGTGGCCATTTCCCAAATGCACTTGACATATTGACTGGTTTTTGAATTTCCCATAGAATTGAGTTATTAAAATGCAGAGTGTAATTTTGCAGGAAATAAATTAAATTATCCAATGGACAATGGTAACGAGTAACAAATAACTGACGGAATTACAAAGGGGAAGCTGGGGGTTGGAAAATAATTGAATTTTTGATGTTATTTTTATTCTCTCACACGAATATCAATACCGGTTTCCATGAATACCGAATTGGATGGGGAAATTACTTTAAAAACAATCTTGTTTATTATTGTTAGATATTATTTCGATAATTAAAAAAAAAAAACTCGCAAATCAAAATTATTTAATTTTGTTGATAAAATAAAATTTTGAAAATAAAATAATTTAAAAATAAATTAATTTCGTTGATAAAATAATTAAAAAATATTTTCTTCTATTTAATTTTGAAAATATAATAATTCAAAAATATATTTTTTTCGAACTCAAAGCTATTTTATTTTGAGAATAGAATAATTTAAAAAAATAATTTCGTTGATAAAATAATTTAGAAATATTTTTCAAATCAAAACAATTTTATTTTGAAAATAGAATAATTTAAAAGTAAATTAATTTCGTTGATAAAATAAATTAAAAATATTTTCTTACAAATCAAAATATTTTCCCCTAAATCAAAATTATTTAATTTTGAAAATAGAATAATTCAAAAATATTTTTTTTTTCGAAATCATAACTATTTAATTTTGAAAATAGATTAAATTAAAATAAATTATTTTCGTTAATAAAATAATTCAAAAATATTTTCTTCCAAATCAAAAAAAAAAAAAAAAATTATTTCAAAAATAGAATAATTCAAAAATATTTCTCCCCCAAAATCCATATTATTTAATTTTGAAAATAGAATAATTCAAAAATATTTTCACCCCTAAATCAAAACTATTCCATTGCTAATTATGAAAATATTCTTCGGCATTTTCATTTTGTGAAATAAAACATTTATCAAAATTTTTGTTGACGCCCCATGACAATTGAATTAGTTCCCGGGTCTGTTAAGTTTACCTCTTTCGTGTTCAATTAGGAAATTATTTCCAATGACACCCAAAGATCAAAGGAGAAACATGGGTGTTTAAAAAATTATTACCAAATTTTCATGTAAACGTCAGCTAGTTTTCTATTTTCTTCTCTTTTTTGGATTTTGGGTGGAAAGTCAAAATTAAAAATATATATAGTTTTATTTATAATTAACCTGGTGTCATTTGTGTGTGAATGTGTCCCATATTTTGAGTATTACGTTAATGGGTGAAATATTTATAGCAGCGGCCGGCAGAGGCACACAAACACACGTGTGCGCACACACACTTAGTCTATTTAAATCATTACAATTATTTTTGGTCTCATTTGACGACAAACATGGCCAGTGAATGTGGAAACGAAGAATGCAACGAAGCCAATGACAGAGGCAGAGGCAGCGGGAACTGCAGCAGCAGCAGCAGCAGAAAATAAACTCTCACTATTCGCCCGAAGCATGCCACTTGAGCATTGCATAAGATTTATGGCTATGACGAAATTTGAATAAATATTTCTTGGTTGTGGAAATTTTTCTTTTAAAGTGGATGGAAAATGGAAATTGGACACACTACAGATGGCATGGTGGAAATGTGGGGAGGTGGATTGGTTATGGGGATATGTAAAGAAAAATATAAGACATTATCGCGGATTTTTTATATTATTCATTATACCCTCAGCCATATAGCTAGAGAGGGTATATATCATTTGATACGGCCAAATCTTACCTCAACAAAATAACGATTTTAGACCCTCTCTTTGGACCAAAACCTTATCAGGACATTTGGAGACAATTTAGCGATGTCCGCCAGCCCCTCTGCCTATCTGTCGGTTTTAGACCTGAGATCTCCGTGGACTAAATCCTTATCAGGACATTGCTGGCTCGTGCCAATGATAACTCTAGAAGGGAGTCAAAGGGAATGGGAGGATTTGGTCCAAACTTGGTACATCGTAGTATTATTATCGAACTTAGATCGACTTCGGGCAATATCAGTGGAGGTGTTAAAATACCGATTGAGGCTCTCTCCATAGAAGACCTGCGGAAGCGTTCTTCGTCATAATCTTCTTGAAGCAGAAGTAGAAGTCTGATCCAAGAAATCCTGAAAGTCTAGTAGAAGAAGGACTGAAATTCTACCTATCAAGACTTGTAAGTCTCCTTGAAAATGTCCTGAAAGTCTTCACAAAGAAGACCTGAAAGTGTTCTCGAGAATCACCTGAAAGACTTCCCAGAAAAAGACCTAGATTGCTTTTCTGGGAAGATCTGAAAGTCTTCTCGAAGAACTTAAATCGAGTTCGGGGATCGGCAATATCAGTGGAGGTCTGCTGGAATAAAATACCGCTTGAAAGTCTTCTCCATAGAAGACCAGGCGTTTTTCGTGGAGGTCTTCTGGAATAAAATGCCGCTTGAGGGTCTTCTCCATAGAAGACCAGCGGAGGCTTTCTTCGTCATAATCTTCTTGAAGCAGAAGTGGAAGTCTGATACAAGAAGTCCCGAAAGTCTAGTCGAAGAAGACCTGAAATTTTCCCTGACATCTTGAAAAAAACCTGCAAGTCTTCACAAAGAAGACTCGAAATTATTCTCGAGAATCATCTGAATATCTTCCCGAGAACCACCTGGATGTCTTCCCAAAGAAGACCTAGATTTCTTTTCTGGGAAGATCTTAAAGTCTTCTCGAAGAAGAAGGTCTTCTCTAAAAAGGCCTTCTTCGTATTTGATTTGAAGTTCCTAATACGTATTATAGCCTGTGACAGAAAATTGTATATGCCGGTCCATGTTTTTGCATAGGCCCCCATATCGGTACCTCTCTATATTCTTTATGTTGATCATTTTAGCCATATTATTCACCGGAATTGTTTCAAATTTCGTATATGGAGCTCGTAATGGGTACTATAACCTATGGCAAAAATTTTTATATGCAGGCTCAAGTCTTTGTATAGCCCCATATAACGGTTTTCTTTTAAGCTGTATTTTTGGACGGAATTTTTTGGAAATTGTTCAAGTTCCAGGTCTTCGTATAGATCTCATATAACGCTATCTCCTATATTCGGTACTTTGATGATTTTAAGAGAATATACACCGGATATTTTTTTAATTTCGTATGCGAAGCTCATAATGGGTACTACAGCCTATGGAGAAAATTGTATATGCAGGACCAAGTCTTCGTATAGCCCCCATATAACGAGTTTTCCTTTCAGCGGCATTTTGCGACGGAATTTTTTGGAAATTTTTGAAGTTCCTCCAAACTGGCAGAACATAGCTTCTTTTTTACTTTTTTTTTTGTTAAATGCACAGTTTTTATTTGTTTTTTTTTTTTAAGAAGTTGAATTAGAGAAAAATTTTAAATCCTCCATACATGTACATAGCCCATTTTACCATTCATAATTACATGGCTGTGTAATCTCTTGAGATTTCCTATGATTTTTATTGGATGGAAATTACCAACTAGCTTTCCATAGTAGCTAGGTGCAGGGGAGCGGTGGCCTAACATGGTAATAAATTCTCATTTGTTTTGTTTCATTTTTTTTACATCTACATCACGGCTAGTTGTCGTTTAACAATATTATTTGTTAATAAACCCTTAGACACATTTATAAACACAGACGAGTAGCAGAATGAAACATGTCTCGAGACATGAGCTCTATAGAGCTCAATGGCTTTCTGGGCTTTGTGAAAGGCAGTCGAAAGGAGGTTAGGTCAAAGGCAAAGGGGGACAAAATCATATTTTCAAGATTTTGAAAGTCAAGGAGAAAAAAATTAAAAAATTGATTGCTTAAGTCCGGAGTATTTCCCCATTGGACTGACTACGTACTAATAAGGGTTTCAAAAAAAAAAAAAAAAAAACACCTTTGCAATATTTGCTGATCGCCAGCAATATCATTATCTCATCTCGGCGAGATAAGATAATGTCAGCTTTTTTTGACAATGGCGAATTTGGTGGAAACTAATTTCTATGTAAATCTCTAAAGTGAATGAGAATCACACTCTCTTCTAGCCTTTTCCAAAAATCTTGATAACAGAGCAAAAAAATATATATTTGCATTTATGCGTATGAGTTATGATAATACGTATGCGCAATGAAGTTAGAAGGCACCCCTACGTATACGTGTTGTCGTTACTCATACGCCCATAGGTTCATAAAAACAAATACCTTTTGCATTACTTAGCCACTTTTGCTTTTCATCAGCCGCCTTAATCTAATCACATTACATTCTCATACTCATTCAGCCGTCTAACATATTCTGCCTATAACGGCATGTTAATTCAAAGACTAAGCATAAAGGACATGCTGTCCATTTAAACTAGAAAAAGGTCATGTAAATAGCTAACAATGTTATGTGTCACCCATCCCAACCAGGCACTGCTATCCTTTCCTCTCTCTCTCCCTTTCTCTCTCCAAACCTCTTTACTACTTTCTTGAACGCACCCACGCTTATGAATAAATTATCGGTAAGGATGTATATCCTATACTCACGCATGTCTGGGTCCCCAGGATAAGTGGACGAACGGCAAGGAAAAAAATAGGAGTAAATATATATATTTTCACATACATATTTCATTATTCCTTGTCCTGTGATTAAATATTTGCCGTTTAGAAGATTTATTAGCAACATGTTTCATTCATGTTTACCTTCCAAAAAAAAAAAAAAAAAGGATAAGGGAAAGGGTGACAGGATATGTATTTGTTATAACTATTAACAAGTTTAATGGAATTTTTTCCTCTTTTACAGATTACCAAGGAAATCAGCTTCTTCCTGGGATATTTAAGGCATAAAAAGGATCTGCCTTAAAATCCGCTAAACATATTTTGCTGGCGTAGGACGACGTTTTTTTCGGGGGAAAAACAGAAATATTTTGATTGATTTATAAATGCCGAAATGAAAGGCAATGAGTGGCCTTGGAAATCAACAGATATTCCCAAAAAATTCCCAGTATGTACTGGCCTTCATGGTCAAATGAATTTTGTGTGTGTGTAAAGGACAAAATCACTTCTGGGAAATTTTATTGTTTATTGTTCCAAAAGGATGTCCGTTTTTTTCTCAGGAAAAAAAGAGATGTTGTGTTGAAAGTTGATTTAGATTCCAAGAGATGTTTCGAATGTTTTTAGAAGAATGAAATTCAGGGACTAAAGTGAAATAGGAAAGGCAGGAGGATCAAAAGCCATATGGCTACAGAGGCCCAATGTCATTGGACACTGCAAAAACGTGCTTTAAAGAAATAAGGGTTTAAGATCCTAGGTCTCTTTGTATCAAATCCGCTTCAGGACAGTCGATCGGTTATAGTCAATCTAGCGGTGTTCATTCTTCTGCCCGGTATTCGATTTGATCCAAACTTGCTGCATCGTAATATCCTAAATATTTTGACAACATTTTTTTTTTAAATCCAAGCTTTTTAAATATTTTGAAAAAATATTTTTAAAAAAATCCACTCCTCCTACATATTTTGAAAATATGTTTTTAAGAATCCACCGCCTTTAGCATTTTGAAAAAATATTTTTAAAAATCCACTCCTCTTAAATATTTTGTATAAATATTTTTAAAAAAGTCCATTCCCGGAAAATTTTTTGTAAAAATATTTTTAAAAAATCTACGCTTTTTATAGTCTTTGAAAAATATATATTTTAAAAAATCCACGTCTTTATAGTCTTTGAAAAAAATATATTTTAAAAAATCCACGCCTTTTATAGTCTTTGAAAAAAATATATTTTAAAAAATCCACGCCTTTTACAGTCTTTGAAAAAAATATATTTTAAAAAATCCACGCCTTTTATGGTCCTTGAAAAAATATATTTTAAAAAAATCCACGCCTCTTAAATATTTTGAAAAAATATTTTAAAAAATCCACGCCTTTTATAGTCCTTGAAAAAATATATTTAAAAAAATCCACGACTCTTAAATATTTTAAAAATTTTTTTAAAAAATCCACGTCTTTTATAGTCCTTGAAAAAATATATTTAAAAAATCCACGTTTTTTATAGTCCTTGAAAAAATATATTTAAAAAAATCCACGCATTTTAAAGTCCTTGAAAAAATATATTTTAAAAAATCCACACCTTTTATAGTCCTTGAAAAAATAGATTTTGAAAAATCCACGCCTTTTATAGTCCTAGAAAAAATATATTTTAAAAAATCCACGCCTTTTATAGTCCTTGAAAAAATATATTTAAAAAAATCCACGCCTTTTAAAGTCCTTGAAAATAAATATTTTAAAAATCCACGCCTTTTATAGTCCTTGAAAAAATATAATAAAAAAAATAATTTAATAAATCCTTTTCTTTTTAATTTCACATTTCTTCATTCTTAAATAAAATATGTCTTTAATAAATAATTTACATTTAATTATCACCCAATATTCTTTCAATTTTCATTTTTCGGCTTAGCTGATATCATTCCTTTCCATTTTGTTAATTCCATTGAAAATTGTATTTTCCAATTATTCGCAATACGATGGCTTGCACTGCCAACCATTTGACAGAGAATATTTATTTAGTTTTAAATAAATGGTCAATTTAATGAACCAACAAAATTTAATTATTCACAAATATTTTAATCTGGCGCCACATAAAGCATTTGCTGTGACTGAAAATTAAAATTTATTCAGATGTAGTGGTACCTATGTGTGTATGTGTGGCCGTTTCGTGTCTGGCTAAATGATTTTAATGAATAAACAATGCAAAGGAAAAAATAAATAATTTTTGTTAAATCAATTGACTGACTAACTGATAAGCTTGTTTGGCAATAAACATCAACATCATTCTCATCATCAGCTTTGTTGATGTTTTTGTTGTTGTTTTAGACGTTATTGTTGTTGCTGTTATCCTTTAGCCTTTATTTAATAAATCAACACTTTCGTTTACATAAATATTTGAAAGACTTTTGACATTAAACGATTAAAAATCCGGGTTTATCGTAATTTCATAAATGCTGTCACACAGACAGACACACACGCACATACACACACATGTATTTATAATAAATAGCTTGCATAAAGTATTCATAAACATTTACCATGGCTGGGTAGACCTTAGCAATTTGAATACCTAACAAACACGGATGCACACACACAGTAATGGAACTTCCTCTCTCTCTCTCCCTCTCTCTCACATACACGATATTTGCAATTTGTTTGCTATGTTATTTTGTGCAGCAACAGCAACAGTTTGCCACACAAACTTTGATCCCCCTTTTATTTTTGTTTAGTTCGTCTCCCCTCTCTCATGACTTTCCCCGCCAGTCATGGCTTACTTTTTGACTGGAGTTTGTTCTTCGTGTGTTCATAAAATTAAATATTAAAATTAATTAAAATTTATGACACCTGGTTTTTGTTGTTTGCCTTTTTAACACATACTGTCTTGAACACTTTCTCTCACACACACACACATGCACATGCAAGACAGTGTTGCTGTGTAGGTTTGCTGGGGCATGTGTTTGACTGAAGTTTGTTTATTTTAGGCTTTTGCTGTTCATTTCATGAGAAAAAATGCTTCGTTGCCGGCATTTGGGGGAGAAGTTACAATGCATTGCACGGTAAGGGAAAAAGGGGAAAGGAAGTGAAAAAGTAGCCCCAACAAGACAAGACCTAACCCCATAAACAAGAAAATATAATCAACAAAATTCAATTATGCATCATATTTATTAAACGTCGTTTTTTTATTTAAACAAATTAAAAGTTTATTTTAGTTTATTTTTAGGGAAATAAAGGACGAGGGCACTTTTTTGTAGTTTTCGTACCAAAATTAATGCTAATTGCTGTAATGCTTTTCAGTAGTTTTTCTACACTTTTAATACTAAACTCTACACTTTTAATACTAAACTCTTTAAATATTTTGAAAAATATAAAAAATATATAAAAAATCCACGCCTCTTAATTATTTTGAAAAAAAAAAAAAAGCCACGTCTTTTAAATATTTTGATAACAAAATTTTAAAAAAATGGGGCTTTTAAATATTTTGTAAAAATATTATCCATGCCTCTTAAAAGATATAAAAAAAAATATTTTAAATAATCCACGCCTTTTATAGTCCTTTAAAAAATATATTTAAAAAAATCCACACATTTTATGGTCCTTAGAAAAAATATATTTTAAAAAATCCACACCTTTTATAGTCCTTGAAAAAATATACATTAAAAAATCCACACCTTATATGGTCCTTAAAAATATTTTAAATAGTCCACGCCTTTTATAGTCCTTGAAAAAAATATATTTTAAATAATCCACGCCTTTTATAGTCCTTGAAAAAATATTTTAAATAATTCACGCCTTTTATAGTCCTTGAAAAAATATATTTTAAAAAATCCACACCTTTAATGGTCCTTAAAAAAATATTTTAACTAATCCACGCCTTTTATAGTCCTTGAAAAAATATATTTTACAAAATCCACACCTTTTATGGTCCTTAAAAAAATATTTTAAATAATTCACGCCTTTTATAGTCGTTGAAAAAATATGTTTTAAAAAATGCACGCCTTTTATAGTCCTCGAAAAAATATATTTTAAAACACCAACTTCATTTATGGTCCTTAAAAAAATATTTTAACTAATCCACGCCTTTTATAGTCCTTGAAAAAATATATTTTTAAAAATGCACGCATTTTATAGTCCTTGAAAAAATATATTTTAAAAAATCTACGCTTTTTATGGTCCTTGAACTTTACGTAGAGACTACCAAGCCAAATTTAATGATTTTAGTTTCAGCACATTCGTGGTCCACTCATTGGTACTATATTTAATGGATGTTAAATTTTTTAGTACCTCAAACGTATATCAGTCGGATCGATGTTTTGTATAGCATTTGAGTACCAGATATACAGATACATACAAAAATTTCAAATTCTACTGCCTTTAAGTGCCGATTTGTACAATTTTAAGCATCTTAGAGTAATGTCCGTATCAAGATAAATAAGAATAATAAAATAAAGAAATAACCTACTTCATTGAAAATGGGTCATGTAGGTCCACGTTTTGGTATAGCCCTCATATGATTTGGTATAGCCCTCATATCATGATGATTTTGGCGACAGTATTCACCGGAATTGTTTCACATTTGGTATTTTAAGTTCGTAATGCATACTGCAGCCTAAGACAGAAAAATTTCAGTGCAGCCCCTCGTCTTCGTATAGCCCCCATATAACGTTACCGCCCGCTATTCGGTATTTCGATGATATTAGCGACATTATTCAGCTGAATTGTTTTAAATTTCGTATTTAAAGTCCAAAATGAATACTACAGTATATGACAGAAAATTGTCCGTGCAGGTCCACGTCTTCGTATAGCCGAAATATAACGGTACCTCCCTATATTCGGTATTTTGATGATTTCAGCGACTTTGTTTACCGAAATTGTTTCAAACTTGGTATTTAAAGTTCGTAATGGATACTACACTTTGGTATAGCCCACTTATAATAGCACCTTCTTATATTGATGATTTTAGCTACGTTATTCATCGGAATTGTTTCAAATTTTGTACTTAAAGCTCGTAATGGATACTGCATCATATGACAGAAAATTGTCCGTGCAGGTCCACGCCTTCGTATAGCCCCCATATAACGGTATCTCCCGATATTCGGTATTTTTATGATTTCAGCAACATTATTTATCGGAATTGTTCTAAATTTGGTATTTGAAGTTCGTATTGGATACTACAGCCTACGGCAGAAAATGGTCTGTGCAGGTCCACGTCTTCGTTTAGCCCCCATACAACTATACCTCTCGATATCCGGTATTTTGATGATTTTAGCGATATTATTCACCGGAATAGTTTTAAATTTGGTATTCGAAGTTCGTAATGAATACTACAGCCTAAGACAGAAAATTGTCTGTGCAGCTCCACATTTTGGTTTAGCCCCCATATAATAGTACCTCCCTATATTGATGATTTTAGCTACATTGTTCACCGTTTTTTTTTCAAATTTCGCATTTGAATATTTTAATGGCTTATGACAAAAATTACATATGCAGGTCCACGTCGTCGTATAGACTCTAATATAGCGGCTACATTTGGTATTTTTAAGATTTTAACAAAATATTTAACAGATTTATTTTTTTTTTTGAAAATTGCCAAATTCCTTCCATATGGAACTTACAGCTTTTTTACTTGTTATTATTATTGTTATTAATATTATTATTTTTATTTTTATAATTATTATTTTTATTTTTATTATTATTATTATTATTATTATTATTATTATTATTATTATTATTATTATTATTATTATTATTATTATTATTATTATTATTATTATTATTATTATTATTATTATTATTATTATTATTATTATTATTATTATTATTATTATTATTATTATTATTATTGTTATTATATTATTATTATTATTATTATTATATTATTATTATTATTATTATTATTATATTATTATTATATTATTATTATTATTATTATTAGTTATTATTATTATTATTATTATTATTATTATTATTATTATTATTATTATTATTATTATTATTATTATTATTATATTATTATTATTATTATTATATTATTATTATTATTATTATTATTATTATTATTATTATTATTATTATTATTATTATTATTATTATTATTATTATTATTATTATTATTATTGTTATTATTATTATTATTATTATTATTATTATTATTATTATTATTATTATTATTATTATATTATTATTATTATTATTATTATTATTATTATTATTATTATTATTATTATTATTATTATTGTTATTATTATTATTATTATTATTGTTATTATTATTATTATTATTATTATTATTATTATTATTATTATTATTATTATTATTATATTATTATTATTATTATTATTATTATTATTATTATTATTATTATATTATTATTATTATTATTATTATTATTATTATTATTATTATTATTTTATTTTTATTCACACTTATCAGTTCCTTAATATTTGATACTTACCTCACCCCACAAAATATTGAAAATACATTTTTTTTTTCATTTTTTTATACTGACTGAGGCATTTTTATTTATTTTTTTTTGTTGATTTTTTATGATTTTTTTTATTATAATTTACATATATAATTTCATAAATAATTTGTTTCAATTGTTTGTGTTCTCTGTTTCTTTTTTGTTATAATTTCCTCGTATCTCTCAATAATAGCCATGACAGTTTTGTTGTTGGGAGTGTTGTTCATTTCTTTCGTTTTTCTTTTGTTCTCTTAGGTTTACATAAAATTTGTGGTTCGTACCTTTTTTGTGGATTAGCTGGCATTCCGTTTTGTTTTAGGTTTTTTTTCTTTGATTTCTCACAACATAATTAATTGAACTGTTTTTTATTTTTTTTTGTTTTGGTTTTGGAATTTTTGTTGTGGAGGGGGATTTTAAAAATTTCTCTCTAAATCAATATGTATATATAATTTATTAGTTTTTTGGTTTTGTTTTTTTATTTTTAGTTTTGGAATGAGACATATATACATTTAAATATATATATATATGTAACAGTATGTAATTGGATTTAATAAGTGATTTGAGATTTTTTTTTTTTCATTTTGGGATTTTGGGTTTTCGAGGGAGAGGTTTCATATATTTATTTTTTTGTTATTGTTGTTTGTATATAATCAGTTTTTCAATATTTATTTCAAATATATATATATATATATATTTCTTTAATATAAGTTATCTATGTTGTGTTAAAATAAGATGAACATTTTTTTTCAGGAAAATAATTTTTTTTTTTCAGAAAAAAATTAAATCTCAAAAACAATTCTCAAATAAATCGCATAGATTTGAAACATTTTGTGTATATATTTCTAAAAGTTTCGGTTGCTTCCCCAGTTTACTATAGCCATTTTGTCATCATCATCATCGTCATCATTTATATATATATTCCATTATTATTTATAGTATTTACATAGATTTGGTTAATTACAAATAATTATTTACAAAAAGAAATCGAAAATTGAAAATCAAATAAAAACTGAAAAAAATATATATATTTTTTGGTAGTTTTAGGCTCTTCCACTGCGTATTTGCTTGCGCCATTGTTCGTGTTGTTAGATTGTTTTGCCCTTAATTTTTTGTTTTGTTGTTTTTTTTATTTGATGTTGTTGTATTTTTTTCTTATTCCCATTTTTTTGTAATATTAGAAATAATTGCAGACTTTTTATATTTCAGACAAATTCATTATACCTAAAATTATTATCAGTACGAAATAAACTTTCATTTCAATGATATCTCTGTTTTGAAATAAAATTTTCAAATTCAATACTTTTTTTTTGAGTGATTTTCTTTTAATATTTTTTTTTTGCGTTCGGTGTTTTGGGTTTGGAAATTAAAAAGAAAAAAATATGTGCTGGGGCTTTCAAAAGGGGGGAATGAGAATTGGGGCATGGGGGTTTTAGTGGAAAAATATTTTATTCCAAAATTGGGAGATTTATTGAAAATTCAGAACCTCATCCAAAAACAAAAGTCCAAGATGTCTTCCATAAAAATTACCCAGGAGGTTTTCTATGGATAGAAGAAAAATGTATTTTGTCATTCTCATTTGAACATCGATGGTCGAACTTAAAAAAAAAAACAGTTAAAAAAAGTCTTAAAGTTGGGCGGGCCGACTTTATGATACCCTACATCACTAAGCATATTTAGTAGAGATGTGAAGTTTTTATGGGACAATTAAATCATACAAGCTATGATTCAAGGACTAAATATGCAGAGGCATTTGTATCTTTTCAATTCGGGTTTGTATTGTCCATTTGGTGCGTAATTAACTTCATATCGGATAAAGATATATATGGGAGCTATATCTGAAATCTGAAGCGATCCCAATAAAATTTGGCAAAGATATTTCTGAGATGTATTTGGTATATTTCCCTGAATATCGTTGTTATGGAGTGCATAATTCGGCTGTAGGGAACAAATATAACAAATCGGAGGAACAATATATATGGGAGATATGGCCATATCTGAACCGATCTTCTCCAAATTTGACATACTAGCTTCTAGACTCAAATTCCATCCCATTTGGACAAATATTAGAAGTTTGGTGCACAATAAAAGGTAAATCGGACGAAGTTATATATGGGAGCTATATCTGAAATCTGAACCGATCTCAATAACATTTAGCAAAGACATTTCTGAGCTGTATTTGATATATTTCCCAAAATATTGTTGTTACAGAGTGCATATTACGGCTGCGGAGGACAAAAATAACAAATCGGATGAACAATATATATATATGGGAGCTATAGCTATATCTGAATCGATTTCGATCAAATTTGACATACAAGCTTCTAGACTCAATTTGGTCGTAAGTGCTAAATTTCGTACCATTTGGGCTAATATTACACGTCTGGTGCACAATAAAAGGCAAATCGGACAAAGATATATATGGGAGCTATATCTAAATATCGACCGATTATCTCCAATTTCAATAGAATTCGTCCTTGGGCCAAACAAATGATTTGTGCAAAATGCTTTCTTTACAAAATTACATGGACAGACGGACGGGCGGACGGACATGCATAAATCGACTCAGAATGTGATTCTATGCAGATCATCAAAAGAAACTATGGGTCTATATCGTTTCCTTTTGCCTGTTACAAACAAATACACGAAGACATAATACCCTGATCACCTTGTGGTGTTGGGTATAAAAACAGGGAGATTTTCTATGCATAGAAGAGTTTATTAGGACATTTATAAATAAAGGGACCACAGCGCCATCTATGAATAGAAGATCGGTAGGCCTCTATCTCATCATGGACCAAAATGTCTTCTATAGTTGGAATATCCATTAAAACTTCTACTTAACCTAGGATACTCCGCATATCCTCCATGTAGTCTAGAAAGACTAAAAATTTGAGATCCTTTCTGGCCTCCGAGGTTTTGAAAACCAAAATTTCTAAAATATCATTACACCCCATTATAAATATTTATTTTCAAAATATTATTATTATTTATAAAATTATAAGTTCTACTTATCCTAGGATACTTCGCATAACCTCTATGTAGACTTTTTCTAGAAAGACTAAAAAATTGGAGTTCCACTCTGGTCGTCTGTCTTTTGAAAACCAAAATTCCCAAGAATTCGTTACACCCCAATATATATATTTATTTTTATATATTTTCCGAACATTCACCCATTTCGAAATACCCCGCATTGAATAAAAAATGAAAAAAAAATATTTCAAGCTCACAAAGAAAATCTCTCCTTAATAATAAAAAATATAAGCAAAATTTCTAAAAATAATTTATAATTTGGGGAAATTAAAAAAATCAATAATAATTTATACATTTAATTAAAAATGTCTAATATATATAATATAAATATCATTTTTTATTTCTGAAAACATTTATAAATATTTTTGCCATTGCATATATATTATTTTTTGGAAATATAATAATTGAGTTTGTTTGGATTTATAATTGAATTTAAATATCAGGATATAATAAATATATACTTCTTTTTTATAAATTTGTTAATACTCTTTTTTTGTTAATATTGTTAATAATTTTATTCAACAGTAACCATATTTATATAATTTTTTTAATTTAATTTCATATTCTTTTAATAATAAGTTCAATTCAATAATTTTTTAATTTGATTTTCATTTGCATTTGGTTGTTTTTTTTTTATATGTATATCCATCGAGAAGGTAGGTGGTGGTGTTGGATCAGGAGGAGGTGGAGAGGTGTTGTTGTTTTGTCAATATTTTTTGTTTTGTTGCTTAAAAATTATTTATCATTTTGGGGGTATACTTTTTTGTTTTGTTTGGTTTGGTTGTTTGTGAAATTTTGTTCCATATATATTTTTTTAATTTGTTTTCATAAATTGCAAATACACTGACAAAAAAATTGTGCTTTGGATTGTTTTCTTTTTTTTCTGGGTTCCTTATTTATCTAATTTGGTGCTTGGTAATATCTGATTTTTGTTATTCGTCAAAAAGGCGGTGCATTAAATCACAACATTTAGTCTCTAAATAAGTGCAATTCATATTTATTTTTTAATATCTAATTTTGTAATACTTTTTCAATTTTTCGTCTGGAGCGAGGTTTGGTTGATTTTGTGGATATTAAAAAAATAAAAATTAAAAAAATAAAAATAAAAAAATCTTTCTATACAATTAAACAAATATTAATTCTGAACACAATATATTTTACTTATTGGAAAATGCAAAAAAAAACAAGATGTAGAGGTTTAAGAAATAGGCCTGAGGAGTTTTGTATTCAAATGGCCCTGTTCTCATCCTGTGACATCATCCTTTTCTCCATTTCGATATACATATTGGACCATCTCTGCGCATACGTATTAAACATAAATTATACGTTTTTAAAATATGTTAAACCCATTGAACAATAATTTTATGCCCTGTAGGTTCCCGTACCGAAAAAGTGTATTTTGTTTTTTCCATGGGAAAACCAATGGTCGAATTTTAAGAAAAACGTTTTTTAACCTCATCGGGGCCACAAATTCACAATTTCCTAAACAGACCTCAAAATCGAAATTTTTAGGCTTATTTTCTGAAATGAGCTCAGAGTAACAATTGTGAATTTTTTTCAAAATATATTTTCAAGTGCCGTTTTCAGAAACTAGGATTGTTTTAAGATGTATCATCGGGACCATAAACCTGGACTATTGGGAACATAAACGTGAAATTTCCAAATTAAAAAAACCAAACATTTTTGAGGGGCAGTAATCGTGAATGAATTTTAAATTACTTTTGGAACTACAGAAATATTATGTAGAACCAAAAATATTAGCGCTTTTGGATGTATCCATTAAATTTGAAGCCAAATGTAAATGTAGAAAATTTAAAAAGAATATTTCTAAAGTGCTATGAAAATAGGTCAATGTACTCTGCGACCCTGGTTCGTTATGAAAATTTAGCATAATACACCTCATATTTTGACCAATAAACGCCATAAAATATAGACCACCAATGCGTATAGGTGATGCCAGTACTCATACGCACTTATCAACTTTTACTATTCATATTTTCTAATCACGGGCAATTGGAATTCCTCCATTTTTTATGGCCCTCTTTTTTGTCCATTATATTTGAGGTATTAAAGTGTCAATAAAAATATTTACATCGTTAAGGAAATTTGCAAAAAGACCATTGGAAAAATTTTATATTTTCATGCATGGACGAATTGCAAGACTGTGTTCTATTTGTGATTCTTCCTTTCTCAACCCTTTCTCAATTATATTTTGCATCAAGGGACACTATATATTAAGTAGCATACTCCCAGAGAATATCAGAAGTAGTATTTTTTATACGACATTAATACCACACCCAAAATATGCAACGTGAAAAATGGCCGGGTTTGAATGACTATATTTGGAAAATTGGAAAGCTCATGTTTTCATTTAATAAATCAGCAAATTAAATTAATTCAACACTAGCGTATACGTTCTTACATAACTCATACGCATTTGAAACTGAAAGGATCAATAACTCAGATTTTGTTTTGACAAATATATAAGAATGTTCTTATACTACGATCTCCCAGACTCAAACTGCATAAAGATGTAACAAATGAAATCTTAACCCTACACTGCGTATACGTACTGTCATAACTTATAGGCAAACAAAAAAAATCAAAATTGAATTATGAAAAAGGGAAAAAACTTTTTCGAAAAAAAAAATGAAATTCTTTCGATATTCAATGGCAATCCTAGGAATTATTATGTCCTGAATAATTTTAGTTTTCCTGTGTTGCCATATATATAAGAATGACGAGCTCGTTAGGGCGTATACGTACCATTATAACTCATTCGCAAAAAAAATCCAATTTTGGCCATTTGAATGTGAGGTATAATTCTCATTGTGTTGCTATGATTAATTCATAGCCGAAGTTATTAGAGACTGGATTTAAAATAGTTTTTTATTGATTTTTTAGGATTCCCATAGCCCGATAACATATTACCTGCGTTGTCATAAAAATGCGAAACTATGTGTTCCATAATTCATACGCGATAAAGTTCTCTCCCGCTCATTCGAATATGGGGTCTCCGGATAAGATTACCCTAAAAAATTTAAATACTTAATGAGACAATATACCATAGCCAATAAAAAAATGTCTAGTATTGCCTAAGCTTAGCTTATTTTCAAAATCTCTAAACTCAAAGGCTGGCTATGATCCTATATCCAGCCACGAAGGTTTTTTTCTTACCTATTAAAATGCAAATTATGTCCCTTCAGTTGTATCTCCCTGGAATTACTATCCATCTGAGCGTATGCGTACTGTCATAACTCATACGCCAAAAAGTCCTCTCCTGGCCATTTAATGAGGGATTTTTACGTATTCAGCCGAAAAAATTGAAAAATAAATTGTGAATGAATAGTGTCAGATGAGTTAAGCCCTGGGCCTCAATTCTTGTTCTACGAAAATGTGAAATTAAAACGTCTAAAAAGGAAAGAAATGTCAAATAAAAAATTGTATAAAGGAAATATTTTTCATTTCATATTTTTATAGAACACGAATCCAGCCCCTGAAATCGATTTTTGGTTAACCCTTTTTGAAAATAAAATCGTAGCGTATACGCTCGGCCATTACTCATTCGCCATATAATTCTGTGTCGGCCATTTGAATGTAGAGTATTCTGTTTTTAGATTGTTGTAATGAATTTTGAAAACTTAAATCTCAGTGGTTTGAAAATGTTTTTTGTGAGTACTTTTTAAGGCTTTGTTTCTTTCCGTGATTTCGAAGCTCAAAGGCAGCTAAGGAAATGGCTTTGATCCTGCAGCTTTCCATATGGTATAAAGATGCCTACATTCTTTTTTTTAAAGGACGGATTATGTTGAAAAGAGAGCAACAGAAAAATAGATTTTTGTTAGAATTTGAAATTAGGAAGACAATGTTTTATGTCTCAAAGCATTTTCCTAGGTTTGTTAGAAATTAAATTTCCAAGAATTATTATTTATGTCATGCTAACTTTAAGGTACATGTGACATATGTGTTATTTTAATGATGCTGGTAGAGAAAAAATATAAAAAAAAACTTGAAAAATAATTCCAAGAAAGCAAGATTCCAAAATCATAAGTAAAAATAAAATTCCATTTTTTCGGTCGTTTTTAAGGTTTTTTATTTTTGTTTTGTTTTTGGTTTACGGTTGGTAACAGTCAAGTTTTTATTTTGCAATTCAAGTATACAGTTATGAAATAACATTGGTTTAATTTTTTTTATAAATTTTTGTTTCTTATTTTTCTAATAGCTAATAATTTTACAATAAATTGGTGCAAACATTTCTAAAAAAATTAAAACATAAAAGTGCATTTGATTTTTAATATTAGAGTGCCGTTTTTTCCAATATTTTTTTGGTGGTGTATAATTTTTAATTTTTTCAAAAAATCAGTGCTTACAAAAAAAGTGTTCCAAAACTGAACAACAATTACATATTTAGTTTTTTTTTTTGCTTAAAAATTATTAAGTGCATTTATGGTGTCATATCACAATAATACAGTGCGCAGTGCTAAAGTGCAAATAATTTTGTGGGTGTGTGTGTGTGTTTTATTTATTTTTCTCAGTTTTTTGGTGGAGAAGGGGGGGGATATGGAGGGAGCCTTGGTTGCCTAATTTTTTATTCATATATTTTTGGATTATTTTTCTGGGGAAGGGGAGACATTTGGAGGGAGTCATGTTTGCCTAACTTTTTATTCACATACTTTTAGGGGCATTTTTTGAGGTGTCTCTATGAAAGGCTTTAACACACATTTTATTTTGGGGAAGGGGAGAAATTTGGAGGGAGTCAATTTTTTGTTGCCTAATTTTTTATTCACATACTTTAAGGGGTATTTTTGTGGGGTGTCTCTATGAAAGGCTTTAACACACATTTGGTTTTTTGATACAGCCAATTTTAATTTTTTTTTAAGTCCAACCAGAAACACAAAACCCATAAATAAATACATTTTGTTGGGTATGTGTCCATGTGTGTGTGTTTGTTTCCAGTTAGTTGTTATAAAGGTTAGTTAAAAACAATTTAAAATTTTGTTGCCGATTTTTGTTTTCCATTTTTCTTTTTTAGTTTTGGTTATCCAATTTGGTTGTTACAAAATTGACATTTCAATTGCTTTTAGTGTTAGATGCTGGGAAATGTTTTCCATGTGTGTGTGTGTAAATTGTTCATGTATGTGTGATTTTTTTATGATCCTGCAAATTGAAGTGTGAAAATAAATATTTATGAACTTTATTGATTATGACTTGTTTTCAGATCTAAACACAAATATTGTTAACCGGAAAAAAAAATTCCACAGAATAATATTTGTTTTTTTTTTTTTTTATTTTATTAAAATAAAATAAAACAACAAAACGAATAAATACCTTATATATTTATAGGAAATTTAACATGCATAACATTCAGTGTATGTGTATTTCAATGTGTGTGTGTGCGTGCGATTGTGTTGGCTACAAACAAACAAATAAAAAATAGAAAAAAAATCACTGGCCTCGTTTTTCCTTTTGTGACCCATATTTGGGTGGATTTATGTTTTTGTTTTATTTGTTGTTGCAATTGCATATATGCGGGGGCGTTGCGGCAAAGGCTTGCTGGCTTGGAGGCCAATGCATTTCTGTTGTTCGCGCTCTTGTTGTTTTTGTTGTTGTTGTTGGCGTCAATCTGGCTGGTGCCTTGTTTGTGTGTTTTTTTTCGGGTGGCAAATTGTGTTTTTTATTTTTATTAAAAAAAGCATAGAGTTGGTATTATTTAAATAATAATTCCATGAAACAACAAATGAATTAATTTTAAATTCCAAATTAATTCCAAATTCAGTTGTTGAGACTTTTTATAATTGGAATATGGATTCGGTTACGTGTTGAGCTGAAGCCATATACTTTCTAGAGACTGATTTTAATAAAATAAAATTTAATTTCTGTTTGAGTTAAAGAGAATTGTTTAAGGAAGACTGAAGACCGTCGGATGGTATACGTGTTAAACATTACTCATACGCTCCCAGTGACACAACTTGAAAAAATTAATTTTCTAATATTTTTCGAGAACCATTGGCTTGAAATAATTAATTTTCGAATACTACCGGGAAATATTTTATGACAATGATATTTTCATGAAATAAGATATTGAACTTTTGAAGTTCATCTGTGAGTATACGATGCGTCATTGATCATTCGCACTTAAAAAAAATATAAATTTTATTTTATGGTTTCTCGTTCATTAGAGGCTACTACTGTACTTCGCATTGGATAAAAATGTGGCCTGGAATTTTATAAAGTATATACTCTCCTGGACTTAGTTGTAGATAAATTGTTAAAAAAATATATTCTAGAATTAACTAAGGCGTATCAGTACTGCCATAACTCATACGCAACATGACTCTTTGTTGGCCGGCTGATTATGGGATTATTTTTCACTTAAAAAAAATAATAATAATAAAATTGCATAATTTGATGCAAATTTTGTGAAAAATATATTATTGGAAATTAAAGGTTGGGGAAAAAATTTAGAAATTCTGGTTGGTCACTTTCCCCAAAAATTCTCAATATTATATTTAGATCTAAGGCAAAAGAAAAACTCCTTTCATTTCCCTTAAAATTTTTTTTCTGAGGAAAAATACAAATTTTAAATAACAATAATTAAATTGCCCATGACGTATTAGTGTTGCATCTCTCATACGCTCTTAAACAGAATTTTGAATTATCCATGTTCAAGGTAACCACATTTACTTTATTAATATTTTTGGCATGAGTCTACATTTTTGGTGTGTTTCCAGTCTTAAAAGGGAAATTTTGTCTTGAAAGGGAAAATTTCTCTTGAAATGGTAAATTTGTCTTGAAAGGGAAATTTTGTTTTGAAAGGGAAATTTTGTCTTCTGGTGGTTCGCCTGTGGCCGCTTTCGAGACAGTAGTATCTTCCAAAATATAATGACGAAAAGTTTTTCCCTGATCACTAATGTGCAAAAATGGCTTTGATCCAGAATCAGACATAATTTACTATTTTTTTCAACTGTTGTCCCTTTTTATATATTTTTGAAAAGACTTGCAAGTTTTTTTTTTCCATATGGAAAATGGTGACAATAAATTTATTGAACTCCTAAAAGTATGCTTTATTATTTAATTAAATTAATGTAAACAGTAATATCATCGCTGCGTATGAGTGCAGCCGTATATAATATATTTTTGGAGAAGGTTTTTGTGAGACCTCACACCATATACTTTTAAAATGATTTTCATAAGTTTTTCCTGTTTTTAATTTCTAAAAAAAAGATAAAAATCAAAGGACATTATGGCATATAAGTATTGTCGTAACTTATACGTTCTAAATCATGTGAAAATCGAAGACTTTTGTTTGGGTATATTTTGTGAAGACCCGAACAATATACTGTTGAGCAAATTATCCAAAGGACTTTAAAATCGATTTGCTAGAGAAAATAAATGTTTATGAAAAAGTTCAAAATCAAAGGACATGTGGCGTATAAGTATTGTAGTAACTAATACGCCCTAGATCATGTGAAAATCGACGGTTTTTATTGAGTATATTTTGTGAGGCTAAACAGTATATTAAGCCGATTATCTAAAGTGCTACGAATTGCTATAAATTTTTATTTCAAGTTTATAAAAATATTTTTAAGATTCAATTTAATTTAAGAATTATTAATTATATCTTATAAACCAAAAGGATCACAGAACAATCCTTAGCGAAATATTATGAAGAAGAAGAAGAAAGAAAGATGCTAAATCACGTTTCTTAAATGTAGAAAGGGATGAAAAAATATGTTAATTTGATAGTTTAATTTGCGATAATTTAGTGGATCACAGGTAATTACTGCGTATGATTGTTGTCGTAACTCATACGCACTAGATATTGATTTTTTACACCTTTTGAATTATTTTAATAACAAATAGGCTCCATTGAAAATAGAGTCAATGAGAATAATTCCTCCTGAGAATTTTTAATTTGAGAATAACGAATGATACATATGTCGTATGAGTGTGGTATTCATAGTACGCCCTAAGTCTCCGAAGCGAAAACTGTCATAAATATATTACGCCCCATACTTTTTCGAAGTTTCAACTTTAATAAAATATTAATATTACTAGAATTGTTATGAGAGTTTTAGAGGCTTTATGGACCATCTAATCTTTTTGTGTTTGAAAAATTTATGTGGAATTCAATTATGACTTTTGGTCATAATTTCATGAAGAACCAAATTTAATAGTCAGACGGCATGGATAGGTGGCGTATAAGTGTTATCATTACTTATACGCTATAAGCATGAGTTAGATTCTCTTTTAAAAAATGTTATACTTTTCCCACATAAGTCTGGATGCTTTTGGCGATCGGTTTTATAATTGAAAATAATTAAAAAGAGAGAAGTTTTATATTTTTTAACGGTTGAAAACGTTTCCAAACATGTAGCCTTTTTTGAATATTTCAGGCTTGCATTTAAAAGTTAGATTCTTTCCTTGTTTCTGTTTTTTTTTCCGAAATAACCCTTGCTCTTAGTATTAATCCTAGCCAGTTTTCGAAAAAGAGCTAATTTCTTCAATACAATTTTTTTTACGGAAACTAAAAAAATATTTTTTTGAGATAGTTACAACAGTGGATTAAAAAATTAAACATTTTTTGAGTATTTATTTTTTTTTTCTTTCTTTTTATAATTTTGTCTTTGATTATGGTTCAGAATTTATACTTTAGATTCGTAGTAGAATATACTTACCCTTCAAAATATTAATTATCCTTGCTTTATATTCTTATTACAAAAAATTCCAATAATAATTCTTTGTCAGGCTTGACATGTATCGATTAATGAAAAATTGGCATTCTCGGAAATAATGAAAAATAAATATTTCTTGGAAATGGCGATCGAACTTGTCAATGATGGAGCCCGAAGGGCGTCCCTTTTCCGTTTCTAATCGACAATTGAAATGCTTAACCTCAGAATAAATAATTGAAAAGCTCATTATGGTCCAAAATTATTTTCAATTCTGTTACTAAAACAAAATATATGTATTCCAATGGGTCCGCAGGAGATTTTTTTGCCTTTGGTTATTTATGCCTTTTTACGTTCTTAAAACATGAAATCGGAAATTAGGGGAAGATGTCAAATTTACATCTTATCAACAAATTTTAAATCGGATTGAAAAAATTCTATGAAAATTTTGAAAAATTATCTTGAATTGAAAATTATCTTGAATATTAGAATCGATTTTCAAAAAATATAATGTTTTCCAATTTTTTTTCTGAATTAAATTTTTAAATAATTGAAAATACTGACTGTATTTTTTGCATCCTGCCCTTAACATCCTCTTGTTTCCGTCTCTTTTTCCACAATTAATTTTAATTTTTGTTCAATATTGTTTACAAATTATTTTCATATGGGGGGGAAAAAAGTTTATTGTAAAATTTTCATAAAATACAAACATATCTGGAACTTTTTCATCAAAAACAAAAATAATAATAAATAAATAAAAAATTTTCAAACAAATAAATTTTTTTTAAAATAAAAATTAAAAAAATTATTTTTAATAACATTGAATTATGCCAGTGGCTCTGGATGTTGATTTAACAAATATTTATTTTTCGAAAACAAATATAAAATTCATTTTTTAAAATAAATTTTACAAAAACGAATTTTTGAAAAAATATAAAAATTTTTAAAGAAACAGTTATTGGTTCCCTAGTTTCTTATAGACATAATTTTTAATAAAAAATTGCAAAATATTAAATATTACTTACTTAACTCTTATTAAAATAAAAATTTACAAAAAAATTAATTATTAATTATGTTTGGATTTTTCATTAAACACAACATCACCTGGCATAATTAAAGATTATTTTTCCCTTTTGAAATTTAATTCGAAAAAGTTCGAGATATTTCCATATTCCTGCCTCCTAAATTGTGAAAATTTTACAATTACTTTTTTATTTTTTAGTATTTTTATTTGGTTTAATGGCTTTAGTGTTCTGAAATGTTTTAAATAAATGTATTTTAAATGTTTTATTATTTTTTTATATAGAGATTTTTTTTTGGTTTGTCATTTTTGTTTTATTTGTTTTTTTTTTTAATATTTAGTTGTTTTTTTTGTTTCTCCTTGCCTATAAACACAACACTAATTAAATGTGTCTAACATGAAAACTAACACTGAGATATACATAAGTTAATTAATTAATAAAATTATGGATTTTTTTGTTACGGTTTGCAATATTGTTTTTTTTTTCTTCTTTTTTTGTTAAATAAATTGTAATCCATGTAGGTTTTGCTGTGTTTTACCAAAAAAAATTAAATATTCAAAATTCCTCTGCAAGAGAGTATTCTTCCACTTAATCTGTTGAGCCAGACCCATCCAATTTTACAGTTTTTTTTTCTCTTTAAATTGAAGGGCCCTTCTTATGGTCATTCATAGTGCAAAAGTTTCCAAGTGTATAATTCCCTAAGTTTTCTATACGTCTACAAACTACCAATTTTCTTTTTTTATTATTTCTTATTTTAGTATTATTTTTTTTGTATTCCATTGTTTCCAAACCCTAATCATAAGTTTTGTGTTTTCTCTTTTGTCAATACGTTGCGGCGCTGTTACGTCACTCAAAGTTAGTTTTTTTCTAAGTGACACAAAATTTTATTTTTTTTTTTGTTTTCAATATATGGATTTTTCCTTACATAAAAAATATTAAAAGTTTTTATATTTTAGTGTTTTTTTCTTCGGTTTTTTATATTTTACGAAAATAGTTTTTTTTTTTTTTAATTACGTACTAACTTATAGCCCTGTTAGAGCTTACAAAAAATATGCGAGTTATTTGACTTTCCTCAGCTTCCAATTCTAAAATATTCGCGGAACTTCATATTCACAGAAAAGACAGTCAGTATTTCCAATTTTATGAGTTATTTGTCAAGACATATATTTCAAAAAATGGTGCCTAATTTTAGGCGTCCTTTTTATTTTTTTTACATTCTTTAGGGAATGCAAGTTTTTTAATCGAATTAACTAAAGTTATTGACATTTTTTGACATAACCGTTAAGTGATAAAGTATTTAAGAACGTTGCCTACTTTAAGGCAACATTTTAATATGAAGAACAAGTGGTTTGAAAAGTTTTGAGCACAACTAAAAATATTTCTTTTTTGATTTTTTTGCACTTTTTCGAAATAATTACGTCGAATGTAACCGATGAGCTTTTCAATTTCATTTCTAAGTGTAGATGTAATTTTAATTCGCTTGTAATCATTTTTAATAAAAATGATGTACAAGTTTTTAAACCGAGGTAAAAATTTAAGATATTTTTTTGGGGTCAGAAAAATTATTTTAGGGGAGAAAAATTACTCTTTATTTTAAGAAAACTAAGTTCTTTTAATTATGCAATTGGTTTTGATTTTTTTTTTTTTTTTTTTGCTAAAGACATATATTACCTTATACAATTTTAGACTTATTTTTCACCAAAATTTAAGTTGATAAATGAATGAGCCCAGTGAGCTCTGGATGATTGTAGCGTATATCAAAAGATTGCAGGAGTCCTCAATCAGTATATTTTGCATTTCTAGTAAATTCTAAAATTTAAGAGAAATATAAAACGGTTCTCCACCCAACACCCAAATTTGGTGCAAGGTTTTAGCCTAGCATCAGGTTGACAAAGATGAGAAATAAGGGTTATGGGCTGAGGTTAAACAGAATCGAACACAAATCACTGTTTTAGGCGTGAATCTTTAAAAATTAACTGGAATTCTGAAATTCGTTCCACGCGGCTACTGACCTAATAAAAATATTATTTAATAACCTGTACCATAACGTTTTGGTTTCTTTGGTGGTATTTTCTAAATAGTTTTTAGAATGTTGTATTGGAAATAAAAAATATTGCATACCATTAGGCTGAAACCTTATATATTTACTCCAATTCGTTTCCATGTTGAGAATTTTAGTGTTTTTTTATGTTGAGCATACTTTTAGGCTTTTTCCTTCGATTCGAATTAAAAACATTATCAATCCATCAAGAGGTGAACCACATTGATCGAATGGAGTCCATTATGTGATTAGGGGTCTCAATAACCCCTTAAGTTGGATTCGCCACTAGAGTTGTGTCAATCTAGTTCCTAGTACGGAATCGTATGAGCGATTTCATAAATGTAAAATATGTCATATCACTCATACGCAGAGTTTTCATACAAACAACGGCGTCCGCAGAACTTGCCAAGGAACTCGTTTGTTCGATCGAACTAGATTGGCACACCACTTTTCGCCAAAATATTGAATATAAGTCAAAAATTGCAGCTAGGAAACAGAAATATCTATTTACTGCCATATGGGTTGGCTATGAAAATATGAACCTAAAATTTTGGCAATTTTTTACGGCGACAAACCCCAGGTTTCACCTGCTCGAAGAGACATTGAAATCGCTGAATTTTGTCGGAATCCAATTTCACACCCCCGATCCAACTCTATATGAGGTTTGGTTCTAATTATTAATTTATTTATTTTTATTTAATTGCATATTTTGGGTGTTTTATTCTTGTATTAGAATCCCTTATAGCTCTATGTCGAATTCATACCAAACCCTATTCAACATCATCTGCTGTATGACTACAAATATAGTATATCTCATGTAGAGTAATGCATCTGTTTCTGAATCTCATTTTTTGCGAGTTTTCCGGAGGAATTGTAAATCTTGCCCACTTTTAGGTTTACTCTAAAGTGAAGGTTGCTTTACTTTTATGGTCGGTATCCATTTTACCGCTCTCTTTTCGTTAGTGTAGTCAATTCAATGTAATTGCTCCACATTTTTGTAAAATTTTAAATATTGCCTACTTTTAGGGTTTTTTCGATCGATAATATGTGTCAAGTTTGGGACGTTTTGAGAAGAGTCTAATATGATAGATATTTTGGAACATGAAAATCCGATCAAGGAGTGGTCTCTTATTTTATATCTGTCGGCTAGCCCATGGAACGAAATTGTTAGACTGAAAATCTTGCTTCCTACTAGGGGTATTTAATTTCTGATAAGATAGCATCGCATGAGTTTTAACAGAAAGCTGCCTCTTTCTATCTTCCTGTAAGGCAGTTATCTCTGAGTGTCTATTTTACAATATTTTGGATGAATTGTTACCATTGCATACTTTTAGGTTGATGTTAAAAAATATTTCACTTTTCAAAGGATGAAGGTTTTATTTCTAGCTTCGTTACTGACATACGATAGTAAGATGCTTACAATTTAGCAAAAATATAAAGGTTTGCTTACTTTTAGGCTCGATCTTTAAGAGGTGTGCTTACTTCAGGTTCCTTTACTTTGGGAATATTAAATCTAGCTAAAGAGAGAATATGAAATTCGCTCTGAGAGAAAAACTTTGTCTAGGAACTACAAGGGAACGAAATACTAGGTGGAAACAATTCAAAAATAACATATTATTCAATGAGAAGCTACCTGCCTTGCCTGCCCTGGCTGTCCGCATTTGTACTTGTTCTAAATTTGTAAAGTAAAGTGTTTTCCATGAGGTCTTTATTGACCGCTATTCTCACCTGTATACTCTTTATCTTGCTAAAAGGTCTCACTAGTGTCTTTGAGTATGGAAATGGAGTTATAGGAAAAATCGTAAAAAATGTTGGATATTTATGGGTTTTAAAAAATAAAAATTTGCTTTTCAAAAAGATTGTAATCTAAAAAACTGTTGCCTACTTTTAGGCCAACCTTATTAAGGGCTATTTTTGAAGGTTAAAAGTTTGCACTTTAAAAAGATTTTAGTTTTTAATAAAACCAGTTGCCAACTTTTAGGTCAACCTTATTAAGAGCTATGTTTTAAACGTTCTTAAAAAATGAAGTATTTGCTCTTCGAAAAGATTTTAGTCTAATAAAACCCGTTGCCTACTTTTAGGCCAATCTTATTAAAGGCTATTTGTTGAAAGTTCTTAAAAATTAAAATTTTGCTCTTCAAAAAGATTGTGGACTAATAAAACCGTTGCCTACTTTTAGGCCAACCCTATTGAAGGCTTTTTTAAAGGTTCTTAAAAATTAACACTTGCTCTTCAAAAAGATTTTAGTCTAATAAAAACCGTTGCCTACTTTTAGGCCAACCTTATTGAGGGCTATTTTTTGAAGGTCCTTAAAAATGACCACTTTGCTCTTCAAAAAGATTGTAGTATAATAAAAACCGGTGCCTACTTTTAGGCCAACATTATGGAAGGCTATTTTTTTAAGGTTCTTAAAAAATGAAAATTTTGCTCTGTAAAACAATTTTAATCTAATATAAGCCGTTGCCTACTTATAGGCCAACCAAAAATTAGAAATTTGCTCTTCAAAAACATTTTAGCCCAACCTTATTGAAGGCTATATTTTCATTTTTGTAAGCAAGCGAATAACTTTCTTCAAGAAGTTGGGCTTTCCATCTAAAGAAAATAAAATTAAAAATGTTTTCCCCCATCTTTTCCAAAAAACCACACATAAATGTGTATGTCTGGATATTTACAATAAATCCAAGCCAATTTTTATTTTGTATTTCTGCCCAGGACCCCCTCAATTCAATATTACTTCCTTTTGTGACCGCAGGACTGCAACATGACACAAAACGTAGGAAACAAACGAGAATTTATGGTTTTTTGTGGGAAATAATACATGTGTTTGTATGAATGTATGCATGTATGCTTGTGTGTTGATATATGTATGGAACTAGTTGTAAAATTCGCAAAATTCAGCTTACAAAGTTTTCTTTACAATAACAACAACAAGGTTTTCTTTTCTTACGTTTTTTGGCACATTGAACAAAACAACATAAAATTTTCGACATTTACGACGAGCATAAGCGAGAGCATGATATGCGACAGCATTTTCAGTTTTGGTTTTTTTTTGCTTAACATATTGATTTTGTTGTTGTTATTTATGAGTTTGTTTGCATTCTTTGAGAGTATGAGAGAGGGTGGTGGAGATGTTTATGTAAGTTATACAACAGTAAACAGTAACAAATTCAAGGAGAGATTTTCCATATAAAAAAACACGAAGAGAACAACAAAATGGCAAGAAAATATGAAAGTTGTAGCATAGAGAAAGATAGAGAGCGAGCGAGAGAGAGATAGAGGGAGAGCATAGATTTCCTTTGTGTTTGTGTGGAAAAGAACTGCAGCAGCTGATGTTGTTCTTGTTGCTGTTGTTTGGATTTGTGTGTTTTGAAGTTTGAACCAAGTTTTCGGATGGCAAATCCATCCATCTGTCTGTCTGTCTGTTGTTGTTTTGGAAAATAAAAACAAGTGTTTGGTTTGTGTTTTAATTATTTTTTTTTTGTTTTGTTTATGTATAAATTGAGTATTTTTTTTGTTGTTCTTGTTGTTGTTTTTTATTGTTAATGTTAATATTAAATTTATAATCAACTATTAAAAACTAAGTTGTAATAATATGTATTATTTTTTTGTTGTTGTGGTTGTTGTTTTTCTTCGTTCTTCTGGTTGTTATGTATAAAACTTAAATATTACACAAAGAAACTAAACAAATACAATATAATGGAGTAATTGTTTTAATAATAATAAAAATAATTGAGAGGGCGATTGTTGTTCTTGTCTTTCGTTTAATGGAGTGTTTTTTGTTGTTGTATCATTTATTTATATATATAAATGGTATATAAAATATTTACATAAAAAATATATATTTGTTTATTAGGCCAATAAATTAAACCAACAAACAGAAAATACAAAAATAAAACAACTTTTTTTATTATTATTATTATTTAAGAAAACACAGAGCGAGAGAGATAAAGAGAGAGAGAGAGTGGGGGACAGAGAGAGAGTTTTAGTTTAGAGACAGAGTGTGTATATATGTGTGAAATAGACAATTAAACTTATATAAAACATACAATTTATATTTGTTATTTTTTTATTAGTTTTTTTTTTTTATATTTATATATGAAACTTTTTTATGGTTATGGTGTTTAATGTTGTTGTTGTTTTTTTTCTCAGCTTAGTGTATAAATGTAACTATGTTGTGTATGCATGTAAATGTGTAATGTATGTTTTTTTAGTTAAGGACTTATTTGTTAAATATAATTAGTCTCATAAATTGTTTATAATAAATTTACAATATACAAATAAATACAATATATATTTTTTAATTTTTTCTTAAAGGGAGATAAACCAATATATCAATTAAATATCAAACAAAGTAAACCAAAAATGCTCTAAATTTAGTTTTTTTTTTTGAATTTTTTAAATATTTATTTTATGGCTGTACGATTTTTTATGTGTGTGTTTTGTTATATAATAAGTATATATGTATATGTAGGGTGTTTTTTTATTATTTTTTCTTAGCCTTTCTTTTGTCTGGGATTTTTAGGAAGGGTTTTTTGGGGGGATTTGGGAGCTTAGCTTGGGGATCATAGTAGAGTATTTGGTTTTTTTTTGCTATAGTAACATGTAACAATTCAGTTTTTTTCTTCTTCTTCTTCGTCTCGTGTGTTATGGTATAACATTAACATTTATTTGTTGTTTTTTTTTTGTTTTTATTTTTTTTTTCTTTAATTGCATTAATTTTTCTCATTAAGTTTATAGGCATTTAAAATGTATTTTTTTTTTTTTACATAGAACGGGGAAAAATAAATTTATAAATAATATTACACATTAAATATAAGGGAAATTAAAACAAAAAATACATATATGTAGATTAGTATAGTATTTACAAAGTTTATATACAAAATAGTTTAGATTTGTTTTATAAAAATTAGTGAAGTAAAAGGGTATTTGAGAAAAAAAGGGTGATGATAGATGTTCATGTTAAATGCAGGAGTTTTTAAAATATATCTCGATTTTAGATTGGAGCAAAAAACTCTAAAGGGTTTTAATTAAAAAACTATTTTTTTGAGAAAATATTCTTTGAACAGCTATCAACATATGTTAAATGTTCATCAGATGTTTCCAAACATGGAAAACAAGATTTTTGCGAACGAAATTTTTTATAACTGTTATACAAAAATATATTATAACAGTTGTATAACAGTTTTATAACAGTTTTATAACAGTTGTATAACAGTTTAAAAATCGCCCAAATTCTGGAAAATGATTATTAACATCAATAATGCCATGTTTTCAAACGTGGAAGTCAATTATTTTAGGTTTTGATTTTCAATAACTGTTATACTGAACCAATTTAAATCAGTTTTATAAAAATTACTGAAACAAATTTCTGAACTGACGAGTGAAACTCAAATATAGAAAATAATAGTTTTTGGTTTCACATTCCATAACTGTTATACGTATAACATAACAGTATAACAGTTAAAAAATCGCCCAAATTCTAGAAAATTATTATATATAACGTCCCAGTAAAATTCTCAAACGACCAAAACAGCGGTTTTATATAACAACGATTCTATAACTGTTATACTGAAACGACTGAAACAATTTTAATAAAAGTTGAGCAAATAAACAAAATTTTTGAAAACTAATTTCTGAACCGACGATTGAAACTGAAATATAGAAAATAAGAGTTTTTGTTATCACTTTCTATAACCGTTATACGCATACTGCTATGTTGTAAGTATAACAGTTATGAAAAGTGAAACCAAAAACTCTTGTTTCCTTTGTTGAATAATATTTTAAAAAATCGCCAATAATTTGGAAAATTATTATATACAACATCCAATTCACAAACGTCAAAGACAATGGTTTTATTTGATTTTCTATAACTGTTATACTAAATCGATTAACATTATTTTAATAACAGTTAAGAAAATAAAAGAAATTTAACCGATAGGGAAAATATAAGAATTTTGGGTTTGATTTTCTATAACTGTCATACGAGAAGTAATTATAACAGTTGTATAACAGTTTAAAAATTATCCAAAAAAATCTGAAGAACTATTATAAGCAACAGTCACGCAATGTGCCAAAAACAATGACTTTATAATTTCTATAACTGTTATACTAAAGTGATTATCATTTTTCAACACAGGTTGACAAATTACAATATAAATTTGATATTTGTCATGATTGACATTCTAAAAAATATTTCCATTAAGTGCGTGTTATTTCTTAACTCTAATACAGAAATTAAGTATAACAGTTTTATTAAAATTTGGAAAAATCATAAAAATGTTCAAAAATTATGAATTTTTTTAACTGTTATTCGAAAATAAAAATTAATTATATAATTACACGTCCATACAATACGTAGTATGACAGTTGTAAGTTATTTTTTGTATATTATATTTTGAAAAGTCATTGAAAATCGTTTAAATAAAAAAAATAATTTTGAAACTCATTTCAACTCAAATCAACATATATATTTTATTCGTCATATAACAGTTACAATTAAAAAATAACCCAATTAAAAAAATTGTTATTGCGAAATTTAAGTTGAAAAAAAAAAAAAAAATATTATTTTTATGTTTGTATCAGAGTTTTGTAAAAAATTCAACTAATTTTTGGAAATTTTTAAAATTTTTTGTAAAAATCCCACAATTTCCTGTTAAAACAATGTTTATTGCTTTGAAATGAATTATTACAGTTGTATAACAGTTCTATAAAAAGTGTATAACACTTTTATAAAATTTGCATAACAGTTTTGATTTTTGCCAGTTTTTTAGCGATTGGAAAAAATATAGAATTGGAATTGAGTGAAAATTGTTAAATAGTTAAGTTGTATAACAGTTTTATAAAAGTTTTGATTTTTTCCGTACGTTTTTTAGCGATTGGAAAAATATAGAACTGAGATTGAGTTAAAATAGTTAAATTAGTGGATGCAAAATCACATACATTTATAAGAATTAATTGTTATACTGGTGTCAGTTATTTTTGTGGAACTCGATTAAGGAAAGAAAATAATTTGATGTTATACTACAGCAATCATTTACAATTTATTACTGTTTTTTTATTAAAAATTTAATTTAAATACCCTTTAAAGTTTTTTTCAACCAGTTTTGAAGTAGTTATGACAAATTTAAGTGATTTTATGGTTTTGATTATTTCGATTTGATTTTAGGGATTTACTATGGCAACGATCTTCGTTTTTGTGTGGTTGTTTTGTTACTTTCAAAAATAAACAACAAAATTATACCAGATGACAATAAGGGTAAACACAAAGAACGGAAGTGTTATACAGATGCTAGTCACCCCTACGTTTTTAACTTTTCTTCATATTTAAATTTTATAAAAAATATGATGGCCAAAAAATAGATGGGGGTTTCCTTTATAGCTCTGTTCTATGTTTTGTGGATTTTTATGTAAATGTGTATGTATGTGTGTTTTTGGATTAAGGGAATGCATGTTTTATTTATTTTTTTCTTTTTTCTTACAATTTCAAGAAGTGAGTTTTAGCTTGTCCTTTAATTTTAAATCTTTTAATTATTATTATTTTTTTATTAGAGGTGGGTTATTTCTCTTTTTCATACATCATCATCATCATCATATATATAACTAGTTTTTATTTTTTTCTCTTATACATACTTATATAGGTTTTTCATGTTCTCTGCTACCTTGAGATTTTTTTATGAAATATTTATAATTTCTGTTTTACTTAAACGAAGATCGTTTCATAGCGTTGTTATATATACAGAGCTTAGGGGGAAATGAGGGAAGAAAGTAAGGCATTCAGAAAAAAGAAGAAGAAAAAATAAAGAAAAACTTGTTTTTAAGTTTTAATATTTCCAAAAAAATATTTGAAGAAAAAAATTTAGTTATGGCCACAACCGTTTTTTAGTTTTGTTGTATTTTCTTCATTTTTTTTTTTTGGGAGAAATTTTCAATTTTTTGCAAGATAAGCAAAGGAAAAAATGATTGTTTTGTTGTTGTTTCCATGATTGTTAAGCTTTTTTGTAACGGTTGTTTTGTTTTTTTTTTTTTTTTTTTTTGAAAAAGAAGGAGGATTTTGGAAATTATATAACATTAAAGGAATTTTAGATAAGTGAGAGAGAAAACTTAAAAGAAAAATAGTTGATATTTAATAATAATATTTAAAAGGAATAATACTTTGATTTTTGTTGTTATATTTTTTAATAATAATAAATATACATTTACACAAAAAAACAGTTGTTATTGTTTTCTTTTAAGTTTTGTTTTTTTTTTAATTTTAAAAATATATTATTTATATGTTATTATTTTTTGCTTTAGTTTTTTTTGTTAATACTTTTTCTCAATATGTTAGTTTATGCGTTTAAGTTTTTCTTGTTGTTGGTTTGTTTTTGTTTTTAATATTTTGACAGTTCTTCACCCTTGTGTGTTGTTTTGGTTTTTTATTTTCTTTTAAAGAGTTTATTTCGTTTTGAGTTTTATATATATTTTTTTAATTGAATATTTTTTTAATTTGTTATTCATTGTTTTTTGGTTTTAAAATTTAAATAAATTTACTTATCTACAAATAGCTGCCGTATCCATGAGAATTGTTTCATAAAACTCAAAGAAATCAAAGGTGTCGTTTTTTCATTCTTAAATGAAAATAAAGAAATGGCAAACATAAGAACAAAAGCAGAGAAAAGGTCAAAGGTGGCCATTAAAATAATAAAATCACAAGATAAGCTAACAAATAGCTCAAAAGCTAAAATAATATATTTGCTTTTCTTTGTAATTTGAAGGAAAATTCAATAGAAAATAAAAAAAAATTAAACTCAGTTGTAAATCATTGATGTTCAGAGAGAGAGAGAGAGAGAAAACACCTATTTCTCTTTAATTGTAAATTTAAAATAGGTTTAAGGCATTGTTTGTTGAAAAAGTAAGATTAAATAATTTTGGATATTTCCTGTGAAAATTGAAGCATTCTTTTAGGCGGTTGATAATTTTATTAATTAAAAACTGAAAATAATTATTAATAACATTTTTTTAGTTAGTTTTCAACAAAATTACAATATTTAACAGGCTCTCGTAAGTCTTGGAAAAAAATTCCCAGGAATCAAGTGAGAAACTCAAATTTAGCTCTTTTTAAATGTATAAAGAGCATGAAAGCCATTCCAATTCGGTAAGAGAAGAGAAGGCATAGCATTGATGAGAAAAGAAGAGAAAGTGGTGAATTGAAGAAAGAAATTAATATTTCTCTGTTTATCGAAGTTCCAATGAGTGTTCTTTACACTCTTTCAGAAATCTCGATTCCATAGGCATAGATAGCAAGATATTCGTAACTATAGGCAGAGAAAGTGTTTTTTCTTTAGTGGAGTACCTTAAATTCCTTAAATAAGTCATTTATATGTGTAAGGGATTTCTTGACCCTTTATACCTCCCTCAAATACAATCTGAAAATTCTTCTGTTGAATTTTACTGTTTTCTTCTAGAAAAAAAATTTTTTTTCACTAATACTCCCAAAAAAAACTCCTCTCATTGTATTTTTTCCTCCAGGAAAACAATCAATAGACTCGACTTGGATACTTCTGAGGATTTTTTTTTATAAAATTTCCTATTTTCTGTAGGCTGTTTTCCTTCGCGTACATTAAAAGAAGATCTTCTTCTATAGATCTTTAGCAGAATCTTCTATTCTATCTAAGACATAATGTACACATTTGAAACCTTCTAAAAGCCCTCAGAAAGTCCCACAATTGATGGAAAACCTTAATTGGATTTCTAGGTAGATGTAGGGATTAACGATTCCTATGCGAAATTGTTCCATTGAATGCTCTGGTAACATTCTAGCCCTTGTTCTCTTGGGGCATTCAAATCTAAATCTAAGAGAGACCAATGATAGAACAATGGGGAAGATGTACGGTTTGTTGTTATAAATCATCTATGGGCAGCCTTGAACTTTCGTTCAAGTATCAACAAAGCACATGCATTCTCTCTCGATTTTCATTTACCATTGATAAGGGTATCTTACCACTAATAATTTAGACATTGTGAGCAAGGCTGTTATAAATTAAAAAAAGAGAGTCGAACGTTTTTTACGTTCTCCTTATGTTGTTACTCTCTGATTACATATGTTTTCAATGCTCTTATTGTGAGTTTAGAGAGAATGATTAGAGAAATGATCTAAGTCATGTGAAGTTGTATTTGACTGGCCTTGTTATAAGGACACATATGTGAGAGAAATGTAGAAAACTTAAGAGATAATATTTAATGGAATAGCAGGGATCACAGAGTATGGAAATCTTCTGAACAAGGCATTGAGTCCAATAAAAAGTCAGTGGCGATCAAATAGTGAAAGAAGAATTAAAGGAAAAAGATTTTAATTAAAAGATAGTGATTTTCAGAAAATGATATTTCTGATGAAATTTATTACTTAAGTCATTTGAAAATATTAACCCACACAACAACAACGATGTGCGATTATAAAAGTTCCCTTCATGTCTCTCGTAGTTAAATGAAAACAATCCACTCCTTCGATCCTTAACCAAAGCAAATCGAAAATTTGTTTTGAATTCACATTGATTCAAAGAAGAGAGAGAGAGAGAAAATATCTTCTCTCATTTACTCTTTATCTTTAATCTCTTTATATAATAAGGTAACTCCTTTCTTTTCTCTTGCCGATTAGTATTGAAGAGACTCAGAAAAAAAAATCCGATTATAATTTACATTTTTCAAAACAAAAAATATCAATTTATTATTCACAAAACTAAAAAGAAAAATATAAAAAATAAAAACTATGACTAATGATTTATTAACAAATAAATATCTGCCATTTAAAAATATATTTACAAAATATTATTATATATATATATATTTATATTTTTTTACAAATTCAAATGTAAATAAATACTCTCTTTAAATTAGAACAAATTTGAAGTGAAATGAATAATTGAAATGAGAAAAATTAAAAATTATAAAAAAAATAATGAAAAGTTATTCATTTCATGTTTGTTTTATGTGTTTAGTCTTTGTTTTTTCTATTATTATTTCTGTTTGTTTGCCCATACATATTTTGTTTTAAATGATGCTTAGTTTACAGGGTGCCCCAAAATTTTGAGGTATAAAAATGAAATGGATGATAAGTGATAGCAATGGCAAGAATGTAGATTAAAAATTGCTACGATTTAAAATTTTTTAAATTTCTCAGAAAAAATTACATTGGCTACACTGGTGTAATTCTGTTCTGCGTATAAATATTTTTCCTACGAAATTGGTATCTAAAGTGGCGCCCAAATGAATCTGGATGTGAATATTGAAAGATAGTCATGTCATATTGTTTGAACTTAAGCTTTGGAGTTATACTAAGAATTTGAGTCTTTTTCGAATGCGTTTTTTTTTTGTAAAGCTCTGAAAAAGTTGAAAAATTACCCGAAAAAGAGGGCCACAACTATAAGACAAATCTATGCTGACACTTGTAGTGTTTCAAAATTGTAGAATATATGCCAATAGAGGTTTTGAGGTTTTTGTGAACAAATATGACACTGTTAATTTTTTTTTTTTTAAGTGGCTATAATCTTTTGGATATTATTGAGGGGTAACCTGGAATTCAATGGAGTATTTTAAGATTTTTTTAAATTTTAGATTTTCTTAGAGAAATTTTAAAATTTAAAATAAAAAATTTAAAAATTGTAATTTTCTAATTATTTTGGGTTGTTAATTTTTTCCTCTTCAATACTTCAAATTTAAATTTAAAATCTCAAAAATTTTCAATATTTCCAAAAAATAGTCAAATTGTATGGGAATTGCCTAAATAATTGGAATACTTTTGGAAGGTATCCCCAGAGTAATTTAAGACCCATTTCGCTTAAATTAAGAATTAGATTGTTATTTTATGAAAATTTGAAGTAAAAGAAAAATATTTCATTTAAATATATATTTTTTTCTATTTTTGTTCTAAGCTGTAGAAGTAAGATCATTTTTAAAGCTTTACTGATATTTTTAATAAAGCCCACTGGACACAGGGCTCTTTTTTAAATTCGGAGCAAAAAATATATACATTTTATTTTCTTTTTATAATTTAAATATCAATTAAATAGTTATCTTTTTTTTTTGTAGAGGTCTTTAAAAGCATCAGTTTTACTTTTAGCCATTGATTTTAAAAATTAAGCCTGGAATTTACATTTTTTAGAATAAAATTCAATTATATATTTCCAAATTATTATCCTTAAAATTTGTTTCGGAAAGTCGTTGAAAAAAAAATATATTAAAAAAAAAAAATTCTGAAAGTACTTGAAAAAAATTTTACAGAAATTATCTTTCTGAATATCCTTAAAAAACAAAATATAGATTCCTCTAAACGTCTTTGAAAAAAAATCTTAAAAAATCCATGTCCTTTAAATGAAAAAAGACTCCTCTTAAAAACCTCCTTTTCAACATTATCCATTTTAGAATTTAAAAAATTTATTTGTCCAAAATTATTAAATTCGTAAAAAATCCACGCCTTTTACTCTAAAGGTCCTTGAAAAAATAGTTTAAAGATTCCTTTGAATGTCCTTGATTAGAAACCCTTCTCAAGGCCCTTGAATCAATATTTCGACTGAAGGTCCCAGAAAAAAGCTAAACAAGATCTTCTGAATGTCGTTGTTAACAATTCCTAGAAAAATTCTTCTGAAAGTCCTAGAAAAAAATTACAGAACCATGGTTATCGTTCTCAATGCCCCAAATAATTATCCTAAAATAATTCTTCTGAAAGTCCTTGAAAAAAATGTAAAAAATTGAATTAAAAGTACTTGAATAATAAGTTTAAAAAACCCTTTGAATGTCCTTGAATAAATATCTTAAAAACCCACTACTATTGCTTTGAAAACCCATCTCAAAGCCGTCAACAAAAAAAAAAAAATATTAATAAAAAATAAAAATTCGACTGAAAGTCCTGGAAAAAATCGTAAAAAACATCTTCCGATAGTAGTTGAGAAAAAAATGGTACAAAAATTCTTCTGAAGGTCCTTGAAAAATAAGTTTAAAAAATCCTTTAAATGTCCTTGAAAGAAAAAAACTCCTCTTAAAAACCCACGACCATTTTCATCCATTTCATTTTATAACCTTCATTTTCGGTACACCCTGTAAAAATATACACATTTAAAACATATCCGATTTTTTTCCATTTTTTATGCCGATGTTCAAACATTTTACAATTCATGCATCATCATCATTATTTTCTTCTTCAATGCCAATAATTGGAATATTTTTTTATATTATTATTTCGTTTTTTTTTTCAATATGTATAATATATGTGTATATATATATATTTATAAATATATATAATTTCAGTATATAGTATTTTGTGGTTTTTCAATAATAATAGTATGCCGTTTGGATTTTTTTCTATACATATACAGGAGCTTTAATTGAATAGAGGAGAGGGAAGGGAGAAAATGAGAGGAGAGACAAAATTATCATTTCAAAACACTGACATATAAACACACACATAGACACGATAAAATAAATATACACACAATGTTTGCATTTTATGAAAAAAAGTTAGTTTTTTGACTTTGGTAAATGAATCATTAAACAATATACGAGAGTGTGTGTATGTGTGTTTTTCAATTTTTTGTAGTTAAGGAATTTATTGATGTTTTGTTTTTGGTTTTGGGGGAGGATTTTTTAGTTTGGTTTTGTCTTGTTTATTGGTAAAGTCCATAATTAATAAATTTTGATAATATATAATATAATTGTATAATAATTTATAATAATAATTAATTAATTAATAATAATATGCATAATAGTTAATTTTGTTGTTTTTTCTTTTGTTTGGGGGGGGAACTGTTTTTATTTTTTCAATATTTATATATATGTTTTGTTTTGTTTTTGGGTTTCTTTCTTTATATATTTGTTCTTATTCTCCCTCGTCTTCGTTTTCTTTGCTTACTATTTTGTTGTTGTTTTTTTTTTTCGTTTATACTAAATATATATTACCATTCTTTATACATATTACATACTCTTTGGTATCTTCATGCTGCTACCATTTTGTTTTTTGTTTTTATTAAATATATATACTTTTGTTTTAACATACTGGAGTTTTGTTGATTTTGTTTTTTCTTTTTTTGGATTTTGGATTTTCTTTTCTAGTGGCATGTGTGTCCTTTGGAGAGTGTTGTTGTTCTTGTTTAAACATTTTCTGGAATTGTTTTTTGTTAAGTATATTTATTACCTGATTGCTTTCTTTGTAACTGCCAATTATGTGCTTTAAAAACGTTTTGTTTTCCTGGGAATGATTTTAAGTTCTATGGCTTACTGTGAGAGTGGGTGTGGTTTTGATCTTTCCATATTTGCACAGATTTGTTTTTGCTTTGAGAGAGGGGAACCGGAAATGGGAGAGTAGGAGATCAGGTGAGACAGGGGGGGAGAGAATTTCTTGTCCACTACGATGTGTATTTCGATTGCTTGTTGGGTAATTAAATTTAGGAATTTTTCTTCTTCTTCATCTTCATCATCGTCTTCGTCTTCTTCTACTTCTCTTAATTTTGGGGTTACATGAATGGCGGAGGATTTTTTCATACTTTTGTTGTTGTTGCTGCTGATGCTGCTGCTGGCATTCTTACTTTGGTTTTGCTTAACTATGTTACAGTTCTTAGACCTAGCGGCCTCGGGCCCATCTTAGTAACGCATCAGCCAGCACATCCAGATGTGCTTTCGTCTATAAAAGAGAAGACAAAAAGAAAATAAAAAATATTAATAAAAACCAGAAACAAATATATAAAAATTTAGAAAAAAAAATATTAGAAATGTGCAATAATATATTTTAGAGACGAGTCCTTTAATGCTTTGTTCCCAGTACGAGCAAGAATCTACTAGTTTTGCAATTTTTTTCCGATATCATAAAGGGAAAATCGGTTATCGTAGTAAATATATTTTGTAAACTCTCGGGAAATACTCTCAAAATTACAAAGTTCCGCAAATCCGAGAATTATTCTTTAAAATTCCTTGAAAACTTAAAAAAAAAGTCATAAAAATTGTCATGATTGAGGGTCCTTGGTAAAAATAAAAAAATATAGCTATGAAAGTCCTTAAAAAATCCCAAAAAAAATATTTTTGAAAAAATGGAGAAACTCCTTTGGAGATTTTTGAAAAAGAAGTCTTTAAAAAATCAACCACTATTGTTCTGAAGGTACTTGAAAATATCCTCAATAAATTCTTTTAAAATTTGTTGGAAAAAAATCCTAGAAAAATTCTTCAGAAGGATCTGAATAAAAAAAATCCTTGCGAAAAATCTTAAGGAAAACCATGTTTATTGCTCTGAAGCTCCTTGGAAAATTATTTTAGAAATTCCATTAAATTTCCTTGAAAAGCATTATCTTAAAACCCACGACTATTGCTCTGAAAATCGTTCCAAGGTTCTTGAAAACTTTTTAAAAAAAATGGAAGTTTCTTGAAAGCTTTAAAATAAAGGTCCTGAAATAAAAATTCTTAATAAAGTCCTTTGGAAGACGTTGAAAAAAATGCCTAGAAAAAAAATTTTTGAAGGTCCTTGAAGCAAACAAAAAATCTTACAGAAACACGGTTATCGGTGCTTAAATAACTAGAAAAATTCCTTTGAAAATTTTTAAAAATATCAAAGACTCTCAGTCTTGTTTTTTTTTACATTCATTTAAATGAAATAAAAAATCCTCTTAAAACTCATGAAAAATCATAAATAAAATTTTCCGAAAGTCGTTAAAAATTCCTAAAAAAAATCTTCTGAAGGTACTTGAAAAAAATCTTACAGAACAATGATCGTTTTCAACATCCTTAAAAAACCTAAAAAAATCCTCGCAACATCCTTGCTCTGGAGGTTCTCGAAAAATCAGATTAAAGATTGCTTTAAATGTTCTTGAAAAAATTCCCTTAAAAGTCCAAGACTATTGTTCAGGAAATCATTCCGAAGGTCCTTTAAAAATACCATTAAAGGTCCTCGAATAAAAACCCTAAATAAAGTCCTTTTAAAATTATTGGAGAAAATGCCTAGACGTTCGCAACGTCGTTAAGAAAACCAAAAAAGCTCCTCTGAACGTCCTTGAAAAAAAAATTAAAAAAAAAGCCATATATTTTGCTCTCAGATTCTTGAAATTTTTATTAAAAAATTCCTTTCAAAATCCTAGAAAAAACCTCTTAAAACCCACGACTATTGCTGTGAAAAAAAAAATCTTAAATAAAATCATTCGAAAGTCGTTAAAAAAATTCGTAGAAAAATTTTTCTGAAGGTCCTTGAAAAATTAGTATAAGATTCCTTTAAATGTCCTTGAAAAAAAAATCGTTTTCAAGGCCCTTGAAAAAATTTTTAAAATTCGACTGAATGTCCTTAAAAAATCCTAAATAAAATCTTCTGAAAATCTTTGAAAAATGTCTAGACAAATTTTTCTGAAAGTCCTTGAAAAAAATAGAACACGCTTATTCTTTTCAATGTCCTTGAGAAGAAATCTTAGACAATTTCTTCTGGGGGTGATTAAAAAAAAAGTTCTTACAAAACCACGCCCGGCTCTGAAGTCCTTGAAAAAATAGTTTAATAATTCATTTGACGTACCTAAACAAAAAAAAAATTAATAAAAAACTTTGCTGAAGTTCCTTGCAAAAAAATCATGAAAACTTAGCACTATTGTTCTAGAAATCCTAGAAAGTTTTTAAAATACTCCCAGGCAGGTCCTTAAAAAATCTTAAAAAATTTCCCCTCAAAGTCTTTGATAAAAATGCCTCAAAAATTCATATATATTTCTCTGTCGATCCTTGATGCAAATTCTAAAAAAAAAATCCAGTGAAGATCATTAAAAAAAATTCTTCAAAACTTTTGACATCCTTAAAAAATCTTTGAAATCCACACCTATTGCTCAGAAGATCCTTGACAAGAAATTTTTCATAGATTTTCCCTGAAAGTCATTCAAAATGCTTAAAAATGTTGACCTATTGCTCTAAAAATTAAAAAAAATCTTCAAAACTTTTTAAGTCTTTAAAAAATTCTTAAAAATCCAAGCCTATTTCTTAGAAGGTGATTGACAAAAAAAAATTCACAGGTTTCCTCTGAAAGGCATTAAAAATGCCTAAAAATGTTGGCCTAATGCCCTAAAGATAATTAAAAAAATATATATATGAAAATTCCTGAAGCAATTCCACTGAGGGTCCTTAAAACAATTTTCCAAGGATCCTTGAAAGAAATTCTTGACAAACGCGCGTTTAAGTACACAAAATACATGCCACTCGCTCTAAGGATCCTTGAAAATATTTCAAAATTAAATATTGATATTCTTTAGGACCTTGTTAAAAAAATCGACACAATTTGCTTTGAATGTCCTCCAAGTGAAGTTTCAAAAAATAAGGGTAATTATCTTTTGAAACTTCTCTTGGGTGGGCCTTGAAAATTTTGTTAAAGGATCAACAATTATTGCCCTTAAGAAAATTGCTCTGAGGAACCTAGAAGCCAAATTTTTAAATCCTCAGATCTTCACATAACTGTTGTCAAATTTACAATGGCCTTTAAATAATTTTCCCTTTGCTCCTTTTACACATTTCATGGGCTTGACAATTAAGAGCTCAACCCATATCCTGCTTTAAAACTATTTTTAAATTTTAAAAAATTTTAATATTTTCACTTACCGTCTTATAGAACATACACGATCTTCTGTCTTCATCTTCACCCTCGGGACAATCGATGAAGCCATCGCACAGGACATGATCGTCTATGCAACGATATCTGCCCTGTACGTCGGGTGTCGGACATGCGAAACGTTCCATGCCATCCATGGCGGTGGGACATTCTAAAAAAGAGATGGAAACAAAAGATGCGAATGTTAGAAACAATTTCAATCAAAAATTCGAAAAAAAATTTCACTTAAATGTTTCAATTTCAATCTATCAATTTGAGAAACTAGAGACACATACACACATGTATACATAACACCCACACACCCAAATGTGGGTATTGATAACAAAAAACCACCGAAAAAAAACCATCAGGAGAGCTAAAGGTGCAAATGACGTTGACTTTTGTTTGGTTGTCCTGGCCCTTACTCTTCCCACCAGGTCTCATTGTTTTTGGTGTCTGTTGTTTTTTTTTCTGTTTTCATTTCGAAAACTGTAACTGTGTTGGCAGCGCAATGTCATTTTAACAATGATGGGGTTGAAATTGAACACTTTTTAACAATAACCATACAAAGAGACCAAAACACAGCAGCAACAACAACAACAACTTCTACAAAAACTGACACTGGCACTGACATCGACACCAACAACCCAAACACAAGCATGGCTGGTTGTTTCACTGGTTCGCTCGCTCGTTTGTCTACGATACGAAACCAGGTAAGCAAATGTATTCGACATGGCCGCAAACTCATTTCATACATGTGTTAATGTTGGGACCCTGTGAACATGTGTGTCGGTGTGTGTGTATGGCCATTCATACGTGTGTTGTCATACAGGTGTTTACTTTTACAAAACAACATGAAAGAAAGGAGAGGCAAAAAAAAAGGAGAACCAACCCATTCACATATAGATTTTGTGTGTGCGTTCTGCTGGTGCTGCCTGGCTGTTAGCTTGTTGTCATTGTCCTTTTGACGTCAATACTTAATTTGATTTCATACCAGGCATTGTTAAACATTTTGCGACGTGCTGAATATCTGTATATTTGTATGCGCGTTACACACATTCATACACACATGTGTATATTTGTGTGTGCGAGTTTGGTTGTGTGTCCCCTTAGCTGTTGGCTAAGGCCGGGACAATGGGTGTTGATGCCAATCAAATAAATGGTACGTGTGTATAACAAATATTTAATAGGGTGGGTCGTTCTGTTTTGGAATTTCAAGTAGCTAGGTTCCGTTGCTATGTGGGCCTAATTTAATTTATTTACCGGGTTATTTTGAGAGCGTAAATATGAAATGTTAAAAAACGAGAGGAGAATAATAACTAGTTTCGGAAATACAAATATAGAGGAGGTCTGATGTCAGGTACGTAAATATATCCAGGATACAGTCGTAGTTAAGAAACGCGAATTTTTACAACGCGCGAAATCTGGCACCCAGAATTTTTTGAGAGAAGTTAGAAAACGATCTGAGCTGTAGTTAAGAAATTTTTAGAATATTTAGAGTGTTCGGAATAATAGTTTTTGTAAATATAATTTATTTCATTTTCCAAAAACTATCATTACTTCAAGGATTCTCAGTGCTGAAGCCTGGATTTTTGCTGAAAAATTTTCAAGGACTTTCAGTGTTTGGTTTGTAAAAATTTAAAAGGATCTTTGTTAAGGACTTCTAGACAGGAAATTCCAAATTTTTTAAGGAGAAACTGAAGTAAAATTCTGGAATTTCTAATTAATATTTTTTCATGAGTTATCTGAACTAAAACCTTATATTTTTCTGAAAACATCTGGTATTGTTTCTGTGTTATATTTAAGCTTTAATCTGTGCTTCCTTTATATATTTTGAAATACTTTCAGATGTGTAATAGACTAAGACTTCATTATAAATATTTTGAAGGGCCATATGAGTAATTTTGTAAATGATTTTTTTCCAGGGACTAATATCCAGATCCATTTTTTTTAAATATTTATGTAAGGATTCTCTATAGCACTGCGAGAATTTCCAGTACAGAATTTTTAAGGATTGCCTATGAATGGATCACACAATTTTTAATCAGCCTTTTTAGAAGGATCAGGTTAAAGAAAATCTAAATTTTTGACATAAAATTTTGGATTTTTCCATTCGTATATTTTCAGGAGTTTTTTTCCGGCGACTTGTGAAATTTAAGTCCTGAAAATTTTAGGGAGCATTTTTTAAGCAAAAATCAAGGTCTATCTGATCAAAAATTCGTATATTTCAAGGGCTATTCGATCTATATGTTTTTTTCAAAATCACCATAGTCTAAGAAATTTTTTTTTAAATTTTTAAGGAAAATGAATTTTTCGACCAACAATCGTGTATTTTATGGAAGGACATGTTACAAGGACATACATACGACAAACGTTTTTTTTGCGGATTTTGAAAAATGCTTTTAAGGACGTTCATCGCCGATTTTTAGAAAAGCACTTTCAAGGACATTCTGGCTATCAATTACGGATGTTTTTAAAAACATTTCTGCAAGAATCTCTCCTACATTTCTAGATTTCTCTGGTTCTTACAGGTTAAGATTCAATGAAAAATAATTTTGAAGAGATTTTTTTTAAAAAGCTTTTTTTAAAGAATTTTCAAAACAATAACTGTCGAAATTTAAAATATTACTCTTGAAGCCTAATTTTTGGGAGGACATAAATAGCTTTAATCACAGATTGGATTTTTCGTGGATTTTTCATAGTTTTTTGAAGAGCATTTCTCAAGGACATTCAGACCAGAAATTGTGAATTTTTTGAAAAACATTTTTAAAGGACTTCCATACCAACCATCGTTTCAAATCTAGTGAGAAGTTTTTTTTGTCATTTGACATTTAAAAAAAAAAAAATTAAGGCTTAGATTTTTTGAGGCCTTTCAATACTTTATGAAAGATATGGTTAAGATCATTCATTTATTTCAAGGATATATAAAACTGTAATTATACATTGTTGGAATTTTTTTTCAAGGACATTCAGACTACACTTAGTGAACCCATAGAAAAAATATTTTTCTTAAATTTTTTAAGAGTGTTTGAAGGTCTTGCAGATCAACAATCATGACTTTTTAAGGAGCAATTCTCAATGCCTTTATGACCAAACATTTTTTATTTTGAATTCTGCGTTTAAGGATCTTCTAGCTAGTTTTTAAGCTAGCTAGTTTTTAAAGGACTTCGAAAGCTATGAAGAAGATTTATTTGAAATATATTTTTAAGAATATTTAAACCAATGATATTTTAAAAATTTTCGACTTTTTTCTTTTTTATTTCATTTTTTTTTACTTGGATTTTTTTAATATTATTTTTTAAGGACTTTTCAAGGTCCTAAAACATTTTCGCCGTAATCTTTTGAAGAATTATTTTTGTGAGGACTTTTAGACTCCATCATTAAGGATGTGTGCCATAATATCTTTACAAGGAATTTCAGACCAATTATTGAAAACATTTTTCAAAAGACCTTATTAAGGATATGATCAACATCCTTGGATTTTTGAATGTCTTTCTGGCCTAACAGTGAAGATTTTTTAAAAGTATTTTTAAGGACATTTTTAAGAATATTTTTTAAGGATTTTCAGAATTTTCATACTAACTATCCTTACTTATCCTTAAGGATTTTTACGGATATTCTTGAACAAATTCTTTTCAAAGACCTTCAGAACTTTCGGACTTATCATTTAAGGAATAATTTTTCTGATTATTTTCAGACGCAACATTAAGGATATCTTTCCAAGGACTTGCAGGCAAATCATTGAAAATATTTTTGAAAAGGACCTTATCAAGGTCCGTAGATTTTTTTAATGACTTATTTTAAGGATTTTTTGGAAAATACATAATTATGTAAGAAAAAAATCCATGGATTTTTTTAAAAAATTCATTTTTTAAGGATTTTTAGAAATTTCCTACTTTTAGGCTTTTCATTGAAGATGCGTGGCATTACACTTTTCCAAGGATTTTCAGACCAATAACTTAAAATCTTTTTGAAACAGACCTTATGGTCAACATATTTGAATGAGTTCCAGACCTACCTTCGTGTATTTGTTTAAAAATATTTCTTAGGGAATTTCTCGGAGGATTTTCTCAAGGACTTTTAGATAATTTTATAAAGATTTCTAGATCAACCATTTAGGATGTTTGGAACATAATTTTTTTCTGGACAAAATTTGCGAATTTCTTCTGATTCTGGATCCAAAATGTTTTGTTTTTTTTTTCAGGACAATCTCTATGATCTAAAAATTGATAGACAATTTTTCCATCATGTGAAAATTTTTGATTTTTATACATCCTTATTTTAACCAATTCTTATTTTTTTCATTTTTTATATCTGCGATTTGGTTTTTTTCCCTGATCGACTAATGTTATATGAAGTTCCCAACCACGTCGACTAAGCGTTTTTCACCTGCTCTCCTTTAGCCAGCATAAAAGCAAATTGGCAAATTGAAACTTTTAATGCAGAATGCAGAATGCAGAATGGAGGATGGTTGGGAGGTGTGTGTTGGTAAATTAATTTCATTACATTTTTGCACTGAAACCGGAGGCAGAGAGTGAGAACAGCTATTGCAATTTTTCGTTTCTTCCATATATAAATAAGTGATGGTGTGGATGGATAGTGTAATCAATGAGCTATAGTTGCTGTGATTATTGGTTGTCACTCAGTGCAACAAAGTGATGGTGGAAGTTTCGGATTTTTTTTTTTTTTGGTTTGTCTCTATTATTTCATTGGCGAAATAAGTTGATTTTTATAAACTTTACTAAGAGGACTGCAGACAAAAAAATTTTTTGAGTGGTTATAATTAGCAAATGAGAGATGATGAGGGATTACAAGGATATGAGAAAAAATCTCAAAAATGATTTCAGCAATTACAATTTCTCAGAATTGTAATAATATACATTTTAATTGGATATTTAAAAATTATATTTTTAAATAATTTATTTTCTTTATGTTGTAACTACTCAGCAACATATATTTTGAGTGGAAATTTAAAAGTTATGTTTTTAAATAATTTATTTTTTTATTTTTTTTCGCCTTTTAATGAACTGCATTATCCCTTTTGTTTACCCAAAAATGTTATTTTTTTTTAAATTTAATTATTTTGATTTTTTTCATAATTTAATATTTTCCCAATAGAAGATAATTTATTTTCTTTACATTTTTTGTTGTATTTTCTTAGAATTGCAATTTATATTTTGAGTGGGAATTTAAAAATTATATTTTTAAATAATTTATTTTCTTTAATTTTTTTTTTTCGCCTTATAATGAACTGCAGTATCCCTTTTATTTATCCAGTAATGTTATTTTTTTTAATTGTATTATTTTGATTTTTTCATAATTTATTTTTTTTCCCATTAAGAATTCCGCGCAAAGGCTAGCAAAATGTCCTTCAACAGAAATATAGACTCCATGATGTTTCATTTAATTAAAAAATACGCATTTACATTTATCGACAGAGCAAAGAAGAAAAAAAACAACTTATTTTGTATTATTATTTAATTAAAACTCTATTAATAAAAAGCAAAAAAAAACGACAGAAAACTGCCACCGTGTTAATGACAAAATCAATGAACAACGACGGCAGTCAACAATCGTATTGAAATTATGACGTAAACGCGACAAGTACCTGTACAAAAGCCATTAAGGTACTCAAAAAAAAAAAAAAAATCAAACCAAACCAAACCAAACCAAACCGAACTACGCCGTTGCTGACAATGTTGATGATGACGACGTCGTCGACAACGACATTAAAAATAAATAAAATATTTAAAAAACCCAGATTTATATTTACATACAGTTGATATACAACAACTTTTCATATTACACAAAAAACAACTATGCCACATGTGTTGTATAGAGGATTTATTACAACTACACACACACACACACACACACACACACACATATACGCTCTAGGAGCTGAATATAAATGTCACGTCACCAAAAATGGTAATTAAAACCAATTTAAGGTGGGAGAATGAAAGTTTATTTGCTGTTTTTTATTCAGCTTTTCTTTTTTTTTGCTTCTGTCATATATGTAATTTTTTATGACCTCTATATAAATATGGATTTTTGTAAAAATAGATTTTATTTTAAGACATGTTTTTAATATTTATAAGAAAACGGAGATATAAATATATTTTCAAGGCAAAAGACAAAAAAACAACCTAGTCAAAACGTGTGATTAGGCTCCGCCTGAAATAGTTTGATATTTGCTAGGTGGGATGAGAGAGAGAGAGAGAGAGGGACCGTTATTGAATATATTTTCAATACAGTTGTAAAGTCATATACTTTGTCTGGTATCCAAAAAATAAAACGTATTCCTGTTGGGTATTCTGATATTTGATTTTTTTTTCACCACTTCAAAATTGTCAATTTTCGTGTTAAAAACAAAGACTCAATAAATTTGATTTGAATTCAATATTTGCAAGTTGAGGCTATCGTTATAAAAAAATATTTTTGTAAAATGCTATATTTTTTATTTCTACATATTTTAACAATATTTTTTTATTATTGATTTTATACTGATTTTGGAAATGATTTTAATTTGGTAAAAATTTTCCATTGATCTTTGGAGTCTGCTCTCATAAATTTAAGAGATTTTTTTAATTTAAGTAAAACAGTGTATCTTTAGGCAAAGCTTTTCAATTATTAATAACTTTTTTGACTTTAGAGTATGGAGCCTTGGAATTGCAGGTATATCTTTTAAGATGCAATTTAGACCTCATTTGAAAAAAACGTTGGTGATTGTATAAGGGAAATTTAAGAGTCCCTGAAAAATAGTATTTCGAATAAAGCCTTTTGAGTCATTTTAAATAATCTTCAATCTAATCTATTGATTACTTTGAGGAATAACTTAAGAAAAAAAAAAAATAATATTGGCCTTTGAGTTTTTTTCTTTGAAAAATCAATGAGTTTTTCCTTAAGAGTCCTTTAAAAGATTATTTCAAAGATAAGCCTTAAATACTTTGAGAGTCCTTGAAAATAATTTTTAATAGTTCCGTGGGCTTAGTTTCTAAAGTCCTGGAAGAAAATAGGCGTTTGCAGTCGGGGAATGTTCTTGAGATCGTCAATAATTATAGCCTTGAGAATCGTTGGTGGTTTTGATATTTAATTATGACTTAAAAAGTTTTATGTCCTTGAGAGTCCTTACAAATATTATTTTAAAAATACGTCTATAAGAATTGGAGAGGGCAACAATTTGTTTTTTTTTTAAATCTGCGGTAATAGTAAACCTGTAGCCATGAGAGTCCTTGAAATTAATTCAATGGGGGACTATTTCCAATTACCCTCAAACCAAACAATAGAGGATTATTTTTTTTTAATTTTGTAAAATTTTCCTTGGAAAAAATCCTCTAAAATTTTTGAAAACCTCACAAAATAATTTTTTGAAAAATCGGGTTTTTCAGTGTGATTTTCTTTGAATATAATTATAAAAAATACGAGATTAATTTCCTTGCTTTATCTTGAAAATATCTCTAAAAAAGAGTAGCTGCATCCTTCAGACTTCGTAAGAGTTGCTGAAGCTAATTAAAAACGACATCATTACATTTCGAAGTCTCTAAAAGTCCTTAAAAATAAGAAATAAATGAAAATCATCAAAATTATCTTTAGAATCCTTAAAAATACAATACATATGTGTCCTTCAGTGTCCTTAAAAATTGTTTCTACGGTTTTCACCCTTGAGAGTCATTAAAAATAATCTTCAAAAGACCTGTGACCTTTGAGAGTACCTGAAAAATAGTCCTTTAGACCCTTTAGCTTTGAGAGCCTTGAAAAATTGTCCTTAAGAATCCAAGTTTAATACTTGTAAATATACTTGCAAACTTCGTTTGCAACTAGAATACACTCTAGAAAACAAACGACCTTGAAATAATTATCCTTAAGGATTCACACTTAAGTGGAACTAGTCCTTGTAGAATAGTCCGCAACCTTAAACGCAAAGCATTTTCTTACAAAATCGTTCTTAGAAATTTAAATCAATAGTTGAAATAGGCTTTGAAAAATGCTGGTCAATTGTTCATGAAAAAAAATAATAATCGCTCGTTGCTCTGAAGACTCTAGAAAAAAAACTATAAAAAATCCATATCCATTGAAAAAATTTAAAAATCGATGTCAAAGTCTTGAAAAAAAAGTCTACGTTTATTGCTCAAACAGTCCTTGAGAAAATCTCCCTCAAAAAATCAACGTTTTTTTGCTGTGTTATTTATTAAAATAATGTCCATCAGAAAATGAACTTCTTTTGAACTGACAGCCCTTAAAAAATCTCCTTAAAAATCCTAATTTAAAATAGTATCAATGACAGTCCACGAAAAATTTATTTCAAAAACGTCCATGTTAATTGCGCAGATAGTCCTCGGAAAAATTTTCTATGAAAATCTAATTTTTGTTTGCTCTAATATTCCTAGAAAATTTTCTCTCAGGACTAACAGCCCTGAAAAAATGCCTTTGAAAGCCAATTTTATTTTTAAAATAATGTCCATGACAGTCAATGAAAAATATCCTTGAAAACATTGACCATAATTACATTGATTGTCCTCGGAAAAATCCCCTTTAAAAATTCACTTTTATTGCTCTTAGAGTCCTTGAAAAATCTCTCTTTGAACTCCATATTAATTAAATATCCACTTCAGGAATTCTTCGGAAAGCTCAATTCTTTTCATAATAATATTAAAACGCCTTGAGGTATGCTTCATATTTTGCCATTAAGTGCAATTAATAGCACTTATACGCCACACAGTACGACCATTCATTAATTTATAATTTCTCTCAATATTTCTCATCGTATCTATTGAATTCAAATATCCTCAAATAAATTAGCATTTTAATTAAGAAATCCCAAATTTAATTTTCAGTTCTTCAATTCTTTCCAGTAAAATATTAAAACGCCTTGTGGTATACTTCACAATATGCCATAAAAATAAATAAAAATACTTATACGCCACATATAACAACAACCCATTAATTTATAATTTTTTACAGTATTTCACATCGCATCTATAGAATCTATATAAAAACTTCACATATTCCAAATCCCCAAATAAATTAGCATTTTTCTTAAGAAATCCCAATTTAATTCTGAGTTCTTCAATTCCTTCCCGTAAAATATTAAAACGCCTTGTGGTATACTTCACATTTTGCCATTAAATAAATTAATAATACTCATACGCCACATATAACCACTCGTCATTAAATTATAATTTCCCTCAATATTTCGAAGCGTATCTATCGAATTTAAAGAAAACCATTTCCCATAATTTCAATTCCCCAAATAAATTAGCATTTTATGTATTACTCTTAATTCTGCAATGGCAAAGGTTTTTGTTTCTTATCATTTGCCATTTGGGATACAAACCGAAAATATATAGTTTTCTAACTGCAACGAATCGGCGTGAGGGTGTGTGGTTGTGGGCGTTAAACTGACCATTACCAATAGTCAGCAATTGCTGGCAATTTCCAACTTTGCATGAAATGCAAAAGTTCATTGACATCTGATATACGTCGTTGGGTGTGTGTGTGTAGGCGTGTATTTGTGTGATACTATTAGTTTCCTCTTTTTTTACGTTTCATTAAAAAAAATAAAACGAAAAGAACAGCTCAAACTAATGCAATCAGCTACAGAGCAATACACACAAATCCATTTGAAATGCAATTTCGGTTTTTACATATGTCCTTTGGGTCCATTTGCATGTTGTGGCTTATAATGGATGTGTGGGTTGTTTTTACTGTTTCTTTTTTCTCGTTGTTGTTGGTGGTGTTGTCGTTCTCGTTATGTTTGTACGTGCATTCATTTGGAGCAATATTTCCATTCATAACAAAAAAAAAAAAAAAAAACGAAGAGAAAAGAATTGGTGGAAATAAAACGCAAATGTACACCACACCACAGAACTAAGTGAACAAAATCAATGGCTATCAATGGAATCTAAAATACGATGGCTTGCCAGAGAACTGCTTGCAATTGTAGATATGGATGGCAAATAAAAAAAATATGAGCTATGGATTCTAGGAAATATTTCGGAAAAGAAAAGATTTTTTGTAGAATTATAAGGTGACATGGAAAAACTGCAATCAATTCAGACTGCTGTCATTTCTAAGCCACTCGTCCGACAACTGTTAAAATTTTTCCAGTGACAGCTCATTATATTGTTTACAAACGCCCGGAAGCATTTTAGTGAGAATTTCCCAGAAAAAAAGTTATTCGTGAAGGAGGAATTTAAGCGCGATAGTGTGAATTCTTTATATTTGACTGGAGAACTACAAGTGGCTATCGTTAGAGCATTCCAACATTTAGCTGTGAATAATTTTTTTGTCTCGCTCGTAGCGTAGCCCGACGTTAAGGAAGTGGACGGAAGAAAACAGCAACATCAGCAGAAATGGTTTGAAAAGTAAAGAAGCGACTTGATCGAAAACCCCGACGCAATGGCCGAAAAATGGCTCGTGAGCTGAACATATTGCATTATTCCATTCGGCAAATATTGAAAGATAAGCTCGGGGTAAAGCCATTGAAATTCCAAAAAGTGAAGGATCTTACACCGGAACAGAAAGAAAATAAACTCTGAAAACAGCTAAAGAGTTGCTTCGCTTGGCCGAAAGTGGTGAATTGACGAATTTGGTTTTCTCCGCTCTCCGACGATGAGGAAACATTCGTTGTCCAGCATTTTATAAACAAACAAAATGATCTGCCCGTGTTTACTTGCCAAAGAGGTCAGGTCAGATGAAAATGTTCACCTTCGGTTGGTTACCAGAACTCAAGTGCCGGCCATTATGATGGTGTGGACCTCCATAACAGCCGATGGTCGCTCTCCCCTCGTAGTAATCGACCATGGCATCAGAATAAATGCCGAATATTATGGCGAAAGTATTTTGGAGGTTGTATTAAAGGGCCGCCTTAACAGCCGATCGTCGCTCTCCGCTTGTATTGATCGACTGTGGCATCAGAATAAATGCCGAATATTATGGCGAAAATATTCTGGAGGGTGTATTATAACCTTGGCCACGCAAACATTGTGGCCGCAGACTTTGGACATTCGCTCAGAACTCAGCGCTATCACACTCAGCACGCCACCGCCACCCAAGAATAGTCACAACATGAGGTTCCTCGCTTCATTTCCAGTGCACAATGGCCACATAAAATCTCCAGATACCAAGTCGTTGGACTGTTGTGTCTGGAGTACTTTGGAAATTAAGGTTGGCACAAAAAATGCCAAAATGTCGATCACCTCAAGCAACTGCTTTGCCGGGAATGGGCCAAAATACCGCAGAATAACATTCGGGCAGCGTGTGACGGTTTCACTGGCCGTTTGAGGGCCATAGTTCGTACCAAAGGTGATCAATTTGAACAAATCTAAAGTTATTTTAAAATTTGATGCTATTTCCGACCTTTTTTGCTTTCATTCAATAAAATTAAAAAAAAAAAGAAAATTGTGGCGTTTGACTTTGTTGCAAGGTTTTTTTATCTCACCCTGTATGGAAGAGAAATACAAAAAAGGATATGAGCTCTGACTTCTAGAGAAATATTTCTAAAAAGAAAAGGACTTTTAGCATGAGAATTTGTAAATTTTAGTTCCGTTATTTAGGGAACTACTTTAAAATATGCCAAAATATACAATTTTGAAAGAAATATGCCATAAAGGTCAACAAAATCAAAGGTATCAAAGGTGTCGTATACTTATTTTTAATTGCATACCTAATGGTATTACATGTCGTATAAGTACTATGATATGAAGATATTTTGATACCAAAATGGCCACAAAATTTCTATGGGGAAGACATCAATGGGGATCTGAAATCGAGAAAGAGAACCCGATTTCTTCTTCCCAAAAAAAATCAAAACTTTGACACGTGCCGTATACGTTCTATTAATTGTATATCTCAATGCCCTCCACATGTCGTATGAGTACTATTAATATAATTCTACTCCATTGCGTATAAGTATTATTAATTACAATAATGACAAATAGCATGGCATACTCGCAGGCGTCATAATTTTATTTATCTTTTTAAAGCTAATGACTAGTTTCATCACCATCATCGCCATTCTCCCCTGGCAATGAATGCCAACCAAAAAAATTATAATTCATTGACTGGAAATGTAGGCGTATATTTTAACAAAACTACAAATCGGCTATGTAATTATGGTTATTTCTGTTTTTATGGCTTTGTGATTTTATTTTTAGATAATCGACGACCAGATACGCTCGAGTATGTAGTGAAAAGCCAAAATTTCAAATGTACTCAAATTGGAGGCAAAATAACTCAACACAAAAAGAGAACAGAAAAAAAAATCAAAAATAACCAAAGGCGCCAATATGTCCTTTTCGCTGTGATTTATTTTATATGAGAAAAACCATGGGTGTATAGTTATGGCTGTTATGTGAATGGGAGACAGCGGGCAGGCAGGCAGGCGGGGCCAGGGGAAAAATTATGTATGAGAGTTTTTCCAATTTTGTATTCTTCGTGTTGGCCCCCTACACCCGAAATTGCCAAATAAACAAAATATCAATGGGGTTTGTATGCAATAAAATACAACAGAGGAGAACTGGAGAGAGGAATCGAAGAGAGCGGAAAACTAAAACAGCAATTTTTTGTTGTTGTCAATAGTTTGGTTATTGTTACTAATTCAGTTTTCCTCTTCTCTCCTTAGATATTCTCCAAAAAAAAAAAAAAAAAAAAAAAAAAAAAAAAACACACGTAAATATCCTCCAACAGCACAAGTTGTTGAAAAATCACAGCATTTGATTCCACTAGCCAGTAGAAAATAACACCATAAAATATCCAGAATAAGGTAAAGGATCCTACAGGAAAAACAAGTTGTAAGGAGAAAGAGCAGAGATTTTAGGTGAAGAATTATGTTGCAAAGAGAGAGAAGCCGAAACTAAAACTGCAAACTGAAAATGCATAAAAATGTTGTTGAAGCGACATAAAACTATTTTGAAATTTGTCTTTCTTCTATTCTTCGTTGTTTTTCGACTATGGCAAATATATGGTCAAACTGAAGGGATATTATAACACAGATACATAAAATGAATTCCACAGTTGAGGATGTCAAAAAATGCTTTTTAAGAAGATCAAAAGGAGAAAAATGTGAAAGAAATAGAAACAAATGAGAAGGGACAAGAAAAAAGGTAAGGGTCCTTAAGAACAAATTTTTAGGTTTTTTGAAAGATCTTAAGCAAATTAGAAAAAAATTGCAAAAATTCTACACAAAAATCACTGTAAGAAAGCTTAAAGGAGGCTAAAAAATTCTACTCTTTTAAAGGACGAAAGAGGCTAGAATATCTAGGAAAATACTTAAAAATTAAGGTTTTTTTAAGAAAATGTACTCGGAAAATGCTTTTTTAAAGATGCCAAAAAAGACTAGAAAAATTATTGAAAAAATCCATATTGGAAGAGCTCAATGGCAAGAAAAAATTCTCAAAAATTCAAGGTGGAATTCAATTCATAAGGTTCAAAATTCGCGCCTAAGGATGACGAAGGATCTCATAAAAATGTAAAAAATATCAAAATTCTTCAAAAAAATCTATGTTCGAAAATCTCAAGGGAGACAAGAAAAATCCTATAAAAATAAGCTCAAAAGGGGTTAGACAATTTTAAAAAAATCCATGTTAAAGAAAAGGAACCTTAATAAAAATTTGAAGAAAACCGTAATTGATAATGCTAAGGTATTAGGGTTAACTTACCAAAATTTGCGTTTAATGATGTCAACGAAAGTTAAATCTGGTTTGAGATAGTCAATGGCCTTTAGGACAATTTTTTGAAAATATAAACACTTGAAGATGTCAAAAGATATAAAAAATGGAAAATTCTTAAAAAATACGATTTGGAAAAGTCAAAAGTTAGGAAAAAATTCACTTTCGAAGAAGTCAATTGTTATAAAAATGACAAAGTAGGAGAATTCTTTGAAGGCAACAGGTCCTTAAATGGTCTAAGACATAAAAAACAAGGATGGAGCCTTTCATGGGGTAATAACAACGTTTCAAAAAACCATGTTGATGTGCCAAAATAGGCTCTAAAAACTCTGTAATATATTAACATTTGAAGAGCCGAAAAAGGCTCTTAAAATTATTAAAGAAGTCCAGTGTGGCAAACTCACTGGAGTCTTCGAAAATTTTTTAAAAAGCCTTAAAGAAGTCCCGTGTGGCAAACTCAATTGAAGCTTTGAACATTTTTTAAAAAGGCCTCCTTTCGAGTAAGAGTAACAATCTCAAGAGAAGATTCAAAAAACTTCAAAAATAGTCATTTAATGGACTCTAAAATGTTCTTTAAAAGGACCCGAAGTACAACTTTAAGGGAGGCTTTGAAAATTCCTTCAAACAATTTTAGTTTCCTTAAAAAAAAATTGTTTCCTTAAAAGAAAGCCTTTGAAATTTGAAAAAATCATATTTTTTGAGGATCTAAAGGTGAATCTGAAAGTCCTTAAAAGGGGCTTAAAAAAATGTTTCAAAAATTCAACTTTGAGGAGCCCAGAAAGTAGCTTTGAAAATTCTCTCTCTCTCTCTCTCTCTCTCTCTTGTTTAAAAGAAGAATCAGGATTTTTAAAGAAATTCCAGAGGCTCAATTGAGAGTGTCGCATGGGATTTTTTTTTAAAGAAAACTAAATTTTTTGAAGAAATTTTCGAAAGCCCACAGGAGTATCAAAAAAAAAAAAAAAAAATAAGAATGATCTCATTTGAATATTTTAAAAATTTTCCAAAAAAGCAAAAAAAAAAGTTTCGAACAGCCCAAGTATTAAAAGTTAATCAAAGCCAAAAGAAAAAAAATGTTTTCAAAATCCATGTGCCAACGGATTATACGAACATTTTAAAAAAAAATCCATGCCGAACATTTTTAAAAAAAAAACATGATATGGGATGAAAATCAAAATATTCTTTAAAAAAATCCAAATGATGCTCAAATATTTTTCAAATATACAATAAAATTCTTTTAAAAAGGATTTTAAGAAGACCACAAATATCCTTTGAAAAAACTCGCGCTGATCCAAAAAAATACAACAGTTTTATGAGAACCCAAAATAAGTTGGCAAATTTTTATGAATTTAAATTTAAAAAAAAAAAAAAGAATATTTTTTTTTAAATCTGCAATTGAGGAGCTCATAAGGTGAAAAAAAAGCATTACAAATGAAGTTTGTAAAACTCCAAGTGTGTTAAAATGCCACCTGTTTTAGGGCCAAAAAAATCAATAAAAATTATAAAAGCATTAATATGTGGACCACCATGGCGTATGGATATTGATATTAATTATACGCCCTTATATTTTTATCACACATTGCCAATAATTATTCACTATTAAATATGCGTCTAATTTACAATAAAAATAATTAGTATCTCCATAATTGTTGTCTATCTATAGCGGATCTTCTTGTGAAATTCCGGGGACCAATTTTCAGTTGTTTCCATGGGGCCTTTATATGTCGGGATTTGACATCTATTTCCCAATCCTTTTATATATAAATTCAAATCATCAGGTTTTCAGGCATTTGGTAAAGAAAATGTATCTTAGTTCATCATGGCGTATGACAAATGTTAATTTCACTTTTCAAAATTACTCATACGCATGACTCACCCAAAGCAATTTAATTTCTTATATTTTTTAAGGTAATTAGACAACATAAACCTAACTTGCATATGACATTCTTCTCTCAACACAAGTTTTTGCGTCTGATTTATTTTGCAACAATTTGTTAAATTTTTGGGCAAAATATATTGCGCAGTATGCCATAATTTCCTCCACACATTTGCATACAGGAGAGTGTGCATGTAATTAGAAACTTTGGTTAAACAGACTTCTGCGCCTCACTTTTGGAAGAAATTTATATTCACATTAAAATGTAATCAATATAAACGTCAGTGGCAATGATGGACAGATTGCACGGGGCTGAAAATCCCAAAACAATTTCAAGTTTTGATATGGGAAAATTATATGAATTTTGGGATGCAGAAAGCTTTGGAGGCTACATTCAAATTTAATTCTTTTTTTCAGTTAAAAATGTCTTTGTGCTTAGGGTATAAGGTTTTTTTTCAAAAAGGGCTGTTTACTGGGTCTATGTTTTTTAAATCGCCCCCATGTTATTTTATTTCAACTGATAATGTGAGAAAAATAGTACCAAAATTTTAAAATATTTTTTTATTTTTTTTTTTTGCACTTTTTTGAAAACAATTCTATCTTCTTCACATAAGTCTGTTAGAAAAAAGTACCAAAGTTTTAAAATTGTTTTTTATATATTTTTTTTTGTTTTTGTTTTTTTTTTTTGTTTTTTTTTTGCTATTCTTTTGAAAACAATTCTAACTTCTTCACATAAATCTGTTAGACATACAATTAATATAGCCCATACACCACCATGCTCTAGCTTCGAAATAATTCAGATATGCAAAAATTCGATTTTCAAAAATTTTAATTTCCAATCATTTTTTCCTCAAATTCCAATTATCTGAGGTCCAATCAATACCAAACTCCCAAAATTTCCAAGTAAATTGCAGTTACATCAGTTATAGATACACATAAACTTATATAAATCCACTAATTTTTCCTCTACCTCCCTTTTTCCCCTCCCTCCACCTCTTCCTCTCCAATGGCTGTGTGTGTCACTATTCTTCTGCCACTGTTCTCTATTTTTTTCGGTCTATTTTCTATTTTTAACATTTGCTTATGTTGCATTCATCAAACTAAACGCCGCCAAAATCACCCAACGCCCACTGTTTTGTGTCTCGTCAGATTGGCGCCTAAAATGCTGCCAATAGTTTTGTAACTATTTCACTGTTTGCTCTGAGGGTATGGCGTTTTTTTTAACTCTTTTTTATTTTTTGCTGGCGAATTGTGTTTTTTTTTCAGTTGTTGTTGTTGGCCACCCCGAAAAAAATGAAAATGAAGAACAAAAATTACTCTGCCACGTTTGTTTGTGCAAATGTTGAAAGTTTTCTTCGTTGACTTCTTTCCAGCTACGACGACGATGATGATGGTCCGTAGCTGCCCTGCACACACATGCAGTTGGCTTTCATTCATTTGAAGACACTCACAGCTACATTTCCACTTGGGTTTATATCAAATTTGGCCACAACGATTTTGGGGGGCTTTGGTTTTTTTGTTCATTTCATGGATTATATTTATTTGCAGATTCTAAGGCTTCTGGCCGCTTGCTGCATTTCTTAGACAAAACTTGCAAAGAAATTCCTTTTTCCAAAGAATTTTTGAATGGACCAAAACTATAACAGCTATACGCTGCAAGCAGAACCACCAACACCAATACACCCGGAGCAGACGCAGCGTCTGGCAAGGCTCTCAATGAAGAAAAAAAAAAACAAAAAACCCGAAACTTTGGAGTCTGTGGTTGCAGGCGTCAACAACATCAACCTTTATTCCAACACCCTTACATCTTGTGGCACTGTTAGGAATCCTTACCCCCTTCCCCACCTCCCATTTCCCATCCTCTCCTCCTCTTTGAGAATTCCTTGGCTAGCATTCACTTTTTGTGTTTTTAACTGTTAGCTTTGACTTCAACTCCTTTCTTAGATGTCCTCATGGCTTGGTATTGGTATTTTATGCCCCAAGACATTGCCACATAATGTTGTTGCTGGTCGCCAACTCCTTCGTCCTCCGTCCTTCATCACATGCTACATTACATAGTTTTGTGCCATAAATTTGTTGACTTGTTTAATGTTTCTTCCAGCAGGAAGATATAAACATTTCATGATTTCTTTTCGTTTTTTTTTCGGGGATTTCTTGTTGCTTTTAATATGACTTTGATTTTTCACTCTATGACTTCCTGCCGTTTTGCCAGGACTAAGGATAATAATAATAATGATTTGCCTCCCGCATAATTTAGCTGTTTATGGGTTTATTTTATGGCCGGTGGAAGAGATGTGCGATAAGAAAAAACAGGTGGAGAGAAAACAGATAATTTTTTGGTGGACGTCGGAAAGCCATTAACTGTCTTTAGGCTAAGGAGAAAATGGTTCAGTACCTGCTTTCCATTTCCATTTTTAAATTGAAAATTTTGTAATCGGAAGAAAACCCTTCAATTCCACTCAGCTGAATAGGGGTCTCTATATTAAAACTTCAAACTAGCCTGGAAAAAATTTAGTTTCCCCTAGGACAACCTCAATTCATTGACGGCTTATAGGAGGTTTCTATAGGACAATAGGGTTTTCTCAGGAGAAAACTTCAGTTAAGCCTGAATATGGGGTTTCTACACTTTAGTCTGGCTGAAATGGATTTTCTGTAATTATATGGGTTACTTGTTGCGTATGAGTGATTTTATCACCTGTACGTTCGTCATACGACCCACATACCACACAAATTGTTTTCCCTACAAAAAAAAAAAAAAAATAAGAGAAGAGAAGAGAGAATGAAATTCGTCAAATCTCCTTGAAAATATCTCTCCGAGACCATATAAAGACAATATATTCTGGATCAACTCAAAAATTCTAAATTTAGTTAACCATGACTCTCCGCCTCTCAGGCGATATTAAGTCGCTATTATTTGATATATAGCTCTGAAAGTTGGGTCAATAATTCATATTATGGTTGGCATGATTGGTATTAAAAATGGGATCCACAGGGGCGACGAAAAAACTTCAACCAAATTCAGACTGCTGTCATTTCTATGCCACTCGTCCGACAGGTGTTAAATTTATTCCAGAGGCAGCTCAAAATATTGTTTACAAGCGTCCGAAAGCATTTTGGTGAGAATTTTCCAGAAAAAAAGTTATTCGTTATGGAGGAATTCAAGCGTGATAATGTGATTTCTTTATATTTGGCTGGAAAACCACAAGTGGCTATCGTTGGAGCAATCCAGCATTTAAAAGTGAATAAATCTTTTGTGTCTCGTACCAGCGCTCGTTACCGATTACGTGATACTGGTAACGTAGCCCGACGTCAAAGAAGTGAGGGACGGAAGAAAAAAGCAACAGCAACATCAGCAGAAATGGTTCGAAAAGTAAAGAAGAGACTTGAGCGAAACCCACGTCGCCGTGGCTGAAAAATGGCTCATGAGCTGAACATATCGCAATATTCCATTCGGCAAATATTGAAAAATCAAGGAAGTGGACGGAAGAAAACAGCAACATCAGCAGAAGTGGGTCGAAAATTAAAGTAGCTACTTGATCGAAACCCTCGTCGCAGTGGCCGAAAAATGGCTCTTGAGCTGAACATATCGCAATATTCCATTCGGCAAATATTGAAAAATAAGCCCGGGGTTGGGTTCGAGCCATTGAAATTCCAAAAAGTTCAAGAACTTACACCGCAAGAGAAAGAAAATAGACCCAAAAGAGCTAAAGTGTTGCTTCGCTTGACTGAAAGTGGTGAACTGCCGAATTTGGTTTGGTGGTCTTCGATGAGAAAACATTCGTTGCCCAGCAGTTTGTAAACAAACAAAATGATCGGCTCGTGTTTACTTGCCAAAGAGGTCAGGTCAGCTGAAAATGCGCACTTTCGGTTGGCCACCAGAACTCAAGCGCCGGCCATGGTGATGGTGTGAGCCGCCATAACAGCCGATGATCACTCCCTGCTCATATTAATCGACCGTGGAATCAGAATAAACGTCGAATATTATCGCGAAAATATTCTAGAGGGTGCATTAAAGCCTTGGGCACGCAAACATTTTGGCCGTTGTCCATGAACATTCCAACAGGACTCAGCACGCCACCGCCACCCAAGAATGGTTACCAAATGAGTTTCCTCGCTTCATTTCCCGCGCACAATGGCCACCAAAATCTTCGGATACCAATCCGTTGGACTATTGAGGTTTCTCTCTTGATTTCCAGCGCACAATGTCCGCCAAAATCTCCGGATACCAATCCATTGGACTAGTGTCTGTGGAGCATTTTGGAAAGTAAGGTTGGCACAAAAAAACACAAAAGTGTCGAACATCTCAAGCAAGCGCTTCCTCTGGAATGAGCCAGAATTCCGCAGAGCAACATTCGGGCAGCGTGTGACGTGTGGTTTCATTGGCCATTTGAAGGCCATAATTTGTGCCAAAAATGACCAAATCTCGAACAAATTTAAACTTATTCGAAAATTTGATGCTATTTCCGACACTTTTTACTTTCATTCAAACAAATTTACAAAAAAAAAAAAAAAAAAAAAAATGAAAATGAAATAAAAATTGTGGTGTTTGGCTTTGTTACAGGTTTCTAATATCAACCTGTAATATAAAGATATTTTTATGTCGAAATAGTCATCAAATTTCCCAGAGTTAAAACATGATTGGAGAAATTATGGCGTTTGACCTTGTTGCAGGTATTTTTTTGTGCCACACTGTAGTACCCATTTGATGCAATTTCCGACATGTTTGGCTTTTACTCAATAAAATCTAAAAACGAACGTAAAAATTATGCCGTTTGACTTTGTTGCAGTTTTTTTTTCTATATCGCCCTGTAGTACCCATACGACTCATGGTGTAACTATATTTCGTTCCATTTCTATTTAATTTCCAGCCAATATTTACTTTGTTTATTAATCCTCATTTCATTAGCTCTCCTCTCCGCCAAAAGAGATGGCTTTACATTGTTGATAGTCAATAGAATCGTGGCAATTAAGTGCCACTACTCAATACTTTATTTTGACTGACTGCAATTGATTTGTTGCCTGTCGGGGAATGGGCCAAAATACCGCAGAGCAACATTCGGGCAGCATGTGACGGTTTCATTGGCTGTTTGAAGACCATCATTCGTGTCAAAGGTGACTAATTCGAAGAAATCTAAACTTATTTTAAAATTTGATGCTATTTCCGACGTTTTTTGCTTTCATTTAATAAAATTTAAAAAACAAATTGAAAAAATTATGGCGTTTTACTTTGTTGCAGTTTTTTTTATCTCACCCTGTATATTCTAAAATGGTGAGTTATAAAGGGAATGACAAACTTAATATACCCTCCTTGCTGTGGTGAAGGTTATGAAAAATCATATTTTCAAATAGCCTCTTTTAATAGAGAAAGTACAAGTGTGTTGGAGCGTATAAGTAATGTATCCATTGGAATGTTCATCATACGCCCCACGGCACGGACGACAATAATTTATGATTTAAATATCAGATTTGCTTTTTATTATTGAATTAAATTCTTCAAATCTCCATTCCCTCCTCCTCTTCCCTTTCTCCCCCTCCCCCTTTATTCCCATAAAATACCAACATAAATTAAATGAAATAAAATAAAATTACGAAAAGAGCAGGCACAAATAAATGGCTGCTAACTGAATGAGTGAGTGAGTGCGCGAGTGGCTGAATGAATGTCTGAATGCATGACTGACTGAGTGAATTGGAAACCGGAAAAAATCACGTTTAAGTGCGGACAGTCAAGTTAAGTTGCAAAAAAAAAGCGTCGAGAAAGAAGACAATAGAATTGCCATATAAAAATTACCTGTTATCTACATCATTATTTAAACGGCCATTATAGACAATAATGGAGGCAAACACCAAAAAAACAAAAACAACAGAAAACCAAACAACTGTAATAAAACCAAATGCACACAACAACAAGAAGTGGAAAAAAAAATGGAAATAAAAAACGCCAACCAGTAAAACAAAACCCCAGTTGAAAAAAAATAAAAAAACGAATCACTACTCTTTAACATGACAAAAGCATTGGCAAATAATAACGACAGTCTGTGACGTTGACGCTGGCGATGATGACGACGTCGACAATCATCACCGAACAATATGCCATAAAAATAATACAATTTAACACTTATTTGATTTCATTGTAATGCCATTTACAACATTCTGCCAAAGCCGATGCCAGTCATTTGCCACTTGCGATTTTTTTTTGTCTTCTTATTACACACAGACATCGTACTGAGGGGGGCGGGTGTTGGTAATGGCGAGAAAGGGGGTTGAAATAAGCTTAGAAGGGGGAAAGGGTTGGCAGACTCCCCTTACCAAGGTTTTCCCATTGACAAGCTTTTGGTTGTAGACAACAGACCATGAGTCTGCAGCTGGTTTTAGTTAGCTTACCACCATGGAAATCAGTTTCCACTTGCAATGTTGTTTTTATACCCTCTACCATAGTAAGGAGGGTATGTTCAGTTTGTCATTCCATTTGTAACACCTCGAAATATACCTTTTAGACCCTACAAAGTATATATATTCTTGATCAGTCTAAAATTCTATGTCGATCGGAAATCACTCTAGCTTCCGAACGAAATGAGGAAGGTTGATAAAATTTTATTCAAATGTGTATTATGTCTGCAGGACTTTTGGTATTAAAAATGGGCCATGTAGGTCCACGTCTTCGTATAGCCCCCATATAATGGTACCCCCAGGCATTCGGTATTTTGATGATTTTAGAGACATTATTTACCGGAATTATTTCAAATTTGGTATTTGAAATTCGTAATGGATACTACAGCCTATGACAGAAAATTGTCTGTGCCGGTCCACGTCTTCGTATAGCCCCCATATAACAGCACCTCCCGATATTCGGTATTTTGATGATTTTAGCGACATTTTTACCGGAACTATTTCAAATTTTGTATTTGAAGTTCGTAATGGAAACTACAGCCTATGACAAAAAATTATCTGTGCAGGTCCACGTCTTCGTATAGCCCCCATATAACAGTACCTCCCGATATTGGGTATTCTGATGATTTTAGTGACATTATTTACCGGAATTGTTTCAAATTTGCTATTTGAAGTTCGTAATGGAAACTACAGCTTATAACAGAAAATTATCTGTGCAGGTCCACGTTTTATAACCTCCATGGTACCTCCCTATATTCGGTATTTTGATGATTTTAGCTATATTATAAACAGTTTGTTTTTTCAAGTTTCGTATCTGAATATTGGTATAGCTTGTGACAAAAGTTGTCTATGCAGGTCCACGTCGTCGTATAGACCCTAATATACGGTTGCATTCGGTATTTTTAAGATTTTAACAGAATTTTTAAAGGATTTTATTTTTTCTTGAAAATTGTTAAATCTGTACCAAATGATGGAGGGTATTCAAAGTTCGGCCCGGCCGAACTTACAGCTTTTTTACTTGTTGTTCATAGTTTATGTTTGCAGCTCTTCCTCTCCTCCCCTACTCATGGGTTATTCCTACTGTCTGCAGCTTGGTTTTATACCACGAGGCGGTGGTGTCAAATTTCGTCTCGTTAAGTATAATTAGTTGGCTTTTCCTTGTTGCAATTCCTATATTCAACCCCCTTTACCTTACCTTTCATGCTTCTCCACAAATGTATTTATTAACAAGTTGAAGGATTTAGTGGCTGTTTCGTTGACTACCAAACTGCCTGCCTGCCTGCGAGCTTGTTGGCTGCCTGCTTAGTTGCTTGTTTAACCAAAGTGCTAACAGAGAAATCATCAGGTTCAGCTTTACATTTGCCAGCGAAGGCAGGAAGGAGTAGTGGCAGACAACGACTAACGGGGTGACAGACATCATCTAAATCTGCTGTTGGCCTGGCAACACGACAATGCAACAGCCGTCGTTCGGGGTAATAAAACAAAAATACAGACATCACTACAAAAACAACAAAGACAACACCAAGAATAACAAATCATAATCATGGCATTGTCTGCAACATTTCAACGACATTAAACGACAACAACAACAACACAAAAACAACAACTTAAAATAAGAAGAAGCAGAAGCAAAACATTGTCAAAATACCAGTCGGCAGTTGTCATGACTTGTAGTAATGAAATGAAATGACTTCTTCGCAAAAGAGAAACCGCCACCCCTTTCCCACTGACAGAGCGGCACTCAGGCATTCACAAGCCATTACTTAATTCAGCAGCCCTCTCTCCCTCTCCCTCAGCACTTGAGAGTTGTTTGATTCATTCTCCCACGAAGAGAATGAAAAGTAATGAAACAATTCAACAGCATTCATTGTTGATGACAAATGGCAATGATGAAGGCAATGGTGGTGGTGGTGTTGGTAGTGGTGTTGGTTGTGGTGTTTATGTCGCTCCCTCTCTCTCTCTCTCTCTGTTGGTTTTCGGTTATTCATTCGTATAGTGGCTGTTCGTTACTACATGGTGTTAATAAATCCTTTAAGTAAGTGTTATATTTCATGCTATCAAAATGTTTTTGTTATTGTTGTTGTTTTTTCATTTTTTTCTTCTCGCCTCTTTTTTTGCAAATATCAACAAGCCATGAATGGCAATTGATTTGTAGTTAACAGAATAAAATAAAAAAAAGAAATCCATCTGCCAGTAAATGGAATTGTTAACCACCAAGAGGCAGCCAGTCTGCCAGACAGCCAAACAAATCAATGGCAGTCAGTCAATATAAATTATTGAGTAGTGGCACTTAATTGCCACGATTCTATTGACTATCAACAATGTAAAGCCCTCTCTTTTGGGGGAGAGGAGAGCTAATGAAATGAGGATTAATAAACAAAGTAAATATTGGCTGGAAATTAAATGGAAATGGAACGAAATATAGTTACATCATGGGTCGTATGGGTGCTACCGGGTGAGATCGAAAAAAAACTGCAACAAAGTCAAATGGCATAATTTTTACGTTTTTAAATTTTATTGAATGAAAGCCAAATATGGAGGAAATTGCATCAAATGGGTACTACAGGGTGAGACAAAAAAAATAACTGCAACAAGGTCAAACGACATAATTTCTCCATTCATGTTTTCCCTCTGGGAAATTTGATGACTATTTCGACATAAAAATATCTTCATTTTAGAGGTTGATATTAAAAAACGGTGACAAAGTCAAACGCCATAATTTTTATTTATTTTTTTTTATAAATTTGTTTGAATAAAAGTAAAAAATGTCGGAAATAACATCAAATTTTAGAATAAGTTTAGATTTGTTCTACATTTGGTCACCTTTGGCACGAATTATGCCCTTGAAATGGCCAATGAAACCACACGTCACATGCTGCATGAATTTTGCTCTGCGGCATTTTGGCCCATTCCCGGCGAAGCGCTTGCTTGAGGTGATCGTAAGGTGATAGTGCCAACCTAGCTTTCCAAAATACTCAAGACGCAATAATCCAACGGATTGGTATCCGGAGTTTTTGGTGGCCATTGTGCGCTGGAAATGAAGCGAGGAACCTAATTTTGTAACCATTCTTGGGTGGCGCGTGTTGAATGCTATGGTGCTGAGTCTTGGGGGAATGTTCAAGGTCAGCGGCCTAAATATTTGCGTGCCCAAGACTTTAAAACATCCTCCAGAATATTCAACTTGATAGACTTTAAAAAAAATCTGTCCGGGGCTGAAATAAAATTATCTCTTCAAATTGTATGTGAACAATTTCTAGTCTTTTCTAAAGAAGCCTACGCACAATTATGTGGAGGAGGAAGCTTTTAGTCGATTTTTGAAGGGCTATTACACAAAATTTTTATTAATAAAGAGGTCCTGGTATTTTATAAGAAGATTAAATGGTCTATATGGGAATACCTTTCTTTCTTGTATTAGAAAATTTGCAGGCCTCTATTGAAATAACCTCTTCAAACTTTATCTGAAAAATCTCCGTCCGTCTGTCCGTCTGTGGAAATCACTATAGCCTCCGAACGAAATTAAGTAAGTTGATAAAAATTTACTCAAATATGTATTATATCTGCAGGGCTTTTGGTATTGAAAATGGGCCATGTAGGTCCACGGTTTGGTATAGCCCCCATATAACGGTACCTCCCGATATGTGATATTTTGATGATTTTAGCGACATTAGTTACCGGAATTGTTTCAAAATTGGTATTTGAAGTTCGTAATAGATACTACAGTCTAAGACAGAAAATTGTCTGTGCAGGTCAACATCTTCGTATTGCCCCCATATAAGGGTACCTCCCGATATTCGGTATTTTGATGATTTTAGCGACATTATTTACCGGAAATGTTTCAAATTTGGTATTTGAAGTTCGTAATGGATACTATAGTCTATTGCAGAAAACTGTCTGTGCAGGTCCACGTTTTATTACCCCCATGTCACCTCCCTATATTCGGTATTTTGATTTTGAACAGATTTTTTTTTTTTTCAAGTTTCGCATTTGAATAGCTTATGACAAACGTTGCCTATGCAGGTCCACGTCGTCGTATAAACCCTAAAATACTGCTACTTTCCGTATTTTTAAGATTTTAAATTAATTTTTAGCGGATTTTATTTTTTTGAAAATTGACAAATTTGTATCAAATGGTGGAGGGTATTACAGCTTTTTTACTTGTTTTACTTTACGACATTTTCTTATAACCCACATCAGTTACAATTCGTTGAATATTTCACTGAATTTTGATTGGAATCAAGTCATTCTGCCATTTTCAAGGACAAACATTTCAAGGACTTAGAGGCAACCTAATGTTATATCCCCAGAGTATTAATCCTTTGAAGGGTTTCACCACCTCTATTGCCCTTGGGTTTCCCTAATTGAAATTCTCTGCATTTCTTGCGAAATTCATAATAAATTCTATCAATAGCTGTTATCTCTGTACACCATGGCGTATACTAAACTCCCAACTCCCAGCACATAAAGTATACGCCCACTCCCTCTACAAAATATGTAATGCTCTGAAAAATGAATGCAAATTAAATGATTAACCCAACACAACTAATTTAAATTGTCCTTAATGATAAAAATAACATTTCCACAGAAGTCGGTGGAAAATTCTCCGGAAAAACTCTTCATGTGTAAACTTTGCAACATGTGTGTGTGTGTGTGTGCAACTTGTTGAAATATATTTACCTCGGTTAATAAAATTTCGTTCACACACAAAAAAAAACAACAACAGCGACAACAATTACCAGTTAATAACATTTGTTGAGTTTTCCCCCCACCACAAAAGCAAACATACACTCACGCATAGAGACATACAAAGATACACACAGTAACGCACACTCGGATAACCATCATCTTTTTAGTATTTCTAGGAATTTTTTGAACCCTTAGGTTGGAATCTGATTAAATTATAAAGAAAAAACAGAATAGATAACACACCCACACACATGTTTGACAACCACTCCCCTGCACATACATACATATGTGTGTAGAGCAAACTAACAAGTTAACATAACAGTAACAACAAATTCATGGCCCCCCAAAGCAAATTGAATGCCTTGAATTCGATGTGGCTGCGTTGGGAACGCGTATCAGGAACAGTGAAGTACACGCGTGTGAGTTTCTTGTTTCTTGTTTCCGTTTTTTCTACGTTTTGTGTGTAGCTTCTGTGAAGTCAGGTAAAGGTGCACACGCGTGTATGTATCACGGTTGGGAGCATATATATGAATTCTCAGGTGTTCCTGTTGTTTTTTTTCTTCAGGTTCCGTTGTTGCTCTGCTGACATGTACAACATGGAAGAGTGTGTTTCCTCTATGGCAAACTATGGAAGAGGGAATCTAAAAAACAATTTAAAATATAAAGAAAAAACCTAGGGAGCCTTTAAAATACAGGAAAATAAAAAATAAAATAGAACCAATAACAATTTCCAATACGTGGCGTATGATTATTAATGTTATGCATACGCTACCTAGTTCAAGGTAAATAAAAATTGCTCGAAAATGTATATTTCCCTTGTAATCAAAGGAGCATCTTCCGCTTCGAAAAATTTTGAAATGAGGAAATATTAAATTTCCTTTTTCTGATTGAAAAATAAAGGGCCATCACAACAAACCCTCTCCCACTCGTTTTTTTTTTTTTTTTTTTTTTTTTTTTTTTTTGAATCATTGGTGCTTGTCTCCCTTCAAGAGACCCTCCAAATATTTCATTATTTCGTACCCAAAAATGGTCATTAAAACCTTTAAGCCTTCATTATTTCAATCAAAAATTGTCGCACACACACCAAAATAAAAAAAGGCAGAAAATACCGACCCAAGCTGAGGCCTATAATTGTTTGCAATGCTTACTTTTATTGTTGTTCTAAATTTGTTTGCTTTTCATATTTTTTTTTTTTTGTTGGTGTGCCATAAAATTATTACATATTTAACCAGTCCTTCGCAGTATCTTTTTTGTTGGTCCCAAAAAAAAAACGTTGCTTTTGTACTTTTGCTGTTGTTGCCACTGTTGTTGCGATGTGGTGACGTTTGCGATCTTTGTTTATTTTGTATTGACGTTAATTTTAATTATAATGAATAGATTTAATGGCCAATGAACATGCAAGGTTTATGGGGCCGTTAACGGAGATGGATGGGGCACAGTGGGGTAAAATTACGTAGGGGAATGTAAAATACTTAAATTTCCTCAAGTATTCTAGGGGGAGATCTGTTAGGCATTCATTTTTAAGCAGAGCTCTAAGACTTTTTGGGTCCTCTAAGAAGAAACTCCAACTCCTCCACGCGAAGACCTCAAGGACCTCCAACAAAAAATATCCAGGACTTCTGAAAGAAAACATGTTGGACTTCTACTACAAGAACTTTGGGTCTTCTTTGAGAAGACCTCCACTAGTCCTGAAGAAAGACCTTCAGTTTTCCCATTAGAAGGCCCCCGGAATTCTAGTTGAAGATCTCCAAGTCTTCCATGAAAAGGTTTTTTTGAGAAATATCCAGTTCTTCGTTGAGAAGACCTCAAGGTTTCCTATGAGAAGACCTTCAGGTCTTCTGTGAAAGGATTTCCCGGCCTTCTATGAGAAAACCTTCAAGTCTTCTTTAAAAAAACTGCCAGCTCTTCTGTGAGAGTACCTCCATCTTTCTTTGAAAAGACCTCTAAGTCTTCTTAAAAAAACCTTCCAGGTCTTCTATGGGAATACCACCATGTCTTCTATAAAGAAGACCTCCAGCTCTTCTATAAAGAAGACCTCCAGCTCTTCTATGAAGAAGACCTCCAGCTCTTTTATAAAGAAGACCTCCAGCTCTTCTATAAAGAAGACCTCCAGCTCTTCTAAGAAGAAGACCTCCAGCTCTTCTATGGAGAAGACCTCCAGCTCTTCTATGGAGAAGACCTCCAGCTCTTCTATGGAGAAGACCTCCAGCTCTTCTATGGAGAAGACCTCCAGCTCTTCTATGGAGAAGACCTCCAGCTCTTCTATGGAGAAGACCTCCAGCTCTTCTATGGAGAAGACCTCCAGCTCTTCTATGGAGAAGACCTCCAGCTCTTCTATGGAGAAGACCTCCAGCTCTTCTATGGAGAAGACCTCCAGCTCTTCTATGGAGAAGACCTCCAGCTCTTCTATGAGAAGACCCCCACGTCTTCTATGAAGAAGACCTCCAGCTCTTCTCGGAGAAGACCTCCAGCTCTTCTCGGAGAAGATATCCCGCTCTTCTATGTGAAGACCTTCAGCTCTTCTATGAAGAAGACCTCCAGGTCTTCTATAGGAAGACCTCAAGCTCTTCTATGAGGAAGACCTCTAGTTCTGATATGAAAAGACCTCCAGGTCGACACTGAGGATACTTCCAAGTTTTTTTATGAGAAGACTTTCAGGTCTTCTATGAGAAGACCTTCAGATCATCTATGAAAAGGTCCCGGGTGTACTATGAGAAGACCTCCAGGTTTTCTATGGAGAAAACCTCAATGTCTTCTCGGAGAAGACCTCCAGATCTTCTATGAAGGAGACTTCCAGGTTTTCTACGATAATATCTGATAATATTCGAGAAAACCTCCAAGAGTTCTTTAAGAAAACTTCCTAATCCATCCAAATCTTCTAGGAGAAGACCTCTAGGTCTTCCATGAGAAGCCACTTGGGCTTATATTTCAAGATCGCCATGTCTTCCATAAAAATACTACCTGGGTTTTATTTGAAGATCTCCAGAACCATCAAATTTTCCATGGAAAGACCTATTGGTGTTCTGAAAGACGACTACCAAGACTTCAGAAAAAAGTGTCAATTTCTTTTATAACAAACCCACCTTCTATTTGAAGATGTCCATGTCATCAATAAAAGGTCTATCTGAACTTTTACTTGAAGTTTTCCAGGTCGGATAGAGAAGACGTCATGGAGTTCTCCTATGGAAATTCTTTATATCCTCCACCAGAAAATCCTATAAAAAGGACCTTCAGACCTTTTACAAAATGGATCTTCAGGTATTTTATGAAAACAACTCTAGCCATTTTATGGGTGTTCTCCAGGTCTCCTTGGAGAAAACCCCCGTATAATTTTTGAGGGACCTCATATTAGGACCTTCAAGTCTTCCTCCTCCGTCATCTATAGGAATTTTCAACCTCTTCTTGAGGTTCAGAAAAACTATTTTCAAAAAAAATTTAATTTGCTCCTATTCAAATTTCCCCCACTGTAAAAATTTGCACAAACTCAAGTAGTTAATTTAATTTGGCCTAGTGGCGACATATATATGGATTATTGTTCCACATATGTATCTGTGTTTGTATGTATGTCACACACATGATGAAAAATTTTTCTGTTCTCAGAACAAAAAAAAAAACAACAACAACGTTGATCTAAATAACCATTGAATGCTCAGCTTGCCTTTTGGCCACTGAACGCTTAGCATTTAATCTTAACAATTTAAATAGTTTATTAAGAATTATGGAAAACAACAATTGGCGACGTTATCAACATTCCTGGGGTGGACATGTCCACTGAAGTTTTCCAAGAAATGCAGAGACCGACAATGACGGCAACAACGTATATAGAGTGAGTTAATTGAAAAATAGTGGATAAAGGTTATTTTGCAGAGAGGGAGAGAGAAAGAGAGCATTAGGGGGAATGAGAAGGCCATCTACCATGTTTAGATATTTCAAGGAAAAATCAAACATGACCGGCATGGTAAACAAAATCGTTTTTTTTTTTTGTTCTAACTTTAAAGAGAACAGATGGCGGCAGTAGGTCCTTCTAACGGTTGTTGTGTCCTGTGGCACAGGTTTTTCTTTCACAGCTCCCTAAATATTTACTCTTCACTTGTTGTTTCGTTTTTTGTTTTCTCTGGTCGGAAAGGCATCCAACCAACTATGGAATGTGGCTTTTTTGTTCCTTCATCCATGTGACCTGTTGCCTTTTTGTCGTTCGTTACTTTCGTTTCGAGCACTACATCATAATTATCGTCATTGTAAGCGGAGTGGTGGTGTTCTTGTTGTTGTTGAAAGAAAACTCGACTTGACATTATTAATTGACATTTTGTTTTGAAATTGCCGCTGCCTTTGGTGGCATATTTAGGAGCGTAATTACCATTTAATAACCGGCTGATGCCGCCCAACTGCCGTTTGAAAAATGATTAAACAACATTTATCGAAGTAAATTGTTACGCAAGGGGGAGTGGGGTGGGAAGGGAAGGGTTGTAATCTCGAAGTTTTAATCAAATGATTGGTGTTCTCGTCAATTGAATGTCTCCGTTTTTTTTTGAGTTACCTGAATGGAGCTATAATTAACTGCAGTTTTTTCGGTGGGTGGTATCCTTTTAAATTGAGCGTTTACATCAAAAAATTTTTTTTATGTTTTGGAAAACACACACGTGTTTGTTGGTGTTGGGGAAAAATTTTGTTAATTATAACTTATGGTAAAATAAGTAAAGAAACATATTTGTGTGATACATTGGACGTATAAGTTATATTTTATATGGCATAACTCATAGGCCGCTTAAATGAGCGTGTATTTCAAAGCCTATAGAGATATTGAGAAGGGGGAATATATACTATTTTATATGGCAGGGTACACAATAAATAAAAAATGTTTTCATAGAGAACATTCAGAAAATTTCTAGTCCTTCTATGAGAAGAAACCCTCCAGGTCGTCTATGAGAAAACCTCCAGGTTTTTTATGAGAGGATCTCTAGGTCTTCTATGAGAAAGCTTCCAGTTTTTTAAGAAGGAGACCTTCAGGTCTTCTATGAGAAGACCTCCAGGTCTTCTATGGGAAGTTCCTGCAGTTTAATCCCAGAATAAGGACCTTCTATAAACTATTACTGAATTTAGTAAAGTGACCGGAATAAAGTTTTTTTTTGGGAAGAGGGTTGGGTTTTTCATACAAAAGTTCTCTAGATCTTTCACGAGTGTATCTCCTGACCTTCTATGAGAAGACCTTGGTGTCTCTATAAGATTCTACATAAAGATCTCCTGGAATTCTTTTACTAGACTTTTTTAGGTCTTCTATAGAAAAAATGGAAGGCCCTTGGCCCTCTGTAAGAAAACTATGTACCTTTACCTTTACACTTACACAAAATTACGAAAATTTTAATATTGTCTTCGAGATTACAAATTGAGAGGGTACCTACAGACCCTCCCTCCTACTTGTCTAAATAAAATGTCATCTAGCTCGTCTCTGCTCTAAGAAAACTACCTCCAGCTGGTCTCAAATAAAACCTCCAAATTGTTTGAAAAGGGAGGGATCCAGTAGTTCAACAGAGACTAGTTCCTGTTCGACGTGTGGCGAGTCTGGCCTGTAGCTCGCCCCTGCTCTAAAAAGACTACCATCCGTTGGTCTAAGAAGACACACTCCAGTTCCTCTTAAAAACAACCTCCAAATGGTCTGAAAAGATTTCCACAGTTGGTCCAAAGAGACATGACTTAAAATACATCCCCAGTGTATCTAAATAGGAACCATTCAGACTTTTTTATTTCCAGTTATAAAGACCCTAAAAAGGATACCTATACGGATACTAGAAAGCCCCATTTCAGCTCATCTAAAAAAACTTCCTCCAGCTGGTCTAAAAAGAGTCTTAAAAAAAGTCCAGTTCGTTTACAAAGACGGCTCTCGTTTGTCTAGAAAGTATCCCTCAAGTTCGTGTAAGAAGAGCCCCTTCAGCTCGTATAAAAGGGCTACCTTTAATTTGCCTAAAAATGCTACATTTAATTGGCCTCTCTAAGTCCTAACAGTTGGAGAGTAGCACCTTCTCTACTCAGACTCTCTCCATAGTGTCATTCCAGTTCGTCTCCCCTCAGCTCGTCTACAAAAACCCCTCCCCCTATAGATGGCCAAAAAGTCTCCTTAAGTCTGTCTATAATCAGAAGAAAAACTCTCTCAACCTCATCCTGAAAGATTCCCTGAAGTTCGCCCTTAAAGTAGCGCTTCAGCTCGCCCTAAAGACTTTCACCAAGGTGTTCATAAAATGAACCGTCAACTTGATATAAACGGCTTCAGCTCTTCCAAAATATAAAAATAATTGCCCACCAGGTCGCTTCTAAAGATTCACTCAAACTCATCTATAAATACTCATCCCAGCTTCTCCAGGTCTTCTCTGAAGACTTCCTCCAGCTTTATTTCATCTAGTCTTTAAATACTCCTTCCAAATGGACTAGAAAGACTGTCTCATCTACAAAGCATATCTACCACGCAGCTCAATCTCAATTTTCGTAAAAAAAAATCAATCTCTCGTCTTGCCTTAAATAAAACTCCCCCCATTTTGGTCCACAAAAACATCGTCCAAAAGTCCTTTGAAATTTTTCAATTTTTTTTCTCCAAAAAAAATATATATTTTTTTTTTAATCCTACAAAATTGCTTTAAAGGATTTTCAGAAATTGTGCACACAAAAACGAGGAAAAACGGTCCTTAATTTTTTTTACATTACATTTTTCAAAAATCCATGATCCAAAAAAAATATTCCAATAGTCCTTCAACTAGTCTATAAAAACTCTTCTCCGTCCTGTCTATGAGGACTCCATCCCTACCCCCCTAAAAAAAGATTCCATTTTATCTATAAATACTCAAGCTTGTTTACAAATTTTAACTTCATTTCCTTGATCACAAATAGGCAGTTTAGCTTGTCCTTAAACATCCCTCCTGCTGATCTATAAATTCCTAATTAATTATGACAATACTATAAATATTTCTAATTATGAATTGTTAAACAAATAAATCGCTAATATATTTATATGGCTCTCATCGCAACATACTTATATAAATTTATTTTTTTATTATAAGTCAATTATTTGTTTAACAAATAACTATTGTTTCACGTTTCATCTGATATTAATTGCAACAATTGATGGCACTATCAATGGAATGGAATGGCATTCACCCAATGAAATAACGAAATAAGTGGAAAATTTATTTCTCACAAAGGAGTAAAAAATATTTAATTACTATTTTTTTAATTAATTTTTCAACTCATAAAAAAATAACAAATAATTGTTTAAAGTGCCACATTGAAATCACAGGCGTATACGTTGTGTCAGCAATCATACGCAGCAGTGCACCATATTTATTTAGCTATTCTCAGCCATTTATACACCAAAATTTTATATTCTATGATTCGAGTGGGAAGGGTTTCGATATAATCTGCCCATTTTAATGGCCACTTTAAAGTTGTGGTGTATTTAGGGATTAAAATTTAATTTTTATAATAACTACCTTAGACTTAATTTTATACCGGTCGAACTGAAGAACGAAATTTGGAATGTAATGTTTTAAGGAGCCAAGAGCAGGTTTATTATATGCTAAGTTCTCGTCCTTATTTCTTTAGGAATAAAATTTAAATAACCTGAAATTTTTATTTCTTGCTTTCGTCGGAATATTAAATCTTAAAATTTGAATTACAATTACCTCCCACCTGAAAAAATCCTTTTTCTTCGTTTCCAACAAAATGTGACATTTCCAAAGCCACATGTAGAGAATTAACATTACAAAAAGGAATACATCAGAAGAACGTGTATGGTTTTTGGGAAATTTCCACGTTTTTCCTCTACATTTTTTTCTTTTTTTTTTCAAAGTATGTTTCACAGAAAGTTACATGATTAAATCATGTGCCTTTCAATGGAAAACCGTAATTCAACGAAAATGTCAAGAACATGAACATTTGCAAAACAATTATGGATTGGTTAATGTCATTACATTGAAACTACAAGGGGTACCTTTTCAAAAAAATAAAAAAAAAATCTTACAAAGAAAAAGAAACGCCAGAAACCCATCACTCAAGTCATGGCCCAGGGATAAATTAAATTTGAAAGGATAATTTGAAAATAAATGTTTTCAGGAATGAAAAAAATGCCACATTAAAGGCTGGCCCTTTTTTTTCAAAGCAATTACCTCAAAAGGGCTTGCAATTGATTTTTGAGAAATGATGGCATAATTGAGGTATCACAAGGGATATCATGTGTATGCATGTGCGTGTGGGGGAATTTCTGAGTACGGTCCAATGATTCTTGGACAGCAATACTTCGTTAAAAGCAAAGAGATTTAATGGCAGTACACCATGACGTATACATTGTGTTAATAGTCATACGTAACGATGTACCAGAAATTAAAAATCCATTCATTTGGGGCTTTAAGGAAATAAAATGTTTGAAGAATACATATCAATTATGGGGTGGGAGAAAATTGAGGGGAGAATGGAGTTATTTTAAAGGATAAATGTTATAGGCAAGATATTAAGCGCGGGTACACCATGACGTATACATTGTGACAATAGTCATACGATGGTCACTCTCCACTCGTATTAATCGACCGTGGCATCAGAATAAATGCCGAATATTATGGCGAAAATATTCTGGAGGGTGTATTGCTCTAGGCAAGCAAACATGTTGGCCGCAGACCTTGGACATTCCAACAGGATTCAGCACCATCGCACCCATTACGCCACTCCCACCCAAGAATGTTTACAAAATAAGGTTTCTCGCTTCATTTCCAGCACACGTATGACTATTGTCACAGTGTATACGTCATGTGGATTTGGTACTCTTCAAAAATCCACATTTATCGAACGGATCCTTGAAAAGCGTAGTCTTTTAAAAAAAGTATTAAATAAATCCACGTTTTTAGATCGAATATTCCTTCAACAAAATTATATAGAAAATTCAAGTTTGTAAATCAAATAGTCCTTGAAAAAAAATCTTTAAAAAATCAAAGTTTGGAGATCTTGTAGTCCTTGAAAAAAAAAATTTAAAAAGTCCATGATTTTGTCGACCTTGAAAAATATTATATAAAAGATCCACGTCAGTCGATCTTGTTGTCCTTGAAAAAAAATCCGTAAAAAATTTAATTTGAAAATCTTATAGTCCTTGAAACAAATTCTTTGAAAATACACGTTTGCAGATTTGCAGATAGTCCTTAAAAAAAATCTTAAAAAATCCAAGTTTGCAAATCTTATAGTCCTTGAAAAAAATTCTTTAAAAATCCACGTATACCGATTTTAAAGTCCTTGAAAAAAAAAAATAAAAAATCTACGTTTCTCGATCTTTTAATCATATAAAAAAATTCTTTAAAAAAATCTAGGCTTGTAGATCTTATAGTCCTTGAAAAAAAATCTACGGCTGAATGTCAAATAGTCATCGAAAAAAAAAATATTTATAAATTCCAAGTTTGGAGGTCAGATAGTCCTTTGAAAAAAGATCTAATGGTCCTTGAATAAAATATCTAAAAATCAAATTATGTTATTCAAGTAGTCCTTAAAAAAAATAAAAAATCCACGTATAATTGTCCTGGAGAAGATATTTAAATATCGAAGCTTGAAGATCTGATACTAAAAAAATATTTAAAAATTAGACCTTGCAATTCTTGAAAAAAAAAAATTAAATTTAATGTCCTTATAGGAATCCTTCAAAAAAAAAATAACTTGTGGATGTCTTTTAGTCCTTAAAAATATACTTAAAATCTAAATGTGGAGGCCTATTTATTTTTGGGAAATTTTCTCTAATCCTTCCCTCCTCCATCCATATAAAATGAATTAATGAATTCTTAATTTCTGGTACATCGTTACGTATGACTACTGTCACAATGTATACGTCATGGTGTACCGCCGCTTAATTTCTTGCTTATAACATTTATCCCTTAAACAAACTCCGTTCAATTTTCCCCCTACAATTTAATTGATATGTATCTCTCAAACAATTTATTTTTTCAAAGCCGATTTTATAGTCCAAATTAATGAATTTTTAATTTCTGGTACATCGTAACGTATGAATATTGACACAATGTATACGTCATGGTGTACTGACGTTTAATTTCTTACCTAACTTAAAACTAACTCCATTTCTCCCTTCAATTTTCCCGCACAGCTTAATTGACATTTCGCCCAAGACCATTGAGCACCTGAACATTCGCCCCAAATGCGAATTGTCTACTCTAATGAAGGGATGAATGAAACGAATTACAAAAAAAAAAACAATGCCAAGAAAAACCCAGTTACATGAAACCCATGACTTGGCTCGGACAAAAAGCTTAGCCACATGACTCTGCTACATTATTAAGTAGCCAAGAAAAAGAGTGGTAAGAGAGAGAGAGTTGTAAAGAAATAACAACAAAAAAATACCAACATCTAAACATTAGTTATGGTCTTCATTTAGCGCCAGGTAGTTCCAAATGCCTTGGGTGTGGGAAACGACTAGCCATAGTTACATTTATGGCCATTTTTCTTGAGACGACGTTGCACAAAGAGATTACCAAGTTAATTGTTGGGGTATTTCAGTTTTTTTTTTTTTTTTTTTTTTTTTTTTTTTTTGGTACAAAAACACAAACCCGTATTCATGTCTACACAATTGGCCATAAAGTCGTAGATTTTGTCTTCTACATGTGTATAACTTTGTATCTTCAGGGGGGGGAGATGTTGACTATGACAAATTAAAAATAATGCCCAAGAAAATAAACTATTAGCACGAGATGATGGTGCAGTAAATATATTAGATATCTAATGGGTGGAGGAGGAGAAGAAGGTGGAGGGAGCTGGGAACTTAAATATATGGCATAAACAACATTGTAAGGGATATAAATAAAGACCGGAGAATGCCACAAAATAGTCAATGACCATAATGTTATGGTTAGCTGGAATCAGTTAATGAATAAATTGCTAGAGGTAGGTAGTTTAGGTTTTAATGACCAACATTTATGGGCCCTATAAAGCCTTTCTTATTACTTCACGAAAGCAGATACATTTATTAAAGTAGTTCTACGGAAGATGATGATATGATCTCTTCTAATGATGTATGAAAATAATTCGATCATCTTACGAAATAGATTTTTGTAAAACATACCAGATAATCCAGATTACTCCAGATATCCAATAAAATCCCACATATTTATTCTAAAATATCAAGAAAAGCTTCGTAAAAAATAAATAATAATACATAATAACAATCCTCTACAAAAAAGTATTGCCTAACCCTCATATATAAAGCGATCGTAGCTAGAAATATTATTATTTTTTTTTTTCATAGAAAATATGAATACAAATCTGGAGGACATTCCAGAGAATAGTCCTTTTAAAATATGAGATTAAAAAAAAAAACATGAGTCTCTATGAAATCAAAGGCGTATACGTTGTGTCAGCAATAATACGCTCCATTGTTCCATACAAAGTGAGAAGAAAAACTGCAACAATCTTCAGACTGCTGTCATTTCTAAGCCACTTGTCCGACAGCTGTTAAAATTATTCCAGTGACAACTCATAATATTGTTTACAAGCGTACCAAAGCATTTTAGTGAGAATTTTCCAGAAAAAAAGTTATTCGCGATGGAATTCAAGGGTGATAGTGTGATTTCTTCATATTTGGCTGGAAAACCACAAGTGGCTATCGTTAGAGCACTCCAGCATTTATATGTGAACAAATCGTTTGTGTCTCATGCCATCGACCGTTACCGTGATACTGGTAGCGTAGCCCGACGTCAAGGAAGTGGACAGAAGAAAACAGCAACATCAGTAGAAATGGTTCGAAAAGTAAAGAAGCGACTTGATCGAAACCCGCGTAGAAGTGGCCGAAAAATTACTCCTGAGCTGAACATATCGCAATATACCATTTGGCAAATATTGAAAAAATGAGCTCGGGCTACAGCCATTGAGATTCCAAAAAGTGCAGGAACTTACACCGCAACGGAAAGAAAATAAAGTCAAAAGAGCTACAGAAAGTGTTGAACTGCCGAATTTGGTTTTCTCCGATGAGAAAACATTCGTTGTCCAGCAGTTTGTAAACAAACAAAATTATCCGCTTGTGTTTACTTGCCAAAGAGGTCAGATCAGCTGAAAATGTGCACTTTCGGTTGGCCACCAGAACTCAAGCGCCGGCCATGGTGATGGTGCGAGCCGCCATAACTGCCGATGGTCGCTCTCTCCGCTCGTATTAATCGACCGTGATATCAGAATAAATGCCGAATATTATCGCGAAAATATTCTGGAGGGTGTACACAAACCTTTTTTCCGCAGACCTTGGATATTCCAACAGGAGTCAGGAGTAACCAAGAATGGTTACAAAATAAGGTTCATCGCTTCATTTCCGGAGCACAGTGGCCAACAAAATCTTCGGATACCAATCCGTTGGACTATTGTGTCTGGAGTATTGTGGAATGCAACGTTGGCACTAAAAAATACCAAAGTGTCGAACACCTCAAGTTAGCGCTTCGCTGGAAATTTGCCAAAATACCGCAGAGCAACATTCGGGCATGGTGTGAAGGCCGTTTGAAGGCCATAATTTGTGCCAAAGGTGACCAATTTGAACAAATCTAAACTTATTCTAAAATTTGATGCTATTGCCGACATTTTTTGCTTTCATTCAAAAAATTTAAAACAAAAAGTGTAAAAATTATGGCTTTTGATTTTGTTGCCGTTTTTTATGTCGCCCTGTATAATCCTATTAAAAAATACATGCTCTGGTAGACCTTGAAAATATTTATTAAATACTGCGCTTGTCCTTCACAAATTCTAGAAAAAATCCCTGTTTGCAAGTCTAATAGCTCATGCAAACACCCAGGCTTGGAAGTCTAATAGTCCTTTAAAAATAGACTATAAAAAATCCGAGTGGTTTGGTCTGATAGGCCTTGAAAACAATTTCTTTAACAATTAATGCTTGAATGTCTGATAATACTTCAAACATATTTATTTTAAGGTCCTTAGTTGGGTCACTGATAACCTCTAAAAAAATATTGTTTGAAACATCAGAATTCAGATTTTCTTTAGAAATTGTCGATTTCTAATATATTATTTATTTTCTCTAAAAATTCCCTATTTTCTCTAAAAATCTACTAGAGTTTCCGTCAAGGTCTTTCAAGAGATAACCCTCGATTTTTCTACCTTTGTATGGTGATGTCCCTTAAAAATAGACCTAAAGAATCCAGTTTAAAATTTTTTAATGAAAAACAAGTAAGCAAAGGCTATAGCCGTGCGGGGCCGACCATTTGATACCCTACAACACTACAATATTTTAGAAACCCCTTTATGCCCACATCCATTTTGGAAGATTTCGCGATTTCATGCTGTTAGTTGTTGTGGTCCATTTTACAGCTAAATATAATCTAAGGGTCATCCAAAGTGCTAGAATTCTTCCCTGTCCTAAACTCTCTTCTCAGGCGTGTCGATTGGCTTAAATTATGTGATCAGGAATTTTATTCCCTTTTTGATCCATTTCAACCCCTAAATATATTGCGGACATCTTTAAGAACAATAGGCCTAAATATTACCCGATGACCACCATAATTGGAAGACTTCTGCCCAGCTCTTAGCTCTAGCGCCATACTAACTTCCGCGTCTATTGATCTACAATTGCGACCTGCAGAGCAACTGCAAAATCCGGAAATTTTTCAGCTCTTGGTCCATTTCAACCCCTAAATATTATGAGATCATCTCCAAAACAAATAGGCTTCTATTCTGGCCCTAGCCCCACCTCCATTCTAAATTTCGTGAAGATCGGGCCATAATTAAGACCTGTAGCTTGATTACAAATTAACATTGGCAGACGGACGGATATAGCTAGATCAACTCAGCTCGGAGAGATAGGAAGATCCATATATTCTTTCCTCAGCGGGGAACCAATATTTCGCGGTGTTACATACTTTTTGGCCTAATCAATCTTATAATACCTCAGACACATAGTGTTGTAGGGTATAGTCAATGAACCTAAAAGTAGGGGCAGTATTAATACATATGTTGTTCCAATTTGGACCATAGCTTTCTACCACCTTCTCCTCCGGCTTCCACTTTTCTTCAAACAAAAGAAGCGGCTTTTCCTCACATGTTTTCGGTTTTCTTTCCGTCAAAGGCTTCTTAATTTAAATACTCACACAACACAAAAACCTACAGAAAAGAGTAAGAGAGACCCCAAATGTTGGGTTACATCCTCCTCTTTCCCGTTTAAAACTCCTCTCTCACTCTCAGTCCCCTTTACTTTATCTTTCTTTTAATTATACAATTCATTCCATTTTATTATGACTAAATGTTAAGGTAGAGAACTAAAAATACATGTCCACTTAATATTTAGTTGCAGTCTTGTCGCCTAAAGCTATGCTACACTTTGTGAAGTGTGTTAATTTCTTTTCTCAGTGTGTGTATGTGTGCTCTCTTCTCAGCAGCAGCAGCAGTTTAACTCATTTGTAAACAAAGGGAGAACAAGATTGTTTTTAGTTTTGTTTTTGGCGCATTTTAGCTGGTTGTTGGTGTTGTTGTTGCTGTTTTGTTCTTGTTATACAAATTATGAGACATTGTCTGGCATTTTGTGAGAATAACAGTTTGAGATGGGAGTATAAGGCCTATAAAGAGATATTAAGCATTTTAAAGGGGAATGGTGTGGGAGTTGTTGTGAGGAGTTACAAGACATAATGTAATGCTGCAAATTTGATTTTTTATTTGAATTTTCAGATTTTGTTGTTGAAACTTTTCAAAAATAAACGTTTTTTTCACAAAATAAGATAATAATTTTTATAACAACTTTTTTAATAAATTAAATTTGTAACCCGCCTTTAAAGCTCATACTTTCGTATAATGAGGTTATTAATAGTTTTTTTCTTTTTTCAAATAAGTTTCAATTTTTAATATTTCACATTTGTCTCAAACCAAAAAAAAAAACAACTCTTAAACTACGTGGCAAACGCTGAAAAGTTTGAAATCCAACAATGAACGTGCCTGGCTTCTACAACGTTGAGGTTTGTCGAAAGAGCTACTGACGTCAGCAAAATGACTGAAAAAAACAAAAACGCGTTCCATGCGCCGCCTGTAAGGATACTTAACGTTTTAAGCTATTTAGTTTATATGGCCGCTATTGTTGCTTTTGTTATGTGAGCTATTGTTAACTTTTTCTCTCTCTCTCGTTAGTTTTATTAGGAACTAAAACAACAAAAAGCGAAAGAAAGATTTTTGCTTTATATATTTAGTTTGCCATAAAAAAATGTTTGCGAGCAGAACAAATGTCATTTCATGGTGAAATAAGTTTTGCAAAACTTTTTTGGGGATTTATGTTTCACAGTTGGTTGTTGTTGTTTTTTTTCTACTTCTTCTTCGTTAGAGATATTGTAATCCAAGGTGAAAAGAAGAGTAGAAAAAAATCATTTAATATATATTTTTTGTGAAGTTTAACAACAGTTTGCCTTATTTTAGGAAATGTATTAATTTAACACTACTTTTCGGTGCAGAAAAAAGTTCGCTGTTTGTTATTGAAAAAGTTGTGTAAATTATGAGAAGCAGAGAAAAGTTATTATGAGAGAGAGAGAGAGAGAGCATAGAGTTTGTCTGTTAATGATTTTTGAAGGGAAAGCTAAAAACATTTAATATAACAGGCCAAGGAGAACTCCTTATTAAAAAGGTATACATCCGAAAGGATCAAAGATTTTTCAGCATTAAAAAAAATATTTAAAAAAATAAATATTTTAAATGAAAAAGATCGTTAAAGGATCCTATTTTGGTTATTTTTAGAAAAAAGGTCTCATTTTTTTGAGTTGGATAATTTGACTATCAGGGTACTTGAGGAAACTTTAAGGAATCCTAATTTATTTATTTTTTTTAATCCACAGAGGTCTGATTGTATTTTTTTATTTATTATTATTATTTTTTTTTTTTTTTTTTTGAGTTGCATAATTGGACTTTCAGGATGCTTGAGAAAACTAATTTAATAATCCAACTCTAAATCGGCGCAACATCTTTTAAATGTCCTGTAAAGAAATATCTTTAAAAGGCCCGGTAATTCTTCAAAATTTCTTATAGAATCTATGTTGAAGGGACAAATTTCCAGCTCTGCATTTTTTTTAATTCATATTCAGGGATCAGACAGCCCTTGAAAAAAAAAAATACTTAAAAGGCCAAGATTAGAGGTCCGATAGTCCTTAAAAAAAATTAAAAAAAAAATTTATTTATGGGTCTTATAGTCCTTATAAAACATCTAAAATTTATAGTCTCAAAAAAAAAAAAAAAAAAAGATTTAAAAAAATAAAAATCCGTGTGTAAACGTTTGCTACTTCTACAAAAAAATCTTTAAAAATAAATGGCAGATAGTCCTTAAACATTTTTTTCAAAATTACCGTTGGAGGTCTAGCTATCTTTTGTTTGGATGTGCAGTTAGGCTTGAAGAATATTTTTTTAAAAATCCACGTTTATTGACCCGATCCTTTAAAAGCATATTAAATCCACATTTATAAATCCAATCCTTTAAAGGATAGAACTTGAAAATTATTATTTAAAAAATCCAGATTATTGATACGATCCTTTGAAATTATAGTCCTTGAAAACATTCTTTAAAAATCCAAGTTTATTGACCCGATCCTATGAAAGGATAGTCCTTGAAAATATTCTTTAAAAATCCACGTTTATTGACCCGATCCTTTGAAATTATAGTCCCTGAAAATATTCTTTAAAAATCCACGTTCTTTGATCCTATCCTTTAAGAGGATAGTCCTTGAAAAATACGCTTTAAAAAACCACGTTTATTGATATGATCCTTGGAAATAATAGTCCTTAAAAAATATTCCTTAAAAATTCACGTTTATTGTTCAGATCCTTTAAAGGGATGGTCTTTGTAAAATATTCTTAAAAAAATAGATAGATATGATCCTTGCAAAGGATACCCCTTGAAAAATATTCTTCAAAAATTCACATTTGTCGATCGGATCCTTGAAAAGAGTAGTCCTTTATTAAAAAAAAGTATTAAATAAATCCACGTTTGTAGATCAAATAGTCCATGAACAAAATTATTTAGAAAATTCACGCCTGTCGATCTCAACGTCCTTCAAAAAAATCCCTAAATAATCTAAGTTTGTCGATCCTATAGTTCTTGAAACAAATCTGTAAAAAATTCAAGTTTGTCGACCTTATAGACCTTGAAAAAAAAAAAACCTTAAAAAATCCAAGTTTGCCGATCCTATAACTCTTTAAAAAAAATCGAGTTTGTCGAACTTGTAGCCCTTACAAAAAAATAACAATAAAAATCAACGTTTGTAGATCTTACAACCCTAGAAAAAATCCTTAAAAAATCGAATTTGTAGAACTTATAGTCCTTGAAGCAAAATCTTGAAAAGATCCACGTTTGTAGGTCGAATAGACCTTAAAAAAATTGTTTAAATAATGGAGGTCTCTGAATCCTTGAATTTTTTTTTAATAATAGAGATCCTTAAAAAAATTCTTTGAAAAATCTACATTTGTCGATCTTTTAAGCTTTGGACAAAATTATTACAAAAATACTAGTTCGATACTCGTAGATCGAATGGTCCTTAATTTTTTTTTTTTAAAAATCCACGTTTGTCGATATTTTAGTCCTTGAAAAAAAAAATCAAAACAAAAAAATTTTTTCGATCTCTTCGTCCTTGAAAAAAATTTCTTTAAAACATCCAAGTTTGTCGATTTTGTAGTCCTTTAAAAATTTTTCTTAAAAAATCCAATGTCTGATAGTCCTTGAGGCAAATAATTAAAAAATCCAAGTTTAAGGGTCAGATAGTGCCTGAAAAAAATCTAATAGTCCTTGAACAAAATATCTTAAAAATCGATGTGTCTTATTCTAGTAGTCCTTGAAAAAATTCTTAAAAAATCCACATTTAGTGTTCTAATTGTCCTGGTAAAAATATTTAAATATCTAAGCTTAAAGATCTGATGGATCTGATACTTAAACAAATATTTAAAAATCGAAGCTTGCAGTCCTTGAAGAAATATTATAAAAAAATCCACCTATGGAGGTCAGATAGTCCTTGTAAAAATATTTAAAATCCGGGATTGGAGGCATAAGTCCATCAAAAAAAAAAAATTATATAAAATTTCACGTCCTCAAAGAAATCCTTCAAAAAATCCACTTGAGGATGTCTTTCAGTTCTTAAAAATATACTTAAAAATCTAAATGTGGAGGTCTATTAATTTTTGGGAAATGTTCCCTTATCCTCCTCCTCCTCCATCCATATAAAACTCTAACATTAAAGACAACAGAGCAATACCCCAAGCCCTGCATTGTTCCCAATATTTATTGCCCTAACCACAATATAAAATTTTAATTAAGTCCTTTTTTCGGCAATGAATAAGAAAAAATAATTAATTTAAAGCACTATAATATCGTGTCAAATGACTCTATTTGAGTGTGTGTGTGTGTGTGCCTCAAATTTCATATAAATTTTTTATAGTTACAAAAGAAACAAAAAAAAAAAGAACTCACTTTACAACATTTTTCCCCCAACATCTCAATTTGATGGGAAAATAAACCAATTTTCTTGTTTCAAACTGTGTGTGTGTGTTTGTGTGTCCATGTGTGGGTGTGTGTGTGTCACTACCACCTGCATGAATGTTTGCCCATAAATGTTTAACATAGGGGCAAAGGACATCATAAACAAGTCATACAACTAACATAGCAGGCTCTCTATAAACGTTGGGGTTAGTAAAAGAGAAACAAGAACAAGGAACAACAAAACTAACTACAACAACAACCTTCACTTGTAACTTAAACATTTATTGGTTTAATTTCCTCTTTGCTGTTTTGCCAGTCTTTGCCTTAGAAAACCTGTACCTTCCCTACTAAGGAGAGGGAGAGAGAGACTCCATTTCCATAACCAGGAATTGGAGAACACATATAAGCCTCACACACACACACACTCCCAGACACACTCAAGGATACTACGTTGTATGTGCCATTGTTTGAGCAAGTTATAAAACAAAAAGTATGCCATACCAATTTATAACTTGGTCTAAAAATAGAAATCTTGTTAAACTAAAACACACACACACACACACAAATGAACACACAAAGACCCACACACTAACACAATCACACATAGTGAGTAGCTGGCACACACAAAATTTGCAAATGAAATTTTTGTGTTAGAAAATGTTATTGTCTTACAAGGATGACAACAGCAGCAGCAACAACAACAACAAGAAATGGCACAACAAAATACAAACAGAAAACATGGCATAAAAAAGAGGACACGAAAACAGGTTACGGCTGGAATGGGGAGGGGTCGGTGATACCCTACGGAGGAAAATATAAACAGTGGAGCTTGAAAATATTTTTTTTTCTTCACGTTTAAGACCTACGGACGTGAATTTGTAATAAATATAGATTTTAAGCTCCACATTTGAATAGTCCTTCAAAACATTATTAAAAATTAACACCATAAGATCTAAAAGTCCTCAAAAAACAGTTATCCACTAATTGTCCTTCGAAAAATATGTAAAAAATGAATATTTTAACGGTCGATGGTCCTTGAAAACAATGCATCACTCTCCTTGGGAAATATGCTTTGTAAAATCCGGTTTTGGAGGTCGATTTCGTCTTGACATACATTTTCAAGCTATTAAACCTCATCCTCCCTGAAAAGAAGAGCAAAAAAAAATAATGTGGGGGCCGTGGATGCTTGTGCTTAACTGTATTACTTGGTGGTAAGCCTTGAGTCTCCAATCCGATTTAGGTGTCTTTACGACGCATTTGTAGCTCTAGGATAGCCACGGGTTGGAAGTATTATAATAGAACCTCTAGTTACCAGTGCTTCTCCCTATGAACTGTCTATAACCCATGAGTCACCCATATCCTTAATATCATGTATATCTCCATAGGAACTCCCTGAAATTTGGATCCTTATAAAGGATTTACAATCTCTAGATTTTTTGCTGCTTAGATCTCTTGTTTTAATCCCTGAGGTGTCCATAACCCCTGGGTTCTCTTGCTTATCTCTATGGGTATCAAAAGTTAAGGTCTCGTATTTAAACCTCTAGGGTGTCTGGAATCCTGTGATCCTCGTATCCCATGAGAAATTCATGTTCTTTCAAGAAGTCTTAAATCTTCTGGTCACCAAGGCTCCGAACTCGTTTTCAACCTTTTGAGGTGTCTGTAACCAAGTGCATAACCCTATTTGAGGTTCGAGCCAAACAACTCACATCTCGTGCTTAAACCTCTGAGTTGTCCGAGATCCTTGGGTACCCAGAGTCTAGGATTCGTACGAGATTCCGGTAACATTTTGCTCTTCGTGTGTAATTCTATCATAGGTTTGCAACCTTAGGGTCCCCCATAGCTTACATATCGAGTTCTAACCTCTGACTTGGCTGTCCATTTTGAGTCCTCAATGAGATGTTCGTTAACCTTAGATCCACAGCCTCTAAGGTGTCCTTAACCCTTTGAGCCTCATATTTTACCCTTTGAGGTGTTCGTTACCTTATATCTTCTGGGCCTGCGGGATAACCGCAGGTTAAGTTAGAACTTGCTTCAAACCCTCTGAGCTGTATTTAAGCCATGGGTCACCTAAACCTATGAAGAATTCCAATTACATGGGTCCAAATAGCTTATATCTCGTTTAAACCTCTGAAGAAGTCGTAATCTTTTGCCGAGAACTCGTGTTCATCATTAACCCTTGGGACACCCTTGGGCTCAAAACTATTAGCGCTTTGTAACCCTTGAGTAGCAATAGCTTCGGCCACGTTTTAATACCTCTGAGGAACTTCATTCTTTACCCTACGAGGGTATCTTATATCTTCGAGATCTGCAGGATAACTCGCTTCAAAACTGGGAGTTGTCATTAATCCTTGAGGGTGTTCGAAACCCTGGGGTATCAATAGCTAAGATCTCAGGCTTAATCCTCTGAGGTGGCTGAGACCTTTTGGTCCCCACAGCTTAGAACTCATGTTTAACCCTCTGAGTTGTGTGTTAACCTTGAGTCCTCGTGCTGAACTCTATGAGGTGTTCACAACACTCAAGTTCCCGTCGTTTAAATCTTGATTAGAACCCTCTGCGAGCTTTCGGTTTTGCCTATGCAAAATTCGAAACCTTTCGGTCCCAACAGCTAATATATATTATCTTTAACCCTATGAGGCGTTCGTAATCCTTTGTTCCGTACCTATAACTATATTAGCCATCCGTAATCTTTTGACCCCCACAGCTAAGGATTTGGGTTTAACCCTTAAACCTTGAGATCCCATAATTTATAACCCGTTTTTAAAACTCAATCTTGGTATCCCATAATTTAAAATTCGTTTTTAGTCTTCAGAAGGGCCTTTAATATTTGGGCTCTCGTCATTAATCCCATGTGCTGTTCGTAACCCCACCAGTCTCCATAGCCTTGAACTCGTGTTAACTATCTGATATATTACAGCTGTTGAGTCCTCGCGTTTGGAAAACCGTTGGATCCCTATGGTATGCATAATTTCTTAAATCCTCTGAGGTATCCGAAACCCTTGGACCTCCGACCCCGTTTAAGGTGACCTCTGAAAACTGATGAAAGTTTTTATTTATTCAGGAAGTGTTTATCAACCACATGTTCCAAGCGATAGTCCCAACAAAAAGTACTTTTTCAAGTCTCGTCTGAACTCAAAGTGGCGCCCAACAAGGGAAACTTTATACCAAAATGTTTGACCAAATTTTTCAATTGAAATAAATGTTCTATAGGGTGTACACGTCTTATATAGTGAAGAACTGCCATATATCAATTGGACCTACAACTACAACAAATGTGTTATTTTGGTAATGTTTGTGGTTTCAGGCCTGTGTTGAACCCAAGAAAGAAAGCGCCCAGCTAGATGCACTTATCCCAGTTTTTTTCTTTTTTTTTGATTTTTATTAACCTAAGGTATAAACTTCCCATAGAGTGAAGACTCATCACCTCTCAGTAGTAATAACAACAGATGTCTTATTTTGCTAATGTGTTTGTTGTGGGTTACTCGTTTTTTTCCTAAACTTGTTTTTCCAATACTCTCCTACTTTCCTTATTGACACACCTCCATTCGAGAAGAACAGCAAAAACAACAATAACAAAAATAACTTCGGCTAAACTTGCACACTTTAATAAATATTGGCAAAACAGAACACACACATCAACATTTATTGGCAAAATCCATTGGCTTGGAGAAAAAAAAACAAATATTTTTGGGGCTCCTTCTTTAGCTGTGTGTCATCCTGTGTGTGTGTGCGTTTGTGCGGTTTTATTCCTTTGGCCTGTAAAAGGCAAATATTTGTTTTGTTTACGAACATGAGTGTGCCGATATGTGTGCATGTGTGTGTGTGTGGTTGTGAACATGTTGTTTTTGCATGATTATTGTTAGGCCTTTGTTTGGTTTTAATAGTGTCTCGAATGAGACAAAGGAACAACACACAAGGAACCTACGGTATCATCTATGGCTGTAGATGTGTGTGCGTGTGTGTCAGAATGTATTTCCATTTGAGTTAACATTCTCACTCTCTCTCTCTCTCCCACATTCTACCCCCTTCGGTGGTATTGAACTAATAAAAATTCCCTTAAGTAACCTTAGTCATCTGATATTAAATTGTTGACTTTTTATTTTCGCTTAGATGATTTTTCTCTTCTTCTTTTTTGTTGTTTTTTTATTTTTTTTTTTATTTTTTCAGAGTAACACCACACCTTAGCAGACATAGAGACACACACATGTACTCAAATATCCACATTTATATGCATATTCTTGGAATGTTTTTTCTTTGTTTTTTTTTTTTCTTCCTCAAACACGCATGCAAACAAACATCCTTGTTCTGTCGCCCAAACACACCATGTGTGTGGAGGATATAAATATAGATTATTTCGTTTTTGTTTCTTCTTCTGTATTCCATTTCATCTTTTGTTTTTTGTGCGTTTTTTTTTTTTTGTCTCCTTGCTTGTTTGGTTTATTTTTAGCCAAGGATAATTGGCTTTGCTGCTATTTTTGGGTTTTTGTGATCTCTTGCGATTAGAATCAGCAAATGATGGCAACAATTTATGGCGAATTTTTTTGATGCGTACTCATAAAGATTTCATTAAATTGGGGGAAAGTTCGGTGGTTTTGAGAAAAGAGAATATATTTGGGAAAAGGATTAATGGGATTTTTCCAAACAAAGGAAGGGGGAATTTTTGTAGAAAATACTGGAGAAATTGAGTTTAATTTAGAATGGGCCAGCTAAATCTGGGCCAACAAAATCTCTAAAATCATTAACGAATAATCGCATACCTTCTGTATCAAATTTTGATTTTAAGAAATATATTTATACCCTACAACGCTATGTGTTGGGGGCTTCTCTTATATATACCCTCATCCATATGACGGTCAAAACGTGCTTCTTTGAAATAACCGTTTTAGACCCTAGAGTTATGTTTTATGATTTTGTAATAAAACACATTAAGTTGTATTTTAATATTTTATTAAAAATGTATTATTTCGGCTAAAGACTTAATATTTAACCGATAAATAATTATACAACTTCCCAATTTGAGATCTCTTTAAGAACTAAACTTTAAACAAACTACATTGTATTACAAAAGTAAATATTCTTCAATTGACATTGATGAGCATGAAATATGTTATTTATAATAATTTGGGAGTTAATGTGGAGTTGGAGAACACGTCTGCTTAAGAGGAAGAGAGAGAGAGAGAGAGAGTGACAGCGGGAATATAACAGTAAGTTTCTCGGAGAGGAATTGTGAATTAAAGAAGTTGGATTAAATCAGAGATGTCTAGTAAGTTTTGTAAGTAAAGAATAGTGAGTTAGTTACAGTAGGGACAATATAATATGACTCTAGGTATCTTTGGACCAAATACGTTTCAGGATATTTGGAGTCGATCTAGGGATGTCCGTCCGTCTATTTGGTTAGCTGGTGCACACTTTATCTCTCGAAGGATACTTGGTTCAAACTTGGTGCATCGTAATATTATTGTCAAACTTAGATCGAGTTCGAAGATGGACAATATCGGACCACTCCTTCTGGTACCTTCCCCACACAAGGTCGAAATTTTCAATTAATATATTTTACTGCACAGAAAGTGAAATGATAATTCGATATTGCTCCAACTTTGCAAGTCCTATTATTTGCATCAGTGCTAGGTCACGACATGAACAATGTCGATCCACTTCGTCAAGGGCCTCCCCTACAAGGGTCAACATTTTGAATAATTAATATTGGTTTCCCACAATGTATGTCCGTGCGTCCGTCTGTCCATGTTAATTTGTAATCACTCTACAGGCCGCAACTATGGCCTGATCTTTACGAAATTTAGACTGGAGGTGGGGCTAGAGCCAGAATAGAAGCTTGCTATTGCTTTTGGAGATGATCGCATAATATTTAGGGGTTGAAATGGAACAAAAATATTTTTGGAGTTCAAATAACCCCAAAAAAAAAACACACAAAAAAATTTCCTGGTCACACAATTGAAGTCAATCGACCAGCCTGAGAGGAGAGTTAATGGCAGGGACGGATTCTAGCATTTTGGATGACCATTGGATTATATTTAGCTGTAAAATGGACCACAACAACCAACATCACAGCGGAGTGCGTAAATATTTTGGCAAATGTTCCTGGTGAAAATGCCAAGGGTAATATCTGGACAGTGTTCCGTTACATAATTTCAAAAGCGAAATTTTACAAAATGGATTTGGACATAAGGGAGCTTCTAATATATTTTAGTGTTGTAGGGTATCACATGGTCGGCCCCGCACGACTACTTGTCCCTTTGCTTACTTGTCCCTAAATGCCACAATGCGTATGATTGTTGTCACAACGTATACGCCAAATATTCCCTATATCGAAAAAATAGTATTGAAATCCCCTGGAGTTTCGGGGCATATCCAAGAGCTGTGAGTATATTTTATTAACGATTAGGTGTCCCCCAATGATGTGTCTTAAAAATTCCTGAGTCTTACAGAACGTATTGACAGAAGCGTATAATTGCTGACACTACGTATACGTCAAACATTTCAATTCAAAAATGAAATTTTTGCACAAGGGGCTATAGTATTGAAATCCCTGAAGTTTCGGGGCATAAACAAGAGCTCTGAGTTTATTTTATTAACGACTAGGTATCCCTCAATGATATGTCTTATAAATTCCAGAGTCTTACAGAACGTATTGACAAGGGCGTATAATTGCTGACACTACGTATACGCCACATATCCCCATTCCAAAATTAAATTTTTGTTCAAGGGGCTATAGTATTAAAATTCCTGGAGTTTCGGGGCACACCCAAGAGCTCTGAATTTATTTTATTAACGACTAGGTGTCCGCCAATGATATGTCTTATAAATTCCAAAGTCTTACAGAACGTATTGACAGGGGCGTATAATTGCTGACACAACGTATTCGCCACATATCCCCATTCTAAAATGAAATTTTTGTTCAAGGGGCTATGGTATTAAAATCCCCTGGAGTTTCGGGGCATATCCAAGAGCTATAAGTCTTATAAATTCCACAGTCTTACAGAACGTATTGACAGGGGCGTATAATTGCTGACACTAAGTGTACGCCAAACATTCCCCTTCAAAAATGAAATTTTTGTTCAAGGGGCTATTGTATTAAAATCCCTGGAGTTTCGGGGCATATCCAGAGTCTTGCAGAAGGTATTGACAGGGGCGTATAATTGCTGACACAACGTATACGTCTAACATTCCAATTAAAAAATTAAATATTTGTTCAAGGGGCTATAGTATTGAAATCCCCTGGAGTTCCGGAGCATATCCAAGAGATGTGAGTTTATTTTATTAACGAATAAGTGTCCGCCAATGATATGTCTTATAAATTTCAGATACTTACAGAACATATTGACCAGGGCGTACAATTGTTGACACAACGTATACGCCAAACATTCCCATTCAAAAATTAAATTTTTGTTCAAGGGGCTATAGTATTAAAATCCCTGGAGTTTCGGGACATATCCAAGGGCTATATGTCTTATCAATCCCATAGTCTTACAGAACGTATTGACAGGGGCGTATAATTGCTGACACGACGTATACGTCAAACATTCCAATTGAAAAATGAAATTTTTGTTCAAAAGGTTATAGTATTAAAATCCCTGGAGTTTCAGAGCATAACCAAGAGCTCTGAGTTTATTTTTTTAACGACTAGGTGTCCGCCAATGATATGTCTTAGAAATTCCATAGTCTTACAGAACATATTGACAGGGACGTATAATTGCTGACACACTTATACGTTCCAATTCAAAAAAGAAATTTTCATTCAAGGAGCTATAGTAATACGTGTAACGAGGGGTAAACATCTATTAACACAAATTGACAAGAGACGTATGATTGTTGTCACAACGTATACGCCCACTTTTCCCTGTATCGAAAATATAATATCAAAATCCCCTAAGAGTTTCGGAGCATAACCAAGAGCTCTGAGTTTATTTTATTAACGACAAGGTGTCCGTCAATGATGTGTTTTATAAATTCCGGAGTTATATAGAATTTATTGGCCAGGGCGTATAATTTCTGACACAACGAATACGCCACATATTCCCTTTCAATTAATTTCATTCAAGGGACTATGATATAATCCAATATCATATTTCGTCTAATAATGACTTTGAAATTGGTCAATACTATACTCCCCTAAATTAGCTTCCAAATTTTTGATAGAAGGAATATGTGGCGTATACGTTGTGACAGCTATTATACGTTCATATCATTATTGTAAGTTAATATCCTCAACCTACCTTTCCCACAACGTGATTTTAAAAGATGTTTCCATGACTAGAATACCTGGTGGGAATTGTACATATTTAGCGCAGCCAAGAGCATTGTGCCTTAAATCAAGTTTATGGTGAAAAAAAATCACGTTTATTTTTTGGCGATAAAAATGTCATTGGTCGGAATATTTTAATGAGTACATTTCTTCAATATTTTAAAGAGGATAACAGGTTTTATTTCTACTTTTCATTTACTTCTCAATGATTTGATGGGTTGTGAACACCAAGACTAATTTATTAGCAATGTTAATTATTAATGTGTCGCATTTGGAAAATGTCTCCAATTTTGGCTCCTTTTTATGTCTCTCTTTGTCCCCTCTCATACTCCGTTTTTTTTTTTTTTTTTTTTTTTTTTGGGTGCATGTTGTTTTGTCCCTCATTTTTTGGGTACTTAACCTCAACACGTGCTGACAACAACTGGTCTGTCAAACAAACCTGCCAGCCAGTCAGATAGCCAGCCCACCTACCTGGCTGCCTGTCTACCCGAAAATTTATTTTATGTCTCAAATTTCCATTCATCTGATAACTGATGATTGACCTTTTTTGCAGCTGTGTTATTTTCATTCACAAAACTTAGGGTAAATTGCATATTCCCCAAAATCCTGTGGGAGGATCATTAAGGTGAAAGCTTAAAATAAGGACAATCCACGCCAAACATCATTATTAAATGTGATGAGAACAATTTAGCTGGGAACACTTGAAAATAAATTGAATTTGTGGAAATTTTTTCACTACAAACCAAAAAAAAAAAAAAAAAAATAATAATAGAATGAAATATGTTTTCATCACAAATTAAAAAACAATCAATTTTTAAAAGGTTTTTTCCGTTAACCTTGTTTCGGTGGAATCTGTGGCGTATCTGTTGTGCGCTAGTGTACACTCTTATTACGTATGACTATTGTCGCAACTCATACGCCACAAATTCCTTCGAAACAGAGCGATATTTACTTTTACAGTAGTTTGTGGTATATCTGAATTTTGTTATATCCCAAGGATCACCAGAGAGTATGAGTGTATGACTCATTGAGGGCTTTGGGATCTGTCATCTTTGTGTGTATACGCTATTTTTTGTTGTTGTTAAAATCTTTGAATAGATTGGGTTTTTATAATACAATCGTGTCATAATTTTACTTCGCTGGAGCCCAGTTTACATGCAGAAGGGGTGGAGGAAAAAAAATTCGACATTTTTGATACTTTATTTTCAATTTGATTTAATAATGAATGTTGGCGTATACTTGTCGACAATAATCATACGTCACTTAATATTGCTTCATAGTAGGTTTTAGACATTACAATCTCAGGATTTCTAGGAGGGTTTGGAGAAGAAAAATTCCCGAAAATCTGAACTAAAGACACTTAACTTTCAATTCTATTTAATTTGTGAATGGTGTAGTATACTTGTTGACAATATTCATACTCCCATAAACTCTTTTTCATAGAAGGTTTTGCTTATCATAATCTCAGGATTTTAAGGAAACTGTGGATCTGTGGTAGGTATTCGGGGCGTATGATTGTTATCGCGGCGTATACCCCACATTATATATTTTTAATCTCACATGAATAGAAGGACTATTCCAGGGAGGTTATTTTGAAAAAAGGTCTAGATCATTGGGTTGGGTTAGATCAGAATCTGGCAATAGTATATCAGGGGCCTCTGCTTTCATATTATATTTGAAGATATTCCGGAGCGTATGATTGTTTCGCAGCGTATACGCCATATAAAACATTTTTAAATACCTTGAGTGTAAAGACCATCCCAGAGATTTAAATTGGAAGAAGGTAGGTAATTAGAAGGTTAGGTAATTAGCATCTACCATTGGTATATCAAGGACCTCAGCATTGCTATGGTTTATGGTATTTCAGAGCGTATGATTTGTGCCTCTTTTTAACCTTCTTAACACTTTGGGTTTTCATTTAGAATTGCAAAAAAATGTATGGCCCATGAAAGGGTTGTTATCCGCCGAAACCTTACATTTTCGCCCGGTTCATGGGAAGGTATAATTGTTGTCACAACGTATACGCCACATATAATTTTTAAAATCCCTTAGAGTTGTAGATTTTAATAAGCTATAGACCATTGAAAGGATGTATGTGCCAATAGAATGTCAGAGACCTCAGCTTTGTTATTATGTTTGAAGGTATTCTAGAGCGTATGATTGTTGTCGGCGAGTATACGCTTCACATTCCATTTGTTAACTACCTAGACTGGAGGCGTATTTGGTATAGGATTACAGAATTTTAAGACTTGCTCTTGGTGGAATTATGCCTCATTTCTCCATCGCTTTTGTATGTAGGTTTAGAGGTCGAATGATTGTTAATGGAACGTATACGCCACTTATTTTTTTCGAATCCTTTTAAACATAGAGTTTTTACAGAATTAAATTGAAATTTTTTCCATCATTAAAATATTATGATCTGACTTACCATCTACAATTTTTAGCCTCTCAATAACAAAATCCATTTTAAATATAATTCTGGTTCTGGTGGTCGATTATCGGGAGCGTATAATTGTTGTCACAACGTATACGCCACATATAATTTTAAAAATTCCTTAGAGTTGTAGATTTTCCTATGCTATGGACCATTGAAATCGATGTATGTGACAATAGAATGACAGAGACCTCAGCTCATTATGTTTGAAGGAATTCCGGTGCGTATGATTGTTGTCGGCGATTATACGCCATATATTCCATTATGAAACTCCCTTGAGTGGAGACTTCTGTACTTTAGCTTTTCAGAATTTCAAGGATAGTTTCGGGTAAAAGAATGCCTCATTTCTCAATTGTTTTTGTAGGTAGGTTCTGAGGTCGAATGATTGTTGGTAGAAAATATACGCCACTTATTTTTTATACCCTACAACACTATGTGTTGAGGGTATTATAAGTTTGATTGGGCCAAAAATTATGTAACACCATGAAATATTGGTTTCCCACATAGGAAAGTATATATGGATCATCCTAGCTCGCCGAGCTGAGTCGATCTAGCTATGTATGTCCGTCCGTCCGTCTGTCCATGTTAATTTGTAATCACTCTACAGGTCGCAATTATGGCCCGATCTTCACGAAATTTGGAATGGAGGTCGGGGTTGGGCCAGAATAGAACCCTATTTCTTTTTGAGATGATCGCCAAATGTTTAGGGGTTGTAGGGTATTCAACGGTCGGTCCCGCTCGACTGTAGCCTTTGCTTACTTGTTTTTTTTTTTTTTGAATCCTTTTAAACATAGGGATTTTACAGAATTAAAAGTTATGATCTGACCTACCACCTACAGTTCTTAGCCTTTCAATGACAAAATCCATTTTAAATTTAATTCTGGTTTTTGTGGTCGATTATCGGGAGCGTATAATTGTTGTCACAACGTATACGCCACATATAATTTTTAAAATCACTTAGAGTTGTAGATTTTCCTATGCTTAGGCCATCAGGGTATTCTGTCAGGGTATTCTGGAGCGTATGATTGCTGTCGGCGAGTATACGCCATATATTCCATTATGAAACTCCCCTGAATGGAAGCATCTGTACTTTAGTTTTTCAGAATTTCAAGGCTAGCTTCTGGTGAAATAATACCTCATTTCTCCACTGCTTTTGTAGGTAGGTTCTGGTACATAATTGGCTTCTATGCCCCTTTAAATCGTAGATGAGTTATAGAATTAATTATGATTTTTGTCGTAATTGCAAAGTTGTGATCTGATTTACCATCCTTAAATCTTAGCCTTTCAATGAAGAAATGCATTTTGAATTTAGTTCTGATTCTGGTGGCTAATTCTCGGGAGCGTATAATTGTTGGTACAATGTATACAACACATGTTCAGTTTTTAAACTCTCTCGACTTGTGGAGTTATTGAATTTAAATGCAATTACATCATCTGTAAATGATACATCAAGTACCCAGCTTCCCTTAAAGATGGGAAAGAGTAGATTTTGGACGTATAACTTTTGTCATGACTTATACGTCACCCATTCCTTTCGTAAACTCTGTTGACTCTTTGAAGTTTATTTATAGAATTAAAAAATGTGGCCTTTGAAATGTTTGAGATCTGCCATTAATGAGTAAGGTATCTTATATTACTCATGATTATCCAAGGTCAGTCCTTGCGAACGTATGATTATTGTCAGAACGCATACGTAATCTATTCCCTCTCAACGTTAAGTCAGATACCACACATTTTTAATCGGTCCACGGGAACGTATGATTTTTGTCAGAACATATATATATATTCTTTCACATATTCCGCGGAATTTTTAGGTGTTGACTTACATTACCCAAATTTAATATATTTTGGAAAGAGTCATCTCTCTTAACTCATTTATCTCCTTTACTGTTTTTTTTTTTTTTTTCTTTTTGATATCCATGGAGTTATGAGTTTTTCTCCAAAACTTCCCTTAATCTTTGGAGTCATTCATGCTCATAATTCGCCTAAACTCTTGGTCATTTGGGAAAGTCACAAAAAAACCCAAAAAAAATATGGATAAAAACAAGTCCAGCGTTTTTATGTTTCAATATAGTTTTAACATCCCTTTTTCTTTGGGGTGGAAAAAAAACCTCAAGGAAAAACAAAAGAAACTTGGATGGGAAAACCCATGAAAACGTAGTGAATTGTCACTAAAGTACTCCAAAAGCAATCAGCAATTACATATCCATTTTTTGCGAACACACACACATATTATTTTTTTTCTTCTGGTCCTCTGAAACCTAGAGGAATTATGAGTGTGGAAAAGGGTTAGTGTGTATCGCACACACACTCGCATGTGTGTGTATGTAAGTATATGCAAAAGTTATGCTTGTTTTCAAGCTGTCAACATGTTTTTATACCATAAAGGAAATTTCTTGGCTTCTTCTGCTCTCCTTCGATTTTTTTTTTCTTGCTAGCTTTCTTTACAACATTTATGTTTTCTTCCTGACTGTTATTGTCCTCCTTTTAACTGTAGTTTTGCTCAACGTTTTGTTGTTCCATTGCCAAGCAGTCAGCCAGCCAGCCAGTTATACGTCCACAAGAACGGTGTCTGTGTCCATGTCCTGGGGTTTATGTGTTTTGTTGTTGCTGTTGTTGTTGTTTGTCTTCTAATTTTTATGTTATTATTTATGAGTTGAGATATTTCTTATTATTTTGTGGTTGTTTACCAAAAATATGCATCCCATAAATCCATGTTTTCCATGTGCCAGTATTGCGTTATTTTTTTTTTTTTTTTTTTTTGTGATATTTTTTTCATTTTTTATTTCCTTGCCATTGAGATATGGTCTTAACCCTTTGGTGAGTTTTGGAGAATAGGGGGGACATATTGGTGTTTTTTTGGAAGGGTATAATTTCGGATGATAATCAGCAAAATATTGCTTCAGAGGTCTAATTTTTCTAGCACGGAAAATTAATATTCATTATAGGGACATTACGGCGTATACATAACGACAACAATCATACGCCCCAAGGTACCATTTAAATATTAATGGTTTTGGAGCGAATACCCAATGAATTTGAAAAAGAATCATGGCATACTTTGAAGGGACAATAATGGAAATTAAAAAAAATCAGTCTATTTTAGATTGGTAGCATCTGGCATACCTAGGTATAGAAATAAAAATATGGTTCTGAAAATTGAAAAACAATGACCTCCACAGTTCAAATTCTTGCAAGTTCCTTTGCAGGTTCCTTTGCTTAAATTTTGGAATAGCTGAAGGGCTAACTGCAACAAAGTCAAACCCCAAAATTTTTACTTTTTTTAAATTTGGCTGAGTAATTTTAATTTAATTAATTAATTTAATTTTATTGAATGAAAGCCAAAAATATCGGAAAGAGCATCAAATTTCAGAATATGTTTAGATTTGTTCGAATTTGGTCACCTTTGGCACAATTTATTGCCTTCAAACGGCCAATGAAACCGTCACACGCTGCCCAAATGTTGCTCTGCGGTATTTTGGCCCATTCCCGGCGAAACGCTTGCTTGAGCTGATCGACACTTTGGTATTTTTTAGTGCTAACCTTGCTTTCTAAAATACTACCGACACAATAGTCCAACGGATTGTTATCCGGAGATTTTGGTGGTCATTGTGCACTGGAAATGAAGCGAGGAACCTCATTTTGTAACCAATGTTGGGTGGCGCGTGCTGAGTGCGATGGTGCTGAGTCCTGTTGGAATGTCCAAGGTCTGCGGCCAAAATGTTAGCGTGCCCAAGGCTTTAATACACCCTCCAGAATATTTTCGCTTTAATATTCGGCATTTCTTCTGATGCCACGATCGATAAATACGAGCGGAGAGCGACCATCGGCTCTTATGGCAGCCCACAACATCACCAAGGCCGGCGCTTGAGTTCTGGTGGCGAAGGTGCACATTTTCATCTGCCTTCTAGGCAAGTAAGCACTAGCGGATCATTTTGTTTGTTTACAAACTGCTGGACAACGAATGTTTTCTCATCGGAGAAAGCCAAAATTCGGCAGTTCACCACTTTCGGCCAAACGAAGCAACTCTTTAGCTCTTTTGAGTCTATTTTCTTTCTGCTGCGATGTAAGTTCTTGCAATTTTTGGAATTTCAATGGCTTTGCCCCGAGCTCATTTTTCAATATTTGCGGAATGGAATAATGCGATGTGTTCAGCTCACGAGCCATTTTTCGGTAAATGCGACGCGTGTTTCGATCAAAGCGCTTCTTTACTTTTCGAACCATTTCTGCTGATGCTGATGTATTCTTCCGTCCGCCACTTTCTTGACGTGGGGCTTCGCTACCAGTATCATGGTAAAGAGCGATGATACGAAACACAATCGATTTATTCACATTTATATGCTGGAGTGCCCTAACGATAGCCACTTGTGTTGTTCCTGCCAAATATAAAGAAATCATACTATCACGCTTGAATTCCATTTCCGAATAACTTTATTTCTGGAAAACTCTAAGCAAAATGCTTTTGTACGCATGTAAAACATATAATGAGCTGTCACTGGAATAATTGGAAATGACTGCAGTCTGAAGTTAGTTGCAGTTTTTTAGCTCATCCTGTATATAGAAGTAGCAAAAACGTCCTGAAAATTGAAAACAAAGGACTCCTAAATTCAAATTCTTGCAAGTTTGAAAGTTCCGGAACACCTAGAGGGCTAACAATCTCATTTTGAGTCTTCGTTGTATGGAAGTTAATAATGAAAATTTTCTTTCAACTCAGTTGATTATTTTGTGACATATTTTTTCAGAAGCCAAATCCTCTTAATTGATTTCGAGTACTATCTTACCGTATACATAGCGACAACAATCATACGCCCATGGGCACTTTATTATAATATGAGCTAGTCATTAAAATCTCGGGACTTTGAGGAGGATATTGCAGGACTTTGAAGAGGATATTTATGGGTAACACTTTATAATTTGAGCTAGTCGTTACGGTTTTAGGATATTCCAAATAAATTTACGCACAACGATGCTTTTTTTGTTGGGGACATTTGTATGCTCTCGAGTTGGCGATTATTAGACCATTATAATTTTTGTAGAAGCCGAATCCTCCTAATCGATTTCGAATACTAGAGGCTTATTATTTAAATTTGTTTAAAAAGTTAGCTTTCACTCATTCAATCTATTTAATTTAAATTTGTTCACTTTAATATACAAATTACAGATTAATGACCTCTATGGCGTATACATTATGTCAACAGTCATACGCCCTTTGGTACCCTTTATGTTTCACCAGGCAAAATCCCCTTTAATTCCTATTAATTGGAAGGGAATTAGATTCCAAATTTGATTAGGAAATTGCCTTCACCCATCCATGACATTATGTTAGCCATTTTCATCAAGCCGACAAATATCAAAAATTAAAGGCTTACATTCTCACAGCTCTCCACCCATCCTTGCCGCCGCCACCACCAAAAATCATCAAAGTTTTTAATGTTAATGGGAATTTTCATTAACATACTTTTGTGCGCCACAACTTTTGCCAGAGACACAGTTTTTGACATCTTTTCATGGACACTCAAAATAATAGACTAGAGGTTAACTATTCAAATGGAAATGTAGTGGCAGCCAACCTCCATCCACTTTTTCCTCTCCTTTTTTCATTTATCCCATGTTGTCATTAATATATGCCAAACATAGAGCGGTGTTCTTTTGGTCTTCACTTTCACCTCCCACAGAGTTTAGTTTTAATGGGTTTTTATCTAATTTTAATTAAGTTTCGCCTATTTAGCCCAAAAGTGGGCAGCTGTTATTTTAAAAATAAATGCAGTTATGGAAAACTTTTCCGAAAATAAATTTTTGCGGAAAGTTTTTCCATATTTATTTGATATTCGAGGTTTGTTTGTTCTGCCGGGGAGTATTTCAAGAAATTTTAATTAAATCTAAGAACAGTTGGGAAAAGTTAAAGCAAAGGCTTAATATTTGAAATTTTAAACATAGAACCAATCAAATGTTCGAGAGTCCTTTATTTCTTAAAAAAAAAATTCTTCGAAATTATATACATATAAACAAATTAGAGTCCATTTGAAAATCCTATAATTCCCATAACAAATATTAGAAATGATAATCCATAGTAAAAAAATTCGAAATTTTCCAATCTCTGAAATTCAGGCCATATTTTTTCAATTTTTTTTTTTTTGATGAGCCTTCATGTAGATGTTCTTCATATGCCTAGTTTCCAATTACCCACTTGTCGAGAAGTAGGTAATGTAATCTATTTATAATAAACGTTACTCAATCCTTGGTAAACAAGCCAGGACATTAGCCGTCTTTAGTTAGAATGACAGCCATGATTACCCACATATGTATTCCCCCTTTTTTTTGTTTTTTCTTCTTACAAGTAATTGTTATTTGAAAGGAAAAAAACACGCAAGGGTCTGAAGGGTTCATCGTTAAGACATCCATACCCACATATTATAATATATATTTTTTGTTGTAAAAAAAAAAAGAAAACGCGTCCATAAATAATATCAATTGAACTAGTTCTAGATCGAAAGGAAAACAAATCCTGGTCATAAATTAGCAGGTTTCAAGAAAAAGGAATGATGGAAATTTGAATTGATGAGGAAAGGCAATAAAACATTTTAATTCGACGCACGTTTTTGTTTGTAAAGAAACCGCAGAAAAAATTCCCGGAAAACCTGTTTAGAAAAATTTTAATCAAAGGTAGAAGGTGGCGTATACATGGTGACAACAATCATACGTCCCTGGGCACCATTTCATAGAACGAGATAGTCACTTTTCTGAGTCTTTTTTTAAATGGTCCGCAGAAGGAAAATGTTCGAAAAACTGTTTTAGACGAATTTTAATAGAAGTTAGAAGGTGGCGTATACATGGTGACAATAATCATACGACCCTGGGTTGATAGAACGAGATAGTCACTTGCAAAAAGCTATATTAACGTATACAAAGCGCCAGCAATCTCAATCTCAGGACTTTGAGAAAGATATTCCACGACTTTGGGGAGGAAATAGTGCCAGAGTCGTATGATTTTGGACATAACCTTTACGCCACAAGGACCACAGTCATACGTCTCTGAACTGCTTTCAAGCATAATAATGTCAGAAGTTTAGACAGGATATTGAAAGTATTTTCTTAGTTCAAGTAAAATTCCCAGCATTAGAATTTTATCGAAAGCTACCCGAATAAGGTAAAAGGTTTTATTTTTTACTCATTTTCAAAAAAAAAAAGAAGTAAAAAAACATTAAGTTCGGCCGGGCCGAAGTTTTAATACCCTTCACCTTAGGGTAAAAGAAGCATTGGGACCCAATACCCACAAATACCAAATTTTAGATATATTCATGGGAAAATGTCACCAAAAATCCAATATCGGGAGGTTATACAAAAACGTGTACGTATAGGACATACAATGTTTCGGCATCGGAGCTAGAACCCATTAGGAAACACAAATAACCAATTTTTAAACAAATCCGCGAAGAAGTGTGGCAAAAATCATCAAAATACCGAATATCGGGAGGTACCGTTATATGGGGATCTGCACAGAGAATTTTCTGTCTTAGGCTGTAGTTACAAACTTCAAATACCAAATTTGAAACAATTCCGGTAAAAAATATAGCTAAAATCATTAAAATACCGAATATCGCCAGGTACCGTTATATGGGGGCTATACGAAGACGTAGACATCTACAGACAATTTTCTGTTTTAGGCTGTAGTATCCATTACGAACTTCAAATACCAAATTTAAAACAATCCCGCTGAATAATGTCGCTAAAAACATCAAAATACCGAATATCGGAAGGTGCTGGTATGTGGGGCTATACGAAGGTGTGGATTTGCAAGGACAGTTTTCTGTCTTAGGCTGTAATATCCATTACGAACTTCAAATACCGAAATTGAAACAATTTCGGTGAATAATGTCGCTAAAATCATCAAAATACCGAATATCGGGAGCTGCCGTTATATGGGGGCTATACCCAAATATGGACCTATTTGGCCCATTTTCAATACCAAAAGTCCTGCAGACATAACATACATTTGAGTAAAATTTTATCAATCTACTTCAATTCGTTCGGAAGCTAGAGTAATAATAATAATAATAGACGGACAGAGAGATAGATTGAGAGACGGACGGACATCGCTAAATCGACATAGAATTTTATGCTGATCAAGAATATATGTACCTTGTGGGGTCTAAAATGTGTATTTCGAGGTGTTACAAACGGAATGACAAACTTAATATACCCTCCATACTATGGTGGAGGGTATAAAAAGAAAGAAAAGTGAGGGATTTGGCCTTTTTCGTAAAGATATTGTATTCATATATTTTTGGTAAGACATTTTACAAATCTTTATTCTCTCTACCTTTGACCTTCCAGTTTCATCTTCATTTCACTTTCATTCATTACAAAATCTTGCACCCCATTTGTCCGGCAAATGAACGAATAAATGACGCGGGGTAATGTAATATGAGAAATGGAAAACAATAATAATAACCATAATAATTATGGTAAGAGAGGGTGGGAGAGAGAGAGAGGGGGGAAGAGTGGGAGAGACAAGTGGAAAGTAATATATTGTACATATATATACACAGGTATTTTTAACCAAAATGCAACAACAACAACGACGACAACTGCAAAAGAAAGTCATTGAAATAAATACAGCAACGGTCTTTAACCTGACGCGTCAGTTACACAAAACCCCACGCCCCGAGAAGGAGGGTTATGAGTTAGTGATGGTATCTACAACTGACCAACGCCATGGCGTATTTAATATCCTTCATGGCTGTGGCAAGGCACAGAAAAGGACGTAGAAGAAAAAAAACCGGGGAGACAGTAAAATGTAATACAGGACAACCAACAGCAACAGTTAGACACACAAACAGGGAGCCGACCGTTTTTAGATCAGCCAAAGGTCCTTGTACCCCCACACCAGCCATAGAATGGGGAAAACACCAAAGAAAAAATAAATAATTTTCCATTCCATTTCGAGACAGACACTCAAATAGATAATGGTGACGGCCTGTAAACCAATGGTTTAATATCCTTTCGAACGTAATACAATAAAAAAAATGTTTATTCACTTTTAATCATATTTTTCTTTTGCGTTTTTCTTGGTAAAAAGGAAAAGCGAAGGAAAGCCTCGGCATTAAAGGGTACGTTTTTTAAGCCTAAAAAAGGATTTTTTTCAAGTTGTGAGTTTCCAAAGGAAAAAGGACTTGTAAAACTTTAAAAAGTGATTATAAAGTGTTGCTTCATTCTTGAACCTACAAAAATTTACTAGTTCTGCAATTTTTTCGATATTATAATTGGAAAATCGGTTATAATATTAAAAATTTTGAATACCATTTGAAACGAGTTTGGCAATTCTCAAAAAAAAATAAAAAATAAAAAAAATAAAACTAAAATCTTAAAAATACCGAATATAGCTGTTATATTAGGGTCTATACGACGACATGGACCTGCATAGGTAGCATTTCTCATATGCCATTACAATATTCAAATGTGAAACTTAAAAAAAATCGGTAATAATGTCACTAGAATCATTGAAATCCTGAATATCGGGAGGTGCCGTTATATGGGGGCTATACGAAGTGGTGGACCTGTACAGATAATTTTCTGTCTTAGGCTGTAGTATCTTTTACGAACTTTAAATACCAAATTTGAAAAAATTCCGGTGAATAAATTTGCTAAAATCATCAAAGTACCGAATATCGGGAGGTGCCGTTATATGGGGGCTCTACGAAGACGTGAACCTGCACAGACAATTTTCTGTCTTAGGCTGTAGTATCCACTTCAAATACCCAATTTGAAACAATTCTGGTGAATAAATTCGCTAAAATCATCAAAATACCGAATTTCGGGAGGTACCCTTATATGGGGGCTATACGAAGACGTGGACCTGCACAGAAAATTTTCTGTCTTAGGCTGTAGTATCTTTTACGAACTTCAAATACCAAATTTGAAACAATTCCGGAGAATAATGTCGCTAAAATCATCAAAATACTGAATATCGGGAGGTCGCGTTATATGGAGGCTATACCAAAACGTGGACGTACAAGGTCCATTTTCAATACCAAAAGTCCTGCAGATATAACATACATTTGAGTAAAATTTTATCAATCTACCTCAATCCGCTCGAAAGCTAGAGTGATTTCCACAGACTGGCAGACGGACGGACATCGCTAAATCGACATAGAATTTTATGCCGATCAAAAATATATACTTTGTGGGGTCTTAAGTGTGTATTTCGAGATGTTACAAACGAAATAACAAACTTAATATACCCTGCATAGAGGGTTTAAGAGCAATTTTATTTCCAACCACATTTGTGGAGAGCCAACTGTCCCCCAAGTTTATATGCGCATTCCTTTTGGTCGAATGGCCAACCGTATTGCCCGATTTTTGCCCATAAATAATTAATTTGTCTCTTAACGTTATGCTAATGAAATATTGCCTATTAATTTCCTAGCTTCCACGACGACGACCGACCGACTAATTATGCAAATCTTTTCGAGACAAGGTTGATGGCAGGAATTTTAAAATTAGTTGTCATGAATAATTCCGCAGACGCAAAAATGCAAATGATAGCTACTCTAATGGTGGCGTTTCAGAGGAAACGCAGATGACATTTGAAGATTGTGTAGAGAAATATTTTCAAGAATATTTTGGTAGTTGTGTAGAAAATGTTGGTGAGAATGAAGCATTGAAAACTTTGGTTTGTTCCAGGCCTTTTATAGCGGAATTTAAGTCAAACGCAAAATAAAGGAATCAATGTAGGAATAGAACAATTTCTTAAAATAGGAATGAACTTCTAAATATATGCAAAGAAAGTCATAATAAACTATTTTTTTAATCTGGGGACACAAGGGCGTATGAGAGTTGTCACAACGTATGCGCCCCTGCGTGTAAGTATTATTGTAATGTATACGCCAGAGTGTCATATAAAACTGATAATGTTTTTAACGCTTCCTCGACTTCTCTTGTATTTCTGACTAAATTTTCATAAATCTACTGACTGAATCGGTTGGACTATTGTGTCTGGAGTATTTTGGAAAGCAAGGTTAGCACAAAATGATACCAAAGTGTCGATCACCTCAAGCAAGCGCTCCGCCAGAAGTGGGCCAAAATACCGCAGAGCACCATTCGAACAGCGTGTGACGGTTTCATTGGCCGAAGGCCATTATTCGTGCCAAAGGTGAACAATACGATAAATTTTTAAACAATAAATTTTGAAAAAGAATGTAAAAATTATGTCGTTTGACTTTGTTGCAGTTTTTTATGTTACCCTGTATTTTCGCTTCCAATAAAATTCGGAATGAACGACAGAATTTGGTACAAAAATGAATTTGTAAAATTATATTAAAATCGGTTCAGATTTGGATATAGCTCCCGTATAATTTCCTGCCGATTTCACACTTCTGAAGCACCAAACGCTACACGTCCGTCCGATTCCATTTAAATTCAGAATGTGTGGTAGAATTTGGTAAAAAAATAAAATTTTCCAAATTATATTGGAATTGGTTGAGTTTTTGATATAGCTCCCATGCATATTTTCGGCCGATTTCACGTATTTAATGTACCGAACGCCATAATTTTGATAATTATCAAAACAACATATGGCGTATACTTGGCGACAGCACTCATACGTCTATAGAACTTTATTTATTTCAAGTTTCTTATGATGTTTACCACATGCGACCTTCTAGTCTATGATTTGAAATTTGAAATAATTATTTACAAAAATGTTTGTTTTCCATATCTGTGACTTGAGACTTTTTCCTAATAACCCTTCAATCGAAACCTGCTGTATTTGAGTCAAAACCAATGAAAAATTTCAAAGAAAACATTTAGCGTATACTTTACGACATCACTCATACGCCTTGATGTCCCACATCAATTTTCATTATCTCATTTTAAGGGAGGAAGATATTCAATATTTGAAACCTCTTGAAATGTACTAGGAAAAAATTATCTACAACTGTTTATTCTCCATATCCTGACCTAAGACTTTCTCCCAGTAAAGCTCAAAACATGGTGATTTTGACCATTTTTCAAAGAATATATACGGCGTGTACTTTACGACAGCACTCATATGCCTATGGAATCTTAGTTATTTCAATTTGAAAGGTTTCTAATGATTTCCACTACCTGAGACCTTCTAGTCTTTGATTTGAAAGCAGCAGAATAAATACTCCAAAAGTCAAATGAAGTTTTTTAAGTTATGGTAGATGTGGATCCTTTTTAGTAGGTTTTTGAAATAATTATTTACAAAAATCTTTGTTTTTCCATATCTGTGACATGAGACTTTTCCTAATAACTCTTCATTCGAATCCTTTTGCATTTGAGTCAAAATCTACACACAAACAGGTTATTGTGAAAAATATCTAAGAAACCATGTGAGGTATAATTTACGACATCACTAATACGTCTTAAGGTTCCCCATCAATTTTCATTATCTCATATTAATGGGTTACGATTACGACTTTGCGATTTTGTTAGGACATATTCAATATTTAGAACCTCTCAAAAGGTACTTGAAAAAATTATTTACAAATGTTTATTCTCCTTATCTTGACCATAGACATTCTCCTAGTACAACTCCATCTCATGTTTGCAGGACTTTTGGTATAGCCCTCATATAACGGTACCTCACGATATTCGGTATTTTGATGATATTTGCGACAATATTCATCGACGATATTCATGGTCGTATAGACCCTAATGTAACAGCTACATTTGGTATTTATAAGATTTTAACAGAATTTTTAACGGATTTTATTGTTTTTGAGAATTACCAAATTCGTTCCAAATGGTATTCAGAGTTCAGCCCGGCCGAACTTACAGATTTTTTAATTGTTTTTATTTTAGAAAGAAATTAGTTCCCCGCTTTCCCTTATCTTGTTTATTTATAAAGATCCTTGAAAAAACTAAAAAAAACCAAAACAAATATCCTTTGGCCTGGAGATGGCCCATCGACGTAGTGACGATAGCACCGGTCAATCAGCAACCTATCGCCAATCTTAAATAATTTTATTTTGGTTATTTTTATATTTTTTTGACCAACTAACTTATTCTTTGAGTTTTTTATTTTAGAAACAAATTAACTCTCCACTATCCCTTTTCTTTGATTAAAATTTATTTTCTTCGATTAATCCAAAAACAAATTCTAATTTCAAATAATATATAACTAAATTATTTATCAAAGTCCTTGACAAAAAAAACCGAAAACAAATATCCTCTGGCTAATGGTCTAATCGAAAAAACTATGGATGACGTAGAGACTATCCAAAGACGTACTGACGATATATCATCGGTCAATCGGCAACCTATCGACAATTCTAAAATATTTTTATTTTCGTTAATTTTTATATTTTTACCACCCGTCCTTTGGGGTGGTTTTTTATTTTAGAAAAAAATATACTCTCCACCATCCCTAATCGTTGATTAAATTTTATTTTCTTCGATTAATCCAAAAACAAATTCTAATTTCAAATAATATATATCTAAATTATTTATACAAGTCCTTGAGAGAATAACTAAAAACCCGATAACAAATAGCCTCTGGCTAATGGTCTAATCAAAATAGATTTTCTCTTTTGGTTATTTTTTTTTTTTGCTTTCTTGGTGTATTGGTATTAACTATAATGAGTCTCAAAAAGTTAATAATAGCCCAACAATAAAAATATAATACAACGTCAATAATACAACAGCAACAACAACAATTGCCGGCAAACAATATTTTCTTGTTTTTTTTCTCAACAAAGCATTTAACCTGGAGAGCAATTACCGTTACACGAATACTCGACGAGGACGCAATTTTCAGCGTTTTTTTTTTTTTTTTTTTTCTCTCAGTTATTATTACCAATATGACAAGTTTTGAAACGAACGCACACACACACTTGCAAAGTATTTTGCATTTCAACAAATTCCATGGAAAGTGTGAATGTATGCCGGCCTCTGCAGGCTTTCCAAGTAAAATGTTGAGTTGGCCGCTCTCTTCTCTTCTTAGGGTTTGTTTTTTTTTTTCATAAGTTGAAGGACATTTCTCTCAAAATAAAACAGGTCTTTATACAAAAATAAAATAACCTGAAACATTTTAACTAAACAACAAGTGCCTCCTTAACAATTCAAGCTAAATTTTTGTGTGTTTTTTTCACACACACACACATACAGAGATATTCTCCATTCAACACAGGTACAAAGACCTGTTACAAGTACTTCAACAACAGCAGCAACACCACTACCACCACCACCACAGCAATCCAGCGGCATAACAGTTTATGCCTAATATCAAGACTTGGCTGGCGGGCTGGTGGTCATTGTGGGTATGAGAAATACCATGTGTTTTGGACTCTCTCTCTCTCTCTCTCACACTCACTCTCTCTGGCTCTTGATGTCTGCATTTAATTGCATGGGTGGGGGGTCTATTCATTTTTTTTTTTTGCTGGAGTGTCTGAGCTACCTTTTAACCTACTTCTAACTAAATATGGCGTGCTTTTTTATACCCCACACACGCACACACAGACACACCCACCATTACCTTACACCCATTCAGACAGAAGTACTTTGGACTGCTGCTGCTGTATTATTGTTGCCTAAACAAAAAGTACACAAAATTTTTTTGTGTAGATTGCCCACCAAAAAAACAGAATTATTTCTCTCTCCCTCTTGGAGCAAGTTTTTGTTGTTGTTGTCATTACTTTGTGCTGGGTGTCAGTGTCTGCGTAAGTGTGTGTGGGTTTATAGACTTTAGTTTTATATGCAAGCTATTTTTAAACCAAAAGCGTATGCTCGACCAACTTTAACTATGGCCTGCAGCCGGTCATTATGGTATCAAAAAAGGAACGAAATTCAACAGTGAAACCAGAGGGACAGTGGGAAAAATTATCCTATGGTTATCAATAAAAAATATTATGAGATTTCAATCAAATGACGATCTTAAAAAGGGGTTTGAAGGATAAGATATAATCTCAGCTGTTTTTAAATAGCCCTCCACAAGAGGTAACATTTATCCAACAATGGTATTCTAAATTAATATCCTAGAAAAATATATTCAATTGAAGAAAAAAAATTCCTGGCAAGGCTGCTAAGATATTTAGAATTGTATCTGCATTGACCTGTACAGGCCTGTGAGAAAAAATTTAAAATAACCTCTAATATCCATAGCTTATTATGGAAACAGTTCACTATGGCGTATAATTAATGTCGTATTATATTTTACATCATCAGGCGTTCGTAATACGACAGGTTTTCCCACAGCCAAGACACGAGATATGTGAACAATATTTCTAAAATTATTTATTACATTCTTTCAAAGAAAAACAAAGGGTCATCATAAATTTCAGTGGGTTATCACTCAAATTTATGATAACGATGCGTATGAGTATTGTCACAATGTATACACCAAACAAGCCAACAGGTAATTTTGAATAGGATTTCAGACTTTTGGTTAGCGTTATATTTCATAATTCGAATTAAAAAAAAAATAATTTTTCATTTCAGGCTTGACTTCAAGAGAATAAAACGGATTGAGGGAATTTTTAAGCAAAGGAAACTCCTCTCCTTAAGATCTGCCCCTTCCCCAAAATAATGGAGCCTCCGCTTCAATAATTGGAAGAGACACAGCCTACTCAATACTCTAGTAGAATATAATAATCGGAGAAAAAAATTATCGGAAAAAATATCTTCGATCCAAATCATATTTTCAAGCTAGTGCACTATGGCGCATCATAAGTGTTTCTTCATCTAATCCAAGATATAAAATCGGAAATTTATGTAAAAACGCCGATCCTATGGTTTCCAAGGTCTTAAAAATGAAATATTGTGTAATAACTAATTTCTAGAGCATCTCAGTACGTATGAGTAATTTCACAATGTATACGCCAACTAGTTCCCATAACGAAAGAACACTTGGTTTATGATCGGATTATTACTAATTGGTTAACTTTAGGATTCAGAAATAGAATCGGAGAATGGCTATGCTTCGCTCTGCATGAAAACACATCTAAAAGAATATTTTACTAAGGAAATTTCCCCAACGCCGAGTCTTCCTCGTCTTTTACTCTAACAATCAATACAGAATAGCTTTAATGTCATCCTGTACGATCCAATTCTTTCCAAGGTCTTAATATGTCCATGGTAATTTTTGATAGTATCTCAGTGCGATCCCATTTTAATTGAGCTCAGATTTTTAATGATTGACTTCCTGATATTTTTTATTTTTATACTTCCAAAACACTTAAAATAAAAACGTACAATTTCAAAGGTATAGCAATGCGTATGAGTGTTATCGCAGCGTATACGCAATAGAACCTCTTTGAATATAACACATTTTATTCGTAACAAATTTTTTGAAAGATGGTGACTGTTTCACTTAATGAATTTCTTTTAAGGTATGAATGTTTTTCCCTTCTCCAAGGGTTGGGCCTCTGCGGCATGAAACACCCCTGAAGTTTTTTTTTTCCCAAACACTTAGTGCTTCACTCGCCAATTATTTCCCTTCTTCGGGACTAACAGATTTCTACAATTGTGTCAAATGACATTGTGTGCTACCCAATTTTATTCCATTTCAAAATCTGCAATATTAAAAATTCTCGAGAAAAATTCAATTCGCAATTAGTGCGTATGAGTGCTATTACAACGTATACGCAAGAAATCCTTCAAAGGTTATGAAAGATTCATAAAAGTGTTCTCCTAGGGATTTTTTTAGATTTCAGATTCCGGAACGGATGATGAATTTAAAGCCTTCTTTAAAATATAAGAATTTTTTTTTATTTTTTATTTATTTATTTATTTATTTATTTATTTATTTATTTTTTTTTTTTTTGGAAATAAGAGATCTTCACCGAATAGGAGACCTATGGGTTTTTTATAGAAATATGGAACAAAATGAAGAAAGGGAGCCAGTAGAAGTTCATTTCTGGTCCGCTAGTCTTTCAGATATCATGTTTGGATAAAAAAATTATTACTACTTTCCAAAGAATCGCCCTTATAAGCCATCATCCACAACAAATATGATTGATGAGCTGCTTAACAAATGGCGAAACTCGTCACATAGTGGTGAGTGTGTAATAGTACCTATCTGACTTTCGTTTTCATTGCGTATTTCAGATCCTTAAGCTCATCTCGAAAGTGAAATAAAACACAACAAAAAGTTGTATATCTCTTAAAAGTTCCTTTGAAACAATACCTGAAAAGATGCCATATCCATGGAAACCCGGAAAATGGCTTCCCACATATCCTTGATCATATTCCTTGATCCTTCGTCTCCTTTGAACTAGAATGTTCAAAATTTCTCCCAGATATCACGAGAAATGTAATCTGTTATATATTATGTTTGGGATGCAAACAGCTTTAATGGTACCTTGGTGCGTATGACTACTGCCAAAACGTATACGCCCAGAATAACAAGGTTTCTATCAACAAGATCTGGTGAATGATAATTTTCTATAGTTCTATGCGAATCCTGTTATGATGACCTCCATAAATACTATTTTAGAGTTTAGGAGTTTTTTTAGAAATTCTTAGTCCTTCCTAACATCTGAACTATGGAGATCGAACTACTCTTCGGCTATTAAGAGAGAGTTAACAACTTAACCTAGCTTTTAGCACGGATATATTATTTAATGAAATTTTAAGGAAGATTTCTTCGGGCGGAACAATTGTTCTTATGTGCGTATGAGTATTGTCGCAATGTATACGCCATCAAGCACTTTTAAGATTTTTGTCATTGAAAGTTCAGTCTGACCGAAATTCCTCTACATCATGAGCCTTGTTTATTCAAAAAATTTTCGGAAATATTTAAAAAGGACTACAAGTGACAAGAGAGTCCGAATTCGATTTGTAAAAATTAACTTAGCAATTGCAATGAGTTAAAAACCCATATAACAATTGTCAGAATATATTGCTAACTCCAAGGTTGTCAATTAATGACCCCACATAAAATCTTAATTAAAAATTAAATAAATACGCCATAGAGCTCCTATGGCCCTTAGAGTAAACATTAAATTAAATTGAATAGGACTTCTGCCTACTCGACATAGAATGTAAGGGTAGCTTTATCTGAATAGAAGAAGGAAACGAAATATTTCCAACGGCCCCCAAAAAATCCGTTCTTAAAAATTTAAATAAACTTATAATCTAAAGAACCACCATGGCGTATACGTCGTTACAACACCCATACGCACCCAGGTATCGTTGCAATAATTTAGCTTCCCGTCAATGGGATAACTAGACTCACTTTCAGCTGCGGATTCCGGGAATCCATGCTTAGAAACGACTGAATTTATTGTTACGAAAGTAATGAGAATTATTACAAGGATTCCATGGTGCGTATGACCAATATCACCAAGTATACGCCCGCCTGGCCCCTTGGAGTTTAATTTCAAACACATTAGAATTTTCTTGGAAATCAACCCACTGTAGCTAGCTCCCTCCACAACTCCCAGTTAGCGTGGCCATTGTCGTTAAGTGTACCGACTGAGTACTCAACGCACACGTAAATGTAAAGTTATGACCGACTGGCCCAACAACGGCCGACAAAGCAACACCCTAATGGTTAGGTGAACGCAGAGATACCCAGAATTGGTTGACGGTCATTCCTGTGGCCCAACCGACATGGTATACAAAATTTCCGCGGTTAACAATCATCAGCATTGCCACAATGGCCGCAGTAGCAGCAACAAACAGGCGAACCGCAATAAACAGACCGCCACAATGTTTGTGCCGTGGGTGGGGGTCGAGCTATTGCACCACTCAACCAAACCGCAAGAGAGTGAGAAATAATAGTAGCCATAAGAATGCTCTCAGGGAGAAAGTTGTTTGGGATGGAGGTGTGGGGGCAGAAGTATTACACCTTTGTAATTATTTGGGAAAAAGTAAAAACTATTAACGAAATTTGAATTGAAGCTATTGAAATTGTACCTATGGTCGGTAAATTGAACAGAGAGGCAGGCATTAACAGGACGCAGGTAGGTCAGGGCTCAACTCGTATTAAGATAAAAAATACGTGATTCCTAAAACAAGAAATTTTTATTAGATTTTTCAAAGGAAAAATGAGAGAACTTTTCAAAGAGGAGTGAAAGGATTTTTCAAGGGCAGGAAGAAGGAAGGAATATTAAAAGAGAAGGCAGAGAAACATAAAATGGGAGAATTAATCCTCGCTATCCCTTTAGTTCCTTAAAAACTACCTCAAACTATCTCCCTCTTCAAAATCTCAAAATATCTCCCCCTTCAAAATCTCATCCTTCCACATCTCAAACTATTTCCTCCCCAACCCCCATTCTTCGAAAATCCTTCCACTTTCAAGGTTCCCATGACATCCTCATTCGCCACTCAAATGTAATTAGCCATATCCCCTCTTCATAGCACATGTATTCATTTGCAAACTTATCGTGACAAATTGCACCGCGACAATTTAATTCAAGAGCATTCTGCATTCTTGTGTTCTGCTGGCATTCACTGGCAAAGTGGCGATCTCCTCTCCTAGACAAAAACAATTGTCATTGACATATCCTGTATTTTACTACAGCACCCCCATGGCATACTAGAGACGACAATTTGTTCCCCTCTCCCCTAAGGAACCTAAGGCCAGTCATTGAGTCAGTCATTCCCATTCATTCATTCATTTATTCAGTCGTTCAGTCATTCATTCATAAATCGTTTTGTAACCACTCAGACATCATCGTTGTTTTTCCTACTTTTCTTCTCCTTACTTTTTTTTTGTAAATTAAAGCGGAAGGGAGGCTATCCCCCATTTTTTTTTTGCCGTTGTTGTTTCATTTTTTTGTGCCAAGGCGACATTCTAGCCCCGGCTAGGAATGCCGCCGTACTTATATCCCATTTGTGGAGTAACACAACAAAGCCAAAGCGAAACTCGAACCCTTCTTGCTTGAGCTGTATGGCAGGCAGTCAGACAGTCTAACTGACTGACTGCCTGACATTGCAATTTAACTCTGAGTGCTGCGCTGCGAGACAATTTTCGAAAAGGACATTTTTAAATTAATAACACTTAATGAAAACACATAATAAGTTGAATGAATGAATGAAAGTCAGTTGCAGGAACTCGGCAGACGGCACTGCAGACATGTGGCATACAAATAACCAGAACAGAAAACAACAACATTACGGTGGGGACAGACTGAGAGACAGACAGACGGACAAACAAACGGACATTTAAATGCAAAACATTTTCCGGAGGTTTTGTAATCATGAATTTTCCCAAAAGGGATGTACGCGAATGGGGGAGGTATCCTTGATGCTGGAAGGTGTTTGGAACAGGGCGAGAAAAAAATGGATTTCCTTCGAAGCCTTCTATGGAATTGAGAGAGGATCTCTAAGAGCACTTTCAAGGCCTCTGAGAGCTTTCCATTTAGAAGTCATCTATGAAATAAACAGAGGATCTCTAAGAGTACATACGAGGCCTCTGAGAGCTCTCTTCAGAGGTCCTCTTCTCCATAGAAATGAAGGCCTCTGAGAGGTCTTTCTTTCTATAGAATCGAAGACCTACCCGAGGGCTTCTTCTATATTGAATAGAAGACCTATGAGAGGTCTTCTCCTCCATAGAAGAGAGAGGTCTGTGAGAGGTCTTCTTTTCCATAGAATAGAAGGCCTCGGAGAGGTCTTCTTTTCCATAGAATAGAAGGCCTCGGAGAGGTCTTCTTTTCCATAGAATAGAACGCCTCGGAGAGGTCTTCTTTTCCATAGTATAGAACGCCTCGGAGAGATCTTCTTTTCCATAGAATAGAACGCCTCGAGGGCCTCTACGATATGAAATAGAAGACATCTCCGAGTCGTTCCATAGAAGAGAAGGCTTCTAAGAGGCTTTCTTTACGGAAGAAAAGATCTCTAAGGAGCCATTTTCAGTGCGGAAGAGAAGTCCTCTGACAGGTCTTCTTACGTACAGAAGAATAGAAGGCCTCTCCGAGAACTTTTGTACGAAATAGCAGACATCTAAGAAGTCTTCTTCTCTCCGAAATAGAGGTCTTCTTTTATGCCGAATAGAAAACCTCTAAGAGGTCTTCTTCTATACGCAAGAGAAGACCGTTGAATTGTCTTCATCTGTACGGAAGAGAAGACCTCCAAAATATTTTCTTCTGTACGGAATAGAAGACTTCAAAGAGGTCTTCTTCTATACGGCATAGAAGGCCTCCGAGAGGTCATCCTTTCCATCGAAGAGAAGACCTACCCGAGAAGGCCTCTGAAAGGTATTCTTCTCTATAGAAACGCAGTCCTCTCAGAGGCCTTTTCTATGCAGAATAGAAGACCTCTATGAGATCTGCCTCTATACGGAATAGAAGACCTCTATGATATCTGCCTCTATACGGAATAGAAGACTTCTAGGGGGTCTCCTTTTATACGGAATAGAAGATCTCTAGGAGATCTTCTTCTATACGTAATAGAAGACCTCTAAGAGGTCTCCTTCTATACGTAATAGAAGACCTCTAAGAGGTCTTCTTCTAAACGTAATAGAAGACCTCTAAGAGGTCTTCTTCTATATGGAATAGAAGACCTCTAGGTGGTCTTCCTCTATACGGAATAGAAGACCTCTACAAGGTCTTTTTCTATGCGGAATAGAAGAAGTCTTCGTCTTTACGGAATAAAAGAGCTCCAGAGGTCTTTTTCTATGCGGAATCTAAGACCTCCGGAGGTTTTCTTCTCTCTTCAGAATTTCCTTGGCAAATAGTGGTTTCAAAATTCTCCTCAAACTATCTCATCTCTCCCTTCCCAAGGGCAGCGTAATTTCCCTTCAGTTAAGACCTCCAGAGGTCTTCTTTAATACGGAATCGAAGGCCTTCAGAGGCCTTTTTCAATACGGAATAAAAGACCTCCAAGAGGTCTTTTCTATACGGAATAGAAGACCACTAGAGGTCTTCTTCTAGAAGACCTCGTGAGTTTTTCTTCCATGCAGAATAGAAGACCACCTGAGGTGTTCTTATATACGAAATGGAAGATCTCCAGAGGTCTTCTTCTCTCTTTCAAATTATCTTCGCAAATAGTGGTTTCCAAATTCTCCTCAAACTATCTCATCTCTCCCTCACCAAAGGCAGCGTATTTTCCCTTCAGGTAACTTCTTTCAACAACTCTCATGCGTTTTTCGCTTCATTCAAAACCGAACAAGAATATTTCAGAATCTCATTTCAAATCTCCCCATGTCGTTGTTGCTGTGTTTTTTCTTTTTAATATGATTTAACCTTAGGGAGGACAGAAAAAAAACTTATGGCGCACACTCGCATACAAACAAATGCACTGGACTAGTCATTACTCCCCCAAGTGGGTAAACCAACAACAGGCCTACTTAGGGTAAAAATCCCCAGTGCACAAGACTATGAAGTCTCCACGCGCGGGAGATACTTCTTCAGACATTGAAGACGAGATGATTGAATGCAACCCTCATATGTGTGAAAGTAGCTGCTCCATAGATGGAACCCCATGTGCCGCAGTGTGTGTGTGTGTGTGTGTGAGAGAGCTTCTTGTTTACCGTTGTTAACTGTCAAATGAACGCACAACGAATGATATGTCGTTTGTCTTGAAGCCAGACAATTTAGCAACAACAAAACAACACCCAACCAACACCTCCAACTCCAACAACATTATTGTCATTTGCAACAACATCGCAACCGAGGCGAGTTAAACGAAGCAAAACGGAGGAGAGACCAAACAAAGCCCACAGTAAAACTTTATTTAGCCCTGACAAAGGCTGGGGGAGGTGAGTGCGAACGAAAAGCGGCAGTAAAAAATTTACATGATTAACCTTTTTGTGCAGAAAATGTAAAGCCGAGGGGGTCACAGGTGCCAGGGCGGAAACATGACGGATGATAAGACCGTTCACAAGTATCTCTAGACGCGCGGCATGTGTGACGAGACGAGGCTGTGGGACACTTGAGAACAACGACAACGCCAGCAACAACTTCACCTTTAAACACACTTCAAATCACACCAAAAACAACAAAAACGCCACAGTTCAGACAACCTCCATGTGTTCTCTGCTCCCTTCTCTGTGTTGTATTCTCCCCTGTCTTTGAATGGGGAAAAAACGGCAACAAATGTGAACTTCGTGTTACCCTTGAATGAAGCGATGCTCCAGAAGGTTTGTTGTATTCATGTAGATGATCATAAGTCAATTCTCCGTGTTGTTGTTGTTGTTGTCTGTGGCTGCAGACCTCTTTGCCATTGAAGAAAAAACCTCCTCCATACCTCCCTTCTCAAGAAAAAAAAAAGATTCCAAGTTCTACGTGAAAGATAAGTCTGTCTTCTCTTCCGTTGACAAGGACAAAAAGGATGCAAAATAATAACAACAACAATAACAAGTAAATAAAATGACAAATAGGGAATTACCCTTTTTTGTGTGCTCGTCTCTATTCTCCGACCCTGGCTTTGTCATTGTTGCTTAGCAAATTGTTGTATTTTTATTAAATAAGAAATGAAAGAAAATGGAAGACGGAACGAAGGAAAGAATGAATGAATGAAATGAGAAATTGATTTAATAAAATGAAAGCAGAGGAAACGTAACGCACCGAACATCTCTGATAAATGGCTGAGGAGTAGGAAAAAGTTGGAATCGGAGGGCAGGGAGCCAGAACATAAAAAGGAAATTACCTTCGAAATGTAAATTCCATAGAAAAAGAACTGGCAAAGCTAAAAATGACTACTGTCAGTTGGTGTTGTTGTTATCACTGGTGATGTCGTCTGGAAATAAAATCGTATCGGGATGGGGGGGGGATGTTATGAAGGAAAAAGAAAAATTTGAGGGTCAGGAGCAAGGTGAGAACATGTAATTTGTTTTTTTTTACCTAACTTTAGAAAACAAATTATCACCCGTAAATAGCCTACAGGTAATGACTAAAAATATAAAAACTAATTTAGACATTTTTTTCGTATAGGAAATCAAATTATGACCTTTAAATCTCCCCTTGATGAGACACATAATAAAATAGTTATTCCTAATACCAAAGCTGAATGTCTTTTTCCAATAGGAGCTCTGAAGTTCATATCCTAATAGAAGAGTTGAAGTTATTTTATTCAAAAAAGCCTGGGGTTCCTCTTCTCTCAGGAAGTTTTTTTTTTCAAAAAGGAAAATTTCTTTCTGGTCCAAAAAAAAATATAAAAAAAATTTTTGTGATAGGCAATTTGAAGGTCTCCTTCTCACTGAAAGCAAGAGAGCCTCTTTATCACAGAAAATCAAAATGTTAAAAAATTCGTCTCACTCAAAGTGAAAGTACATAAGAAGCTTGAAGTCATGGCTAGGCATATTTTGTAACATTTCATAAAGAGATTACAGAGCCGAACTAAAATCCTGCCGTCCTTTTCCCTTACATTTTGACATTAATATGCCGCGCCATGATGCTAAGCTTCTTATGTACCCTCACCTTTATATATACTTACAGAAGACTTATATACAGGGTGAGATAAAAAAAAACTGCAACCAAATTCAGACTGCTGTCATTCTATGCTACTCGTCCGACGGCTGTTAATATTATTCCAGTGACAGCTCTTTATATTGTTTACAAGCGTACAAAGGTATTCTGGTGAGAATTTTCCAGAAAAAAAAGTTATTCGTGATGGAGGAATTCAAGCGTGATAGTGTGATTTGGCTATCGTTAGAGCACTCCAGCATTTAAATGTGAATAAATCATTTGTGTCTCGTACCATCCCTTATTACCGTGATACTGGTAGCGTAGCCCGACGTCAAGGAAGTGGACGGCAGAAAACAGCAACGTCAGCAGAAATAGTTCGAAAATTAAGGAAGCGACTTGATCGAAACCTGCGTCGCAGTGGCCGAAAAATGGTTTGTAAGCTGCGGAACATATCGCAATATTCCATTCGGCAAATATTGAAAAATGATATTAGCTCGGGGTAAAGCCATTGAAATTCCAAAAAGTGCAAGAACTTACACCTCAGGATAAAAAAAAGAGACTCAAAAGAGCTAAGGAGTTGCTCGCTTGGCCGAAAGTGGTGAACTGCCGAATTTGGTTTGGTTTTCTCCGATGAGAAAACATTCGTTGTCCAGCAGTTTGTAAACAAACCAGAGGATCCGCTCGTGTTTACTTGCCAAAGAGGTCAGCTAAAAATGTGCACCTTCGGTTGGCCACCAGAACTCAAGCGAACATGGCATCAGAATAAATGCCAAATATTATCGTGAAAATATTCTGGAGGGTGTATTAAAGCCTTGGGCAGGCAAACATTTTGACCGCAGACCTTGGACATTCCAACAGGACTCAGCACCATCGCTCTCAGCACGCCACTGCCATCCAAGAATGGTTATAAAAGGAGGTTCCTCGCTTTATTTCCAGCGCACAATTACCAGAACTCAAGCGCCGACCATGGTGGTGGTGTGGGCTGCCATAACAGCCGATGGTAGCTCTCCGCTCGTATTAATCGACCGTGGCATCAGAATAAATGCCGAATATTATCGCGAAAATATTCTGGAGGGATTATTAAAGCCTTGGGCACGGATACAATTTGGCCGTACAACTTGTAGATTCCCACAAGACTCACCACCATCGCACTCAGCACGCCACCGTCACCAAGAATGGTTACAAAATGAGGTTCCTCGCTTCATTTCCAGCGCAAAATGGCCACGAAAATCACCGGATACCAATCCGTTGGACTATAGTGTCTACAGTATTTTTGAAAGCAAGGTTGGCACTAAAAATTACCAAAGTGTCGATCACCTTAAGCAAGCGCTTCGTCGGGCCAAATGGGCCAAAATACCGCAGAGCAACATTCGGGCAGCGTGTGACGGTTTCATTGGCCGTTTGAAGGCAATAATTCGTGCCAAAGGTGACCAATTCGAACAAATCTAAACTTATTCTAAAATTTGATGCTATTGTCCGACATTTTTTGATTTCTTTTAATAAAATTAAAAAAATCTAAAAATTATGGCGTTTGACTTTGTTGCAGTTATTTTATCTTACCCTGTACGGCTTTTGATATTTATGAGTGCCAAAGTCGAAATCGAACTTTGCCTCTCCCAAAAATTTCACAGTTTTTCGATCTGTTTAATATTTTGCCGATTTTTTTCTAATTTTCATATCATCCGAAAAGTATGCAACGTTTAGTCTGCTTTCATAATTTGGGAGTCTAATAGTCAAAATCGATTTGGCCAGTCGTAAGGCAACTTTTTGTTATCGACGTTCGATTTAACAATCACAGATTTATTTTCACAACAGCCAAGAAGTATGCAACGAATAATCGACTTCAGACATTTAAAAGTCTAAAAATCGATATCGAATTTTATTTTTACGTAATAGGACTCTTGGTAATCTAAGTTTCATTTTTAACTGGACTTACTTTGATTTTCATCTCATCCAAAAAGTATGCAACATTTAATCATTTTTCACAACAGCCTGACATTTTTGAAAGTTTAAAAATCGATATCGAATTTTACACGACTCAATAGTGACTTTTGGTAATCTAATTTTCATTTTTGCTAGACTGACTTTTTTTTACACCATCCAAAAAGTATGCAACATTTAATCGAGTTCTGGCATTGTTGAGTCATTATATGTCATAATCAAAAATGGATCATAATTATTATTTCACAATTTATGAAAATTATATTTTTATATGTTTTCAAAGAAATCAATAGAAAGACTTACTCATTTCTGGTAACCATATAAGGGTGTTATTATTTCATGTCAGGACTTACCTAAAAATAGAAAAAAATAAGAAAAAATGTTATTTTATTTACATTATTTGCAGGAAAAAAGGAAAGTAATACCCATAGGAATAGGAGACTCCCACACAACCTGATTTTTTTCGGTCAACATAGATTCACCTACAGAACCTTGCTTTTCTCTGGTTCTGTAGGTGAATTTTGCTTTCCTATGTGTTTGTGTTTCTTATCCATATTTATAAAATTTTAATTTTCTACTTTCACAATTTTGAAATTTTCTTCCTTGGTCTCCTGATATATTATGTTAATATATGTTTATTTTGATAAATAGAAGGGTTGGTATCTCTGTTTTTTAGAACAAGTCTATTTTTGACTCGAAATCCATTGAGAATTGTCCTTACATTTTTTACATATTCCCAGAACCCCCTCCCTCTCCTTGTCACCCCCCTATCAATAAATGTTGCATATCAATCAATTACAGCTCGAAATAACCCCGTAATTTTTCTGTCACTTCAGCGAGCAAAAAAAAAAGTTTTTCTATTGTTCCCCAGAAATAATCACCTGTAAAAACCACATTACCCCAACAACAACAAAAAAAGAAATTTACACAAACCCTCCAACAACAACCACATGACAACAATTCCATTGCTTACCACAGTAAAAAAATGGAAATCAATCTATCAATCAAATCGCAACAACACCAGTAAAAAACAAAACCAAAAACACTAAAACTCAATAATTGTTGAATGTCTATTTTATTTATTTATATATTTATTTTTTTTTTTACAAGTATGAACTAAAGTATTTTGTACAAAATATTTCCATTTGAAGGTCTGTAACATAAGCTAGGCAAATTTATATGTAGCTAATTTTTTTCGCAGCATAATTTTGGGCCTGTTTCAAATTCACTCCTTTCTATATTCATAGTTGAGATATCAATCTAAACTTTCATAAAGCATTGGATTAAAAAAATCCATTTAAATTCTCATTTGAAACCCTGTAAAAGTTTAGCATTTTCCAAAGCATACTTTTGGGCGTATATAAAATCGTTTCAGGCCTGAAATGAAGGACACCTCTCAATATAAGCATATAATTTTACATATTTGATATTTTTTGAGTATACTTTTGGGCATAATTTGGATTTCGTTATTTGCACACGAGCCAACACTAGCTATAGAAGTTGTCTCTTGGCAAGGAGCTACAATTTTAAAGCTTTAAAATAAAATTAAAGCATTTTCAATATTTTACATCTTTCAAAGCATACTTTTGGGCATATATCAAATTCATTTTTTTGGACATTCATAGGTGGCTATTATCGGTTGCCTTCTTGCAGGTATAGATAATCTTGTCCAAAATGTCTCGTTCACTCATTCATTTAAACTTTTCTAAATCAGAGCTTGAAATTTCAAACATTTTCTATTTTCAGAGCATACTTTTAGGCATAATTTGGAATATTCATAGACGTACTAACGAATTTATCCCTGCATTTAAATTTAAAACCCTTTAAATACAGGGTGAAATGAAAAAACTGCAACAAAATCAAAAACCATAATTTTTACTTTTTCTCAATTTTATTCAATGAATGCAAAAATGTCGGAAATAGCATCACACTTTAAAATAAGTTTAGATTTGTTCGAATTGGCCAACTATGGCAAAAATTATGGCCTTCAAACGGTCAATGAAACCTTCACACGCTGTCCGAATGTTGCTCTGCGGTATTTTGGCCCATTCCCGGCGAAGTACATGCTTAAGGTGATCGACACTTGGGTATTTTTTAGTGCCAACCTTGCTTTCCAAAATACTCCAGACACAATAGGCCAACGGATTGGTGGCAATTGTGGGCTGGAAATGAAGTAAATCACCTCATTTTGTAACCATTCTTGGGCGGCGCGTGCTGAGTCCTGTTGGAATGTCCAAGATCTACGGCCAAAATGTTTGCGTGTCCAAGACATTAATACACCCTCCAGAATATTTTCGCGATAATATTCGGCATTTATTCTGTTGCCACGGTCGATTAATACGAGCGGAAAGCGACCATCGGCTGTTATGGCGGCCCACACCATCACCATGGCGGCGCTTAAGTTCTGGTGGCCAACCGAAGGTGCACATTTTCAGATGACCTCTTTGGCCTGCTGGACAACGAATGTTTTCCCATCGGAGAAAACTAAATTCTGCAAATTGAAATTTTCAGAGCATATATTTGGCAATAATTCGGATTCACACATTTCAATATTCTCCGAAGAGCATATTTTTGGCCATAATTCAGATTCACTTATTTCAATATTCTTCGAATAGCCATAGGATTTGTCACTCCGGCAGATTTGAAGCAAGCGATCTTTGGCAAGGAGTCTCCATTAATATATTCAACAAGTCTCCATTAGTATGGGCTTCATATGTTAAATATTTGGCATTTTTCAGAGCATATTTTTGGGCATATTTCACAATCTCATGTATTTGCATATTCATAGATGAGGTTTTAAATGAAACCAAAAATGCTCCAGTAACACTTCTTAACAGAAGCATAATTTTTTTTAAAATTTGACATTGTTAAGAGCATACTTTTGGGCAAATTTGAGTTTGACTTGTTGAATATTCATAGAAAGCATTTAGAATTTGTATTTTTGGCAGACATGAAATAATGTATTTTTGTCAACAAGCTCTCACTTAAGTTATCATTTCAAGCATTTAAATTTAAATATTTATCAAAGCATACTTTTGAGTACAATTCCGATTCGCTTTTTTTAATGTTCATAGAAGAGCTATAGCATTTGTCCATATCTAGCAGATATGAAGTAAAATATATTTATTTTCATTAAAATGCCAATAAATAAAATCTTATATTTTTGAAAAAATTTCACTCCATAATTTAAGGCATCTTTCAGGGTTACTTTTATTGAATATTAATAGAAGTACAAAAAGAGTCGTCATGCTGGCAGATATGAAATAAAAATGTTGGTCATTGATAACCCTATTAGAACAAGCTTAAAATTTTAATATGTATAATTTTTCAGAGCATACTTATAGGCACACTTCAGTTTTTTTATACTTTTTAGTAAATTAATTTATCTACGCAATATCTTACAATTTTAATATGCATCATTTTCCAGAGCATACTTTTAAGCACACTTTAATTTTTTTTTTATTTTCAGAAAATTAATTTATCCCCGCAATGTTGGGAAAATTAAAGAGAATAATTTATGTTTCTAATAAAAGGCCACAATTTATTTCGCTGTCCTCCCTAGCCTCCTAGGAGGTCACTGCAGATTTATTTTAAACTTGAGACATTTTTTGAAACCTCCATTTCGGATTAAGTCCTAATTCATGGCATACTCTAAGTTATTCTACGAAAATTTTCTTATTAATGGCCGCGGGACATCATTAGAATGGCATGGCTTAAAAATATGAGATTTTTTCTCTTCAAATTTCTTGCGAACCAATGAATAATGTTTGACATTACAAAAACAACAACAACAATATTTAGGCAATCATAAACAACAACAACAATAACGAAAAATCAAAATAAAACAACAACAAAAATCCAGCTACAATAACAATGAATAACTTTAAATAATGATGAATATTTACATAGCGCCTAAAGGTAGGCAATGTTTTTTGCATTTGGCCAACTTTGGGCTGAAGTGCGTGGCACAAAGCCGTACTGCCGCCGCTGATGATGTTGATGTTTTTAATTTCCGTTATATATTAACCAAAGGCGTGGTAAATTTTCTCATCACCATGCCGCGGGGAAAAGTCAATATGGTTGTTATTGTTGTTTTACTGATTTGATGAAATGTTCTATTTGTTATTGTTGTGTTTCTTTTTTTTTTTTTGTGTATGTTGAGTGTGAGCGTTGTATAGGGGGAAACATTAAAACCAAATTATTTCGTTGGAAGCCGAAACAACGTAACGTAAAATGCGTGTCTGTAATTTTCATCTGTGAATTATTGCTGCCATTATTGTTATTAGTAATTTGTTTGCTCTCTCATTCTGTTACATTTGCCCCCCTCCCCCCTCCCCTCGCTTTGTAGGGACATAAAAGAAAAATATAAATTATATTATTTGTTTATTTACTTTGGGAGGGTAGGGTGAGTGGGGAGATCGGCACTCTGCTTTTGTCATTATTTACTTTTCTATCTTCCGAAGTACACCATGAGAAATAAAATTCTCCACACAATTCTTCTCACTCTGGGTGACAATAAAAAAAACGCCCTCCGTTACGAATGTGGGGTTGGGGTAATGAACATGCTGATAATTTCTCGTTTCTGGCCCATTGTTGTCGTCGTCGTCATTTTTTCCACAACTCCTCGGCTGTTTTATGACAATAGGCAAAAAAGAGCACAAAAACGTCGACAGCAGCACCGAAACAAGGACATCAAATAAAATAATAGACAAATATCAAAGTAAATGTGAATGAAAATAGAAATGCCAAAGCGAAATGTTGTAGTTCAAGGCCAGTGCGTTGATTTAGTATTTAAATGCGTGAGATTGTTGAAGTGATGTGCCAAGGGGATTTTAAAATGGTAACATATTTTTCCGAATTATGAAAAAGGCAAATGGAATCAGAGCAAAAAATAAAAAAATGGGATTGAAAAAGTCCTCTAAATAATTTCGCCCTAAATGTATGCTTTAGATTTTGAGAAAAGTAACAGGTAAAAGTAGTAGTAGGTAAAGGGGGATTCTGTCCCTCTATAAGAAGACCATACAGGCTTCCTTGAATGGAAAGCTTTGGATATATTTGAAAATAAGACATCGTAGGAACTAATCTTCTCCGAGTAGAATTCTTATTGTTTTCAATGAAAATGAAATATATTGGTGCTTTACATGGATCACGATTTTCCAGGACGGGATTTTAAATTGGTCATATTTTTCCGATATATGAAAAACATAAGTCGAATTAATCTAAAAAACAAGAAAAATAGTTTTGAAAATGTCCTCTAAATAATTTTGGCCTAAAAGTTTGCTTTAGATTTCAGAAGAGTGACAGGTAAAAGTAGTAGTAGGTTAATGGGGATTCTGAGACCACTTGGGCTTCCTTGAATGGAAAGCTTTGGATATAATTGAAAATAAAACATCGTAGAAACTTATCTGCTATTATTAATAAAATTCCAATTGTTTTTAAAAGAAAACAATAAATTAAGGCCTTCCTATAAAACAAAATCTTCTAAATTTACAGGGTGATATAAAAAACTGCAACAAAGTCAATAACCATAATTTTTAAATTTTTTTTTTTTCAAATTTTTTTGAATGAAAGCAAAAAATTTCGGAAATAGCATCAAATTTTAGAATAAGTTAAGTTTTATTCGAATTGGTCACCTTTGGCACGAATTATGGCCTTCAAACGGCCAATGAAGCCGTCACACGCTGCCCGAATGTTGTTCTGCGGTATTTTCAACCATTTTCGGCGAAGCCCTTGCTTGAGGTGATCAACACTTTGTTACTTTTTAGTGCCAACCTTGCTTTCCAAAATACTCCAGACACAATAGTCCAATGAATCGGTATCCGGAGATTTTGGTGACCATTGTGTGCTGGAAATGAAGCGAGGAACCTCATTTTGTAACCATTTTTGGGTGGCGCGTGCTGAGTCCTATTGGAATGTCCAAGGTCTGCGGCCAAAATGTTTACGTACCCAAGGCTTTAATACACCCTCCAGAATGTTATCGCCATAATATTCGGCATTTATTCTGATAGTCGCCACGGTCGATTAATACGAGCGGAGAGCAACGATCGGCTTTTATGGCGGCCCACACCATCACCATGACTGGTGGCCAACCGAAGGTGCACATTTTCAGCTGGCCTCTTTGGCAAGTAAACATGAGCGGATCATTTTGTTTGTTTACAAACTGCTGGACAACGAATGTTTTCTCATCGGAGAAGCTGTCGGACGAGTGGCTTAGAAATGACAGCAGTTTGAATTTGGTTGCAGTTTTTTCATCTCACCCTCTAATAGCAATAGTCTGTAGCGCAACGATAGATTTTCGATAGTTAATTTGAGGCTTATCTATAGCTCATCGATGTCTCTGCAATAACTTGTCGATAAGCAATCGAGAGCTTACAGAAATCTTAAGGATAGTTTAACAATAACACGTCAGAGCCTCATCTATAGCTCTTCGATTGTTGATAGCCTTGATTGTAGCTCAACTATAACTCATCAATGATTTTTTGATACTTCAAAAGTAACTACAGATCTTCGATAGCTCAGCGGCACCTCATATTTCATATATCTCATAATTCATATATCTTGTCAATAGCTGAACAATAGATTGTCAATATTTATCTCCTTGAAAGCTCAACGATGACATATCCGTACCCCAACGATATCTAGTCAATTGGCCCGGCCCTTAGGAAACCTCTCTCTCATTTTTTATTATTTTTTTTTTTTTATTTTCAGACCCAGAGGTTTAAAAATATATTTTGCAGAACTTTTTATCGATAATACTCTCAGAACATCGACGACATAAAAGGATATTGTTTGGGAGAATCTCTGGTCTTTTTGATGGGGTTTCCGAAAAATTTAAAGATACTCCTAGTAAGAGTTTCACAACTTTATAAACCAGTCTATAGAGTTCTTTTGAAGAACAGATTTTTTTTCAGAAGTCAATGGTTCTTTTTGTAAAACCTTATTAGAATACCTATACGAAATCTTGTTTGGAGGGCCATCTAATATCCCATCCCAAGAGCTCTCCCGATAAATCAGAAAACCCGACTTTTTGATTACCTTGAAAGCTCATCTTTATTCTTCCAAAAATATCCCTGCAATAGACCACAAATTTTTTATTAGCAATTCCTTGAAATGTTTTCGTTTATAGACCAGCCTAAAACTATGCTAAGCTTTTTGGTTAATTCGTATTTATTTTCCTAACATTTTAGCACTGCCACATAACCACAATTAACACTTGTTTGAGTTAAAGCCTAACCAACAATCCACAAGCCAGTTAACTAATGAAGATAACTGTTTGCAAGTAAACACAAATACACACATTTGTTATATTCTCACACACAGACACACGCAAACACACATATATATATAGACAAACCTACACAAATAGCATATCTATCGTTTATTCGTTTACAAGATGATAATTTATTGCCAGCTAGTGTATCCTTTAATTGTTTATCCAACTGTGTGAGAGAGAATGTGAGAGAGAGAGTGAAAGCGAGTATGTGTGGGTAGTTTACAATGTTTGTTTGTCTGCTTGCTTGATTTACAGTTGTGTTCGTTTTTTCTTCGTCTTCTTCTTCTTTGTGACATTTCCTTGTAACAAACGTTTGAATGATGATGGTGATGGGCCAGGTTTTACAGCTGTTACTGGCAGTTGTGGGCGCTGAAGAAGATTGGAATTGATGTAAAAAACCAGCAACAACAAATAAACTATAATTTACTGCTTTGCGAAGAGCAAAAAAAACGAAGAAAACCAAACAACGAACACAAAAAAAAAAATTACGACAAGAAATGTCAATGTGTAATCCGTAATAGGATATATCGACGTGACATTTTATTTGCAATTAAATTAGGATTAACGATGGCCATTCACAGAGGTAAACAGACACACACACACCCACTCACATCTACACATGCATTGAGGCCCCAGTGAGTATCTAAATATATATCAACATGCTTTTGTTTGTAAAACATATATCACCTGAGGGGGGTCAACAGGGTCTCCATCCATCCATATATCGGCCAGACAACACCGAATAAAAAAAATGCGACATAACAAATGAAAATGAAAGGACAACATTTCAAAGAAATAAATAATAGACCCATACAAACGCTCACACACACACACCCAACCGCCCAAAGGGAGCGGGCACCAGAACCAAACAGAATATCTAATGTTAATAATACACCTCAGCTAGGCCAGCCGGCCGACCGACCGGTCTGCATGCTGTAAGCCCGCCTGCCCGCTGGCCAGTTTTTTTTTTTTTTTTTTTTTTTTTTCTAACGCACATTTCTAGTTTCCCAAAAAGGGCCTGCGGAGAAAATTAATAAAACTTGTCTCCTGAGTCCAACGACAGCTAACTGTTGAAAATAAGGACAGCTTGGACATAGATTGAGATCGACCTGAAATGTATTTCATTCTATTTTGTTTTTTTTTTTTTTTAACAAAAATTTTTTTATTTGCCTACGACGAATAGCTTTGTTTTTTAGGCTTTGTTTTGTGGATAAATTGTTGTGATAAGGCTGACAGTGGTAAACGAGAAAAAAAGCCAGACATTTGGACAGTTTGGTAAACATTTTCAATAAATATATCACTCGGCTGACAGACAATGACATTAATGTTACAAAAATTATTTGGGGGCCTAATACTGGTGCATACTTTTGGGGGTTAGTTTTGGAAGTTGTTCTAATAAATGGAAATAGGTTGGGAATTAATTAGAGATGAGAACAAACTTCTCTTTTAATTGACAGAAATGGACTTGGTTCAGGCTCAGGTGACATTTTCTAGAGCGAACTCCCCATTCTTCTCTTTTAATTGACAGAAATGGACTTGGTTCAGGCTCAGGTGACATTTTCTAGAGCGAACTCCCCATATTGTCCTATAGAGCACCATCAAGGAGTTCTCAGAATTTATATTTGAAAAAGACTTTCCTTCCTCTCAAATCATATAAAGGATGAACTCACAGGTCTTCTAGAGAATGACTTCCAGTTTTTTTCTTTTTTTGAGTATTCCTCACAGATCTCTTATAGGAGACCTGATTTGTCCTTATTTTTCAGATATCAGGAAACTCAATGTGCATTTTTATCACAGTCTTTATAGGTATTGATATCGAGGACTTCATGAATCTTTTATGTAAAGATGTCATGTAGAGAACAGTGCTGGCCACTTGCAGAAGACATTGCAGGTCTTTTGACTAAAGACCTCCACACCTAATTAAAAAAAAACTCATATCAAAGACTTCACAGAAATCCCCACATGTCCTTCTTAACAAGGATCTTATGGGGTCTTCTCATCAAGGACTTCGTAAGTCTTTTTGAAGAGGGCCTCACAGGTAGTCTCATAGGGTAGCTGACAAGTTTTCCTATAAAATATCTTACAGGTCTATTGTGAAGGACATTGCAGATCTTCTAACTAAAGACCTCTCAGACCTGCTGAAAAAACCTCCCAAGAAAGAACTGTCAGAAATCCTCATGAGCTTCTCTCATCAAGAACCCCATGAATCCCCTTATGGAAGTCCTCAGAGGATTTTTCATAGAAGGCTACACATGTCTTCTTTTGGAAAATATCACCGCTATTCCTAAAGTAGACCTCACATAGAAGACCTTTAAGTCCTTGTCCTAAGTCCTTCGCAAGTCACCTTTTAGAACATCTCACCGATCTTCTCATAGAAAACCTGTCAGGTCTTCTCATAGAAGAATCTTTCTTTGAAATACCAAACAAGTCTTAACATAGAAAACCTTACAAACCTTCTTTTGGAGGACCTCATGAGTCCTTTTATAAAATACCTTTATTTGTTCTTATAAAAGACTTCGCAAATCCTCACGCCGAACATTTCCCAGGCCATCCTATGAAAGTTCTCCCAAAATCACCCAAAGAAGATCTCATTAGACTTTGGAGAGAAGACCCTGCAAATCTACCAGCAGCTCTCATAAAGCCTCATAGAAAAGTCCTTCCAAAAAAAAAAAACTTTCCACTTCTTAAAGGAGACCCCAGCGGTTCCTTAAAGGAGGACTCACATATCTTGATTTAAGGAAGATCCCAAAGGCTTCCAGGGAACCAAATACTCTTCCTGAAGAGAAGAGATCCCGCAATTATGTTGAAAGCTCTCCCAGGATTTTCAAATCGGACCAAATAATCTGACGAGGTGTTGAAAGACCGAAAGATTCTCTAAAAAGACAGTGGGGTTTTCTAAAGACTACCAGGTCTTCCTCAAAAAAAAAGGTCGAGAAGAAAAAAATACTTTTGAGGCGACTCAAAGGTTTTCGAGAAGATCTGATGGAAAGCCAAAGGGCTGTTCGATAGAAAAAAAGTTCGACCACTTTTCGATCTTGCAGAGGACCAGAAGAACCTACAGAAGATAAAATTGTCTCTCCGAAGACCAAGCCTTCGTAGAGAGAACAAGAAACGATTAGCTCTCACAGAGCTTTGTAGAGAAGGTTTTCCAAAAAACTAACCACTTCAGCGGATCCTTGAAGGAAGGCTGTCATTACTCGCTTCACAGAAGACCACATGGTTTCCCAGAGAGCTCCATTTGACCTCCACAAGAAGAAAAGAAGAAGTCCCAATATAATAACGAAAGCACTTCCAAAAGATCTGAGGTTTTCCAGAAGACTGAAAGGTTTTTCGAAAGAAACAGAAAACAGGTCTACCAGTGGAAGGTCCACATGAAAGTTTTCCGAAAGACCAAAAATCATTCAGAAAGAATAAATGACATTTCGACCAAAAATGTTTCCACAAAACCACTTTGAGAAAAGCAAACGTTTTCCCAAGAAACCAAAAGATTTTCCAGAAGATATGCAGGTTTTTAGGAACACCAATGGGTCTCTTAATAGAAAAACAGTCCTGACACCTTTCAGAAAACCAGAAGTCCTTGCAGAAGATAAAAATGTCTCTGAGAAGACCACATATTTGTCCAGTTTGTTTTCTTAAGGCAAACAAGCCTTAGACAAAACAAAACAACCGGGGGGCCGCAAAAGTTTTCCCAGAAGAACAGAAGGTTTTTCGGGAAGATCTGAAGGTTTTCAGGAACAAAAATGGTTCCGATAATAGAAAAAAAAATTCTATCACCTTTCAGTCTTTCAGAAGACCAGAAGTACTTGCACAAGATAAAGCAGTTTCCATATATTCTTACAGAGGAGCTGAAGCACCTTTAGATTACCAGAAAATCATCCAAGGTAAAGAAAACTCTCCCAAAAGAAAGGAAATGATTTCAGAAGTACAGAAAGTTTCGGAAGTCTAAGTCTTTCTTAAGCAGAGAGTCTTCTAGAGGACAATAAGGGCTTTATGGAAGACCACAATTATTTCCACAATCCAAAGAAGTAAAAAACTTTTTCAAAAAAAAAAAAGAATAGAAATTCTTTAGACTATCGGAAGGTGTTTTAAAGCTCCTCAAATTTCTTTAGGGCACCAGGGAACATTCACTAATGTGTATTTCCGGAGGGGCAGGGGTTTTTTTCAAATATAACCAACAAAAATAAACTTTTCCATGTAAAATATAAACAAATAGCAAAAAGGAACCCTCTCGTAGGAGGCCCAGCCCCCACACCCCACGTTCTTTCCAGATCGGAACCGAAGGCCGTCTAAAGTTCCAAAAATTTTGTAGAAACTCGACTGAAAGCCCTCCGTCCATATTTTTTTCATTTAAGAGAAATAAAATATCTTAATTATGTATGCATTGTGGCATTTTCATTTCATTGCCACATTCCACAGCATACATTTAGGCTGTCATATAAAAGTAATTGCAATCTATATATATAAATATAAAGAAAGGCAGAAAAAAAATATTTGTTTTATATTTTATTTATTTTGTCATTTTATTAGCCACATAAAAAAGCAACAACTGTAACAATCCACACAAACACACACACACATATTTATTTGTCTAGCAACGACACACACCGGACTCTGTTGCTTTTCATCATAAAAACCCATGGATGAACTTTGTTGCTGTTGTAGATGTGGTGGTCGGTTTCTTTGTAATAATACTCGTATTTTCGTTTACCAGATGATGTTAACAAGTTTATATAAAGGTCATTTTAATATGGTTAACAGTTTTGGCTATGGCCTACGAAAACCACAAAAACCACAACGAGAAGACTACGAGGTTGTTGTTGTTGGCCTACGCACACACAACTCAGGAGAAGAGGAGGAAGAGGGGGGGGGGAGGGGGGTGAAGCAGCTGAAGGCGTGCTTGAGTATATTTCCAAATGGACACTGCTGCCCACACTGATATAAAAATATTTATGTGTGTGTGTGTGAGTACCTTTGGAAAACCAATACATTTATCAATTGGATTGGTTATTTATTGCTGATGACCGGCCAGCCACACGATGAGAATGGCCCAGATGACGAGGATGGCAATTTTTTTTTTTTTTGGTCAAAGCCAATGACCATCAATAGATTGATGACGCTAACGCTAGCAGGTCTCACACACACACACCTGGTTTTCTGATATCTCGGTGTGTTTTTGTGTATATGTTGCGGTATGGTTTTCTATCATTGTGTCAGAATTTCTTAATATCAATATTTGTGCAAATTTATCCTTGTTTCGGCTATTGCTGTCATTGTCTGTCGGTATCTGTAGTTTTCCTTTCATTCGAGTTCTGATGAAAATGCGTCAAACCCATTTTCATTTCGTATTGAATTTCTTGATGATATGTTTGCTAATGAAACTGCTCCGTTTATTTTGGGTTAGTTGCCTTCGTTTTGTTATTTAGGCAGTTTTATGGTCTTGTTTTATGGAATTGATTTAAATTATTTCAAATTAATTTTTAGGCATAGAAATGTGTGAAAATTTCGAATTTCATCAGGGAAAAATTTGGAAAAATGGTAAATATTTAATAAATTTATTTTGTTTTAGTAATTTTTGGTATTTAATTTAAATTGGTATTTAATTTAATATTTTAAAATCAACGAAAAAAAAGACGCAATAAATTTTAATTGAATTGAAAATTAACAAAAATCAAATTTTGCCTGAAAGTATGCTACAAATTATGATGTTTAAAAAAAGGAAAATATTTTCCCTTCTTTCGTAATCAACATACTGTCTATATCACATAAACAATATCCAAAAATTTTAACCTAAAATATGTTACGTTAACACCAATAGATTTTTGCCTAAAAGTAGGCAACAATTTCGGCAACGTTGTAAAACAAAGGTTAAAGGTTATAATTCCTTGCAAAATCGTCATTTTAAGAGTATAAGGAAGGCGACTCATGTATTTTTTGGCAGCTTACATAGCCGTTCTTCCAGAAGACCTCTCACAGAGGTTTGGGAATCCAGAAAGTTCGCTCTAAAGTAAGATGTTGAACAGAAAATGTCCTCGTCTCGTCATCGAAGAACTCACAGAAATTCTCACATGTCTTTCTTATCCAGAACTTTATGGGTCTGCTTTTCATGGACTTCGTGAATACTTTTGCAAAGGTCCACAAAAGAATTCTCATAGCTGTCAAATCTTTCCATAAAATACCTGACAGAAAACTTTAAAAAAAAAACATTGCAGTTCTTTGCACTAAAGGCCTCGCAGATCAGCTTGAAGAAAAACGAAGAACTCGAAGAACCTTGATAAGGTCTTCCCTTATCAAGAACCCCATAGGTATTTTTTTTTCGAAGACTTCTCATAGAAAACCTCCCACTACTCCTTGTGGAGGATATCACAGCTATTCTCAAAGAAGACCGAATTTAAAAGACCTCATTGATCCCTCGCAAGCCTCCGCATAGAAAGTCTCACAGAAGACTTTAGAGATCGCCTTGTAGAGCATCTGCCAGTCTTCTTGTAGAAGAACACACAACTCTTCCATAGAACACATCAAGTCCTAGAAAAAAAAATACGATTCTTCTTTTAAAAGATCTCATGGATCCTCTTGTAAAATACCCTAAGGTCATCATAAAAATTACCTCACAAATCCTTCGTAGAACATTTCCCAGGCCATACTATAAAGTTCCTCACAAACCTCCTTTTCTTTGCCTTTAAGAAATAAAAAGGGTTTTTCTAGAAAAGATCTCAAGGCTCTGGAAGACCTAAAGGCCTTCTGTTGGCTCTAAAAGACCTGAAGGGCTTCGGAACAGCTCAAGACTTTTTATTGGCTATTCAGAAGAACTCAAAGCCTTATTTTGGCTTTAGAACAACTCAAGGCCTTCTATTTGCTATAGAGAAGACCACAAGGTCTACTATTGGCTCTAGAAGACCACAAGGCCCTCTCTTAACACTAGAAGACCTCAAGGCCTTATATTGGCTTTGGAAGACCTCAAGCTTTCTATTGACTCTGTATGAAAACAAGGCCTTCTTTGTTCAGGAAAACCTAAAGGCCTTCTGTTAACTCTGGAAGTCCCCAAGGCCCTCTATTGACTCTGAAGACCTCAATGCCTTATATTGACTCTGGAAGACATCAAGGGTCTGGAAGACATCAAGGGTCTGGAAGACCTCAAGGTCTTATATTGCCTATAGAAGACCTCAAGGCCTCATATTTACTCAGGAAGAAGTCAAGGCCTTCATATTGACTCTGGAAGACTTCAAAACCTTCTATTGCCTACAGAAAATCTCAAGGCCTTCTTTTGGCTTCAGAAGAACTCAAGGCCTTATTTTGGCTGTAGAACGAATCAAGGCATATATATTGGCTATAGAAGACCTCAAGGCCTTCTTTTGACTACAGAAGAACTCAAGGCCTTCTCTTAACACTAGAAGACCTCAAGGCCTTATATTGGCTTTGGAAGACCTCAAAGCTTTATATTGGCTCTGAAAGGCCTCAAGGCCTTATATTGCCTTTAGAAGACCTCAAGGCATTCTCTTGACTCTGGAAGTCCCCAAGGCCTTCTATTGAATCTGGAAGACCTCAAGGGCTTATATTGGCTCTGAAAGGCCTCAAGGCCTTATATTGCCTTTAGAAGACCTCAAGGCATTCTCTTGACTCTGGAAGTCCCCAAGGCCTTCTATTGAATCTGGAAGACCTCAAGGGCTTATATTGGCTCTGAAAGGCCTAAAGGCCTTTTATTGCCTATAAAATACCTCAAGACCTCACATTGACTCAGAAAGGCATTCTAGTGGCTCTAAAAGACCTCAGACCCTCATATTGACTCTGGAAGACCTCAAGGCCTTCTATGGGCTACAGAAAATCTATAGGCCATATACTGGTTCTGGAAGACCTCAAGATCTTCTATTGGCTCTGGAATACCTTCTATTCCTTCTATTTATTTGACATATTTTTTTAAGAAGTTATCATCACAAAATTTATTTTTTCTCTCCACATTTCCTTCGCCCTCCCATCCCCCTGCTCCTCCTTAAAACCAAATAAACCTTACAATTATGTGTGAAAAATGGGGAAAGAAGGACTTGCTTTTTTTCAATAATTTGTGAGTTATCATTAATCTTCATCATATTTGCCACTTTGTTGTATGCCTTGCTTCCATTCTACCTTCCCTCTTTGTTCCTCCGTTTCTTCCTCCATTCGTTTGCTGCCGGTAAGCACTTTTGCAAAACGTAACTCAAAAAAAATAAACAAAGTGATGACGACGGTGATGGTTTGAATGATATATGATGGCAGATGGCTGGCAATGACGATGACGGTGTGGAGGTGTGCTACTGGGTTTAAGCCACAAACACCAACTCACCCACACACACACGCACACACAAAACATAAACACTTTGTGTTCTCTTAACTTTTGACTTGCTAAGTAATTTTTTCCAGCTTTTTTTCGAACATTTTTCAATTCCAGTTTTTTTTTCTTTCGAACAAAACCACCAACACCAAGTTAAATTGTAAAATTCTGTTTTGTGATGGTGAGAGGGCTGGAGGAGGGAGGGTTGTGCTAATGTAATCCAGCTTTAACTCAAACACAACAACGAGAAAACGGAGCAGAGAAGAAGAATATGCAAAAGAAACAAAGCAACGTAGCAAAATAACAACAATTGTTTTGTCAGTTGACAGTTTGTCATCAATCATATCTTTTTTGTGTTGTTGCTGTTGTCACACAGTGCCACAACAACAGCAACAACAAGACAAATGCCACAATTCTTGGGGATTTGCTTTTGCTTATTGCAGGCTTAGCTACAGCCAGTGCTGTCAATGTTGTCTCTGTCCCTGTCTCTGCCTCTGTTGCTGCCAAATGAAGTTCGTTCGTTTGGGGAAATAGAGCTTGCAACTGTAATAGGTTTTCCAGTTGTTGGTGTTGTTGTTGTTACTACTAAAACCCACTCATCAAGCTCAATAACAAAAACGTCATATTGATTGGTCACTTAAGTTTTCACCCCTTCGCAAGCGATTTGATGAATTATCGAACAATAATGGACAATAGCCCCTAACGAGGTAATATTTGTCACACACACACAGAAAGACAAAGAAATACAAATGACCATTGTGGATATTGTTTAAATCCCAAGCAATTTCTGCAATGTCTAAATTGAGACAAGTTATCTATCAAATTGCAAAACAAAAGGATTTACATAGAAAGGGAGACGGAAAGAGGGATTTGTTTCTTATTACTACATGAGACATTTAAAAGAGATTAAAAGGAGATTTGATTATAGAGAACGGAAAAAAAGGATTTCAGAAAAATATATAAAAAATGAGAAAATATTTCTTTTTTCCCAAAAGTATGCTTCATTTTTTTAAATTAATGGAATTCTACTCCTCGTAGAGAATTGATTGAATTTTAAATAATTTGGCTACAGACTTGAATTATTAAAGAATTTTTTTCCCAAGGACCTTCAATTTTTCCACGGATTTTTATAACAACACTTTTTTAAGAATCTTCAGGGCGAATTATTGGGAGTAATTAGGAATATCCTTCCGGGCACCTTTTGAAAGACATATGGGGTTTAAAAAAATATAAATTCTTTTGGATTTATGGAAGGACTTTCAGTGCCTAAACTTGGATTTCATAACAATAATTTTTAAAGGACACACAAGGTTTATGAATTTTTTAAAAATATTTTTTCATTGACCAACAGAGCCTCAAATGTATTGCGTATGCAATATTTTCTCAGGGATAAAAAACTTGGGTTTTTGAATAAATTTTTTTTCAAGGAATTTCAGGACTACAATATTTGTTTATTTTAAGACTTTGAAAGTCGTACATTTGACAACAGCATTCGGGTACAAGGATCTGTAGGGCTACAAACGTAAAAATTTTAAGAACATATTTTCAAGGACCTTCAAGAATACAAATCTTGGTTTTATTTAGAATATTTTGAAGGGTCCTTCAGGGCTACAAACGTGGACTTTTCAATGGGTGTTAAGGGCCTAAAAACGTTGACTTTCTTTATTAAAAATATTTTTCCAAAGAGTTGAAACGTAATTTTTTTAATTTATTAGAAGATTTTCCCAGGACCTTTTAGGTTCCAAGAGTGGATTTTCTAGAATACTTTTCAAAGGACCTTTTCGAAGATTTCCATTAATTTCTTTAATTTATGTTTAAAGAATTAAGAGGTCTTAAAATTTGAAAGAGTATTTTTAAGGGCGTTTATGTCTTCACGTGTGGATCTTATTACGAATATTTTTCCAAGGACTATTTATAATGCGTATATGTGTATTTTAGAGCTTGGGCTTTTTTTCGGATATTTTTTCAAGGACTCACATTTATTTATTAATTTTTTTTGTAATTATTTTAAAGTATTCTGTGGGCTGCAATTTTGAAGAAAATTTTTCAATTTTTTTAGGTCTTCTAACGTGGATATTTTGGAACATTTTTCTCAAGTACCTTCATGGCTACTAAGGTGAATTTGTTTAAAAGACTTTCCGGGCTACAAATTGTATTAATTCAAAATTTCAAAGAGAAACGTAGATTTATTTCAACATTTTTTTTTTCCAAGGACCTCCAAGGTTGGATTCTTCAAAAATATTTTTTCCAGGGCCTTCAGTGCTACAATCATGTATTTTAAAGGATTTGAGGGCTTAAATCTGATATTTTTAAGAACATTCAGCTTTTATTAAGAATATTTTTCAAAGGTTCTTCAGGACTAGAAACAAGAACATTTTAGGGCAACCAACTGGAATTTTTGAGAATATTTACAAGAAAAGGTGTGGATTTATTAAAGGATAAATTTCCAAGTACCTTTAGGTGAAGAAAGGTGGATTTATTTAAATCTTTATTTGAATTTCTTCAAGGAAATCCTGCACCTACTGAAAGGACCCGTTGAGAAACAAAAGTAAATTTTTGTAAAATTATATTTTTGTTTCGTTTGTTTTCCTTCTCTTGAAAGTATGCAACGTTTTTTTTAATATATAAAAATTTCAAATATTTAAAAATTTCAAATAAACGATCGAGTTTACCTGGACATAGGTGCCATCCTTTTCTCTTTGAAATTTGTCATACAAACTCCCCTGAAGTATGCAACAAAAACGGTTTAAAGAGTCATTTTAAGCTTTTGTATTTCTTTTATTTGAGACTGCTACAACCGTCCTTTCCTCTAACAGAAGTATTCAAAATTTCCCTGGGATATTCGACAAAGTGAGCCCCCTAAACAGTTGAAACCCATTTAACATTTTTTGAGAGCTTTTGACTTCTGTATTTAAATCTAATTATTTTGAATCCTATATTTGAGACCCCTACTACCGCTTACTCATCGCACAAAAGTCTGCATCAGCCAACATATCTCCTTGTGTATTTCACAAAGTAACTCCCTTGAAGTATGCAATACGAAATCAGTTTTAAATTATTAAACATATGTTCTGCGGCTTTATATTTGAGTTGGTAATTACAGCTTTTTCTAACTTTGCAAAGGAATTCCTCCAAAAGTATGCAATTGAATGTAATTTCAAACCAATTAACGTATACTTATGTCTTATGACTTCTATTTTTTTATCTGTTTCATTCCTAACCTATATATTTGAGACTCCAGCAACCGATTCTTCTTCTCACAGAAGTATGCAATATTTTTTAATATTTTCTATAGCCCATCAAAATTATTTAAGAGCAGTCAAATACCTTTTAGGGGTTACAGAGTGTACATCCCCCTGCAAAGTATGCAATATATGTTGTTAACCACCTACAATGCTATCGAGGATATTCTATGTGACCCCAGAGAATTTTATGCAATGCTCCAGTCAAATATTTTTTTATTATTTCCCAAAAGTATGCAATGTATTCGAATATATGTAACGCCCTAAAACATGCAACATTTATACAGCTCTGTTATATTATTTCCTTGAAATTGTTAACCAAAAAATAATTTCTATTTAAAAAAGAAGCACATCAATTAAAATACAAAAAATATTTATTTTCTATTTCCCCTAAAAATATGCAATGCAGTTTAATATTTCCAACGTTCTGAAGTATGCAACATTTATGCAGCTCGAATTTGTTAAAAAAAATATTTTATATTTTAAAGAAAGCGCATCAAAAATAAATCAAAAATGTTTGTTTTCTATTCCCCTAAAAATATGCAATATATTTAAATATTTCTAACGTCTTGAAGTATGCAGCATTTATGTAGCATATTGGTATCATTTCCCAAAATTATATAACCATGTTTATTTTATGAAAAAAACAATAATTCAATAACAAAAACATTTATTTAACATTCTCCTAAAACTATGCAACATATTTTAGCATTTCACAACACCCACAGCCACTAAAATAACCACAGCATCTAAAAACTGCATTCACTGATATTTAAATCACCCACCTTCCCCGTGGTCTTCCACAAAATTAACCTTTTCACACCAAAACATATTTTTAGACAAGTTAATGACCCCTTTTATTAAACCGTTTAATTGGTGTGAACAATGGGCCCCGTCTGTTGTGTGAGCGTGTGTGTGTGCCTGTGTGTGAGCTCATTTGGGTGTTATAAATACTAGCATTATTATATGCAGAATCTCTGTATATATACAATATTATTCCTGTGGTCGTAGCTTTGTTCTGTTGTTTTGGTAATAGCTATGACGTAAATCCTTGGGATGTAACATTTACCGGTTAATTGTCATGGTGTTGGTTTAAGCGTTATTTTTCCCACACGCACACAGAGAGAGACACACACATATGTATATATACTCAGACACCGAGATGACATCCTCTTTGCCCACAGCATATACTCAATGAATGAATATTTTCAAGTCCTAGCAAGTCATGTCAAGAGTCGGTGATATAATACCTAGAGGCACGTGTTCAAAATTAATACTGAACTTTGCCGTTGTCTCTAGCTTGTGCTGGCTACCCCCTATCTTCCTCTTCTTCTTCTTCTTCGCCGTCGTCGTTCTCGCTGTTTTGTGCAAGGCTTTGAAATCAATAAATAATGACATCATTCTCCTGCATTCTAAGAATAGGTATGGACCAGCAAAAAACAAAAACGAATACGATGCTCAACTCAAAAGAACAAACAATGGCAGAACGTGAGCTGTGATTCAATTTCTCAATGAGACAAAACAATTTCAAAAGAATTTCTGGTTTTCAAAATGGAAATTGAATTAAATAATATTTGTTTCGTTTTTTTTTTTTTCCAGAAAAAGATTCAATTTCAAAAAATTCTAATTTTAGCCAATGAAAGTCTCTTCTCTAAAAATAATGGAAAAATTGTGCCATGTGAGTGTGGTAGTGTGAGAGTAAAAATAAAACTGCACTTGTTTTGAATGACTGACTTGTCGGGAAAACAATTCTCTACTCACTCACACATACACACTCACACACACACGCCGAGAAGAAAACTGTGATTCATAATTATGGCATAACATGGCATGTTTTGTTATCCTTCCCGCATTTTTTCCGTTTCACACACAGATACACTCACTCGCACACACACAGAGATGTATTTTCCAACAATGAAATATGACAACAACAGCAGCTCCACTAGTTTACAAAAATCTCTGGTTTTCCCGGTACGACTACATCAGTGTGTGTGTGTCCGTCTGTGTGTGTGAAATATAATCATCACCCTGGCCAGGCGTCACAAACATCACCAGGCTCATAACAATAAACTATGTGTGTGTGTGTGTGTTTAAGGACATAAGTATGTGTTAAAAAATGCAAAAATCATTCAGTATTTACCAACACCCATACATGTGCAACTCTGTGGCTATGTGTGTGCACCCTAATAATAACACTATCATCAACACTTGTACCAAGTCACGCACACACAGCCACACACACATTATCACACAACCGAGATACTATGCCATCATCATTGTGTGTAACCTGACTGGCTGACTGACTACATGCCAGCCTCAATGGCTGTTGTTCTTTGTGTGTGCGTGTATATGTGTGTGTGTACGTGTGTTTGGAGCAACACTTGTTATTGCTGCCAACAACAGTGGCGACCTCAGCACCACATCCGTTTCTCATTTCGTTGCGCCAGGCATCATCAGGAAACCCCATGGTATAGCCTGGCGGCATAATGTTGTCATGTTGTTACGGAATGAATGCATTTTTCCTGGGCCAGGGATAACCCTCGAAAAATAAATGTTATACCATTCTTTGCCACAAAAAAGAGAGAGAGAGTGAGAGAGAGACCGAGACAGATAGGCCGCTGACAGTGACATTGAGAAAGGGGAGACTGTGTGATTTGTTTTGGTTTTGGTTAGAAAGGGATTTTTTATATAGAGCAAGGTCCTGGAGGAAAATAATGGTTGGGGGAATTTTTGTTGTTCGTCACCACAAAGTGTTAATTGAGAGGAAAATGTACCCCAAAGGGAACAATAATTTCTATGACATTTGGGACTAAATTTTTGGATTTTTTTGGGACTATCTCAGCTACAAATTTTACACAATCTTGCATTTTTCTAGATTCAAGAGCCTTCAGTGTTGCTACCTATGTGGGGTTTTAAGCATCAACATTAAACAAGAACCTTTAAACCTTAAAAATTTTGCCAAAGGACCTATTGTGGCCTATTTATATAATTTAGGGATCTTCGAAGCATGCGTGGATTTTTTTTAAAATGTATTCGAGTAATGTTGGAGCCACATTTTTGGATTAAAGAATATTATTCAAGGACTTTAAGAGTCGCATAAGTGTATTTTTTGAAGAATATATTCTTCAAGGACCTTCAAAGACAGGCATGTGGATGATATTTAAGAATACTTTATAAAGAACTTAGAGGCACATTATTGGTTTTTTTTTTTTAAGAATATTTTTGAGGAACATTTGGGAGACATGCGAGGAGTTTTTAACGGATAATTTTTCAAGGACAAAATTTTATTTAAAAGATTTTTTTTCAAAGTCCTTTTGAGACTTATACATGTACTTTTTGAAGCATAATTTTGGAAGAACTTTTGAGATACATGCGTGTATTGCTTAAAGGATAATTTTTTAAGGACTTTTATAGGCGGATAAAATGTAATTTTTAAGCATCAGGGGTGATTTTCAATATTCTAGAATTCTTTAAGGACCACCTGCGAAGATTCCTCCCAGTTATTTGTTAAGGACAAAATTCGTGGATTTTTGAAAGGATAAAAAGATTTAGGGACCTATAGAGTTTTAAGAATAATATTTCACGGACCATCGGGTTTTTCAGAACACTTTTGTATTCTTCAGGACCACCTGGGAAGATTCCTCGCTGTTATTTGTTAAGGACCAAATGCGTGGATTTTTGAAAGGATAAAAAGGTTTAGGGACCTACAGAGTTTTAAGAATAATAGTTAATGGATCTTTGGATTTTTAAGAACACTTTTGTATTCTTCAGGACAATCCTTCAAGGACCTTGGATTTTTAAGGATATTTTTACAAAGTCCTTTGCATTTTTGAGGATTATTTTTAATTACATTTCTTTGGATTTTTGAGGATAATATAAAAGGATATTTGCATTTGTATGGATAATTGTTCAAGGGCCTTTTGATTTTTAAGACAATAGTAAGAAACCTTGTTATAAGGAATATCTACATCCTTTGAATTTTTAAGGATAATTTTACAAGAACCTTTTGGCTCACGTAAAAGAATTTCTAAAAGGGATAATTTTTTAAGAACCTTGGAATTTGTATGGATATTATGTCACTGTCCTTGGCTTTTTAAGGATAACATTTTAAGGACCTTTTCAGGTTACTGTGGGAGTAATTGCAGAATATTTTTAAGGAATTTACGAGCTACATTCCTTCTAGGACCTTCATAGCAGCTCTAAGTAATTTTTAAGGACTAGTAGTTTTTTAAGAGCTAGTCTTCCTGAATCTTTTTATATTTTTCTAGGGTCGGAGCTAGTATTTTAGGATCTTTGAAATAATTTTAAATACAATTTTCCTTTTTTTTTTAATTTTTTGAAGAACCTTAAGATCTATTTTTTCTGAACTTATTTTAGAATTTTTGAAAGTATTTGTGTGTCGAGCGTTCTGAATGTATTTTTCTGAAATTATTTGGAAGAGCTAAATTTTTTCGAAAATAAATATTCAGAATTCTGTAAAATTATAAAGGACTTTCAGAACTATTTTTTTAAAATTCCTTGCAGAGCTTACTCTGATTTTTTTTTTTTTTTTTTTTTTTTGATATTTTTTAAGAACTTGAACGGAATGTTTTTAAGGACTTAGATGGCATTTTTCAGATTTTTTAATATTTCTAAAGGATTTGGAGATTAGAATTTTAAAACTTTTCAAATTTTCTATTTCTTTCTGACTTCTGATTTCTAAGTTTTTCTTTGAAATTTTCGGAGGGACATTTGAACTATTTTTTTTTCAGGATTATTTTAAGAGAACATTCCAGAGCAAAAATTGCTGATTTGTATTTACTTTTTAGGTTTTCGATTAAATTATGATGGGGTATTTGCATATTTTTTTAGATTATTTTACTAATTTTTTGAATACAGATTTTTTAATTTTTTGAGGGTTTCCGAATATTTAAAGGGCATGTCGGAGCCAGGATTCCAAAAATCAAAATCTTGAAGAACATTATGAACTAGAATGTTTTCTTCGTAGCCTTTGAATTATTTCCACTGTCATTTGAAACAAAAATAGATTTTTGTCTCATTGAAGCTCTGTTTTATTTGCTTTCCTTTACGAAATTCGAAGACAGATCTAGGAAGCAATAAAAAAACTCCAACATGGTCTTATATAAAAAAATATCAAGAAAACCTCAGTAAACCGCATGGCATAATCACTTGGGCACACACACAATGTCTCTTACACACACACACACACAAATACAATTGTACACCAGTACCCAACAAGAAACACACACATATGATTTTTCTCTACTTTCTTGTTGACAAAGTGCCAAAAGACAAACAACTTACATACACATATGAAACAATGTATATATGTGTGTGTGTGTGTGTGTGTGTATATCATTCATTGTCTTGCCTAGGTTATTTTTTCGGTTAACGAAATTTCTCTACTCTCAGTCTTCTATTCTTCGTTTTCTTTTTATTTAGTTGTGAGTGTGTGTGTATATGTTGATATGTGAAGTTTTGTTTTTTCATTATTTTATTCCACCTTGTTTCTTGACTCCTTGTTAAAACATTTTTTTCCTGGGAAGGCTCATTATGAAGTCTGTGTGTGTGTGTGTGTAAAAGTATGTGTGTTTGTGCACTGCCTAACATTTTCGCTATGACCCATACAGCCAAGCTGACGACGACAAAAACAAATAGGAAACGACCAGATTTTCTTTTTCCTCTGTTGCCATGTCAGTCTAGCCAGAAAACACAACAACCGAACAACGAACAACGTTTTTAATGGCCTTTCTCAACTTGGAATTGAGTCCATTAAAGTTCTGCACAAACAACATGCCAAAGGAACATAAACAGCATCCTGTATGACGATCAGACAGAGTTTTTTTAGGCAAAACGTGGATTTTGAGGATTTTTGGAAAAAAAGTTAGAAAATGAAAGAAACTTGAAATTTCCCTATTTTTTGGAGATAAAATCATGGATTTTCAAAAATGTATTTTGAATAGGAGTCTCCTTAAAGATTATAAGATTTGTAATTGTAAAACTTTGATGGACGCTGAGAGCCTTAAAAATTTGATTTTCTTTTAATATTTTCCTAAAGTCGAGCGGAGCACTACCTGGATTTATTAAGAATATTTCTCAAGGACTTTCAGGGATACATATATATGTTGAAAATCAATTTTATATTTTTTCATGGTGGATTATTAAGGTACATAATATAAATATATTGAACAGAATTGAACACAATTCTAGATTTTTGTGATTTAATTTTAAAGTCAATATCGTTTAAATTTTATGCATCACTCTCATGGCCAAAATTGGGAATATTTGTGATATATTTTCTACAGGACTCTCAGCGTCCTATTGGTGGAATTTTGAGGTATATTTTGAAAGGAATCTAGGGCCACAATGGTGATCTTTTATAACATATTTGAAGCACTTTCAGAGCCGCAATCTAGGGTCTAACAAGACATAGTAGTGTATTTCTTGAAGAATATACAGGGTGAGAAAAAAACTGCAACAAAGTCAAACGCCATAATTTTTACATTTTTTTTTTAAATTTATTGAATGAAAGCAAAAAATGTCGGAAATTGCATCAAATTTTAAAATAAGTTTAGATTTGTTCGAATTTGTCAGCTTTGGCACGAATTATGGCCTTCAGAGGGCCAATGAAACCGTCACACGCTGCCCGAATGTTGCTCTGCGGTATTTTGGCCCATTCCCGGGAGGAGCGCTTTCTTGAAGTGATCGACACTTTGGTATTTTTTAGTGCCAACCATGCATTCCAAAATACTCCAGACACAACAGGTCCAACGGATTGGTATCCGGAGATTTTAGGGGCCCTTGTGCGCTGGAAATGAAGCGAGGAACCTCAATTTTGTAACCATTCTTAGGTGGCGCGTGCTGAGTGCGATGCTGCTGAGTTACTGTGGGAGTCAATACGGAATATTTCAAAGGAAAATTTATTTTAAAGGAATTTAAGAGCTACATTCCTTCTTGGACTTTCATAGCAGCTCTATGTGGGTTGTTAAGGACTTTCGGGGCTAGTTTACCTGAATCTTCTCTAATTTTTGGAGAATCATACAGAGCTAGTATTTTTGGATCTTTGAAATAATTTCAAAAATAATTCTTCTGTTTGTTTTTTTTTTAATTTTTTGAAGAACCTTAAGATCGCTTTTTCCCGCTGATGAGCTAAATAATTATTCAAATTTTTGTAAAATTATAAAGGACTTTCAGAACTATTTTTCAAAAATTTTGGTGGCCATTGTGTGCTGGAAATGAAGCGAGGAACCTCATTTTGTAACCATCCAAGGTCTGCGGCCAAAATTAAATACACCCTCCAGAATATTTTCGCGAAAATATTCGGCATTTACTCTGATGTTACGGAAGATTAATACGAGCGGAGAGCGGCCATCGGCCACACCATCACAATGGCCGGCGCTTGAGTTCTGGTGGCCAACCGAAGGTGCACATTCTCAGCTGACCTCTTTGACAAATAAACACGAGCGGTTCATTTTGTTTACTTACAAACTGCTGGACAACGAATATTTTCTCACCGAAGAAAACCAAATTCGGCAGTTCACCACTTTCGGCCAAGCAAAGCAACTCTTTAGCTCTTTTGAGTCTATTTTCTTTCTGTTGTGTGGTGTAAGTTCTTGCACTTTTGGGAATTTCAATGGTTTTACCCCGAGCTCATTTTTCAATATTTGCCGAATGGAATATTGCGATGTGTTCAGCTCACGAGCCATTTTTCGTCCACTGCGACGCGGGTTTCATTCAAGTCGCTTCTTTACTTTTCGAACCATTTCTGCAGATGTTGCTGTTTCCTTCCGTCCATCATTTCCTTGACGTCAGGCTACGCTACCCCTATCACGACTCATTTTTCAATATTTGCCGAATGGAATAATGTGATACGTTCAACTCACAAGCCATTTTTCGGCCACTGCGATGCAGCTTTTGATCAAGTCGCTTCTTTACTTTTCGAACCATTTCTGCTGATGTTGCTATTTTTTTTCTGTCCACTTCCTTGATGTCGTATCACTGTAACGAGCGATGGAACGAGACACAAAAGATTTATTCACATTTAAATGCTGGAGTGCTCTAACGATAGCCACTTATGGTTCTCCAGCCAAATATAAAGAAATCACCCTATCACCCTTGAATTCCTCCATCACGAATAACTTTTTTTCTGGAAAATTCTCTCCAAAATGCTTTTGTGCGCTTGTAAACCATATAATGAGCTGTCACTGGAATAATTTTAACAGCTGTCGGACGAGTGGTTGAGAAATGACAGCAGTCTGAAATTGGTTGCAGTTTTTTCATCTCTCCCAATATATTGTTTTTTTTTTTTTGGAATAATATTAGGGACTTTTAGAGCTATAATAAAATTTATTTTTGTAACGACTATTTGTCCTGCATTTCCTTTCTCCTGTCGTTCAGAAAAGAATCTCCCTTCATTAGCCTTTTTTGAAGATTCCTCCTAATTCTGCTTGCCTCCAATTTACAACCAAATATTCATTAATAATTGAAAAGGGAAATATTTCCTCCAAACTTAGTCTAGGTTTCGAAAATTATCCCTTCTCCCCTTCCCCCTCCCACAATATTTTCTCCCTTCCTTGGTGTTCGCCAGCCAATTGTCTGATTGAAAACCTTTTGCCAATTGATTCAACAAATTTCCAATTCATCGCCTAGCCCAATAACCAATACAATCACAAAATATTCGCTTAGCGATTCTCCGCTCGCTCGCTCACTTGCCTGCTAGCTACGATTTTTTTCCTCCAGATTTTTCTGCTCTCATTTTGCTTATCCGTAGACCTACCAAAAAAAAAGAAAACAACATAGCCAGCTGTAAGCTCTATGGAAATTGTTGAGTATTTAGATGAAGTGATGACGCTGTTGATTGTCTGCAGGATTCTGGGGTTTTTCTTCCCATTTCTTTGTATTGTTTTCATGTTTTTGTTATTGTTGTTGCTGTTGCTGTTTCTGCTACAATTTGGTTTATATTTTTTGTCAATGAAGCGTCAAGGACTTTTCATACGTGGAGATTATTATTGTTGGCGTTGTTGTTGCTCCTGCTGTACGTAACTAACGTTTTTTGTTGGTTTTTAGCCCCGTTTTTCTTTCCTACTTTGCCAGCAGAAGCCAGCAGCAACAACAACACCAACATCACCATCAGCATCGCCAGCATTTAGTCATAACCCGGACATCTCGTTTTAGTGATGATGCAATGTGTGTTGTCAACAGCCAGCCAGTTAAGTTCGGAGGACCTACAAAGGACATGGAGGGGATGGTATTATGGCATGGCTGGCTGGCTGGCTGTTGATGATGTGTTGGTTCTTCGTTGTCATCATCGTCATAGCTTTGCTCCCTGTTGTAGTTGTTGTTGTTGCCGTTGTTGTTATTGCATATATTTTACAGACATTTAGGCTCATTTCAACAAAAGCTTATGAATGTACACGTTATAGTATGTTTTTGTTAGCATGTATGTGTGTCTGTGCATGAATAAGCCTGCAAAGGAAACAGAAGAGGAGGAAGAAGTGGCAGAAGAGGCAGAAAAACACATGCTTGTTACCAGGAGGATGGATAACCAAGTCATTCATTAAAACCAAAGTTTACAACAACAACATCCAACGTTGGTGTCCTGATGAGTGGTGCCGTTTGCCACAGCACGTATACGTGTATGTGTATGTGGTGGTATGTGTAGTTTTACACCATCGCACACACACACATACACCATAATTAAGCCATGTGAAGAAAAAAAGTCCAGCTAGCCTGCCTCTAAACATGAGTGTGTGGTTTATCGATTTTTTTTTTTTTTTTGCTCTTCTTATTTTTTTTTTTTGATTCCCAGTCAGCTTCAATTTTTATGAATGAATGAAAGAAAATTTGTTTTACTAGCATAAGCTGTAAACAGAGAGCTTCTGTGTGTGTGTGTATGTGAATATGTTAGTGTGTGTTTATTAGTGAGTCTGGTCATGTAAACACTTTGGGCAAAGGTTTGGGTGGAGAAGAGGGGTTTCTTTGTATTGCCTTTCTTCAGTTGTTTTTTTCCTTTTTTTTAATTTATAGGTCATGTTGTGTTTATCAACAACAATAACAAACAGCAACACACAAACGCCAACAACAACACCAACACCAACAAAATTATATATAAAAGGGAAGCCAGCAAAAGATGAATTAGATAACAAATGGCAATGTTCTTTATCAAATTGTTGAAGGATAATCCTTTATTTTTCCCACTCGCTCTCTCTCTCTCTCCATCTCTCTCCCTTGAGAAAATAAGGAAGAGTATTTGTTTTGCCAGGCAATCAATCAATGGGGGAATTTCTTTAAAATTGGCCAGAGGAGGGGTTTTACTCCTCTTTAATTTTATAAAATTTATGATTTATGTTGGCAATTCGTTTTAAACTCTGCCCCAATGACCACCAATGGTCAAACTGACCATTTCCTCATTTTCAGGCCACTTGCATTGCATGCCTGCAGGCGAAATTGATTGAAGGACCACCTATTGCTGTAAAATGCGTTCAAAGGAGTTATAAATTTCATAAATGTGTGTGAGTAAATAGTTTGAAATATATGCAGCGTAATCCTGGCAATTAAAATGGTCAAGAATCTAAACGTTAAGGACCTAACTATTTATGTAAGAAAGTGTCCTAGGAAGAATCCTTTCTTACAGAAACTTTGCTCTAACAGACAATTTCGTCAAAGGAGGATCCTGTGAGTTTTCTTCTGAAAGTTCTTTTTCCTGAGAATATTTTCTACACAAACAATGGCTCAAAGGATAAAAGGAAGAAAGAATAAAATATAAAGAAACCTAGAAGAAACCTTCAAGGATCATTATTCTACTATTTGTTGTTGCAGGTTCAACTTCTATAGCTAAGATGCAGGTAGTAGAAAGTAGTTAGCCCTTAAATTGAATCATTCTTTCATATTGGCCCTTAAAATCAACATTTCTTATAGGAAAGGTCCTTGCAAGCCTTCTTTTCTTGAATAGTTTTTTTTTCAACCCCTCATCTCTTCTTGGAAGGATCCTTTAGAACAATCTTTCATCTAAAAAGGTTCATCTACAAAGGTATCCTTACGAGCTCCATTGTTTCCAGAAAGAAAATTTAACAACCTTTTCAAAGAAGGTGCGATTTATAGCTTTCAATTTTCAAGGGAGGATCCCTAAAAACCCGTTCTATAAGAAAGGTCCTTCTGCCAGAATTTGTCCTTTTCTTTATTCTTTCTTCTATAAGAGGCCCTTTAAAGCTATATTTCTTCTAAGAAAGTTTCTTACAATCACCTGTTTTAGAATGATTTTTTTTCAAACAACCCTTTATCTTGAAGGTCCTTAAGAGCATCTTTTCTTATTACAGGTACTCTTGCTTCTAGATAAAGATACCATTTGCTTTAAAAAGATCCATTAAGTGAAGTTTTTGGTATATAGACTGTCAATAGGAGTCTCCTTCTTAGAAAGGATCCTTAAAACTGTCCTCTATGCAGGATAGAATCCTTCAAAAAATTGATTCTTTAGGAAAAGATCTGTAAACGTGTCCTTAAAATCACTTTTGGTTTTAGAAAGCTTAAAGAAGCTAAATATCAAAATTTCTTTCAAAAAACCGCTCCTCCTGCAGAGTCTCTGCAAGAAAGGATCTCAAAATGGGTCCTTAAAAGTATAATTTTTGCAAAAAAAAAGGTTCTTTCTGTAAGATCGAATATCCTTTGTAAGAAATTTTCGTGAAAACAAGTATTCTATTGGAAAAAGACCTGAAACGTAAGGACCTTTTAGGCGGGTCTTAAAATAAAATTTTTGTACGTAATGAGCCTTAAAATCATCCAGAAAGAGATCTCTGCTGGTGTTTCCCAGCAGCTATTTTATAAAAGAGAAGAGTCCTTAGAGCACTCAATCCCCAGCCAAAAGTTCTTAATAATATGAAAGCAAGTATTCTCCAAAGAACCTTTTCTTAAAAAAATATATTTTAAACTTTTTTCTTCAAGTAGGCCTTCTTTAAAGGGCCACTTCTGTAACAAGAGATAGATATTTGTTCCAAAATGGTAAAGGACAATTTAGAAAAGGGAGGAAAAAGGAGTCCTTGAAACACCCCATCTAAAAAGGTCATTAAAACCATCCTTTGAATCGGTCCTCAAAAGAAAGGTGTTAGTAAAGGCTCTTTTAAGTATCCTTTCTTAAAAAAGGGTCCTCGGGAGCACATTTTCTGTAAGGTTTTCTTTAGAGCAACTTTCTTGTTAGAGGAGGTCTTTCAGAGCCTCGTATTTGTAAAAATATTTTGTTTGAAGTATTTTTCTGCCTAAAGCCATCCATGTCAAAACAATCCATAAATAAACGACTGTCCTAAAATACCGCCTAAAAGACCCTTTCATATTGTGAAGGATCCTTTCCCAGTATGCTAGAATACTGTCAAATCCTGTAACTACCAGATTTAATTTTATGTTGTAAAGAGACCATTTATGGAATCCTTTCAGATCCTTAAATCTAAATTTAAATATAAATTCTTTCAATTAATTTTCACAAAATTTTCCCTGCATTACTCTCAGAGAATTTACTTAAGAGGAAAATCCAATTTCAGTTCATATGTCATTACTCTTACAAGTACACAAATACTAGCAAATATTTCTAAATATGTGTGGATGTGTGTGAGCTTTACAAATCTACTAAATCTAAAGCCAAAGTAAACAAGAAATTATTATTTTTTTCGTCGTTCATTCAGTCGTTCGTTTTGAGAAATGTAAGTCAGATTGCAAAACGACGAAGAGGAAATAAAAACCGTTTATGAATAGAAAATGGAGAAAAAAGTGTGTCACACATGCCATGAGTTGTGAGTGCTGAGGAGATGAGGAAAAACACAACAACCAACAACAACAAAAAATAGTAATGCCTTTCGCTGTGGCAAACACATTCTAGAAGTGGTAGTAATCATGATGATAATGATGATGATAATGGTGGTGGTAACGATGATGATGATGATGATGATGATGATGACGTTGATATTGATGCACTAGAAATCGAGACATTCAGACGCCCCAAATGCCATGCCTGATCTAAGTGTGTCATACATGTACCATATATTACGTGTCATTTCGGTTGTGTCACAAGAACACACACACACACACAAAAACACACAGTCTCACTGGGACCAAAAAAAAAAATTCTTAAAATTTCCACTCACCCACAAAATTTGCCTTTTAATAACGACCCCCAAAACGACTCGAATAACTGAAATTCCAATGAAATTTTGCGCAATATTCCAAAAGAGAATGTCTGTCAACACCCCTTTGGCCAAGGGTGGCAGTTCTCTCTAGGTCTCAATGGGACAATTCCGTCAAATGAGCTGAGAAACCTTGCCACCACCACCATCACCCAAAGATATCAAATTCTAAGCGGGGCCCACTTACACCAAAATTCACACTTAAACAAATAAATAGTCCCTATTTTTTTCCTTTTTTCTGGCGGACTGACCAAAAACTGCCACACTTTACAGTTACTCAAATTACAATTAAAAAAAATAGCAACAAAAGTGAAATGTATACTTAAGTGAGGGCGGGCGGCTTTCTTTCTTTTCCGTTGCTGTCATGGCAAGGATAACTGCCGAAAATAAGTCCAAGCAACTGAAAATTAGTAGCAATTAGTGAGAAAACTAAAATGGGCTCATGCCACCCACACACACCGACAGGCTCTCTCACTAAGTGAGTACTTGTAACTCATTAAAAAAACTAACAACAACAACAACACTTAGAGAATTCCCAGCAACAGCAGGCAAAGCAAGAACTGTTAAAGGTTTTTCCCCAGGACCTAACCCTCCAACTGCACTGGACTTGGGCATTTCCTTGACATGTTGTTGTTGTAAGCAAATTATCCTTAGTCAATTATCACTACAAACAACAACATCATCATCATCACCAATGTGTACATGAACATGAAGATGTCCATGATGATGATCCTGCTCATCATCATCATCATCGCCACCGCCATTGTCATTTGTGTTATTGTCAATTTTAACGGCTAAGTGTTTCATTGTAAATTTTTTTTGCTGCTGCTCCTGTGGCGGGTGTAAATGTGTGACTCAGTGTGTGTCAGCGAGCGTTTGTGTGCCTGTGCCGCCCGAACCACTTCATTGTTGATCTAAATAAATTTCAATGCACCCTGGGGTGAGCTGTAAATGTAAATTACACTTGGCCCGAGTGCCACAACATAATGTTGTTACTAACCGCGTCACACAACTCAGACATCGATGTTGCGGCTCCTGCTCCTACTCCTGCATGCATTCCTACACACATATGTTTATGTTCAGGCCCATGTCCTTTTCAAATGAAATGTTGTCTGTTAACCATTCAGGGTAATATACATATATGTATGTGTGGAATGTAATATTGGCATGCCGCAGCTTGTATTGTCTGTAGAGCGCTTATTGTTTAGCTAATTGTTTTAAACTGTTTATGAAACAAAGTTTTATCAGGATTTGTCTGGCTCATAATGAAACAAGTTGAATTTTGATCCTTTAATTTGATGCCATGTAGGAAAAAAATACTTAGAGAAAGGGTGCAAAGGATACTTGTTAATGAATAAGACGATTCTCAGGATAATTTTTTAAGAAGCCCAACTCAAGGACTTTTTCATAGGGACACATTTTGCCTTAGAAGTTGAGATGGTTTTAAAAGCCATTTACCTACAGGAAGAATTGTTTCGTCATCCTTTGATGAGTTTCTCCAAAGAACCATTTAAAGGAAACCTCAGCGACCCTTCTGAAAATGAGCTTTCTTACAAAAATACGACTTCTTAGATAATTGTGAATTTTAATAATCCAATTTTAGAGAAAGGTGTATCACAGAAGCTTTTTTACCGAGAAGTAGTTTTTTCTTCCAAAATTCTGCCTTAAAATTCGCTAAAAGGAATAATTTTAATGAGCTGTTTTAGAGATGCTTTCAAGGGCCCTTGCTTAGAGAAAGGGATATCATAAAATTGCTTTTAAGGAAATCGTGCCTTAAGAGCTCTTCTTTTGGGATAAAAGGAAATCTTAAAGAAAGGAGGCCTTGCTGGAAATGTTCTGTGGAAAGGATGCTTCTGAGGACCTATTTTTTGAAAATGTAAAAAGGCGCTATTATCGATCCATTCTAAAAGAAGAGGTTATTTCCTTAAAAAATGCCACTCTGCAGAATGGAGAATGGATAATACTTCCAAGGAAAGGATGCTGAAAAGATGCTTTCAATGACCCTTGCTTAAAAAAGCATATCATACAATTGCCTCTAAGGACATAGTGATTTAAGAGCTCTTCCTTTGGAAAAAGATATTTTAAAGAAAGTAGGCCTTCCTGGAACTAATCTCTAGAAAGGCTGCTTCAAAGGACTTTTTTTAGAAAAAAATGGGTACTATTATTTTCTCTAAAAATGCCACCTTACAGAATGGATAGTTTTTAAAATGAGTTTTATAGATCGTATACTTCCTAGGGCCCTTTCTTAGAGTAAGGGGTAAATACGATATTATTTCTTTATATATAGCCTTAAAGAAAGGAGACCCTCATTTTAAGGACCTCATCTTAGAAAAAGTATAATGTAAACCCCTTTGCAGAGAGATAGGGTTAATTTAATCCAAAAAAAATCTGTAATAAAAAAGGATGCTTCTAAGGATCTGTTTTAGACAAATTATGCTTTCAAGGACCATCCAAGGACCCTAGATAAAGGTAGTATTAAGAAATTGCTTGTAGGGAAGGAATGTTTCTTAGGTTGTTCCTTGGAAAAAGGGCATCCTAAAGAAAGGAGGCATTCAACGACCTGTTCAGTGTTCTTGAAAGATTTCTGTAAAGGCCAAATTGATTTTAAGAAAATCATCATTTGATTTTAAGGACCTTTATTACAAGATTTCTTTCTGTCTGCTTTTACAGACAGGATACAGAAAAGGTTCCTTTTTTAGATTTAAGAATTAATTTTATGTTTTCATTATTCCGGAGTAGATTATTTGAGGGCCATTTAATGACAAAAATAGTCCGTTTGGAGCCCATTATTGCAGAAACTGTTCTTTGAGAGATGGCTATAAAAGTAGACATCTAAGGTAAAATTTTATCCTCTACTTGATTTTTTAAAACGAAAAAAATTATCTATCTTTTGAGGGTCCTCTAATGGCCGAAATTGTCCTTTTGGAGCTTCATTGCAGATACTTTCCTTTGAGTGTCCTTACTTACAGACAGGATTCTTGGGGGGTCTGTTTTTACAAAAATGTTGCAGTAAAGGATCCTTTTTATATTTTAAAGTTAATTTTAAGTTCCCATAATTGCGGAATAGATCCTTTTGAGGTCCTCTAATGACAGAAATAGTCCTTTGAGAGCCTATTATTATAGAAGAAGAAGAATAACTTTGAGATAAAATTTTATCTGTGCTTAATTTTTAAGAACGAAAACAAATGCTCTATCCTAATGACAGAAATAGTCCTTTTGGAGCTTCATTGCAGATACTTTCTTTGGGCGTCCTTACTTACATGCAGGATTTTTGGTGGTCTGTTTTTACAGACAGGATGCATAAAAGGATCCTTTTTTAGATTTAAGAATTAATTTTATGTTTTCATTATCCGGAGAAGATTATTTGAGGGTCCTTTAATGACAAAAATAGTCCGTTTGGAGCCCATTATTGCAGAAACTGTCCTTTGAGAGATAACTTATTTAAAAGGATATCTTTGAGGTAATATTTCATCCTGTGCTGCATTTTTTAAAACGAAAAAAAAATGCTTTATCCTTTGAGGCTCCTCTAATCATAGATATAGTCCTTGTGGAGCCCATTATTACAGAAACTGTCCTTTGAAAGATGACTTGTTACAAAAGTAGACCTTTGAAGTAAATTGAATCCCGCGCTTGAATTTTTAAAACGAAAAAAACTGCTCCACGTCAGATTTTGCAATATCCAATACCTAAGCAATTTTTATTTATTTTTTTTTTAATTTACAAATTTTTGAAAAGCATTTCGAATATATATATTTTTTTTTTTTTTTTTTTTTGAATGAAATATCTAATTAAAATCTCTTGTGATTTTTTACCCATTGATTGTTCCAAAAATCTATTTCTAAAACCCATCCAGCAGCAAATTGCAAACTAGCAAATCAAAATGTGTTGTTTTCTTTCCATTTTGCCAAAACAAGTGTGAATCGAATGCAAACAATGAGCAGCAGTATTGAAAAACAAACACACACACACACACACACACACACATAAGTGTTGAACTTTATCCAATACACTTCGTATTGTATCCAATCAAACACATTTCGCCTGGGTTGAGGCACAAGGCGGCCTTTCGAAAATGTCGACTCCAAAATGTATGCAAAACAATGTTTAGCATACAACTCATTCCCCTCTCTTTCCCAGTCTCTGTCTCACTCTCTCCGTGTTTGGTTGTGTCCCTGCTGGCTATGGCATGGATGCTGTGATTTCTACATATCCATCATTCTGTTGCGTTTCCCCCAAAACCAGTTAGTCAAAATGTTGGCAGAAATGACGACTACAACGACAATGACGAACTTTAACCTTTTTTGTTTCCAGTTGCCAGCAACAAAAAAAGTGTTGAGGGAAGAGAAGGAGAGAGAGAGAAATGGATGTTTGCTTGGGATGGCTGCCTTTTCCCCATTCAATATCAATAAGACTTGTTATATTCTCATGTTTGTTCTATAAATATTTGTAAAACACACATCCCTTTTTTTTCTGTGGATGGTCGGATGCAAACTTTTAACCTTTTTAAGGTTTTTTTTTTGCCACATTAGATATTTATGCATTGTAAGGCAAGAAAAAAAGGAAAATGAATGAAAATAAATTGTTATAAAGGGGGGATGTGTATTCTTTACTCCCACTTCTCTCTCTCCCTCTCTCGCTCATCCATTTCTAGTGGTTAACACTTTGGTCTAGTAAGTAATATTTATGTTATGTTTTTTTTTTTTTTTTGTTGTTCATAAATGTCCTGGCCATTTAGTTGGCATATGAAATGGAGTCCTGAGCCTAAAGGGATTTTTAAGACTCTCTTATGGCTAAGCCATTCAAAGTGTCTTTTTAACCGAATTTGTTACAGAATTTATAAGGACTCTATAATCCCTTTCATTTCGGCATAAAATGAAAAATGATAAAATAAATAAGAACTCTTGGGCAGCACTTTTTGGGATTATAAAATGGAAAGTGGCCATATCTCTTGGAGACATAATTGATTTGATCTCGGAGTTTATACACACATATCATCGGGGGTTTAAAATTATCCCTAGAAATCATCCATATAACAAAAATTCTAAAACGCAATATGTATGCTTTATTGTATAACCCTCAGACCCCAAGCTGACCTTGTTAATTTGCCAATTATCCAAACTGATTTGCAACCAATGGCCAATTGTCCCAGTTTTAATTGCAATTAAATCGAAGGACACCAAATTGATGTTGGTGTCTCTGATTTTGAAAACCATTTTTGTCTGCAATTATTTTGAGGCCACTAGGACATTAGTTACCCTCCCAGCAGGGGGTATGGCGTTAAGCAATAACTACTAACTATCTTCTAGCTGTGATGCAAATGCCCATCCGTTACACACTCTATCTCTCTCTTTCTCTCTCCCATTAACTCACACTCAGTAATTTGTTCCCACAGCAATTATTTATCTCTTTTTTTGGGAAGAAATTGATTACATGAAAAGAACATCCTGGAGCTACTAAATGTCACACACTCTTATCTTAATTGGTCATACTTGTTTGCATGCATTCGAGAGATAGGCTCTCAGGCGAAAGCACAAGCATATCCATACATATTAGGCACAAAGGATATTTTTTTCAAAACTTATTCCTAATGTCCTTGAACATACTACTTTATAGAATTATTAATTCAAAAACGAAAGTAATTACACATATTTCAATTTGTTAAATCTTGTTGAAAATTTTTCAGAAAAAAAAATAAAAAAAAAATATACAAAATATATTTTCTAAATTCATGATTTTACACCCCAATTCCTTGAAAACAATTCTTAAAATCTTTACTCTGCAATTTTTCCAAACGCCTTTTTTTGGAAAAAAAAAATTATATTGAGAATATATTTTTTAAATATTTTTTAATATATTTATGAAAATAATTATATCAAAACACCTGAAAATTCTACAAAATATATGGTGCCAAATACGATCGTGACTCGGAAAGACTTTTAAAAGTATTGAGGAAAATAACCATGATTTTCTTTCTAAGGCTTTTGAAAATATTTGTTTAAAAACTGATAGATTTTTGGTCTGGATATCTTTGAAATTTAAAATATTTAGGTTAATAACTTTAAAACTGTTTAATGTAATTAGTCAAAAAAATCTCATAATTATTTTAAAATATTTCTTAAAAAAAATCCTTTTTTGATCTAAATGTCCCTGAAATATTCGTTCAAAACATCCACCATTTGTAAACCTAAATTTCTTGAAAATGCTGGTTTTTACTCTAAAAGTTCTGGAAAATATTTTCTAAAAAATGTTCGCTCTTACACTAAAGTTCTTGAAAAATATTTTTTAAATCCACAGTGTAAAGTTTGAAATCCTTTAAATGTTCACAATTTGTTGTACAGACTCTACAATCTAAGTCCTTAAAATATTTCCTCAACAAATTATTAGTTCTGGCCTGAGAGTAATATTTTATTTTTTATTTTTATAATGTTTTTTGATCTGACTAGCAATCATTTCCTTAAATCCTCTTTTTTAAGAACTTAAAATTTAATATTTAGAATATGAAAAATTTATAAAATAAAATTACCACCGAAAATTGAAAATTATTATTCAGCTAAACCTTAAAAGTAAATCATTAAAAATTGAAGATTTTTGTCCGTCGTTGAAAAAAAAAAACCTTGAAAATTCGGAAATCGGTTTTGCTACTGTTTGATACTATTCCTTAAAAAAAAAATCAATTTTATTTTGAAAATATTTGTGTCCAGCTATTTTGGCCATTAAGTTCATAAAATTTTTTTCTTTCAAAACTCCAGGATTTTTGATGAGAGCGTTTCTTAAAATTTTTGATATTTTGTTCTTCTTTTGAACTTGTCAAATTGTTCCTTCAAAATCCACGGTTTTTGAGGTGAAAGTCTTTGAAAATATTTCTTAAAAAAATGCTTTGTTTTTTACAAAACAGGCAATTTTTTGTCTTGTCAAATCTTTATTAAAAAAAAACAAAAATTTTCCCTAAAAACCCCTGCTAGTCCTTGAAAATATTTATTTCAAATTTTTTTCTCATTCGTCGTTGAAGAAATCTATCAAGGATAAAAACTTGTTCTTAAAGAAATTTAAATTTTTTGCTCTATATTTTTAAATTCCATTTTCTACGATGATTCAGCAGATAGTCCATGAAAATGATTCTTTAAAAAAAAAACAAGAATTTTGCTCCGTTAGTCCGCGAAAATTGAGTTTCTAAATTTTTTTTTTTTTTTTTAATTCTAGTCCTAAAAATATTTATTTCAAAAATTACCAGTCAGCCTTTAAAATTTCTTTAAAAAAATATCCAAAATTTTTGTTTATTTTCTTTTGAAAAACTCAAATTTTCACCATTTTTTAGCAGGCATTCGAAAAAATCTCTAAAGAAGCCCTTAAAATTTCGAAGATTAAAATGTTTCCTCGTTGAAAAAATTCTATCAGGAATTTTGAAAAAATTCTAGCAGGAATTTTTTCAACAAAAAAAAAGAAATCCCCCCTGTCCTTGAAAATGTTTATCAAAAAATCTGCTTTTATTCTTTTAAAAATTCAATTTTTTACGATTTTCAGCAGCTGGTCCTCGAAAATAACCACAACCACAAAAAAAAAATTTTTTCTCTGCTTTGCTTAAAAATTTGATTTAGAAATCGATGTATTTTCAGTTAAGTCCTTGACATTTTTTCTTGTTAGTCCCTGAATATTTTCTTTTGGCAAAATCATGATTTTTGCTTTACCTGTTCTTGTAAAAAGACTATAAAAAACTAGTTTTTTTCTGGAAATCTTAAAAAATATTTGAATATAATTATTAAAAGAAAACTTTACGAAATTGACTTTTTACTCCAAATATGAACTTAAAAATAACATTTTTTTTCTTTTAAAAAAATAAAATTTTTTACGATTTTCAACAGATAGTCCTTAAAAATAATTCTTTAACAAAACCATAATTTTTTCTTTGCTAGTCCTGGTAATGTTTTTTTTTTTTTTTTAAATCGATGAGTTTTCTTCAGTTAGTCCCTGAAAATCTTTGAAAATCTTTGTTAGTCCTTGAAACTTGTCTTCTAACAAATTTGTGATTTTAGCTCTACCTGTTCTTGTAAATAGATTATGAAAAAAAATCAGATTTTCTTCTGGAAATCTTAAAAAACATTCATAAATAATTCTTAAAAAAAATACGATTTCTATTTCTGCTTCAAATATCAACCATTTAAAAAAATGTCAAAGTCATATGCCAGTCCAGGTTTTTTCCAACAAAATATTTTCCAATCAACCCAGTCCATTAAAAATGTAAAAATTTTGTTTTTCACAAAAATTTTCTAATGCCAAGTTTTCCCGAAATTTCCTCCCCAAAAAAAAAAATTCCCATGAATTTCACAAACCTTGAAATGTGTCAAAATATTTGTGACCGTTTTTTAGGGAATGATTTTAGCTAAATGCAAAAAAAAAAACAAAATTCTGGAAAATTTCAAAAGCATAACTTCCTTGTCATTAATTTAAATTGTTCTGCACCACACTTAGCCTCCCCCCAAAACTTTTAAAGACACATAATCTTCATCATCCGCCCCCCCCCCCCTCCATCTCTCTTTGCATGCATGTCTTCATTTCTGAATAATTCTCCCACAAATACTTAAATTAATTACAATTTCATTATTAATGATATTATTTTGATTAAAAGGCAAGACATAAAGACTGAGCAGAGGGTTGGAGGTTGAGGGTTTCTGTACTAACAAGCACATGTTGCTGCGGCCCCTAATGACACTGTCATTAGGGAATTTACGACGACAAATTTTTGCTTAACACGTTTGCATTTTCAAAAAAGCCGCAAACAAGAAAATTGGTAACATCCAAGGCATGCACAGGGAATAAGTAATGAGCGAGAAGCTGATGTCTTCTCCCGCTCCAAAGAGATAAAATGTGTGACAAAAATCCACCTCACACTCTCACACACACACACACACTGCGTGTGATATAAATAAAGCATTTTTTTTAAATAAAAAAAGAAACGCTGATGTATTTTTAGATTTATCCTCCCTTTTGGCATTTTGATTTTGTCGTTTTCGTCCGATGGCATCATTTGCTTTCAAATGTTGCCGCTCGTTACCAGCAGCTTGGCTACTCTGCCCCTGCTGCTGCTGCTGTCGCTTCTGTTCAAGGTTCACAGTCGTCAACCAGTCTACGTGCGTTGAGTTGGCATTTCATTTCACTTTAAAGTTATATTCTCATAAACATGTGCATGCGTAAGCAGGATAATAAACATAAGCTGATGGTTGTTGTTGGTGTTGTTGTTGTCGATATGGATACGGATTCCAATGATGCCGTTGTCGCTGTCTGCATGGATACAGCCAACAGTCACAGAATGTCAAAGGATACTGCTTTTCTTTCCGAATAACACACACTCAGAGCTTCCTTGTGGCCAAAAACCAATTCGTTCGAATAAAAAATTAAAAAAGGAATTTTCACACACACACACACAACTACAGACAATATTCATTGATTATATATTGATGGCTTGAGAATGAATGAATGGCTGGAGATTGGAAAGCCAGCCAGACCAAGGAAGGGAAGAAGAGAGAGAGTGAGTGAGAGAGGAAGGAGATAAGCTTTTGTCAATGTCTGTCTTAAAATATACTTTAGCAATTTCAATTTTTATTGTTTTTGTTTCTTTCTTTTTTTCTTCTTCATCTTCTGTGGTCTCTATCACAGAGACAAGATAAAATAAAATAAACTCAAGTTTTAAATGCATCCAAAGGACAGCGATTGCAGAGGAATCTACATTTCGTCATTGAATAGTTTTTCTTTTCGATTTTATGTTTTTCTCTTGTTTTTCTTCTTTTCCCTCCTCCCACTTCCTTGTTCCCTTGCCGGATTGTAATTGAATTTCCATGTTAATCAAACGCATTATCCTGCCATCAAATATAAATCTACCCGCCAAATATATGTACCGTAATGGCATCATGTTTAACTTAAAGCCACATTTTCATGTTTCTTATTGTTGTTGTTGTTCTTTTTGTATGGTAATCTCTTGTTGTTGTGGGTGAATTCAATTCAATTCATTATCATTTCTTTCTGTTTTTTTTTTTTTTTTTTTTTTTTTTGTTCTTTTCCGCCGTCAAAGCATCTCTCGTAATCCATTCAATTGTGTAAAGATTTTTGCCCACCCCAAAAAGTAAATTAAAAATTACAGAGCATAAGCTGAGCTGATTTGCGTTTTCAACAAAAAAATAAAATAAAATAAAAAAACAGGACAAAAATTAGAATTTTTTTTCAAATATTTTTAAAAAACTTTAAAATATTTAAAAAAAAATTAAAAATCCTCAAAGACCTTCAAAAAATATTTATTTAAAAATCCAAAAAAAAAATTGGAAATCCTTATAAATTTTATATATAAAACCACGATGAGTTATCTGAATGTCCTTAAAAATTGCTCTCAAAAACTCTTTCTTTGGATTGGAAAATCTAATTTTTTTCAAATTCCAGAGCATTTCTTTCGGTTGTCTATGACTTTTTCTTTAAATATTTATTTAAACTATCCTTAAGGTTATCATCAGTAATCACTGAAAATATTTCCTTAAAAAATCCACAATTTTCCATCGTCCTTGAACATATTTCTTCTAAAAATCACGGACCTTAAAATTTTTCTGAAAAAAAAAATCTACGATTTTTTCTCTGCTACTCCTTGAAAATATTCCACAAAACAGGACCAAAATCCTAAATTTTTGATTTCAAAAATTGTTTAAGTAAAGTCCTTAAAATCCATTTTTTTGAAAATCTGTATAAATATTTCTACATAAAACCAGGATGAGTGATCTGAAAGTCCTGCACATATCTTTCGACAAACTATTCCTTGGATTGGAAAATCTAATTTTTTTTTAATTCTAGAGTTTTTCCTTCGGTTGTCTACAAGTTTTAAATATCTGTTTGAAATTTTCCACAGTTAGCCCTTAAACACATTTCTTTAAAATTTCAGTTTTTCTTACCGATAATGTATTTTCCCTGGTAGACCTTAAAATCTTCTGAAAAAATCTACTACTTTTACTTTGTGAGACCTTGAAACGACCCTTTCTAAATTCAAAAAATTTCCTTCTGCTAAGCCTGAAATTAATTTAGTTAGTTAATTAGTTATTGAAAATTTTTCTTAAAAAGTAAAAAAAAAAATTCCTCCGCAAGTCCTTGAACATTTTTATTTCGAACATATCCTGTTATTTGCCCTTCGTTAGTTACGAAAAATGTTTTTTTAAATAACCTCCAATTTTCCACTGTTAGTCCTTAAACATATTTCTATGAAAAATCACAGATTTTCCCACTTTTTTTTTTTTTTTTTTTTTTTTGGAAAAATTTCTTGAAAAATACACGATTTTTCCTTTGTGAGTTCTTGAAAATATTCTTTTACAAATTCAAAATTTTTCATTTTGCTGATCCTCAAAAAAAGTTATGTTATAATTTCAAGATGTTAACTCATATGGTCACCAAAAATATTTCAATAAAAAAAAAATGTTTTTCTCATTTCGACGTTGAAAAAATTCTACCAAGAATCCACGTCTTTTCAAAACTTCCACTTTCTGGGATTTTTCAGCAGCTTTTCCTTGAAAATTATTCTTTAAAAAAAATACGATTTTCGCTTTGTTAGTCCTCGAAAGTATTGCCTTAAAATACTTTTCAAGCTAGTCCTTGAAATATTTATTTCAAAAATTAACTATTTTTCCTCATTTTTCCAAAAATTAATCCCCGTAGTCCTTGAAAAATTCTTTTGTTAAAAATCTAAGTTTTTTGTTCTGACCAAAAAAAACTCCAAAAACTCATTGTTTTTCTCTGTTCGTCGTTGAAAGTATTGCCTAACAATAGCTTTTCTTTAGAAAATGTGATAATATCTACTTCAGAATTAACAGCTTTTCCTCATTTCGTCATTGAAAATAAATTCTATCCAGAATCCATGTTTTTTTTTTTTAAATTTCCTTGTAGTTCTCAACTTAAAAAAAAATAATTTTCACGATTTTTCCTTAAAAAGTTGTTTTAAAAATCGTTGGGTTTTTTCAGTTAGTCCTTGAAAATCTTTCCAAAACTTATTTTTTTGTTAGTCCTTGAAATTTTCTTATAACAAATTCACAATTTTCGTCTGATGCAATTTTTTAAGATTATCCAAGATTATTTCTCTAAGAACACTTGGAAATATTTCTAAAAATACAAAGCACGATGTTTCCTCTGTTCGTCCTTGAAAATGTTCCTTATAAAAATACAAGACGTTTTCTCAGCTAAACCATGAAGAAATTCCTGAATCTTCACCCTGTTAGTCCTTGAAAATAGGTCTTTGAAAAATCAAATATTTCCCCTCATTTAGTCCCTAAAAATATCTCTGTAGATAATTCACGATTTTTTCGACAGAATTTCTTGAAAAATCCTAAAAAAGGTAGATTTTACCAATTTTAGTCCTTGATAATATTTTTAAGAAATCCATGATTCCTTGGAAGCAAAATTTTTTAAAGAGCAAAGAGCTATATATACATTTCCCTGAAAATTTTCCAGCAAAAAATTTTTAATTTTTTTCCGATTTTCCACCTTCAGTCTTAAAAAAATATTTCTTAAAAAAACTTAAAAAAATCAACGAATTTCTCTTAATTCATCATTTAAAAAAAATCGACAAAATCATAGATTTCCCCCAGTTAGTCCTTGTAAATATTTAATAGCAATAATTTTTTAAGATCAATTTTTATGGAATATCCTTAAAAATATTTTTAAAACAATCCAAAATTTTATTCAAAATCCATTTTTTTCTAATTTCTTTGAAATTTCTTGGAAATACCTGATTTTAACTTTAAAACACTTCTATGAAAATCCAAGATTTTCAACATATGATTCTTTGGAATTATTTTTTTTTTTCTTTTTTGAAAAATATTCGTCTTAATTAAATTATTCTGCTCTGTTAGTCCTTAAAACTCACCATTTCGATACAAAAAATATTTTTGTTATAATTGTCCTTGAAAATAATAATTTGAAAATTCCAGGATTTTTTTCTGTTATCCTTGAAGAAAATCTTTTTTGGAAATCCATCATACCATTTTCTAAAATATCTGAATATGTTTCCTAAAAAAAGCCCTGATTATTTATTTAAAAGTCCCTAGAAATGTTTTTTTGGGTAAAAATGTTTTTGTCATAGGAGTTTTTTTAAATAACTTCTGGGGAGAATATCCCAGACAAAAAGCAAGGGAACTGATGAGGATTGGTGGCTCTTTCCGAAACCTAGGTATTCCCTGCCTTACCCCCTGGTAAACATTACCATGGTTCTCCACTAATAAACAAACGTTGTTTTTATAAAAACAACAATAAAGGGATAAAGCCTGACCATTTTGCAACAACATTTGCTGGAAATCAATTATTTTTATTCCAAAGAATCCTTGGAAGAATTACACAAAAAATTCCAAATATCTAACTTTTATAGCCTTCTTTAATTCAAACGAAAAAAATATAAGTTTGTAACACTAAAAGTCCTTCAACCCTTCAGTCTAAAAATATCTACAGGGTTTTCATAGAAATCTTATATTTTCACAATGCCTAGCTTAGACCAAGGATTATAAGTTAACAAAAACTTCAGACTTCTTGAACTTCTTAACCCTTCTGTCAGAAATATTTAAATTTTTTGACAATTTAATCAAGTTTTGTTTTCCTCCACTTCTCTGTCTCTCCATTTCCAACAACTGCGACTTTACAATTCTTCTCAAAATACCCTGGAAAAGTTCATTCCTCTTAAGGGATATTCAAATGTTTATGTGTGTCTGTGTATGCGGGAGGGGGAGGCATTTAATAAAAATTAAAAGAGGATATTTGAAATTCCCAAATATATTCCAAAATTCACATGTCTGGCAAACGCAACGCAGCGCAGCACAGCAATCATATGAAATATTATTATTGTCTGGACTCTTTTCCAAGAAGACAAAGAGAGATAGAGACAAAACCAGAGAGACTGAGAGACTGAGCAAATAATGGCATGGGACTAATCAAACTTAAACAAGGTTGTTAAATAAATTTTTTCTTTATTTTGGTAATTGTAATGCAGAGAAAATAATGTGCCCATCAAACAGGATTTAAAATCAAATAAATCAAAGGATTATTGCTGCAAGTATTTTTGCTGGCATTTTAAACGAATAAAATTTTATGATTATTGCCCGTTTCATTAAGAGATTACATCTTATTAGGTATTCTCGGTTTAATTTGCGAGAGAGACAGAGAGAGAGAGGAAGGGAGAGCGAGAGACTTGTAATTTTAGGATGGTATTTGCAATGAAATTGGGATTTATTTTTGTAAATTAATAAAGAAAATTGTTTAACGAAAATGGTAATTATTTGTGGAATTAAGAGAAAATAGCCAAATCCAAATAATTGTTTATTGTAATATTAAGAAAAATTATTAATTGTAAGTAATCAAAAATTATGAATCCATTGTGAATATGGTGAAATTTTGTAAAAATATTTTTCAATTGAAGAAATTTCCCTAAAATTAAGTTTGATTTGTGATTTGTGTAAGTGATTTGAGCATAAACTTAAAATATAAGAATTTAACACTAAAAAATAAATAAAAATATATATTTTTTAGTAGTAGTTAGAGCGGCAGAAAAAAAAATATTTATGATTTTTCAAAGATTTTAAATATTTTTTATAAAGAAAGGGTTAAAAAATTTCAGAGCGTAAAAAATTGTAATATATAGGGTGAGAGGGAAAAACTGCAACCAATTTCAGACTTCTGTCATTTCCAAGCCACTCGTCCAACAACTGTTTAAATTATTCCAGTGACAGCTCATTATATTTTTACAACCGTACAAAAGCATTTTCCTGAGAATTTTCCAGAAAAAAATTTTCGTCATGGAATTCAAGCGTGATAGGGTGATTTCTTTATATTTGGCTGGTAAACCACAGGTGGCTATCGTTAGAGCACTCCAGCATTTAAATGTGAATAAATCTTTTGTGTCACGTATCATCGCTCGATACCGTGATACTGGTAACATAGCCCGACGTCAAGGAAGTGGACGGAAGAAAACAGCAGCAACATCAGCAGAAATGGTTCGAAAAGTAAAGAACCGACTTGATCGAAACCCAACCGCGTCGCAGTGGCTGAAAAATGGCTCGTGAGCTGAATATATCGCTATATTCCTTTCGGCAAATATTGAAGAATGAGCTCGGGGTAAAGACATTGAAATTCCAAAAAGTACAAGAACTTACACCTCATCAGAAAGAAAGTAGACTCAAAAGAGCTAAAGAGTTGCTTCGCTTGGCCGAAAGTGGTGAACAAACGAATTTGGGTTTCTCCGATGAGAAACATGAAAACATTCGTTGTCCAGCAGTTTGTAAACAAACAAAAGGATCGTGTTTACTTGCCAAAGAGGTCAGCTGAAAATGTGCACCTTCGGTTGGCCACCAGAACTTAAGCGCCGGCCATGGTAATGGTGTGGGCCGCCATAACAGCCGATGGTCGCTCTCCGCTCGTATAAATGGACCGTGGCATCAGAATAAATGGCGAATATTATCGCGAAAATATTCTGGAGGGTGTATTAATGCCTTGGGCAGGTAAACATTTTGACCGCTGACCTTGGACATTCCAACAGGACTCAGCACCATCGCACTCAGCACGCCACTGCCACCCAAGAATGGTTGCAAATTCCAAGCGCACAATGGCCACCAAAATATCCAGATACCAATCCGTTCGACTATTTCGTCTGGAGTATTTTGAAAGGCAAGGTTGGTACTAAAAAATACCAAAGTGCCGATCACCTCAAGCAAGCGCTTCGCCGGGAATAGACCAAAAATAACGCAGAACAGAGAACATTCGGGCATCGTGTGATGGTTTCATTGTCCGTTTGAAGGCCATAATTCGTGCCAAAGGTGACCAATTCGAACAAATCTAAACTTATTCTTAAATTTGATGATATTTCCGACATTTTTTGCTTGCATTCAATAAAATTTGGAAAAAAAAATGTAAAAATAATGGCGTTTGACTTTGCAGTTGCAGTTTTTTTTTTATCTCACCGCGTATTTCCCCGAATCTCGCTGTTATGGAATGAATATTACGGCTGTGGGTAACAAATATAACAAATCGGATGAACATTATATATGGGAGCTATAGCTATATCTTAACCGAGTTCCACCAAATTTGACATACTAGCTTCTAGACTCAATTCGGTCGTAAGTGCCAAATTCCATCCCATTTGGACAAATAATACACGTTTGGTGCACAATAAAAGGTAAATCGGACGAAGTTATACATGGGAGCGATATCCAAATCTGAACCGATCTCGATAAAATTTGGCATACTTATTTTCAGGCCTAATTTGGTTGTATGTGCAAAATTCCATACTATTCGGGCTGATATTACACGTTTGGTGCACAATAAAAGGCAAATCGGACGAAGATATGTATATGGGAGCTATAGCCAATTCTGAACCGATCTCGATAAAATTTGGCAGAGGTATTTCTAAGCTGAATTTGATATATTTCTCTGAATATCGTTGTTGCAGAGTGTATATTACGGCCGTGGAGAAGAAATATCAGAAATCGGATGAACATTATATATGGGAGCTATAGCTATATCTGAACTGTTTTCGATCAAATTTGGCATACTAGCTTCTAGACTCAATTCGGTCGTAAGTGCTGAATTCCAACCCATTTGGACAAATATTAGACGATTGGTGTACAATAAAAGGTAAATCGGACGAAGTTATGTATGGCAGCAATATCTACATTTTGACCGATTATCTCCAATTTCAATGGGGTTCGTACTTGGATCAATCTAATGATTTGTGTAAAATTTCACTTGGATCGGGCAAAAAATGCGACCAGTACTTTGTTTACAAGAATACATGGACAGACAGACGGACGGACATGGATAAATCGACTCAGAATGTGATTATATGCAGATCATCAAAAGGAACTATGGGTCTATCTCATTTCCTTTTCCCTGTTACAAACAAATGACCCTGACCACCTTGTGGTGTAGGGTATAAAAATCCAAAAATGGTTTTCAAAATTTAATGCCTTTACATTCTTGGCTGCAGAAGTTCTTACCAGAGTTTTCCTTAAAAATTTTCAAAATAAGACCATGGACATGCTGTTATTTCAATTTTCCTGATTACAATTTTTTTCAGATTTTCCCTATCATCGCTTTGTGGGGAATAAAACAAAGACGACACAAAAATTTTTCCCTCGAAATTTTTGACTCCCGTCTTTTTTCTGAATTCAATCCTCTTACATTGTTGGCTATAGAAGTTCTTATCGCCGTTTTCTTCAAAGTGGACCGAGGCGGAGTCATTTTCGGTATTTTCTTTAAATTTGTAAATAACAAAAGGAAAAACATTTTCCATTCTCACTCGCCGATAAAACAAAAAAACCTTCAGTTTCTTCCAAATTTAATAGCTTCAAATTATTGACAAAGAAATCCAATTTTTCCCTGAAATTTTTTTTTTAAAACAATTTTCCAAAAATAAATTTTCAAAATATCCTTTTTGATTTCCCTTAAAAATTCCCCAAATTTCAAAAAAAAAAAAAAAAAAGAGATTTTCAAAAATTGTCCACTTACCAATTTGTGGCACATCGTATTGCCTTTGTCCACGCGCTGAGCGCAGCATTAACTGATTGGCCAGGCTGTGGGGTGACGATACAGCTGCTGCGGCAGCGGCAGCGGCTGCCGATGACATGCCAGCTGAACCGCCACCACCTGAACGCTTGTGATTTGGATGTAACAGCTGATCGGGTTTTTGTTGTTCACCAATGGCTGATACTATGTTGTTGTTTGTGGCGGACGAGCTATTGGCTTTTTCGGTTTTATTCTGCTGCTTGTTGTTCTTGTTGTCTGGGTGATTATCCATTTGCGACTCCTTGAATTCATTTAAATGGGGATTAACTTTACTGGTGGCCGTGGCCTCCGAATTGGCCAGCGAGAATTTATGGGTCGACTGGGCGGCCTTAAAATAGTGCGGCTGCTGTTTGTTCTTTTGCCCGAAAATGTTGCGTGGCAATTGTTGTTGCTGTTGCATTTGGGCACGTTTGCGTTGCCATTTCTGTTGCAGGCGTATGTTGTTGGCATATTTGTTGTTGTTGGCGTTGGTGTTGCTGTTTGTGTTGTATTGATGTTGCTGCGAGGTGTGGTGTTTTGGTTGCTGTAGCGGTTGCTGTTGCTGGCCTTTTTCTAAAAATTCCTGCAGGGTATGGGGCAGGGCCTCCATTTGCGGTTCCTGGGCCTGATAGCCATAGGGATTTTGTGCATGATGGACCTGCTGATGATAGCCAGGGAATTGAGGAACATTGTGATGTTGCTGTTGTTGTTGCTGCTGATGTTGGAATCTCTCCTTGTTTTCCTCGGCCATGAGATCCTCCAGATAGGCATAGCCATCTAGATCGGGGAAGGCATCCTCCTCATCGGCCATTTGTTCCAATTCCATGAATTCATCCAAATCCAGATTGTGAGGACTTTCAAAATCCCTCTCTGCCGGTTGTACAACCCGACCATACTCATATTTGGTGGGTCTTCGTAGAGGTTCATAGCTTAGCTCATCCTCATAGTCTTCCTCGTTCATGAGCGGCGGGGCCGGCTGTTTGACCACACTGCCAAACATGACATTGCGGGCCTGTTGATTAAGCCAATTGGAGTATTCGCTGTCCATGTCATCGACGGGATGCATTTTTATGCGGCCGGTTATCACGGGTCGGCCATGGTAACCAGACTCCTCGGCCGTCTGCTTGGCCAGGCCAATGGCCATTAGACGTTCTCTCTCCCTTTGGGCCAAATCGGCCAGCTCCTCATTTAGGCGATTCGAGGAACTTTGAAATGGATTTGAGGAGGGATTTTTTAGCTGTCCCGCTGATGTCAAATGGGGCCCAGAGGAACTGTGGCTGGACATGGCTGCCGAGTTGGGAGAGCCGCCACTACTGCTGCCACCACTGCCTCCGCCTCCACCTCCACTATTCGAACCCGTTAAATGCAGGGCATAGAGGCCGCCATTGACCAGCAGCACACAGACCAGCGTCTGTATCAGTGAGAAAAACATTTTCCTTTTGTTCAGGCTTTTCAAATGGTCACTGATGCTGGGCGGTATTTTTGGAGTAAGTTTGGAGTCTGGCAAATGTTGAAACGTAATCTTGATGGGTTTTGTCTAATCACAAGTTGGAGTAAAGTTTTTGGGGGGTTTTGAGAGGTTTTCTGGAGAGGATTTCCTTCTTTGTTTTTTTGTCTCTCAGGAATCGTTTAACAAATATCCTTGGCCTGGGATTTGTTAAATTCACAATGGATCATTTTTTTGTGGCGGAGGGAAGGGAAAGGGTTTAATTTGCCTTGCCAATACTTTATGCCGTTTGGAACACCTTGTTTGTTTCCTGTTTTAGCTTCGTGCTCCGGCTATTTCCAGGATAATTTGATATTTTGCCAAGAATTGCTGGCTCTGAGAGAGAGAGTGTGCGTTGCCTTCCTTTGACTTGTTTTCTGTTTCGCCGAGTTTTTTTTTTGGCTTTAAGGCTTTTCCACCTTGCTTGGGTGTCTCTTGTGTGTGTCTGCCTGTCCTGACTTGAGGAGCTTAGGTGGCTGGCTGGCTGTCTGTCTGCCTGTCTCTGGCCAGAACTTCACTAAACAAACACCCAGAAGTTTGTTGTTGTTGTTTTTGTTATGTCTTTGCTTTTGGCTTGTTGCTTCCGTTCCGTTTTAACGTTGCTCGGTGGTAAGGGTATAGAGAACTTCTACTTCTTCTTGCCTCCTGCCACTACTGCTGGCTTTAAGTTATATATGTTTTTTTATTCCTGATGTTTATGTTGCAGGTTCTTGTTTTCCGTTCCTTCGTTTGTTCTTCGTCTTTTTTTGGTTTCTTTGTCAGTTTCTGTTTTCTGGGGGTAATCCAGGGGGAGGGTAGTTGGAGGTGTAGAAGAAGTTAGTATAGAAATATGTAAACTGTTTCCTTTTGTTGTTATTATTCGTGTTGTTGTTGTTGTTGTTGAGCAGTCTTCAGTCCGGCCCTCTCTTCTTCCTGTGGCCGTTGGAGTTCTGGCTATTTTGTCTGCCTGGGTTTCTCGGTTCTGACTAGTAGTTCTACCTAGGCTGGTAGAATGATGAGAATGAGTTGCTGTCTAGCAGGTCTAGAGCTAAGCAAAGTACTTTTCTTATGTACAAATATGTTACTATGTATGTGTGTATGTCGGTATGTGTGTAACAAGTATGAGTCTTTGTGTTTTTCCGGGTTCCTGGTTTATTTTTTTCTTCTAATGGCCGGCTATTTTAGTTTTCTTGTTTTTTTTCTTTGCCCACTTCTTGCACTGGTCAATAGCTTTAATAAGCCTTATTTGTGTCTGCTACCGGGTATTCCAGGCCAAAATAAACTGGTTATCCTTTTAGGGCTTCTTGGGGAGTTTTCAAAAAAAAATCCAAAAAAGGCCCTCTTTGAGAATTTTTTTTTTTTTCAAATCAAGCAAGGCCGACGGAATGTTAGATAAAAATTTTTAGTTATTGTTTTTTTTTTTTTATTTCAGCTTTTTTTTTATTTTTAGGTTAAGGAACTTTATTTGTTTTATTGAAAAAAAGCAACTGGTGCTTTAATTATTTTTTCGTTATTTAGAACTGAAACAAGTTTTATTTTCTTTAAGGAAAAACAGAACAACACATTAATTTTTTGGTAACTCAAAACTGAAACTCTTTTCAAAATTTGCACAAAAAATTATTATTTTTTTTTAAATAAATTTAAAATTTTTCCAAAGTATTTTTTCAAAAATTTTCCAAAAGGTCTTATTTTTTGGCCTTTTTTATTTATTTTTTAAATAACTTTTTTTTTGATGCCTTTGACCAGGAACTGTGTTAAGTGTTGGGGCAGATTTTTAAAACTGTAAACACTTGTTTTCGTCTTGGCTTATTTAGGCCAACTTGCTTCCCCGTTATGCCGTGCCGTGCCGTGCCTTTGTTTCTTTTTTAGACTTTACAAAAAGGTGTTGACTTTGCACTTTTTTTTACACTTCTTTCAACTATTTCTCTTTCTTTTTTTTTTAGGTTATCTTACGAATTTTTCCTTTACTTTTTCATTCCTTATTTTTCCACCAAAAAATTGATTTCTTTTTTATTTCGCTCTCACACTTTTCTTATTTATTTGTTTTGTTAAATTATTTATTTTTTTGGTTAAATTCTTTCTTGAGACTCTTTTCTTTTTTTTTTCTTTTGAATAATTTTTAATAACACAACAATTTTGTTGTCCTTCCTATCATATGAACCGACGAGCAAGGACTCGTCGTCTCAGCAGGTTTCGCCTGTTTGTCTACTGTTAGAAATGCTCGCATTCGCTTAAGTGCTGCTACTAATGCTGCTGCTGCGCCTAACACAACTGATATATTAAGTACTTGGCTGGCTGGCTGACTAGCACCCATCCATAATGTTACACTCCAAATGCTGCTGCTCTTAAGCCAGTTGTAGTTGTAACTCTTGTTCTCTTACGAAACAACAACAAACCCCAACTGGTGGGCTATGTAATGGTATTCGTTTGAAATTTCTAAAAACGACAACTTGCTTCGTTCGTTCGTCATTCGTATTCATGCCGTCTGTGCTGATGATGATGACTGAAGAATCAGCAGTCGCTGTAGCAGCAGCAGAGTGCCTGGCTAAATGATGACGATGTTTGGTTCAGGCACAACAAAACCAGCCGCTTTACTTTACTTCAATTCCATTCAGCTCAACCACTTGTTTTGCACATTGCCAACACATTCGAACATTGAATGGAACAACTCTCATTCACTCTTGCCATGCCATGTCATAACGTCACAGCAATTCATAACTCTATGCCACTCTCTTTAGAAAATCTCTTACATTTTTCCCACAACTCTCTTTACACAGATTTGCAGTTCTCCAAAAAAAAAAAAAAAAAAAAAAAAACACAACACAAGACACTTAGACCGCCCGCCGCCCTTTTGTTTGTATTCAACAGCCCATATGTTTTTCTTACGGCAGCTACTCTTTCCAGCAGCACACCAGCCAGTCAGCCTGCCTGCCTTTGCCTTTGCCTGGCTTAGCTAACCGTTATACCCATAGAAAGAAGAAGAAGAAGAAGCAGCAGCACAAGACAAAAATGTGGTCTGGTTTACACACGCATTGTCATAGACCCAGTCTCGCACACACACACACACTCACAGCACCGGCAACACAACATCAGTTACACTGCTACTGTTGTTGTTATTATTTTTGTTGTTATTGCTGTTGGCTTTGCTTGTTCCTTTATGCAAAGTAATGTTTATTTTTAGTTACACAAGTCCTTTATTTATTTCAACAGCAACAAAAACAAAAACCAACTCATTCACTCACTCAGAGGGCACACACAGAAACACACTCTGAACACTCATTCACACACACTTCCAGTCTCTCTCTCACACATTCTCGCTCTCTGTACAAATTCTTACTCAACCATTATCATATGGTTCACAGTACAAGGAGGCAAGTTAAATTTCTCCATGGGAGAAAGGTAGGGATACTCTCTGTCTCTCTCGGAGTGTGTGTTCGTTTGTGTGTGGGTTACAATGGGAAAATAAACAGCATAACATACTTAACGTGTGTTGTTATTATTATTATTATTTTTACATTTTGTTTACAACAATAGAAAATAGCTATTTTTATTGAAAAAAAAAAAAACAAATTAGAATAGCTAATAAAAACACTCATACCCTCAAATGGACGAGAGGTGATATATTTTTGCGTAATTCATGAAATGTATCAATTTCAATGGATTTGTAAATTCTATTTAGATTAAGCCAGGTACCAATTGGGAATTGTCATAGAGTTATGAGAGATTGTATTCCATAAAAATAAGATCTGCAGCAGAGCTACAAAAGGATCACTTGCCTTTATATTAACTGCTGAATGAAAGGAAGACTCATAGTAAAAAAACCAGTAAACATTGTAATACATGAAGAGAGAAAAGAGAAAAAAGTTTACTATTACTGAATGCAGGGATTTATCCAGTGTGGGCCGAAAGGTCAATTTCGAAATGACTACTTTTCAGCCATTATTGTATATTTGACATGAAAAAGTATTTTTTTTTTTTGTTCGAAATAGTTTCGAAATGCATATCTGGGTACGTCCATGATTAAAAAAATCGGAAAATTATTGGAAGACTTGAACAAGAGTTGTTGAAGATCTTCTTCCCTAGGGCCTTTAAACTACCTTAAACGGATAAACGCTGAAAAGTGTTTCTGTGGTTTTCATGGAATAACTTTGCAAGGATCCTTAAAATACTTAAAATCAATCGATACTATACTATGTGGGGCCTATGGCGATAAGGAGAATTATATTTTTTTTTCTTTTTTTTTTTACAGTAAAATATTTTTTCGAAATTTTGTCAGGAACCAGCAAATGCCGAAAAGTAGGATGTAGAATTTCATGGCAAGTATTAAAGACTTACAAAGAGGAATTTTTAACAACTTGTTTGTGACACCCAACAAGAATCTGGCTTACCGCCAGGATTTTTTAAAGAATTTTTAAAGGCACCCTACTGGAATTACCAAGAGATTTTTTAGAATTTTTTAAAGCACTCCATAGGCCCTTACACGGAAATATTTTGAGTTTTCAGAGGCACTTATAATAGCTTTTTAAATACTTTTTTGGGGCATCCATCGTGGGTTTTATAAAGAATTTTCAGGGACACCTCAAAGGCTTTATGGGAATTTTTTAAAGCAATTTTAAATGGAAAATTTTTAAAGATTTTTATTAAATCATTCTCAGAAGCAACTTTAGGCCGTAATACGGGGATTTTTTTAAATAATTTTTAGAGACTTTTTTACCATTTTTAGTGTCGTCCTATAGGTCCTCCCACGGGGATTTTTAAGAGACACCCAATGACATTTTTTTTAAGATTTTTTTTGAAACCCTTAGGTCCTAATTCGGAAATTTTTTCAAAGAATTTTTCTCTCAGACATTACCACAGAGATTATTTTAACAATTTTTAGTGTCGCCCTATAGGTCCTGCCACAGTGATTTTTTAGCGACCCCTAAAATGAGGTTTTTAAAGAATTTTTAGAGGTCCCCTTAGGAGCATTTTTTTTTTTTTTTTTTTTTTTTTGAAAAATGTTTCAGGCAATTTTAAGGCCTTACCACAAGGATTTTTTAAAACGTTAACGGGCACCCAATGAAGTGTTTTTCAAATTTTTCTAGGCCTTTTAAAGACCCTACTACGGGACATTACAGCGAGAACTTTTTTAGAATTGTTAAAGGCCTATTTTTAAGAATTTTCAAAAACTCCCAATACTGCCCAATACTGAGATTTTTTAAGACATTTTATAGACCTCTCAGGCGTTGGAATGGGTTTTTTTTTAACATTTTTCAGTGGCTGGTGCTGCGAAATTTTAGTGGCACTTAAAGTTGGATTTTTTAACGAATTTTTAGAAGCCCCTTAAAGGGCATTTTTTAAAAAAAAATTTTAAGGCAACTTAAAGGATTTTTTAAGACGTTTATATGGGCAATCAATGAAGTTTTTTTTAAGAATTTGTAATGACACCCTACGTTGTTGCTAAATAAGTTTTAAGTTTGATCCTACCCAGGGATTTTCTAAAGAATTTTCAAATATATTTAAAGCATTACCTCAAAGATTTCTTTGAACTGTTAGAGGAACATTTTTTAGGAATTTTTAAAAACTCGTTATGTGGGGTGTTTTTTATTAAATTTTATTGGCAACCTTAGGACCTAATATAGGGATTTTTTATGAATTTGTATAAAGTCTTAGACATTACCAAGGGGATTATTTTAACATTTGTTAGAAGCGTCTTATAAAATTATTTAATAAAATTTTTAGAGACCCCCTTAAGGACATATTTCTTAGAATTGTTTGAGGCAACCTTAAGCCTTTCCACGAGGATTTTTCTTAATTATTTTTAGAGGCACTATATATGTCTCTCAATATAGAGGCATACAACGAATTTTTAGTGGCGCCCAACGTAAACCAATTTGTTTAAGGTAATCTTAGGCCTTACCACGAGGATTTTTTTAAATGATTTTTAGAGGCACTATATATCCCTCAGGGGATTTAAAAAATAGAGGCATATAACGTAGTTTTTTCAACGAAATTTTAGTGGCGCCCAACGTAAACCAATTTTCGATAGACATTTAGTTGGTGTTTTATAAAACTCCGTCTTAATTGCGACTATACAGCAGCAGTGAACTCAAATGACATATTTCAAACTTACTGAATTTTGCTGAATACTATGAATACTATGAATACCTGTTTGTATATTTAGTATCCTTCTAACTTCCGAAAATGCAGGTATACGTTACTCTCACATGAAAACATACTCTAAATTTGGTTTTTATCAGTTCACTAAATACCATAAACAGTATTCGTTACATTTCAGTACCTTTAGTACCCTCTTCGATCGAATTTGGAAAAATGAAGACAGATCTTGTATTCATTTCGATTTTCTAACTTTATCTGTTTGCTTAATAGCGATATCCATCATTTGGTACTATTTAGTACTTTTAGTACCTTTTCAATGGGAATTTGTAAAAAAAATTCCAGAATTTTAGGTTCTCCCATTCGTTAAATGTTGAGGCATCGCATTTTGTACCGTCTAGTACTTTTAGTACCCTTTCGGAAAATGGACTGACCCACATATCAAATATCAGTCATAAATAAGCTTTTTGGTGTAATAATATATTACGATCATGGGCTGGAGGGTATAATTATAACCTCAGCAAAAAATATTGAATTATTACAACAAAGTAATTTTATAATCGGAAAAAATCTTGATCATATTATTATGTTCCATTTTTCTTACTCACATCCAAATACGCACACATCCATACCGTAATCCTTAGTCGGGTGGGGGTGGTAACGATGATGAGTAAAATGCCATATGATAGAATAAGGATTGCACGAATCATAACTATGTTAAGCGAAGGAAGCGAGAGGAGAGGGGGCGAAAGGGTAAAAGGCAGTCATAATAAAACAATGTCATCTAATAAGCCAACCAGCTAGCCAGCTGTTTTTGTTAACGGCATATTAATAGACGGTAAACTAAATTTAGTCCTAATATCGTAAATATTGCAATAGTTAGAGGTATCAATAATAAAATGCCGGAATGTCACCATAATAGCTGGTAATATTTAGAATGACATTAATAATAATAGCTGTGTTGCTGTTATTACCGACGCTTGACATTTATTGGAAAAAATGTTAGAATAATTAAAAAATATATTATGGATCTTTAGGAGGGGGGACTAGAAAAAAATATTGACCCCCTCAAATGTTATTTCATGATTGAAATAAATAATTTCGTGTAATTGATGAATTCGGAGGAAGGTGTTCAAAATTAAAAAAGGGTTATAAATCGATATTAAATTAACTTAACTTATATTGAGGTTAGAAATTAGTAATCAGACCTTGGGCGTTGGGGTTGATATACAGGGTGAGATAAACAACTGCTGCAACTTCAGACTGCTGTCATTGCTAAGTCACTCGTCCGACAGCTGTGAAAATTACTCTAGTGACAGCTCATTATATTGTTTACAAGCGTACAAAAGCATTTTCGTGAGAATTTTCCAGAAAAAAAAGTTATTCGTGATGGAGGAATTCAAGCGGGATAATGTGATAGCCACGAGTGGCTATCGTTAGAGCACTCCAGCATTTAAATGTGAATAAATCTTTTGTGTCTCGTACCATCGCTCGTCACCGTGATACTGGTAGCGTAGCCCGACGTCAGGGAAGGGGCCGGATGGAACCAGCAACATCAGCAGAAATAGTTCGAGAAGTAGCGACTTGATCAAAACTCGCGCCGCAGTGGCCAAAAAATGGCTCGTCAGCTGAACATATCGCAATGTTCCATTCGGCAAATATTGGAAAATGTGCTCGGGATAAAGCCATTGAAATTCCAAAAAGTACAAGAATTTACACCGCAACAGAAAGAAAATAGACTCAAAAGAGCTAAAGAGTTACTTCGCTTGGCCGAAAGTGGTACTCTGCCGAATTTGGTTTTCTCCAATGAGAAAACATTCGTTGTCCAGCAGTCTGTAAACAAACAACAAGCGCTTTGCCGGGAATGGGCCAAAATACCCCAGAGCAACATTCGGGCAGGCCGTTTGAAGGCCATAATTCGCGGCCGTTCGAAGGCCATAATTCGTGCCAAAGGTGACCAATTCGAACAAATCTAAACTTATTCTAAAACTTGATAATATTTCCGACATTTTTTGCTTTCATTCAATAAAATTTGAAAAAAAAAATAACAAGAAAAAAAACATTAAGTTCGGCCGGGCTAAGCTTTTAATACCCTCCACCTTAGGGTAAAGGAAACATTAGAAGAAACGTGGCAAAAACCATTAAAATGCCGAATATCGTGAGGTAGCATTATATGGGGGCTATACTAAATCGTGAACCTACACATGCAATGTTTCGCCAACGGAGCTAGAAGCCATTATGACCTACAACTACCAATTTTCAGAGAAATTCGTGAAAAAAATGTGTCAAAAATCATCAAAATACCGAATATTGGGAGGTACCGTTATATGGGGACTATACCAAAACCTGGACCTATACATACAATGTTTCGCCACACGAACTAGGACCCATTATGACCTCCAAATACCAATTTTTAGGCAAATCCGTGAAAAAATGTGGCATAAATAATCAAAATACCGAATATCGGGAGGTACCGTTATATGGGGGCTATACCAAATCGTGAACACATACATGCAAAATTTCGCTACCGGAGCTGGAACCCATTATGGCCAGCAAATACCAATTTTTAGGCAAATCCGTGAAAAAATGTGGCAAAAATAATCAAAATACCGAATATCGGGAGGTACCTTTATATGGGGGCTATACCAAAACGTGGACATATACATGCAATGTTTTGCCATACGTACAGGGACCCGTTATGACCTACAAATACCAATTTTTAGGCAAATCCGTGAAAAAATGTGGCAAAAATAATCAAAATACCGAATATCGGGAGGTACCGTTATATGGGGGCTATACCAAATCGTGAACACATACATGCAAAATTTCGCTACCGGAGCTGGAACCCATTATGGCCAACAAATACCAATTTTTAGGCAAATACGTGAAAAAATGTGGCAATAACCATCAAAATACCGAATATCGGGAGGTACCGTTATATGGGGACTATACCAGAACGTGAACCGATATATCTCATTTTCAATACCAACCATCCTAGACACAATACAAATTGTTCTGCTAAAATTTGGCGCTCTACGTCAAATAATGTGGCGTGTATCGTGATTTCAATGGACAGACAGACGGACAGACAGACGGACAGACGGACAGACAGACGGACATCGTTAAATCGACTTAGAATTTTATACTGATTATGAATATATATACTTTTTGGGGTCTACGACGAATATTTAAGGATGTTACAAACGGAATGACAAAGTTAATAGGGTCAATAGCAATTGACCTCGATCAATGATCTTGAAAATTCAATATAATTTTAATTTCCAATAGTAATTGACTTATGGTCAAAATATCTCGATTTTTTTTATAATTTTGGGAATGTATCCTTGCAATGTGAAGCTGCTTGAACATGTGAGCTATATTCTTTTGAAATTTATGAAAAATGCACTTGTGTAATATTTTTACTGACAATTTGACAGTGACATTCAAAAAACCAACGATTTTTGTTCACAGGTGATATTATATAAGGACATGTCTGAAATCGAAATGAAGTATTTCTTACATTTCTTAAAAAAAAAAAAAACAAAAAACAAAATTTCAATCTAAAAACGTGAAACAAAAAAATCTAAAAAGAAAACCACAATAGAATCATAACACATAATATTCGCGAGGCCATCCACACGCTCACATGCGATATCATGTGTCCTGTGGAGGAATTGGAATCTAGGCAAATTTCTGGCTAAATACTCAATCAACGTAAACGGTTTTCATTCATATATCTTCAGCTTCCCCTAATTGTTATTGTTTTGTTTTTCACAAATATATTTTACTCATAATAGAACACAAACACACTCAAACGTGCATACAAACACTCATTGAGTCTTTTTCACAAATTGATTCATTTATCCTAACATCAACTCTCTCCCCATTCTCTAAGAAAACGGAAACAAAAACCCAAAACTCTGATGAATTTCATTCTCACCTTTTGAGAGAGCAATGTGTTCATGCAAGTGTGCGTTTGTCTGTTTGAGTGTCTTTTGGCCCACCAAAAATTCACTACAACTGCTGCACAACACCTTTGGCAATTACACCACACACGCCGAACAATTGACGAGGAAAAAGCGTCAATGAAAAATTGTCACAAAGGTGCCAGCTTTTCCCGAACAACTCCATTCGAATGGCATTACTCATTCACTGACTCACACATACACAACATGTGTGAGTATTCCCTTACATTCATGGCTAGCATCGACTACACAGCCTCCGCACAATTGCCACAGTGTCTTCCGGCGAACAACATTGCCAACTTTTGCCAAACTCGGCAAATCCCTTTGGTATTTACCCAACATCAGCGGCAAAGGCAGCAGCGGCACCAACAGCATCAGTTCCAGTTCCAGCTCCATCAGCAACACACATACACACAACCATCCTTTCATTACATAAAACAGAGACTTTGTGACGACATAGTAACATTTCTTGATTGTTGTGATGGAGTTGTTAATGTTGTTGTTGTTGCTGCTGCTGTTTTTCTGTGTGGTCCATTGTTTTTGTTTGGATGGAAGGAAGGTCTGCTGTGTGAGCTTTATGGCTATGGCTGTGTGATTTTGTTTGGTTGATAGTAGATATGTTACGGTGGTTCTGTAGCTGTGTTTTGGCTCCACACCAGCAAACAAAAACCATTGAAGAAAGAGCTCCAAGCATTTTGGCCATACCAAATAATAATAACAATGGGAAATAGTTTTCAGGGAAAATTCAGAGAGAATCAAAGACCAAGGGGCTCCTTGGCTGTCAGGGATTTGAGTTAGTCCCTGGGTTTGTAACATCAATAAATAAAGATCTCATTCAAAACAAGAAAAAATGCTCTGAGTTCGGCCGGGCCGAATTTTGAATACCCTCCACCATTTGCAAGGAATTTGACAATTCCCAAAAACAATAAAATCCATTAAAACTTCTCTTAAAATCTTAAAAATACCGAATGAAGCTATTATATAAGGGTCTATACGACGACACGAACCTGCGTAGGTAACATTTGTCATAAGCCATTACAATATTCAAATGCGGAACTAAAAAAAAATCGGTTATAATGTCGATAAATTCAAAATACCGAATATCGGGAGGTACGGTTATATGGGCCCATACGAAGTCCTGGACCTGCACAGACAATTTTCTGTCTTAGGCTGTAGCATCCATTACGAACTTCTAATATCAAATTTGAAACAATTCTGGTGAAAAATGTCCCTAAAATCATTAAAATACCGAATATCGGGAGGTACAGTTATATGGGGGCTCTACGAAGATGTGGACCTGCACAGACAATTTTCTGTCTTAGGCTGAAGTATCCATTATGAGCTTCAAATGCCACATTTGAAACAATTCCGGTGAAAAATGTCGCTGAAATCATCAAATTACCGAATATCGGGAGGTACAGTTATATGCGCACCATACGAAGACGTGGACCTGCACAGACAATTTTCTATCTTAGGCTGTAGTATTCATTACGAACTTCAAATACCAAATTTGAAACAATTTCGATGAAGAAATTCGGTCAAATCATCAAAATACCGAATATCGGGAGGTACCATTATATGGGGGCTATACCAAAACGTGGACCTACATGGCCCATTTTCAGTACCAAAGGTCCTGCAGACATAACATACATTTGAGCGGAATTTTATCAATCTACTTCAATTCGTTCGGAAGCTAGAGTGATTTTCACAGACGGACGGACACCGCTAAATCGACATAGAATTTTATGCTGATCAAAATATATATATACTTTCTGGGGTCTATAATGTGTATTTCGAGGTGTTACAAACGCCATGACAAACTTAATATACCCTCCATACTATGGTGGAGGATATAAAAATTTTCTTTTGGGAAAGATACTAAAAAAGAGACATTAAGACTCCTTTAAATACTCGAACCCAACGAAGATAGAAAGTTATAAGGATCGTGTTTCTAAAACCTGAATCCCCTAAATTTTAATTTTTTTTTTTTAATTTTTCAATTTTTTTAATTTTATTTTTTATTTTTTTGTAATTTTATAATTTTTTTTTAATATATCCACGAAGAACCCATTCAATTCATTGTCCCCTATTTTCCCCTTCAATTTTCCCCCCTCAACTTCTGTAACTTTCCCCATCATTCCTGGAAAAAGGCATTTATTCGCGACAAACGAAAACACCAAAAACAACGAATGATGAAATTCAGCATTTGTTTATTGTTGATTCAAAAAATGTTTCTTCGTCGCCGTATTTTTCTTCTTCTTCATCTTTCATTTTCAATTTTCTTGCAGGCCAACGGAAAATATTCATTGCGTAGGTGTTTGACATCTGCACAGAAATATCTGCAAAAATCTACACACACACACTCACAAATACAAGGAACACCTTAGCTCTCATCTCAGATATAACAAAGAGAGATAACTTGTCTTGATTGTAACTGTGCAGCCAGGAGAGCAAAGAGAATAACGTATGTTAGAGAGAGATTTTAGATTACACTCGAGAAAAAAAATATATCCATTGCGAAGTTGTACTCAAATTGCTACTCTTTCACTTTTATATCCGAACTATGGGTCAATAATAAATGATAATTGGTCAATAAATAAAAATAAAAAATGCATTGTGTTAGTAAGCGATGTTCTCTGGAATGTGTAAACCGATTTTGTTTCCGCAAACTGCATATAAAAGGTGACGTGAGTACCAACGTTTTTATGTATGAAAAGTTCCTATATGGTTTATGATTTATAGATATAGATAGATATATCCACTGCGAAGTTGTACTCAAATTGTTCCCTTCCAACTTTTATACCCCGACTATTGGTCAATAGATAAAAAATAAAAATTGCCCTGTGTTAGTAAGAGATGTTCTCTAGAATGTGTGAACCGATGTTGTTTCAGCAAACTGCATAAAAAAGATGACAATAGTAGCAAAGGTTTTTATGTATGAAAGGTTCCTATATGGTTTATAATTTATAGATATTTTAGGGAACCCTGCAGTCATTTCGAACATGACAGAACAACTTCTGTTAGAGAAAGATTTTAAAATACACTCGCGAAAAATTATATCTATTGCGAAATTGTACTCAAACTGTTCCTCAGTAACTTCCACACCTGAACTATGGTTCAATAATAATTGATAATTGGTCAATCGATTAAAAAATAAAAATTGCATTGTGTTAGTAAGCGAAGTTCTCTGGAATGTGTGAACCGATTTTGTTTCCGCAAATTTTTTATGAAAGGAGACATCAGTAGCAAGGTTTTTATGTATAAAACGTTCCTATGCAGTTTCTGAGTTACTGCTAATTTAGGGAATCTTGCAGTCATTTCGAAAAATGTATTTTAAAAATTATTGATAACGAATTCATCGATGCCCAGACGAAACGGATTAAGCTAAGATCTTCAAATTTTGCACGCTGCTCGATGCTGGTGTGTAGGCATGAGAAAATAATGGAGTTTTTGGAAATTTGAACTAAAAGTGTACTAAAAATTGAAAACATTGTACAATGGAAATTCAAAATGCTTGAACTCCAAAATTTGATATAAGGGTCATTTATAGGGTGCAGTCTGGTGTACCAAAGTAGTACAGGGTGAGATGAAAAAATTGCAGTCAACTTCAGGCTTCTGTCATTTCTATACCACGCTTCCGACAGCTGTTAAAATTATTCCAGTGACAACTCATTATATTGTCTAAAAGGGTACAAAAGCATTTTGGTGAGAATTTTCCCGGAAAAAAGTTATTCGTGATGGAGGAATTCAAGCGTGATAGTGTGATTTCTTTATATTTGGATGGAAAACCACAAGTGGCTATCGTTAGAGCTCTCCAGCATTTAAATGTGAATAAATCTTTTGTGTCTCGTACCATCGATCGATATCGTGATACTAGTAGCAAAGCCCGACGTCAAGGAAGTGATGGACGGAAGAAAACAGCAATGCGTCGCAATGACCTAAAAATAGCTCGTGAGCTGAACATATCGCAATATTCCATTCGGCAAATATCGAAAAATGAGCTTGAGGTAAAGCCATTGAAACTCTAAAAAGTGCCAGAACATACACCGCAACAAAAAGAAAATAGACCAAAAAAAGGTTAATTGCATTGCTTCGCTTGGCCGAAAGTGGTGAACTGCCGAATTTGGTTTTCTCCGTCTCCGATGAGAAAACATTCGTTGTCCAGCAGTTTGTAAACAAATAAAACTATCCGCTCGCGTTTACTTGGTAAAGAGGTCAGCTGAAAATGTGCACCTTCGGTTGGCCACCAGAACTCAAGCGCCGGCCATGGTGATTAGTCGACCGTGGCATCAGAATAAATGCGAAAAATATTCTGGAGGCTGTATTAAAGCCTTGGGCACGCAAACATTTTGGCCGCAGACATTTGGACATTCCAACAGGACTCTGTCTGTCTGTGGAAATCACTCTAGCTTCCGAACGAAATGAAGTAGGTTTATTAAATTTTACTCAAATGTATATTATGTCTGCAGGACTTTTGGTATAGAAAATGGGTCATGTAGGTCAACGTTTTGGTATAGCTCCCAAATAATGGTACCACCCTATTTTCGGTGCTTTGATGATTTTAGCGACATTATTCACCGGAAATGTTTCAAATTTGGTATTTGAAGTTCGTAATAGATACTACAGCCTATGACAGAAAATTGTCTGTGCAGGTCCACGTCTTCGTATAGCCCCCATATAACTTTACCACCCGATATTCGGTTTTTTGATGATTTTAGCGAATTTATTCACCGGAATAGTTTCAAATTTGGTATTTTAAGTTCGTAATGGATGCTACAGCCTAAGACAAAAAATTGTCTGTGCAGGTCCACGTCTTCGTATAGCCCCCATATAATGGTACCTCTCCATTTTCGGTATTTTGGTGATTTTAGCGACATTATTTACCGGAATTGTTTAAAATTTGGTATTTGAAGTACATAATGGATACTACAGCCTATGACAGAAAATTGTCTGTGCAGAACCGCGTTTTGGTATAGCCCCCATATAATGGTACCTCCATATATGCTGTATATTTCTTTCAAATGGTGAAGGGTATTCAAAGTTCGGTCGGGCCGAACTTACAACTTTTTTACATGTTTTTAATTCATTCCTTTTTCGCTTTCTCCCACTCTTTATCTCATGATTTTTTTCTGTTTGGAACCATCCCAATATTCCGGTAAGTATACCTTTGGAAAAATGCCGGCAATCAAAATAAATCTGCAAATGAAATTTCTCAATCCTATCTCTCCCTTCCCCTCCCCTCTCACACCCCCTCAAAACAAATCCAACTGAAAACAAACAGCTGGGAAAAAGAGTTACAATTCGAAAAGAGAAAAATCTCACTCTCTCTCTCCCCCAGGCTCTCTTTCACATTTCATTCATTTCCCATTAGAGACCAGGCCTACCGCAAGACGAAATGGACTGAGAATGAATTGAAAATATTTTTATATAACGGAATGTTTCGTTCGATTCGAAAGCAATGACAGCAACAGCAACAACAACGGCAACACATCGTATACAAAGCCGAATAGGCATTACGCCGACTCACAGAGTACGAATGGACCGATTAAGAGCATCACCACTTGTTTGTAGAGAGCATCCTAAGTCTCTTTTGGGTTTTGTGTTCTGCCTCGGCTGTATCTGAAAAATTTACCCTGGTCAGTGGGTGCGCCACAAGTATGACGCCTACGCAACGTTGTGACGTAAGCATTTGACAAAAACAATAAGATGCCGAGCTCTATGTGGCAGAGTATATGTGTGTGGTGGTCATGTGTGTGCGTGTGACAGTGTGTGGTTCAGGCCCATTGCTGGCTGGCAGGCTGCTTGCTTGCCACAGTCCATGGTGTAGAGTCGAATTCGTGCATCAACGACAACGAGAATCGGGATTCTTGTCTTCTTCTTCTTTATCGTCATCTTCTTTTCGAATCGTATTAACGTTTAGAGTTAAGCTTTGCTATATTACCAGCTGAACGAATGAACGACACACCGACACACTCACACTACCACGCCAGCAACAGACAATGAAACGCAGTTGTAATGGAAAACACAAAACAACACTCATCCGCCACCTCTTGCTGCCGTTTCGATTTATAACTGTTTCGCTTGGTTTTGTAGTTACAATTATTTATTGTTGTTGTTGTTGCTATTGTCAGTGGTTGTTGTAGATATTGTTGCGATTACACTGCGGTCACTGTGGCAGCTGGTTAAACGGACAGCCAGAATGTGTGGCTTTCGCGCGAAATTCCACCACAACGGCTCTCGGGGGCCAGATTATAGATGGGGGGAGGTTTCGAACAGTGTGTGTTATTTATAATTTATTCATAATTAACACAAACACACACACATACTTGGGGAGGTGTACACAGCCAGTATGTGTTTGTTTACATGGAGTGTAAAGGGTAGGGGGGCGGAATTTGGTGTTAAATAATTTTTGACATTTAGGGTAATGTCAAATTTTCAGGAGTCAAAACTTCAATTCAGCCCTTCTTAAATAGGGGAATTTTCATAGGAAATTTTCTATCCAGCGTCGGCTGAATAGGGGAAATTCCATAGGAAATTTTTTTTCAGCCTCGGCTGAATTGGGGAATTTCAATAAGAAACTGGACGTATAAGAGCAGCTGTAGCTCTTCTAGGGGCGTATAAGAGCAGCTGTAGCTCTTCTAGGGGCGTCTGCAGCTCTTCTATGGACGTATAAGAGCAGCTGCAGCTCTTCTATGGACGTCTAAGAGCAGCTGCAGCTCATCTATGGACGTATAAGAGCAGCTGCAGCTCTTCTATGGACGTATAAGAGCAGCTGCAGCTCTTCTATGGACGTATAAGAGCAGCTGCAGCTCTTCTATGGACGTATAAGAGCAGCTGCAGCTCTTCTATGGACGTATAAGAGCAGCTGCAGCTCTTCTATGGACGTATAAGAGCAGCTGCAGCTCTTCTATGGACGTATAAGAGCAGTTGTTGCTCTTCTATGGACGTATAAGATCAGTTGCTGCTCTTCTATGGACGTATAAGAGCAGTTGCTGCTCTTCTATGGACGTATAAGTTCAGCTCTTCTATGGACGTATAAGTGCAGCTCTTCTATGGACGTATAAGAGCAGCTGCAGCTCTTCTATGGACGTATAAGAGCAGCTGCAGCTCTTCTATGGACGTATAAGAGCAGCTGCAGCTCTTCTATGGACGTATAAGAGCAGCTGCTGCTCTTCTATGGACGTATAGGAGCAGCTGCTGGTCTTCTATCAGCGTACATCTTTATAGCATTATAAGTACTGCTGCTGCTCTTCTATGGCCGTATAAGCCGTAAAAACCTCCGAGGTTGAATAGGGAAATTTTCCAAGAAAATTTTCTATCCAGCCTCGGCTGAATGGGGTTTTCCATAGGAAAATTGCGATTCAGCCTGGCTGAATGGGGTTTTCCATAGGAAAATTGCGATTCAGCCTGGCTGAATGGGGTTTTCCATAGGAAAATTGCAATTCAGCCTGGGCTGAATGGGGTTTTCCATAGGAAAACTTCAATTCAGCCTGGGCTGAATGGGGGTTTCCATAGGAAAATTGCAATTCAGCCCGGCTGAATGGGGGTTTCCATAGGAAAATTGCAATTCAGCCCGGCTGAATGGGGTTTTCCATACTTCAACCTAATTTCCATTCTATTATATTTTTATTTTTTTTTTTTGTTTATATTTATTTTTAGTAATTTCATTGTTTGCCCTCTTTTGTTTTTCCCGACTTGAGGCAGACTGGAAAACTTCTGAGTGCATATTCCCTCTGTATATGTGTGTCTGTGTCTGTGTGTGTGGGAAAAACAAATTACAAATCCACTTTTGGAAGTAAAAATGTAAGGTTAAGCACAAAGTTGCTGCAATTAATATTCATTAGATTAACAACAAAAAGAATGGACAAAGGCACCGACCAAAAAAAAGGGAAAATGAAAATAACTTTCATTTGTTGATATTTTGGGAAAATTGTATCCCAAGTATTGTTAGTTTTTCTCTCTCTCTCTCTTCTGCTGTTGTTTTATGTGAATTTATGGAGTGATATTTTGTGGCAAGTTTTTGTTGTTGTTATTGTTGCTCTTGATTAATTTCCCTCCAGACAATTCCCAAGTTAGGCAAATATTTGTTTAATCTATAATTAACTTATTTGTGGTGGAGGTTCGCTGTTATTAAGGGTTATTTGCCATTATGGAGGTTGAGCCCAAAAAAAACTTCTGCCCGAAACTTTTTGTAGGTGCCAAGACTTTTTTTTTTTTTTTGGAAACTTCAAGTCTGTTTCGAAATTTGAATAATTTCTTTATCAATTATTTGGGTGAAGCTAAAAACTACAATTATTGTCTGCCGATTGAAGAAAAGTTTCTCCTTGACCAGTTTTTGTTTTTTTTGTGTTGCAATTATCTGCTGCCATGCCTGCCTGCCTGCTGCTCACCGGGAGACCCACCCGTTGTCGCAAGACTATCAATTTCAAAATAGACTTCTTCTCCATGGTTGTAGGTCACTGTCGCACTATCGTTGCAATCGACATCAATCAAGCATTTCATGCCCCGGGGAAGTATCACACCAACCGTGATGTCCTCCTTTTTCGAATGAAGGTCATTGGGAACAAAGACCCAGTGCCAGCCATTGGAGGAATGAAGAAGAGTTGTTCAGCCAAGTGGAAAAAAGAGATAATTTTCGGAATTATTGAGGAAAGGCAATTAAATTTTATCAGGGAAGTTGGAGTTTTTCTATGGGAAAACTACAAGGTGAGATAAAAACCTGCCATAATTTTACACTTTTTTTAAATTTTATTGAATGAAAGCAAAAAATGTCGGAAATAGCATCAAATTTTAGAAAAAGTTCAGATTTTTTCGAATTGGTCACCTTTGGCAAGAATTATGACCTTCAAACGGCCAATGAAACCGTCATAAGCTGCCCGAATGTTGGTCTACGGTATTTTGGCCCATTCCCGGCGAAGCGCTTGCTTGAGGTGATCGACACTTTGGTATTTTTTAGTGCCAACCTTGCTTTCCAAAATACTCCAGACACAATAGTCCAACGGATTGGTATCCGGAGATTTTGGTGGCCATTGTGAGCTGGAAATGAAACGAGGAACCTCATTTTGTAACCATTCTTGGGTGGCGCGTTCTGAGTGCGATGTTGCTGAGTACTGTTGGAATGTCCAAGGTCGGCGGTCAAAATTTTTGCGTGCGCCCAAGGCTTTAATACCCCCTCCAGAATATTTTCTCGATAATATTCGGCATTTATTCTGATGCCATGGTTGATTAATACGAGCGGAGAGCGAACATCGGCTTTTATGGCGGGCCACATCATCACCATGGCTGGCGCTTGAGTTCCGGTGGCCAACCGAAGGGGCACATTTTCAGCTGCTTTCGAAAATACTCCAGACACAATAGTCCGGAGATTTTGGTGGCCATTGTACGCTGGAAATGAAGCGAGGAACCTCTGCGGCCAAAATGTTTGCATGTCCAAGGCCTTAATACACCCTTCAGAATATTTTTGCGATAATATTCGGAATTGATTCTTATGCCACGCTCGATTAATACGAGCGGAGAGCAACCATCGCCTGTTATGGCGGGCCACACCATGCCATCACCATAGCCGGCGCTTGAGTTCTGGTGGCCAACCGAAGGTGCACGTTTTCAGCTGACCTGAAAATTGCTTTGTTTACAAACTACTGGACAACGAATGTTTTCTCATCGTCGGAGAAAACAAAATTCAACAGTTCACCACTTTCGGCCAAGCGAAGCAACTCTTTAGCTCTTTAGAGTCTATTTTCTTTCTGTTGCGGTGTAAGTTCTTGCACTTTTTGAAATTTCAATGGTTTTACCCCGAGCTCATTCTTCCATATTTGTCGAATGGAATATTTGGCGAATGTTCAGCTCGCGAGCCATTTTTCGGCCACGCGGATTTCGATCACGTCGCTCCTTTACTTTTCGAACCATTTCTGCTGATGTTGGTGTTTTCTTCCGTCCACTTCCTTGACGTCGGAGTATCACGAGCTCATTTTTCAATATTTTCCGAATGGAATATTGCGATATGTCCAGCTCATGAGCCATTTTTCGGCCACTCCGACGCGGGTTTTGCATCAAGTCGCTTCTTTACTTTTCGAACCATTTCTGCTGATGTTGCCGTTTTCTTCCGTCCATTTATTTGACTTGGGGCTATGCTACCCGTATCACGGTAACGAGCAATGGTACGAGACCCAAAAGATTTATTCACATTTAAATGCTGGAGCTCTAATGATAACCACTTGTGGTTCTACAGCCAAATATAAAGAAATCACACTATCACGCTTGAATTCTCATTCTGGAAAATTCTCACCAAAATGCTTTTTTACTCTTGTAAACAATATAATGAGCTGTGGCGGGAATAATTTTAACAGCTGTCGGACGAGTGGCTTGGAAATGACAGCAGTTTTTCCATCTCACCCTGTAATGAGTTTCCAAGGGGAATTTTCGGTTTTCCATGGGAAAACTATAATTCTGTCCGGTTGAATGGGGGTTTTCCAAAGGAAAAACTTTAATGAAATCCATCTCTCATACCTTCAAACAAACTTATTTAACCCTCCCTAAAATTGTAGGGAATGCTGTTTGATTTCCTCTTCTCCTTCCTATCTCTCCTCATCCTCGCCCTCTTCCGTTTGTCAAAGACAAAAGGATCTTAATCCAGTTGTGTTAACTATTTTTATTTACACTTAACCGAATAAGATTTCATGAATTTTTATAGAAATTCTAAAAATAATCTCCCAACAGCTGGAGCAGCCTTCACCGCAACAGAACCTAGGACGCAATACAAACCTAGAACACAGCACCAAAACCAAACCAAAGAAGGGGAGAATTTCAAATGCAAAACGAACGAATGAATGAATGAATGAATGGGTGTTGAATACATAATTTGTTTGTTTATAAAATTGGATTTCGAAACGGAATTGCAGGACAACAGAGGAGTAAATCTGCACTACTGAACTACATTTTTTGCCTTTGCTTTAGATAAAAATAACAACACCAGTTGATTGAGGCTAAGGGGAGGGGGCACAGGCCAAGGGATACTCGAAACTGTAGTTGTAATTAAGTTTGCCAACCGCCACTGTCCGCCAAAAATACTGGCTAACAATTTCATTTTAATAAATTGTTAGTTATGACCACAAAAAGTAAAAAAAAGGACACAAAAAAGGATAAAAACAGAAGCCACACCATAATCTATTCATTTAGAGGTGGGGAGCCAAATATTACTTTTGCTTCAAGTGGGGGGGAGGATACTTTAAAAGCTCTTGGTTAAGGGCAATGAGCTTGCTTTCAAAGGAATAGTTTTTCACCTAAACTTGAATGGCAGCAGAAGGACACCGGGATATAATTTCACCGAAAGATAATCCATCTCAAGTTGTCTCATACCTCAGCTTGCGCAAAACCACTGTCTAGACACAGTCGAGAGCAAGGATCCCATAAATATTCCTTTTCAAACTTTTTGATCTCTCATTTGCTAAATTGGCGAGCATAGCTTAAAGTTCACCTTCCACACACTCACACACATGCTCGCACGCACACCAATATCATAAATATGAGAACATCATACTGCTAATATGAAAATAAAAAGTAACAACCCAAACTTCAATTAACACCTGGCACCAGATTCCAAGAAAATTGCTTCGAAAGTAACCAAACAAAAACAACAACACCAACAACATTAACATCAAACGACCTGTTGAGTTTTTTTGAACAGAATATTGAATTTCTACTTCTACAAAGTACATAATCTAATTTGAGAGATGGGGGGAGCGGTGAAGACAAAAAAACCCCTCTTAATTGAATTGCGGAGGGAGAGAGAGAGTGGTAATAACTCCCCTAAATTGTGAACCAAATAAAGTGGGTGTTATTTAATGACTATTTATGGTTCACTTCAAACCATGGCCTTTGAGAACGGATTTCGACTTCATTTCATGCATGAATTCAACGTATATAGTCGTAGTATAAGACAACAAGCTGGTCTTACATGAAAGTAAACGGCAAAGGGAGGTCTCACATAGTACTATAAGACAAGGATGTAAACTCATATAGCAGTATAAGACCAAGAGTTAGTCATATATAGCCCAATAAGACCAGGAGAAGGCCTTATTTAGCCAAATCAGACCAGGAGCAGCTGCTGCTCTTCTATAAACGTATAAGAGCAGCTGCTCTTCTATAAACGTATAAGAACAGCTGCTGCTCTTCTATAGACGCATAAGAGCAGCTGCTGCTCTTCTATAGACGTATAAGAGCAGCTGCTGCTCTTCTATAGACGTATAAGAGCAGCTGCTGCTCTTCTATAGACGTATAAGAGCAGCTGCTGCTCTTCTATAAACGTATAAGAGCAGCTGCTGCTCTTCTATAGACGTATAAGAGCAGCTGCTGTTCTTCTATGGACGTATAAGGCCAGATACTGCTCCTCTATAAACGTATAAGAGCAACTGCTGCTCTTCTATAAACGTATAAGAGCAGCTGCTGCTCTTCTAGAGGCGTATAAGAGCAGCTGCTGCTCTTCTATAAACGTATAAGAGCAGCTGCTCTTCTATAAACGTATAAGAACAGCTGCTGCTCTTCTATAGACGCATAAGAGCAGCTGCTGCTCTTCTATAGACGTATAAGAGCAGCTGCTGCTCTTCTATAGACGTATAAGAGCAGCTGCTGTTCTTCTATGGACGTATAAGGCCAGATACTGCTCCTCTATAAACGTATAAGAGCAACTGCTGCTCTTCTATAAACGTATAAGAGCAGCTGCTGCTCTTCTATAAACGTATAAGAACAGCTGCTGCTCTTCTATAAACGTATAAGAGCAGCTGCTGCTCTCTATAAACGTATAAGAGCAGCTGCTGCTCTCCTATAAACGTATAAGAGCAGCTGCTGCTCTCCTATAAACGTATAAGAGCAGCTGCTGCTCTCCTATAAACGTATAAGAGCAGCAGCTGCTCTTATACGTTTATATAGACGTATAAGAGCAGCTGCTGCTCTTATCTTCTATAGACGTATAAGAGCAGCTGCTGCTCTTATCTTCTATAGACGTATAAGAGCAGCTGCTGCTCTTATCTTCTATAGACGTATAAGAGCAGCTGCTGCTCTTATCTTCTATAGACGTATAAGAGCAGCTGCTGCTCTTATCTTCTATAGACGTATAAGAGCAGCTGCTGCTCTTCTATAGACGTATAGAGCAGCTGCTGCTCTTCTATAGACGTATAAGAGCAGCTGCTGCTCTTCTATAGACGTATAAGAGCAGCTGCTGCTCTTCTATAGACGTATAAGAGCAGCTGCTGTTCTTCTATAGACGTATAAGAGCAGCTGCTGCTCTTCTATAGACGTATAAGAGCAGCTGCTGTTCTTCTATAGACGTATAAGAGCAGCTGCTGCTCTTCTATGGACGTATAAGAGCAGCTGCTGCTCTTCTATAGACGTATAAGGGCAGCTGCTGCTCCTCTAAAGACGTATAAGAGCAGCTGCTGCTCCTCTAAAGACGTATAAGAGCAGCTGCTGCTCCTCTAAAGACGTACAAGAGCAGCTGCTGCTCCTCTAAAGACGTACAAGAGCAGCTGCTGCTCCTCTAAAGACGTATAAGAGCAGCTGCTGCTCCTCTAAAGACGTATAAGAGCAACTGCTGCTCCTCTAAAGACGTATAAGAGCAGCTTCAGCTCTTCTATATCCGTATAAGAGCACCTGCTGCTCTACTATAGAAGTATAAGACCAGCTACTGCTCCTCTAGGGAAGTATAAGACCAGCTGCTGCTCTTCTATAGACGTATAAGAGCAGCTGCGGTTCTTCTATGGGCGTATAAGAGCAGCTGCGGTTCTTCTATGGACGTATACGAGCAGCTGCTGCTCTTCTATACGCTTATAAGACTACCTGCATGCCTTCTATAGGCCATGCCACCTTCGTCTCTTATACACCTGCTGCTGGTCTTCTATATCAGTACAAAACCAGCTCCAGCTATAATACCGTATACGACAACGTGATGCACTTCTATTGCAGTTTGAGACCTTCTTCTGGTCTTCTAAAATGTACTACTTTTTTGTTGTCGCATAATTCGCTTGTCATCTAAGGTCCTTTCCAAGAATTTACAATCCAACTAATGATCTCATCAGAAATATAATTAAATTCATCTCCATTCCAGTTTCATTTCCATTTCTCAAATACATATCTGTATTCATCTCTCTGCTCTACGCCGATAATCCGTACTTCACCAAGATTGGGCGTCCTCTTTAATATAAACGCTTGCATATATCATATGTGAGCTCTAATAAATCCTCTGGTAACTGTTGCATTTGAATCCCAGCTAGTGCGAAAATGCTATGCTCCACTTGTCTTAAATTATTGTCAGTGTGTTTGAGTGAGTGTGTGTGTGTGACTGTGTGTGTGTTACAACCGCTCCCACTTACCGTAAAGTGAGTGGTGTGCTTAAAAGGCTTTTCATAGAAATTCGCTATTAAAATTGTTCTGTGTCACTTCCGCCTCTCGCCAGCCACCAACCATCCGTGCCACGCTGAACATCTCATCTGCAGGCTGTCGCTGAGGCCACCTCCAGCGGCAGATGGTAAAAGTGTAGGAAATCTGGCATTTTAATATTTGATATCCTCGTGTAATCTGTTCAGGACTCCTTAAAGTGAGATAGAGAGTGCGGGCTGGCCTGACTACGCTGTAGATGGAAGCTCGAATGGTTGGTTGGTTGCAGGCACCGAATGACAGGCCCAGTGAAGAGGAGACGTTTCGTTTCGTTTCGTTTGGAGTTATGCGAATGGATTTTCATGTTTCTTATGGTCTGTTGGTCGGTCGAATGGTTGGTTGGTAGCAGGTGTGCGGGGGATGTGAGCCAGATATGTGTTGGTGTATGTGAGGATGCAATTCCTTTTGCCGCATGAAAAGAATGTAGTCCTTGAATCCTTGAGATTATTGCAGTTACTTACTGGGTTGCATAAAATAAGAGCTAGGAAACATCTTTGAAATAGCTTTGGATTATCTGCTACAGCTTTTTTTAGTTCAAACACCAACCAAACAAAATTAACCCATGAGGGACCATGGGAGACAACTTCGTTAATTTTTCCAAATAATTAAATATTATTTTTTACACCTTTTATTATTATTTTTTAAAGGTGACTCAAATCTCCCCAGCCCCCCAATGGGTTAATCTCATACAATCACTACTCCAGCATATTTTAATAACTATGACAGCAGTTAACTCTAAGTTTTTATGGCAATGATGCTGCTGCTAGAGCTCCTGCTTTGCCTGTGGCACAATCGGATGACAGTGACTACTTAAATCTGCTGTTGGAATCAACAGCACGTAGCTGGTAAGAGGTTTCAATGGCGAAGTACTGAATTAATGGATTTCGAAAAAGGATTTCCTCTTTCCTCCTCCAATGCCAGAAGAGGATGCAGAAGAGGTGGAAGGACAAATGTAGAACAGAGACACATAAAATCAATTGAAGTAAGTGGTGTTTCCATTAAATATGTAAATACGCTTATTAGTGGCAGCTGGAAGAAATTGAATTTGAATGGATTTGGATTTTAAATCGCCGGCATAGTTTGGGACCTAATTGGTCTTATACTGCAATAGAAGATCATCAACTGGGTTCATATGTCTATAGAAGAGCAGCAGCTGCCCTTATACGCCTATAGAAGAGCAGAAGCTGTTGTTATACGCCTATAGAAGATTAGAAGCTGATTTTACGCTCCTATAGAAAAGCAGCTGCTGGTCTTATACTCCCATAGAAGAGAATCAGCTGTTCTTATACGTCTATAGAAGAGCAGAAGCTGCTCTTATACGTCTACAGAAGAGCAGAAGCTGCTCTTATACGTCCACAGAAAAGCAGCAGCTGCTCTTATGAGCCTATAGAGGAGCAGCAGCTGCTCTTATACGCCTATAGAAGAGCAGCAGGTGCTCTTATACACCTATAGAAGAGCAGCAGGTGCTCTTATACGCCTATAGAAGAGCAGCAGGTGCTCTTATACGCCTATAGAAGTCCAGAAGATGGTTTTATACGCCTATAGAGGAGCAGCAGCTTCTCTTATACGCCTATAGAGGAGCAGCAGCTGCTCTTATACGCCTATAGAGGAGCAGCAGCTGCTCTTATACGCCTATAGAGGAGCAGCAGCTGCTCTTATACGCCCATAAAAGTGCAGCAGCTGCTCTTATACGCCCATAAAAGTGCAGCAGCTGCTTTTATACTCCTATAGAAGAGCTGCAGCTGCTCTTATACTCCTATAGAAGAGCTGCAGCTGCTCTTATACTCCTATAGAAGAGCTGCAGCAGCTCTTATACTCCTATAGAAGAGCTGCAGCTGCTCTTATACTCCTATAGAAGAGCTGCAGCTGCTCTTATACGCCTATAGAAGAGCTACAGCTGCTCTTATACGCCTATAGAAGAGCAGCAACTGCTCTAGAAGAGCAGAAGCGGCTCTTATACGCCTATAGAAATGGTCTTATATTGCTATCGATCTTATATCTAATGAACAGTGGCATACTTTTCAAACGGGGAAATCTCTTCAAAACCGACCTGAACAAATTATCACCTTGTCTACACTCCTCCCTCCTCCCCCTCCCTTTCTCGTCAAACATCAATTGAGGTAGCTGCCGAAAATTTTAATTAATAATCATAATTTGTTGTCTGCTCCAACCACACAGTCAACCGCCATTCAACACCCCACATTACCATGGCCGTATTAATTTTACATTAGTCGGAAAAACCTCCAACAAAGGTTATGAGAAAAAAAGGATTTGGGAAAAACACGTGCCGATACCACTTCCTCTAACAGCGAAACTTTTTCGCCCTCCAACCCATATATGAAATATCATGTGGGGGGAGTGAAATATTCCTGCCATCAAAAATGTTCCTTTTTGTTTGGCCGTTAATCAATGGTTGTTGTTGTGATAACTGTGGCAGTGATGGCTATCAAAGGCTTATTGGCACTCCTGTTCTAGGAAGTGATAACTGGGTATAAGAACCTTAGGTTAGATATATATAAAGGATGGAAGGAAGGAAACGAACGACTTCGGGGATATCCAATTCAAATTAATTCGACCGAGTAATTACTTCATATACTCGAATTTAAGCGGAGTATAAGACTATGGTACCGTCAACAGCTAATCTCTTTTTTAGACTCATACATTCCTCACTAACACTTCATTAATTTGTTTCCATTTCGTATCTTCTTTTTTTTTTCTCCCTCCAAACCAAGAAAGCCAAGTCCTGAATCAATGCAAGTTTTCAAAACAATTGCTAAACAAAAAACAAATTGAGAATGTCACAAAAGCAAACCGACAAAAAACAATGGCAAAGAAGACAACAAATTAGGGAAGAGTCAATTGCGATACGAATCACCGCACGCATGAATAGAAATGGCTCACAGAGATCAATGTAGTACACACATACACAAAGAGACACACACACACGCACTCGTGTAGCTTATTATTTACAAATGTCAACAGACACGCTCTTAGCTATGTAAGTAGGCAAGTAAGTATGTATGTGTGACTGTGTGTTCGCGTGTGTGTGTGTGAGTCTCAGACACTTAAGCGCGTTTACCAAAGAGGCATACTTTTTAGATGTACCACCAAGTCAATTAAACTTTTTTCTCCCCCCAGCTAAAATGACAACGACTGAGTGTGTGTGTATGTGTGTATCTGTGTGTCTGTATCCGTGTGTGTGCGTGCGTCAACGATATGAGTTAATCACTATTTAATCCAATGTTGAAATGTTAATTGGATTAGGTGTTTTTAATTTATGTACCTACACCAATGCTCATTTACAATTTACCCATGGCAGCCAAGTCCGTCCGGGAGAGGGGGCCAGCATTTGCAATGGGAATAGAAGCACAAAATCCACATCGAATGAGATAAGAAAATGCGAGCGGAGGAAACATTCATTCATTCATTCGTGGCGTTACGTTGCGTTGCTCTGATTACTTTTTGATTTTTTTCTGTCCGCATTTAAACATGACTGCTCCAGCTGCGATTTTCCAGCAGACCCTAATGAACTACTTGTCGTTGACATGGAAATGGAAAATTAGATTATATTCATTTGTTATTACGAACTTTGACCTTTATGTTGCTGTTGTTGTTGTTGTCAACACAATATTTCACCAAGGATTTAATCAAATGGTATGGCTGGCTGGATGTTGGGTTGATCGGTTGGATATTTTTAGAAAATTCCATTTAAAACTGGTTTTCAGGGAAAAAGAGTTTCCATCAAAACATGAATTGGAAATAAGGTAAAGTCGGATGATTTAGAGTTTTTCCAAAGGACAAAAAAACAAGAAAAGAATTTCCACATAGGCAAATACAAGAGCTTTCTTATACAGATGGTCTTATACGGCTAAAGAAGAGTAGAATCTGCTCTTATACGGCTATAGAAGAGCAGCAGCTGCTCTTATACTTCTATAGAAGAGCAGCAGCTGCTCTTATACGGCTATAGAAGAGCAGCAGCTGCTCTTATACGGCTAAAGAAGTGTACAATCTGCTCTTATACGGCTAAAGAAGTGTACAATCTGCTCTTATACGGCTAAAGAAGTGTAGAATCTGCTCTTATACTATAGAAGAGCAGCAGCTACTCTTATACGGCTAAAGAAGAGTAGAATCTGCTATTATACGCCCATAGAAGAGCAGCAGCTGCTCTTATACTTCTATAAAAGAGCAGCAGCTGCTCTTATACGGCTAAAGAAGTGTAGAATCTGCTCTTATACTTCTATAGAAGAGCAGCAGCTACTCTTATACGGCTAAAGAAGAGTAGAATATGCTATTATACGGCTATAGAAGAGCAGCAGCTGCTCTTATACGGCTATAGAAGAGCAGTAGCTGCTCTTATACGCCCATAGAAGAGCAGTAGCTGCTCTTATACGGCTATAGAAGAGCTGTAGCTGCTCTTATACTCCCATAGAAGAGCAGCAGCTGGTCTTATACGTCTTTAGAAGAGCAGCAGCTGCTCTTATACGCCTTTAGAAAAGCAGCAGCTGCTCTTATACGCCTTTAGAAGAGCAGCAGCTGCTCTTATACGCCTTTATTAGTAGCTTCTTTTATACGGCTATTGAAGAGCAGTAGCTGCTTTTATACGGTTATCGAAGAGTAGAAGCTACTTTTATACGCCTATAGAAGAGCAATAGTTTCTGTTTTATACCTTTAGAAAACCAGCAGTTGCTTTTTACGCCTTTAGAAGAGCAGTGGCTGCTCTTATACTCCTATGGAAGATATTTTCAAGGAAACTTGATTAAATAACTGATTATTTTTCTCGGAAAACCACCTCATTGTAATGTTTACCATCATCTTAACCATATTGCCAAAATAATGCTCCACCCTGAAAAGGTCGGAAATCGAATATTGATTCTATTTTGGTGACATTTTGCGAATCGGAAAAAGAGGAAACACAAATCAATGACCACAGCAACTCGACGAACATCAACATTTCCATGGAATTTCCTCTTCATTGTTCGATTCAAATTGAATGACAAATCCATATGCTCGAGAGGGCCTTTCAGAAGGGAAGAGAGTGAACATTTTAATCAAATCCAAATTCACCTTGAAAATATATAAATATTGGGTAAACAAATCTTGAAAATCTCTGCAGCAATTCTTGGAGTGCCTCACAAAAAATGTATTCAATCTTTTCAATTTTCTAAGCCTCAAACTTGACAAATTTATGTATAATTTGTCATATTGGAAAATGTAACAAAAAAAGGGCTTTTACATAGAGAGAGGGTGAGGGGAGAGGTGTTTGGCTCTTGTGGTTCTATTTTAACACTCTGCTGCAAGAAGCCAATAACAAGAAGTTACCGAACACAAACACTTTACAAATCCCTTTTGTCTCGAGTGCTAACCTCAAAGTGTCAAATATAAATCTTGTGTTACGCATATATGTGTCACAACACCGTGCACACACACACACATGCATACTCTCACATGCTCAAGTATTTACATGAAAACACCCTCTGCCTGGCTCCTGAGCCATTTTTTCTAGGAAAGGAATGCCACTGCCATCAATGGTGATATATGTTGTGCCAATCGAAGAAATACGTTTTCCTTAAACGATTAGAATTGCAGGAGGAAAACAATTCCAAGAGAGAGAGAGAGAGAGAAAGAGGGAGAGAATCCTTGTGGTCCACAGCCACATTCGGCAAACACGTAAATCATGCACAGAGATTTCATTACAATAACAATACCTAGAAACATGGCAATGAAAACAACAAAAAATTGTATACGCCTTTAGAAGAGCAGCAGTTGCTCTTATACGGCTATAGAAGAGCAGCAGGCAAGAGCACCTTCTGCTCTACGGCTATAGAAGAGCAGCAGGTGCTCCTATACGGCTATAGAAGAGCAGCAGGTGTTCTTATACGGCTATAGAAGAGCAGCAGGTGCTCTTATACGGCTATAGAAGAGCAGCAGATACTCTCACACGGCTATAGAAGAGCAGCAGGTGCTCTTACACGGCTATAGAAGAGCAGCAGGTGCTCTTACACGGCTATAGAAGAGCAGCAGGTGCTCTTACACGGCTATAGAAGAGCAGCAGGTGCTCTTACATTACACGGCTGGCTATAGAAGAGGAGCAGGTGCTCTTATACGGCTACAGAAGAGCAGCAGGTGCTCTTATACGGCTATAGAAGAGCAGCAGGAGCTCTTATACGGCTATAGAAGAGCAGCAGGTGCTCTTATACGGCTATAGAAGAGCAGCAGGAGCTCTTATACGGCTATATAAGAGCAGCAAGTGCTCTTATACGGCTATAGAAGAGCAGCAGGTGCTCTTATACGGCTATAGAAAAACAGCAGCTGCTCTTATACGGCTATAGAAGAACAGCAGCTGCTCTTATACGGCTATAGAAGAACAGCAGATGCTCTTATAAGGCTATAGAAGAGCAGAAGATGCTCTTATACTCCTATAGAAGAGCAGTAGATGCTCTTATACGGCTATAGAAGAGCAGTAGGTGCTCTTATACGGCTATAGAAGAGCAGCAGGTGCTCTTATACGGCTATAGAAGAGCAGCAGGTGCTCTTATACGGCTATAGAAGAACAGTAGATGCTCTTATACTCCTATGGAAGAGCAGTAGATGCTCTTATACTCCTATGGAAGAGCAGTAGATGCTCTTATACTCCTATAGAAGTTTTTTAGTTCGGCCCGCTGAATGCATTTTTCCAAAGGACACCCTCAGGATTTGAAATAGGAAATTTTTAATTCATCAGGGCTGAGTACGATTTTCCTTAGGAAACTTCTATTTCAAAAGACCTGAACAGAATTTTCAGTAGGAACGTTTTAATTCTGCCGCCTTGCATTGGGTGTTTCATCCTAAGTGGGCTACCTTTTTCTGGAGAAATTAATCCTTTATTAATCCTTCCAAAATATCTGATTATTATTATTTTTTTTTTTGTGTTTTTCAAAAATCCCAAAAAAGAGTTCATATTTTCTTCCCCAACAAAAAATAAGAAAAACTTATCACCCAACCAATTTGTCACTCTCTCAAATGGCCAACAATTAAGCTTATGCCGGATCGAGATAAGCAGCCTGAAACATAAAATTGAATTTCCAGATGTTGAAACGATAAGGTTTCGAATACAAATACCATAAACGAATCGTTTAGGATAAATTATGTTTTTTTCGAAACTTGCAGTTTGCCTTGGCCAGACAAAGAAGCCAACTTCCAAGAGAGCAGCCTGGGAATCCTTTGGCAACAAAAAAGAGAAACTCATTTGCGTGCCATACATAAATAACCGTTCATTTCCATTTACCTTGTCCATGTCTCCTCTGTTGGGCAAACTTGATGTTCATCTAAGTTTAAAGCTCTCCTACCACTTCCGCCCTCCTCATTCAGTGGTGAGCAGGGTCTATTGACTATCTAAAGTTATTTGAAAATTCAGGGTCAGCTCTCTCAAAGCAAAAAAAAAAGTTAAGTAGGCAACTAAAAGGTTTTGAAGTATTTTAACTTAATTTATAACAAAACGTGATGAAAACTGCATATCAAGAGTTGTGGAAATATTCCTAACACACACACATAAACACTTTGATGATTCTACCCCCAACCACACTCCCAACCCACACTTATCTATAATAAGAAATTTGAACAAGCAAAAGCCAGGTCACAAAGAGAAAATAACAAGGATTTGTAAACAAAACCCATGGCGAAAGGCTTGAGGGAACAACATCGAAGACAAATAGAAAAAAACGGGAAGAAGAGAAAGAGAAACCCAAAAATTTTGTTGTCATGTCAAATTAACATAAACATGCGGAGGTTTGGGTAACAAAAGATTTGGGGAGGCGGTATGACGACAGTGATCACGGCAGATTTCTCAAGGAAAAAATGGACTTAAGACTTATACTGCCACAAAAGAGCAGCAGCTAGTATTATACTATAATAGAAGAAGAGGAGCTGGTATTACTCCCATAGAAGCCGTAGCAGCTGGTCTTGTAAGTCTATAGAGAAGCAGCAGCAGCAGGCCTTATACACCCATAGAAGAGCAGCAGTTGGTCTTATACTGCCATAGAAGAGCAGCAACTGGTGTTATACTACCATAGAAGAGCAGCAGCTTGTCCTATACTCCCATAAAAGAGCAGCAGCTGGACTTATGTCCCCACAGAATAGTAGAAACTAGTCGCATACACACTTAGAAGAGCCGCAGCTCCCATAGAAGAGAGGCAGCTGGTCGTATACATCTATAGAAGAGCAGCAGCTGGTCTTATACGCCTATAGAAGAGCAGTAGCTGGTCTCATACTTCTATAGAATAGCAGTAGCTGGTCTTATACGTCTATAGAAGAGCAGTAGCTGGTCTTATACGTCTATAGAAGAGCAGTACCTGCTCTTATACGTCTATAGGAGAGCAGCAGCTGCTCTTATACGTCTATAGGAGAGCAGCAGCTGCTCTTATACGTCTATAGGAGAGCAGCAGCTGCTCTTATACGTCTATAGGAGAGCAGCAGCTGCTCTTATACGTCTATAGGAGAGCAGCAGCTGCTCTTATACGTCTATAGAAGAGCAGCAGCTGGTCTTATACGCCTATAGAAGAGCAGTAGCTGGTCTCATACTTCTATAGAATAGCAGTAGCTGCTCTTATACGCCTATAGGAGAGCAGCAGCTGCTCTTATACGTCTCTAGGAGAGCAGCAGCTGCTCTTATACGCCTACAGGAGAGCAGCAGGTGCTCTTACACGGCTATAGAAGAGCAGCAGGTGCTCTTATACGGCTATAGAAGAGCAGCAGGTGCTCTTATACGGCTATAGAAGAGCAGCAGGTGCTCTTATACGGCTATAGAAGAGCAGCAGGTGCTCTTATACGGCTATAGAAGAGCAGCAGGTGCTCTTATACGGCTATAGAAGAGCAGCAGGTGCTCTTATACGGCTATAGAATAGCAGCAGGTGCTCTTATACGGCTATAGAAGAGCAGCAGGTGCTCTTTTACGGCTATAGAAGAGCAGCAGGTGCTCTTTTACGGCTATAGAAGAGCAGCAGGTGCTCTTTTACGGCTATAGAAGAGCAGCAGGTGCTCTTTTACGGCTATAGAAGAGCAGCAGGTGCTCTTATACGGCTATAGAAGAGCAGAAGGTGCTCTTATACGGCTATAGAAGAGCAGAAGGTGCTCTTATACGGTTATAGAAGAGCAGAAGGTGCTCCTATACGTCTCTAGAAGACCAGCGACTGCTCTTAAACGTCTCTAGATGAGCAGCAGCTGGTCTTATACGTCTCTGGAAGAGCAGCAGCTGGTCTTATAATTCTTTTGAAAATTTCCCTATACAAAAAATTTCCCATGGAAATTTCCCTATATAGAAATGAGGCTGTATAGAAAAATTTCCAATGGAAATTTCCCTATACAGCCTTGGGACTGTATAGAAAAATTTCCCATGGAAATTTCCCTATACAGCCCTGAAGCTGAATAGAAAAATTTCCTATGGAAATTTCCCTATATACGCCCTGAGGCTGTAAAGAAAAATTTCCCTTGGAAATTTTCCTATATAGCCCTGAGACTGTATAGTAAAATTTACAATGGAAATTCCCCTATACAGCCCTGTGGCTGTATAGCAAAATTTCGCATGGAAATTTCCCTATACAGCGCTGATGCTGTATAGCATAATTTCCCACGGAAATTCCCCTAAACAGCCCTGAGACTGTATAGGAAAATTTCCCTCGGAAATTCCTCTATAAAGCCCTGAGGCTGTATAGCAAAATTTCCTATTTTAATTCCCCTTTATAGCCCTGATGCTATATAGAAGAATTTCCCATGGATATTCCCCTATAAGCCCTGGGACAGTTTAGCAAAATTTCCCATGGAAATGCCCCTATAAGCCCTCGGGGTTGTTTAGCAAAATTTGTCAATGAAAGTGCCCCTATCAGCTCTGGGACTGTATAGAAAAATTTCTATGGAAACTCCATTATTTAGCTCTCAAAATTCCACTGTCCTTAAATTGTCCGAAAACATTGACATGAGACAAAGATTCCCCCAGCAAAATTGAAACATTCTCTAATTATTGAAATACGATCCTAACCTCCTAACATAACTTATGATGAGTTTACACACACACGCACAACAGAAAAGGGTCAAAATGCCTGAGACAAAAAAAAACCGAAAACACTACCACGTAGTGTGTCTTTTGTTTGAGCGGGGGGAGAGGCGGATCACTGGAACTTGGGTTGAATTAAGTTTAAACGTTAAAGCTTAACGCACATAATAACACACCTACTTCGCCGTCGTCGTCGTCATTGTCGGCGTCTTCGTTTCGTTCGAATACCTTGGTCCTTGGTGTTAAGGACACGTAAGCTAGAGCTAAGCAGACGCCTAAAAGTATGCTGTTGTTTTTTGTTTTTGTTTATTATTAATAATACCTTTCAACGTTGGCGTCGTCGTCGTTGGCCCTACCGAAGTTGTTTATCTGTGTCTGTGTTACGTTATTTACAATTTTAAAGTAGTTGGCGGGAAAGTTCTTCCACCCCTTATCATCTTCTTACTGAAATTCTTATGGTCGTTGTCCTGTCTGTCGGAACTCCCTTCTGGCCCACGCTTCCTGCTTGTTGTTCCTGAGTAAATATAAAAAAATATATTTCATTAAGCTGCCATTACAGTTCTAACCAAAAATAGACATGAACTAAAGGTGTTTGTGTGGTGTTGCTGCTTAACGAACTTTTTTTCGGAATTTGAAAGTTATGACCCGGCGTTGGAACGTGAGAAAATTTATGAAGCTATTCAACACCACCACCCCTTTCCAGCCGCCAATGAGTAAAAGTTAAATTTAATTTATGAGTTCGTCGACTAATTTTTGCCTCTTTCAAACAGAAACAGCCCAAAAATAGTGTCCGGAATGTGGTTTGTATCTCTGTTTGTTGCTCTCAAGAAAACAGACATGTCCTGACAATTTCCGCTCGAAAATTTGAAGACAACCTACACGCACTTGGTTTTTTTTTCGTGGCTGGGTTTCCAAGAAAAGACAAAACACCCACCGAAAAAATGATTTATTTGCTTACGGAAGTTAATCGTTGTTGGCGCGTCGCATGGTTGTGTTGTTGACTGATTGTGGGCCTGTTCATTTGCAGTGGCTCTGGCGGCCGGCCGGCCGGCCTGCCTGCCTGGTTTTAAATAATAATGACATCAATATTATTTCCCATTAAAATAGTGTTTATGAGCATTTAATAAAACAAAGAGTAGAACAACGAAGCGGATGCCTTTAGTTGACATCAGCAATTACAAGCTACTTCTACGCTCGATACCCCGCCCCTATCCTTCTTTGCAAGGACCATAAATGACTAACATGCCACCGCCGCCGCCAGTCAAGGGTCAACGAGTTTCTGTTGCCAGGTCTAATTGTGGCCTTTTGTCTTTGCTAAAATAGGTGTGTTGTAGTTTTGTTTTTGTATGTGTGTGTGTGTGTGTTTGAGTGTGTGCGTAAGTTTGCTGACCAGTCATTAAATTATATTAATAAAAATATTGTATTTTACGTCACAATATTTGACAGGTTCCAGTGATGTTTCGAGAAATTTAATACGCAATTTGTCTCACAGGGCTGCGGACGCTCGAGAAAAAATTCTATTTTTTCCGAAGAAAATTCTACACATCCCTTAGATTTTCTAATGGAAATGCTATGTAAGACCACCTCAAAGTCTTATACTGTTGTATAAGACCAGCTCCTGCTATATAAGACCAGCTCCTGGTCTTATACTGCAATATAAGACCAGGTCCTCGTCTTATACTGCAATAAAAGACCAAGTCCTGGTCTTATACTGCCATATAAGACCAGATCCTGGTCTTATACTGCCATATAAGACCAGATCCTGGTCTTATACTGCCATATAAGACCAACTCCTGGTCTTATACTGCTATATAAGACCAGTTCCCAGTCTTATACTGCTATATAAGACCAGTTCCTAGTATTATACTGCTATATAAGACCAGTTCCTAGTCTTATACTGCTATATAAGACCAGCTCCTGGTCTTATACTGCGATATAAGACCAGCTCCTGGTCTTATACTGCGATATAAGACCAGCTCCTGGTCTTATACTGCGATATAAGACCAGTTCCTACTCTTATACTGCGATATAAGACCAGCGTCTAGTCTTATACTCTTTATAAGACCAGCTCCTGGTCTTATACTTCCATATAAGACCAGCTCCTGGTCTAATACTGCGATATAAGACCAGCGTCTAGTCTTATACTGCAATATAATACCTGTTCCTGGTCTTATACTGCAATATAATACCCGCTCCTGGTCTTATACTTTTATATAAGACCTGTTCCTGGTCATAGCCTCTTATATAAGTCCAGATCCTGGTCTTATACTGCTATATAAGACGAGCTTCTAGACTTATACTGCCGTATAAGACCAGCTTCTGGTCTTATTCTGTTACATAAAACCAGATCCTGGTCTTATACTAAAATATAAGAACATTTCCTGGTCTTATACTGCGATATAAGAACAGTTCCTGGTCTTATACAGCGCTATAAGACCAGCTCCTGGTCTTATACTTCTATATAAAACCAGATCCAGGTCTCAGCCTCTTATATAAGACCAGTTCCTGGCCTTATACTGCTATATAAGACGAGCTTCTGCTTTTATACTGCTGTATAAGACCAGCTTCTGGTCTTATTCTGCTATATAAACCAGGTCCTTGTCTTATACTGCAATACCGCTCCTGGTCCTGTACTTCCATATAAACCCAGATCCTGGTCTTATACTCTTATATAAGACCAGTTCTTGGTCTTATACTGCTATATAAGACCAGCTTCTGGTCTTATTAACTGTATAATACCGACTCCTGGTCTTATACTGATATATAAGACCAGGTCATGGTCTTATACAGCCATATAATACCAGCATCTGGTCTTATACTGCTATATAAGACAAGCTCCTTGTCTTATATTGCAATATAAGACCTGTTTCTGGTCTTATACTACAATATAAGAGACGCTCCTGGTCTATATAAAACCAGATCCTGGTCTTATACTCTTATATAAGATCAGTACACTGCTATGTAAGGCCAGCTTCTGGTCTTATACTGCTGTATAAGACCAGCTTCTGGTCTTATTCTGCTGTATAAGACCAACTCCTGGTCTTATACATCTATATAAGACCAGTTCCTGCTCTTATACTGATATATAAGACCAGTTTATGGTCTTATACAGCCATATAATCTAGTATCCGGTCTTATACTGCTATATAAGGCCAGCTCTTGGCATTATACTGATGGGCTGGGCAGTGAATTTCCTACTCAATCCCCATGTCTAGGTGGGGGATTTTCTCTAGGAAATATTTCTATTCAGCCTTGGGCTGAATATGTGAATTTCCATAAAAATGCTACGCACTGAATAAGAGAAATTCCGCACCCTCTGCTAAACAGAAGTCTTTGACCCTTTTTCAACTACCAGACCAGATTTACAGACATTTTTTCTCGAGTGTAAGTTCTTTAGCTATATGCAATGAACGCTTGAATTTTCATGATATTTTATTAGCCTTCGCATATGAACGGTAATTTTGTTCGGAGAACCTACAATGTCAGGTGTATTAATCAATTATAACGGACAAATATTGTTTGACATTGACAGAATTCTTCGTTTCAATTCCCACGAAGTGGGACACACACACACATTTCATGTTAATAGCACCGGGTAAGGACAATGTTTAGACAAACACCCACAAGAGGACGAATATAGTCACATTTTGTAAAATTGTGAAATAATACGAAAATAAGATCGAAAATTATATCGATTATGTTGAGAGTTAAGTAATCTTTCAATCTTCCCCTTTTATCCTCTCAAAATACTTGCTTCCCCACCTGCTGCTGGCATTACGCCCTGTGCCTCCTTTAACTTATCAGTTACTAGGACATTTTCCAATAGCAAATTGTACAGCCTATTTTAATTTGCTTTCATTTTGGAGATCCCCCTCTCTTACCCCCTCTCTCTCCTCTCTTCCCTCCCAATTCTAAAAATACCTCAAGTCATTTGGATTTATGCCAGTTAAGGTTGTTTACTTACTTACCCAACGACACTGTTTCCAACTGCTCAGCAGAGCAAAACAAAAAAAAAAGAACAGTCTACACTTTGTTTCCCAACTTCCAGTCGGTTAAGAAAGTAGAATAACGCCTTGGCCAAAAACAAAAATTGTCAACAGCAACAGCAACAAAAAAGGCAGCCCGCTCGCTGATGACAAGCCATGCTACAAGGACTTACGACACTTCATGCTAAATTACATTTGCCGGCTGCACTAAAACTAAAAACTGCACTGCATAAGGATAAAGGGAAGAGGATGTGCGGGGGGGGGGGGGGGGCGGTGAGAACGTGGCTGCTTAGTTTGCGGTTTCCAGTTTGATGCACAAACTTAGAAGAAGATGTTTGAGGCTGGGTGATGAAAAGAGTACAAATTGCATTAACATTCTAACAAAATTTGTGAATTCCTTTTTTGTGGCTAAGGATGTGTGCGTGTGTGTACTTCACAAAGGGTTATGAAATAAGTAAGTCAAGATAAAAATCTATGGAAAATATTGGAGCAGAAAATGCCAGAATTAAATGCCAGAAAATGTCTGCAGGACTGACTTCCAATACAAGATCCAAAAAAAGCTTATGGCTCACAAGCTCATATACGAGCTGTCGAACTCATAGAAGAGCTAACTAGCTCATAAATGCGGTGGCGATCTGAGCTAGCTGAGCTGGCGAGCTCATGCCTTAGCTGACGAGTTGATAGCTAAGCTGAGCTGGCGAGGTGGCGAATTCATAGCTGAGCTCACCGATGAGCTGACGAGCTCATAGCTGACCAGCTCACATATGAGCTAAAGATCTCATAGCTTAGCTTACGAACTCATAGGTGAGTTGAAGAGCTCATAGCTGCGCTGACAACCTCATAGTGACCTGATGAGCTTATAGCTGAGCTGTCGAACTCATTGCTGTGTGACGAACTCCTAGCTGAGCTGATGAGCTCATAATGAGGTGCCGAGTTCATAGCTGAGCTGACGAGCTCATAGCTGAGCTGACGGGCCATAGCTGAGATAACAAGCTCATAGATGAGCTGACGACCTGATGACGAACTCATAGGCGATTTTACAGCTAAGCTGACGAGCTCATAGCTGAGCTGACGAACTCACAGCTGAGCTAACAAACTCCTAGCTGAGTGACGAGCTCATAGATGAGCTGACTAGCTCAAAGATCCTCTAACGAGCTCATAGCTTAGCTTACGAGCTCATAGCTGAGCTGACGAGCTCATAGTGAGGTGGCGAGTTCATAGCTGAGCTTACGAGCTCATAAGGGAGCTGACTAGCTCACAGATGAGCTGAAGATCTCATACCCTAGCTGACGAGCTCATAGCTGAGTTGAAGAGCTCATAGCTGAGCTGACGACCTCACAGTGACCTGATGCGCTTATAGCGGAGCTGTCGAACTCATAGCTGCGCTAACGAACTCCTAGCTGAGCTGACGAGCTCGTAGCTGAGTAGGTGAGCTCACATATAAGCTGAAGAGCTCATAGTGAGGAGGAGGGTTCACAGCTGAGCTGACGAGCTCATAGCTGAGCTGACGAGTTCATAGCTGAGCTGACGAGTTCATAGATGAGCTGACGAGTTCATAGATGAGCTGACGAGTTCGTAGGTGAGATGTCGAAATCATAGCTGAGCTGACGAGCTCACAGATGAGCTAAAGAGCTCATAGCTGAGCTGACGAGCTCACAGATGAGCTGAAGAGCTCATAGCTGAGCTGACGAACTCATAGCTGCGCTAGCGAACTTCTAGCTGAGCTGACGAGGTCATAGTGAGGTGGCGAGTTCATATGTGACCTGACGAGCTCATAGAGGAGCTGGCTAGCTCACAGATGAGTTGAAGATCTCATAGCTTTTAGCTTACGAGCTAATAGCTGAGTTAAAAAAGCTCATAGCTGAGCTGACGACCTCACAGTGACCTGATGAGTTTATAGCTTAGCTTTCGAACTCATAGCTGCGCTAACGAACTCCTAACTGAGCTGACGAGCTCAAAGTGAGGTGGCGAGTTCATAGCTGATCTGACGAGCTCGTAGCTGAGTTGGCGAGCTCACAGATGAGCTGAAGAGCTCATAGCGGAGATGTCGAACTCATAATTGAGCTGACGAGCTCATAGTGAGGAGGCGAGTTCACAGCTAAGCTGACGAGCTCATAGCTGAGCTGACGAACTCACAGCTGAGCTAACGAACTCCTAGCTGAACTGAGGAGCTTATAGTGAGGTGGCGAGTTCATAGCTGAGTGACGAGCTCATAGATGAGCTGACTAGCTCAAAGATCCTCTAACGAGCTCATAGCTGAGCTGACGAGCTCGTAGTGATGTGGCAAGCTCATAGGTGTGCTGTCGAACTCATAGCTGCGCTGACAAACTCCTAACTGAGCTGACGATCTCATAATGAGGTGGCGAGTTTATAACTGAGCTGACAAACTCATAGCTGATCTGACGAGCTCATAGAAGAGCTGACTAGCTCACAGATGAGCTGACGAACTCATTGCTGATCTGACGAGCTATAGATGAGCTGGTGAGCACAAATCTCCTAAAGTTCGGGAGATTCTTGTCCAATATACCCAATCCTAATTTGTAACCCTCTTGACCACATGTGAGTTCACACACACGAGAAAATCGCATCAACGTTAATGTGTTACACATAAAAGTCGTAGAAGAAGAAGAAGCATCTGCGACAACTATAACAACAAAGACGTTTTTGTGGCAGTAAAATGCGATGCCAAACATAACCCTTTAACAACCATGTCCTTTTTTACGACACGATGCCATGATGCGTTTAGAAGTAATGTCAGTGTGGCGGCCCACTCCTTCACGTTCATCAGCATGCGGAACAAGGACAGAGCGAAGCAACAACAAAAAAGCGTGTTGGCTTTTTTTGGTTTTAAATTTCGAAAAAAAAAATGTTTAGCTGAACTATTGCCAAAAAGATGCACTGTCGGCACCTTCAGCGAGAGGTGGAAGGAAAATGGCGGGGAGAGAGAGAATGATGCGTGAGGTCCTTAATGCAGCTGAAGCTTTCTTTGTGGTTTCTGTTAAATAAAATTCGTTAAATATGCTAAGTGAGCAAGGGAGAGGACGTCATGACACGGATTCCAAAGCCGTGGCATGATGTTGGCTGTACGTTTCGCCTTTTCACTGGAATATTCTCCTCTTCGTTGTTGTTGTTCTTGCCGCTGCATGTCACTGTGTCTAGAGCACTTTCTGCTTTGTCGAGTGGCATCTTGCGTTTCCGCTGAAAATAATTTTGCAACAATTTGTGCGACTTTGTTTAGCGGTCACTGCGTAAAGTCGCCCGTTTCCTTCCGTTTCTATTTTTGGTCTATTGCCCCTGTTCTGCGCACTTCTCTTTAGCTCTTTCTTGTTCTGCTTCCTTAAAACTGTGGTTACGTTCCACTTCCTTTTTTGGCAGACCCAAACATATTTCTATACACCATCTTAGGATAGAATGAAATAGCGTTGTTACGTAAAGTGGGGGAAAGAATGAATGAACTTTGCCAGCGAGCGGCAATTGAAAGGTGTTTGAGTTGAGGTGGGGTTGAGGTTGAGCTGGGTAAAGCAGCTATTCGGCTCGTTTACCTTTTGACTAAATGCTGTTTCACTGTTTTTTTTTTGGTGTTTCTAATTATGAAGCGCATGTTGGGGGTTTTTTGTTACGGCATTACGGCTTAAACAACTCATTTAGATATTTTTCTCGCTCGTCATGACGATTAGCAAAAAGGCTCAGTGGAGCTCGAAATGAGCTTGTCTACTAATAATTAAGCATTTAAATTCCAACATGACCAACAACATGGCGAATGATCTACTGAACTAATAGCCAATGACACGTGTTCATAAAGTTGCTATAAATTTGCCCAACACTGTTGGTTGGATATTTACCGGCGGCCGCATAAATGGCATCATAACAAAATGATGTAAATAATGTAAACATACACACATACATTTATGCAGCCACCGGTAAATTCCAATGCTGAATTCCAATAAATAGGCATCGTCAACAGCCAAAACAGGTTTGATGTGACGATGCAAATTGGAGAATAGTTAGTTCTCACCGAATTTTAAACGCGATCGCAAGTCTCAAGTTTTCCCCCCCGAGTGACAAGTGACAGTGAACAAATAAACGCTAATAACAATTTTTACAAAACACAGTGAACATTCAAAGTACTACAAAAAGCAAAATTACAAATACAAAAAACATTACAAAATTGTTAAAATATTTTACAAAGACGTTCCAAAACATACAACAAAAAGTGAAATTACTGTACAAAATACATACACCTATATAATAAAACTTAGATGCTAATAGTGTATTTAAAACTTAAAATCTAATGAACTAAAACTGAATTAAAATTTAAAGTACAAAACTAAGTGAACTAAAACTAAAACTAAACTACATAACTTAAGCTAATTGTGATATATCTAAATTGCACTACCCGAAAATAAAAATAATATACGAGAATAAAAAACAAAACTAATTTTTTACTAATTTCAAAAGGCTCAAAGGCAAAAAAGGTAAGCCTAGAAACATTTGGTCCTTCGAGCCGGATTAAAAAGTGAAGTTTTTTAAATTATTAAAAACGAAAAAAAAATTTTGTGAGTGGACGGACAGAAAAAAAAAACAGTGAAAAAAGAACAGTGAAAAAATACAGTGGGGTGCAAAAATAAGTGGAAAGTTAAAAAGTTTTGAAAAAAAAATACAATAAACTTTGGAAAAATTTTTCAAAAAAAAAAATAGACAGTGAACAGTGCAACGAAAAGAGACTATACACAGTGTTACAAAAAAAATAAAATTTTTTAAATTTTAGAAAAATTAAATTTTTTCTTCAATTTTAAAAAATATAAAATCTAAACAATTAATAAAAAGTGATAAAAAATTTTTTATACAAAGAAGACAATACACAGTGTTACAGAAGAGACGTTTAAAAAGTAATATTCAAGAGACAATTTACAGTGACACAAAGAGCAACAACCAGGACAATTGTGGAAACAGCAGCAAAGGAGAAGCGGACGGACACGCGCAGCACAACAACAACAAACAAGGTACAACATCGAGACCCGGAAAAAAATCCAAAGTGAGTACTCGTGAAATTTTCTTTTTTGACACAAAAGGGCATTTCGGGAGCAAGCAAATCTTTAATATTTGCATTGACCCGCATATTCCCATAATTTGCAATAACACTTTGACCCATATTCAAAGCTGCTAGTTGCCCACTCTGACACAGTGACTGAAAATTTCCCAATTTTGAGCCATTTTTCTGGACGGACATTTGGCTTTTGACCCGGTAAAAAACAGGCAGACATATTCTTTTCTGAAAAACGGGAATTTTTAGCCATATACAAATATATATATACTAAAAATTTTGGAATTTCTGAACGTGGAGTTCAGGCGAATACATAAGCGCCATATTGACACAAACACATAAGCTTTAAACTTTGGAAAATTGGCGTCACCAAGAAAGCACATAAACGCCATATTGCAACAATTTTATATACAAATTTTGAAACAAAGCGTCACTTGCAATATATAGTCGCCATATTTTTTGGACAAATTTGGCGTCATCCGAATACATAAACGAGTAAATAAACCCGTTTAAAAAATAGCGTCTGGTGGACAGACGAAAAATAACCTAAATTTTTTTGAAACATTTTTTGAAAAAAAAGCAAGCGTCTGGTGGACAGACATACATGTTATACAAAACCAACAAACGTATTTGAATTTTTTGAAAAAAAAAATTGGCAAACAAGCAAGCGTCTGGTGGACAGACATACATGAGAAACTTAAACTACAAATTTTTTTTAAATTTTGGAGAACAAATTATATATCGGAGTCTGGTGGACAGACATACAATCGATCCCATATATTTACAATTTTTTATTTTTATTCTAATTTTAACCTTTTTTCCCATTTAGCACAATATTTATTGCTCTAAGGAGCTTAAAAATTTTTCTGTGACCCAAATTAATTTCTTGCATTTTTCGCAGAAATATTTTGCTGGTATACTTTTTTGATTTTGTGACACATTACACGACTTTTTGGGAAAAATTTCTTCCTTGGATTTTTTTTTGCAATTTCTTGATTTTTGCAATTTCTTGAATTTTTCTGCAATTCCTTGAAATTTATGCTGAAAATATTTGGATTTTGACCCAAATTATTTTCTTTTGAAATATTTTGCTGGGACATAAAATTTTCCGCTGAAATATCTGGACCTTGACCCAAATCAAATTTTTTGGAAATTTTTGCTCAAATTTTTGGATTTTTGACCCAAATTTTTTGTTTGAAATATTTCTGCTGAAATATTTGGATTTATACATACATAATTTTCTCTAATTCTCGTTGCGAATTTTATCGAAAAAATTTGGCGAATTTAGAAAATTTGTTGAATCAGACAAATTTTCACAAGCAATAATCAAAGTTATTGGTTATAAAATAAAATCCTCCTTTCATAGGATATTAAGTGATTTTAACCAAAATTTTTAAATTTTTTTCGACAACCCAACACACATTTTACTTCGTTGAAATTTTTTTGGATTCTCTGATTTTTTTTTGGAATTTTCAACTCCTCGTTGACAATCAAATTAGACTCTCGTTTTTTTTTGGAAAAAATTGTTACTGAGCAAAACATCTCTGGTAATTTCTGCTTTGCAATTCTCGTTTAAACACTTTTGTTTTAAAAACTTTTGATTATTTGTCGAATTGCAAAAATAAAATCCTCCTGTAAGTGGACTTTAAGAGATTTTATTTTCCTTTTTGCTCATTTTGGCGAAAATTTGACCCTTCTGGCAACCCAGCAAACATTTGTAATCAAGTCAGTCCGGCGTCAAATATAAAGAAAATTTTTGAATTTTTGAAAAAAAATTTTAAATTATTGAAAGGAACGAAATATAATTTGATTCAAACCAATAAAATAAGATCGTTTTCGTCGACAAATATTGGAGAAAGAAACTTATCCTCATTTTAAAAATAAAAATTGGATAAAAGTTTAAATTCTAAACCCAGTTAGTCCTTTTCATTGGGCAACTTTTCTTTTTTGTAAACCAACAAAATTTCGTAAAGGTTAACGCTCAGTTTTCAAAATGGATAAAACTTTAAGCGATAAATTCACAAATTGCGTCAACGATCTTCTGGATTATATTTCAATTTTTTCAATAACCAAACCTGATGACACGGTTCATACTTTGGAAACAACACGAATGGAGTTGGACTCTGCATGGGACCAGGTCAAGAGAGCCTACATAGACTGTCGGGATTATGTTCCAGAAGAGGAAGGAAAGCCGATTGATAAAAATAAACTGAGGAAGCACTATATGGATACCATGGGATCGTACAAAAAAGCGCTGAGTTCAATAATGGACAAATTCAAAATCTTTTGGATGAAAAGACACAGGAAAAAATGAAAAGAGAGTCAGAGATGTCACAACAAGGAAGGGAAGTGGATTTCACAAACGTATCGCGGCTACCTCCATGCGATACAGACACATTTAAGGTGGTTACAGAGAATGGCCGACTTTCAGAGATCTATTTTCGGCAATTTACATAAACAACTCAAAATTAAGTAATGTCGAAAAATTATTCCATTTGACGCAAAAGACAGCAGGAGAAGCAAGGGAAATTATTTCACATGTCCCACTAACTAATGATGGATTTACATTAGCATGGAAAAATCTCACAGATCGTTACGAGAATAAAAGAATGCAAATTAATGAAGAAATCAAGACACTTTTCAATCTACCTGGAGTTTCTGCTGAATCAAGTCACTCTATTCAAAAACTACAACGCACGGTAAATAGCAGCATTCAGACACTGGGGATACTTGATGTCGATGTTAAAGGATGGGATCCGATCTTAATATACATTTGTTCAACAAAATTACCTAGAGGCTTTTTAGAAGAATTCGAGAACTCATTAAGCGATTGTAAACAAATTCCAAATGGGAACAGTTTGACGCTTCTTAACAAACAAATTCAAACTTTGGAATCAGTTGGAAATATAAAGCCCTCTACATCGAAATTTGCTCAACAAAAACCAACTAACAATCACACGCCTAGATTTTTGAAAACATTTCAAACAAATGTCTCAAAAAATACAAACAACTTTGGAGGAAGACCTACTAATGTAATATTACCTCAACAAAATAAGCCGAAAAATACTCAAACTTGTCAAGTCTGCAAATCAAATCATTTCATAAGAGATTGCAGCGAATTTTTGAAGAAGAGTGTGAATGATAGAATTCACATCGTGAAAACTTCACACTTATGCTACAATTGCTTGTCATCAAATCACGGAGTAAAGGATTGCAAAAGTCGCTTTGGTTGCCGTATTTGTACTATGAAACACAATACTTTGTTACACAAGGGAACGGAAACCCAAACAACTAACTCATACCTAGCTCGAGTGGAAGCACGACCTAGTATTAGTGCTGCCGCTCTTACAAATCAAATACAGTCCACTACAAACCTAGAACCAACTACTATTACTACTTTGACCCTCCAAGATAAGCAAATTTGTGAGCGACAATCTGGAGGAACGCTACTTTCACAGCAATAGTACAAATTGAAACCAAAGGACAACTTTACGATGCCCGAGCTCTAATAGACTCAGGATCACAATCCACCTTTATTTCGGAAAAGATGAAAAACTTTTTGAAGTTACCTACACGGAACAACTTAGTTCATGTCACTGGCTTAAGTCAATTTGTTTCTGAAACTTCAACAAAATCTTGCTTGTTTACTATGAGATCCAAATATGACCCTAGCTTTAAACTGGAAGTTTGGGCTCCAGTTTTAAAGAACTTACCTTCAAATCTACCACCACAAAACTTAGATGAATCACAACTTCGAGATGTAACAGCATTAGAACTGGCTGACCCGAAATTTTACGTTAGCCAACCAATCGATATTCTTATTGGAATGGACATAGGACCATTAATATTTACAATTGGAACTCCAATGAAAACATTTGGATCAATTTTAACACAAAAAACCAAATTTGGATGGATAGTTGGAGGACCCATACCAGGAAGCATCCTTCAACGAAAACAAATATCACTTCTAAACACAACTTCAATAGAGAAAGTACTTACACGTTTTTGGGAGGTGGAAGAGACCCCTAAAAAAGTTTTACGGTCAGAAGAAGACCAATTTTGTGAACAAAATTTCATTGAAACAACAATACGGAACAAGGATGGAAGATATGTGGTGACTCTCCCATTCAAAAAATGCGAGGAATTGGGGAATTCCAGAAACATCGCCCTAGCTCAATTCTACAGAATGGAGAAAAAACTTATGAAAACACCAGAGATCAAAGAACAATATGATGCTTCAATACTTGAATACTTAGAACTCGGTCATATGAGGAAAGTCAATCCGAATGAAATAGATAAAATGCCAAATTATTATCTACCACATCACGCTGTGATAAAACCCGATCGACTCACAACGAAGTTAAGAGTCGTATTTAATGCTTCTTGTCCTACATCAAACAAAACAAGTCTCAATGACATCCTATATCCTGGACCCATTCTTCAACAGGATTTAGTATTGCAAATTTTAAAATGGAGATTTTTCAAGTATGCCTTCAATGCAGATATAACAAAGATGTATCGCCAAATACTTTTGGATCCAAATCAAACAAAATATCAAAGAATTCTCTTTAGAAAGTCTCCGGAAAACCCAGTAGAGGATTATGAGCTGCTGACAGTTACATTTGGAGTTAACTGCGCACCATATTTAGCATTGAGAACTCTTCTTAAACTAGCAGAAGATGTCAAAGAATCATACCCTAGAGCCGCAAATATAATTTTGAATAATTTGTATGTTGATGATGTATTAGCTGGCGGCCACACTGAAGATGAATCAATAAAAGCTCGAAAGGAATTAACTGCTGCTTTAGACTCTGCTGGTTTTACACTAATGAAATGGGCATCAAATGATCGCAAAATAATACAAGATATTCCACATGAACATTTGCTACCACTCAATTGGCTAGACATTTCCGAAGATGCTTCAACTAAGACCCTTGGAATTCGATGGAATATCTCAGGCGATTATTTTTCGTTTACACCGCCCTCAATGGAAAATAAAAATGTATCTTCAAAACGAGAAGTTTTATCAACGATAGCCAAATTGTTTGACCCATGTGGATGGCTGGCACCGGTGGTCGTCGTAGCTAAGTTAATAATGCAACAAATCTGGCTAGACAAAATTGACTGGGATGATCAATTGAAGCCAATAACTCAGATGAACTGGAACAATTTCGTCAAAAATAGCAAAGATATTGAATATCTGAGAGTTCCTCGATGGATTTCAATACACGCTAGATGGTTCTGTAGAGATTCATGGATTTTGTGACGCGTCAGAAAGCGCATATGCAGCCACTCTTTATATTCGGGTGGAAAATACTGACCATAAGACGCATACATACTTATTAGCAGCAAAGACTCGTGTCGCTCCTATTAAAAAATTATCAATACCCAGACTCGAGTTATGCGGGGCAGTATTACTATCAAAATTAGCTAAATCCATTGTGAATAGCCTACAAATATCAAAATATTCGACACAATTTTGGACCGATTCTACCATCGTCTTAGCATGGTTAAAAAAGCCTCCTTGTCATTGGAGCACATTTGTTGGAAATAGAGTCTCGGAAATTGCTGATAATGTTGGACAAGAAAATTGGAGACATGTTGATTCGGAAAATAACCCAGCTGATATTGCGAGCCGTGGATGTTCGCCTGCAGAGCTAAAGACTAGTGATCTCTGGTGGCAGGGACCTCAATGGCTCAGAATGCCAAAAGACCGTTGGCCATCGTATGAAATCCCAAATGACACAAATTTGGAAGCCAAAACGGCAAAAGTCATGACCCTTTTCGCGGAAAAGGAAGACCCTTTAAAAAATTTCTCCTCTTTATCTAAAATTTATCGCTCATACGCATATGCCCTAAGACTCTGGAAAATACTGGAGTAAATAGACAACACCTTCGCACTTCAGCAAACGACCTTACATCAGAGGAAATCCAAGATGGAAAACGATCTTGTATAATTCGTACACAAAAATTCGTATATGCAGACGAATACAACGCACTTATGAAAAAGACTCAAATTTCTCCTTCAAGTCCTCTGTTGACACTCAACCCATTTCTAGACTCAAAGGGTATTATTAGAGCAAATGGCCGATTGGTACAATCGCCAGCCCTTACCTACAGCGAACGTCACCCAATAATATTACCACATGGCGCAAAACTTAGCAAATTGTTAGTCGAATTCACTCATAAGGTTACTTTACACGGGGGTAATCAATTAATGACCCGAGTATTAAGGTCCGAATTCTGGATATTCGGACTCAAGTCGCTTATCAAACAAACCATACGAAAATGTCGAATCTGCTTAATTCACAAAAAACAAACCCAAACTCAAATAATGGCTTCGCTACCACCTGAACGCACTTTTCTTTCTCGACCCTTTACAAACACAGGGGTAGATTTTGCAGGACCCTTTAACATTAAAAGTTATTCAGGAAGAGCCTGCTTTATTACAAAAGGCTACGTGTGCCTGTTTGTTTGTTTCGCCACTAAGGCTATACATTTAGAACCAACAAGCGATTTGTCGACATATGCCTTTCTTGCCGCTTTTTCTAGGTTTATTAGTCGGCGAGGTTGTCCGTCTTGTATATTTTCGGACAACGGAACAAACTTTGTGGGAGCGGTTGATCTATTAAAGCGAGATAGACTAGCTTTCATGAAGAATATTCAAAATAGCACAATTCAAAATAATTTCACTCAAAATCTTACTTGGAAATTTATTCCTCCTGGTGCTCCGCACATGGGCGGCTTGTGGGAAGCTGGCGTCAAATCATTTAAAACTCATTTACGAAAAAGTATCCCAAAAATGAATTTCACTTTTGAAGAATTTACAACTATTTTATCAAGAATTGAAGGCTGCCTTAACTCACGACCCTTAAGTCCTGCTAGCGACGACCCAAACGACCTTTCCCCTTTGACACCTGGTCATTTCTTAATAGGAACACCTATTCTTACCCCAGCTGAACCAGACATTTCAGATACAGATTTAAGCTTAGTCAATCGTTGGAAAAGACTCAAAGTTATTTCACAATACTTTTGCAACAGATGGAAATTAGAATATCTTCACGAACTTCACAGAAGAACTAAGTGGAAATATGAAAAGGAGAACATCAAAGAAGGAGATTTAGTTGTCGTAAAAGATGATAGATTGGCTCCGCATGAATGGAAGTTAGGTCGTATCGAAAAAACGTATCCAGGTAGTGACCAAAATACCAGGGTTGTAGACATACGGACGGCAAGTGGCAACATTAGCAGACCCATTACAAAAATTGTCAAATTGTTTTCCGACTGACTAGTCGGATTCCCACTCAAAAAAGAATTTAGTACTCGCCTCAATTTCTTTTCAGATATGGCCGCTTACTTGCCTAACCAGGACTGCCGTCTGGACGATCGCAACCGTAGCCCAGACTCACCTGCCCGTCCCACAGCAAGAAGCGCCAATCGACCCATCCATCGTCCCAGTTCCACATCCCCTGAAAGGCGACAGAGAAGTCGATCCGACGTAAGACCCCGCCAACGCCAAGAAAGACCAAGCTACTGGCAATATTCATGTGGGCTCTGCCAAGATGACCATGCCCTCAGTGCCTGTGAGAGGTTCCGCAGACAGACGCCCTTCCAGCGGTATGAGACCGTGGAGCGTCGGGGGTATTGCCGAAATTGCCTGGCGAGAAGTCATTTGGCCCCCGACTGCCCGTCTTTAACTGGTTGCCGGAGATGCAACGACCGGCACCATACCCTATTGCACGGGGCGTCTCAGTTGGACGAGGTATCCCTCAACATCGAGGCCATTACAACCCCAGCCTTCGCATGGGATTTGGTGTTTGTACCAACAGCGATGGTACGCATAACGGCCGAGGGCATGGAGGGGTTCAGTATGCTGCGAGCCATTATTAGCCAATCTGCGACGATGTCTAAGATTTCGTACGCCGCGTTCCGTCGCCTGGGTCTGCAGTCGCGGAACTACAGAGGGGAGCGATTCACCACCTTCACCGTTTCGCCCCGCCGCACAAACTCTACTTGGAGTCTGAAGGTAAATGCGCTAATAATCGAAGACCTGCCCAGACGCATTTACTCAGACCCGATACTTGAAGACCCCACTAGATGCTTTACAAATTACGCCCTTGCTGACCCTGATCCCCGAGGAAATAGTCCAATCGATGTGGAACTGGGAGCGGACACGTACTCCGCCATAAGGAAAGATGGGTGTACAGCAGCTGGAATTGGAGATGTCCTGGCGTACAACACTCAACTGGGCTACGTGTTTGCTGGGCCAATCAAGAACATGCCGAGGAACTGAAGACCGAGGATCCTTATGGTATATTAGAAATGAATACTTACACTTGTCATTCGGGGCCCAGAAAATGTTCATAAAGTTGCTATAAATTTGCCCAACACTGTTGGTTGGATATTTACCGGCGGCCGCATAAATGGCATCATAACAAAATGATGTAAATAATGTAAACATACACACATACATTTATGCAGCCACCGGTAAATTCCAATGCTGAATTCCAATAAATAGGCATCGTCAACAGCCAAAACAGGTTTGATGTGACGATGCAAATTGGAGAATAGTTAGTTCTCACCGAATTTTAAACGCGATCGCAAGTCTCAAGTTTTCCCCCCCGAGTGACAAGTGACAGTGAACAAATAAACGCTAATAACAATTTTTACAAAACACAGTGAACATTCAAAGTACTACAAAAAGCAAAATTACAAAATACAAAAAACATTACAAAATTGTTAAAATATTTTACAAAGACGTTCCAAAACATACAACAAAAAGTGAAATTACTGTACAAAATACATACACCTATATAATAAAACTTAGATGCTAATAGTTGTATTTAAAACTTAAAATCTAATGAACTAAAACTGAATTAAAATTTAAAGTACAAAACTAAGTGAACTAAAACTAAAACTAAACTACATAACTTAAGCTAATTGTGATATATCTAAATTGCACTACCCGAAAATAAAAATAATATACGAGAATAAAAAACAAAACTAATTTTTTACTAATTTCAAAAGGCTCAAAGGCAAAAAAGGTAAGCCTAGAAACAACACGTGTTCACATTTAAATACCAATTTTTATAACACCCCTCAAAAAAGCTACCGGAAGGTCTCCTCGGGTGTTATATTAAATTAAATACCAAACCAGATGAAAAAAAAAAAACGCACACACACTACACAAATTAATGTGGTTATTTTCGCAGATATTTATCAGGACTATAGACCTACACAAGTACACATGCATCCAAAGAGGTATGTGCTGAAGGAAAATGTTCGAACAAAAACCCCATTACCTAAAGGGCTGTGCTTTTTCAGGTCGCTGAGTTTTTAATTGGATTGGATTGGTTACGATTTGATGATATGTTGGCGTGATTTTTTTTCGGAGCCCGAACACACATTTTTTCATATTTCCATAAACAACTTAGTGGAAAAAAAACACAAGGCAGCCACAAATGCAGTATGACCATGTGAGGGAGGTACTTGTGGGAAATTGTGACTATTTTAAGAAAATGTTGAACTTTTATATGTGAATCCATTGATCTGGAAGATGACATTATTCCCAAAAATAGCAAGCAACCATTGAAAGGTTGTAATATGTGTTATTCATTGTCCTGCAATCAATGTGAAATGTGAAATTTATCTGCTAAATAATTTCCGCCCAATTGCATTGGGAACTATGTTCCGAAGTAAGTTTAATGAGGAACACTGGGCGAAAATGGAGGTGATGAGATAACGAGTTCATAGATGAGTTGAGGTGCTCATAGGTAAACTGAGGAATTTAGATGTGAGCAGACGAGCTCGTAGATGAGAGTTGATGACCTCATAGAAGAGCTTACGAACTCAAAGAAGAGCTGACGAGCTCATAGATGAGCTGAGGAGCTCATAGATGAGCTGAAGAGCTAATAGATCAGCTGATGAGCTGGCCAGTCAGCCGAGGATCGCATAGCTAAGCTGGCGAGCTCATAGGTGCCCTAACGAGCTTGGGTAGGTGCTCTGGAGAGTTCAAAGATGAACTGAGGAGATCATAGATGAGCTTCCGAGCTCATAGCTGAGCTGGCGAGCTCATAGATGAGCTTCCGAGCTCATAGCTAAGCTGGCGAGCTCATAGGTGCCCTGACGAGCTGGGAGGTGAGCTGACGACCTCATACCTGAGGTTAGTAGCTCATAGGTGAGCTGACGAGCTCATAGATGAGCTGAGGAGCTTATAGCTGAGCTGAGGAGCTCATAGATGAGCTGAGGAGCTAATAGATGAGCTGACGAGCTCCTAGATGAGCTGACTAGCTCATATAGCTGAGCTGACGAACAAATAGATTAGCTGGGGATCTCATAGCTGAGCTGGAGAGCTCATAGGTTCCCTGGCGAGTTCAAAGATGAGCTCATAGCTGAGCTGACGAGCTCACAGATGAGCTGATGAGGTCATATGTGCCCTGACGAGCTGGGAGGTGAGCTGGCGACCTCATACCTGAGGTTAGTAGCTCATAGGTGAGCTGACGAGCTTATAGCTGAGCTGAGGAACTAATAGCTTAGAGGTGAGCTGAACTGGCGGGCTCATACCTGAGCTTAGTAGCTCATAGCTGGACTGACGAACTCAAAGCTGAGCTGACAAGCTCCTGGCTCATAGATAATCTAGCTAGCTACCGAACTCATTGGTGATCTGTTGATCTCCCAATGAGGTGTAGAACTTATAGGTGTGCAGATGAGCCTGTAGGTGATATGGTGAGTTCATAGTTGGGCAGACGAGATCATAGGTGAACTGACGAACTTAAAATTAATCCGGCTTACTGATCGTTTAGCTGGATGATCCATAGTTTAACTGGTGAATTCCAAGAGAGTTAGCGATCTCCTAATGATGCCGAAAACTTATAGTTGAGCTGATTACCTCACAGATTCCATAGTTGAGCTGGCGAACTCCCTGTGAGCTAGTGAACTCATAGTAAGCTGGCGAACTCCCAGTGGGCTATTGAACTCCCAGTGAGCTGGCTACCTCCCAGTGAGCTGGCGAACTCCCTCTGAGCTGTCGAACTCCCTGTGAGCAGGTGAACTCCCTGTGAGCTGGCGAACTCCCAGTGAGCTGGCGAACTCCCAGTGAGCTGGCGAACTCTCAGTGAGCTGGCGAACTCCCAGTAAGCTGGCGAACTCCCAGTGAGCTGGCGAACTCCCAGTAAGCTGGCGAACTCCCAATGAGCTGACGAATTCCCAGTGAGCTGGCGAACACCCAGAGAGCAGGCGCACTCACGTCGAGCTAGTGAACTCCCAGTTCTGAAAAACTATTAGTGATTCGGAAAACAATTCGTATGCGGTTGAACCAATGCTTTTCTCCTTTCCCCCACTGTACAACATTTTCCTGCCTTCCTTTATTGCAGCTAAAGGTCACAAGCGATTTATCAAAATAAACAGATACGTATTGAAACGATACTCTTCCTTTTTGGTTTATAATCTTCCTTTTCCTCTTCCTCGGCGACCACCTTCCTCGATGCATACATTTATTTATTCATTCCGTGCTTAGTCGAATGTGGTTTTGTATCTAAGCATTTCATCTAACTATATATCGTTGGTCGGCCATCAGCAGCAATGGATAGCATAGCATAGCTCAGCTCTACACAACACAGCAACGTCTGAGCGAGTAACCCATAATTTATGATCATCATTGAATGGGGTTTATGTTAGATTTGGAATCATGATTACAATTCATTGTTAACATAGTTATTACATTATAGAGAGAGAGAAGGAGAGGGAGAGGGAGAGAGAGATGTGTTTGACAAGGCGAGAATAACAATGTGGGTGGGCTAGGGGCGATGTGAAGGACAAATTGTAACAAGCAACTAACGTGCTGATAATAATAGCCAGAGAGCACATCCACCGCACGCACACACACTCACGATTCAATCAATTATTTTAACTGCATGGTTATTTGTTGGACACTAGCACTACTACTGCAGGGGGTGGGAGCTCATTTTGTGCCTTTAATAGGAGGTGGGAGGGTATAAGAGTCAGAGAGGATTATAAAACGCAAACAACAAATTTTGAATTTTGGAAATAAGGAACTCTTTCCAAGAAGCAGTGAGGTTGGTGGTATAAGTGGGTTGCGAAATTTATAGCTCCTCTCCAATACCCCCATGCTCATCCGTATCATTCGATCTGACAATAAGATTCGAATTGCTTTCGCAGCCATACTTCATGTGAAATGCATATTTTTTTCGGGAGGGAGGAAATACCAAAACAAATTGTTATCATATTTCTATTGTAGTTGTTGGTGTTGTCCATTATCCGTATCGGTATTCTTATCCCATGTCCTACCACATATGTGTGAGTGTGTGTGTGCATATGAATGTGGTTTTCATTTTATTTTTCCGATTCTGTTTTCAAATTGGTATTCTAACGACTTTCAAATGCACAACAAATGCATTATTGATTTATGATGCAATGTGGGTGTTGCGGGGCAGCAGAGAGGGGGGAGCAGTGCATGCTGGCCACTGGCATTTTATGCCAGGCATATAATTGATGGAATCCAATGGGTAATTTCAATAGAGATATTGGATATGGATTTTGGTATTTCGAATTACTATAAATAGCAAAAAATATAAATGATATGTGATGGCGTTCGATATTTTTGTGGAAAAGGGGGGGGGGGGGGGGAAGTCGGAGCTCAATGTCGAAGAAAATTAATGCATGTCGTTAAGAGATATGAGAGAAGTTATGTAGACAGTTATACGGTCATTGGCCAAACGAGTTCAATTGCTTTGTGGTTTTAAAGATATGAAGTCATATTTTTTTCGTTAGAAAACCGAAATATTGGAATGAGCTGGCGAACTCCAAGAAAGCTGGAGGAAAAATAATGATCTGGGAAGCATATGTGTAAGGTGGCAAGCTCATAGTGAAGTGAAGAGCTCATAGTGAGCTGAAGAGCTCATAAGAGATGAGCTGCTGAGCTCATAGATGAGCTACAAAGCTCAGAGATGAGCTGCTGAGCTCATAGATGAGCTACAAAGCTCAGAGATGAGCTGCTGAGCTCATAGATGAGCTACAAAGCTCAGAGATGAGCTACAGAGCTCATAGAAGAGCTGCAGAACTCATAGATGAGCAGCAGAGATCATAGAAGAGCTGCAGAACTCATAAATGAGCTGTCGAGCTCATAGATGAGCTGCAGAGCTCATAGATGAGTTGCTGAGCTCATAGATAAGCTGTCGAGCTCATTGGTGAGCTGCCGAGCTCATAGGTGAGCTGCCGAGCTCATATATGAGCTGCAGAGCTCATAGATGAGCTGCTGACTGGCTGAGCTCATAGATGAGAGGTGATGAGCTCATAGATGAGCTGCAGAGCTCATGGGTGAGCTGAAGAGCTCATGGATGAGCTGCAGAGCTCATGGGTGAGCTGCAGAGCTCATGGGTGAGCTGCAGAGCTCATGGATGAGCTGCAGAGCTCATAGAGGAGCTGCAGAGCTCATAGATGAGCTGCAGAGCTCATAGATGAGCTGAAGAGCTCATAGATGAGCTACAGAGCTCATAGATGAGCTGCAGAGCTCATAGATGAGCTGCAGAGCAAATATATGAGTTGCAGATCTCATAGATGAGTTGACAAACTCATAGATGAGCTGACGAGCTCATAGATGAGCTGACGAGCTCATAGATGAGCTGGCGAGTTCTTAGAGGAGCTGGCGAGCTCATAGATGAGCTGGCGAGCTCTTAGAGGAGCTGGCGAGCTCTTAGGTGATCTGTCGAGCTCACAGATGACCTGCTCATAGGTGATCTGCAGAACTAATAGATGAGCTGCTGAGGTTATAGATGATCTGCTGATCTCATATATGAGGTGCTGAGCTCATAGATGAGCTGACGTGCTGAAATTGAGATTGTGTACTCCTAATGATCCTGAAAACTTCTAGAGAGCCTGCAAACCCCTAGTGAAGAAACTGGCGCCCAACGCTGTAGAACAGTCTCAGATGGCGCTTTGCAGTTCATTGGACACCTCTGAAATTAATATCACAAAACAATGATTCCGATGTCGAATATATAAACTAACTCTGTGAATTTTCCCTCTCTCTCTCCTCTCTCCCACTCCTGCAGATACTTCTCTTACATTCAGCAGTCATGTAAGTGTAATTAATTTGTTGCTAAGATCCTCCAGGCCATTTGTGTAAAATGGTCAAAAGGACAAATGTGATTGCAGTTGATGTTATAACTGCAACTGAAACAAAAAAAGCTAAAGTTATTGTCCTTTTCTGTTAAAGGGCAACACATGTATATGTGTATGCGTCCGTGCGTGTGTGTTCCGGACAGGTGGTACACGTGTGCATTACACATGCAGAGTTGTAGAAAAGTTTTGTATAATGTTCCTGTGCCAGCCGGAGATGTGGGTGACATCCATGGAAATTCTAACAACTTCAACTACCAATCGAAGCAGGACGGATGGGTTTCTTGAGGAACAATTTGCTTGCATGTTCATGTTCATTGAACTCCTCATTAAATATTTAAAATGCCTTGTGGCCCTCGCTTTGTTTTCTATGGAAATGTCCATATCGATACACATTGGTTATTTACCACAAGTTCTGGGTTCTATGACTTCCAGCCAACATAACCAACTGCAGGTGTATTTGACTACGGCATACATTTTTCAACATGTTTACATTTGTCCAAATTTGATTCTGATTTCTATCCAAAAATCTGCAGCATTGTTGTTTGTCGAATATGTTATTGGGTGAAAACTTCTTGGAAAATGATTTAATTAGAGATTGTTATTTACCTCAATCCATCTCCACCTCTTTCTACCCCTCTCCCTCCTGAAACAATATTCCTTAGGTGTTATAGTTTGTGGCTCTGTGCCTTTGTGGTTATGTTTCCGATAAGGCCACAATCCGAAACAATATCTTGAACTACTGTCCTGCAATTGTGACACTTACTGTTTGGTCTTTGTCCAGAGGTTACAGGACTTGTATGGATGTGGGTGTATTTCATTCGGACACATGTCCTGTATTGCATGAATTCCAGCTTGGATAGTAAATTAAATTGGAGGATGGAAAAGGGATATATATGTTCTGGGGAAAAAGAGATTCGTTAATTCATTTGAAGTTTCCGAATTTACCAAGAATTCAACAGCTCATTGGAAGTTTCCGGGATCACTAGGCCAAGTTTGGAGGTTACCAACCAATTAGTTTTCCAGGAAAATCGCAACCTCATTTACCCACAATGCATATGTCAGGTCACAATCTTGGACAATATGTTGTCATAATTTCTGGACATTTCTATGAACAATTCCTCGCCCAACAACAATAACATTTAAATACATGTTTTTTTTTTCAACATTACTTTAACCTATTATTCTGCTTCTGTGTATTTTTTTTTTTCTTCTTCGCCTTTCAATACACACACAGAGACACACATTTCTCTTGATTTCCCTGCAATTCATTTATGCGAAACGTTTCAGATTCTTATCCGAAATGACATTTTTCTAAATTGAAAAGTTCAAATAACTATGAAAATGAAAAGTGGAAAAGGCATTTGATTTCCTTTTGCATTTTATTCTTTTGTTGTGATTTCCTCACCGGCGAGTGTGTGTATGTGTCAGAGGTCAAGTTTGTGATTTTTATCAAAATTGTCGGAAAAATGTGACATAGAGAAGAAAGTAGTAATATGTGTGTGTATTTGAATTCCATACAAATACCTCTACAGATCTTCTATGAGAAGACCACCAGGCCTTCTATGAGAAGACCCCCAGGTCTTCTATGAGAAGACCCCCAGGTCTTCTATGAGAAGACCCCCAGGTCTTCTATGAGAAGACCCCCAGGTCTTCTATGAGAAGACCCCCAGGTCTTCTATGAGAAGACCCCCAGGTCTTCTATGAGAAGACCCCCAGGTCTTCTATGAGAAGACCCCCAGGCCTTCTATGAGAAGACCTCCAGGTATTCTATACGAAAACTTCCAGGTCTTCTATGAGAAGGCCTCCAAGTCTTCTATGAGAAGGCCTCCAAGTCTTCTATGAGAAGACCCCCAGGTCTTCTATGAGAAGACCCCCAGGCCTTCTATGAGAAGACCTCCAGGTATTCTATACGAAAACTTCCAGGTCTTCTATGAGAAGGCCTCCAAGTCTTCTATGAGAAGACCCCCAGGCCTTCTATGAGAAGACCTCCAGGTATTCTATACGAAAACTTCCAGGTCTTCTATGAGAAGGCCTCCAGGTCTTCCATGAGAAGACCTCCAGGTCTTCCATGAGAAGAACTCCAGGTCTGCCATGAGAAGACCTCCAGGTCTTCTATGAGAAGACCTCCAAGTCTTCTATACGAAGATCTCCAAGTCTTCTATAAGAAGACCTCCAAGTCTTCTTTACGAAGACCTCCAAGTCTTCTTTAAGAAGACCTCCAAGTCTTCTATACGAAGACCTCCAGGTCTTCTATACGAAGACCTCCAGGTCTTCTATACGAAGACCTCCAAGTCTTCTAAGAGAAGACCTCCAAGTCTTCTATAGAAAGACCTTCTTGTCTTCTATAGGAAGATCTTCTGGTCTTTTGTAGGAAGATCTTCTGGTCTTCTATAGGAAGACCTACTTCTCTTCTATGAGCAGACTTTCAGGTTTTCTATACGAAGACCTACTGGTCTTCTATCCGAAGACCTTCTGGTCTTCTATACGAAGATCTCCAGGTCTTCTATTAGAAGACCTCCAGGTCTTCTTCTATGAGAAGAACTCCAGGTCTTCTATACGAAGACCACCTGGTCTTTTATACGAAAATCTTCTGGTCTTCTATACGAAGACCTCCAGGTCTTCTATGAGAAGACATCCAGATCTTCTATGAGAAGACCTCCAGGTCTTCCATGAGAAGACATCCAGGTCTCCTATACGAAGACCTACAGAAAACCTCCATGGCTTCTATAAGAAGATTTTCTATATACGAAGATTCTTTGAGAAGACCTTCAGGTCTCCTATACGAAGACCTTCAGGCCTTCTATACGAAGACCTTCTGGTCTTTTATTCGAAGACGTCCAGGTCTTTTATACGAAGATCTTCTGGCCTTCTATAAGAAGACCTTCGAGTCTTCTATAAGGAGACCTTCAGGTCTTCTATAAGACCTTCTGGTCTATGGCAAGATCTTCTGGTTCCCCATGAGAACAATTTTTGGGTCTTTAATGAAAAGCTTTTCGGGTCTTTTATGAAAAGCCTTTCGGTTCTTCCAGAGAGGACTTTCTGGTCTTCTATGAGAAGAACTTTTGGTCTTCTATGAGAAGACCTTCTCTTCTTCAAATATTATCCCTGGGCCTTCTTTAAGAGGGCCATATTTCTTATTTTTATTTTATTTTTAATATAACATCTAAGAGTCTGTCTATGTCACTTTATTGAAAACACAAAAATACTTGTAGACATTTCAGATATATAACACAGATCCGAAAATACCCCCTACGGATTTTTATACCCTACAATACTATGTGTTGGGGGTATTATAAGTTTGATTGGGCCAGAATTTATGTAACACCTCGAAATATTGGTTTCCCATATAGGAAAGTATATATGGATCTTCCTAGCTCGCCGAGCTGAGTCGATCTAGCTATGTATGTCCGTCCGTCCGTCTGTCCGTCTGTCCGTCTGTCCATGTTAATTTGTAATCACTCTACAGGTCGCAATTATGGTCCGATCTTCACAAAATTTTAAATGGAGGTGGGGCTAGGGTCAGAATAGAACCCTATTTCTTTTGGAGATGATCGCATAATATTTAGGGGTCGAAATGGACCAAATACTGAAAAAATATCGGATTTTGCAGTAGCTATACAGGTCGCAATTATAGACCAATCGACGCAAAATTTCGTATGTAGCTAGAGTTTAGGGCGGGGAAGAAGCCTACCAATTAGGGTGTTCATCGGATAATATTTAGCGGGTAAAATAGACCATATATTTTGTGTTGAAAAAATTCAACATTTTTCATTAAACCGCTAATATTTTAAATCCCGGCGAAATCACAAAGCCATGACAAGGTTACTTCTGATCTTTACATTGATGTTAACATCCAACAAATCGGATATATAGCAAAATATATGCGATATATATGCCTATCAAAGAAGATATGCTTGAAAGATCTCTTATATGTCGAGAACGACTGAACTGATTTCGACAGTTCTCATTAATTCAGAATGGCCTCTTGGCAGGAAACAAAAAACGTCTAAAAAAATCGCATGAAAATATCTCTCTAAAGATGAAAATATTGATTTTGTAATATTTTCTCATATTTTTTCAATTTTGTCATATTTTTGGCATATTTTCATTTTGAATTAAACATTTGGTAGTATTTCTACAGCTAACAAAACTAAGTAGTTAGAATATCAGGATATATACAGATCGCATTTATGGACCGATCTTTACGAAATTTTGCATTGGTATAAGATGAGGGTCAGAATAGAAGCCTACTCTTTTTGGAGATGATCGCAATATATTTAGGGGTTGAAATGGTCAAAAAAACTGCAAAATTGTCAGCAGGTCGTAATTATCGCCCGATCCTCACGCACATTTGAATGGGGGTTACCGGAAATTGCAAAAGCCAAGCAGTTTTGGATGGCCATCCAAAAATATTCAATGTGTGAAATAGTTTGCCAACTTTTGTAGACAAAATACGAAAATGTTTATTCCAGTGACTCTTTGGAGAATTCACAAATACAGGACTATTTCCTTAACGCTGATTTCGTGGAAGAATATAGTCAAATGTCTGTATCTCATATAGATGTGTTTCAGTCAAAAATTAATAATAAATGTTAATCTTTTGACACTTCTGAGAGATTATAGGTCTTTGGGAAATATTGGTTCCAGATCTAGGAAGACCATTTACGTGCAACATCTACCAATAAATTGGAAATGAGCAAATTAGTTTAAGTTGCTATTATTCGAAAATTAGAGAACGAAACCTGATGGTTTTCTTTTATAATTTGTCACAATATCTTGTGGAATTCTTTCGAGTATCTCGCCTATATAAACAGTATCGTTTATTATAGTGTTGTAGGGTATTCAACGGTCGGCCCCGCTCGACTGTAGCCTTTGCTTACTTGTTTTTTTCTGAAAATGGCACAAACTCATTCCCAAGTCCCTTTTTGCTTTGCCCTTGGCCTCAACATCAAATTTCCTCACACATCTAGGCTAAATGCTGTCCCATTGTTTCCATTACAACAACAAAAAAACTAAAATCCAACTAAACACCATTTCATAATAAAATGTTCAATTTCAAGTGAATACAGATATCGTTCTGACATTTATTATATAAATTGCATAATAATGGAGGTCTCTCTACAAGGGCCATGTCATGCAAACATGGCCCTCCGTTTGGGAAAAGTTCAAAGTTTTTGTATTCTTGTTCTTCTCATTTCTGCCTTTGTAATTGTCTTGTCTCTTGTGTCGTTTGCAGGTAGTCGGTAAGCGAGTAGGCACACACAGAGCGGCAGACATGAGGATGTTCATGTTTTAGCAACAAAAACAAAAAAAAAGAAAATTTCGTTGACATTCAACAAAAGTTGATGTGAATGACTTCCTTCGCATTACTGCAACAACCAAAGGAAGGCAAACTACAACAACAAAAGTTACAATTACTTATATGATGACATTTATGTCATTTTTAACTGAGAGCTGTTCGTTAGTGTTGGGCTTTTTTGTCCTTTCATTTCTGTTGTTGTTTCTCTGCTGACATTTTATGCGAAAAGTTTGTTATGCCGCCTCAGCTGCCATCGGAGAACGGAAGGATGTAAGGATGTTACCTTAGATGTAATGCATTTGCATTTTCGTGTGCATAACTTTAGTTTGAGAGAAGACGAAGAAGACGAAGCAGAACACATCTGTCAGATGTGTGTTTTTGTTTTATAAATAAATATGTTGACAATCATAATAACTGAAATGTGGCAAAACAAAATAAACACATAAGAAAACAAGTAAGCAAAGGCTACAGTCGAGCGGGGCCGACCGTTGAATACCCTACAACACTATAATAAACGATACTGTTTATATAGGCGAGATACTCGAAAGAATTCCACAAGATATTGTGACAAATTATAAAAGAAAACCATCAGGTTTCGTTCTCTAATTTTCGAATAATAGCAACTTAAACTAATTTGCTCATTTCCAATTTATTGGTAGATGTTGCACGTAAATGGTCTTCCTAGATCTGGAACCAATATTTCCCAAAGACCTATAATCTCTCAGAAGTGTCAAAAGATTAACATTTATTATTAATTTTTGACTGAAACACATCTATATGAGATACAGACATTTGACTATATTCTTCCACGAAATCAGCGTTAAGGAAATAGTCCTGTATTTGTGAATTCTCCAAAGAGTCACTGGAATAAACATTTTCGTATTTTGTCTACAAAAGTTGGCAAACTATTTCACACATTGAATATTTTTGGATGGCCATCCAAAACTGCTTGGCTTTTGCAATTTCCGGTAACCCCCATTCAAATGTGCGTGAGGATCGGGCGATAATTACGACCTGCTGACAATTTTGCAGTTTTTTTGACCATTTCAACCCCTAAATATATTGCGATCATCTCCAAAAAGAGTAGGCTTCTATTCTGACCCTCATCTTATACCAATGCAAAATTTCGTAAAGATCGGTCCATAAATGCGATCTGTATATATCCTGATATTCTAACTACTTAGTTTTGTTAGCTGTAGAAATACTACCAAATGTTTAATTCAAAATGAAAATATGCCAAAAATATGACAAAATTGAAAAAATATGAGAAAATATTACAAAATCAATATTTTCATCTTTAGAGAGATATTTTCATGCGATTTTTTTAGACGTTTTTTGTTTCCTGCCAAGAGGCCATTCTGAATTAATGAGAACTGTCGAAATCAGTTCAGTCGTTCTCGACATATAAGAGATCTTTCAAGCATATCTTCTTTGATAGACATATATATCGCATATATTTTGCTATATATCCGATTTGTTGGATGTTAACATCAATGTAAAGATCAGAAGTAACCTTGTCATGGCTTTGTGATTTCGCCGGGATTTAAAATATTAGCGGTTTAATGAAAAATGTTGAATTTTTTCAACACAAAATATATGGTCTATTTTACCCGCTAAATATTATCCGATGAACACCCTAATTGGTAGGCTTCTTCCCCGCCCTAAACTCTAGCTACATACGAAATTTTGCGTCGATTGGTCTATAATTGCGACCTGTATAGCTACTGCAAAATCCGATATTTTTTCAGTATTTGGTCCATTTCGACCCCTAAATATTATGCGATCATCTCCAAAAGAAATAGGGTTCTATTCTGACCCTAGCCCCACCTCCATTTTAAATTTTGTGAAGATCGGACCATAATTGCGACCTGTAGAGTGATTACAAATTAACATGGACAGACGGACAGACGGACGGACGGACATACATAGCTAGATCGACTCAGCTCGGCGAGCTAGGAAGATCCATATATACTTTCCTATATGGGAAACCAATATTTCGAGGTGTTACATAAATTCTGGCCCAATCAAACTTATAATACCCCCAACACATAGTGTTGTAGGGTATAAAGGTTGTAGGAAAATATGAAAAACAAGTTATTAATACAATTTCGATTTGCAGGTGGGTGTCGTATTAGTAATATTATGCATATTATGACGTATACGCTACCTGGTGCAATGTTATTATCAATACGCTCAAGAGTATCAAGATTAATTTTGATCTTAAAATCGAAATTATTTGTTTTTTTTTTAAGAGAAACCTGCCTTAGGGGAGATATCAACAATTTTTATACTTCTTTGTGAAAAACTTGTATGATCTTCCATGGAGGTCTTCTTGGGGAAATCTATGAGAACATTTATATAGTTTATAAAAAAAAACAGGAATTATATGTACGAAAGTCCTAAACCATTATAGGGAGGCAGCTAATTCCCAAGGTGTGCGGGGGAAGGCATTCATACAAAAAATCGTCCAACACTTATATTAGAAGACCTACAGCTCTCCTATGAGAAGTCCTCCGGAAGTCCTATATAGCGACTACTGAGAGAAAAAAAAAAATCTGGTTCTTCCAGGAGAAATGCTGCTCCTCTTCAAAAGAAAATATTAAGTTCTGGAGATCTCCTTCACTTTTATAAAAAATATCAATACTTCTACAGTTAAACTGGATACACTTTTAAGAGAAAACCAACTGCTTTTCTATGAGAAGATTTTCTGCTCCACTGTAAGCTAATCTGCTCTTGTATGAGAACATCTTCACTTCTTCCATAGGGAGACCCTCACAACTTTTAAATATTTTTTTCTATTTTTTATAAAACGAAAGGTCCTATAAAAGGAAGTCTACAGGTCCTTTATGAGAGATATCCAAAACTTCTGAAAGAAGAATCTTGAGCTATTTTTTTGAGGAAAACTGCAATAAGAACACTATCGGTTCTTATATGAGAACTTCTACGAGAAAAGCTTGCAATATTTTCATAAATAGACCTGCAGATCTTCTATGAGAAGATTTGATTTTCTCCTAGTAGAGACTTGCTTCTAACTCTTCTATGAGATTCCTGAATGATATGTTTGTGAGAAGTCTTCCACACCAGTCCGAAAATATTCATGCAGATCTCCTGTGAGAAGATCTGTTAATCTCCCCTGAGGCAGCCTGATGCTCTGTTCTTCAGGTCCTCTATAGGGTCTTCCATTAGGAATCCTCCAATTCTTCCCGAGTGGGTAAAAAACCTGCCTTCCAGGAAAAACTCTTTCAGGTCTTCTGTAAAATAAAGAGATCCCGCTCAACTATGAGAAGAAGATTCTAGCTCTTCTCATACGGGAATCTGAGAAGTCATCCAGCTCTTTAATGAGAAGATCCTCAATCCTTTCTTAAGAATATCTTCAACTCTTCGCTGAGAAAATCACCAGCTCATATGTGAGAAGTACGTCAGTTCTTCTGTGAGAAGAGTTCCAGCACTTCCATCTCTTACGTGAGAAATGCTCCAGTTCTCCAGTGAGAAGAGTTCCAGCACTTCCATGGGAATGGCTCCAGTTCGCTATGACTATGAGAAGAAAGACCGGAAAAAACACACTTGAGAAGAAGAGCTTTTCTATGAGAAGAGACCCAGCTCTTCGACGACAGAAGAGGATAAGAGGTCCAACTCTTCTGTGAAGAAGAGAAAAAATGCCCAGCTTTCTCCATAACTGGAGACAGAATCTACAGCTCTCCTATGATAGAAGAGAAGAAAGGCTTCAATTCTACTACGAGAAAAATGCAAGCTGGGGCTGCATTTTTCTCATAGTCCTATCTAGCTCTTCTATAAAATAAGTGGAGCTCCAGCTCTTCTATGAAGAAAAGTGGAGGTTCAGGTATCCTGAGGAATAAAGTGGAGGTCCCATTCTTCTAAAGAAAAAATTCGAGCTTCAGCTCTCCTCTAAAAAGAAATGCAACTCCAACTCATCTATGAAAACAAGTGGGACTCCGGCTTTCCTGCGAAAAAAATTTGAGCCCCAACTCTTCTATGAAAAGGCGTAGAGCTTCAGCTCTTCTATAAAAAGAAGTGGAGATCGACCTCTTTTATGAAAATAAGTGGTGCTGAAGCTCTTCTATGAAATAAGTGGAGCTCCAGCTCTCCTGTGAAAGGAGTGGTGCTCCAACTTCTCTATGAAAAGAAGTGGGAATCCAGCTTTCCTGTGAAAATATGTGGAGATCCAGGTCTTCTATGAAAAGAAGTGGAGCTCCAGCTCCAACTTTTCTCTGAGAAAATAACAGCTCTTCTCAGTTTTTTTTCTTCTTCTCTTCTACAAAAAGAGCCTTAGGTATTCGGAGAGAGAATCAACAGCTCTTCTATACCAGAGAAATGCTTTTACTCTTCTTTGAGAACAACTTCTGCTGTTCTAGGAGAAAAAAATCTTATGGTTTAGAAAAATATATTTAAAAAGTAGAGATATTGCTCATCAATGAAAAAATGTTCGGATTTTCTATGAGAAATGTTTCTATGCAGGGTTTTTATGAGAACTTCTCCTATATGACAAAGATATGTAACTCTCTTCTCTGTTAGAAGTTCCAATGATTTTCAAGAGAGGATTAGCAGTTCTTCTATGAGAAGCGCCTTAGGTATTCTTAGAGAAGATCAATCTATAGCCCAAACTCTGATCTGAGAAATACTTCTACTGTTTTAAGAGAAAAAATGCAATGCTTTGTGAAAATAACTTATATAAAAAATATGTTGCTCATCAACGAGAAGAAGGTCTCAACCACTTCTATATGACGAAGATGTCTCACTCTTCTGGCTGGCTCACCAATGAAAAATAGTTCGGATCTACTATGAGCAGGCTTCCAGGCCTTATACGAGAAGAAAGCCCCAAACTCTTGTATATCCTCTTCCTCTTCTGGAAATCGTGAAAATAATGGACCAAGCCCTGTTATTGAGAGAGGATTTCCTTCGCAAGACAATTCAAGGTCTGCTGCTCCCCAGGTCTTCTACGGCAATTTTTTTTGTATTCCATTTGAGGACATATGTCAAAACAGGACTTCTTGAGAAGAAGGCCTGAACGTCTTCTCTACGGCGAAGATGTCTCCCTCTTCTGGAGGGTATGGAAAAAATGGCTCCAGCTCTTCTATTGAAAGAAGATTTCCTTCTATAGGGAAGGCCTGCTCCTCTTTGCCGAAACCTAAGATGACATCTATAGTTCCAGGCCTTCTACGTCAAAATCGTTGTATTCCATTTGAGGACATTTGTCCAAACTCTTCAATATCTCCACAAAGTCCTCCCTATCAGAAGGAGGCTCACTATTATTCCTCTCTTCCATAAAACAGATATCTGGTCTCATAGTCTCCTTCATAGTTTACACCCCCTTCATCAGTCTTCCATATCTTTTTTTTAATCACATCTCGGAACGACAACTTTTGGAATATCCAACTATCTATTATCCATATCGCTGGACAAACAAATGGAGATAAACATCCCTTGGGCCCATATACCAGAGATGTGGCCATCGATAGGTTTATTGTTATTACAGCTGACAGTGATGATGATGGCAATGGCGATGACGATGATGCTGCCGCTACAATTACAGCTACCCATTATCCTTAAAATGGCTCGCCATGCGTCGTGGAATGGCGGTGGGGTGCAAATCTGTTTTTCTTTGATTTTCCACTAACAGACACTCACACACACACACTCACATGGTCCCACAAAGGCTGTGGAGTTCTATCAATGGCTGAGTGTGTGTATGTGTCTGTGTACGTGTGAAGTTCCACATGTGAGCTACAAAACTATGAATGAAATGTGAAATTGCTCACCAGCTAACGCTGGCAAAAAACAAAGTTGATGTAGAGAATCCGCATCATCAGCAGCATTGGTAACGTCATAGATTTTTATGGCCTGCTTTTTGCGTTGCTTTTGACGTCTTTAACGCTCCGCAACACAGCTTTTGTTATTTAATAATTTATTTTCACAAAAAGAAGCAAAGGACAATTTTAAAGTGGGATGTTCCATTAGCGTAGAAACAGCTGAAGCAGAGCCATGCCACAACAACAACAAATCTGTGAATGGTCTATGAATAGAGTTTGAAATAAGTCGTACTGTTGTTGGTGTTGTGGTGCTATTTTTTAGTTATTGCCATGATGTCATCAATGGTGCGTAGGTCCCGATAATGGTAGGTACTGCTGACTGACTGCCAACAACATCAAACAATATTTGTTCAATGGGGTAGGGATATGACGGAATCTTTTGCTGTCTTCTATTGCTTCTCCTTCTTCCTCCCCAACGTATTACCTAGTTTACTAAGGCTCGTGTTAGCCATTGTGTGGTGGAAAGTTTGTTTCATTTTTTCCGCTTATTTTCCATTGAGTATAGCTGCATCCGGTATTGGGTACACATACACACACCCATTCACATAAGACCACATTTACGGCTGAAGGACACTTTCAAAGAGCTCCAAACCAAAGAAGTTCGTCTTAAGATACAATTGCTGAGAGAGAGCGAGAAAACAACAGCACGAACTTCATGTGGGCATTAAGTTTTCAATGAAGCAACCGCTCATTGCTAATTGCCAAGGCAGTTTGGGGGCTTTTGGCCCCGCAGTAGTTTCTGTTACAATCCCCCCTTTCCTTCAGCCGGCACCAGCAGCAGCAACAGCATCATCATCTCTTATTGCCGAGTATTGTCTTTTGAACTTCATTCAAGGTTATTGCGAGACAGAGAGAGAGAGATAGAAAGAAATGTTGAAGGTCGCCTTCGAAACTTCCACTATCTAATAAATTTCAATTGAATGGGCAAAAAATTGCAAAGCGGACAAAAAAAGAAGGGGGAGATGCGCGGAGGGGTATGGAAAAGCTGACTAATTGAAAAACGCAATACTATGGAGAATTTGAACAAAGAGAAAGAATTTGTAGAAGGTCTTGGCAGAAACAATTTTTCTGACAAGAGAAGAGAACTAACATTTCTACCAGGAGAGCGGCATCTTCTTTACGAGAAGAGCATCTAAATTTTTCACTAGGAAAAGCCTATGCTCTTCGACGAGAGGAACCTTTGCTCTTTTCCGAGAGGAGCATTTGCTCTTCTACGAGAGGAGCCTCTGCTCTTCTATGAGAAGAGACTCTGCTACTCTATGAGAAAAGCCTCTGATCTTCCACGAGAGGCACCTCTGATCTTCTATGAGGAGAGCCTCTGCTCTTCTATGAGGAGAGCATCTGCTCTTCTATGACGAGAGGCACCTCTGCTCTTCTATGAGGAGAGCATCTGCTCTTCTATGAGGAGAGCATCTGCTCTTCTATGAGGAGAGCATCTGCTCTTCTATGAGGAGAGCATCTGCTCTTCTATGAGAAGAGTAGCCAATCTTCTATGAGAGAGAAAAAGAGAGAGAGAAGAGCACCAGCTCTTCTATGAGCAGAGCACCAGCTCTTCTATGAGCAGAGCACCAGCTCTTCTATGAGCAGAGCACCAGCTCTTCTATGAGCAGAGCACCAGCTCTTCTATGAGCAGAGCACCAGCTGTTCTATGAGCAGAGCACCAGCTCTTCTATGAGCAGAGCACCAGCTCTTCTATGAGCAGAGCACCAGCTCTTCTATGAGCAGAGCACCAGCTCTTCTATGAGCAGAGCACCAGCTCTTCTATGAGCAGAGCACCAGCTCTTCTATGAGCAGAGCACCAGCTCTTCTATGAGCAGAGCACCAGCTCTTCTATGAGCAGAGCACCAGCTCTTCTATGAGAAGAGCACCAGTTCTTCTATGAGAAGAGCCTCTGCTCTTCCTTAAGAAGAGCCTCTGCTCTTCCTTAAGAAGAGTCTCTGCTCTTCCTTAAGAAGAGCCTCTGCTCTTCTATGAGAAGAGCACCAGCTCTTCTACGAGAATAGCCTCTGCTCTTCTACGAGAAGAGCACCAGCTCTTCTACGAGAATAGTCTCTGCTCTTCTACGAGAAGAGCCTCTGCTATTCTTTGAGAAGAGCCTCTGCTCTTCTATGACAAGAGCCTCTGCTCTTCTATGAGAAGAGTAGCCTCTGCTCTTCTATGAGAAGAAGAGCCTCTGCTCTTCTATGAGAAGAAGAGCCTCTGCTCTTCTATGGGGAGAGCTTCACCTAAGAGCCTCTGCTCTTCTATGAGAAGAGCCCCAACTCTTCTAAAAGAAGAGTAGCCGTTCTCCTATGAGAAGAGCACTAGCTCTTCTGTGAGAAGAGCATCAGATCTTCTACGAGAGGAGCTCTGCTCTTCTATGAAAGTAGCACCAGCTCTCTGTTCTTCTATGAAATGACCGGATGCCATGAAAAATCCCGCTCCTCTCAAATTGTCCTCTGTCTATCCTTTGGCTACTGTCACTATTCCCTCTCCCTGTCTCTTATGAGGATTTCTCGTCGCCTTCAAGACATATCCTTCCTACGATCACCTTTATCCTCGGCCTGAGTTCAGGGTAGAGGACAAACGATTTAAATAAGATAACAAGAAAAATACCTCCCACATGACCTACTGGGGTTCAAGGGTCCTTTCGCCCCTTTGTTGTCCCACCCATTCCCATTTGAACTCACTCACTTTGCTGCCATTTACATTCGCATTTGCTCACTTTGATATTTACGTTCACGTTGCTGTTTGCATGCATATGCATGTAGCGATAGGTGGAGAAGAAGCCTACTTCGTTGGAGTTATAGAAAAAAAAACCCGCAACGTGGGTTGAATGCAATCACAGGCAGGGCGGTTGGGTTTTGGAGTTGATGGTAAATGATGCTGCTGTAGTTGTTGTCTGTAAAACTGGGTGTGGAGTCTTGTATTGATTTTCCCGCGAAGTGAGAGGGGTAATTCTAGCAATTTCCTTGTGTGGGCGCTGAATAATGTATTTGAAGTTGAGGGAAAGTAATGTATGAAGTTTGCCTTTGAGTGAGGGGGGAGGAGAGAATAGATTTATGGAAATTGATTTGCAAAAGTTTAAGTTGCAACTGTCAAATGTGGCATTTGTAAATGAGCCCGCTACGTATACGTGTTGATGTCACGTATACGCCCTGAGGACCGTAAAAATGCTATTTAAGTCTTTTGTAAGAGTTAAAGCGACTTTGATATTTTCATTTCACATTGGGCGCCATTTGAGCACTTTCTAGAATTCAAGCCCAAAACTCTTAAAGTTTCCATTCAATTGTTCAATTTTAAATTATAATCTTACTCTTCATAAGAGGTTGAAGGTGACCCATCAACCTCACACCCCTCCACCTACCTCCTAGGGTTTCCCTAACAAATTACTGGGCATCATTGTTATCTTCTTTTCTACCTTTTTTTCTCCTTTTTAAATGCCATCAAAGACAACCTATTTTACTTCAAATGGTCTACCCGTAACACATGTAGAACATGTGTGTGGTGTCTATGTGTGAGTGTCCTGATTCAGTTGGAGACAATGCCAGGCTAAAACCAAAGACATGCGTAAGCCATATTCCAATTCTACAGAATGAATTACTACGTTGTTCCGCATAGTGCTACAAAAATAGAGGGGGTGGGGGTGTTTGGCGGCATTGTGGTCCACATTTAAAGTCATTCATTGAAAACCATTCAGAACTATTGCCGCCATTACCGCCTACACAGACACACACAAACACAATGAGTGTCTGTGTGTGTGTGGAAGATACCTCAGACATTTTGGGTGATTCAACGACTCCTTCGCTTGTTCGCAAAGATGCAAGTTTAAGAAAAATTATGACGTATGCGTGGGTTAAATCTTATAAACTTAGCCGCTTATTTTTATTTACACAAACTCACACGCACACACATACTTACACACATCTGTGTGTGTGTGTGTGTGAAAGGCATAGTATGAACGGCGTCTTTTGGTTTCATAGATGTGTGGCCATAGGAACGCTAAGATGGCCAAATGGAAATATCAAAGAATTCAAGACGATGTTGACGGCAGTGACTTTTGGCCACAACAATGCCAGGCATAAATGTCGTACAGCCCAAAAGGAGACACTAGGGTGGGTGGTGGTGTGAGGGAGGTGTCTCCGCATTCACATGTGAGGTAAGGTGCAAAGGACAACAACAGCATCCATTCCATGGATGACTCAAATTCTTCTCACGATATTTTTTTTTATATTCATGGGCTTTCAATGACTGGCTGGCTGGCTAGCTGTGGAAGTTACCCCGCTCAATCTTCTTCTTCGTAGTTGTAATTGTGTGTATGTGTGAGAGAGCTACTCTGTTGTTTGTATTCCGTAGAATATTTTAAACAAAAACAAACATGTTTTATGGCATCGCGTGTTAAAAATAATAGTTGGCCCTAGACCAGTTTTACCAGAGGATGCTGATACACAAACACACCAACAAACCCACACACACATATACACTCACACATTCACAAATACAGGGTATAATATAAACATTATTGTTTCATTATTTTGCGAAGGGAAATGCTAAGGACTGTTCAGGGTATAAGAACGGATCACTAGTCTTAGTTGAGGAATGAAATTTTGCAGAAACATTTCTGGACTCAGGAACCTCATAGACCGTTCGAATCCCTGTGAGCCGATGATCTCCCGAAAGTCTTGCAAAGACCAATGACCTTTTAAGGGTCTTCTATAGAATGAAGACACTTCCAGGGTTCTGTGAGAAAATCTAAAAGCCTTTAAAGAAAAAGACCTTTTGAGGGCCTTCTAGAAAAAAAGGCCTTCTGAGGCTCTTTCATGGACAGGAAACATTCTGAAGGGTTTATGGGGACAGAATACTTTTTGAAGGTCATCTGGGTATAGACTACCTTTAGAAGGCCTTTTAGGGACAGAAGACTCTCTGAGGTTTCTCCACTAACAGAAGACATCCTGAAGGTCGTCTGGAGACAGAATACTTCTCTTCCGGGGACAGAAGGCCTGTTGAAGGCCTTCTAGGGACAGAAGACCTTCTGGGGGTGCTCCATGGATACGAGACATTCTGAAGGTCCTCTGGGGACAGAAGTCCTTCTGAGGGTCTTCCATGGACAAAGGCATTCTGAAGGCCTTCTAGGGGCAGAATAGTTTCTGAAAGTCTTCCGGGGACAGATGACGTTTTGAGGGCCCTGTGGGGACAGCAGTTCTTCTGAGGGTATTCCATGGACAGGAGACATTCTGAAGGTCTTCTGGGGACAGAATACTTTCTGAAAGTCCTCCGGGAACAAAAGACATTTTGAAGGCCTTCTAGGGACAGAAGACCTTCTGAAGTTCTTCCATGGACAAATGACCTTCTGAGGATCTACCGTTTACAGGAGACATTCTGAAGGTCCTCTGGGCCTTCTGAGGCTCTTAAATTAACAAAATACCTTCCGAGGGTCTTCTATGGACAGAAGACCTTCCAAGGATCTTCTATATATGAAAAGAGCCTCTGGAGAGGCTCTGCTCCTCTACGAGAAGAGCCTCTGCTCCTCTACGAGAAGAACCTCTGTTGCTCTACGAGAAGAGCCTCTGCTCATCGACGAGAAGAGCTTCTGCTCTTCTACGAGAAGAGTCTCTGCTCGTCTACGAGAAGAGCTTCTGGTCTTTTACCAGAAGAGCCTCTGCTGCTCTACAAGAAGAGCACCTACTCCTCTCTACGAGGAAAGCCTCTGCTCTTCTACGAGGATAGCCTCTGCTCCTCTACGAGTAGAGACTCTGCTCCTCTACGTGAAGACCCGTTCATCTATGAGAAGAGTCTCTTCTCTGATAAGAGCACCTGCTCTTCTATGAGAGCTGACCCTGAGAGATATTCTGTGGACAAAAGACCCTCTACAACTCTTCCATAGAAAGATGACTTTGAAGATCTTCTAAAGATCTAAAGCGTTTTGAAGGACTTCTAGGTGTCAAAGCTCTTTTAAAGATATTTTAAAAGCTGACAGAACATAATACTCTGTATAGGTCCTGGTGATGGTATTTTACAGACAGTAGATCTTTTGGAAGTCTTCTGTAGACCAATTACCTTCTTAAGGCCTTCTTTATAATAGTTGTCATAACGTATACGCCATGTGAAAGATGAACCACAGACGACAGAAGTTAGGAAAGTTTCTATAATTAAGATCATCGCAAAAACTTCTGCAAAGACACAATTTTCTAGAAAAACCTCTGGACAGAAGTCCCTCAAAAGGATTATCTAATTTCAATGCCATCTGGAAATATTTGTTGTCATGGTAAGTAGGGGCGTATAAGTGTTCTCAATACGTATACGCCCCATTCTTAAATTTTTCCTTATTCTAAAAAAAAATTGAACGATTTTTTGAGAAATTGGGGTCATTTACCAAACTTATTTCACTAAGAGACTGAAAAAAGTTTTTTATAAAGGGAAGAACTTTGATAGATCAACCACAGGAAAGTGAACCTAAAGAAGATTTCTATAACTGAATGGATTTTTCAAAAAGATACGACTTTCTAACATCCTTCTACAGGCAGAAGTACTGCACATGGTGAATTTGCAGCCATCTGAAAATATTTTTAAATTAGTGTCTGTGGTCGTATCAGTGTTGTCAATAAGTATACGCCCTTTATACCCACTCTCAGAAAATATGTCGATTTTGGGAACTTTGATAGATCAACCACAGAAAAGCGAACCTAAAGAAGATTTCTACAAATGAAGGGATTTTTTTAAAAGACAATTTTCTAACATCCTTCTATAGACAGAAGTCCTGCAAATGGTGAATTCACAGCCATCTGAAAATATTTTAATTGGTGTCTGTGGTCGTATGAGTGCCGTCAATAAGTATACGCCCTTTATACCTACTCTCAGAAAATATGTCGATTTTGTATATGCATTGTTGCGTATAAGTGTTGTCATCGCGTATACGCCGCCTTCAACTCGGAACATTCCTTATTGAACCTTTTCGCCCAAGCCTTATTGGATTATACTCTGTGAAATGTCCCACAGATAAGCGTGGAAATCCACCAAGAATTTCACAACTACATTGAAAAACATCCTACCCCTACCGGCCCCCTACTTGGTCGCTTTTCTTGTACTAGTGGTGGTGGTGGCCGTTAAAATATTATTGCGGCCAATACTTTTAGTATGGCAATTTCCAAGGAACGTGTGGGTGTTTTTGTATTCCATTTTCGTTTCATGTTTGTTGTTGTTGTTGCCTTTTTCATTGCAACAATAAAATGAAAACAAAAGACAATAACAGAAATTTTAACTAGAATTTACGAGACTACAAATTCCGTTGTAGCTTTTCATTCATTCTTTGCGTTTTTTGGAGTTGGGCAAAACGCTGGAAGATGTCTTGTTTCGCTGTTTAGTCATGAGATGACTCAAAAGAAAACTTTTGGGAGTCTTGGAGGAGGGGGGATGCTGCACTACAAGTTACCCACACTCACACACACACATACATACATAAAAATATAACATTTATTTGTGTTATATTAGAAAGCAGCCACTACGCTGTGGATTTCTTTTTGGCCATTTATTTCAATGGCCAAGAAATTTATGAATTAAAATGAGAAGATGAATGGACAAAACGTAAATATTTATTGTGTGGATGGTGAAGGGTGTGTGTGTGTGTGTGTGTTTGTGTGTACTCACTTGGTTTTCTGTCAATTTGGCAATTATGAATATATACTCAATGTCAGTAATAAAATCACAAATGGAAGACTTAAGTCATTTTTGAAATCGTGACCCTGATCTAAAGGGCTTTTTACTCTCCCTCCCCCTCTCTCCACATTCTCGTGGCTTGTAATGGCTTTGACTCCAATTGTTTGCTTGTTGGTTTTTTTCTGTAATTTATTTGAATAAATTATAAATTGGCAAAAAATATAAAATTCTCTATTTGTAATACTTTACATAAATTTCCATGGAGCTGGGAAAATAATAGTGGAAGCACTGCTCGGTTGGAAATTACTGGCGAAAAAAAAATAAATAATGAAATTTGGTGGATTTTCTGCTGCCGACAGAGGTCCTTCAAAGCAACTTCTATTAACAGAAGAACTACAATAGGTCCCCTATAGATGGAAACCCTTCACAAGGTCCTTTGTTGATAGAACACCTTCAACACATGTGCTATAACTAGAAGAAGTTTTAGAAACCTTCTATGGAAAGAATCACCAGCAAATTTTACAGAATCTTCCCTAGGCAGCAGATTTTCTAAAAGTCTGTCAAAGACAGAAGTCTGCTTTAGAAAGAAGACATTTTATACCTCCTATATATTATATATCCTTTTAATACAAGAGGTTGTCCTCAAATGTTCTATGAACAAACTTCTATACTGTCAATAGAAGTATAGTCTATTGGACCCAGAAAAAATTTCCTTAAAATGTCTGATTCTTGGGAAGGGCATTTGCGGGAGAGATACAAACAGAGGTGAGATAAGAAAAACTGCAACAAAGTCAAACGCCATAATTTCTACATTTTTTTTAAATTTTTTGGAAAGAAAGCAAAAAATGTCGGAAATAACATCAAATTTTAGAATTTTTGGCACGAATTATGGCCTTCAAAAGGCCAAACGCTGCTCGAATGTTGCTCTGCGGTATTTTGGCCCATTCCCGGCGAAGCGCTTGCTTGATGTGATCGACACTTTGGTATTATTTAGTGACAACCTTGCTTTCTAAAATACCCCAGACACAACAGTCCAACGGATTGGTATCCGGAGATTTTGTGGCCATTGTGCACTGGAAATGTAGCGAGGAACCTCATTTTGTAACCAATCTTGGGTGGCACGTTGGTGCTGAGTCCTGTTGGAATGTCCAAGGTCTGCGGCCAAAATGTTTGCTTGCCCAAGGCTTTAATACACCCTCCAGAATATTTTCGCGATAATATGCGGCATTTATTCTGATGCCACGGTCGATTAATACGAGCGGAGAGCGACCATCGGCTGTTATGGCAGCCCACGCCATCACCATGGGCGGCGCTTGAGTTCTGGTGGCCAACCGAAGGTGCACATTTTCAGCTGACCTCTTTGGCAAGTAAACACGAGCGTTTGTTTACAAACTGCTGGACAACGAATGTCTTCTCATCGGAAAAAACCAAACCAAATTCGGCAGTTCACCAATTTCGGCCAAGCGAAGTAACTCTTTAGCTCTTTTGAGGCTATCCAAGGTCTAAGGCATTTTGAGAGACTTCTAGGAGCCAGAGAGACCCTTAAAATATATTTTCTAAAACAGAAACCGTAAAGAACTTTTTTATATAGGGTAGATCTGCCACAGATAGAAGGACATACAGTTTTCTTGAGGCGATCTCCCAAACAAAGAAGTCCCTTTAAAAAGTTTTGTAGCCGGAAGACGTTCAAAATCCAAAAGAACTTTAAAACTTACTCACACTCACACACACACACATACAATAAAAATATAACATTTATTTGTGTTATATTAGAAAGCAGCCACTACGCTGTGGATTTCTTTTTGGCCATTTATTTCAATGGCCAAGAAATTTATGAATTGAAATGAGAAGATGAATGGACTAAACGTAAATATTTATTGTGTGGATGGTGAAGGGTGTGTGTGTGTGTGAGTGTGTGTGTACTCACTTGGTTTTCTGTCAATTTGGCAATTATGAATATATACTCGATGTCAGTAATAAAATCACAAATGGAAGACTTAAGTCATTTTTGAAATCGTGACCCTGATCTTAAGGGCTTTTTACTCTCCCTCCCCTTCTCTCCACATTTCTCGTGGTTTGTAATGGCTTTGACTCCAATTGTTTGCTTGTTGGTTTTTTTTCGGTAATTTATTTGAATAAATTATAAATTGGCAAAAAATATAAAATTCTCTATTTGTAATACTTTACATAAATTTCCATGGAGCTGGGAAAATAATAATGGAAGCACTGCTCGGTTGGAAATTACTGGCGAAAAAAAAAATAAATAATGAAATTTGGTGGATTTTCTGCTGCCGACAGAGGTCCTTCAAAGCAACTTCTATTAACAGAAGAACTACAATAGGTCCCCTATAGATGGAAACCCTTCACAAGGTCCTTTGTTGATAGAACACCTTCAACACATGTGCTATAACTAGAAGAAGTTTTAGAAACCTTCTATGGAAAGAAATCACCAGCAAATTTTACAGAATCTTCCCTAGGCAGCAGATTTTCTAAAAGTCTGTCAAAGACAGAAGTCTGCTTTAGAAAGAAGACATTTTATACCTCCTATATATTATATATCCTTTTAATACAAGAGGTTGTCTTCAAATGTTCTATGAACAAACTTCTATACTGTCAATAGAAGTATAGTCTATTGTACCCAGAAAAAATTTCCTTAAAATGTCTGATTCTTGGGAAGGGCATTTGCGGGAGAGATACAAACAGAGGTGAGATAAGAAAAACTGCAACAAAGTCAAACGCCATAATTTCTACATTTTTTTTAAATTTTTTGGAAAGAAAGCAAAAAATGTCGGAAATAACATCAAATTTTAGAATAAGTTTAGATTTGGTCGCCTTTGGCACGAATTATGGCCTTCAAAAGGCCAAACGCTGCTCGAATGTTGCTCTGCGGTATTTTGGCCCATTCCCGGCGAAGCGCTTGCTTGATGTGATCGACACTTTGGTATTATTTAGTGACAACCTTGCTTTCTAAAATACCCCAGACACAACAGTCCAACGGATTGGTATCCGGAGATTTTTGTGGCCATTGTGCACTGGAAATGTAGCGAGGAACCTCATTTTGTAACCAATCTTGGGTGGTGCTGAGTCCTGTTGGAATGTCCAAGGTCTGCGGCCAAAATGTTTGCTTGCCCAAGGCTTTAATACACCCTCCAGAATATTTTCGCGATAATATGCGGCATTTATTATGATGCCACGTCGATTAATACGAGCGGAGAGCGACCATCGGCTGTTATGGCAGCCCACACCATCACCATGGGCGGCGCTTGAGTTCTGGTGGCCAACCGAAGGTGCACATTTTCAGCTGACCTCTTTGGCAAGTAAACACGAGCGTTTGTTTACAAACTGCTGGACAACGAATGTCTTCTCATCGGAAAAAACCAAACCAAATTCGGCAGTTCACCAATTTCGGCCAAGCGAAGTAACTCTTTAGCTCTTTTGAGGCTATCCAAGGTCTAAGGCATTTTGAGAGACTTCTAGGAGCCAGAGAGACCCTTAAAATATATTTTCTAAAACAGAAACCGTAAAGAACTTTTTTATATAGGGTAGATCTGCCACAGATAGAAGGACATACAGTTTTCTTGAACTGAAGTCCTTCAAAGAAAGGATACGCCTTTCTCAAGTACTTCAATAAAAGGAAATTTGTCCTAAGAAAAATTTCCTCAAAATATCTACTTTGTGGAAAAAGGCGATCTCCCAAACAAAGAAGTCCCTTTAAAAAGTTTGTAGCCGGAAGACGTTCAAAATCCAAAAGAACTTTAAAAGAAAATATCTACTTTAAATAATGTCTTCCATTATGTCATCCGTTAACACAGGACCTTTCTTAATAAAATACCGTAAAATGATTATTATATAGGGGAGATCTTTAGAAGATCTGACACAGAAAAGGAGACATCTTATACTACACTTCTATAACTGAAGGTCTTCAAAATTACTACTGAAATGAGGCGGCTGAAAATAAAATACTTTCCATAGTCCTTCAAAAAAACAGGAGTACTGCAAATTGTCTGCCTAATTCAGTTCTATCAGAAAAAAATATTGGGGTTACCAAGTCACACCCCCCCCCCCCCCCCCCCCCAGTTTCAAAATTCTTTAAAGTTAGTAAAGTATTAAAGGCATTGGTTTCTATGGACGTATAAGTGCTGTCAACAGGTATACGCACCATTTTAAATTTTTCCGTACTCTAAATAATTTTCTTCAAGCCCTTTTAAAATTTCAGGGGCACAAACAAAAAATGCATTATGCTATAACTCAGATAATATAACTCAAATGTTAATTTTTTAGCAAGACCTTCATTCTCAAAATAAATTTCCCATCCTAAAAATTCTAGGTTCACAATATTATTAGCTACATAAAGAACCTATTGGAAATTGTGGAGTTACATTAAATTTTCCGGAAGACAATTTTATGAAATTTCGTTTGGGCGCCATTTAAATCTTTTCGAAAGTTTTGTGGTGTAGGAAGACAATTATCTGTAAAATATTATAATAAACAATAAGCAGCTGAAATGCCCTTGCTTAAAATTCACAGAGAAATTCAAAAATGTTAGGAGTTGGTTAAAATAACCTATCGTTAGTGTTGCGTATACGTGTTGACAATACTAATACGCCCCCCAACTCGCAAATACTTAAATGGAACATCGCTTGACTGGAAATCTTAAATAAATTCCAGTATCTAAACCTTGTTGTTTCGTTTTTAAATAACATTTTGCATTTCTTAGAGGAACCTCTGAAAACCCTGCCATCCGAGTGGGCGTGAGATAATTTAATATAAATGTAAAATTCCCAATATGTTGTCGAGTTACAAAAATAGAATTCCAATTCAGTTGCTGGTGTTTGTTTGTTTTTTTTTTTTTTTTTCTGGGTACAGTTAAAACACGATTCATTTCTTTCCTATAAATGTATGTTTTGCTTCCCGCCTCCCACAAAAAAGAAAAAAAAAACGCACAAAATTTCACATAAACGAATTTTCACGTACATAAGTGCTGACATTATTAGATTACAGTCATCGCATGTGCGTCATCATTGTCAGTCAGTCAGACACAAGGAGTCATGCAGAATTTCTGGAATATTTTCTGTTTTTCTAGAACAAAAAGTACTACACTTGCAACGGCAATGAACAGGGTCTTTCGCCTAACATCCTTTAATGCCACAACCAACAAACCAAAAGCTCCTTTCAAGTGGAAGCAAAAGAAATAACTCCCGGAATTATGTTTCTCGAATGCAAACAAATTACAAAGTTCTAACACTCTCACTCAACTTTATGATGGGGATGACGATGAGGTTGGCGGCCATAAATCCAAAGCTAAGTTCAAAAAGTTGTTTAAGCAAAAAGTTTTGCTGCACCGCCAACGCCAACGCCAACATCACCATCATTGATTGACAAGGTTATCAACTAAATCAAACAAATATAAACAGCAAATAATCAAAGTAAAGAGATAGCTATCCCAACAGCTTCCGGAACATCAACGCTAACTAAAAGTTAAGCTGAAGCTATTAAAAAAGTTTGATTCCAATAACCGACCTCTATCCAACCACCCACCCCGGAGCTATTGCTGTCGCAACTGCAGCACTTGGTGACGAAAATGTGTCCAACTTTGTTTACAATTCCATTAAAACCTCAACAATGAGAGAATGAATAAAAGAATGAATGGCTGACAGATTGAAATGAATGGCCAGCCAGCCAAGCAAAAAAAAAAAGATGAAGGGATCTAAAAAGGAAACTGGGAAATCGAGCTGGGGAAAATGGCGCCACTTTTCATTCCTTTTCTTTCGCTTCTCTACAATTCCAATTCTTTGATTGCTTTCAGCTAACACAACAAATCTTACAATTGAGAATTAATTGCGCCCAGCAATTATTGTTGGAATTTTTTTCTAAAAATTTGTATCGGAATGTAAGTTAGTGTACGTGGCATGTGTGTGGGAGTATTGGCCATATTATGAAAATGGTTGTCATGAATATTGTATAAATTATGAATAGCATTCTGCCATTGAGATATGCTTTGCTTTTCTTTTTTTTTTTTCTATTACTTCGTCGGCCCATTTTCCACCCGCACAACTTATCGATAATAGCTTTGAATTATCTCGCTTCCTTAGGTCCATTTTACACCCTCACAATTTGCCATAATGGCATTCAATTGTTTGGCTGTCCAAGGCAACAAATCTTGGAAAAAACTAGACAAATGAGACACGAGCTAGGGGGAAATATAAAATTCAAGGCAATCCAAAATTTTGAATAGGATATTTTTAAACTGAATAGGGTTTCTCAGAGCTTCCAATAGGATGTGATTCTTAAAATGGAATCTTGAAGGTTGACATTTTCCAAAAATTCTATAGTTAATATTGTGCTGCCTCAATCTTATGAATTTCCCTTCATCTCTCTCTCTTTAAGGAATTTGTTCGGTAAATAATCCTAATATCTCAAAAAATTTCTAATACAATCAGATAATAAAGAGAACTGGACAAGGATGCGTATACATATTAAAAACACTCATACGCCCGTGGTTACCAAGGCATGAAATATTTTACAATAAAAGATTGTCTGAACTTTAATTGTTGCTTAATGAAGGTTACTACCTTCAGAGTATCCTCCAACTGTCAAATATTTCCGTATATCCACTATTTCCAAAAAAAAAAATACAAATTGCAAGGATTCGATACTTTTGATACACGGTGAGCTTTAAAGGTTCCATTTAAAAAAAAACTCTATAGTTAAGAGTGTGCTGCTTCATCATTATCTTTTTCTTTTCTCCTCTTTGATGGCATTTTTTATTGTTTGTTTCTCAAAATCTTGAAAAATTCTGAACATTTTCATAGAGTTAGGAGAGATTTGAAATAGAGCGTATACGTATTGACAACACTAATACGCTCATGATAACCAATGCATTAACAAATTTAAGAAAGATTTAAATTGAGAATACCAATTACAGGACTTACGCCTATGGAAGGATTTTAAGGAGAGAATATATAATAGCTTATTTGACTGGCTTCTTCGGAAAAGAACAAAGGAGCGTAGGGCCAAATTCGAACTTAGTCAAGCCAAAACTCATCTGCGAAGAAGCTAGCCGATGACTTAAGCCAGTCATAAAAGCGTTGTATGTATTCACACATTTAGAAAGTCCTCATCTAATTTAAGAAGCCCTTTTGAAGTTTTCCTATAGAGAGCTTTAGAAGGGCTTATTTGGGATCTCAGAATTACATGTCTATACGTGTCCCAATGAGTAGCAAATATTTTGTAAGATCCACTATTTCTACAAATTTTGCTCATGGCCAGGAGCTGTTGCTTCCAAATTCATTTTCGGAAATCCTGTAGGCAATATTGCCGTTTTAGTTTAATTTTCTCCCTCTCTCTCTTTGTGGTGAGTGTTTGGCAACTAAAGTCTCAAAAAATCGAAAGATTTACTGAGAGTTAGCAGATATTTTAAAGAGGGCGTATACGTATTGACAACACTCATACGCCCGTAGTTATCAACTAACCAATAATTTGCGAAGGGTTTTGGATTGAGGAGAGCATTTGCCGGACTTCTGCCAATGTAAGGTCTTTAGAAAGTAGTCCCTTCTCAGAAACCCTTTCAAAACATCTTCTGGTATATAAATTTTCCTGAGGATCTTTCAAAGATCCTCCTTACATAAAAAAATTTAATTTTCCGGGAGAATATATTTTAAAAGTCTGTTTGGGCAATGCGTTTGATCATAGACCCCAATATCTTAAAAAATCGTCACATTTCCAGAAACTATGGAGAAATTTGAAACAGTGCGTATACGCATTGTCAACACTCATGCGCCCGTAGTTACTAAGTCACCAAAGTTTTTCAGAGAGTACTGAATTCAGGAGGCAATTTGCAGGACTTCTGTCTTTTAAAATTTGTCTCATGTCAGAAGTTCTTTTGAAAATACATAGAAAACTTAGGATCTCCTTTTCTGTGACAGGTCTTCTAAGGATCTCTCCTATATAAAAACCATTTACGATATTTAGTTAAGAGAGGTCCTGTGTTTATGGATGCCATTAAGTCAACTCATATCCAACCTGGCTGAAAAGAGCTGCCATTAGGCTAAGTCACATTCAGCCTGGCTGGGTAGAGTTGCCATTGGAATAGAGTTGCCATTAGGTCAACTCCCATTCAGCCTGGCTGGATAGAGTTGCCATTAGGACAACTCCCATTCAGCCTGGCTGAATAGAGTTGCCATTAGGACAACTCCCATTCAGCCTGGCTGAATAGAGTTGCCATTAGGGTAACTTCTATTCAGCCTGGCTGAACAGAGTTGCCATTTCATCCACCTTGGGCTGAACAGAATTTAAGATCTCCCCAAAACAATTCTCTTATTCTCCTGTATTTCATTTCCAAATTTCTTCTTCTTCTTCATTATGATAAGTCTTCCCGAATTGAGGGCGTACTTATATACTTACATAGACATGAACATATTTCACGCTAATAATTATCCAGTCATAAATGTCTGAAATGTAGGCGTTTGAAATCTTTGTTAACATGTGCCACATGCTCATAAATACATATGACAAGAGTTCGGGGTAAGGCGGGTGTTCTCTGGAAAGCAACATGAATAGAAAACCTGAACAAAATTATCAAGAGACCATGAATTGTAACGAGAAAAATTTGGGGGGAGGGGGGGGGAATTTTGAAGAGGAAAAATTATTGAAAAATTTATAATAACTCAATTCACTGATGACATTAATGAGCAAAAGCGAAATTTCATTTCGTCCTTTGGGAGAGGAATTAAAAATTGAGGTGAGTGTTGAAAAGAGAGCAGGTTGAGTCCCCCTAGTCTTCTCTGGAAATGTTTTTCAGTATTAAATTAAAAGATTTTTTGTGGAAATTTATTCGAGCTTTCCATGAAAAAAATCCTTTTATCCTTCATTAGTGTATTTTATCTCAGGATAGTCAATTAAAGAGAAAGATTTTAATTTACAACATAGTTTACATAGTTTAACTCGAAGGCAGTCTTTAAAGGACCTCTTTTAATGAAGTCGCCAATGCTCATTCGATGCTATACCAGTTATGTTTTATTAGGACATTTTGGCGAAAAATATCAAAAATTCCATAGATGGGAACTATGAACCATTCTGGTCAGCTTTTGGGGAATCCCATTCATTTTCTTCGGGAAATTCGAAATTTCACTTCGAGGAATTTAAAATTGAAGTAGGTGTTGAAAAGAGAGCAGATTGAGTTCTCTTAGTCTTTTCTAGAAATGTATTTCGGGCTACTTCAATGAATTCGCCAATGCTCTTTCGATGCTGTGCCAATTATCCTTTGTTAGGACATTTTGGCGAAAAATATCAAACTTTACATAAATGGGAGCTATGAACCATTCTGGGCAGTTTATGGAGAATCCTATTTATTTTCTCATGGAAAATCAATGAAAAAAAACACTAGGTGTTCCATTGGAATTCCAAACAGCCCTCATACGCTCATAGTATAAAAATTCTATGTATATCCTCCTGCTTTGAGATTCTTGTAAACCTGGAAATTGGTTTTCTAAAAATACATATTCAAATTAGCTATGCCTACTCCGCATATTTGGATTGTTTTTGCCCTCCCCTTTCCCGCACTGAAAGCATACTGTGGTCGTTTTCCCAACCACGCCCCCCAACAACCTGTGGCCTGGCCATTTCATTTATTATCTGCCAAAATATCACTAACTACAAATCTACAATTCAAACACATAGCGATGGTGGTCATATCCTTATCACAAACTACATGCATATGTATGTGTATGTATACCACACACACACACGCATTCACACACAATTCCATGTAACCAACTATCCTGTGTGGCACTTTCTCTTATCAAATTTCATTTTGTTTTGCTGATCACAGGTTATGTCCTTCTGAGATAGATGGGGACAATGGGAAAGGGCGATGATTGGCATATGTGGACAAGTGGAATATATCCTCCCCTTTTTTCCCCTCCCCCCTTCCTTGACTACCACACTCACACATGCAGTCACTCAATTTAATGGAACAACTGTCATAAACATAACGGGGCAACTTTGATGACAATATGTCAACGGCACTTTTTTGCTTTGAAAAAGCGTGGCAGCGAGAAAAAGTGAGAGAGGGAGAGAGAAAGAGGATGTGTGTCTCCATGTGTCAACAATTCTCATTCACTTGCACGCTTATACACCGAAGAGACCATAGTTACTAGGAATTACGCTGACTGTATGAATTACACGGAAACAATAACGAAAATGTTGCTACCGCACACTCACACACACACACACACAAGGTCATACCATGGCATACTTGGAAACCCAGTTTGTGGCTGGGATGGTTTGAAGGTGGACGAGGAGTGCCATGCTCACGTTAACAGGTGTTCTTTTGTTAATCTGTCATGGTGACAGTTGCAGAGATACCGAGAGCAGTAATACAACAAAATCTCATTGAAGCGTTAAAGTGGGCTTTGGGGTTAGCTGCTGCTTTTGGCTGGAAGGATGGGTTTATACTGTTTCTGGTAATTGCTGGCAATCGTTGAAAGGGTTGTTGCGGATTAAAGTAGGATGAATTGGCCTTAGATGCCACATGGGGAGAAATTTTTGAGAGGGAGAGAGGAAATTTTTTAGAGAGAGGAGGACATTTTTGGAATGTGAAGGACAAAAAGGGGTTCTCAACGAAGATCTTCTCGCTGACTTTTTTCGAAAGTTGTGACAGATAAAAGTATTGAAAATTGTGATCCTTTGTGGGTGAGCTACCAAAAGAGGCTCGCATATATATATTATCTTCAGAACATATCTTGTGTTAGCTAAAATGTTTGTATGTGTGAAATTTGAAGAGAACCGGATGCTTATTTAGCGTTTTATGAGTGTTTTGTTTTTCAAAATGTTGAACCCTTTGTGGGGGAAGTACCAGAAGAAGTCCGCCGATATATCCCATTTTCACAGCAGATCCTGTGTTAGTAGAAATAATGAGATGTGTGAAATTTGAAGTGAACCGGATGCTCATTGCGGATTTTATAACCGTTTTGGTTATTTAAAATTTTGACCCTTTGTGGGGGAGGTATCAGAAGGTATGGTCCAATCTCCCTCATCTTTATAACAAATCTTGTGTGTATGGAAATATTGAAATGTGCCAAATCTGAATGTAATTGAATTTTAATTTCGCGTTTTATGAGCCCAATGGATATTCAAAAAAATTGACCCTCTATGGGAGAGGTACCATAAGGAGTCCGCCGATATATCCCATTTTCACATCTGATTTTGTTAGTAAAAATAATGAGATGTGTGAAATTTGAAGAGAACCGGATGCTTATTGCGGATTTTATAACCGTTTTGGTTATTTAAAATTTTAACCCTTTGTGGGGGAGGTACCAGAAGGAATGGCCTGATCTCTACCATCTTTATAGCAGATCTTGCGTTGGAGGAAATATTGAAATGTGCCAAGTCTGAATGTAATCGGATCGTAATTTCGAGTTTAATGAGCTTCATGAATATTCAAAATTTTGACCCTCTGTGGGGGAGGTACCAGACCGAGTGGACCGATATATTCCACCTTCGCACCAGACCTTGCACTGATGGAAATATTAGGATTTTCAAGTTTGGAGCAAAATCGGATTATCCTTTCTCTTTCTGTGCAGTAAAATACTTTTTTTTTGAAAATTTCAAGCTTTTGTGGGGGAGGTACCAGAAGGAGTGGACCGATATATTCCATCTGCACACCAGACCTCGCACTGATGGAAATATTAGGATTTTCAAGGTTGGAGCAAAATCGGATTATCCTTTCTCTTTCTGTGCAGAAAAATATTTTTTTTTTTTTTTTTTTGAAAATTTCAAGCTTTTGTGGGGGAGGTACCAGAAGAGGAGGGCTGATATTGACCATCTCCGAACTCGATCTAAGATTGATAGTAATATTACGATGCACCAAGTTTGGACCAAATCGGATACTCCAATCGAGAGTTATGGTGAACATCAGCCAGCCGGACAGACGGACGGACATCGCTAGGATGACTACAAATGTCCTGAACCGGATTTGATCCAAAGAGACTTAAGATTTAAAACCGTTATTTCGATAAGGCACATTTTGGGCGTAACAAATGATGTATACCCTCCCTTGCCATATGGCTAAGGGTATAAAAATTTAGTTGGTTGGACAGCGTAGAAACTTTCTCTCAAGGAAAAGGCTTCTTTTCCGGAGCAATCTCCCACTTTCTTAAGATTTTTTTAACTATAGAAGACAATAAGTTTGCCTTTATTATTAGATGACTTTCTCCTTGCCTTCTTATCTACCTAAGAGAGGTCAAATATTTGTAATCTATTTCATAAATTCAAAAATCACAACCCCTCAAACCGATTGTCATAGCTACCATCAACCCACTTCTAATAAGAAACGGCTAATTGTGACACTTACCCAAAAAAATGCAATAACATAACACTCTCTCAGAGAGAACAAATTACAACGCAAAAAATAATAATAAATAAATAAAAACAAAATTAAAAATAATCATTGAAATGTAATTCTCTTGTTTGGCAGCAATTAAACATGTTTCGGAACACTGAACTCGCTCTCTCTAATCGGTAAAAATGTCATTGACCATATAGCAGCTAAGGCGAACTTCTTAGCTTACCAATTACTTAAATTGGGTTTCTAATTACCGGCTCATTTACAATCGTAGGATGGGAGGGGGGTACTAACAAAAATAACAACACCCATTGGATTCCTTCAATGAAATTGAAACGTTTATTGACACGAGTTTTCTTTATTTTGTTCTTGGGCTGTGTCAAAGATAAGGCGCCTAAAAATAGGCTTCACTTAATATTCTAATGATCTGTGTAATGACCAAACGACCAGGGATGAAAGATATGACGGACTGTAATTGAATTTCAATTAGTGTTTTTTTTTTAATTTTTCTAAAAAAAACGTGTTTTGTGGTTGTTGTTGTTTTTGTATTTTTTTTTCCTTCAAAGGAAATCATGTACAAAGTGTCAAAGAAAAATATAAGGACAACAAATAGTCTTTGTCTTTTGGATAAAATTAAGTGACACACCATCGACAGAGGTATGGGAGGTTCGATAGCCTCAAGGAAGTGTTTTTACAATTAAAATTCAAAAAAAAAAGAAAAATTCATGGCAAAAATATAAAATTTAAACAGATCTTTAATAATAGTTTATGTTGTTGTTATATAATGATTATTTTTCGAACATGCCTTAAAAGATAGATGGAACTCTTTTAAAGATCTTCTGCTTACTGCAACAGCAAAGATATGAAACAGCTGCGTTAATAATTCCGATAACAACCGAAAAATTCTAAAATTTGTGAAGAAATATTCGTATTGATAAGTTTTCTTTCCATTTTTCTTATATCTGAAAGAATTCTTTAGAAATGGAAGTAAAAGCAGACAAATTATAATATCAATTTCCATTTATCGGAAGTTATCGATTTCCTTTTCTTTGTATTTCAAAGGCAAAATATGATACAATATACAGACATTAATACATGTACTAAGATAATCAAAAATATCAACTTCTATAACTTCGATAAATTCCGATAACGCCCGAAATTGATAATTGTAGAATATTCTAAATATTAGTACGTTTTTTTTTTATTTTCCTTCTTTCTTAAACCTTTCCATGCAAATGGGAGTAAAATTAGAATAATTTTCAATTGAATTTTCAGTTATCGGGTGTTATCTTTTTCCTTTTTTTCTGTTTATATATAAATGTATGCACTTAGATAATATAAAAATTTTCTATAAATTTTGAAAAGGATGATTCCCCAAATTTCGATAACATTCGATAATTCACGAAATCGGGGAAAAATCAAATTGAACTCTTTTATTTAGGCATTCTTATTTCCACAACAGGTTTATGCAAAAAAACAAGACTAATTACCGCTTAAATTAGCATTTATCGAAAGTTATCGGTCATTATTAGTAACATGTTTTTTCGCATATCTTATATCTAAGACATCTTTATCCAAATGGAAGTAAAATTAGAATAATTTTCGTTTGAATTTCCAGTTATCGTTTTGGCATTTCAAGGTCAAAATGTGAACCAGATTTTATAGATAAATGCACGCACTTAGATAATATAAAAATTTTCTATAAATTTTAAAAAGGATGGTTTCGCAAATTTCGATAACGTTCGATAATTCAGGAAATTGTGGAAGAAAAATTCTAATTATACTCTTTTATTTATGCATTCTTATTTCCACAACAGGTTTATACAAATGGGAAAAAGGCCAAGACTAATTACCTCTTAAATTAGCATTTATCGAAAGTTATCGAACCTATTTTATTGCATTTCAATGGCAAATCGTTGCACCGTGAGAACCGCATTCATAAACACTAATAATATAAGAAATAGTAATAAATATGAGAGAAGATAAAGTTTTAAGTTTCGATAACATTCGATAACTTCAGATATTTGTGGGAAAATATCCAATTTCGACAGGTCTCTTTACTTAAGTTCTTGTTTCCACAACATGTATATGGATATCTAAGTAAATGTCACAAAAGTTGTCATTTATCGGATGTTATCGATATTGGTTTTTTTCTGATATTCAGAGGAAAAACTGTCACACAAGGTTTTTTAATAAGTTCTATTTTTAAACTTATTTAGACAAAAGAAAGCAAAATCAGACTAATTCTCAATTAAATTGTCATTTATCGAAATTTATCGATACCATTTTTGTTGAATCTCAGGGATAAACTCCACCGAAATGCTTATAAATACATTTGTTTAGTTGAATATAGTTAGAAAATTCTATAACTATTGGAAAATATCACTTCTAAGAGTTCGATAACAATCGATAAATTGGGACATTGTGAGGAAAACCTACAATTTGGCTTATTATAGCTTAAAATATCATTTTTCGGATGTTATCGATAAGGCTTTAGTGCAAATTTAAGGAAAATTACAGAACCCTGTTTATATAATACACACAAATAAAAATACAGCCTCTATACATATTAAAGTAGTGGATTTCTAAAATTTTGATAACACCCGATAATTTCCGATAATTGTATTTTATAACTCTCCAAGATCAAGCGAATTTAAACACCATTACTTGATCCCCATTTCAATTGAATTTCTATTGTTTTTCCTTTCATCTTCTTCTTCCACTCTGATATGGGTGCTGTATCATATTTCTGTCAAATGTGAAACAAAAACCTTTTATATCTGCTGTCAAATTAACTTCACACTAAACCGAACAACTTGTTAATGGAGTGAGAATTGCAGAGAATAAGAGAATGAAAAAAAAAGACGAAAAACAATTTCCCAAAGTATTTTTTTTCGTTTGGAAACGAAAAATTGCATATCAAACTATTTTGCATAAAAGTCAATTTTGAGAGCGGGAGGATTGAACACAAAAACTATATGGCGTTGCATGGAATTGGAAATGTTACATACACTTATAGGGATATACATATGCATATAAGATATATAACAATAATTGAAATTGAGAAAAAACAAAACAAAAACTCTTTGACACTCAACGGTCACATGAAGTGACAATTTCGTAAATGGTACGGCAAAGAAGAAGAATAAATTGTAATTGAAAAATTTTCGAGGGATCATAAGTGTATAAGACATTTCAGTATCAATTTAAATAAAAAATTTTTTGATTTTAACCCTTGACTTATTGAAATGCTAAGACATTTTTTGTTAATTTAAGATTGTACAAACAGGAAAATATTTTTTATTTATTTTTTTTTTTTATTTAAGAATCTCATATAAATAAACGTGTATATGTGTGTGTGTGCATAATGGAATCAAACTTTTTGAAAATTGTGGCATTTTTCTTCATCATGAAAATGATACAAAACTTTAAATCAAAAGTTTTCCATTTCACTTTGCTTCTCTAATGTTTTTTTATTTCAAAATAGAAGTTCTACGTTAAAGTAGCAACATGTATGTATGTAGGTGTTGTTGTGGGAAAGGAGAGCCGCAAACTCTTTTACTAGTTTGCTGTACATAAATTTATTTACTGCCACTACATAAACTGCTCTGAAAAGAAGAATTTAGAATTTATATTAGATTTCATAAGAAATACCCAAAGGAATCAACATTTTAAATAAATAGTTTTCCAGAATAGATTGGATATTAAATGGAATTCTATAAAGAGCTGTGGTTTAGTATAGCAATAAAATGTCACAAAAATATTTTCAATTTTGTTGATTATATAAGACTTTTGATGAATAATATGGGTCATCTTTAAGAAACATCTTTGAGCTGCTATTAGCCAATAGTAAAACCTTATTGTAGAGCCAAATTTTCCATGTGTAGAACATGAGTAAAGTACATATGTACTTTTTCGATCACAGTGAACCCTATTTTCATGAGTTAAAGACATACGTACTTTTTCGATCACAGTGAGCCCTATTTTCATCGAAAATATATAATTTAATCAATAGCGTTGTTTGTTTGTTTTGTGAAAATATATAAAATAAAATTTGTGGTTAAAAGTCATACAAAAATTATTATAATTGTTTAGAAAACACAATAAAATAAAATAAACATATGCAAGAATTATGAGTCATATGTACAATGATAATTTTGACACGAAAATACCCATTGATAATAAAAGTGACAGCGCATATGTAAAACTCTTATCGTCTGATAGCAGCTTTAAATGAAATCAAAAAGGTTAGGGCTTTAAATCTCTATAAGACGAAATGTTGTATACATTTGTATGTAATGTCAAATTTGTCCATATGTAGAACATGCACATATCGTGTGATACATAAGCTACATTTCAGTTGTGAAATACTTGAGTAAAATACAAACCATGGTACAAGAATACAGGTAGATGCATCTATTTCTAATGCGAAAAATATATTAATTGGCATTGTGATTATAGAAAAGACAAGGAATGTTTTGGGAATACGATATTCTCAGATGGCTTGTGAAAGCAATAATTGGTCTGTTCCAAAACTTGCAAGAATATACTAGTTTTACAATTGTCTTCGATATCATAAAGGAAAAATCGGTTATCGTAGTAAAAACTATTAGATTTTTTTTTTGAGGCAAAAACACAGTTGCATTTTTAATTTTATTGGTTTGACAGCTCATTGTCCCAGCAGCTGTGTTTATGTGACTACATGTATTTTTCCACCATGGCAGAAGAATACAGGTAGATGCATCAACGCTTGCGAGCATTGTTATGTCAAAAAATGTTAAATGTTTTTTTTTTTTTTAAATATAAATAGATTTTTAAATGTTTTCTTATACGACGTCATTCGGAGTTTATTATAATTTGCATATTTCAGCAATTTTTAAAAATTTAAATAATTTTTCATTCAACATTTTCAATTCCAAAATTGGTTTGACAGTTCATTGTCCCAGCAGCTGTGTCGATGCATCTACCTATATTCTTCTACCATGGTTCATACGTATTTTTTCGATCACAGCGAGCCCTATTTTCATCTGAAACATATATGGTCTGTTTAGAAGTTTTTACAACTATAACCGATTTTCCCTTTATGATATCGGAAAAAATCGCAAAACATATTCCGTCTGATATTACCTTTACTGCCTTAAATCGTCTGCTGGCTTCTTTACAAAAGAGAAGAGAAGTTTTAGGTTGACTTAGATCGATTTCGACCTTTAATTTATACTTGTTTACCTACGCTTCTTTACTCCCTTACGAAGAAGCCAGCTGATGACTAAAGCCAGTAAAAAATGGTTTTGTGCATTTGCACCTTTATTGTTATTTATCAAAATGAGAGTTAAGTTATTTTGCAATTAGTGTTTAATGATATTGATATCCATTAAAAAAATGACTCAATTAACCTTTACCAAATCTTATTTTAGTCAATTAATAAACAATCAAATTTCGTTACATTAGCATTATTCCATTAGCATACCACCTGAATTTTAAATAAATAAATAAATGAAAACGTACTTCTCTGAAATCAAAAAAAAAAAAAGATATGTTAATTTCTGTTATTCAAAGAAATTGCTTTGTTATTTTTGTATTTAAAAAACCATACAATTCTTGGGCTTTTTTGAAAACACGATTCCTTTTATTTATTTTCGACGTAGTTTGTTTGCCTATTTACCTATGTTTTTCAAGAACAAAACAACATCTCTTCTCATCTAAGGTAATTACACTTAAAAACATGTTGTTTTTTGTGATATTGACATAATATGTCGCCCCAACAAATATTGTCCTTATCAAACCATGGAATGCCTCAAGTCTTCAAGGAAAAAGGAACAAAACGAAGAAGATGGTGAACATATCAAAAAGCCAATTAATATGGAAAAATATAAAACTTTTTCAAAAGATTTTTCCGCATGAACTACTTCGGGAGTAAGTCTATTATGTATTAAATTTTTCTTAGTATAAATTCACTCATTGTCCTTATGGGGTCTGGCTTTTGGTTAATATTTTAATTTAAGAAAATTACACAACCACTTCTAGGAAAATATTTACAAAACATAGGTTTGTGGTTTGGTTTTACAAGGAAATTTGGAATTTCTAACAATGCGAATTAGCTTCATTAACTAAATAAAGGATTAAGAAATTATGTAAATGAACCGCTTTTCAAAGGGACCAAAAGAAATTGCATCAAAAAAGGACTCATCGGATGCGTCCACCTTTATTCTTCTATCATGCGGCTACTCTAAGGCTGGAAATACATAAAGCGCATATTTGGCTGGCTTAAGTCATCGGCTGGCTTTTTCGTAAATGAACAAAGGAGTTTTAGGTTTACCTAGTTCGATTTTGGCCCTAGGCTCCTTTGTTAATTTCCGAAGAAGCCAGCCAAATAAGCGCTTTATGTATTCCCAGCTTAATGATCAGCTGTGTTCAATCGAGTAACTATTTCTTGTGTCAAGGGTGCAACCTTAGACGAAGAACTGTGGCAATTTGTATTTCTTTTCCCTTTTCTTTAATTTTGTCCTTAAATTTATTTAATTAACTTCCTTTTCGCTTATTAACATTTATAAAAACCGAGGGTGCATCACTTTTGTTCCCCCCCAATAGCATTATTTTTAATAATTTCCCCCATTTTTTCCCCTTGAAATGTCTGCTAAATGTCTATTCAAGGCCCCTTGGTTTGCAATCACTTAAAGAGCAATTCTCTCCCTCTTATTTTGCTTTTTGCTCTCATTTGCCAAACAAAATTATAAATTCATTGTGCATGAAAGTTTTTCCATGATTAAATTAGACATATACATATAAGGACCTCTTGTTATTATAACTGTTGTTTTTATATCGCCCCTCACATGAGAATGGCAGATGATGGCAATATGCTCTCTCTCTCTCCCCCATGACATTTTGTTGTAAATATGTTTTCTTCTTGGAAATAAACAAGTTTCTTTTGAAGAAATACTTCATAGTAGTGTTATAGCCTCTTGGCGTTGTAAAAAAAAATAACAAAAAACATAAACAAACTTTGCTCCTTGAAACTTGTTAGCCAAGTAGGGATATCAGACTTCAATTATTCTATTAAGTGGCATATTCAGACTTTTTTAGTTGGAAAAGATGGATTCATACGTTTTGAAGAGTATGAAAACAACGCTTAAAGAAAAAATGTTTAAATCATTATTATAAATCGGAGAAGGTTTTGTCAGGGTAATGGAGGTTCATTAATTTTTGCAAATTATGCGGCTCGTATGAATTAAAAAAGTAGACCTTGTGATTTTTGTAAATGATAAACGTTGATTAATGGATAAGTCAAAAGTCGACCTATATATTCCTAGCTCACACTGATGTAATCTCCTATCTCAAATCTATTACAAAATGTAGTGCATGTGATTTTCACAAATGACAAAAGTCGATTTATCGATCAGTCAAAAGTCGACCTACATATCCCTAGCTCATACAGCTAGCAAAGACCTAAAATGGTAAAGACTAGACAAAATGCATTCTGAGCAAATGGTTTGTGTCTATACTATCTAGATAACAGTTTATGACAGGACCATGTTAATCTAAAAAACACATTTATAAAAAAATGACAAACAAAAGTTTGAAAAAATCCAAAAATTGGATTTCAAAATTCTATTCCATAGATATTTCAAATTAATTGCATATTGCCTAAGCAGTTTAAATCGCATAACATTGCTAACTATGTTGTTACGATATCATAACAACAGAGGTATTTTCACAGGGTTGCCATATCTTGACTCTGTCTTGTCCCATCTTTATACTTCTATGTCTTTGCAGCTAGTCGCCCACAGCTGGAGTTAAACTACGTTTATAGTGCGTTTATATACAAAATCTTTATCAAGTTTAAATCCGGTAATAGACTAATGAAAATAAAAAAGGGTATAGTTCCCATAGAAAAATCTATTCTGATTGGATTGGTATTTAAAAGTACTGTACGTTTCAAAAATTTATGTCTCAATGTATTTCACCTAAATGAACTTAAAATATAGAGAAAAAGGACTATTTTATTGAAATTTATTGGAATCTTGTATTATTTTCTCCTCCAGATTTACTTTTACATACATACATCAATTACCACCAGAAGCACCCCTCATCCTCATTTCCAATACCGGCAGAATTCTGTGAAAATTTTGCTATAATTATTTAATGTAACAAAAAACCAAATTGCCTATAAATTAACCATTATTCTGACCCCCCACCCCGACCACACTAGCATATTTCCTGATGGTCTCAGCACTAACCAAAACATACTGGCCAAAAAACCCATTATCCATTAAATAAAGATCCATTGCCATTACTTATTTCGTTGCAAATATTATAAATGTAAAATGAGTTTCCAGTCAATATATCTTATTTTCGGCAATGGAACATTATTTACCTATAGCAGCCGATTTCCTCCTCCTTTCCCTCAAAAAATTCACATTACCGTTTATTACAATCGGCTAAATATGTTGCCAATGTCTATAAAGATGTACGACCAACGAGCCAACGAGCTGTGTAATCGTTATTGATAAAATATTAATCGAAAAGCGAATGCAAAACGATAAGAAAATTCTGGTGGGGCCGAATAAAGAAAGATATGTAAAAAAAGGCAATAAGGAATGTATTTTTGGAACCCCCAAAGGGGGCGTATGAACAGTGACATTACTTATACGCCCCAAATTTCGAAATTTTAAAATTTTCTGCATGATTTTTTGTCTGTTAAGTAATTTGACATTTAAAAGTTATGGCCGGTCTCATTTTTTGCCCTCTATCCCTTATTTCCTTAACATTAAACATAATTTAAATGGTTATTTACAGGCCCATCAAAAATTAAAGCCAATACAAAAGTCATTTAAACCATTTCGTTCGGCTTTGTTGAACATGACTAAAAGATTTTGAGCCTTTGTCTTGCTAACTTGCCATGTGGGCGGGATAAACATATATATGTGTGTATAGAGCATATACACATATACATATGTAAATTTCGGCCAGGTGTGGGTAAATGCAACTACAGCATAAGGACGATGAATTGGGAAGTGCTTACAAACTGAGTTTTATGTATTCGATCGATTCGATGTTTTTTTTTTTTAATTGTTTTTTATAAGTTTTTATATACGATACTAATCGGAGGTGGTTATGACATGCATTTTTCAACAGTTTTTACAAATGTGAAGCATTTATCTTTCAAGATTGTGTCGATGCGACTACCATGTTTAAAACCCAGCAGCAATTCTCCAAAGTCGCTGTTTACTGCAGCCGCCGTCAAATAAAATAAGAACTGAGCATGGTAGAAAAATACCGGTAATCTCACAGCTGCTAGGACAATGAACTGTCAAACCAATCAAATCGTATAGGAAAACATGTACAAATCTACTTATTTTAGAAGAAACATTTAAACATTTTTTGACATATCAAGGTCCCCAAGCGTTAATGCATCTACCTGTATTCTTTTTCGATTTTAAATAGTGCAAAATTGCAATGGTGTAGATATAGTAGGGATCTATAGGTGCGAATAAAGTATAAACAATATACGTAAGAAAATCCGAGAAAAAATTGGAAAAAGAGGGAATATTGTCATCGTTTTCGGACCTATAAAAGGCTTTTTGGAAAATGTCTGCCTTATTACAGAGCGAACATCACCCAGAAATTTATTTCCTTTCTGACTTTATTCAAAAACCAGCAACAATTCTCCAGCGTCGCAGTCTATTGTTACCGCCGTCAACGAGAACCGAGTATACACAGTGGCCAGATCATATGCAAAATTCCAGTGTTGCCAGTTACGAGTTTGAATAGAATGGGATCTATTTTGTAGGGATCTCTAGGTGTGAATAAAGTAAAAACAAATAAACATAGGAAAAAAAAAATAGAAAGAAAGGGGAAATTGACATCGTTTTGGGCCCTATAAAAGGCATATTGGGAAAATGACTGCTAAGTAATTTTTTTTTATGGAAGACCTCGCCGACATAGTAAGGGGAAATGTATGGACGCGATATATTTGTTTTTAGAGTCTTTACATATTTAATATAAAAATATTAAATATTCCCTGTAACCCATTCATACACTATGGATACAAGTCTTGGTAGGAATCTATAGGTGCGTTTTTATAAACATATTGGAAATCAGCTTAAGTATAGGAAAATATGAAAAATTGACATCGTTTAAGTCCTATTAAAGGCATATCGGGGAAATTTCTGCTTCAAAATTATTTAAAAATCTTTAAAAAAATGTCGCTAATGAAAAAAGTGGACCATTTATTTATTTTTTTTTAAAGCTCACATGTAAACATACTATAAGGCTAAATACTGAATTCGATAACGATTTCTTATATAAAAGTCGATAACATCCCTGTAAAAATGCTAGGAGACATGTGTCGCCAATTCACCACCTTTGTCTCTCTCTCTCTCTCTAAATAAGAAGAAGCATGATCAATTACAGCTGATACACCGTGCTCTTTTTTTCTCTCTAATTTTGATTCATTGTCATTAATTCGCCTCCTGGATAGTTTACATCATGGATTCCACTACAAAAATGTTTATTATTTTTGCTTTCCAATCCCAATACACAGGACCCCTAAATGCTCTGTTTTTTTTTTTGTCCTGGAAAATTTTCCATACACATATCAAAAAGCTTTTAACTTTATTTTATTACACGTTTGCAATAAAAAACGATCTCCCCCCTGAACAGGGAAAAAATTTAAAATGTCATAAAAAGGATGATAGCATAACAAAAGGATTCTTCGTCATAAAACGTCACATTTGCCAAAAAAAAAGGGGCAGTCGGTGGTCTGGGGGTGGGGAGGACAAACATTAAACACTGAAATGAACAACAAAAACACAAATCCACATCATGTCAAGTCATTTTTACACCAAGCTCCACAAAATAATCACATGGATACACACATACGTATGTATATGTTCGTATTTTAGGATGGGTGATGACACTGTCACAAATACCTGTTAAACAAAAATATTAATCTGAGGCATCTTCCCTCACAGCTGTATTAGAAAATCATAAAATAAAGTTGTAAATTACATTTTTTTAATGGTTTCCATTGATACAACACACCACACACACATGCATCCCTCTCTCTGCGTATGTGTGTGTGTGTGGGTGTGACACACGCTCCCTTACATCTTTTGACAGCTTTTCTGTTCTTATTTTATACTTTTCCTTCCTTCATTCTGCTAAGCGTAAAAAATAAAGATTAAATGCAAAAAAAAGAAATCCTTCGCCTGCCAAAAATATGTTTCTTTCTTAAAAAACTCATAGCATACTTTGAGGCGGCTTACATTACAGCTTTGCGGTATAAGAACCCAGCAAATTGGTGGGAGTTGGTATTGGGTTATTTATTTATGTGAATGGGCTTTTCCCGGGAATTGCAAAGGAAGTGATCTGTTATACGGAAGTTCAATACCCATTCCCCGACTTGCCTCGACTCTTGCTATTATTTTACATTGTAATGTATATTATTTTTCTTGTGGTGGTTGGTGTTCATTTATATTTATATATTCGTTGGCTGGCTCGTGTTTCTTTTGAAGAAAAAAAATCTCGCAAGAAATCTCAGCTAACATATACATCTGCTATTTCATTTATTAGTAAATAAGGGTGATACGGAGAAAGGGGGGAGAATGGCTTACACATGACATGCCTTGAATTTACATGAAATATATTAATTTATAGGAAAACCAGAGGGGGGGGGGGGGGGGAAAGATGTCATTAGCACCTTCGGAAAAGCTCTGCTATACATAGAAGTCCTTATATTTAAAGAAGTATCAAGATAGAGACCTAAAAAGTGTATTTGTAGTGAAGATCTCATCGACATAGTAAGAGGACGGGATGGTCCCGAAATGTTAAATTTTTGCACATTTTACATAAAAAGTTCAAATTTCTACCTTGGATCTTCTGAGAGTCCCCTCTAAATATATGACCTTCCAAAAACCTATACCTATGCTAATAAGAAAAATAGAAAGAAAAATACCTCACAAGGCGTTTCATGGGTAGAAGACTGTATAATGGACGTTCTATGGACAAAAGGCGTTTCTAACCTCTTCTACAAAAAAGAAGACCATCAAAAGGTCTTTTATTAAATGAAAAGCCTGAAAAAAGTGTTCTCTAAGTAAAGACCATCAAAATACAGACCATCTACCACTTCGAGAATCCTTCAAAGAGACCTTATGAAAAAAATACGTTTATTGTTATGGTGGTCCTTGAAAAACTTTAAAAAACAATTTTAGAAACCAAATGTATAGCTCCGACAATACTAAAATATCATATTTAAAAAATTCGCAAGACTTTGAAAAAAAGTCCTTGAATAATGTTCTTTTAAATTATTGTATACAGCTCAAAGAGTCTTCGAAAAGTTAAAAACAAATCAAACAAACATTAAAACAACAATTCATAAACCTAGAGAAAAAATATATAAAAAACAGTAAGTTCCTAAAAAATATTTAAAAAAACTCAAAATGTTCCTTAAAAATCGTCGTAAACAGCTCAGAAGGTTTTCGAAAAGTTAAAAAAAATATGGCTCAGAAGATCTTTGAAAATAAAATTTTTAAAAATCCGCCTCTATGGTTCTTAAAAAACTAGTTTTAAAAATTCATGTTTATGGCTCAGAAGGTCCTTGAAAAAATATTTAAAAAATACTACATTTATGGCACAGAAGGTCCTTAAATACAAAGGCCCTTGAAAATATATTCTTTAAAAATCTCCGTTTACAGCTCAGAATGTCTTCGAAATATATTTGAAAAAAAAATCCATTTTTGGCTCAGAAGATCCTTTTAAAAAAACCACTTTTATGGCTCCGTAGCTCCCTGAAAATGTCGTATATCGCTTTGAGGGTCGATGAAAAAACTAAAGTCCCTTGAAAATATGTTTTTGTTTCAAAAATCCACGTTTTTGGTTCAGAATGTCCTCGAAAAAGTATTCTTAAAAAATTCACGTTTATCACTCAGAAGGTCCTTGAAAAATTGAATACAAAGGCCCTTAAAAAATATTCTTTAAAAATCTTCGTTTATAGCTCAGAAGGTTTTTAAAAAAAAATAAAAAAAAGAGGTGAAGAGGTGTTAAAAAAAAAAAACAATTTTATGGTTCCGTAGGTCCCTCAAAATATTAAAAAATGTCATATATCGCTTTGAAGAAGGCTCAAAAGCACCTTCAGTTATTTTTAAAATTCCACGTTTATGGCTCAAAAGATCCTTGAAAAAATATTTTAAGAAAATTCACGTTTATGGCTCACAAGTCCTTTAAAAAATACTTTTCAGAAATTCACGTTTATGGCTGACAAGAAGGACCTTAGAAATATTTTTAAAATATCCAAGATTATGACTCAGAAGGACCTTCAAAAAAAAAATATTTTTAAAAAATCTCAGATCAAACGGTCCTTGAAAAAAATATTTTTAAGAAATCCACGGTTATGGCTCAGAAGGTCCTTGAAAAAAAATATTTTTTAAAAATCAACGTTCATGGCACAAAAGGACCTTAAAAAATATTTTTAAAAAATTAACGTTCATGGTTCAGAAGGTCCTTAAAAACACGTTTTTTTAAATATCCACGTTTATGGCTCAGAAGTTAATTAAAATATCCACGTATTTTGGCTCACAAGGTCCTTGAAAAAATAATTTAAAAAATCCACGTTTATGACTCAAAAGGTCCTTGAAAAAAAATTTTTTTTTTCAAAAATCCACATTTATGACTCAAAAGGTCCTTGAAAAAAAAAATTTTTTTTTCAAAAATCCACATTTATGACTCAAAAGGTATTTGAAAAACAAATTAAATCCACGGTATGGCTCAGGAGGCTCTTAAAAAGATGTTTTTTTTTTCAAAAGTCCACGTTTATGGTTTGAAGGACATTGGAAAAATATTTTTAAAAAATCCACGTTTAATGCTCAGAAGGTCCTTGAAAAATAATATAAAAAATTCACGTTTATGACTCAGAAAATCCTTGAAAAAATAATTTTAAAAAAGCTACTTTTATGATTCAGAAGGCCCTTGAAAAAATATTATTTTAAAACCCCCCGTTTATTTTTCTGAAGATCCTTAAAAATGCTCTTTAAAATATTATTGGCTTTCCCTTGAAGTTCCTTAAAAACTATTCTCTAAAAATTCTCTAAAACATTCTCTAATTCTTTAAGAATTATTCTCTAAAAAATCCAAGTTCATATCACTGAATGGTCATTGATAGGTTTCATTGATAAGATCTAAACTCTGGCTATGATGATATTTGAAAATATGCTCCTTAAAATTCAAGTTTGGGCCCCAGATGGCTCTCAGAAAAAAAATTAAAAATCCACGATTTCGGATAATTTTAATTCCATTTAAAATCCCTGGTATTGATTCGTAGGGCCTTCATTACACATTTATGGCTGAAAAGGTCATTAAAAAAAATAATTTAAAAATTCCTTAGAAAATCCTTAAAAATGTCCCTATAGAAATATCATTAAAATATCCCCTCCTATAAGTCCTTGAATACAAATACAGTGCCTCAAGTATCCCCCTACTATCTGAGCGAATTAGTTATGTCAATACTTATACGACATGTCATATGTACTTATTTTTATCATACAAAATCCTCTTCCCAACCTTTTTTTTCTAAATATTCCCAAATTACCTCCCTTTCCACTCGAGATAATCTCAATGTCCCTTTTTTATAATTTCTTATCAATTAAACGTTTTATATTTGTGCTATCAATTAGAAAATTGCCATGAATTGGCAACGCAACAGCAAAAACACCTAGTTTCTTTTTTAATTCCATTTTGCCACACAAATCCCTAAGGATTGTCACAGGAAGCATAGAAACATTTGCCATGATGGCCATCATGCCAATGACGATAATTACGATGATGATGAAGTGGATAATGACGACCATGTTTGACATGTCAGCAATTCAAGAGAACTTGTCCAGCTTTTTCAGAATCCAACACAAATGAAATGCAGTCAACGAAAATGAAATAAAAATAAAATAAATTCTAAGAAATATGTCAATATCCACACAGAGGGACAGAGAGAGTGAGAGAGAGAGAGAAACTATACTTCATATATGTTCACGGGACACAGTGGTGATCACTAGACTAGGGATAAAGCCCCTGAACTCACAAATGAATTCTTTCTCGGGAGTTGAGTTGAGTTGGTCTTCTCTTTGATTTATTTTGTTGAAATATCGAAAATCGCTGGAAAATATATCTGGCCCTAAACAGTTCCTCACCACTGTCCATGTTCAAATTCAAGTCCATCATTTGTATGAAATTGCATTTATTGTGTGCACTCAAAGGAAAACACAACTGTAAAAACATTGACTGACAACAAAAACAACAACAACACTAACAATATTACGAATAAAAACCCCCAATGCCCAGAGACAACCATCGACATATGATTTCATATTAAAAACAAATATTTCCATTGAAAAGTTTCCTCCGATTGTCTCTGCGTTTAGTTCGCCCGTCTTTCGTCTCGTCTGGTCTGGACTGTTGAATGTTAACATATGTCTGTCCCGTTACGTTTCGTTTCTCTTCGAAGACCACATCCGTTTTACAAATAAATAGAAAACAAGAGCAACAGCAAATCGTTTATCTAATATACATCCTGTACAAAAACAAGGACAAAAGGGAATTTGCCAATATGTTGGTGTGCGTGCGTGCGGGTGTGTGTGTGCGAGCAAAATTATCAAATGCCCCCGGTGTCGAACCTGGGGACCATTAAAAGCTGATGTTGATGGCATCGTCGTTATTACAAAATTGAAATGAATTGAATTGAGATTGCCTTGAGCTCTGATGGAGGCGTGGGCGATAGAACCACCTGCAAAAGATGATGTACTTGTACGAATGTGTCCTGTTATTATATGAAATATCCCTTTGGAGAGAATGGAAATGTTATTGCAGGGTACAAGTGTTGACCTAAGATGTTAAATGTAGGTAGAAAGTGCAATGTTTGATTATAAACATATTGAGCGGCAATGCTCTCAGGGGGCGTATGAGTTATGATAATTCGTATACGTTCTCAGGTACCAACTGAAAATTGATTATTTCATGAAAATTTTGAATATTTTCAAAAGCATATGAAACTTTAATTTTCAAGTAAACCTTTTTAAAGATAGATTTTTTTTAAATAAGTGTAGATTTTTTAGAATATTTATTCCAAGGACCCTCTGAGCCACAGACATGAATTTTTTTTAAAAAATATTTTTTTTCAAGGACCTTTCCAAGCATAAACTTGGATTTTTTAAAAATATTTTTTAAACACCTTCTGAGCCATAAACGTGGATGTTTTTAAATTTTTTCTTCATGGACCTTCTGAGCCATAAACGTAGATTTTTAAAAATAATTTTTGGAGGACCTTCTCAGCTATTGACGTGGATTTTTTAAAAAATATTTTTTCAAGAACCTTCTGACCTATTGACGTGGATTTTTAAAAAATATTTTTTCAAGAACCTTCTGACCTATTGACGTGGATTTTTTAAAAATATTTTTCAAGGACCTTTTGAGCTATTGACGTGGATTTTTTAAAAATATTTTTTTCAAGGACCTTCCAAGCCATTAACTTGGATTTTTAAAATTTTTTTTTAAGGACCTTCTGACCCATAAACACGTATTTTTGAAAAATATTTTTTTAACGACCTGCTGAGCCAATAACTTTGATTTTTTAAAAATACTTTTTCAAGGACCTTCTGAGCTTTAAACGTGGATTTTTGAAAAATATTTTTTCAAGGACCTTCTGTGTTATAAACGTAGATTTTTGAAAATTTTTTTCAAAGGACCTTCTCTGCTATAAACGTGGATTTTTGAAAAATATTTTTTTCAAGTACCTTCTGTGCTTTAAACGTGGATTTTTTAAAATTATTTTTTCAAGGACCTACTGGACCATTAATGTGGATTTTTTTAAAAATATATTTTGAAGGACCCTCTGAGCCATAAACGTGGATTTTTTAAAAATATTTTTCAGGGATCTACTGGACCATTCACGTGGATTTTTTGAAAATATTTTTTCAAGGACCTTCCGAACCATAAACGTGGATTTTTTAAGAATATATTTTCAAAGACCTTCTGAGCCATAAACTTGGATTTTTTAAAAATAATTTTCCAAGGACCTTTTGAGCCATAAACGTGGATTTTTGAAAAATACTTTTCAAAGGACCTTCTGAGCCATAAACTTGGATTTTTGTAAAAATATTTTTCCAAGGACCTTCTGAGCTAACGTGGATTTTTGAAAAATACTTTTCAAAGAAACTTCTGAGCCATAACATTGACTTTTTATTGTTTTTTAAGGATCCAAAACACAAACATGGAGCTCAAGCAGTTTATCTCAAGGACCATCTTAGCAATAAACATGGATTTTTAAGGAATTTCTTCGAGGGTCATCGGAGCCACGAAGTGAGTTTTTGAGGATTTTTAGCAAAGAGGCAAAAACAGAACTAGATTTTTCTTATAAAATTCTTTCAGGACTTTCTCTGCCACAAATTTGGCGTAATTTGTTTCAGATCTGAAAGGATTTTTTTCAAAGACTTGCTGAAGTCTCTTTTTTGTTTTCAATTGCTGAAACTTAAATTTTCACGGGCTTTGTTCAAACCTAGACTTTTAAGTTTTTTTTTCAACACCCATCTGAGAATAGCCCTGACCATTGCTAGCCACAATCCTATCCCACCCACTGTCACAAAATCACAGCCTCCAATTACTGGGAAATTCCATAACTACGCAATTAAAACTAAAAATACCCAAAAAACGAGAAAAGTTTCCAAAATAACCCAACTTCGCCTTGTTTTACTTTTGACATTCCCTGTTTTAATTTTTGGTAATTTGTTTTACCCTGAACTTTTTACTCTCTAATGATGATGGCGATGTACCTTTTAGCTTGCCATCATCTACCAACAACCCACAGCTTAAAACACCTTCACCGAACGCGAACACTTAAAAGAGGTGTTTTTAAAATATCACTTCCAAACAGTTGCAGTTGTTGGTGTTGTTAGTGTGTGGCGGAGTGAAATTTCAAATAGCCGAGTGAGGACCCATCAAATGATGAGATTTCGCGTTTATATTACCCTTCAACTTTTTTTGTGTGTTATTTTAAAACTGCGAAGTTTTCTGAGGTTGGGTGGGTAGTGCAAATGGAAGTGGGAGTGTGAGTGCTCTGTGGCATTGAAATCTTAGACACGGTCAGGTATTTTACGACACGGCAAGGAGTAGAGAAGATAACATCGTATCGCAGATTGCAGGACAACTTGTTCATATGATGCTTGGATGGCTGGGGAAAAGTGTTAAAAGGTCAACAATGACGACCCACATGCGATGCCACAGGCCAGGAAATTTAAACAAAACCAAACAACAACAGAAATGGCGTAAATACAGAATCCCCACAACAGCTCATGCAGCAGCAGCAGTAGCAAACTGCAATGGTTAACTTATGTTAGTGACTCCATTTTGTTTTATTGCCATAAGAGAACATAATTTATTTTTATTTTTTTTTTACTACTGCTTCTTGTTTTAATTTTTCTTCATCATTGTCGGAATGCACTTTCCTCAATATAGCCAGTTTTTTTTTTAATGTTGTGGCATAAAAGTTCTGAGCTGCGTGCGAGTGTGCGGGGGCTGGCTTGGAAGGAAATTGAAAATTGATTCCGGAAACCGTTTAAAAACGGATGTCTGCATTTTTTCACTCTCCTCTCTGCTTCTTTATTTATATTTGTGTGTTTTTTTATAAATTAAACGGATTGCAGGAAAACCTGCATTATAAAAAGTATATATAAAAATGGATGAATAAATGCGGAGGCATCAGAAATAGCTGGCACTCGAGATGAGAAAAATCAAATAAAAAGCCAACTTTTGAACTAAGTTCAAAAGTTAAAGAGAGAGAGAGAGAGAGAGAGGAGGAACATATCGGAGATATAAGCATGGATAGATTAAGTATTTTTGGAGAACCAACAGAGTTTCTAGTTTTGTATTTAAAAAAAATTTCAGGACCCAATTTTTCTAATGACATTTTTAGCAGAACAAAGAAGGTTAATTGACCCGTTCAGTGTCAACAAAATTTTTTGTCGAGATAAAAATCTGAAATTTCGTACCTAAGTTCATTTGATATCTCATAATTTGAGAAAAATACTAATTTTAAAATTACCTGTCACCCAGGTTCAATACCGAATGTTGAATATATTTGAAATCGGCATTCAGAGACATCTATAGTTTTTACTTTCCACTTTATATAAGTATTATTGATCCTGCTATAGTTTCCCTTTTTTATATCAAGATTTGAATGACATCTGTCCCGTGCGATGTGAATAAATATTTCTATAATAGAATGCATTCGAAAAGAACTGATCGGTTATATATTTATTGAAATGTGAGAACGGCGCCCCAATTCCAAATGAATTTGTGTTTTCAGAAACTGGCACAAAAGGAATGCCTTCGTGATCTTCTGGCTTTCAAACTGCACTCTAAGTTATTTTACACTTTGACGTATAGGCTTGGCGATTTTCGTCAACATATACTTCTGATATTGCTTCATGTTCCGCACCTGTGGTACATCAAATAAAGATTCGTCATCATCTTCGATTACATCATCAACATTCGAAAGTTCTTTAAGTATCCTCATGATACCCTCATCTTCTGTTAATGATCCCATTTTCTAGAGAAAATGAAGAAAAAATACTTGAGTTTGCCAGTAAACGTATAGTCCTAGGGTGAGACGAAAAAACTGCAACCAAATTTAGACTGGTGTCATTTTTAAGCCACTCGTCCGACAGCTGTTAAAATTATTCCAGTGACAGCTCCCTATATTGTTTACAAGCGTACAAAAGCATTTTGGTGAGAATTTTTCAGAAAAAAAAGTTATTCGTGATGAAATTTAAGCGTGATAGTGTGATTTCTTTATATTTGGCTGGAAACCCGCAAGTGGCTATCGTTAGAGCACTCCAGCATTTCAATGTGAAATGTGAGACAAATGTTTGTGTCTCGTGCCATTGCTCGTTACCGTGAAACTGATACTGGTAGCGTAACCCGTCGTCAAGGTAGTGGACGGAAGAAAACAGCAACATCAGCAGAAATGGTTCCAAAAATAAAGAATCGACTTGATCGAAACCCGCTCTGCAGTGGCCGAAAAATGGTTCGTGAGCTGAAGATATCGCAATATTCCATTCGGCAAATATTGAAAAATCAGCTCGGGGTAAAGCCAATGAAATTCCAAAAAGTGCAAGAACTTACACCGCAACAGAAAGAAAATATAGACACAAAAGAGCTAAAGAGTTGCTTCGCTTGGCCGTAAGTGGTGAACTGCCGAATTTGGGTTTCTCCGAAGAGAAAATGTTATCGTCGTTGTCAAGCAGTTTGTTAACAAACAAAATGATCCGCTCGTGTTTACTTGCCAAAGAGGTCAGCCGAGGTCAAATGTGCACCTTCTGTTGGCCACCAGAACTCATGAGCCAGCCATGGTGATGGGTTGGGCCGCCATAACAGCCGATGGTCGCTCTCCGGTCGTATTAATGGCATCAGAATAAATACCGCTGCTGGAGGGTGTATTAAAGCCTTGGGCACGGAAACATTTTGGCCGCAGACCATGGACATTCCAACAGGGCTCGCACCACCCAAAAATGGCTACAAAATGAGGTTCCTCCCTTCACGCACAATGGCCTACAACATCTCCGAATACCAATCCGTCGGACTATTGTGTCTGTATTATTTTGGAGCGGTGAAATCAGGCGATCTTGCTGACAAGTGCAAATCGCCAAAACGGGATATTGGGCGCCCAGAAAATGCATCCTTCAGCATATCGACTGTGGCACGTGCAGAAGCGTACTTTTGGCTTATTTACGTACCCGCTAATCACTAATGATTATTTTTGATGGTGATTAAGGATGGTATGTTAGACGCGATTAGCCTACGAAAACATCTTCAAATCTTGTACCAAAATTCGCTGCGAAAACCGTTGACTGATATCCATTTGCGTGGCACATTGTCTGGTCGATGTCAACGGCGCTTGACATGACATCCTCGGCTACAGCAGCAATATTCTCTGCAGAACGGATACTCCGGGGTCTGCCACGCCTGGCAGAATCTTTTGGCGAGCGGCTAAACGTCGCAGTGTTTCACCAGTAGGGATTGGACGGCCAAAAAATCTGCTACGAAATTAACATTGTGCCAAATAAATAGTCACAAATATTCTGCGTTCTGGAGCAGTGTATCGTAACATTGTTTATTAACGTGTATTTCACATATGTTTACTATAAAAATGTCAAAACAGAACTGACGTAAGGGGTAATCGTAGAATGTATGGCATTTTCTGATAGGAGGATTACTTTTGCACCACATTGTATTACAGGAAAAATGCCACTTTCACACAACAAAAACAAGACTAATTAAAACGACAATTTTCCCGCTACGCATTTTTTAGGGTCACCAACGATGCCTAGTTTCCCTTTCTCTATTTTTTTTTTCTTTGCTTTAAACGCACCTATATGTCCCTACAAATTCTCTAGAGTTGCATTTGATCTAATTTAAATTGTATATGGCAACGCTGGAATTTTGTACAATGAGCCAACAACTCTATCCGGTTATCTTTTTATTTCCCAGCAGCCAAGGTAAACACATAATTATTATCTTAAATATAAAATCTAATAATATCTAAAGCCGCATACAACATTTTATAGTTCAAATTATATAATTTTCTTAATAATGACTTTTGATTTTCTCCCCTTTTTAAAACATTTTCTGTCCCTTTTCTTCCCCTTTTTTTTCATGAAAGATTTTCCCTGCATTTATTTTCCAGGCTATATTTGGTGGCTGGTTTCTTAGCTGCTAATAGTCTCCAGGGTAAATTTCCATTAAATTGTAAAAGAATATGGAAAATAAAGAAGATGCTGGTTGCCCGCCACATCTCCCCGGTCTCGCTTTCCGACTCCGACTCTTTGATGGTTTGTTACTCGTTTATAATATTGTACAGAGAAAAAAAGTATGAAATGCGAATTGCCATGTGCCAAGGGGCCCCATAATGTTGGTCGTTTGTTCGTTGGCTCGGCTTGCCGCTCCTCGCTCCTTCATTTATCGGTTGGTTTGTTTGTTTGTTTAGACGTTACTTTGTATTAAATTTAAATTATTCCACTTTAGAGAATAGAGCCACCAACAAAAGCCCCCGGAGCCCATGAAGAAATTACAAAGAAATGAAGTAACAAAAAAGCAGAAACATTAAATAACATATATTTAAATATTGAATTCACTTTTGGCGCTGGCGCTGCTTGTAAAGGTTATGATTATTATAATCATGGGGATTTTTTTTCTTGGGAAACATTTTCAACAACACTTGTATTTCATGTGTGGGATAACGGCTGGAAGATTTTTGCTGAAATTCTAGCTTTTATATGAAACAATATCCCAATAATGTAGCTCAGGTCATTTTACGTCTTCTATCATTTGCCCCGACATAAAATTCCTCACTCCCACTCGATTTTCCTTTACACATCATCTTCTTCCGTCCTCCATCTTACCTTTTTGTCCCTTTCATAATTTACACTTTAACACTTTCATTCTGGGTTATTTACCGTCTGCTCCGTTTTTTTGTGTGTTCTTTGTTACAACAGCACTATTATTCCGCTGCTTACTTCATTATCTCCATTTTCATACACATAAATAACAACAAGGAAAAAGTTGTTAAAATAAAAAATGTTAGGTTCCAGAGTACCAGAGGTTTACTTGCCAGAAATTTAATACAGCACAACAAATTGCCCTGGACACATGGGAAGGGTAGAATGTTGCCATTTTCCCCTCTCGGGAATTTTTGAAGGGCGAATAAACTATGTTTTCTTGCAAATGAAACGCATTGCCCAGCGACGAAATATAGAAGATTTCATGATTTTCTATGGAAAGATCTAGTAATCTGGAAAAATGCTAATCGTACAAATCTCGTGGTCTTTTAATGACAAAATGTGCTGCATGTAAACCTAGTATAAGTCAATGATAAAATCATGGCAGAAGAATACAGGTAGATGCATCAATGCTTGGGAGCATTGATATGTCACAAAAATTTAAATATATTTTCAAATATTAGAAGATTTTTATATGTTTTCTTATATGACGGCATTCGGAGGTTATTATAATTCGCATTTTAAAACAATTTTTACAAATTAAAATAATTTTTCATTCAAAATTTTCAATTCCAAAATTGGTTTGACAGTTCACTGTCCAAGCGGCTGTGTCGATGCATCTACCTATATTCTTCTACCATGGATAAAATAAAGAAAATTTCATAGTAAAATTTAATTTGGTTAATTATAACGGCAATGAACTCCAGTGTAAACGTATCCTTAGGCTACATTGGCAACATGCTAGAAGAATACAGGTAGTCGCATCGACGCAACTGCTCTGACAATGAACTGTCAAACCAATTTTGAAATTGAAAGTTTTGAATGAAAAATTATTCAAGTTTATAAAACTTTTTAAAAAATGCATGTCATAGCAACCCCCGATAGGTGTCAAATAGGAATACTTATAAAAAAATACTTATTTTTTAAAAAACCTTTGAAAAAAATTTTGACATATTAATGTTCCCAAGCGTTAATGCATCTAACTGAATTCTTCTACAATGATTGTCAACAATCTTTCGTTTATTTCATATAGCCGATAATGATGTAAATTTTCCTTATTCTACATTTTCGCAAATTTTCCTACGATTATTTGTTCTTTACTTTATATGCACCTATAGTTCTCTACAAATTGAATTTTCTTTCTAATTAAATTCGTAGCTGGCAACATGCACCTATAGATCCCTTCAAAATGAATCTTCTTTCTAATTAAATATGTTCTCGGCAGCAGAAGGACTTTGTAGAATTAATGCTGGTTTTAAATAAATATGAGAATTTATAAAAAGCTTTTTTGACTGGCTTCCTCGAAAAAAAAAATAAAGGAACGTAGGGCCAAAATCGAACTAAGTCAACCTAAAACTCCTTTGTTAAGGTGCAAGTACATAATAAGCTTGAAGTCGTGGCAAGGCATATTAATGTCAAATTATAATGGAAAACGACGGCAGGAATTTAGTGCGGCTCTGTAATCCCTTCATGGAATGTCACAAAATATGCCTAGCCATGACTTAAATCTTCTTATGTACTTACAACTTTACTCAACGAAAAAGCCAGCCGATGACTTTTATGTACTCCCACCTTAAATAAATTCATGATTTTTTAAAAGACATCAAGGTGACAGCAAATTGTGCTCATTGTATAAATTATGAAGGTTTAAAATCGGACAAAATGTCAAAATTTGTTTAGTTCCAACTTATCATTTATTTGGCTTTTCAATTGTGATTTTTGAATCACATCCTTCTTTTTTGATCAGCTCCATATATCACACCTGCTCATCAGATTGCCTTTCAAAATGCTAATTGTTAATGGAATCACATGGTAGAATTAAGAAGGTAAAGTCATGTAATCATATGTTTACAATTTTTTTTTTTTCAAAATTATTCTTTTGACAACATCTTATTGTCAAAATGTGTATTTAGTAATACCTTGTATATACATGAATCAGAGATGGAAACCTAATTTTGATGAAGTAAAATTTTACAAGGTAAATTACAGAAAATGTAGAGATGGATATGCTTATTAGAATGACTTTTCCTTCTTAATTTTACCATAAGAATCACCGTACGAATGCCATTATGATAAAGTACTCTATTTTTAATTAGATTAACTGTCAAAATGATTTTTGTGATAAAAATCACAGTAAAAAGCCTTAAATCCCATTGTATTTCATTTGACACATACTTAATAGCATTGACAGTTAAAATTTGCTGGATTTATTATATGTATACAGCGTTTCATGGTAGAAAAATATAGGTAGACGCATCGACACAGCAGCTGGGACAATGAAATGTCAAACTTATTTTGAAATTGAAAATGTTGAATTAAAAATTATTTAAATTTGTAAAAATTGTTGAAAAACGCGTATTATAATAACCTCCGAATGACGTTGTATAAGAAAACATATAAAAATCCACTTATATTTGAAAAGACATATAACATTTTTTGACATATTTATGTTCCCATGCGTTGATGCATCTACCTGTATTTTTCTACCATGCAGCGTAAAAATGATTACTCTAGGTTTATATGTTTATGTATCTTTCTTAAAGTACGTTCACACTCAATGAATCCAGATTTTATAATATATACGTCAAATAAAATCCACTGCTTCCAGTATGATTTTAAAGAACAGCTTCTTATTGTGCCATATAAACAGTACAACCTTGTTCAAAAACTCTTTGTTTTTTGGTAAAAATTACTCCAACCAAAAGTTTCACTGGACATACTCTTATTCCCTTTATCTAATGATAGATGTTTATGATTTGGTAACGAGGCTCCTTGTTGTTTTTCTACGGGTGGCAAGATTGCCCACGCCACGAAGGAGGTGGGAGTTGGTAAAAAGCTGCGGCATTTATGTAAATTATAATTCACTTGTTGCATATTTTGTTCATCAAGCCCAGTCCAGGTAAACTCCATTCAAAATGTTGGAGGTTTAGACAAGGCTGTATTCAACGCCTGAGTAACATAATTCCATTGTTAATTTACTTGATAATGGCAAAACATAATTTTAATGCTTGACTTTATTAAACAACACAAAAACAACAAACATGAAGAAGATGGAGGATGAGAGGAAAAAAATAAATCAGAAAGCAACGCCTGCAACCCGAGACTCCTATTCGCACAAAAGTGAAGGCAAATGAGTTAAAAACACAAAAGTTTTATGAGTTTCAGGCAAGAATGCAAAGATAAGAAGACGAAGGTCTTGTATTTTTCTTCTAATTAAAGTTAAATTGAATTAGTTTGGGGTTGTTTTCTCCAATAAAATGCCAACACAATGCTATATTTAAAAAGAAAATTTTTAAAAAAAATTGCCGGCATAGAACAAATTGAGTTAAAAATCTTCATAACGTAGCTTTTATTGGTCCAATCCCAAAAATATAAGGGTTTCCACATGTAGAAGTTGCACACATCGTGTGATACATGTACGACATTTCAGTAGTGGCATACACGACTTTTTTTGACTGGCATCTCAGGCTTCTTCGGAAAAGAACAAAGGAGTGTAGGACCAAAAGCGAACTATGTTAAGCCGATGACTTAAACCATTCAAAAAACGCGTTTAATGTATTCTCACCTTAAGCAATTTTTGACATTTGACAAAATCTGTTGAAGCACATTATTATTATGCTATGTTCACACCGTCCGCATTGTCACCAACTTAAAGCCACATCATTCTTGACAATTTCAACTTGTTTAAAAAAATAACTAACTTCAGTAGCATCTGCTTGAAACTAAAAACCACAATCAATGAATCCTTCGAAAATAAACACAACAACAAAAACTATATAAATAATGTAACATGGTTGTGTTGCTCCATGTATTTTACACTCATTACATTGTTGCTGGTTTAACTACAGGACCCAGCTGTTGCTATAGTTGTTCCGAAAAAAAAAAAGAAACAAGGACATAACTTGCTCTACTGCATAAATATTTATTAAAGCCATGTCCCTTCAACACTGTTGCTTGCAACAACACAACATCGAGATAATGAAAGAAAATGTGGAAGCAATTTCAACTTTAAAAAATGTATACATTTTTATTTCTTAATTATGAAAATACGTTTTTTTTTTCTCTTTTAATTGAGCAATCAGAGAAAATGTTAATGGATTACTGGAGGTAAGTTGAACGAAAAAGAGAGAGAGGAAGAGGCGGAGGGACAGCAGAAAAGAGACATGCTCTCGAAGTCATAATTGAGCCATCAGAAATTGTTAATGGATTAATGAGTTCAGATAATGAAGAGAAAGAAAAAGGGAATAGAGGGAGAGTGAAACATCACACACCAAGGAACATGTTTATATTTTCAAGCAGAGGTGTCAATTCCAGACAAGTGTCAAAAAGGTCGATAGATTTTTTCTACGTACTGAAGGAGCTAAATAATATCGTCTATGTACAAAAATAAGCTTCAAGAGGGCTTTGTAAACTACAATGGTCTTGCATTCATTGAACAGTCTTTAAACCATTTTTCATATTAAGGCCCTTGTAGGACAACACTGACAATTTTACTTTTCTGCAATTATACGAGGCAGTTAATTTGAATTTTGGAAATTGTATGCAAACAGTACATACAGCCTTAAAAGCTTCATGATATGCACACGCCTGAACTTTGATATTTCATAAACAGGAGCAACAGTTGATTTTGTTTCCCTTTTTTTTGTTGTGGTTGTTCCTGTTCGAAAACATACATTCATAAGCATACACACGCCGTAACTAGGTACTCTGTAATGATTACGAAAAAAAAAAGTTTTCTAGCCTGAAGTCGTATACGGAATATTTTGTTTCATAGATGTTAACGACAATAGCAGCAGCTATATTGCCAATGGGATAAATATTGGTAAACATTATTGCCATGCTGGGTAGGGATGTGGCGAGAAAATAATACTAGTAAACATATTTGATATCACGCATGGGTTTTTCTATTTGGATTTAAGAGAATTTGAAAAAAGTGTGTATGGGATCAAGATTAACTCTATGTTTTAATAAATAATTTACATTTTTTAAGGTGAACTCAAAAAATCATAAAAATGCTGAGACGATTAAAATATAATTTTTCAACAGAGAATCTATCCTAAAGGCCCCAAAATAAACGTAATCAGACCTTTATATGCCTTATAAAAAAAATATTTTTTGTTTTATCCTGTTTAACTCCTGCTGGATATATTTGGAGCCACTGGCGGACAACACATCATGCTTTAATTCGAATACGATTTGTACAGTACAAAATTCTGGAGTACTTTCATGGTTTATGGCAAGAATAAAGTAAACTTTGTGACAAAAAAAAACTGGTGTTTTAGCCAACAACCAGTACTGTTTTATTACGATTTGTTGTACAACAATATATCCGCCAAAAAATCATGACAAAAAATAGTAAAGCATTTTTCATTTTAACTACTTTTTTACAATTAATCTTGCTGACATTTTTATTTGTAAACAGACGGGGTATGTTTAAAGAAAAGAAAAGAAAGTTTTTGTTTTTTTGGAAAGAATGGAAACTTTACATGTGTTAATTTTGACTTATCAAGGCGATTGCTGAGACAAATCGTTTAGTGCGTTGTCGACCTACGTAACCCTACTCCTAGTGAAAAATTTTAATCGGCGATCACTACTTTCTCAGGTATTTGCCGCCGCCGGTTGTGTCGGATGAAAATCTCCACCAAGCACCTGGAGAAAGTATGGCGCGTCGACATATTAATACAAGATTTTATTAAAATTTCAAAACATTTTGATATTTCTGAAAAATAAATTCTATTCTTATTTATTTTCCTTCTGATCTGCAGCAAAACATCAGCATCGCCGTTATAGCTGACAGTTCTCCGCCGCCGTGTGGTGATGAGCTCGCCGCCGACGAAAATATTGTCCCACTACGTTATCTGAGTGGAATTGGGTTTTTTAATTTTTTTTATATGTTAAACATTAAAATAGTTAAAATAGAATAACTCTGACAATTAGTTACCACAGGTGCTATAAGAAATTTACGATTTTATTAATCTAACAGTGGGAGCCGCCCATAAACAACTAAAGCAAATGCTCACTAGTGTTTGGCCGGATTGTGGATTGTCGGTCGGCAAAGAAGAGAAACACTAGGCAGCAGCAGCAGGCCATAGAAAAATCCTGAACATTTGAATCTGCTGCTTGCAAAAACACCATATATAAGCAAATAAACAGTACTGCAATCGGGCAAGAAAGAAAAAGTGACGCATTGGATTCCTGATCCCGTGTGGAAGTATTGTTTTGACACAGGTTATCTAACATAGAGTAAGGACGTATTTACAAATCCCAGACCTCCCACAAGCAAGAGTAGTGAAACGTGTAGCAGTGCATGCATTTGCGGTGGCGCAAATAAAGCTGCAATCAAAATGGACAAAATGGATGTGTATGATGTTAGCGATGATTTGGTCAAAAAGCTAAATGACTGGAAACTTATTGGCATTATATCCGGCAAATTTAATGAATTAAAAGAAAATCATTCGAAGGTGAGATTTATAAATAATAATAGAGAACAAAATTGCTTGCACATAACCAAATGTGGGGTTAGAAAATTTATTGATTATTTTTAAATTTGTTCGTTGGGATAGATCAAAATTCCTTATATATTTAGACAGTGCGACGTGCATAAAAATTCCTCTCAACCAAAGAAGTAGAAAATATAGTTATTAATTTTATTTATTTTATATTCCCAGGTAAACTTTGTACTACACGCCTTAAAGGATTTCAAATATATTGAAAAGATTCGGCTAAATGTAAAATTACGGGAAGAGAAATCGAATAAGCGCAGCTCGGAATATCGTATGCTGGGAAATGAACAGTTCTCATTGAAGAACAAAAAATACTTTCAGGTAATGCAGTCGAAATAAATACAAATTTCACGCACATTAATATTCTTTTATCTCATTTAGGCCTTGGAATTGTACAACAAAAGTATTTGCTATTCCGAACCGGGTTCTGAGAATATAGCCATTGGTTATGCCAATCGTTCGGCTGTACTATTCGAATGGAAACGCTACAAAGAGTGCTTGGAAAACATTGAATTGGCTCGCAAAGCAAACTATCCAGCCAGACTGATGCATAAATTGGATAAACGTGAAAAAGATTGTCGTAAACTTCTGGAAACTCAACCACCCGATGTTCAGCCCTATGATTTTCAAATGGAATTCGAGCGACATCCACAAGTGCCCAATATTGCCAGCTGTTTGGAATTGAGAGAATCAGCCGACCAGGGTCGGTACGTTTGTACGAATCGTGAACTGGCCGTGGGGGATTTGATTGCCACTGAGGAACCCTTCTGTTCAACATTACTGCCGCCCATGCGCTATATACGCTGCGCCACTTGCAAAGTGGAAAACTATCTCACTTTAATACCCTGTGAAAATTGTTGTTCCGTAATGTTCTGTTCGGAAGAATGTCGGGAAAAGGCCGTAAACACTTTTCACAAATACGAATGTCCTGTCATAGATTTCCTTCAAACCATGTTCAATAAGATACATGGCATTGCCCTGCGTGTATGTTTGTCAGCCTTGGAATTGTTCCCTACCATCGAAGAGTTAATGGCCTTCTGTGAAGATCCGGATAACCAGAATCGTTCTGCCTTTGATTTGGATTATAATAATTTCACAGCCAAGGAACATTATAGGGCCATACATGGCCTTGTTACCAATCAACATCTGCGTTCCGTATCGGATCTGTTTCAACGTTCTGTTGTGTGTGCCGTGCTTAAGCACTTTATGATCAATTTTACACCCCTTAAGGAGTATTTGGGCGGCGAAGAGGGCGAAAACTTCTTTACAGAATTGCTGTTTAGACATTTGCAGACATCACCCTCGAATATGCATGGCATTGATTTGGTGGAGCAGGTGAATGAGACTAAAGACGATACAACACATTCATCGGGAGCGTTTGCCTTTTTGTCATTGTTGAATCATTCTTGTGCTCCGAATATTGTGCGCATATATAAAGGCTGTAAGGCGTATGTATTTGTTTTTCGTCCCATAGAAGCTGGAGGGGTGCTCTACGATAATTATGGGTAAGTTGAAAGATAGCCATTCATTGTTAATTGAATTGTAATTGTATTTTTCTCTTCTGCAGAGCCCACTTTGCCATTTTACCCAAATCAAAACGCATCGAAACCCTTTCCATACAATATCGTTTCACCTGTAAATGTGAGGCCTGCGAAAATGATTATCCAACATTTGTAAAACTGCAACGCAAAATGTTCGTACCCTATGTCATTGATGAAACTCACACGGCAAATCTCATAGCATATGACTTTAATTTTGCCTTGAAGAACTATCGCAAATATTGTGAATTTCTGACAAAACACGGTGACAATTATCCCTGCCATCAAATTAGCTCTGCCGAAGAATATCTAAAAATGGCTTTGCACATTTTAGTGGATGCTGTTCCTTTGAAGGCGAAGATGAATCAAAGTGCCAACTTTTGGGACGCCTCCGAAGCAAAGTATAGAGCCATAAAAGAAGATCTTGAGGAGTCATTAAATGCTGATATCAAAACCAATGCCACCGAAGTTAAACCCGAAGTTCAAAAACAAATAAATGCCTGAACAAAACAAAAAAACGCAGCCAAGCATTTCTTTTAGAACAGAACCATAAGAACCCTAAAGAAAATACTTACGTAGGTTTGAAAATCTACAATAAAAAAAGAAAATACGTGAACGTATTTCAAGGAGAAGAAGAGAACAAGCAACATATATCAAAAACTTCGCATCGATCACATAGAAACAAAAAAGAAAAAGAAAAAAGAAGAAACAACTTTGCATGTAGTCTTTTTTAAAAGAAACAAAAACAAATAACAAAACATTATTCATGTGTTTCCTTAATTATTACACTTCTAACACTGCGTTGCATTGCTTCGGAAGTACGATCATATACACAGTAATTGTTCGCTTTAACATACATATATACGACTTTTTATTATTATTATTTTTTTATGACATAAGTAAACCATTTGTAAATCGTAACGATTATTTTTTTCTTTGTCTTGTTTAAATTGAAAAAAAAGAAAATCTTCCACTCAAAAACACTTTAAATATTAATTATTTGCAAAAGAATAAGATAATTACATTTGATTTTTTTAATTAATTTTCTCTTTCTACTCTTCAGCCACCTCTTGTGTAATACTAACAGCAAACAATTTCGTTAATTGTAAAATAACAAAAAGGAAAAAATATAACGAATTGAAAAAAACAAAAAAAAAAATCTAAAAACCTAACAATGTAGATTTCACTTAGGGTCCAATGGCAAATTTAAGATAAATTTAATTTATTGAAACTATCATTTGTTGGCATTTGTCGTTGCGTTGGAATGGAGGAAGAAGATGCCGGTCGTGATGTCTCCAAGTGCTGGCGATTATAGGTGGCATTTAGATTAACAAATCCACCTCCGCTTCTCTCACTCTGTGTGGCATTTTGGGAATTTACATCCAAATCTTCGAATAGAATATTGCATTGTTGTAGATTCTTTTCGAATTGTTTTTGGAACTCTTTGTAATGCAAGGGCTTAAAGTCTTCCGAATCCATGCCTCCCACTGCTCCAGCAGCTGTTCCTCCTGTAGGGCCCGGAGCATAACTCAACATATCGGCTAATTGATTAACACAACTTGCCGATGTGGACATTGGTGCTAGTTCTTGTTTTCTCAGCTGGGCAATTTCACTACTTTTGTTATAGATATTATCTCCAACTGTTTCTTTAAATTCATTAAAATATGATTGGTCCACATCGACAAAAAATGTACCATCCAGAGCCTGGAAACCCAAACGTATTAGTAGCGATATTTTCGTATGAAATGCCTCCAGCCACAGCTTATTGGTGTAGTAGATGTTATTCTGTTCCTCATCTGTACAGGAATTCCAAAAATCCAATAGAGTATTTTTGGCCACGTCAATTATTTGTGAGTGTTTTTCATTTGGATACAACTGATTGACACCGGCCAAGTGGCGAAAGGTTATATCCATTAGCTGATATTGATATTTGGTGTGAAACAATTGCCATTTATAAATCATGGTCATTAAATTCCATAGCTTGCCCATGGATACATCATCCAGGCGCATTAGCGAGCAGGTGGCAATATCTTTAAGCATGAATTTACAATGTTCTTCGCTTAGGCATTGGCCTCCCGTAGTTGTAGAGCCCACAATAAGGGAATTGATGAATTTCGGTTCCAACAAAACCGATGTTATGTCATGTAGGACTGTAAAGGAGAAGAAGTTATTAATTTTCTTTGAAAAAATATGAATTTTCTACCTTGTATTGACTTTTCTTTGGCAATCTTCTGGGCCTGCAAACGTTGATCAATCACAAAAAGCATTTCACAGCCCAAGTTAACAATAATAAATACATTAGCTCTGGGATTATGTGCCGATGATGGCACTGATGTTAATGGTGTTAGGGTTGTTGATGGGTCAGGCGATGCCATTTTTTTTAAATTTGTTGTTGTTTATTCTTTAAAGTCCAATGAGCGTCGAAACACGTCCACGTCCTGTCACAAATCAATGAAAACTATTCTTACTGGTTCACTTCTATCCTAAACAAAAACGGAAGGTATTAACATGAAAGGACAAGGGGCAATGTGTCGTTGCCCTATTGCTATGGAAACCGCAACAGTGTGTTGTTGTTTTTGTTGTACTAAGAAAAAAATAATATAAAATAAGTTCAATTAAATTTTTTTTAACCAACAAAGATTTGCTGATGTGAATACAACAAATATTCAAAAATAACTAATTTTGAAAAAATATATGAAACGTTCGATTTCCTGAATACTCCATGAAATTAAATTACATTTCCAAATGCCTTTCTCTTTTCGGTAGAAGACGGTTTGGAAATAGTTATTTTTTTAGAAATTGTAGAACATATGTATCTGACCTATGCAATAACCCTATAATTGTTTGTATGTAAAAATACCTATTGCAAATAAAAGCTAGTTGAAAAGCCAAACAATGTTAAATTGTTCTGCCTATCTGATTACAAAGGACATTGTGCCAACTTATTATACCAAAAATACACATAATCCAATTAAGTGGCACTTAGTTCGAAAACCATGACCTTTGTTAACATTCATATTTTGAGTCAAATATTCGAAATTCGCACACACAAAACTTCACCAGAGAAATAAACTAAACTTTTTTGGTGAAATGTGGTTACGATAACATGATATTTCCTCATCCATCTTGCTACTTAGGAACTGCTTTTGTTCTTTCGTGTATTGTGTATTTTATTCCAATCAATTTTCCTTCTAAATAAAAACGCTACAATTGGACAACCATCTGTTTGTTTTCCTAAATTCTCCCATGTTTGTCTGATAAGTGGGACGAGTTCAGTTGAAGGCTAGACACATATACTGAAGTAATTATTTTATCATAAAAAAATACTGCCACCAGTTGATACAATTTTCCATTTGAATATTAACAATCAATCAATAGATAAGTTCCCACGCCATAAAAAGAAAAATGTAAAAATACTAGTGATTAGAAATAAAGTCATTTGTTTGTGGGGGTAAGGGATACTTTCAAACCACACGAACAAGTTCCATGTCTCAGGTCCTTTAACCTTCCAACCAAAACTGGGGGTGGTTGAAATTTTGACTCCGTTTCATATGAAAGACATTAAATTAAAAAAACAATTTCTGATATTACCCGATTTTTAATTATAGTACTTTAATAATTATTACCAGAGGAACAAGTGAAAAATATTCATGGAAATATCCATTTCAAATTCTTATTTATTTCAATGATGAATGAGATATTTGGCGCTTTTTAGGCGTCCCTCTCTCCGAAAAACTACAGTCTTTACTGAAGAGAGAGAGAGAGGCTGGTATAAATCGTTCTTAACACGATAATTTTGCTGGTAAATATTACATTTTATATTATGGTATTTTACTTAACGAAAACTCTTCTTCTCTCTTTTTTAAAGTTTGTATTAATTTTTATTTATTCCATTCAATCACATAATTTAAATATCTATGAAAAAACGGTTGCCTGGCACATAGATTATCGATATCTTGCATATCGATTACAGCAAGAACAGCTGTTTATGTTTACATCTACAACTCTTTCTTGTGCGGTCATTACACGTTGACTCCCCAACAAAATAATGTCCACGGCCAGCGGGAACGAGGAACGTGATATTAATGATCTTTTTGACGATATAACACTCGCAGAAAATCATCTAGTGGAGGCCAGCTATAAGGAGGGCTTTGCCATTGGCTGTCAAGAAGGCAACGACGAAGGCTATAGACTCGGTTATGCCCAAGGAATACAGCTGGGTGAAGAATTGGCAGAGATATTTGGTCGGGTTGTAGCTCTTCAACAACAGGAAACACACACTGAACGTGTAAAACGTTGCCTTGAACAATTGCGTACATCCATTGAATCATTCCCCCGGGACAACGACCCGGAAGCTGATATTATTGGTGCCGTGGAAAATATTAGAATTCTGAATAAGAAACTACTCGTGTTAACCGGACGTGCCAAAGGTTCTACATCGACAGAAGCTGGCAAAGCAGAAAAGAAAGATTTATCCTTTTAAAAATGTCAGCTCCGCAAATCTGTAAACGTCTCGATGCCATTTTAAAGTTCATGGAACCCTATTGGCCATGGGTAAACTGTCACATGGTCAATTTTATAACTGACAATCATTGGACCAATTTTGTGCCCAATGAAATACAGGAGGAGCTACAAAGTTCTGAAGCCATACATGAATGTATTGAATCAGTTTTTTGGGCGGAGGCATTCAGTGCAAACACAAAATTCACCGAAACCGCAGCATTTATTCAACGAACCCAGGCCCAGTGCCTTGAGAGTTTTAACGAAATTTTATTAACAAAAGATGATCTGGCCAAATGTGTACTGTCAAAACTCAGTACGGAACAGGCCCAAAATCCAATTAGCATTAAGGAATTTTTAAGTGAAAAGAAGCGACATGAGGTATGCCAAAGAATTTCTGGGTATTTTTAAACATTTATCTACATTTAATTCCAACTAATACAGGTTGAAATCACAGCCAATCTAATAAACGACTTAATTCGGGGTACCGAGGCTGGCAATAATGCAGTCATTGTGGATGCAGGAGACGGCAAAGGTTATTTATCTTCACGCTTGGCTTTGGAATATGGCTACAATGTGTTGGGTATAGACAGCAATCCCTCGAATACCGAAAATGCCATGGAAAGAAACAAAAAACTAAAAGTAAGCCAAATTTCCTCAGTCCATTTCAACCATTACAACTTAACAACTTTTTTATAGAAAGCTTGGAATGGTCTTAAAGATAGAGCAGAATTGGAGTCAAAGGGCATAACACCACCAAGACGGGGAAGACAAAAACAAAAGACAAACGACAACACCAACCCCAATGTTACAGACTCCGACAATTATAAAACAGTGGAGAAATTCATAACTACAGACCTCGATATAGCCGGTCTAATTCATGATTATTTCCCCGAATTACCTGAACAACAAACCGCGGTGTGCTTGACTGGTCTACACACGTGTGGTAATCTTGCATCCGCCTGTTTAAAATTATTTCATCATCAAGAAAAATGCAAAATTCTCTGCAACATTGGCTGTTGCTATCATTTGCTAAAAGAAATGTACTCTGGACAGGAATTCTTTGGCAACAAACATATACTGGACATGAATCCAGAAACTGGGTTTCCTTTGAGTTCATACCTGCAAGAGAAACGTTTATCTTTGGGAAGAAATGCTCGCATGTTGGCCGTACAATCGACAGATCGTACCAAAACCAGTAAAGAACTGCCAAATATCTCCCTACTCTACCGAGCTCTGTTTGAGATACTGGTTTGTGAAGCTTTTCCGGAAATGAAAGATGCCGTTCAAGTTGGTAAATTGCGAAAATTCAGCAATTTCGCTGAATATGTAGAACTGTGTAAAAAGAAGCATCCCTGTTTGGAAGTTATATCCCCCGAAAGAATAACAGCCATTGCTGCCGAAGGTGTCAATCATAAAAGTCATTTAGACATGTTTTATCTGCTACGCATGACTTTCGCTCCTGTTTTGGAAAGTATTATAGTTTTGGATCGCCTGCTTTTCTTGTTGGAAAATGGCCATCAACAGAGCTATGTTGTGGCTGCATTTGATGCTGTTGTTTCACCTCGACGTTTTGCAATAATTTCAATAAAAGAATAATACAACTTTTGGTTACCAAAAATCCAAATTTCTTATTGTGTTTTATTAATTACAAGAATTTAATTCTGAGAAAAATATACCTTACAATTAGTGTTTCTTGTTCTTCTTCTCCTCTTCGTATTTGTAGTGCAGTTCCATGCAATCAGTATTGGAAATATTAATCCAGCCGTTGGGTGTCATGTGATAGACACGGACAATACCACCCGAGTAGGCATCACGATAAGTGGCATGGTAAATAGCACGACGACCCAATTCTTGAGCTGCTTCATCCTCTAGATCCCAATGGTAACCAGAATCCAAAACACCAAAGGCATATATGGAACCACTGCCAACCGAGAAAACATTGCCTGGGGTACGTGAACCTTCAGAATCAACATAGTATAGGCCGGGACCTCTCTTGTCATAGCCAGCCAACATCATGCCCATACTCAGACCCATGCCTTTGTATTCATGTGCAATATTGGCCATAATTTTACTGGCGGCTGCAACAGAAATGCGTTCCTTGTTCCTCAGCTCATGTAAACGGCATTCCTTGGCCAAAACACGATCCCAGTAAACACAATCGGCAGCACCACCAGCCAATGTGCCCAACAAGAATTGATTAATCTCCACAATTTTCTTCATGGTCTGTGAACCAATGAACTGACCACCAGTGGCACGGGAATCCACAGCCAATATAACACCTCCCTTGTATTTGAAACCCAATGTTGTGGTACCATGATCAAATTCAATTTTGATGCCTGTCTTATCACTGCTCGCCTGGATTTTGTTTAGATTTTCAACGGGATTCTCGAATGGTGGTGCCTGCAAAACGTATGGATTCATTAGATTGGAGACATAACGTTGACTTTCTTGCTCCAAATCGGATGTGGTAAAGTTGCGCATTTTCATGTAAGGCGCATCGGAGATGTTGCAAATTTCAGCCAAAGCCATGATTATTTGTATTTATTCTTAAAAAAATTGAACAATTTGCCGGAGTATTCCTTCGTTGGAGAATGACAAACAAGAAATTTGGTTTGCTAGTGATTGGCAATTTTTTGCATTTTCGATTGTTTGCGTTATCGATAGTTTTGATTTCATCGAAAGGGGGAAATTTAACAGGGTACCAAAATGAAAGGCGTTCAACGTTGTTATGTTTTTTTAAAACTTTAACATTAAATATTTAATTGGTTCTTAATCCAGAAACTGGACTTTGAAACCCCACATTAAGGAGAGAAACATTTATCTTAGCGTATTCTTGTTCTTATATTGGCATTTCAATCTACAGAACATAGTAAATAGCAAATGATACCGTACTTTCAGTCATATCTCAATTAGAAAAAGTAGAACAAAGCTTCCTCCTAAATACATTGTTTACTTAACAAAATAAAGGTAAAAATACATAAAAAGCTTATTTGACTGGTTTCACTGGAAAAGAACAAAGGAGTGTAAGGCCTAAAATCGAACTAAATCAACCTAAGCCTCCTTTGTTGACTTAAGAAAGTCAAAAAATGTTTTATGTATTCTCACCTTAAGGCTCCAGTATAGATTTTCACCTTTCCTAGTTTCTTTGAAGTTTAATAATTTTCCTAAGGAAATTATGTATTATATATTATTGATTATTTTATCACGTATATTCTATTTCAAGAATTTTGATGCCAATAATAAATAAATGTTTTGTTGCTATATTTTTTTATTGGTAAATCTAGTAAAAAAAGAGGAATTTTACATTCGCTCTGAGGGAAACGCTTTGCCCGGAAAGTACGGGAAAGGAAATCTAGTAAAAAAGCCAATCAGATGCGTCTAATAGTAAGAAGTAAGTATAGTAGTTTGTGTTCCCTCGAATTTTACCATGTCTTTAAATGAAAGCTAATGCCATAAAGTGCGTCTGGTTGCATTTCCTGCAGGAATTGTCTAAAAACTTCTTTCTTAGAGAGATAGGTAGTTTTATTTCCATTTCAAGCTGTGAAAATAAAACAGTCATCCTTGCAAAAACTTGCAAACAATCAGCTGATTTGTCAAAACAAACAAAACCATTTTTGCGCCATAAACAAAAAACATTTACATCTGCGATTCCGAAAATAAAGATGTTTTAAAATTGTTAAACCAACGGAAGAAGAAGGTGAGTTTCAAGTAAATGCATTGGTAAAATTGGCCAATTCACAATTTTTAAAAAAGATAGTTTATTGACTGCTGAGTTATCTCAACCAGTTTTTATATACCTATAACATGACTTGCTAAATTTTAAATTCTCAATACATTCTTTTGATGAGATTATCTCTGGAATTACTATTATTTGCACACACACCCACATATACGTATGCGTGTAATTTTTACATGATGTAATAAACAAATAAACACAATGTTTTGTTTTCCTCTTGTTTTGCAATATGCAATTGACGAAGTAACTGCGAAGCAGTGTCAAATGCAAATAGCAAACAATTAAAGTGATAGACATTTGGACAGATGAATAATTGATACGTGATAACACACGCTGCTAATATTAATAAAATATTAGACAACATTCTATGGTTCTGTCGGTTTTGTTGTGCATGCATTTGCGCTAACACATTTTGAAATGACCGGTAAAATAATAATCTACTATCATTGCACTTTGTTGACGTTGATTAAATAAGAGGGAGGTATTAAGTGATTTTGTTTTGAAATGTTACTTTTACAACAATCAAGCTTTCTTTAGGGTATGCAGTGTAGAATTCGTAACATGATGGGATTTTTTTTAATGACTAGGAGCATTACATATGTCATTTATCTTTGCCATGTAAATATGAATTTTTTTTAAAAATCTCGGTTTGACAAAACAAACAAAAACAGAACCTTCAAGAATCTAGTTTTTAACATTTGTTTTCGATATCATAAAGGGGAAATCGGGAAAGTTTTAAATTCTAGCAGTTCTGGAACGGACCAATAAGTTCAAAATTTCATTGAAATTTACATGGTAGAACTATGAAGGTAAAGTCATGTAAACATATGTTTAATTTTTTTTCAAATTTATACATTTGACATCATCTCATTGTCAAAATCTATATTCATAAATCCATTGTATACACACAAAACCAGAGATGGCAACTGCTTTTTATGCATTGAAATTTGAAAAGGTAAATTACAGAAAATGCATTTAAATTTGAAATAAGGTTACCTTTGTTTCATTGTACCATGGAAACTTAGTTCTCATTTGTGAATATACAACGAATTTAGAATTTGACAACTAGATGTTGTCAGAATAATAATTAAAAAAGGCAAGCGTTTGGTACAACATCTGCACAAGATTACCTTCTTTATTCTACCATGTGTATGGCATAAATAATATTAAGTATAATGCTAGGAACACAATTGGAGCGAACGACGAATTTCGCCCTACGCGGCGACAAAATGAGCCGCGAAAATTCGTCGTAAGGAACACAATACCGACGAAATTATAAAACAGCTGATGAAGTTGTTTACTTTTTGCTCATTTGTTGACTACAATGAATTATACAAGAACACATAATTCTTTACGTTCTCTATTATAATTTCACTTATGTCCATCTTCTCTATTATAAATTCACTGATATCCATCTTCACTCAGGCGCAAGTACACAAATAAATAAACAAATTAATTATGTTTTTTTTATACGAGTAACAGATAGTAGAGTGACCATAACAAATTTTAAAGTAAAAAGTAACTTTATTTACTAAAACACATAAAATTCGTACAAGTATGGCCACCTTGTACTGTTTTGTTCGCTGGTCGCCGGCGTATGAAATAGAAATAAAGCTAATTGAGTTCGCGGCGACCGACGAAATTTTCGCCGGTGCCGTGATTGTGTGCACTTCCATATACACATATGTGTTTTATTTTTGACGACGAACATACGCCGCGAAAAAATTCGTCGTTCGCTCCAATTGTGTTCCTAGCATAAAGGTGTGAGTACATAAGCAGCATGAAGTCTTCGAATGGCCTACTTTTTGAGCCGCAATCGAATCCTGCCGTCGTTTCCCCTTATAATTTTAAATTAATAGGCACCGTCAACTTTAGGCCCCTCTACGACAATAGTGGTCTGTTCCAGATCTGCAAGAATGTAAAAGTTTTTACTACGATAACCGATTGTGATGTCGAAGAAAATTACAAAACTAGAACATACCATTAGCAGAAGAATAAAGGTAGTCGCATCGACACAGCAGCTGGGACAATGAACTGTCAAACCAATTTTGAAATTTTAAATAAACAATTATTCAAATTCATAAAAATTGTTGAAAAGTATATCATAACAGCCTTCGATTGGCGTCGTATAATAAAACATAAAAAATTTATTTCTTAAAAAAAAAAAACTTTTAAAAATTTTTGACATATCTATGTTCAAATGATGCGTCTACCTTTATTCTTCTACCATGGGAACATGCCATAGTTTTAACCACTTATACAATATTTTCGTTGCCACCATTTTGGGGAAAAGAAGTTTCATTTAACAAATTTGAAAGTACGCCCTAGTTCAAGTTTCCCCATCAAAAAGTACTGCCCATCCTGCATATATCAATTGAAAAAAAATCTTGAAAGGGCAACCCTATTTTATAGGTGTGTAAACAATTTGTTTTATTGAAATGCTATAAAAGATATTTCGAAAAATATAATTTCACTTAGTTTAAAAGAAAAACGTCTTCTGTAATGTCATATTCGCTGCACGGGCCCAAATACAAAGGATAACATTTTAAAAGGATAATCTAAAAAAATAAGCTTCAAAGTGATCTCGGAGAAAACAAGTGACACAAAGGTCCTTCGAGAGGATTTAAAAAAATAAATATAAAATTTCCAAAAAAATCACTCGAATATTTTTAAGTGTTTATTTACATTTTATAAAAATCCTCTGTAATTAGACAGTACACAAATCATTATAAGTAAATTACAAAGAACAAATAAAAATAAAAACAATTGTGGAAGCACTTCATAAAAAACACCTCAGATAAGATGATTGCTTCGAGTGTTCTATTAGCCATTACATTTTTGCTCAGCGCTTTGTATTTTTGGTGTCGCCAAACCTACCGTTATTGGCAGCGTAATGGTATACCCTATAGTAAACCTACTATGTTCATTGGCAACACCAAGGAAGCATTTACCTTGAAATCTAGCTTCGGTTTACATTTGTCAAATATTTACAATGAACCGAAAGTACGCGATGAGCCTGTCGTTGGAATATACATATTCAATCAACCCGGTTTGGTTGTACGCGATCCTGAGCTAATTAAATCCGTTTTAATAAAGGATTTTCATTTATTCACCAATCGTTACGGCCAGTCTGATCCTCATGGTGATGTTTTGGGTAATAATAATATGTTCTTTGCCCGCAATGCCTATTGGAAGGAGTTGAGAACGAAAATTTCACCGGTGTTTACGAGTGGAAAGGTGAAACAAATGTATCCTTTGATGTTGGAGGTAATAATATATTTTATTATTTTGTGCAAAAACATGCAGTTATGTTATTAAGGATATGTTAACATTCTCGCCCATAACCTGTTCATTTATAATTTAATGAAATTTCCATGGTAGAAGAATAAAGGTAGATGCATCAACGCTGGGAACATTGATATGTCAAAACTTTTTTAAATGTTTCTTCAAAAATAAATAGATTTTTATATGTTTTCTTATACGACGTCATTCGGAGGTTATTATAATAAGCGTTTTCAACAATTTTTACAAATTAAAATAATTTTTCATTCAACATTTAAAATTGCAAAATTGGTTTGACAGTTAATTGCCCCAGCAGCTGAGTCGATGCGCCTACCTATATTCTTCTATCATGGAAATTTCTATGGAAAATATATAAATATAAAAAAAGAAAAGGTTATTTCAAATATGCATACCCATCTCTGCATTTTTTGTAACTTACCTTATCAAATTTCACCGCATAGAAAAAGGTTTCCATCTCTGATGTGTTTATATACAATAGATTTGTAAATATAATTTTTGACAATTAGATGATGTCAAATGAATAGTTTTGGAAAAAAATGTGACCATGACAAAATTATTTTTTTGTCAAAATTTTACATTTGACAGCATGTCACTGTCTAAATGTTTATTTAAAAATCTATTTTATATAAACACATCAGAGATAGGAAACTGTTTAATTTTACAAGGTCTATTACAAAAAAATGCAGAATTGTATATTATTATTATTTAAAATGAGGTTACCTTATATAATTCTACTATGACAAAATTCAATTAAAACAAATATTAAAAAAATGATAATTAATTACGTTTTCAAATGTCTTCCCATTTTTTAGGTCGCCTCTCAATTGGAAAACTACTTGTCACAGAAGGGAGATCATTTCACAACCGAAGTCAAGGAGATTTGTGCCCTCTTCACCACAGATTTAATTTCGACAATTGCCTTTGGCATTAATGCAAATAGCATAAAAAATCCCGATGGCGAATTCCGTTCACAATGTCGTAAATTTTTCCTCTTCACCCTACCAAGAGCTATCGACTTCTCTGTGGCATTTTTCCTGCCAAAATTTGTCTCCCTCTTACGTGTGAAAATATTCCCCAAAGATTTTTCCAAATTCTTACGTTCCACCATTACCCATGTTATGACCGAACGTGAACGTACCGGCATTCCGCGAAATGATTTAATTGATATCCTTGTGGCGCTGAAGAAAGAGGCAGCCAAGAATAATCACAGTTTTATGCAAAATCATGATTATTTAGTTGCCCAGGCCGCCGTCTTTTTGACTGCTGGCTTTGAGACATCCTCGTCGACGATGGCTTTTGCTCTCTTCGAAATGTCAAAGAAACCTGATCTGCAGGATCGTTTGCGTCGAGAAATCTGTAACGCGTTATTGAGTGAAAAGAATGGAACCTTAACTTATGAGCAGATTAACAGTTTGGAATATTTAAATATGGTGGTGGAAGAGACATTACGCTTGTATCCGGTGCTCCCATTTTTGGATCGACAACATCAAAAACCAGCTGGGGTATCCAAGGGTTTTACTCTAAAGCCATATTATGATTATACTCTGCCCGATGGAATGCCAATTTATATACCAATCTATGCTTTACAACGTGATCCAAAGGTGAGTTAAACGTCCTTCACGCATAACAAATCGAGTGGATTTTAACTGTCAATTACAATGCGTATACGTCAAATAAAATCCACTGGATTTGAGAAACACATGGTCTGTTCCAGAAACTGCAAGAATATACTAGTTTTGCAATTTTTTTTCGATATAATAAAAGCTGCATCGGCACAGCTGCTGGGACAATTAACTGTCAAACTAATTATGGAATTGACATTTTTGAATTAAAAAATTATTCAAATTTGTAAAAATTGTTACAAAAAAACATGCATAACGTCGTGTAGGAAAACATATAAAAATCTATTTTTTTGAAGAAACATTAAAACGTTTTTGACGTATCAATGTTTCCAAGGGTTGATGCAGCTACCTGTATTCTTCTTCCATGATTTGACGTATACACAAGGGAATTGATACTTGAAATTCACTAGACTTGGTGAGTGTAAATGTACTCTAAGCAACAGTGACTCAATTGTCAACTCCTTTGCAAATTTGTCAAATGTGTCATCCATGGCAGAAGAATACAGGTAGATGCATCAACGCTTGGGAGCATTGATATGTCAAAAAAAAATTAAATGTTTTTTCGTATATAAGTAGATCTTTAAATATTTTCTTATACGACGTCATTCGGAGGTTATTATAATTCTCGTATTTCAGCAATTTTTACAAATTTAAATAATTTTTCATTCAACATTTTCAATTCCAAAATTGGTTTGACAGTTCATTGTCCCAACAGCTGTGTCGACGCATCTACCTATATTCTTCTACCATGGTGTCATCTTCAAGGTTAATCTGGCAAAGCGCTCTAATGTAAACATACTATAAGAGACAATTAATATTAGCTCCGTTCCAGATCCAGCAAAAGTCCAACAGGATTGTATTTTCAAACCGAAGTCATTATTTAAGCGTTTATCTATTTTAGCCTTTAGCCATATGAGGAATTTTAAAATGTTTCGTTTCTACATTTTTACCAGTTTTCAGTTAACATACTTTGTGGTAAATTAGGTTAGCATTATTTATTTACGTTTTTTTTCTAAAATAAATCTAGACACCATGCGCCAATTATTTTTAATAAAGATATTAGCTGTCGGTCTTTCAATTGTCATTGTATGAAAAGTTCAGAGGCAAATGAGCGATAAAATAGGCAACAATTAATTTTCAAGTATTGTTATACATATGCCATTAGACGATTTGTAACCCATTCAACCTCGAAATCAATCAATCAAATCTGATCCCCAAAAGAGATAACAGAAACGTTCTACTAATACAATGAACTCTATACTAAATAAAAGACCATACTAATTACATATAATTTTCAATAAATTAAAACGCATTATTCGTTTTTGTTTTTTTTTTTTATAGTATTGGCCCAATCCCAATGAATTTGATCCGGAACGTTTCACAAGTGAAAATAAAAAATCGCAAGTGTCTATGACCTACATGCCCTTTGGCACTGGACCGCACAATTGTATTGGCAGTCGCATTGGTTTGCTGCAAAGCAAATTGGGTTTGGTACATTTCTTAAAGAATCATCGTGTCGAGACATGCAATAAAACACCAACATGTGAACAGTTTGATCCCAAAGCCTTGGTACTGCAATTTGAACAGGGTATAACACTGAATGTGGTGCGTGATCAACTCTATGAGAATGCCAGAAAACAAAATTAAGTTAAATTATTAAAATTGTTATGGAAAAATAAAAAAACAGAAAATAAATGTGTATTTATAATATCTTACTATTAAGTTCTTGTTGTAATCTTATTGGGAAATTATATAAATAAATAAACGTTTTATTTATTAAAACAATTATTTGTTTATCTTTTCAGGAATCATGCTTGATAAAGGAAATAAATAAATAAATTTATTAATAAATTGACTAATTATGACATGCATAACATGTGTATGCAAACATTCATTCATATGTCTCTCTCTGTCCCCTTTCTTGCATGCGCAAACTGATTGTAATAGTAGCTGACGCATAACTTGATAGATTGTTTTATAATTATAGTTAGAAGTCAATGTACTGCTTACTGTATGTTGCGTTTCAATTATAAGATGTTTAGAAAATACCCATGCATCTTAATCTCCCAGCGAGCGATTTGTCATGCAATGCAAAAAGTCGTATGCATTTAATAACAAGTTTGTTAAATAGAATTTATCTTTGCAAATCTGAATTTTGCCTGGGGGTAGTGAAAGTATTAGAACTGGAAAATTCGATTTACAATTGTCAATCTATTTGCATGCACACGTTTTTGTTAGTTTCCTCATACCATGTTCACATTATGAAATGCATTCAAAAATGAATAAAGGTGATATCACGTCATGCAATACGTTTGTTTGGTTACTTTTCCTGCAGGAATTGTCCAGCAGCTTCTTTCTGTGAGAGTAAGATAGTTTTATTCCCTTTTGCAAGAAAAGTGTGAAAAGTAAACAGACGGAATTTCAGCAAAAATTTCCAAGCAATCAGCTGATTTGGCAAAACAAAACTATTGGCATGGTACAATGAAATAAATTTCAACTTAGCATTCCCAGCTCTGCATTTCAAGTTACCTTGTCAAATTTCAAGGCATAAAAATAGTCCCCATCTCTGACGTGTATAAAATGGATGAATGAATGTAGACTTTGAGAATGAGATGTAAAATTTGAAAAAATTGTAAACATATGATTACATGACTTTACCTTCTTTGTTCTACCATGACAATTGGACCACATTAAAAGAAATAAATGAAGCACACACATTTCAAAAGTGAGATGAAAAAACAAAACAACTGGGCATGCGATTTCCAAAATACAGATGTTTTCAAATAGCTTGTCCGAAAATGAATCGGCGAAAGGAAAGGAGGAGTTCCAAATGTTTACATAAGGAAATTTGACAGGAAGGATTTTCAAACTCTGTAAAAAAACTGTCGATATATCTCCCTCGAGCTGCTCTTCTCTTTCGCAGAACTTTTGTGTCAACAAGCCCCAGTAAGAATTTGCAACAGTGGTTACAAATTTTGTGAGTAATCTGACACACCTAATATTCATTTATTTTTTTTTTTTATTTTTTTTTTATTTATAAATCCGATGATTTTTGCACTGTTCCAGAATATGCAAGAATCTGCTAGTTTTCCAATATTTATTATTTCTTTTGATATCAAAAAAGGGAAATCGATTATTGTAGTAAACATTTTTTACATTATTGCAGTTCTAGAACAGACCATTTATTATTATTGCTCTGTTCCAGAACATGCAAGAATCTATTAGTTTTGTAAAAAATCAATACCTGGGCATTTCTTTGATTACATTTTATTATAAGTCAATGAAATGCATGGTAGAAGAATATAGCATCAATGCTGGGAACCTTGATATATCAAAAAAGTTAAAATGTTTTTTTTTTTTTTTTTCAAATATAAGTAGACTTTTACATTTTTTCTTATAGGACGTCAAATGGAGATTATTATAATATGGTCTTTAATAATTTTTAACAAATTTGAATAATTTTCATTAAAAATGTTAAATTCCAGAATTACTTTTGACAGTTCATTGCCCCAGCAGCTGTGTCAATGCGTCTAACTGTATTATTCTACTATGATGAAATGTTGCTACCAGTCTGTGTCCACTTCAATTGATCTGTCATCTGTCACAAGCCCTAGCAACGTGTTTATCCTAAGGCTACGTTGTGGCTTGGAAATTAGCTTCAATGTAAACGAAGCCTTAATTTGGGGGAATGAAACTGTCAGACCACATATCATATTATGTGGCGTTTCCACTGCACTTGATTCGCTCTCTATTCGTTGTTTGACCCTTAACTATAAAAAAAACTACTTAATTCTTCACACAAAATTTCCTGAGCGAACACTCATATTTTTACGTTGTTCAAATCAAATCACTCTCAGAACAACGAAAAAATATGTCCCATCCCTAACAAATGAGAGCATTTATCGAAAAAATAAATTATGACATTTAAAAATTAAAAATAGAAAAATTTAATGAAATTTTAAAAATTTTTGGGAAGACTTAAAATTATGAATGAAAACTACAATGTTGAATGGCGTATGTAAATTCAAACAAAAGTAAATTTTGTTTTCTCTCACATTCGAGGTACGCATTTGGTCCACAAGTTGAAATTCCCACAGAAAACTACAAACAAAAGAGGCAATATTTTCAAAATATTTCCATCAGCAGAAAAAATGTTTGACAAATGTCTCTCCAGCAGAATTTAAAAATGGAAAAACACAAAAATATGTTCAAAATGTCAACATTTACATAAAAAGTTGAAAACGTGAATGAAAATTGTGAAATTATTGATATAAAAAATTTTTGGGAGGAAAGCAATAATTTCTTCTATTCTTATTAGTGAGAATTTCATGTATTTTCGTATAAATTCCCATTAAAATCAAGAAACAAAAATTTTGAAAAAGGGAATTGTTTTACTCTGAATTACGAATCGTGCCGTATGAACGGGTTAATTCGTGTACCTAATTCTGAGAGCGAACAACGTTGTTCGGTTTCCAATGGAAACATGCTATTAGTACATCACTATCAAACTTATACCGCCTTTACACCCAATTTAAGACAAATATGTTTAAGGGCTTTTACGTCATTTGTGATAAACATCTATTTTGCTTTTAAAAATACAACCAATAGTAAAATAATTGAAATAATATCGAAAATTTTGTAACGAGAAAATAGCTTTTTCATCTATCCCATCAACTCGATCCTAGTATTTACCGAATTCGTTATGTCTGAATACTGAGGTCTAAAACAGATCAAAGATTAAATCGCGACGTCAAGATTAAAACTTTGGCCTGTTATTATATTATTTCTTTTTAGATATTATAACGTTTTAGGACATGTTTATATTAGAAACTTTGCTGGGCTAATAGTACGTTTACACATAAAAGGGGTTACCCACTGGATTTGGATTAAAATTTTCATATCCAATACTTAGGCTGGAAATACATAAAGAGCATATTTCGTTGGCTTAAGTCACCGGCTGGCTTCTTCGTAGATGAACAAAGGAGTTTTAGGTTGACTTAGTTCGATTTTGGGCCTAGGCTCCTTTGTTCATTTCCGAAGAAGCCAGCCGATGACTTAAGTCAGCCAAATATGCTCTTTATGTATTTCCAGCCTTATACTTCAAATAAATCCTCTTAAGGTAAGTTAAACATACAAAAAACTCTAACATAAACATGGTATAAGCTACGTCATGAAGAACAAAAATATATATTTACTCCAAAAAACTCAGAAACAAAAGTAAACGATAATCGTAAGATTGCATTTCGATGACATTGCGTGTCTCAATCAATTTTCAAGTTGTTACAATTCCCAGTTTTTTTCTATTGTATAACATTGAAAAATGACAATTACCCAAACCACATGAAAGCGAAGTTCGGAACTTTAAGTGTTTACTATTTCTACAAAGGTGATCAATTGCAAAGTTAACTTCAATTTTATCGCAACATATATTCAAAGTACGCAGTTTTATATTAGAAACGGATATACATTTTGGAATTTAAGAAATTTTTTTGAAAAACTAAAACAGAACAGATTCCTTGCGTCGAGGTAAGAAATGTTATTGAAGCTTGGATTTAGAGTGAAAGTATCCTTCATCAACTGAAAGCTTCATTGACAGAAACCTGAGTTTTTGTTGGAAATCTGACGGAAGTGACGAAGAAAAAGTATCTTTACTCTAAAGATGTGGGTACCTAAGCAGCATGAAGTCTTCGCATGGCATAGTTGCATCGACACTGCTGCTGGGACAATGAACTGTCAATCCAATTTTGGAATTCAACTTTTTGAATGAAAAATTATTCAAATTTGTAAAAATTGTTAAAAAAAAATGCTTATCGTCACAACCTATTTTTGAAAAACGTTAAAAAAATGACATATCAATGTTCTCAAGCTTTGATGCATCTACCTGTATTCTTCTACCATGCATATCGTAAAGCGATGCCAAAAGCGCACTCGAATCCTGCCTTCGTTTTGCCTTATAACTTGTCATTAATATGCCTAGACATGATGCCAAGCTGCTTATGTACCCACACCTATATTCAGATAGATCATTATCCTGTTTTTAATAAAAAAAATACTTCTATATCGGACGCCGGAAAAGGCGTTTTATCTAAAAACCATTTCTCAATCTTTCTCCCTCTCTTCATTTTCAGATTCTCTAAACTATGACGCTGATTATTGCTACAGCACTTCTCATATTCCTTATATACGTATTGAAAGTGTATTTGAACTATAAACTGGATTATTGGAAAATACGTAACATTCTGTATGTCCGACCTTCACCTCTGGTGGGTAATCTAAAAGATCTTTTCTCTATGAAAATTAGCTTTGGTGAACTTTTTGCAAATCTATATGCAGATAAAGACTTACAAAATGCCCCCATTGGGGGAATATTTTTGCTGCATCAACCCGCCTTAATATTACGTGATCCCGCATTAATTAAATCCCTTTTAATAAAAAATTTTGACAAGTTTCAAAATCGTTATGAGGCAGCAGATGCCAGACATGATGCCATGGGAGCTTTAACATTACCCTTATCAAAATATCACATATGGTGGGGTTGTCGTAAGAAAATGTCGGAAATGTTCACTACGGGTAAAATAAGGTTCCGCATGTATCCCCTTATGCTGGAAGTAGTAAGGGAATTGGAATTGCTCATAGCCAGACGGTTGCAGGAATCACATCAAAATCCCAATAAAGGTGTTATCATTGAAGTAAAGGAAATGTTTTCGCTATTTACAACCGATATAACTTCGATTCTTCACTACGGAGTCAATGTAAAGGGTCTGAGACAAGGTCACTCAATTTTAAGACAACAAACATTGGATTTGTTCAATGTAAACCTCTTCAGACTATTGCATTTCTTCATTATCTTCTTTTGTCCCCACCTAACGCATTGGTTTCGATCCAAGGTATTTAGTAAAACTTATGCCGAATTTATGCGTAAATTTACCTCAACCATATGCAAGCAGAGATCCCAGTTTACATCTCCAAAATCCAAGGGAGATTTAATTGATGTTTTATTAAAATTTCAAATTGAAAATCATCAGGATCCTTTACATTATAGTCAACACAAGGATTTCATAGCCTCTCAAGTGGCCATATTTTTGTTGGCAGGTTTTGAAACCTCATCCTCAGTTTTGGGATTTATTCTTTATGAATTAGCCAAACAACCTGATGTACAGGAAAAACTAAAACTAGAATTAAGAGATGCTTTTGGGCAAAAATCTTCACTTTCTTATGAAGAACTTCAGGCGTTGCCCTATTTAGAAATGGTGCTGTGTGAGGGTTTGAGAATGTATCCAGCTGCAGCATTTATAAATCGTGAATGTACCGCCTTGTCAGGATTTCGTTTAAATTCCGATTTATTCATACCCCATGGAATGCCGGTTTATGTGTCAATATTGGGCTTACATCGTGATCCAAAGGTAAGTCAATTTGCGTATTGAATTTGGATATTCATATGAGATTTATAATTTTGCAGTATTGGCCTGAACCAGAAATTTTCAAACCGGAACGCTTTTTATTTAAATCGCACAAGTTTGACTCAACTATTTATCAGCCTTTCGGAGTTGGACCGCATGCCTGTATTGGCAGCCGTTTAGGCCTTTTACAAGTCAAATTGGCTTTGGCCCATACCATGAGACGTTATTCTGTTAAAACTTGTCCACAAACTGTGAAGAATATTAAATTCGATCCAAAATCATTTATGCTACAGGCCAAAGGTGGAATATATTTGAGGTTTATCAGTGATGATTAAAAACCGTACAAATTGTTTGATTAAGAGCTGTGTAAATGTGTCATTCAACGTGTTTAAAGTATTATTTTAAACATAATAATTTTATTGTATATTGAATAAAAAACTTAGATAATACTTTTTGGTTAAACAGAAAGTCTTTTGTATTTAACTGTGATGCACATTTTAGTCTGAGAGATTTCTCGCATTAAAATGTATGGATTATAAATAAAATACAAATCTATCACTAAACTGCTATCTACTTATGTAAATGTTTTTATTTATTTTTATTTTATTGAAAGAACTTAGGAATAGTAGTGATTTGTTCAAACACTTCAGTAGATTAAACTGAATTACATAGTGTAAAGCGCCTTTAATTATTTGAATGGTCTTATTAGAGCGTCCTCAATTATTAACTCTTAAACATCTTATGCTTTATGGAAATATTTATCAATTATTTTCGCTATTGGTTATAAAAATATGCAACTCATAAATTCATAATAAACAATTAAAAAAAAATAAAAATAAAAAATCAATTAAAATTAAACGGTTAATGTGCATAAACGCCATCTATATTTCCGCCCCTCTTCATAACAACAACTATTCTAACTGCAGCCAACTTCACCTTGTTTGAACGAAAAAAGGCGCCATATTTTGACATTCGAAGACAAAAGATAAACCACCACCATCATCTTGCGATCATCATTGTGTATTGCCGGAAAATATAACGTTCGAATTCCAACAGATGAAAGCGTCACTCGCGTGAGTAAACGATCAAAAAAATCAGATATAGACAAACGTTCGAATTTTTGTGACTAATTTATTAAACCACTACCCATCATCCACTGTGCAAAAATGTCTAACATTTCGGCAAAGAAAGTCTTCATCCAGATCGAGTCGGCGGCCGAACAACAGGAAAATCTGAAAAATCAAAGGAAAACCCTGAAAGTTTTACAGGGAGTAGCCACCGATAAGGAGAACTTGACTGGACGTCCACAAATTGACAAGCTGAGTCGCCTTAAAGCAGCCACTGAAACCACATTGTCTGCCAGCACAGACTATGCGAAACGCAAAAAGATCGAGACACGAGTTGCTGAGACTCAAACGAGTCCCAATAAATCTTCAACCAAAGACGAAACGTCGACGTCGAAGAAGATCACCGCCGAAGACCTAACCGGTGAGGCCAAGCCCGGTGAACATTATTGGGAACGTTTGGCTGAGAAACGACGCGAAGCCTTGGAACAAAGCCTCGATGAAAATCAGCGTCTCTATGAACGTATTGAAGGTTTGGAGGAGGAATTGAATACTTCGCGCCAGCAGCTGGAAGAGGCCAAACATTTGGTGGCTGTTCTTTCGGAAATGCTAAATGAAACCGAAGGCGACGAAGAAGAAGGTGTGGAAATTGAGGAAAAAGATCAAACAGAATCGAATGAAGATAATTCAGATGATTCCAATGATGCGACACCCACGAAAGAGGACAATTAGTGAGTGGTGGATGGATTAGCTAGCAATAACATAAACAATTATTCCACTACTTTAGTCGCTAAGTACCCACACAAAAGACTTAGAGGTTGGTGTAAAGAAAGATTTCACACGCGACCTTCTATATTTCCAAACAATTTCCTTAATGTTTAGAATTGAGTTTTATGCTATGTATTTGATTGATTTTTATATTCAATGTTAAATTTCCTTTTTTTAACTATTGTCACAAATAGCTGGCGTTGAACTTAAGTCCATGTTTAGCTACAACCATACTATTAATGTAAGTTAGTTTTTTTTTATTGTTTTTATATAAGATAACCGAATATCAGTTTGTAATCAAAAAAATCTATCAGTTGTCATCAACTATAGTCCTAAGGTATTTGAGAATTACGGACCAAACTTATGTTTCTCAATTTTGTTGCATATACTTGAAGAATCACAAATAGATTTAAGATTTTTTTCCCCAATGTAACCAACGACCATTAATGTATTAGACAAAAATAAAATCTTGTGTTATACTACTTTACGATCAATTGAAACCATTGTTATAAAGAAACGCTATTGAATTTTTTTTATCAACTATCTTATAGAAATATTTTAATAAATTAATTGTATTAACGAAGATAAATTGGTTTTATTCTTTTGCCTTTCATAGATATCTTTTATGCAATGTCTATGTTTTGAATGGGTTACATTATTTTTTATCCATTGAAAAGTCTATTAATCAACGTATACAGAAACGAAGAAAATTGTTCTTGTGTACCAATAAGGTTAAGAAAACCTTTAGACATATCATCGCTCATTTTCAACCACCACCATTGAGTTTTCCACAAAATCCCGTTCAGGTAGATAATTGTAACTGTGAAGTGCTGCAACCACGTAGCCTGTTTGAATTACGTGACATTAATTAGACAAAGGATGAATTGAATTTTCAAAACGATTTCAAATAGGTTGTGATCGACGTTTTACGGCGTAGTTAAAAAAGGGAATGGGTAGCAAACATAACCTCAATTTAAACCCGCCATTAGAAAAACTCAAATTATAGAAAATAGTAATTGTAAAATAGTGCTGCGATATAACCCTGTAGCTATATCAAACAGATATGAGTAGAATACACAATAACCATCTTTTGGTTGGAAAATATATCTAAGACGACCACATAGAAGAGAGAACGAAACCAGTCCAAAATTAAAAAAAAACTGACACTGCTTAATTGAATCAGAGTATTCTACAGAGGCACTTCCTGTAAGTAGATATGCCAAAACACCAATTCCTAAGGCTAGACAAGTCATGACACGAACCTGAAATAACTTGATAAGTCATTGACCGATCGAGACTTAAATTGAAAGTTATTTTCCTAATGCAGCACACAATTTTTGATTTCACTTCTGACACATTAATAAACCTATTTAAAATCGGATATGAAGCATTAATTTTCAATCACCGAAAACACGCAATTAACGACCATGAAAAAAAGAAATTACTCACCATTTAATTATCCCCGAAAGTTTAATTAAAATTATCTTAACCCCAATATGAATTGCATGCATAACTTGAATTATTCTTCAAAAATTATCCAAAAAGAAATATATGATTGATCTGTTATATTTTGAAAATAATAATAATAATATTTTATTTTTGAGACAAAATAATTTACAATAGAAATTCCCATATTATACCTTTATGTTTCGTTACTTATGAATCTCATTTTGTTTTTCATGCCACTTCATGCCATTATTTCATTTTAATGATCTTGGAAGCCAGATTTGAGAAACTTCTCTTCAATATCTTTGATGCGACAACGAACTTCGGGGGCCGAATCTTTTTGGAATTTCGGCAAGTTTTCGTCAAAGTTTTGTTTGATTACAGTCAAGTTTTTCATGTCCTTTACCTCGCTAAGGCGTTTGATTAGAATCAAAACAATTGAAAGAGCCTCTTTCCTTAGGCCAGTGTGGGGTATACCTAGAAAAGAAAAAGGGTACACAATCAATCTAATGTCCAACACTTTATTGAAAATCCATTCCACTCACCTGCTGCATAGCTGACAGCCGATAAAACACTTTCACATATCTTGGGCACAATAACATCCCTTTCCATTTCCTTGTCAACTTTAACCTTCTTTTCTTTGTTGCCAGCAGCATCGGATGTTACATCGTCTTGGTTATTTTCTTGCTTACCCAAGATGTGCAGACGCTCTGTGTATTTCGCCAGGGCAATTAGCAGACTTACCTGTACCGGTCGGGTATTGTCTACCAAAATTGTTGAGCAGCGTTCGGCAAACATGATTTGATATTTGGCCTGGGTATTGACAGAGTTGCGTGGCCATGCCTTGCCCAATGTCTCACACACCACTTCCTTTAGTTTATTTAAAATGGTGGCCCGTTTGTTGCGTTCATCTGTGGTTAAAACCTCTTCCTTGTCATCATCGGCGTCATCATCTGAGGTAGATAATTTCCGCAAGGCCTTCTTGTCCAATATCTTCCAAAGCATATTATAGACTTCCTCGAAACGATCAACTTCCAAATCCTCCAGAATATCACCCAAACAGGGTAAAACCAATGTCCGGTATTGGGGTTCTTCTTTGCGACATTCCTTCATGGCTGCCTCCACAATACGTTCACATACCTCGTGTTTGTGATCCAGGCCCTTACAAAGGGCAGCCAATGCTTGTAGTAAACGTTCTTTTCCCTGGAACGTTCGTCCTTGGAGGCCATTGATCAGTAAATTAATTAACTGTAAACGATCCTTCTCTTCCAAAGTGTCACGTAAACGTTTTGCTATTGTTTGTATGGCATTGGCTGCCTGCGCCTTTCTTGACCAACTGGCATCGTTGAGAGATTTCTCCAATTTCGGTACAATAACATTGAGGTTCATGCGTATGCCAGCATCGCCGGGACTAACTTCATTCCACAAGTCACGCCACGACTCAATATTTGATTTGTTATCCTCGTTTTGTTCCTCATGCATGGCAAAGAATATCAAAGGCAGTGCACTGTCCAAATAGTCTTTAATCAGCTCATTGTGACGCTTATTAATGGATTGTAGAACTTGTACAACCGCCGAACGATGTGAGGAATTGTCCATATACAATTCATCAAGTTTAAGGAACAAGTTGCGTATAGATTGTTCCTAGATTTGGGGGACAATAGTCTTCAAATATTTTTATTAAAAATGCATATATCTTCCTTACCTTTGCAATTCCAATTAAATGACCAATGGCACTGGCGTAATACTTCCTCACAGTGGCATTGCGATCCTTAAGACCCACAAAACAGGCACCCAAATATTTACCCACCAATGGTGTCATTTCCTTACTCAGTCGAATGCTTATCTTTAACGGAAATCAAAAAGGATGATATATATTTTGTGGAGGAAAAAACCTCTCATGACATACCAGACATATAAAATGGGCACAGGCAATTTTGGTGCCCAAATTTACGGTGGTTTTGACCAGGTCCAAAATGGCTGGAGTCATTTTTTCCAATGACTCATAGTCTATGAAACGTACACACTATTTAAAAAAGAAAACAAGTTATAATAAAAATAAATAAAAAACAAGAAAGTTGAATACCTTGGCCGTTGTCTCTGTGGTGTGATGCGATTTGGCTGCTTCGGCTCTAATGGAATCGACTTTCTCTTGGGCATCATGATCTGCACCCAGACGTGTTGAGAGATACGACAATTTTGAGGACTCTAATTCACCGGTGGCCTTTAAAAGGCATGGTATCAGGGATGGCAAATGGGGTGCTATTAAAGCTCCCGATGAATCAATCATTTCGGAAATGGTTTTAATGCTGATCTTGCGTATATCGGCCACAACATGTGTTACACCCGTTTCCAAAAGGAATGGCAGTATGGAAGAGGCAACAGCCGAGCCGGATTTACCATGATCCGAAGAGGCAGCAGTAACACAAAGCTGAAAAAACAATTGGAGAATTGTAATATAAAATAAATTTAATACTTTTCTGCTACACACCTTGCTAAGAAACAGGGCAGTGCCTTCGGCAGCCAAACGAGTGCCTTCGTGAATGTCATCCATAACACGGAATAGCTGATTCCATAACTCCTTTAGCTCCGGTTCGGGGACCTCATCTAAACAATAGATAAAAAATTAAGACTAGTTTTAGAAGTATAATTCCATTTACTTACCCACTTCCATGGCATTGCTTTTCGATGGTGAGGCTGGAGCACCTTTGCGCATCCTTTCCTCCGAGCGTAGACGCAGACCATTTGGCCTCCTCAGCAGATCTCGTACAGCCAAACAGCAAGCAATGCGAACACGCCATTCATTAAATGTTAAATTATCCAAAAGCTCCCGCAATATTTCCCAATAATATTGTTCCACCACTTCTTTGGGTTCACTGACAATTGAATCCCAAATAGAAATCATGGAGTTTTGAATTTTCGGTGTTGGATCGTATTTGTAACGGTAGAGTCGTGGTATGATTTTACTTAAATACGGTTGCATTTTGGCCTTTGTTTCACTGGAAAGGGATTTGAGGCCAAATGCTGCACCCAGCTTACTGGTCCAGGCAGCATTGTGATTGGCCAACTGCATGAATTGATAAATCATTTCCGGTTGATTGAGATCAGAGGCCAAGGAACATAGTTCTTTGTAGGTGGTAATGTTGCCACTGAGAGGACAAAACATTCAAATCATTAAGGAAATATAGAGAGCCAAAATTTGTGATAGTTACCCGGTTGGTGTTTTACCCAGCATACCCTCGGCAAAAAGTTCTGTGTCTTCATTTACTTTATTAACCTTGCGTTTGCCGCCCATTAATTGGTCCAGCAAGGAGTTGGCCAGTTCATTTTGACTTGTGGGATCTGAGAGATTGTACACCAAACCCAAGCCACGAGAAGCCACATCTTGGACAAATTCTTAAAAAAAATATGAAATCAAATTAATCCAAAATTGTACGACAAAGTTACGTTATAAACGCCTTACCACTATCATCCGACAATAGCTCCGTAAAAGCATATTGCAACATTTGCTTCTTATTGAGCACAGCTGGTCTATAACTGCAATTTTTGATTACGGCCAAAAGCCATACCGAACACGACTGGCGGCAATGGGGATTGGGTTCGGGTACCAAACGTATTAAGGAATTCAAAAATACCTCAAATGCTTCATCGCTGCAATGGGGATTGATAAAATCTTCCTTGGGTTTACCCTCACTTATATCATAGCCACACAGGGTCGTTGCAATAGCATCGGAAATTGCAATATTTAAAGCAGCGTCCTTTTGAATTTTCACCAAAGAAAGGAATTTCTCCAAATTTCGATGCGTAAAGTATTGGCCATCGCCAATGGCTAAATTTCCCAAACATTTTGCAGCTTCTGCTCTGATTTTGGGTCGTACCGAAGAGCTCTTTAAAAGTCGATGGACCACCGTGAATATAAAGTATTTTGTGGAACCAGTGGCCGCTGTAAAAAATGGACATTAAATTAATTCGCTACAAGAAATTGTAAAAAAGAAAAATTCCTAATAGTCTTACTGTATTCCGTCATTTCTTCGTCATCATCATCATTGTCATTATCAGGTTTCTGGAAGGTTATGGACAATTGAACATTTGGTATGGCTGTCCATTTGCTGATCATTGAGAAACATTTTGCAGCAGCAGATATCAGCAAATCCTGGGGTCCTTTTACCAAAAATTCAGCTGGAAATAACAACACATAATAAACATAAATAGTTTTCACAGAGATATTCCAAAAACGTTTCTTTACCTATAACTTTAATGGCATCGACGAATTGTGACCAATTCTGATAGTCTTTGGCCACATCAGATTGCTTATGTTTCTGGATTGTGCGGCTAAAGGCATGTCCCATTACCAACAACCAGCCATGTTTATGTTCCAATGATCTCTGGGCCAAATCCTTGAGACAATCGCCAATCTATAAAAAACAAGATCAGATTAGAAAACTTAATATTTGAACCATAGAATAAATACCTGAGCATTGAATTCATTTTCCTCAAAACCATAGGCCCACAGAATTCCCACAATTTGGGCCACATTTGAACGCATATCTTCCGATACATCCTTAAGGGAATTTGTTAGAGGCTCCAATAAATGCATTTGAGATTTACACAGCAAGTCCGGTGTAACACTTAACAAATCGTAGAGACACAATAAATTCGATTCATCTAAGGTATAGAAAAATTATAAATTAATTATAAAATGTTTCAACAAAACACATCGCCTTACGTCTTCTAGCCTCCAATGCCTTTTGTATAAATAACAAATATTGATGTAGTTCATTATTTTCCGATTCCTCATAGTTACACTGGATATATTGTTTTAGTTTGTGCTGATATTTTGTATCTCCTGGGGCACAGCGGGCACCAGCCGAATACCACAAGCAAATGCGTAAATAATCCAAAATCTAGAAATAAAAACAATCATAATTCAACAGCAATTTCAAGTGATTTTCAGCACTTACATCCTCATAAACCTCTAATGAAAATGGTAACTTTGTTCTTCCCACAACCACTGCCATGTTCTTTTTTAATCTCTTTTCGGCTATTTCGTTAACATGATGCATCATCGATTTAAAGCTGGGCAAGACAACGTGTCTTTGTTCGGATATTAGTTTATTGAAATCTTCAATATTTTTATCATCATCCAGATATTCAATGGAGGATAACATTTGATAGTTTATGTGGTCCTTTTTGGAAACACCATACAGATATGATGTTACATTCTCACGCAATGAGTTACTAAAATATAAGACAAATAAATTCTGTAAAAATTTTATCCATAACACAATTTTTCTCACCGCTCTCCAGCTATCAACAGCAATAGATATCTCGATGGTGCATAATATTCCGGATAACATGTGGTCAAAAATATACTGGTAACATTTTGTACAATATTTAGCTTAGATTCTGCATTGTCGGAAAGCATGGCCAATAGTAAATGTTGTTGGCCGGTCAGTTTTACCACTTCATCGGTGGAACCATCTTCAGTTTTGTGTTCTTCTGGCTTCCAGGCAAAAGCCGGAGCCATTGCCACCAAAGCTTCCCTGATGGAGGTGTGTAGATCGGGTGGTGAGTTTGTTAAATGATTAAAATAGGATAGCACAATTTTCAAATCCTGATTGACGGCCGTGGGGCATGTTCGTGAGAGCTGGGCCAATGCAGAATAGGCTGCATTTTGCACATCATTGGGCTCCGTGGAATCTTTGCCAACCAGTTTCGAAAAACCAGTCAAAAGTACCTTTGATACCTTGTTGATAATTTCCAAAGGTCCTCTGCAAGGAATACACCAAATTATTTAAATTCAAATATGCCATTAAAATAACTTACTCTTTAATGAGATTTTCAGCAAACTGCAAGGATAACACCTTACACTTTTGATTGGTATTTGTACCAAATAGGCCTTCAAACACCACCTGGATACCTTTGGGTACACTTATACCCTTGCCATGGCATTTAATGAGATATAATAACAATTTTTGCCTTACTCGGGCACAGCAAGGCGTTGTCTTACGTTCAGCAATATTTGAGCCATTTCCCGAAAACAGAGAATACAAAGGCATGGTGACATGAGGATCAGTAAAATCCAGAACTGTAACTACTTTACTAAGCTCTGCAATGGCTGGTGTGGCCACACTGAAACGTGTATCAGCCGAAGCCAAAACCAACAGAAGGAAAATATCCAAATCACTGAACATGCCGGAGCATATGAAACGTACAATGCCCTTTTTAATCTGGAAGTCAAAAGGCATTAGTTTTTGTTAATAATGTAATCAGAATAAAACTAATTACATTTTCCAATTCCTCAGCCTTCCAATTATTGACTGTGACCCGTTTAAAAGAGTAGGGACTCATGCCCGGTGGTACACCCTGCTCTTGGGTAACACCATAGGGCAAGAGTAATACATCTTGCAACAGGGATAGAAAGTTTTTCTTTATTTCAGGTTTGTCATCCAAATTTAAAACTTCCTTACGCTGTGCCGGATCATCGGGTAGTTTAATGTCATTCATGTCAGCCAAAATTAACATGAATAATCTGCAAATAAAATTAAAACACAGCCGCATAATGTGAATTCTTTTCCATATCACACTTAGATGTAGTTACTTGTCTTGATAATTTTCCAATTTGCCCTCACAGCCAATCAGCTTTGCTGCCAACTGTGAACGAGATTCAATGCTCAAACGAGGATATCCCATGGTTATGAATATGATGGCGAAGTTCTGTAAGAATGGTGAACTGGCTGAGGCCTTGTATTGATCAATTAATGCCTCAACGGGAATTTGGACCAATGGTCTGGAGCTCAATCGTCGCTTGATATGAGTCAGTACCTCTACAACCTAAAGAAAATATGTTCAAGATTTATGTTCACAACTTGAATATTGACAAATAAGCCTACCTTATTGCGAACTGTATCATGTGGAGAAGTTATTTTCAGTATAACCGGTGTCAGGAACCTTCCCACACATGCTTCCAATTTCTCATCTGTATCGGCACAACCCAGACGCAGCAAGACTCGCTCCAAAAGTTCTGAAATTACGGAGAATTATAAGATAATAATAACTTTTTTATAAATCTTCACGAAAAGGAAAATTCCAGCTCTGGACAAAGAATTCCAAGTCTTACCAATTTCTTCGCTGGCCATTGTTTTGTTTGTTTGTGGCACTTCCTTCCAATTACGTACAAGCAACACTTGTTATTCTCTTTTTGTGTAAATATGTAGATTTTAATTCGGAAGAACTTTAACGGGAAATGCTGTCTATTTATTGTTAAACTTAATAATTAATTAATAATTTAACAAAAACTTATTTTCGGACGCTTTGCTTCCGAGAAAGAAATGACAGTGCAAATTGGACAGTGCGCAATACGGCATCTCTGAAACGAATGGCGACATAGAAGAATATAAATAAAGATGTGGAATCAAAACAAAAGGCCACTTAGAGTTCATTAGATTGAAATTTACCAAGAACTTTTACGAATAGGAAGAGTAGTAAATGAAAAATGCTGTTAAACGATATTAGGGATATGTAATTCGAAAATGTTACAAAGGAATAATTCGAATAAAAAGCTGTAGAATATGAACTACAAATTAAATAATTCATGTTTCCAATATCATCCATTGAGGCTTCTTTTTCTCACAATGATTGCAATGAGAAACAGTACAAGCTCAAAGCGATATTGTGTGTTAAAGACAAAAGAAAAACAACAAATTGCCAACCGAATAGGGATCACAAAGCTCAACTTGTGCAACTTGCGATGGAAGAGTTCAATAGTGTCGATAAAACAGTTATCATAATTGAAGTAGGTAACACGGGGTCCTAGTTGTTCACAATAAAATGATAATTGTTGATAACACGGGATTCCACGAATTCATTCAGCGGGTTATAGTAATTTTAATTTAATTTTTTATATGATATAATAATAATAATAATAAATATATATAAAAAAATCAATTGCTTTGTATATATGTCAAAAAATCCCTCGGACTACTTTGAATGCATTAGATATTTGGCACAAAAAACCAACAAAACAACAACGAGCGAAGGTCTTATCGACACTGAAATTCTCACTGTGGTTTTTATATCAAAACAATGTTAATAAAACAACAACTACAAACGTACGGCCTTATCGACCTGTTATTCTCTTTATATTTGTTGTTTTATAGATGGCCGGTAACATAAAACCAAGGCGTAGCGCGTTAATTCGGTTTTGGCCCAAATTTTGTAAGAAGTTTTGAGAATTTTTCGGTATTTTTGAAAGATGTGCAATGCCGAAAGACTTAAGTTGACAATACATAAAACACTTTTTTTGTCATCGGCTGGCTTCTTCAGAAAAGAACAAAGAAGCGTAGGGCCAAAATCGAACTTGGTCAACCTAAAGCTCCTTTATTCAAAGATAGGACAAGATAGGACAAGACAGAGTCAAGATATGGTAACCCTGTGAAAATACCTCTGTTGTTACGATATCATAACAACATAATTACAAATGTTAACTGATTTAAACCGCCAAAGCAATGTGCAAATTTTCGGAAAGGTCCATGGAATAGAATTTTGAAACCAAAATTTTGGATTTTTCAAATTTTTATTTGATATCCGTTTCTGTAATAGTGGTTCTTATATTAACATGTCTCTGCCATGAGCTGTTACTCTATGTATTGTAGACACAAACCATTTGCTCAAAATGCATTTTGTCTAGTCTTTACCATTTTAGGTCTTTGCTTTATTCCTCTAAGAAGAAGCCAGCCAAAACAGCGTTTTATGTATTCTCGTGGCATGCAAAAGATGTGTGACGCCTTCCTTTTGCTATGCCCTTTTAGCTCTAAAAATCAAAAGCAGAATGAACGCGCTGCGCTTTATGAATATAACAAATACAAGGAGATGGCTTTATCGACTCTGTTATTCTCTTTATATTTCTTGTTTTATCGATGGCCCGTAACATAAAGAAATGCGTGGCGCGTTAATTCTGTTTTGGCCCAAAAATTGTTAAGAGTTTAGTATAAAGGCCTAGAAAACTTGGACTGGTGCACGTAAAAAAATCCTCGTTTAGGTATGTCGGTCTATAACAGGGCCAGACAGAGGGTCACAATTTTCTTTCCCGAAATTTGTTTACGGTGGGAATGCATAAAGCGCTTATTTGGCTGGCTTCTTCGTAGAGGAACAAAGGAATTTTAGGTTGACTTAGTTCGATTTTGGCCCTAAGCTCCTTTGTTCATTTCCGCAGAAACCAGCCAATGAATTAAGCCTGCTAAATAAGCGCTTTATGTATTCCCACCTATATTCCTCTTTGATTACATTGTTTTTAATGCTGCTGATTGTGAGTATGGAGTGAATTATGCTTATTGAACCTCAAATTCGACAGCATATGTTTTTTCGAAGACTTTAATTTGATTTGTGATATATTCGAATATTTTTAAGAAATACCCTAATTATTTTATGTATTCCATTGAATAAGAAGACAAGTAGGTAGATATTGGAATCAATTAGTTTGGTAAGTGTTTTGTAATTCCGAGCATTTTGAAGGTAAGACGTCATCAAACAACCTTCCAACCTTTTATACTTTCCAAATTCCCCTTACCCATTCATAAATTGCTGCTCAGACCTTGTACATAGACACAACACACACACACACATACCCACCTCTACGAAGACACGTAACAATTTCCATAAAAGTGTTAAGCTTTTCTAGTTCCTTTTCCTTGCATGTTAAATTCCTTTTATGCTCCTTTCGAATTCACATGAAAATCCCCCAAAGATATTTGAGGCTTTCGTTTATCGCTGTGATCTTTCAACACGCGACGCGCCCCGTACATGACCATGCATAGCCACACATGTCACCGACAGACACACCAAATACGTTGGGTATCCTTCAAAGCAACATATCCACACACGGATACATACATATGTACATGTACTTTTGTGTCCACATATCTACCTATTTGACTGAGCATGCACTAGGATGTGGATGAGAATGATTTCTGCAACTGGCAACATGGTCACCATGCTGCCAGGCTGTTGCGGGGGTGTTCGTTCGTGTGTCTCTGTGTTGAATGTAGAAAATTTTACCTTGTACCTGAATGAGAGGTTTTTTTTTTGGTGAACACTGTTGGACCACCTAGATAGTATATGGAATACACATATGTATGTGTGTTTGCATGTCTGTATACTTGTGTGTTGTGAAGGCTAATGTTGCATTGCCACTGTTGGTTGGCTGGTTGGTTGGTTTATGCCCTGATGAATACAGTTTCAATATTCAAAGTCGTTTTCTCTGCTACTTGATGTTCTTGTTGTCGCTTTTTGAAACAGTCAAGGTTAGTTTTTGTTGTTGCTGCTGTCGAGCAAGCGAGCTGCTGTGCTGCTGTGAGTGTTGAAACATTTTCCCCAGGTATTCCTTTGTGTGAGTGTGTGTGTGTAAATAAAACAAGAGCGAACTACTGCTAAAAAGATAAGTGAGAGATGGCCAACAATACCATATGCATACATACGTAAGCGTATGCATTCTGCATTTGTATGCAATTCGAAATCCATAAGTCCTTTGTGATGCTAATTTTTTTTCTTTCCCATCCTAACATCATAGATAAACCTTGAATATTTAACCACAAAAAGAAAAATAACCACCACCATCCATCCATACATACATATGTAAATAGTGTGTGTACATGTGTGTGTTAGATATTTGTTTTATTTATGTATGCTTATGAGTGTTATATCAATATGAAAGCGTATTAATGGCGCTACAGTGTAAATAGTTTCGAACAAAAAAAAAAAAAGAAACTATTATCAATAAAAAGGTCAAAAGTTGTGATTTTCTGCTTAATGGATTTGAAGCTAAATTAAAGCTTCTCTGCCCACACACACACACACACACACATACACACACAGATGTATGAGAGCACGTGAGTTTTTGCTGTGATTAATCATGACGTATTATCAATATTAATAACTGGGGAATATCAATCATACGCCATGTTTTTTAAGAGATGAGAAGAGAAATAATTTCACGGATTTTGCTCAGGAATTGAACAAGGCTATTTCCGTAGAGGAAAAAACTGGGTCAGAAACTGACCTAGGCTTTTCCCGTATAGGAAAAACTTTGCTCAGGAGCCTGAGCAAGGTTTTTTCCGTATAGCAAAATAACTTGGTCAGGAGCCTGACCAAGGTTTTTTCGGTATAGGAAAAAATTTGGTCAGGAGCCTGAGAAAGGCTTTTTCGTATAGGAAAAGACATGGTCTGGAGCCTGAGCAAGGCTTTTTTCATGTAGGAAAAAACTTGGTCAGGAGCCTGAGCAAAGCTTTTTCCGTATAGGAAAAAACTTGGTCAGGCTCCTGAGCAAGGATTTTTCCGTATAGGAAAAAACATGGTCAGGCTCCTGAGCAAGGCTTTTTCCGTATAGGAAAAAACATGGTCAGGCTCCTGAGCAAGGCTTTTTCCGTATAGGAAAAAACATGGTCAGGCTCCTGAGCAAGGCTTTTTTCCGTATAGGAAAAAACATGGTCAGGCTCCTGAGCAAGGCTTTTTCCGCATAGGAAAAAACTTGGTCAGGAGCCTGAGCAAGGCTTTTTCCGTGTAGGAAAAAACTTGGTCAGGAGCCTGAGCAAGGCTTTTTTCTGTATAGGAAAAAACTTTGCTCAGTAGTCTGAGCAAGGCTTTTTCCGTATAGGAAAAACTTTGCTCATGAGCCTGAGCAAGGCTTTTTGCGTGTAGGAAAAAACTTGGTCAGCAGCCTGAGCAAGGCTTTTTCCGTGTAGGAAAAAACTTGGTCAGCAGCCTGAGCAAGGCCTTTTCCATATAGGAAAAATCTTGGTCAGGAGCCTGAGCAAGGCTTTTTCCGTATGGGAAAAAACTTGGTCTGGAGCCTGAGCAAGGCTTTTTCCGTATAGGAAAAAACTTGAGCAAGGCTTTTTCCCTATAGGAAAAAAGGCTATTTCCGTAAAGGAAAAACTTTGCTCAGGAGCCTGAGCAAGGCTTTTTCGGCACAGGAAAAACTTCGTAAGGCTTTTTACCCGTAGGAAAAAACTGGGTCCGAGCAAGGCTTTTCCGTATAGGAAAAACTTAGGTCAGAAGCCTGAGCAAGGCTTTTTCCCTATAGGAAAAAACTTGGCCAGGGGCCTGAGTAAGGCTTTTTCCGTATAGAAAAAATCTGGGTCAGGAGCCTGAGCAAGGCTTTTTCCGTATAGGAAAATATTTGGTCAGGTGCCTGAGCAAGGCTTTTTCCGTATAGGAAAAAACTTGGTCAGTAGCCTGAGCAAGGCTTCTTCCGTTAGAAAAAAATTGCTGAAAAAAAAGCAAACTTTTTCGTATAGGAAAAATGTTTAATCAATTTTCGAATCCATGAAAATTTAATCCTTTACATACCCACCATCAAATATTAATCGTCCTTGTTTCACCATGCTGGTGAATCCTTGTCCATGTGTGTTTCCATGCCGTAAGCTATGTACGTAATACAAAAATCATTGTCACTTTCACTCTGTGCATGCCATGACTGCAAGGGGTTTACCTACCTCAAGAGTAGCTAATTATCCTTGCAATGGGGAAAATATGAAAGCTTTGAATCAATGTTACACAGAGATTTACTGGTAATACCTATGGTTGAATTTGAAGAGACAATAAAAGCCATAACAGAAAGCTTTGCTCTTTGTTTTCAAACACTACAGACGCACACATACACACACACCCAGCTACAATAAATAAATAAAATCTCTTGAGAAATGTATCCTTGTATATGTATATATAGTTGTTATATACAAACACACACACACCACATAATCGTCATAGTCATCATCGTGATTATTGTTATTATTATTTTTGTTATCAGCATATTCGGTATCACGGCAAGCATCTATTGAGTTAAGTTGTTTGGTTTGGCTTTTGTTTTTTCTCGGTTTCTTTTGTGAACATCAAAAGCCTTGCTTTCGTTTCGTTTTTCGTTTTTTTGCATCTCTGAGGTAATTTAAAACCAAGGCAAAAAGATTAAAACAAAGCAGAGATACAGAAAAAGTAGAAGAAGAAAACAGTATCTGAAAAGAATCTTCAGTACGCCATAAAGCCAAGCAAAGCAATGAGCCAGGTTAAGATAATAAAATCAAATATGATCCATCATTGTCGTCATCATCGTGGCCGGTAGACATACCATGGCTGGTGGTGGTGGTGCTGGTGTTTGATACAAAAAAAGAATTCAATTATTTTGTCCTGCCCCATTGATGGGTAATAGCTGATGGCAACAGGCAAGGTTAGACTTCTTGCCATCTTCTTCAATTTATTATTATCGTCTCCCATCCACCTTAAATGCCTATTGTCAGACTTTCAATGGCCTAGAAGAAGTCTTCATGTCCTCCTTGTCACTTTACAAAACCACAAGGTGATGGCCAAGTAGATTGCCTGCTAATGTTATGCTGAAAGATTAAAAGTAAACTTCATTAAAATTTGATTTGATGTTTTGAATGGTTGGATCGTTTAAATAGAATATGGCCTGAAATCGGGGGCAAATGTACCTTCATAAGTACACTAGAAGAAAATGGCTGGACATTCTTTGGAATTTTTAGAAATCAATTTTTGACAGACCGCTTTCCTTGCAAATGGGGTATTGCAAATTAAAACTTAGTTCGAAAATGTCAATAATCCGTAATAAGATGGAAAAACTATTGTGGAAAAGAAAAAAAATGCTACGTTCCAGAACTCCAAGAATGTAATATTTTTACTACGATAAAAAAAAAAATAAAATTAAAAAAATAATAAAAATAAAAAAAAGAAAATGACAGATAAAAAATGCAAAACTAATAGATTTTTGCAGGTTCTGAAACACAGTAAAAGTTTTATGGCGTTCGAATTATGTAATTTTTACTGTATGTTTTTTACTTTACATTTGCCCCTCTCTCCCAAAAACTCACCTCCCTCCATCAAACTTTACACATGTAAATTGAAATATATTTTGTTTTTTTCTTTTTGTTAATGTACCTAATTTAAAACAACTTTTCTCATATTTCCGTTCATTAGCCTAAATTACATACTTTCAACTTTAACCTGAAATATTTTTCATTTTTTAATTCAAGCAGATATTTTGGTGAAAGTGATTTAAAGCCATCTTAGGTTGCTCCCTTGATGTTTTCGAATGAATGATTATGTGCTCATTTGTTTAACACCATAAATTTCTCCCATACATACAGACATATACATACATACATACATACCTACATACCCACATAAATATATACAAATGTAATTTGTTTTGGTATAACACTTATACCCATCATTGTACTTTAGACATCACCTAATAACACGGCCGTTATGTTGTACTACGTTACTCTCTCTCTCCCCAACTCTCACACAAACACACTCTCTCCCACAATTGTAGGTACATCACACAATGAGTACGGAGAGCTTTGTTACTGATTGGATGTTGGAGTTTATTAAATACCAAATAGTAAAACAAAATACAGAGGGAGGGGGAGGGGAAATAGACGGTGATAGAAAACCACATTCACAGGCAACAAGGTGCTTTAACCCAGTAAAAACTTTTAGAAAAAAATCACTTCTCGTAGAGGCAGAGATATACAGAATTCGCTTTTTCCGTATAGGAAAAAACTTGGTCACGAGCCTGAGCAAGGCTTTTTCCGTATAGGAAAAAACTTGGTCTGGAGCCTGAGCAAGGCTTTTTCCGTATAGGAAAAAACTTGGTCAGGTGCCTGAGCAAGGCTTTTTCCGTATAGGAAAAAACTTGGTCAGGAGCCTGAGCAAGGCTTTTTCCGTATAGAAAAAACTTGGTCAGGAGCCTGAGCAAGGCTTTTTCCGTATAGAAAAAACTTGGTCCGTATAGGAAAAAACTTGCCTCAGGAGCCTGAGCAAGGCGTTTTCCGTATGGGAAAAAACTTGGTCAGGAACCTGAGCAAGACTTTTTCCGTAAAAACATTGGTCAGGAACCTGAGCAAGGCATTGGTCAGGAACCTGAGCAAGGCTTTTTCCGTAAAAACATTTTTTTCTCAGGCACATATCAAGAGCTTTAGTAAAGGGAAAAAAATCCTCAGAAGCATAGTAAGGCTTTTTCATATAGAAAAATAATTCTTAGTCCTTCCTCCTTTGACCAAAAAAGACTTTTTAGAATTTTAACTGGGTTACTTTGCCGAATACCAGGTAAAAACCTCACAGAATCACATTAAATGTCAATAACAGCAGCCACTAACAACTTTCCCCAAAAAAAGAAAGAAAAAAAAAACAACACGAAAATAACACGGGAATCACAAAAGCAAACATCAACTGACAGGCAAACCAAACCAATCAGGCATAACAACAATGGTAATCCACACACACACATACACATGTGCGTACATATCTATTTTTAAAGCCACAAATGGAAATGGTTGATAAAAAAAAAAACAAGATACCCAAAATAAAAAGATAATACACCCAATTCGTATGTTAAATCAATATAAATACAGATATCCTCTTCTCTCTCCTTCTCCTACTCTGTTTTGGTTCGGTTTCGTAAAAAAGAGAACTTCCAGTGAATATAGAGCTAGCATCGACATAATCAAATTATTTGTAGGCAACAATCACCTACAAACACCTGTTTGTTTATTTGGGAGCCAAAAAGCATTGAGAGTAGAGAACAAGAGAGAGAGAGAGTGGTCTATCTCTTTCATTCTTATTGGTTATCTATTTAAATCATTTGTTTCCTGTCACAAAGTAGAAAAGAGCACAGGGTAAGAATTACGCTTGGAACTTATTTGAATTGGAAAAAAGGAAAAAGTTTTTATTTTCCTTGGTCCTTATGTTTCGTGTCTAAACGTTAGACATACTCACAAACGTACACACGCACGTAAACATAACCACCCATGTCTAAACTTAAAATATGCATTATCATGTTTTTTTTTTGTTGAACTTTGATGATGTTGCTGGGTCTTCGTTGAGCGGTAGAGGTGGCGGTGTGGTTGTTTGTTATTGATGTGAAAGATAAGGATGTAGGTAACCCAGAGTTGTCCCCCTGACATTAACAGAAACGCTCGCCCAAAACATTTTGTTAATGCGTTGCCTAGAATGCGTAGCATTTTGTTTTGCCAAGGTCCGATGAGCAAAAGGAATTTTGTCAAATATTTGAGTTTGTAATAATGAATGAGAGTGAAAAGATTTGTTCTGTTTGGGTAGGTATCTGGGAAAATTTTGTGGGTAATGAAAATGGCTGAGATTGTTTCCTTATCTTAAGTGTACACCAAAAACATGAAGAGACATCCCAAAAAGGGGATCAAACCAACATCCATACACAAATATGTACATATGTATGTACGCATGTACCTACACATAACCTGTAAAGAATGTTAGCTAGCTAATTTGAATACAAACATCCTGCCATTTTATTTATCTTTCCACTTCAGAACCACCCTATCCTACCATACCCCTCCCTTTAACCGAATTTCTCTTATCGTTTTAAGTATTTCGTTAAAGGCAAACATGGAAAAAGTTTTAAATTTCAAATTATGGAATCTTATTAAGATTTCCTTTCATGGGTGTTGGTTGTTCTTCTTAAAGCCAGAACACAACTGAACTGTATCCGATTCAAAGTACATTTGCACTTTAGATTGTGTATGGGTGTGTGTGAGTACAACACGCACGCCATTACGCATATTTTCTTGTCACATTTTTGAAATCTCAAATGAGGGTAGTTTGTATAATTTTGTTGAGAATACATATGTAAATACAGGGTGAGATGAAAAAACTGCAACAAAGTCAAACGCCATAATTTTTACATTTTTTTTTAAATGTTATCGAATGAAAGTAAAAAATGTCGGAAATAGCATAAGATTTTGGAATAAATTTAGATTTGTTCGAATTGGTCGCCTTTGGCACGAACTATGGCCTTCAAACGGCCAATGAAACCATCACACGCTGCTCGAATGTTGCTCTGCAGTATTTTGGTCCATTTGGCCCGGCGAAACGCTTGCCTGAGGTGATCGACAATTTGGTAATTTTTAGTGCCAAGCTTGCTTTTCAAAATACTCCAGACACAATAGTCCAACGGATTGGTATCCAGAGATTTTGGTGGCCATTATGCGCTGGAAATGAAGCGAGGAACCTCATTTTGTAAACATTATTGGGTGGCGCATGCTGAGTTCTGTTGGAATGTCCAAGGTCTGCGGCCAAAATGTTTGCATGCCCAAGGCTTTAATAAATCCTCCAGAATATTTTCGCAATAATATTCGGTATTTATTCTGATGCCACGGTTGATTAATGCAAGCCTAGAGCGACCATCGACTGTTATGGCGGCCCATACCATCACCATGGCCGGGCCTTGAGTTCTAGTGGCCAACCGAAGGTGCACATATTTGATCGGACCTCTTTGGCAAGTAAACACGAGCGGATCATTTTGTTTGTTTACAAACTGCTGGACAACGAATGTTTTCTCATCGGATAAAACCAAATTCGGCAGCTCAACACTTTCGGCCAAGCGAAGCAACTCTTTAGCTCTTTTGATCTATTTCCGTTCTGTTGCGGTGTAAGTTCTTGCACTTTTTGGAATTTCAATGGTTTTACCCCGAGCTCATATTTCAATATTTGCCGAATGGAATATTGCGCAGCTCAAGAACCATTTTTCGGCCACTGAGACGCGGGTTTCGATCAAGACGCTTCTTTACTTTTCGGACCATTTCTGCTCCCACATGGAAAAAACTTGGTCAGGAGCTTGAGCAAGGCTTTTTCCAGCATTTAAATGTGAATAAATCTTTTGTGTCTCGTACCATCGCCTTGTTCAGGCTCCTGAGCAAAGTTTTTCCTACACGGAAAAAGCCTTGCTCAGGCTCCTAAGCAAAGTTTTTCCTATAAGGAAAAAGCCTTGCTCAGGCTCCTGACCAAGTTTTTTCCTATACGGAAAAAGCATTGCTCAGTTCCCGACCGAGTTTTTTCCTGTACGGAAAAAGCCTTGCTCAGGCTCCTGAGCAAAGTTTTTCCTATTCGGAAAAAGCCTTGCTCGGGCTCCTGAGCAAAGTTTTTCCTATACGGAAAAAGCCTCGCTCAGGGTCCTGAGCCAGTTTTTTCCTATACGGAAAAAGCCTTGCTCAGGCTCCTGAGCCAGTTTTTTCCTATACGGAAAAAGCCTTGCTCAGGCTCCTGACCAAGTTTTTTCCTATACGGAAAAAGCCTTGCTCAGGCTCCTGACCAAGTTTTTTCCTATACGGAAAAAGCCTTGCTCAGGCTCCTGACCAAGTTTTTTCCTATACGGAAAAAGCCTTGCTCAGGCTCCTGGCCAAGTTTTTTCCTATACGGAAAAAGCCTTGCTCAGGCTCCTGACCAAGTTTTTTCCTATACGGAAAAAGCCTTGCTCAGGCTCCTGACCAAGTTTTTTCCTATATGGAAAAAGCCTTGCTCAGGCTCCTGACCAAGTTTTTTCCTATACGGAAAAAGCCTTGCTCAGGCTCCTGAGCAAAGTTTTCCTATACGGAAAAAGCCTTGCTCAGGCTCCTGAGCAAAGTTTTTCCTATACGGAAAAAGCCTTGCTCAGGCTCCTGAGCAAAGTTTTTCCTATACGGAAAAAGCCTTGCTCAGGCTCCTGAGTAAAGTTTTTCCTATACGGAAAAAGCCTTGCTCAGGCTCCTGACCAAGTTTTTCCTATACGGAAAAAGACTTGCTCAGGCTTCTGAGCCAAGTTTTTCCTATACGGAAAAAGCCTTGCTCAGGCTCCTGAGCCAGTTTTTGCCTATTCGGAAAAAGCCTTGCTCAGTCTGCTGAGCCAAGTTTTTTCGTATACGAAAAAAGCCTTGCTCATGGCTCCTGAGCAAAGTTTTTCCACTCGGATTTTTTTCAAGAAAAAATCTTCCCCATTTAATGATAGCCAGATCAGATTATTCTCTTATTATCGTCTCCCCTGTTCAAGAGGCACAAATTGTGATAATATCATTTTGAAATTGTCTCCTTTATTTGATATGACTATTTGTTGAAGTGTCCTGTGGTATTCAATGTTGAAATCTTGAGAATCTCTAATCTGCTTTGCAATGGTATTACGTTGTTGATTCTTCGTCTGCCTCTGTCCGGGTGCTACCACCACTTGGTCTTTGTTGATGTTATCCTTTATTTCTTTGTCAGCATTGCTCCTTGACCGTGTAAAAGAACCAAGTGTTTGCATTGCATTGTCCTTAGACAATAATATTCATGGCTTACACGTGTAGACGTGTGGGTTGGGCTTGGTCTTGGGCTAGGGAAAGCAAATATAAAGGCCAGAGGTTCGGGCAAAGGAGGGGTTTTTAGAGGCCTTTAGCAAAGTGTTTGTGGCAGGCAAATAGAGGGTACATATTTTACCTTATGTGGAATGTCCTGTGAAATTTTAGTTCAGATTAGCTCCGGGACTTGGATAGGCCCTAGGGGTCTTTTGGTTATTTTAGAAGGCCTCCAGCATTTTCTTTACTCAAGACCCCATCTGGCAATCTTCTGTTGGGAATTTCATCATCCAATGCAATCCTTATGAGGCCCCAACAAATAACAAACAAGAATGGAGAGATAGAAGAGCCTGGAGGAACTGAAGAACCCATTGAATTTATATATTCCCATCCTCTTTTCCTTCTTTGCATTAGGCAGCGGAGGAGCAATAATTGAATTGCAGTAGTAGTCGAGCCAAAAGCAGCCACACTTACAATTGCTGACATTCATCGTCTGTCGTCGCCATCCTCGTCAGGAGCTGCATGGGACCTCCGCTGTGGGTATGTTGCAGTGTGGCTGGTGCCATTGTAAACACAATTTCCCCTGTAACTCGAATGGATGATATTGGATACGAGTTTGCACCAAAGAAGAATAACAAGCTCAACGATAGCAGCAACAACAACAATGGAAGGGCAACAACAATGGCAGCGACCAACAACCGAGAACTGTATGATGTCTTTACAATCCTGGCTGATTCAGCAGTTTTTCAGCTGTTTGCTGGTGCTGGCTGTTATTGTTGTTGCTGCTGATTGTCGGAAAGGAAAACATGGTAATTGAAATTAATTTCGAATAGGGTGGAGGCAACGAAAGCAACAACAAGAACAACAACAACAACAATGGCAAATGACAGCGTACAATATTGCATGCAATTGGAACTATACATAGGTGTGTTAATATACTTGTCCCGACCTGGTTTTCATTTCCATGTTCCTCCTCCTCCTTCTTCTGCTTCTCCTAATTCTTTCCTCACCTGTAAACAAGAGCAGCTGCAACAGCAAAAAAATGGAAAAGAATATATTATTTTGTTGTATGGCACCGCCACACAGGATAACATTGTTGTTACTCTAACTTATGCAGAACTGAGGTGGCAAGCACCAGGAACAAATACGACTGGCATGGACGACGACGAAGACGTTGAAGACAACGTCATGCCTGTGTTCATGTGCATTTGAATTTCAATTTTGATCTTCTTCTTCAAGTTTTGTGGTTGAAAACGAAGAAAGAGCTCTTCTGCTCCACCAGTCCTGGCACAGCATTGAACTCCTGCTCCTGAAACATGGGAAATAAGAATTTATTCACACGTATGGAGATGTTATCATGCCTTGGCGTTTCCCTGCTCATACCAAACTCTGGCAGGCAATATAAACACGAAAAATGTTTACATTTATTAATAAATCTGGAAATGTTCGGGTATTAGGTTGGTGGGGAGATTCTAAAAGGAAGACATTTTTGGAGAGGTAGAGTGAAAAAATCTCCACAGAAGTCTGTAAGGCATTTTTCAGGCTCAGTTTTTTCCTATACGGAAAAAGCCTTGCTCAGGCTCCTGAGCCAAGTTTTTTCCTATACGGAAAAGGCCTTGCTCAGGCTCCTGAGCCAAGTTTTTTCCTATACGGAAAAGGCCTTGCTCAGGCTCCTGAGCCAAGTTTTTCCTATACGGAAAAGGCCTTGCTCAGGCTCCTGAGCCAAGTTTTTTCCTATACGGAAAAGGCCGTGCTCAGGCTCCTGAGCCAAGTTTTTTCCTATACGGAAAAGGCCGTGCTCAGGCTCCTGAGCCAAGTTTTTTCCTATACGGTAAAAGCCTTGTTCAGGCTCTTGACCCAAGTTTTTTTCTATATGAAAAAGCCCTGCTTAGGCCCCAGAGCCAAGTTTTTTTCCTATACAGAAAAAGCCTTGCTCAGGCTCCCAAGCCAATTTTTTTCCTATACGAAAAAACCCTGCTCATGCCCCGGAGCCAAGTTTTTTTCTATACGAAAAAGCCCTGCTCAGGCCACGGATACAAGTTTTTTTCCTATACGGAAAAAACCCTGCTCAGTTCCTGAGCCTGAGTTTTTATATCCTCAGGCATATGGCTGCAGAGGGTATATATAATTTGATACGGCCAAAATGTGCCTTTAGACTCTAGGTCTCTTTGGACCAAATCCATTGCAGGGCATTTGGAGTCGATCTAGTCTATCTGTCAGGCTGGTGTGCACAATAACTCTCAAAGGGAGTATCCGATTTAATCCAAACTTGGTACATCGTAATGTCCGTCTGTCTGTTGTAATCGCGCTATCTTTCGAACAAATTGAGATACCAGGCTAAAATTTTGCACTCATGTTTATTTTTCCAGTAGGCATATTAAGTTCGTAAATGGGCCATGTAGGTCCACGTCTTCATATAGCCCCCATATAACGGTATCTCCCTATATTCGGTATTTTGATGATTTTAGGGTCATTATTCTCCGGAATTGTTTCAAATTACGTATTTAGAGTTCGTAATGGGAACCTGTAGTTCCCAGGCAGTGACAGAAAATTGGCTATGCAAGACCACGTCTTCATATAGCTCTCATATATCAGTACCTCCTTATATTCGGTATTATGATGTTTTTAGCGACATTATTAACCGGAATTGTTTCAAATTTAGTATTTGAAGTTCGTAATGGGTACTACAGCCTATGACAAAAAATTTCGTAAGCAGGTCCACGTCTTCGAATAGCCCCCATATAACAGTACCTCCCTATATTCGGTATTTTGACGATTTCAGCGACATTTTTCACCGGAATTGTTTCAAATTTGGTATTTGAAGTTCGAAATGGATACTACAGCCTAAGACAGAAAATTGTCTGTGCAGGTCCAGGTCTTCGAATAGCCCCCATATAACGGTACCTTCCTATATTCGGTATTTTGATGCATTTAGCGACATTATACACCGGAATTGTTTCAAATTTGGTATTTGAAATTCGAAAGCGATACTACAGCCTATGACAGAAAATTGTCTATGCAGGTCCACGTCTTCGTATAATCCCTCATATAACGTTTCTCCCGATATTCGGTATTTTGATGATTTTAGCGTCATTATTCACCGGAATTGTTTCATATTTGGTATTTGAAGTTCGAAATGGATACTACAGCCTAAGACAGAAAATTGTCTGTGCAGGTCCAGGTCTTCGTATAACCCCCATATAACGGTACCTCCCTATATTCGGAATTTTGACGAGTTTAGGTACAATACCCACCGAAATTGTTTGAGATGTCGCATTTGAAGTTCGTTATGAATGCCACAGCCTATGACAGAAAATTGTCTATGCTGGTCCAGCTCCGATATAACGGTACCTCCTCCTATAAATGATATGATTTTAGCTACATTATTCACCGTTTATTTTAAGTTTCAAATTTGAAAATGGCTAATGGCTTATGACAATCAATGCCTATATAGGTCCACGTCGTATAGACGCCAATATAACGGCCATATTCGGGATTTTTAAAATTTTAACAGAATTTTTTAAGGATATTTTTTTTTGAAAATTTCCAAATTCGTTCCAAAGTTCGGTCCGGCCGAATTTATTGCTTTTTAACTTGTTCTAATTTTTTTATCACTTTCCCCCTTCCGACCTGCCTTAATATGTAAATCTTGCTTTGAAAATGTTCTGCCTTCCAAGAAACCTGCGAAGAATCTCAGGTGAGGGCAGACGCCAAGACATGTTTGTATTTGGCCTTTCGTAAACAATCGAGGTACGTGGATGCGTGCGTTAGACTAATAATGTCATACAACAGGACGAAGACAACATCCAAGTTAATGATGGCGACGTATGAGTGTTGGCGTATTGGCGGCATCAGCACTCATACGTCGAGTCGACCCTATGCCCCCCCATCACCATCATCAGCCAGTGGAAATTACCTTCATTCGTGCCATGTCTTCTTGAGTGTCATCACAGCATTAGGCTGCTTCGTGAGAAAGGGCCATTTAGAAGCCACACTGTTGACACTAACTAAATAAGTTGTTTTCTAAGATTGAAATACGACGCCCCGCACCAACACCATCACCATTTGCAGAAACCTGGAGCGGGAGCAGAAACATTTGTTCATGGAACTAACTACTATTTATAGATGGAATACTTAATGTTATTATTTACCCGGAGTAACATGATCAATAATGCCATCAGCGTTGGTTCTGGTGTCCTTGTCTTGCGGCATTTCTTGTGGCCTGGAAGGGGGTAGAAATGAAATGGAAAGCATATGTTTTACTTACATGATGGCATTCCATTAAACTTGCCTCCTGCCCCGCTTTTTCCTTTGTTTCTTCATTAGCCTTAACAAAGAACGTAGCAGGGTAACTAACTACAGCAAATGTCCTAATGCATTGCCCACAGATTGAGGTTAAGGCAATGGGTAATGGCAATGGCGTCGTTGAAGTCGTTGCCGTTGTCGTCGCAAAGACTCGACTGCCGTTTTCCCAAAGACGCCACCAGAAGAAGGCCGACCGGAAGTGAATAACATCGAAATAATTTTTCATAATAAATTACCTCGAATCCTTTGCATGCAGTTCAGCCCAGAAGAGCTGGGAAGGGGGGTGACAGGGAATGTGCGTGCCTTATAGAAAATAAATAAAAATAAACATTGTTACGCGGTAAGTAAGGTTATAAATATCTGCAATTTGAGATCTTGAATTGCTTAGCGAACCCCGAACCCACAAAAGCAAGAAAACAACACGACAAGAAAAACATGTAAAAGGAAATTAATTATTAGGATTAGAATTAGTTGGAGGAATTAGGAATAAATTAGGAAAATGAAGAAGGCTCAGTTTTTTTCTTTCTATGAAAATGTGAAATGAAAACTTTTATAAATGCCAAATGAAAAAAATGCATAAAAGATATTTTTAAATTTCAAATTTTTTATAGAACATGGGGCTGGGCATGGCCTATATAGGGTCTGCCAGCAAGGTCATCTGACAACCACATATTATGGTTTGAAATTCAAAGAGAGTCAAATCAAAATATTGCAAAAAATGCTAAGTTTATTGTCAAATTGTTGTCGAAAGAGGCCTTCTTTGCCGACCTTGAGTAGGCCTTGGGCTGGACCCCAGGCTGTTCGAACTTTTAATTAGACGTGTAACAACCATAACCATAAAAAAACAGCTGCTCAAACCTATCTTATGGACTATAATGGAATTAATTACTTGTGACATATCATAACGCCATAACCATAACCTTTACCATAGATACCAATTGAATTTTGGTTTTCTGCCATAACCATAACCATGGTATGTTTTAATTTATATTTACCGCCCGCGTTTTCTTATACCCTCCACCATTCTATGGAGTGTATATTAGCTTTGTCATTCTGATTGTAACTCCTCGAAATATTCACGATAGACCCTATAAAGTATATATATTCAGGATTAGCGTAAAATTCACAGGCGATGTCCGTCTGTCTGTCCGTCTATTTGTCTGTTGTAATTACGCTAACTTTGAAACGAATTGAGATGGAAGGCTAAAATTTTGCACACTTATGTATTTTGAAAGTAGACAGGATAAGTTCGTAAACGGGTCATGTCGCCTTATCTACCAATATTCAGTATTTTGATGATTTTAGTGCAATTTTTTCCAGAAATGTTTCAAATTTCGTATATGAAGTTCGTAGTGGGTACTACAGCCTACAGGCAATGTGAAGGGTCAGTGAGCCGCTATAGGTAAGGTAAAAGTCGGTGAGCTGCTAGGTGACCTATAGACGAAATGAAGGATCAGCGACCGTCGAGGTCGCTGAGCTGAAAGACAAGGGAGGGTAAGTCGAGCTGAAAGACAAGGGAGGGTAAGCAAGCCGTTACAGGCGGGAGGAAAGATCAGCGACGCTCTATAGAAGAGATGAGGGCAGGGCTCCATAGACGATCTGAGGGGCCAGCAAGGCTCTATAGCTAAGCTGAAAGGTCAATGAGCCGATGAAAGCGATGATTTTAGTGCAATTTTTTACCAGAATGGTTTCAAATTTCGTATTTGAAGTTCGTAATGGGTACTACAGCCTATGACAAAAAAGGTGCATGCAGGTCCACGTCTTTGTATAGTCCGCATATAACTATATCTCCCGATATTTGGTATTTGTATGATTTTACCGACATTATTCACTAAAAATGTTTCAAATTTCGTATTTAAAGTTCGGAATTGGTACCACAACCTATGACGGAAAATTGTCTCTACAGGTCTATGTCTTCGTATAGCCCCCATATAACGATTTCCCCCGATATTCGGCATTGTGATGGTTTTAGCGAAATTTTTTCTTTATCGAAATTGTTTTAAATTTCGTATTAAAAATTCGTAATGGGTACTACAGCCTGGGACCAAAAATTGTAAATGCAGGTTCACGTTTTCGTATAGCCCCATATAACGATACCTCACAATATTTCGTATTTTGATGATTTTAGAGGCATTATTCACGGGAATTGTCTCAAATTTCGTATTTCAAGTTCGGAATCGATACTACAGCTTATAAAAAAAAAAAAAAAAAAATTCATATGCAGGACCACGTCTTCGTATAGCCTCAATATTACGGTTTTTATTTGAGAGGCATTTTTGGACGATTTTTTTTTAAATGTTCAAGTTCCTTCTAAAAAAGAACAAAGGAGTTTTTGGTTGACTTAGTTCAGTGTTGGACCATATATAATTTATATATTATACATATACCCTACTCTGTTTTTTTCTCTTTTACGAAAAGCCAGCCGATGACTTAAGCCAGTAAAAACTTTTTCTATGTGCTTTTCGTCATAGAACACAGATGGTAGGGTGACCTAGTTACAATTATGGGCTAAAATCGACCTAAGTCAACCTAAAACCGTTTGTTTTCTTTTTACGAAAAATCCAATCAATGACATATGCCAGAAATGACAATTTTAGATATATTTCCATCTTTAAATTCAATAGTTCTGAATTTAAATTCTCCCATTGAATATTCTTTTCTATTCACCTTCCTTTTGTTCTCTGTTTTTTTTTTTGTTTTTTTTTATAGGACCATGACTTCTAATATAGTTGACCTTTTGTGTGGCCAGCCATGCAAAAGAAAAAAAGAACCAGGAAATTCTTGAAATATTCAAGACATTGTCAAGTTGTAATAAATTTGTTTTTCTGTCTTTTCAGTTTTTTTTTTCGGAAAAATTGTAACCAAAAATATTTTTGTGCAAATTAAATTCCTTGCAAACGAACAAACGAAATTTTTTGAGGGGGCTTGGCCTCTTCCTTGAAACTTTTTACGCCTCAAAAAAAACCTCTTACATGGTCTTTTACTAATTTGGTTTAATGGGTTGAGGTTAGGGCTGGACGGTTGGTCGTTGTTGCTTCTGCTGGATTTGCAATGGTAAGTGAATGTTGTTGTTGTTTGTGTTTTCTTCTTCGAGCTTCCTCTTTTCATTTATAATACTGACCCTAATTTATAAGAACATTAAAAATACTTGGACATATCTACAGAAATTTGCATGTTCTGCCATAAAGAAAAGAAAAACAAACAAGCTGAGAAAGAAAAAGAGAAGAAAATACCAAAGGAAAGGGAAAAGAAGACCACGAGCAGCAAATCCAACTCTTTAACAGATATAGATAGCCATCAAGTTGGAGGAGCAGGGCAGGGAAGTGGGGGAACTGAAAGATGGACAGACTTTCGGATGGATAGATGGATGGTTGAATGAATGGCTGACATTGCTGACCAAACCCCGTTGCAATCACAAATAATCATGACTGGGGTAATGAAATATTTACAGTGCTCTCCAAAGGCATGAAATGCTCAACGTAACGAAATTAGGTTTCTGAAGACTCAAGTATTGGCAAACAGGCAGAAGAATAAATCTAAAGATGTAAATAATCTTGAAAAGAGGGTAAATTTACTGGCAAAGTAGCCGAGGAGTCCCCACAGATTGCCAAAGGGTTACTTGAAGATTAGGATGAATGGCTTGTCACAGGGGAGAAAGACGAAGGTTGGAGATTTAAGGTTTAAATATTAATAAAAGAAGCTGATGCTGTTACAAATCAAGGAAAACACATGGGGCTGAATAGGGTTTCCAACAGAGAAACTTTAGAGCAATAGAGTTTCCTTAGGGGGGAAACCTCCTCTTCCGCCGGGCTGAATAGGGTTTCCCTTAGGCGGAAACATTCTATTCAGCCGGACTAAATAGAGTTTCCCTTAGAGAGACCCTGAGAGACACTATAGGTGAGGTGAAGGGTCATTGAACGGCCATATATGCGACGCAGGGTCAGTGAGACGATATAGGAGGTCTAATGCGTTAGTGAGTCACTATAGGCGAGATGAAGTATCAATGAGCCGCTACAGGCGAGGTGAAGGGTCAGTGAGCCGCTATAGGTAAGGTAACGGTCGAGGAGCCGCCATAGGTGACCTATAGGCGAAATGAAGGGTCAGCGACAATCGAGGATCTCAAGGCGTGCTGAAAGGCAAGCGATGGCCGTTACAGACGGGATGAAGGTTCAGCGACGCTCTATAGAAGCGATGTGGGCAGGGCTCCATAAACGATGTGAGGGGTCAGCAAGGCTCCATAGGTATGCTGAAAGGTCAATGAGCCAATGGAGGCAGATAAAAGCCCAATGAGGCTAGCTTAAGGCTATCCAAATTTAAAGGCGAAATGTCAGTGAAACGATATAGGAGGTCTAATGCGTTATTGAGTCACTATAGGCGAGATGAAGCGTCACTGTGTCGCTACAAGCGAGGTGAAGGGTCAGTCAGCCGCTATAGGTAAGGTAGAGGTCGGTGAGCCGCTATAGGTGACCTATAGGCGAAATGAAGGATCAGCGACTGTCGAGGCTCTCTAGGTGAGCTGAAAGGCAAGCGAGGGTAAGCGAACCGTTACAGGCGGGATGAAGGATCAGCGACGCTCTATAGAAGAGATGAGGGACCAGCAGGGCTCCATAGACAATCTAAGGGGCCAGCAAGAATCTATAGATATGCTGAAAGGTCAATGAGCCGATGAAGGCGAGATAAAAGCCCAACGAGGCTACATTTAAAGGCGAAGGGTCAGTGAGCCGATATAGGAGGTCTAATGTGGTAGTGAGTCACTATTGGCGAGATGAAGTGTTAATGTGCCGCTACAAGCGAGGTGAAGGGTCAGTGAGCCGCTATAGGTCATCTATAAGCGAAATTAAGGATTAGCGACCGTCGAGGCTTTGTAGGCGAGCTAAAAGGTAAGCGAGCCGTTTTAGGCGGGGTGAAGGATCACCAAGGCTCTATATAAAAGCTGGGGGACCAGCAGGGCTCCATAGACAATCTTAGGGTCTAGCAAGGCTTTATAGGTAAGCTGAAAGGTCAATGAGCCGATGGAGGTGAGATAAAAGCCCAACGAGGCTACCTGAAGGCTATCCAAGCTTAAAGACCAAGTCAATCCATATCCAGCCTGTGAGGGCACGGAGTCTCGGCGAGCTGAGAGTGTATTAAGCACATTTTTGGCGAGTTTAATAACAAGCTGAGAGGGTTGGAAGTACTTATATACAAGATTAAAGGCAATTTTGTCTATAACGACAGACTATGAGGTCAGAAAATCTATACAGACTAGTTAGAAGACCGGGTAGTCTATATAGACAAGGTGAGTGGCCAGGGTGTCTAAACTTGGTGACTTTAGAACGTATGGGGTCTCTAACGACAGACTGAAAAGGATTGGCAGTCCATACATACAAGGTGAGAGGGCAGAGAGTTTAAGTTTGGCGAGCTAAGAAAGAGGCTTGCTAAGTGGTTGGAGAATATGAGTGAGTTTGGGAGTTTAGTAAACGGCTATTTTCTAAAGACAAGCTGAGAGGCTAAGGAGTACCTATATACAAAATCACAGACCACATAGTCTAAAAAGACAGGCTGAGTAGCCAGAGAAACTGCATTGATGAATTGAAATCCCCGGCAGTCTATATAGACGAGGTGTGTTGCCAGGGAGTCTAAATTTGGTGAACTTGGAAACTATGGAGTCTTTAACGACAGACTGAAAGAATTGGCAGTCCATACATACAATGTGAGAGACCAGGGAGTTTACATTTGATGAGCTATAAGAGAGAGAGAGAGGGAGAGAAAGAGAGTCTGGATAGACTTGCTAAGAGGTTTGCTGAGCTTGGAAAGCATAGTTGCAAAAGAGAGGCTGGATGGGTTGGAAGTCTATATTTGAGTGCTGCGAGCTATCAAAGTCAAAAGAACAGGACGATCCATGTACAGCCAGATAGGGCAAGGAGTCTGGGCGAGGTGAGAGTCTATTAAGCATTTTTTGGCGAGTTTGGTGACCAGGTAAGAGGGTTGGAAATACTTATATAGAAAATAAGAGGCTATACAGTCTATAGCGACAGACTGAGAGGTCAGAGACGAGGTGAGTGGCAAGGGTGTCTAACCTTGGTGACTTTGGCGTCTATGGCATCTCTAACGACAGACTAAAAGGGTTGGCAGTTCATACATACAAGTTGAGGAGCAGGGAGTTTAAATTTGATGAGCAAAGACAGAGAGAGAGAGAGACAGAGAGTCTAAATAGACTTGCGAAGAGGTTTGGTGAACTTGGAAAACATAGTCGCGGAAGGGAAACTGGAAGGATTGGAAGTCTATATATAAGTGCTGCAAGCTCAGAGAGTCTGTATAAACGAGCTGACACGTGGGGAAGGCTATGTAGATTAAAGGAGAGTCCAAGGAGTTTATATATACTCCTTAGGGGCCAGAGATTCTATATAGACGATCTAAGATGCTAGAGACTATAGGTGACTACTCTTGAGGCCAAGGAGCTGAGAGTTTAGGGAGTATATATGAACTATTCTAGAGAACAGATGAGCTTTGAAGCCACGGAATATATTCAAACAAGTTTAACGACCAGGGAGGCTATATATTCGATTTGTAGGCCCAGAGAGTCTTTATAAAAAAAATCCTACCAAGAAAACTTTCATTCAGGCTGAATAGGGGTTCTCCATCTAGGAAAACTACTATTTAGCCCGGCTGAATTGGGATTTTCCACCTAGGAAAATTACTATTTGCCTGGCTGAATAGGGGTTTTCTAAAGGAAAACTTCTGTTCAGCCTGGCTGAATGGGGGTTTCCACCTAGGAAGACTTCTATTCAGCCTTTCCCATTCATAAAACAGAGTTTCCATTACGGATACTTTCTTTTTCATGGGAAACCTTCAATTCATTCATATCCTATCTGTCTTTAGAAGAATATCTATTAAATAGTCAATTTTCTTAAAATTCGCCCCCCTCCGCCTTAATCCCATTTATTTGACAGGATAATTAAGAAAATGTTTTGCTTACTCTTCCTTACTTTCCTGTCGTAACGCGCTTTTAATCCGTAAAGTCTATTTATTTGGAATCAAATTGACAAAAATCCAGCTGAGAGTTTTATAAACATTTTCCATTTTGAAAAAGGGAAACCATGACCCCTCCCCCAAAAAAAAAAACACGGTGCAGTGTTCCTAGAGTTGACACGGACACTTGGTGGATAATAACCTTTTTTGTGGGGGGACTGTAGGAGAGGTGGTGGAAATGAAATGGCCTTTTTAAATTCAATGGCCTTGCTATGGCCCCCAACTGCCTACTGAGGTTATACAGCCATTTAGAGGCAGGGAGTCTATCAGGGGAATGCGTGTGTATGTGTGTTTTTCATTTTCGGAAAAACAAACAGGACACAGGTGTGTGCGTGCCAGCCAGCCTGCCTGCGTGCATTTGTGTGTGTGGTAAAAAATGTTGATGGCCAAAAGTTTTTAGAGGGCAATTTAAAATTATTTTCACTTTCAATTTTTGAGGCTTTAAGGAAGCATTCTTTTAGGACGTGTTGTCCTGCCATGTTATGGCCATGTTTCGCAAACAAGCGACAACCTGAGTGACAACAACAACAACAACAAGGAAAACAAATATATTAGCAATGGCAGTTGGTTGTTTCGACAAGCACCTCCGTAATAGCAACTAGTACTAGGTCCTGGCCTTTTGGCCACCACTCCTTGCTGGGCATAGGACGTGTTGCTGGGCTGGGTTGGTTGTTTGCCCTGGTATCGGCATTAATTTATTCATTAGCAAATGTTAGTCCTGGGAATTTCTAACAGTTTCACTTTAAACAAGAAACCTCTTTGCCAGCCAACCAACCAGCCAGCAATATTTTGACTAATACCAACAACAACAAAAAACAATGGCAGTAACAACAAGAAAAAAACCAAGAGAAAAAAACACACTGAAAATGAAGGGAAAACTTAAACCCCTGGGGAGGTTTTATGCGATAGTAACTTTTTTAATTAAAAACATTTTTTACGTGAGTGTGTGTGTGTGTGTGTGTGGGAGGTTTGTTTTTTTTTCCTCTCATTTTTTGTTAACTACAAGGTAAGTGAATGAGATGTTAATGAGGAAATTGAGCAACGAGGACATTGCTGGAACAATGGAAGGACATGAAGGCATGGCCAACTATTTTAAGTATTACGAAAGACAAATCTATTATTTGGCAAGGTTAGGCGGGTTGGTCTTTTGGTCGATGGCAGAGACTTCCTGGGTTGGATTTTTTCTATAAGGACGAGGAGGTCCTTCTAATCGTATATATGAAATCCCTGGTCACTTGTTGGAATATATTCCAAGGCTTACCTGAACGTTCGAGTATTCTCTATTGTCTTTCAGCTTATATACCCTTAAAGATAGTTCTTATATACACCTTGGCTATCAGCTCCTGGCCTCTTAGATCGTCCATACAGTGCAATGGAAGGACATAAAATCATAGGCAACTATTTTAAGAATTACAAAAGGGAAAACTATTATTTGGCAAGGTTAGAAGGGTTGGTCTTCTGGTCGATGGTAGAGAATTCCTGGTTTGGATTTTTTCTATAAGGACCCTCTCGAGCTTCAATTCGTATTTATGGAATCTCTGGTCACTCGACTTCTTGGAATAGATTACCTGGCCTCCATGATCATTCATATATTCACCCCGGCATCTCAGCTCATATATCCTCTCAGTTCGTATATATATACTTCCTGTCATATAAACAGCTTGTCCTTTTATGTCGTCTATACAGACTTTCTGGCCAAAATTATCGAAGGACATGGAAGAGTGGTCAAGTTTTTTTTTCGCAAAGAAAAGTGATTGTTTGGGAAGGACTCCCTGGAACTTCATATCGACTACTCATACATGGAATTCCCGGTCGTTCAACTTGTTTGTATTGATTCCCTGGCCTCCCTGATCGTTCATGTATCTCCATGGTCTCCATATGTACTCCCTGACTACTCAACTGCTTGGTCTTTTAGGTCGTTTATACAGACTTGGTGTCCTTTAAGAAGATCCATACAAAACTATGATAGGACATGAAGGAATGGCCAACTTTCTTGAGGTTTTTTGTTTTCGTAGGAGAAGCTATTGTTTGTGAGGTTTGCTCAACTTGGCCTCCTGGTAGTTTGTAGAGACTTCCGTGGTTGAATCTATCTTTAAAGACTCTCTTCAAATCGAATATATAGCCACCCTGGCCTCCCTAGTTTGAATATATACCCTGGCCTCGAAACTCATCTGTTCTCTAGAATCGTTCATATATACCCCTGGCCTCTCAGCTCCTTGTCTTCAAGGTAGTCTATACAGATTTGGTATCTTAGATACAGACCTGTCTTCTTAGACCGTTCTCTGGCTCCTAAGGAGTATATATAAACTCCTTGGCTCCTCAACTCTTCTATATAAAGTCGTTGGACACTCAACCCTTCTATATCGGCTACCTGGCCACTCAGATTGTCCATAAAAACTCCTTGGACTCTCCGTTAATCTATATAGATTTCCCGTTCTCTCAGCTCGTTTATACGGACTCTCTGAGCTCGCAGTACTCAAATATAGACTTCCAATCCTTCCAGTCTCTCTTTCGCGACTATGTTTTCCAAGCTTACAAAACCTCTCAGATAGTCTATTCGGACTCTCTTTCTCTCTCTCCTAGCCCATCAAATGTAAACTCCCTGGCCTCTCACCTTGTTTGTAAAGACTGCCAATCCTTTCAGTCTATTGTTAGAGGCTACATAGATTCCAAATACACCAAATTTAGACTCCCTGGCCACTCACCTCGTCTGTATAGACTACCCGGTGTTCTAACTAGTCCGCATAGATTATCTGACCTGTCTCTATAGACTGCATTGCCTCTTATCTTGTATATAAGTACTTCCAACCCTCTTAGCTTGTCATCTATTGAATGCTCAATAGAAGCCCACCTCGCCCAGACTCCGTGGCCTCTTACGCTGTATATGGATCGTCCTGGCCTTTAAACTTGGATAGCTCGCAGCACTCAAATATAGACTTCCAACCCTTCCAGCCTCTCTTTCGCGACTATGTTTTCCAAGCTCACCAACCTATTAGCAAGTCTATCCAGACTCTCTCTATCCCTCTCACCCTCTCTCTCTCTCTTTCATAGCTCATCAAATTTAAACTCCCTGGCCTCTCACCTTGTATGTATAGACTGCAAATTCTTTCAGTCTACCGTTAGAGACTCCAAATATTCCAAAGTCACCAAATTTAGACTCCCTGGTTAATCACCTCGTCTATATAGACTAACCGGTCTTCTAACTAGTCCGTACAAATTCTCTGTCCTCTCGGCCTGTATCTATAGACTATATTTCCTCTTATCTTGTATATAAGTACTTCTAACCGTCTCAGCTTGTCATCAAACTCGCCAAAAGTATGCTCAATAGACTCTCATCTCGCCGAGACTTTGTGTCCGAGACTTTGTGTCCTGTAGTCTCGGTGACCCTTTAGTTCGCCTATGGAGCCTCACCGATCCTTCACCTTACATATGGCAGCTCAACGACCTTCATCCCACCTATAGCGGCTCAATGACACTTCACCTCACCTATAGCGTCCCATTGACCCTTCATATCGCCTATAGTGGCTCACTAATCCTTAAGCTCGCCTAAAGTCTCGACAATCCTTTAGCTCGCCTATGGAGCCTCACCGATCCTTCACCTTCCTTATATGGCAGCTCACCGACCTTCATCTTACCTATAGCGGCTTACTGACACTTCACCTCACCTATAGCGTCTCATCGACTCTTCATGTCGCCTATAATGGCTCACTGATTCTTTTGCTCGCCTATAGTTGACCCTTCAGCTTCCCAACAGAGGTTCCTTGTCCCTTCAGCACATCTATAGAGCCACGCTTCAGCTCATCTATGGGGCCTGGCTGACCCTTAAGAACGCCTATAGAGTCTCGCTGACCCTTCATCTCGCATATAGATCCACCTTTGTCCTCCAACTCCCCTACAGAGCCTCCTTGAGACTTTAGCTACCTTAGGAGAACATAGATACTCTCTGGCTCATAGAGCCTTTAGCTGTGGCAAATGCTTAATTCGTCCAATCGACTTGCATGTAATCTCCATTATCGTCGTGATTTAAGGCTTGTTTTGGCCAAAACGAACGCCAATTGGCCATTAAGTTGCGGTGATGCACTCAGAATAGCCAACATAGTTTCGTAATGAGATAATCGCTATTGCCTTTGTGGATTTGTCGTTTTGTTGTTGTCATTGTCGTCGTCGTGTTGAAAACAACAAGAATTCCATTATTAAAGACCTTAGACACCTGAAACTAAGTCAATTAGCCTGGTCAACAGCAAAATAATTAGTCAACATGTTGGCGAAGAAAGAAAACACACACGCACACACATACAGACAGACACACACATAAGCACACATATTGCACATGTGGTGGTCGAATTGTTTGGACCCTTTTAGAAAATTTGCAAATTTTTTTGGAGGTTTGGCGTAAACCCTACCTGGATCCATGTAAATAGACCCATGTGGCTAATTTCTGCAAGAAAACAATCCCTCGAAAATATAACCCAAAGTGGTGTAGGGTATGGAAATATATGCCCAATCTAAACGCCCTCTCCCAGAGGCCTCCCACCCCGTGGCACCACCAACATAAGACCAGAATTTTTAGCATGAGGTCATTATGCGATGACAGTGTTTGTGTGGGTATATATATATGTGTGTGTGAGTTGGGGTCTGTTTCAAGCTAAGTGCTGCGTCGAAAACCTCTGACGGGATTAGGTAATGCAATGCAAATAACCATCATCAGTATGTGTCACACCAGCGTCACTCCCACCAGTTAACGTGAAAATGACCTACACCCCAACCTACACCCACACCTCTAATCTGACAATCTACCTCAACAGTTAGCCATTTGCTTATTCTGCTTCTTGCATTTCGAGCATTTGGGCCTCCTGATGATAGATGACGGCTGAGATAGCAAAAAAAGAAGCGAAGGTGCCATGCGAGACAAAATCCAATTACATTAACACAGAAAGAGAGGCGGAGAGAGAGAGAGAGTGCGACAGACATGGCAATTGTGTTTTGCCATGTGCACGGAATGACCAAATAAATGGAATTTAATATACCAGAGCAGGGCATAATGACAGACATAGTTCGCACATACTTGCAAAAGTATTATTTTACTGAAATATACTTATGATTTTGGAGGTGGAGAGGAGAAAGTAGAAAATCGCAATTGATGGGAAAATATAACAGGTTGTTTCGGATGAAAAAAACAAAGGAGATATATATGATAGGCCTCAGGAGACCAAAAAGTAAACTACTTCATTTTTAAATGTAATTTTCTATAGAGCTGACCCCTCAAATTGCCTCCAGGGACTCACAGACCTCTCAAATTGCCTCCAAGGCCTCAGAAACTCTTTCCAAGAGAGGTCTTATTCTATAAGAAGGTTTCTCTTATTGTTTAGAATAGAAGCAGGTTTCTCTTATTCTATAGAATAAAAGAAGGACTTTCTTATTTTACTTCTGCTCGTCTATGGAGACTTACTTACCCCTCAAATCGACATAGAGACTTGCTGATTCCTCACCTCATCTATGAAAACTTACTGACACCTCAGCCCTTCTATAGAGGCTCATTGACCCCTCAAATCGTATATACCGACTCATTGACCCCTCAACTCGCATATACCGACTCATTGACGCCTCAGCTCGTCTATAGAGTCTCATTGACCCCTCAGCTCGTCTATAGGCACTCACTGGCTCCTCAGCTCGTCTATAGGCACTCACAGAGCCCTCAGCTCGTCTATAGAGACTCACAGAGCCCTCAGCTCGTCTATAGAGACTCACTGACCTCTAAGCTCTTCTATAGAGACTCACTGACCCCTCAGCTCCTCTATAGAGACTCACTGTCTATGGAACCTCAATAAACTTCTGCTATGATAAACAATAAACTTCTTCTATGAGAAGACTTTCTGGTCTTCCATGAGAAGACCTTCTGGTCCTCCATGAGTATACCTTCTGGTCTGTTATGAGAAGATCTTTTGGTTTTCTATGAGTGGAACTTCTGTCCTTCTGCGATAATGCCTTCTGGTTTTCTATGATAAGACCTTCTGATCTTCTAGGAGAAGATCTTCTGGTCTGCTATTAGGAGACCTTCTGGTCTGCTATTAGGAGACCATCTGGTCTGCTATTAGGAGACCTTCTGGTCTGCTATTAGGAGACCTTCTGGTCTTCTGTGAGAAGACCTTTTGGTCTTCTATGAGGAGATCTTCTGGACTTCCATGAGAAGATCTTCTGGCCTTCCACGAAAAAACTTTCTGGTCTCCAATGGTCTTCCATGAGAAGACCTTCTGATCTTCTATGGAAGGAATTTCTGGTCTTCCATGAGAAGCCCTTCTGGACTTCCATGAGAATAACTTCGCGTCTTCTGTGAGCAGACCTTTTGGCCTTCTATTAGGAACTTCCGGATTTCCATGAGAAGATCTTCTCCTTTTATGAGAAGACCTTCTAGGCTTCTATGAGAAGACCAAGAGTTATGAGATGACCTTCAGGTCTTCTATGAGAAGACCTTCTGGTCTTCCATGAGAAGACCTTCTGGGCTTCCATGAGAAGAACCTACATAATATCATACAGTAGAACCTATATAATATCCTCTATCATACATCTTTTCCAAATATCATATGACTTCCTAGATCTGCTACCACTGATGAAATGACTTTATTCTCCGACTTTTAAACCTTTACCACGAATTGGATAGGCGATAATAATAAAAATGAAACCCCAATAAAAAAAAGTTATCATATTGCAATTCGCATTTACGGCTTGATGCCACAACACTTACATGCGAATATAGGTACATATAAAACATGTTGCCACATGCTCACATATCCTGTGCCATATGGATTATTTGCCAATTGACATCCAAGGACTTTTTGCCATTAAAAATGGCAATGGGAAGCTAACGAATGAATGAATGACATGCCTGTGCCGCGAAGTGGTTAAGTAGCTATAGCGGTATCATCTGGTCGTTTATGGTCGATTAAAATTTTCTCTGCCCCCCCACCTCTCCCAGCCTCTGAGCAAAAACTCTCCGGGACATAGGCATTTTTGTTTTATTGACATCAACCCTGAACCTGAAAGGGGGGACAGATGTGAAATAAAAACAAGGAATGTGAATCCAGGCGTTGTTGCTACTGTTGTTGTTGTTGCTCATTCGTCTAAAAAAAGGAATGTTATGTTATGTGAAACAATGACAAATGAACGTCAAGTCAAGTCATGACATAAAGACAAAACATTCATGTCCTTTTTTTCCTTTCTTTTCGTTTTAATGCTTCAGAGTTTCGTTCGGGTGTTTTTTCTTCCTTTTTTCGATGTAAAAATTCCTTGTAAGAGGTGTGTCTAAGTGTGTGTCTTACATTCCTCTGGTGGTATCCGAAAAGATAGTGGAAACAACTGGCCATGTAATATGTGCACACACATACATACATAGATATGTGCGTGTGGTTAGAAATAAATATAAAGGCATGTGTATATGAGGCACTCCTCATGGAAGACATATTGGTCCTCTATAGGAAGACCAACTGGCTATCCTTAAGAAGACATTTTAAAACCTTTTTCAGGTCTTCTATGAGCAGACCTTCAGCTCTTCTAAGAGAATACCTTCGTTCGGTCTTCTGTGAGAAGACCTTCTTCTGGTCTTCTATCAGAAGTCCTACTTCTGGTCCCCTATGAGAAGACCTTCTTCTGGTCCCCTATGAGAAGACCTTCTTCTGGTCCCCTATGAGAAGACCTTCTTCTGGTCTTCTATGAGAAGACCTTCTTCTGGTCTTCTATGAGAAGACCTTCTTCTGGTCTTCTATGAGAAGACCTTCTTCTGGTCTTTTATGAGAAGACCTTCTTCTGGTCTTCTATGAGAAGACCTTCAGCTCTTCTATGAGAAGACCTTCAGCTCTTCCATGAGAAGACCTTCAGCTCTTCTATGAGAAGACCTTCAGCTCTTCTATGAGAAGACCTCCAGCTCTTCTATGAGAAGACCTCCAGCTCTTCTATGAGAAGACCTCCAGCTCTTCTATGAGAAGACCTTCAGCACTTCTATGAGAAGACCTTCAGCACTTCTATGAGAAGACCTTCAGCACTTCTATGAGAAGACCTTCAGCACTTCTATGAGAAGACCTTCAGCACTTCTATGAGAAGACCTTCAGCACTTCTATGAGAAGACCTTCAGCACTTCTATGAGAAGACCTTCAGCACTTCTATGAGAAGACCTTCAGCACTTCTATGAGAAGACCTTCAGCACTTCTATGAGAAGACCTTCAGCACTTCTATGAGAAGACCTTCAGCACTTCTATGAGAAGACCTTCAGCACTTCTATGAGAAGACCTTCAGCACTTCTATGAGAAGACCTCCTGGCCTTCTATGAGAGGGGACCTCCTGGCCTTCTATGAGGAGACCTCCTGCTCTTCTATGAGGAGACCTCCTGCTCTTCTTTGAGGACACCTCCTGCTCTTCTATAAGAAGACCTCCTGCTCTTCTATAAGAAGACCTCCTGCTCTTCTATGAGGAGACCTCCTGGCCTTCTATGAGAAGACCTCCTGCTCTTCTATGAGGAGACCTCCTGGCCTTTTATGAGAAGACCTCCTGGCCTTCTATGAGAATACATCCCGGCCTTCTATGAAAAGACCTCCTGGCCTTCTATGAGAAGGCCTCCTGGCCTTCTATGAGAAGACCTCCTGGCCTGCTATGAAAAGACCTTCAGCCCTTCTATGAGCAGATCTTCAGCTCTTCTATGACCTTCTGGCCTTATATGAGAGGACGTTCTGGTCTTCTAGGAGAAGACCTTCTGCTCTTCTGTGAGAAGACCTCCTGGCCTTCTATGAGAAGACCTCCTGGCCTTCTATGAGAGGAGACCTCGTGGCCTTCTATGAGAATACATCCCGGCCTTCTATGAAAAGACCTCCTGGCCTTCTATGAGAAGACCTCCTGGCCTTCTCTGAGTAGACCTTCAGCCCTTCTATAAGCAGATCTTCAGCTTTTCTATGAAAAGACCTTTTGGCCTTCTATGAGAAGACGTTCTGGTCTTCTAGGAGAAGACCTTCTGGCCTTTTATGAGAAGACGTTCTGGTCTTCTATGAGAAGACCTTCTGGTCTTCTATGAGAAGACCTTCTGGTCTTCTATGAGAAGACCTTCTGGTCTTCTATGAGAAGACCTGCTGGTCTTCTTTGAGAAAGCCTTCAGCTCTCTTCTATGAGAAAATATTCAGCTCTCTTCCATGAGAAGACCTTCTGGTCTTCTATGAGAAGACCTGCTGGTCTTCTATGAGAAAACCTTCAGCTCTCTTCCATGAGAAGACCTTCTGGTCTTCTATGAGCAGACCTTCTGGTCTCCTAGGAGAAGACCTTCTGGTCTTCTATGAGCAGACCTTCTGGTCTTCTATGATAAGACCTTCTGGTCTTCTATGAGAAGACCTTCTGTTCTCTTATGAGAACACCTCTAGCTCTTCTATGAGAAGACCTTCTGATCTTCTATGAGCAGACCTTTTTGAGGAAGAAAACCTACATTCTGCAGTGGTCTATCTCATATAATTCTCTTAGGCTTTCCTTTTAAGGATATGGTTTTTCGTTTTGTTTTTTCCTTTCAAGGATACATCTGTTTAATTTGGTTGTTAAGGGCGTGTGTGAGCCTGCTGCTGTTTCGTTGTTTGTTTTTCCACTGTTGCTACTTCGCCATTTGTTTTTTTTTTCGCCTCTACTTTTACTTGTCTTGACATTTTTATAGACACTTGGTAAACGTTTTATTATTATTGTTGTTGCCACTACTGTCGCTAGCGCTGTTGCTAAGGTTATGGCGGTTCTCAGCTATTAATCGCTGGCCACTAAAATAGAGGAGGAAATAATCGCAAAAAAACACTTCGTGCTGCTTTCAAAGGAAATGCCATTTCAATAATCTTTATTTGCCACATAAATGTTTTGCGGAGCTAAGATAAGGAGGTTGGAATTTGGCCGAGGGCTAGGTAAGGTTAGGTTCTATTCTAAGCACCACACACACATACATACACATGTACACACACACATATAAGAAGTTTGGCTTGCCCTAAAGGAATGTGCGGTCTTTAAGAACACCAAGATATGTACCGTTAGCATAATATTCGCCAGGAGCGAATATGAAATTACATGGAAAATCTACATGGCACGCTTGGGCAAAAGGTAGTTTTTACACAGTTTCGACGCTGAGCTGTTACCCCACCTTGAAAAAAAATGTGAAGAGGAAAGAAACAGGGCGGGTCAAGGGAAGCAGAAGAATAATAACACCCTCGAAAAACGTCATTACCAAAAGGCAAATAAAACTGCAGTGGCATCAAAAGCGTTTTAAGACAAGACAAGAAGTGGAGGGGGGGGGGGGGGGGAGATTGAGGGTTGACAGGGAGTGTAAGACTGGAGGTCCTATTCAAATCCGTTGTTGTCCTTACCTTTTTTTGGTGGGATGGTTAAAACTAACGCTTCGAGGAAAACTATTACATCCATTTGGGGACCCTCCCTCTCCCCCCACCCTCGCTAGCAACATCAGCAGTGTCTATGAATATGTAGTTGTATGGCAAAGTCTTGTAAATTATGGCCAAAAAACCAACAACAAAAACAACAAGGAAAGTCATTAAGGTTATTTTTATACAATTGCACCACTGCCATCAACGTCGCCAGCAAACAACAACAACAAAAACAACAGCAGCAGCAACACAAAACACTACAACAACAATGAGACCAGTGGCATTTTGATATTTAAGTTCTTGTTTTTTTTTTCGCAACTTTCGTTTTCATTGCTCCACGTAGCTGAGGATAGCTGCGTTTTGATAAGAGCTTGAGTTAATCCTTGAAGGGATATCCTGTTTGTCAGAGAGGACTACAAATTTTTTGTTTTGGAGAAGAATTGCTAAAAAGGGACCAAAAAGTCTCCCTTTAACAAAATATCCTCGTCCTTTTCAAAAACCAGGAGACAAAATCCTCCCCTTCTTAAAAGTCCAGGATTTCCTTTTTAACCAGATCCAAATATTATATCGCCATTTTCAAAAACCAGGAGACAAACTAAGAGAATTCCTTTCTTAAAAAGGCCAGGATTTCGTTTTTAAGCAGATTCTGACATTTTTTTATACCCTCCACCATAGTATGGAGGGTATATTAAGTTTGTCATTCCGTTTGTAACACCTCGAAATATACATTTTAGACCCCACAAAGGGTCCTTCCGTCTGTCCGTCTGTGGAAATCACTCTAGCTACCGAACGAAATGAAGTAGGTTGATAAAATTTCACTCAAATGTGTATTATGTCTGCAGGACTTTTGGTATTGAAAATGGGTCATGTAGGTCAACGTTTTGGTATAGCCCCAATATAATGGTACCTTCCTATTTTCGGTATTTTGGTGATTTAAGCGACTTTATTTACCGGCATTGTTTCAAATTTGGTATTTGAAGTTCGTAATGGGTACCACAGCCTTTGACAGAAAATTATCTATGTAGGTCCATGACTTCGTATAGACCTGATATAACGGTTCCTCCCGATATTCGGTATTTTGATTATTTTAGCGACATTATTCGCCGGAATTGTTTCAAATTTGTTATTTGAAGTTCGTAATGGGTACCACAGCCTATGACAGAAAATTATCTATGTAGGTCCAAGACTTCGTATAGACCTGATATAAGGGTACCTCCCTATATTCGGTATTTTGATGATTTAAGCGACATTATTCACCGAAATTGTTTCAAATTTCGCTTTTCAAATTCGTAATGAATATTACAGCCTGTGACAGAAAATTGTCCGTGCAGGTCCACGTTTTGGTATGGCCCCCATATAACAGTACCTCCCGATATTCGGTATTTTGATGATTTTAGCGACATTATTTACCGGAATTGTTTCAAATTTTGTATTTGATGTTCGTAATGAATACTACAGCCTACGCCAGAAAATTAGGCTGTGCAGGCTTATGACAAAAGTTGCTTATGCAGGTCCACGTCGTCGTATCGACCCTAATATACGTCAACATTCGGTATTTTTAAGATTTTAACAGAAGTTTTAATGGATTTTAATTTTTTGAAAATTGCCAAATTTTATACCAAATGGTGAAGGGTATTCAAAGTTCGATCCGGCCGAACTTGCAGCCTTTTTACTTGTTTTTTAATAAGTTTGTTGTAAACAAGGAATATTTTTTGGGAAAAATTCCCACTTATTAAAGAGAAAATCAGGAAATAGACTTCTTAAAAAACTGGAAGGAACTCCTTCTGCAAAGGCTTTTGAAGAGATCCTTTTTTTAAATTTTATTGAGGACAAAGGACCTTATTAATTTTTATAGGAGTTGAATAGGACACATGTCTTCTTCCCAAAGAAGCCAAAAAGACTGAGTTTTTGGCCTCCTTAAAATGTCATGGTGGAAAATTAAAGGAGATTTCTTCTATTAAAAGAGCTGGCTCTCTCCTCTCTTTATTGAATCTCAAGGCAGATCATTAGGCATTTTTATTGAGGATGACTAGAAGATTTTTGTTACCAAAGACAAATTGGGCGCCTTCTTTCTAAAGAAAGTCTGGAGAACTTTTTCCCAAAGAAGAAGGCCTTTTTATTGAAAAACAGGACACTTTACCTTCTTTGGAGACGAAGTTGTATTTTTTTCTTGTAGCAGAGAAGGACATCCAAGAACTCTGGCTCTTCTTTTTTACTGAGGATGACTAGAGAATTTTTTTTCCTCGAAGAAGAATTTGTTGCTTCCCTTCTAAAAATAGTTAGGATCACAGTAAAATCGCATGAAGATCGATTATCGAAGTTATATAAAAATCTGAATCGATGTCAATAAAATTTGGCAGAGGTATTTTCGAGCTTTATCTGATTTTTGGTATCAAATATCATAGTTGTGGAGTGCATATTACGCATGTGAGTGACTTAAAACCCCAAAGCGGATGAAACATATGCAGCAGCTGTAGCTATATCTAAACCCATTTTCTCCAAATTTTATGTGAATACTTCTAGACTAAATTCGGTCGGATGTACGACAATTTACTTCATTTGGGCTGATATTAGCCATTTGGTGCACGAAAACCCTTAAATCGGATAAAAAATATATATGGGAGCTATATCCAAATCTGAACCGATTGTGACAAAAATTTAGGCACTTATTTCTGAGCTGTTTATGATATCTGGTACCAAAGATCATTTTTGGGTAGCGCATATTACGCATGTGAGGGATTTAAACCCCAAATCGGATAAAACATATATAGGGTAGCTATAGCTATATCTGAACCGATTTTCATCAAATTTAGTCGAAATTGCAAAGATTCAGTTCATTTGGACTGATATTAGCCATTTGGTGCATAATAAACCTAATATCGGATAAAGATATATATGAAGCTATATCCAAATCTAATCCGATTTCGATAAAATTTAACCTTGACAGAGGTATTTTTACCTCCATAAGTTATCTGGTACCAAATATCATTCGGATGAAACATATATATGGGAGCTACAGCTTTATCTGAACCGATTTTCCGAGGTATTGAATGAATAGAAGAGCATAAGGCCACAATCTTCTTAAAGGAGAACAGAAATTCTCCTTTTTATAGAAGAGTAGAAGTTCTACTTCTTATGACTTGGAGATATTCTTCCATTGAGGACCAAAGCCAGAAGATATTCTTCCATAGAAGGACAACCCCAGAAGGAAGAAGGTAGAAGATCAGAAGATTTCCTATAGAAGACCTATAGATCTTTCGTAGAAAGCCAAAATCTCTTCAGGTGGAAGGACAGAAGTTCAGAAGGTTAATAGTACAGCAGAAGGGTATCTTTAGAGAGACTAGAATTCTTTCTTCACATGACCAAAAAGTCTTCTTAAACAACACGAGTAGAAATTCTTCTTATACCTTCACATTTAGAAGAAAAGGACATTTTTCTTATAGAAGACTCAGTGGTCGTCCAAGAAGTTCAAGTATGTCAAAAAGTCCAAGAATCTCGAAGAATCCATGAGGTGTCAAACTTATGAAGGATGGGGTTGCTCTTCTTCTTACTCCCTGCCACAGTTGCCTCCTAAAAATGATAGGAAGGTATTTCATAGATCATCCATTTTGGAGAAGAAACTCTCATCACTCATCAGGAAAACAACATTTTCCCAAAAGAATCCACGAAAATCATAAAAAAAAACTATTACTACACATCCCTTGGAGGGTTAAACTGGTACCATCATCAAGAAGCTCCCAGCCAAATACTTGCGTGTAACATGCAGCTGGATGAATGTTTGGCTGGCTGGTTGGCTTGGCTTGGCTTGCTTGCCTCTGAAAACCAAGCGTATTTAGATTAATTCTTTAAAAACTATGACGGAGAAGAACCAGAAAAACTTTTTTATCACCGTTTTGTTTTTTTTTCTTCGTTTTTTACTAGCGACGATGACGGCGAGGACGAAGACTTCTTGAGATAAATTTGTACGCCCGTATGCTTCTCCTAAATGGCAATGGTTATGGGGGTGCTTGTTTGGGGACATGGTGAGGGGGGGGGGGGGGGGGGGGGGGGGGGTAATGGAAAATTTAAAGGTAAAATTTTGTTGAATGCCTTCTTGATGACTACTTTTCTTCTACTTTTTCTTCTTCTTCTTCTTGTTCTCCTCCTGTTTAACCCATAAAGAAAAGGACTTAGAAAAGTTGTCGCTGTGTTTTTTTTCACTTTTTCTCTTTATTTTTCCTTTTCCTCCTCCTGCTCTTCCACTAAACTAAGTAGGTGAACAATAAAAAAGTTTTTTTCCTACTTTTTTTTTAGAGGATGCCTTTGAATCAATTAACAAGAACAACAACAACAACAACAAAAACCAGAGAAAAACTCTTGAAAAACTTGATTACGCAAAGTCGAGTATTGTCCTTTAAGTAAAAGATAAATTCTCGTCAAACCACCCGCCCCCCTCGTCGACCGCGACCCTATTTGCCTGACATAGTTAAGAAGATTTTCGAGGCCAGAGCCGCTTGTTTAAATATTTCAAGAGTTATTCAGTTTATCCTTTTAATTGTTGTGCCATCTGGGGGATAGAATGCCTTTTAATTGCAAATGAATATCTTTGTTAATTAAAGGCACGGCACGGGGTGGAAGAGTTAGGCATAACTAGATCAGTGATTTCCTGTCTTAATCACAAAAATTCGTAATAGAGAGTTTTCCAGTTAATTTCACAGCAAATTCCAATTAAGAATTGTTTGAATGCAGAACCACACTTTATTCTAAGGGTTAATTTTGTGGGGAGGGTGGGGTGAGGTTGGTAAAAGGTCATACTAAATTTGAAAATAGCTTAATTTATATCTCTAGGAAAGAGTAGAAGGTCTTCTCAGAGAGAAAAAGGTCTTCTCAGAGAAGAGCAGAAGATCTTCTCAGAGAAGAGCAGAATGCCTTAGCAGAGAAGGTCTTCTCAGAAAAGACCAGAAGTTCTCCAGAAAGTCTTCTTAGAGTAGCTCCCAAGTTATTCTCAGAGAAAGCCCGAAGACCTGAAGGTCGTCTCGTAGAAGACCAGAAGGTCGTATCATAGAATACCAAAAGGTCGTCTCATAGAAGACCAGAAGGTCAGCTCATAGAAGAGCTGAAGGTCAGCTCATAGAAGAGCTGAAGGTCAGCTCATAGAAGAGCTGAAGGTCAGCTCATAGAATAGCTGAAGGTCAGCTCATAGAAGAGCTGAAGGTCAGCTCATAGAAGAGCTGAAGGTCAGCTCATAGAAGAGCTGAAGGTCAGCTCATAGAAGACCAGAAGGTCTGCTCATAGAAGGCCAGAAGGTCTTCTCATAGAAGGCCAGAAGGTCTTCTCATAGAAGGCCAGAATGTCTTCTTATAGAAGGCCAGAAGGTCTTCTCATAGAAGACCAGAAGGTCGTCTCATAGAAGAGCCGAAGGTCGTCTCATAGAAGACCAGAAGGTCGTCTCATAGAAGACCAGAAGGTCTGCTCATAGAATACCAGAAGGTCTGCTCATAGAAGACCAGAAGGTCTGCTCATAGAAGAGCCGAAGGTCTTCTTATAGAAGGCCAGAAGGTCTTCTTATAGAAGGCCAGAAGGTCTTCTCATAGAAGACGAGAAGGTCTTCTCATAGAAGACGAGAAGGTCTTCTCATAGAAGACGAGAAGGTCTTCTCATAGAAGAGCTGAAGGTCTTCTCAGAGAAGAGCTGAAGGTCTTCTCATAGAAGACCAGAAGGTCTGCTCATAGAAGACCAGAAGGTCTGCTCATAGAAGACCAGAAGGTCTGCTCACAGAAGACCAGAAGGTCGTCTCATAGAAGACCAGAAGGTCTTCTCATAGAAGACCAGAAGGTCTTCTCATAGAGGACCAGAAGGTCTTCTCATAGAAGACCAGAAGGACTTCTCAAAGAAGACCAGAATGTCGTCTCATAGAAGACCAGAAGGTCTTCTCATAGAAGACCAGAAGGTCGTCTCATAGAAGACCAGAAGGTCGTCTCATAGAAGACCAGAAGGTCGTCTCATAGAAGACCAGAAGGTCGTCTCATAGAAGACCAGAAGGTCGTCTCATAGAAGACCAGAAGGTCGTCTCATAGAAGGCCAGAAGGTCGTCTCATAGAAGACCAGAAGGTCGTCTCATAGAAGACCAGAAGGTCGTCTCATAGGAGACCAGAAGGTCGTCTCATAGAAGACCAGAAGGTCGTCTCATAGAAGACCAGAATGTCTTCGCATAGAAGACCAGGAAGTCTCTCTCATAAAAGACCAGAAGGTCTTCTCATAGAAGACCAGGAGGTCTTACCACGGAAGGCCAGAAGGTCTTCTCACGGAAGGCCAGAAGGTCTTCTCATAGAAGACCACAAGGTCGTCTCATTGAAGTCCGAAGTCTTTGAGAAGGCCCGAAGACCACAAGGTCTTCTTATAGAAGACCAGAAGATCTTCTTATAGAAGAGCCGCAGGTCTTCTTATAGAAGAGCCGCAGGTCTTCTTATAGAAGAGCCGCAGGTCTTCTCAGTGAAAAACTGAAGACAAGAAGGTCTTCCTATGGAAAAAACCAGAAGACCTTTTAATTTTCATTTGAGGCCCATATAGACCTGAAAGTCTTCTACTCATAGGATACCTGTCTTTTATTTATGTATTCGCAATTTCCATGCATTATTTCTAACACTTCGCCGTATTCTTCGCATTCAAATTTCGAATACATTGACTTATTTAAATAAAGGACATTAAAGAAAAAAATAACAATAAATCGCATATCGAACGATTGCGGAAATGGATACCACGAATGTGAAAATAAACATACTTACATATACATATGTATATTTTTTGTTTCTAAGGCTTGGAGGATTGTTTAAACAAATAACAGACACAAATTTTCTAACGAAACCACCCTCCCCTGCTCCATGGCAAATTTGTTTTAACAAAAGACGTCAACGCAACAAAGCGTGACGAAAGCCCCACGACAAGCAGCAGTTCAAGGGGGAGACGGGGAGAGAGGAGAAGAAAACAAATAACTCAAACCAAAAACCAGTCGGGCGTTTAGTCGTCGCGGTTGATTGTTTGTTTGATTTTTTACGAAGTTACACGCGGCACGAAATATCGATAAAACTTTGCAATCATTTTTTTTTGTTCTGCTTTTTTTCGTGCGAATGGATGCCAGGCATGTTTGGGGGTGGGGAGGAGAGGGGAGCGGTTTAGATGGCATTGCAACCATCAACGTCAACACAGCCATCATCAGCTACTCCGCCAGTAGTGCCAGCAGACGACGCCAGTTTGTCAGGCTTTGACTCGAGAAGTTACAAGGAGGACCCCAAGTTGTTTGTTTTTGTGAGGGTGTGTGTGTGTGTTAGTGTTAGTGTTTTGTTTTCGGTACCAATTCCTAACAGATCGGATGATTCATTAATCTATGTTACATACGCCATCAATAATTTGTTTGTAGCTCTTCTAACAAAACACAAGCTCACACACACATACACACACGCTCACATTAGTTTTCCAAAGCATGGAGCTGCATTATCTTGCATAGCGTCTTCCAAAGGATATGATGATGCCTTTTTCTGCTTCGGATACAAACAATGATTTATTTTATTACCCAAATCCCCACATAAATCTTTTCAACACTCCGCCTGGGAAGCCTGGGTTATGTGGACACAATAAACGCCAAAAACAACAACAACAAATTGTTGGTTATGTAATTGCCTTGCAAAGTTGTTTGTGTTTTTTCTGGGGTTCAGGGGGAAAACGAATTACTATCCTCAGTAGTGGGTTTTAATATTTGTTTTGTGACATGGATTTATCACGGGGTTTTATTTTGATACGGGATTGAAAAAAAAAAGATAAAATACATTTGAACATTGAGGGAATTTATATTTTCCACATCTACCAAGGTCATCTGTAAAAAATGATGACCAAGTTTAATTATCTTCAACCCATGGTAGAAGAATACAGATAGATGCATCCACGCTTGAGAACATTGATATGTCAAAAATTTTAAAATGATTTTTCAAATATCAGGAGACAGTGAGTTTTTCAAAAACTTTTTCAAATTTGAAAAATTATTCATTCAAAAATTTCAATTCCAAAATTGGTTTGACAGTTGATTATCTCAGCAGCTGTGTCGATGCGTCTACCTGTACTCTTCTACCATGCTTCAACCAAAAAGGTTAACAATTCCTGTGGCATCATTTAGCGCATATGACGGCGTCACTTTACAGTGAATGGAATGCATAGTTGAACTTAGTTCAGTGAACTGGAACTAGTTCATACAATCTCTTCAATGAATCTTTAAATCGAATTAGTTCATTCTTTAACTATTGAGCACTACTCGCCTGATTTTTTTCCAGCTTCTAGCCAGGTTATTTCTCGTAGCCTGTTAAACTAATAATTCTAGTTTACAGGTTCCATATTTCTTGATCTTTCCTTAAAAGAAAATATATCTTTTACACAGTTCCGAGATATGATAAAAGAACTAGAGACACTAACGGAGTTTGATGAATTAAATGCCAGAATATAGTTCTCATTGTTCCATTCACTGAATGTTTCCGTGAACTAGTTCATTCTAGAAATATACAAATTTAAGGCAAATATACATATAATGTGAAGGAAGCTCCATGGTAGAAGAATATAGGTAGATGTCAAATTTTTTTAAGTGCTTTGTCAAAAATAACTCGATTTTTATATGTTTTCTTATACGACGACAATGGGAGGTTAGTATAATATGTGTTTTTCAACAACTTTTACAAAATTTAAATAATTTTTCTTTCAAAAATTTCAATTTCCAAATTGGTTTGACAGTTCACCAGCTGTGTCGATGCCTCTACCTGTATTATTTGACCATGCTTCAAACAAAAAAGTTAACAATTCCTGTGTCATCATTTGGTGCATATTAAGGCATCACTTTACAGTGAATGAAATTCATAGTTCAACTTAGTTTAGTGAAATGGAACTAGTTCATACACTTTGTTCAATGAATCTTTTAATCGAATTAGTTCGTTTTTTAACTATTGAACATTACTCCCCTGATTTTTTTCTTTTTTCACGCTCATAACCAGGTTATTTCTCGTAGCCTGTTAAACTAAAAATTCTAGTTCACTGGTTCAAAATTTCTCGGTCTTTTCCATGGTACAGTCAAGAAGGTAAAGTCATGAAATCATATGTTTCAATTTTTTTTCAAAATTATTTATTTGACAACATCTTATTGTCAAAATTTATATTTGTAAATCCATTGTACATACACAAATCAGAAATGGGAACCAGTTTTCTATGTAGTAAAATTTGACTAGGTAAATTAAAGAAAATTCAGAGATGGATATGCTGTAAAATTTGACAAGGTAAATTAAAGAAAATTTAGAGATGGATATGCTGATACGAAATGACTTTAACTTCTTAGTTTTACCATGGTCTTTCCATGGTACAATAAGGAGGTAGAAAGGCTTAGTAAAACTACAGAAATATAGCCCTAAGGCTATACCCGCTTCCTGTCTGACTCATTCAAAATTATACATGCACAACGGGTTGTTTTTATTTTTTTTTCATCTTTTCCTCATTTTTAAAATGGGTTAAATAGCGCGAAAAATTAATGAAATGCCTGGGTTTTCTCTCAAAAATATGATACGAAAATATGTTCAATTTTTCAATTTCATGGTTAATAGTTAATAGCTTTAGTGCGCGAGCTGCAATGTTCGTTTCGAAAATATAAATTGGCAGAAGTTGGGCACACTCAGAAAAGTAATCAGCTGGTAGATCTACCCTACATTTTTACTGTACCATGGGCCTTTCCCTTAAAAGAAAATATATCGTTCTCACAGTTCCGAGATATGATAAAAGAACTTGAGATAATAAATCAGTTTGATGAAATAAATGGCAGAATATAGTTCTCATTTTTTCCATTCACTGAATGTTTCCGTGAACTAGTTCATTCTAGAAATATACAGATTTAAGGCAAATATACATATAATGTGAAGGAAACTACTTCTTAATGCATCATAATACTATTATGACAGATCGAGTTCGGAGATGGGCAATATCGACCAACTATTTCTGGTACATCCCCGCAAATGGTCGAAATTTTCAAAAAAAATATTTTGCTGCACAGAGAGGGAACGGATAATCCGATTTTGGCTCAACTGCGAATCCTAAAATTTGCATTAGTGTTAGGTCAAGTGCGAAAATGGACCATATCCCTCCACCCCATAAAATACCTGCCCCACAAGGGGTCAAATTTTTGAATAACTATAACTCTTTTAAAACGTCCAATTGTCTTCAAATTACACGCATCACAATATTTTTATTGACCCAAGGTCTGGTGTGAATATGGAATATGTTGGACCACTCATTCTGGTATCTCCCCCACAAAGGGTCAAAATTTAGAATATCCATGGAGCTCACAAAACGCGAAACTAACATCCAATCCCATTTAGACTTGGGATATCTCAATATTTCTATCAACACACAATCTGTTTTTGAAGATGGTAGAGATCGGGTCATTCCTCCTGGCAAATCACCCACAAAGGGTCAAAATTTTCAAATCCGAAAGAGGCATCTGGTTCTCTTCATATTTCACCCATCCCATTATTCCTACCAACACAAGATCTGCTGTGAAGATGGTTAACTCGTTCTGGTACCTTCCCCACAAAGGGTCAACATTTTGAATATCAATGAAGCTTTTTAAATGCGATCCGATTACTATTGGACTTGGCCCATCTCAATATTTCTATATACACATGATACGTTATAAATATAGTAAAGATCGGACCATTTCTTCTGGTACCTGCCCCACAAAGGATCAAAGTTTTGAATAACCAAAACGATTATAAAATCCAAAATAAGCATCCGGTTCTCTTCATATTTCGCACATCACAATGTTTTTATTAAACCAAGGTCTGGTATGAAGATGGAATGTATCGGTCCATTCCTTCTGGTATCTCCACCATAAAGGATCAAACTTTTGAATATCCACGAAATATGCCATGTAGGCTCACTTTTTGATGTAGCCCCCATATAACGGTACATCCCTATTTTCGGTATTTTGGTGATTTAAGCGACATTATTCACCGAAAATGTTTCAAATTTTGTATTTGAAGTTCGAGATATCTATTACAGCCTATGACAGAAAATTGTCTGTGCAGGTCCACGTCTTCGTATAGCCCCAATTTTCACCAATTTTTTTAATCAAGTTTCGCATTTGAATTTTTAATGGCTTACGGCAAAAGTTGCCTACGCAGGTCCACGTCTTCGTATAGACCCTAATATAACGGCTACATTCGGTGTTTTTAAGATTTTAACAGAATTTTTCATGGATTTTTTTTTAAATATTGCAAAATTCGTTCCATATGGTGGAGAATATTCAAAGTAAGGCCCGGCCGAACTTACAGTTTTTTTACTTATTCGTAAAGTATAATATATAAATGTCCACAACTCAACCATTGGCGGCGTAAATGATCACATAACCAATAAAGAAAGTCTTAAAGTCGGGCGGGGCCGACTTTATGATACTCTACACCACTTTGCTAATTTAGTAGAGCTCCACATAACAATTAAAAGTTTTTATGGGAGAATTCAATCATACAAGCTATGATTATAATTATAATTTAAAGTTCAAAGGACTAAATATGCCAAAGCATTTGTATCTTTTAAATTCGGACATGTGTTGCCCATTTGGTGCACAAATAATTTAAAATCGGATAAAAATATATATGGGAGCTATATCCGAATCTGAACCGATCTCGATATAATTTGGCACAAATATCTCTGAGCTGCATTTGATATATTTCCTTGAAAATCGTTGTTACGGAGTGCATATTACGGTTGTGGGTAACAAATATAACAAATCGGATGAACAGTATATGTGGCAGCTATAGTTATATCTGAACCGATCTTCACCAAATTTGACACACTAGCTTCTAGACTCAATTCAGTCGTAAGTGCCAAATTCCATCCCATTTAGACAAATATTAGACGTTTGGTGCACAATAAAAGGTAAATCGGACGAAGTTATATATGGGAGCTATATCCAAATCTGAACCGATCTCAATAAAATTTGGCAAAGATATTTCTGAGCTGTATTTGATATATTTCTCCAAATATTGTTGTTGCAGAATGCATATTACGGCTGCGGAGGACAAAAATAACAAATCGGAAGAACAATATATATGGGAGCTATAGCTATATCTAAACCGATTTCGATCAAATTTGGCATACATTTTTCCAGGCCTAAATTGGGTGTATATGCAAAATTCCATACAATTCGGGCTGATATTACACGTTTGGTACACAATAAAAGGCAAATCGGACGAAGATATATATGGAAGCTATATCTTAATTTTGACCGATTATCTCCAATTTCAATAGGGTTCGTCCTTGGGCCAAGCAAATGATCTGTGCAAATTTTCATCTGGATCGGGCAATTTTTCAGACGGACAGGCAGACGGACGGACGGACATGCATAAATCGACTCAGAATGTAATTCTATGCAGATCATCAATAGGAACTATGGGTCTATCTCGTTTCCTTTTGCCTGTTACAAACAAATGTACAAAGACAGCTCAGGGTATACCATAGATCCTATATGTATTCTGAGTTTGTTTTTGATAATGTTTGCTCCAAATAACCAAAGTGGTTTGGAGTATATAACCTACCCACATGACTTTGATTCTTTCCTCAATCCCAATACCACTGGCCCCTAAAACTATGCACTAAAATAAAATATACTTATATTGAAACATAATTAAAATGAATTCTAGATGGCGTTCCTCATGACACACATCGCAATGTCAAGAATTATTTGAAACACTTTCTATTTTCCTATCCCCTCCAGCATGGATTCCCAAAAAATGTCTCCAGCCTTCCTCGCACCCCTCCCCCCAAGATGTTTGCCATTTTGTTACCGTAATATTATTTTTCTTGATCCTGACATAAACGACAACAAAAGACCAGTTTATAATGCCATCATTAATCTGTTTGGTAGACAATAACAACAACAACAACAACAACAAAAACAACATTGCTTTATTCCTTTGCCTTTTTATTGTTGTTTTTTTTTTTGTTGGTGTCACATTGGCAAATAAACGATTTTTATTTGACAATGATGTCGTTAATTTCATATTTACGTTTTGGGGAATTTCAGGATCATCGCAAGGGGACAATAGCCTGTCAAATATAAAATATATGAGGCTGAGGCTACATGTGGATGGCATGTGTAAATTTGCACAGAGCTACATATACATTTGTCTGTGACTATGTGTGAGTGTGTGTACGTGTACGTGTTTGGGACACGTACTTTCCCACTCTGCTTTAATCATTTTCATTTCATTGTTAAATTTTGTGATCAGAATTTAAAAAAAAAATAAGAACAACGACAAGGAGAACAAAAATCAGCAAATAGCAACGTAAACAACATTTTTAGGTCCTTTTTCTGGGCTTTCTTGCACTGGCAGAGGATGCAAGGGGTGTTACTGATGATGAAGGGGACAGCGGGGAAGCGGGCGATGTGGGTTCTTTTCGGTTGTTAAAATTGTCACATATTTACATGGTCTATATTCTTTTTGGTCCTTTAAAATTCATGGGGTTTTGTTAAGGGGGTAATGGTATGTAAATATGTGTATATGGCATTTGCCATATGGCCACACATACACAGGCACACACATCTTTGTTCTTCACACACACACTTATACACACATCCACAAATGAAACAATAAAAATTGTGTCACATTTGTTTAGGAGACCCGTCATTGCCAGTGACGTTCCTTACAATATCTTCATAGGAACCCCCTCCTCTTCCGACATTCACACACATCTGTATCAGTACCAATTTAATTTAAATCATGTTTGAAATTCATGTCAGTGCTGAAATTCTTCAAAGAGAGTTATAAATTTTGGTAATAAAATTAAAAAAAAAACAATCTATGAAAAAAAATTCGTCAGATGTGCTGAGCCGGATTACAAAAGGAGCAATGAAAACGTTTTCCTTTTTGGCGTCGAAGATTAGAGAGTTGGGTAGAAAGGGTAGAAAATCATGTTAGAGCAGCAAAGAAGCTATGCTTGTACAATTTTGATGGAATTTTTGGTGAAATCAGAACGGAAAGGTGGTTTTTAGGTTAGGGTGTATATGACAGATTTTGTTGGGGTACATCAGATTTTCAATAGTCATGTGAGATTGTTGTTCGGAATACTTTGTAACAGGATCCAGGAGGATGTAGAATATAGTCGGCGCTGTTCGACTTTTATTATTTTTCTTGGCCTTTTCGACTTTCCTTTTTCTGTTCAGGTTCCTTTCTTTTTCTTATCACTTGCGCCTGAAAGTATGCACCATATTTTTCTAAAAAAAAAAAAATAACTAACAAGTAAAAAAGCTGTAAGTTCGGCCGGGCCGAACTTTTAATACCCTCCACCATTTGGTACAAGTTTGGCAATTTCCAAAAAAAAAAATTAAATCCGTTAAAAATTCTGTTAAAATATTAAAAATACCGAATGCCTATACTACGACGTGAACCTGCATAGGCAACTTTTGTCATAAGTTATCACAATATTTAAATGCGAAACTTGAAGAAAAATCTGTTTATTATGTAGCTAAAATCATCAAAATACCGAATATAGGGGGTTCCTTTATATGGGGACTATACGAAGACGTGTACCTGCACAGACAATTTTCTGGCATGGGCTGAAGTATCCATTACGAACTTGAAACAATCCCGGTAAATAATGTCGCTAAAATCATCAAAATACCGAATATCGGGGGGTACGGTATATGGGGGCTATATGATAACTTGGACCTACATGGCCCATATACGAACTTAACCTGCCGACTGGCAAAATATAGACGTCTGCAAAAATTTAGCCTTCTATCTCAATTTGTTCGAAAGATAGCGTGATTACAACAGACAGACAGACGGACATGGCTAAATCGGCTTAGAATTTTACGCTGATCAAGAATATATATACTTTGTTGGGTCTGACATGAGTATTTCGAGGAGTTACAAACGGAATGACCATAGTATGGTGGAGGGTATAAAAATATGGAAGCCGTTAGTTTTCATACTCGAACCCTTTTCAAAACTTCTAGAATACATCAGTCGGTTCTATGGCAGATACATATATGATATACTAGAACGTGCCTGCAACCATCCTCAGCGAAAAATCTACCAAATTTAGTAGACATAAATATCAATTTTGCAAAAGTACCTATCAATCCTATACTCCAAAAGTAATCCTAATTCCAAAATTCAGGATTCCAGGCCTATTGGTTCACACAAATACATAGTGTACCAAATTTAGTACGCATGAGTACGAATTTTCCAAATTTCAAACATACACGCTATTTGGCCAGCAGTTTAAGGTCCTCCTTAAATTTTTTTGATTCTTTCCAATAGTTCGTGTAGGGCCTTCTTAGTACTCAAAATGCACAATTTGTATGGATTCATAAAAAAACCAAAACATTTCCATATATCTAGGCCACAAAAAAAAATAGCGACCCTAATACAGAATTTCAGATTTCATGCACTAACTGTTCACTAAATATCAAATTCTACCAAAATTTAGTATCATTTTGTAATTTTCGTAAAGATTTCCATTTCTTCACCTCAAACACCAACAGTGACATCTATATTAATTTTACAGGATTTTAGCCTTATTCCTTCGTCCAATACCAAATTTAGTACCATTTAGTATTTTTCTTACAATTACAGGACACATTTCCAAACCACCGCCAAATCTCAGACGCAGATACCATCTAAATATGAAATATCAGAATTATATCGCTATCCTCTCACCCAATATCAAATATAGTACCATTTAGTCCTTTTCGTACAATTATGGTACACATTTTTAAAACCACCTTCATAAGTCGAGGCTACACCTGAACAGCAAACCTAATACCAATATTCAGAGTTAAAGGACTATCTTTTCACCCAATACCGAATTTAGTACCATTTAGTACTTTTCGTACAATAATAATACACACTTCCAAATGCACCTCACATTGCACCAGGCTATCCTAATTAAAAAAAATAATAAAACAGCGATCCTAATACCAAATTTTGGATTTCTCCCAATTTTTTCCAAATTGTACCAAAATTTAGTACTATTTAGTACTTTTCGTGCAATTATAATATGTACATACTTCCAAAAGCACCTCCATATGTTCAGGCTATACATGAACAGTACTATTTGTCAAGCACTATTTATTCACTCCGTACCAAATTGTACCAAAATTTAGTACAATTTCGTAATTTTCGTACACATTTCCAAAACCATCTCCATATCTTGACCACAGACTCCGATAATGATATCCATATCAAATTTCAGGAATCCCTCACTATCCCTTTACCCAATACCAAATATAGTACCATTTAGTACTTTTCGTACAATTATAATACACACTTCTAAATGCATCTCATATGTTCAGGATAACCATAAAAAGCGATCCTAATACCAATTTTTCAAAATTTTCCCAATACCAAAATCTGGTACCAAAATTTAGTACTATTTAGTACTTTTCGTACAATTATAAAACACACTTCCAAAATCACCTCCAGGCTACACATGGACAGTGACCGAAATTTTCAATTTCAAGCGCTATCACCCGACACCAAATACCAAATCGTACAAAAATATAGTACAATTTAGTACCATTTCGCAATTTTCGTACACATTTCTAAAGTCACCTCCATATCTTAACCACAGACTCCGACAATCATATCCATATCAAATTTCAGGAAAATAGCTCTATCCCATCACCCAATACCAAATATAGTACCATTAAGTACTTTTCGTACAATAATAATACTCTCTTCCAAATGCACCTCATATGTCCAGGATAACCATAAATAGCAATCCTAATACCAATTTTTTAAATTTTTCCCAATACCAAATTGTACCAAAATTTAGTACTTTTCGTACAATTGTAATACACACTTCCAAAACCATCTCCAGGCTACACATGAACAGCGACCCAAATTTTAGATTTCAAGCGCTATCACCCAATACCAAACTTTTACAAAAATATAGTACAATTTGGTACAATTTCGTAATTTTCGTACACATTTCCAAAGTCACCTCCATATCTTAACCACAGACGCCAACAGTGACATTCACATAAAATTTCAAGATTTCAAGACCTTTCATAAAATTATAGTTCACATTTCCGAAACCTCCTGCATATGTCCGAGATACACATGAACAGTGACCCTGATACCAAATTTCAGATTTAAAACACTATCTGTTCACCCAATACCAAATTGTACAATAATTTAGTACCATTTGGCAATTTTCGTACACATATCCAAAACCACCTCCGTATCTTAACCGCAGACGCCAACAGTGACATCCATATAAAATTTCAAGATTTCAGCCTTATACCCCCCACGCAATACCAAAATAGTACCATTCAGTACACTTCGTACAATTGTAGTTCACATTTCCGAAACCTCCTCCATATGCCCAGGATACACATGAACAGTGACCCTGATACCAAATTTCAGATTTCAAGCACTATTTGTCCACCAAATATCAAATTGTACCAAAATTTAGTACCATTTCGTAACTTTCGTACACATAACCAAAACCCCGTCCATATCTTAACCACAGACACCAACAGTGACATCTATATCAAATTTCAGGATTTCAGCCTATCTCATCACCTAATACCAAAATAGTACTATTAAGTCCATTGCGTACAATTATAGTGCACATTTCCAAAACCACCTCCAATTATCCATGTCTAGCCGGGACGGGATGGACAGCGACCATAATACCAAATTTCAGATTTCAAGCACTATCTGTTCTCCCAAATATCAAATTGTACTAAAAATATAGTACGATTTAGTACTTTTCGTGCACTTGTAGTACACATTTCCAAAACGACCTCTTTATCACAAAACATACCACGAATAGGGACCCCAATACAAAATTTCAAAATTCCAGCTACATCGAGCTTCACCCTAAACCAAACTTTTCCAAATTTGGTACCATTTAGTACAGTTCGCACAATTAGTAAAAAATTTCAAAATCACCTTTGGATATAACAACTTACTTTGCAACCTTAATTCTCAAACAAAATTTCCAAATTCCAGCTTCATTCGTTCAACCTAAACCAAACTTTTCCAAATTTAGTACCATTTAGTACAGTTCACACACTTAGTACACATTTCCAAAATCACCTTCGCATATAACAAACTTACCGTACAACCTTAATTCTCATAAAATATTTCAAGTTTTTAAATGTATCCGTTCACATAGTACCAAATGGTGCAATTTTCGAAGTTTAGTACCATTTTAGAACTTTTTGTAACCTTAAAGTTCGAATTTCCAAAAAAAAACCCTTTGGAGCATCTATCCTTCACTCCTTCGGTGATTCTTATTCCAAATTCTATTCCAGCTCATTCCGTTTTTTCCAATACAAAGTAGTTAATTTTTAGTACATTTTAGTACCTTTCGTACGTTTTTAGTACGTATTTCCAAAAACCCAGCCTTATCACACGCCTATGCACCAAGACTGATCACAAACCCAGGGTTATCACACGCTTACGCACCAAGACTGAACAAAAACTCAGCCTCATCAAACGCCTACCAAGACCAAGCACCAAGACTGACCCTCTTGAAAAAAATTTCGAAATTTGTAGCTTCAGCCGTTTTGTCTGGACATTGATTCTTAACCACTTAGTCAGTTTTTTCACCACTCCTTATTTATTGTTGTATTATTCCCAACCCTCCAACCTGATGCAAGATTTTGTGAGTTTTTTTTTACGGAACCTCATTGCTCTTCTCTTTCGCCTTAACCGGTGGGATTTAAAAATTGCTTTAACCAGAAAATTTATTTGTCAAACTTGCCAAACATTTATTTCCACTCAATACTAATTTTCGAACATTTGTTCTACGACAACGGAAAAACTACAACCTAACAAGCAAATGAATAACTATCCAGCTTAGCTGACAAAGCGGATATCAAGGACACTCTAGACACTCCCACAATGGCAAGACGGAAGGCGAGCTCGGAAAAAAATATGTGTTTCCGCAGAAATTCCCTATGATGGCACTCACCAAAACACGAAAACAAAATTCCAACTGAAAACAAAACGGAACAAAACTAAAAACACCATTTTTTTCTTATGTTCGGAAATTTTTGGCAATAATTAAAAATTCTCTAGTCATTAGTTTCCCACCAACATGGCAAAACATATAGCCTGGGCAACGGGCATGGCTTGTTTTCCATGGAAATGGGAATACGAGGAAACCTGATAATATAGTGGCCATGGCTGTGACTCTGGCATGGCTATGGCTCTGGTTCTGGTTCTGGCTTGTGCCCAATGGTGGCACAGCCAGCATTCGTTCGCTTCATGTGATATTCATGAAGCAGAAAGGAAAATAAGAGATGAAAAAATCTACAATGAAAAGCAAATAAAAATATAATGCACACAGAAAGAATGAAGGAGAAATCCTACCATACCATTATGCAAACACACACACATACACACACACACATTTTCACATACATACATTTGTCATACACACACACACACTCGCACTGTAATACCAAATAAAGTTTAGTGACACTTAACAGCATTTTGTGCTTTTCATCTTTGAATATTTGATATTGGCAATTCGTAAAGCAAACAACGACAACAACAAAAAACAGCAGCAAGAGGAGAAGAAGCAGCATCAGCAGCATCCGAAAAATACTCTGAGAAAAAAAAAACTCTTTGCCAAAATTGGAACATTCATTTCGGCAAACACTACTTTGTCACCATACAGCTTAAGGAAGTTCGAACGGAACCTCAGTTCAGTTTTTTTTTGTGTGGGAGGGGGTAGTGAAGGGAAGTAGAGAATTAATTTCATAGAAGCTGTAGAATTACAACCGACCGTGTCAAGAAAAAAAAATAGCGACAACAACAACAGCAACAACGATGACAAATAAAGAGAACAGAAATCCATTAAGCCTTATTAGGTATTTATGGGGCATAATAGGCGAATAAGTAACAGGAATAGCAAAACACGCATACTCTGCGATAAAGAGAAGTAAAAACACACACACACTCATACTGACATATATAGGATACTTTTTTATTAATTTCATGGTTTGGTGTTAATCCGTAACTGTTGAATTCAAATGTAATTAAGAGACGTTCTCGAAGGTTATCTCTGTATATAAAATAGTAGTGAGATACCTAACTAAAGGCTGGGTTTTTAGAAATTCGTACATCTAAGGTTACGAAAAATACTAAAATGTACTAAAAAATTTAATACTTTGTATTGGACAAACGGAATAGCTAGAGTTCTGAAATTTGAAGTGACTGTCACTGATGGAGCGCAAAATAAATGTACCAAAGGGTTTTTGGTAAATCGAACTTTAAGGTTACGCAAAGTTCTAAAATTCTACACATAGCAACTCTAAGATAAAATTTCAGATTTCAAGCATAAAATACCAAATATAGTACTATTCTGTACTTTTCGTACAATTGTACTTCACATTTCCGAAGCCACCTTCATATGTCCAGGCTATACATGAACAGCGACCCTAAGACGAAATTTCAGATTTCAAGCACTATCTGTTCACCAAATATCAACTTGTACCAAAATTTAGTACCATTTCGTAATTTTTGTAAACATTTCCAACACCACCTCCATATCTTAGCCACAGACACCAACAGTAACATTTATATCAAATGTCAGGATTTTTGCCCTATCCTTTGACGCAATACCAAATTTAGTACCATTCTGTACCTTTCGTACAATTGTAGTTCACATTTCCGAAACCACCTCCATATGCCCAGGCTATACATGAACAGCGACTCTAAGATAAAATTTCAGATTTCAAGCACTACATATATCAAATATCAAACTGTACCAAAATTTAGTCCCATTTCGTAATTTTCGTACACATTTCCAAGACCATTTCTATATCTTAACCACAAACACCAACAGTGACATCTATATCAAATGTCAGGATTTTTGGCCTATCCTTACACCCAATTCCAAATTTAGTACTTTTCGTTCAATTAATAAATTTGGTATTACTTGAAAGGATAGGGCTTTAGACCTCAAATTTAACGTTGAGGTCTCAGTTGGTATCAGGTTAGGATTAGCCCCAAAATTTAATATTAAGGTCTCAGTTGGTATCTGATTTGGTAATGTATACTTTATTTGTACGAAAAGTACTTAATGGTACTAAATTTGGTATTGGCTGAAAGGATAGGGTTGGGGTCCTCAAATTTCATATTTAGGACTCAGTTGGTATGTGGAATTGAGATATGGAAGTGATTTGGAAATGTGTAATATAATTGTTCGAAAAGTACTAAATGGTACTAAATTTGTTATTGGGTGAAGAAATAGAGCTGAATTCCTGAAATTTTATATAGATGTCACTGTTGATTCAGGTATGGGGGTGAGGGTACTATATTTGACGGTGGCTTGGAAATGCGTCACATATTTGTACGAAATGTACTAAATGGTACTAAATTTGGTATTGGTTGAATGAATACGGCTGGAGACCACAAATTTAATATTGAGGTCTCAGTTGGTATCTGATTTGGTAATGTGTATTTTATTTGTACGAAAAGTACTTAATGGTACTAAATTTAGTATTTGATATTTAGGTCTCAGTTAGTATCTGGAATTGAGATATGGATGTGAATTGGAAGTGTACTTTAACTTTACAAAAAGTACTAAATGGTAATACATTTGGTATTGGGTTAAGGAATAAAGCTTAAATCCCGAAATTTGATGTAGATGTCTTAGCTGGGCAAGATATGGGGTGGTTTTGGAAATGTGTACTATAGTTGTGCGAAAAGTACTAAATGGTACTAATTTTGGATCACTGTTGGTGTGTAGGATACAGAAAAGTTTTTTTTTTTTTGAATATGCGTTCAAAATATTTTTAAATTTGGATTGGGCTGAAATTTTGAAATTTGATATTGAGGTCATTGTTTCGGGCAGAAAAATATGGAATGTGGGTCCATTGTGCAATTGTTTTGCTAATATCCTCTTCGGTAAACTCAAAATGAAAGATTTTGAAGACATTTTCTATTGTTCTTTACGAAAAGCAAATAACTTGAATTATATATAAAACCTTGAAAATCTGAAAGTGTTTGAGATTTTGATTAAGAAAATTTGGTCAAACTGAACAAATTGTGCATTTAAGGTACTTAAAGACCTAATACGAACTGTTGGAACGAATCTATTTTTTATCACTGACGAAATAACAAGCACTTGCTAGCCTCTCATAATTTCTCATAATCAAATAAACAATTCTTTTTAAGCTTGGTATATCTAAATATTTCTCTAAACCAGAGATCTGACGTGAATGGATGCATGTAATGGAATTTATGGGTTCCTTCCCCACAAAAGGTTGAAATATTGATTAACAACTATTCGCATAAAATTTGAAATAAATATTAGATTTTCATAATATGTTGCACATCCCAATATTATTATCAGTATTAGTATTAGAATACTTCGTTTCAGTAAATAACATTTCAATATTTTCCAAAAATTACCACATATCTCATATAAAGTAAACGAAATATAGTCCAGTCGATATAGTTCAAATCTGCCAAATTGTAATATTTATATCAGGCTTAAGTCGGTTACGAAATGGACAACTTCTTAGGAACACTCCCCTCCCGATATATGGTCAGCAGTTTTAATAACTTTAACGCAATTCAAAACATATTTATATAAAAGGACATTGGCTGAGGTTTTAAATACGGCGGCAGGACCAATTGATACTTTTTAAATGTTTTAACTTCTACTTGGATTTCCCAAAGATATCATCTCTGCACTTCAATTACTAAGAGTCATCTTACCATTCCATGGTGTAACCTTATGGTCTTGCATAAATCATAAGACATTTTTATTGTTGTATTCAAGCATGTAATCGTATATGTATGTGTGTATGTATGTATTACGTATTTATGTATATATTTGTAACTCCATGAAAATGAATAGAAATGTTATTGTCGTTTCAACTCTACTCTTTGTTGATTTTTTGTGTATAAGTGTGTGAGTGAGTGAGTGAGTGAGTGAGTGAGTGAGTGAGTGAGTGTGTGTGTGTGTGTGCGTTTATGGCTGTAACATTTAGAAGTTTCCATGGTGGTTTAATAAATAGTTAAGACCAAACCCCAACCAGACCGCAAACTGTTAAAACTCACACCCCTTTCATACGCACACAAACCTCACTTCCACTTCCATCTCCACCCCTTTCCTCTCTCTAGAGTTCGGCAACAATTGTATTTACATGCCTACCAAATCCCGTTTGAACAAACAAAATAAAACCCTTCTCTTCAGCTCAGATGTTATTTGGCTAAAATGCTTGTTTTCTCCATCCACCTCTCTTATTACCATAAAAATTCGATTGGCGGAGGAAAGGGTGGAGGAGAAGTTTTCGTCTCCTTTGCCACTAAATTCAAGTGGAAATGGAAATTTTCGTATCTATTTGAAAGGTGGAATTTTGTGTGTGTGTGTGTGTATTTTTGTGCATTACACGTTTTTGCATAGCTAATCTTTTATAACCCTTTTTTATATTTTTTTTGGACCTCTGCATTTAGATTTGCATGCAAATATTGTTGAGTTTTTATTGCGATTATAATATTCTGTATTTTGGGATATTTCATCATTCGACATTGAATATATTGATGGCAAAAGGTCGGGAGTTCATTAGCATATCTATAAAAAGAAGAAGTTTGTATTTTTGTAATTGGAGCAATGATGTACCTGACAGGTTGGTTATAATTTATTAGTCATATTTTATTACGCTGTCTGAACTTTTTTTAATTAAAAACGTTTAAAATTGTTCTTTATTTTTTTATTGAGAAGTTTTACGACCATTACATGGTTCAATATTTTCTCTATTTTTTTTTTTTTTTGAAAAGGTATCTTTAATTTTTAGAGTAATAGATCGACTAGCACAGCTCTATCCTCTATGTAGCTCTTATTAATGGACAAAGGGACTCTTGATTTCAAAATGTAAAATTGGAGCAGTGACATTTTAAGATTTTTGAAAAAAAAATCCTGTTTTGGAAGACTTTTTGCCTGTTTTAATTTTATACCCTCCGCAATACATAGTATGAAGGGTATATTAAGTTCGTCATTCCATTTGTAACTCAGCGAAATAATAATTTTAGACCTAAGAAAGTATATATATTTTTGATCAGCGTAAAATTCTAAGACGATTTAGCCTTTTCCGTCCGTCCCTCCCTCTGTCCATCTGTTGTTATCACGCTAGAGTCAAAACAAATAAACATAGGAAGCTCAAATTTTGCACCAATCTGTCTTTTGTCTGCAGGCAGGTCAAATTTTCCAATGGAATTGTCTTAAATTCTGCACAAGGAGTTCTTGTCACTACTTTACCCCTTGAAAAAGAATTGCCTATATAGGTCCAAGATATCGTATATCCCCCATATAACGGCAGCACCGATATTCGGTATTTTAATGATTTTTACCACATTTTCCAATGGATATGTCTGAAATTCTGCACAAGGAGTTCTTTGTGACAACCCCCTGAAAAAGAATTGTCTATATAGGCCCGCGATATCGGTACCCCCGAGAATCCATATTTTGATGATTTCAGCGAAAATTGTCAATGGAATTGTAGTAAAATCCACAAAAAAAGTTCTTTGTGAGAACTTTACCCCCGGAAAGAGAGTTGTCTATTTAGGTCTACGATATCGTATATTACCCATGAAACTGTACCTCCCGACATTCAGATTTTAGACACATTTTTCAACGGAATTGTCTGAAAATCCACACAAGGGGTTCCTTTGGAGTACTTTACCCCCTAGAAGAGAATTGTCTACATAGGTCTACGTTTTAGTATAGAGCCCATATAATGGTACCCCTCCCCCCAGAATTGTTCCAAATTTCGTATTTGAAGTTAGGACACGTTACTATAGCTTATGACAAAAATTACTTATGCAGGACCACGTCTTCGTATATGGGGGACATACGATTTTACGGTTATACGGTTTTCATTTGAGCGGAATTATTCGAGAAAAGTTCACATCGGCCGAACTTATTTTTTTTTCGCTTTTGAAATGATGTCATAGATCCTTGCCCGGATGTTAGCCTTAGCTTTTTCACCGGGGCCATTTCCCAATATTTACGCACTTTCTCGTGTTGTTAGGCGATCCAAACAATTTCACAGGGAAGTTGTGGTCTATTTTACAGTTAACTATAACCCAATGGGTAGGGACATTTTTTGGCATGGTCCTAAATAACGGTACCTTTTGATATTCGACATTTTCGCATCTTCGTACCTTCTGATTTTCAGCCTTTTAATGGTTTGGGCTTGAACATTTAAACAAATTGACTCTAATTTGATAACAGCGGACAATTGGCATTTTATATTCTCAAACGGAAATATAAGGGGAAGTATCGCAAAAACTAGTCAATTTAGGTCCACATGTTGATTTTCGGTATTATTCTCCAATTTCCAACCAAATTCTCATTTACAGGTATAGGCTCTATAGAACCGAACTTCCAAATTTTAGCGGTTTTAAGAATAGCCACAAGTCAAAATTTCATATCGTGAAAGGTATAACAAGTCCGATCCACCCTTAACCTCTATTTCACTTATAACTTTTTTTCTTTTTTTTTGGAAAATTTTGAAATATTTTCGAAATCGATCTAAGTTTGATAATTATATCAAATCAAATATTCCTATGAAAGTGTGAGAGATTAAGTGACCACCAACCCACAGACAGTCATCCGGAAGTATGAACATGGCAAAGCTGACTTTAAATGTCCTGAAATTAATCCCATACAAACATTTATCAAAAGATATATACGAGACCCACCCTCAAGCTGTCTTATCTTTGAAGACCAATTTTTTTTTTTTTTTTTTTTTTTTGAAGAACATCGAAATTTGTCTCCAAATCTTTTTACAAGAATTTCAAACGAAATTCTTATGACCTCTTCGGTGCAACATTTCCTTTTACAACACTCCATTTCCCATAATGGCGCAGAGACCAATGGTACCCAGTTTGTTGGTTTTGCTTTTCAGCATATTGTGAAAATCTGCAGTATTCTACTTTCAAAAACACACACACACAAACTGTCCAAGTATTGGTCCACAACAACAAGAATAAAAACAAACAACAAAACGAGTGCGTGTATTTTTTGGTGTAGAACCTCTTAACAACATTTACTGTTAGGCTATTGAGAAATCTAAACATTTGCTATTAACTACGAATAGCCCAGAAATGCCAAATACGCAAAATATAAGACTCTATTCTACCTCTGCAATGAATAACCCCTGAGGCCTGAGGAAAGCTACAAAAAAGGGAATGGGAAAAAGAGAGAGAGAGAGAAAGTACAAATATTTGGTCTATATTTTGAGTTGCCTCAAAAAAAAAATGTTCTCTCTCATTCGCCTTATCTATCCATGCGTCCATATTCTCTAACGTTATTTCATTTCATACATTTTCCAAAGCGCGCGAGAGAGAGCAAATTTTCCGTTAGAGAGATGAAAATTTCAAAAGGGGAAAATAATCTCCATTGAACCCTTGTGAAACGGTTTAGTCTGCAATTGAGCAGAACCGTTTTTCTGCGGTACCTTTTTCCCAGCAGAAACACACACACTTACACACTCACACGGATAGCTTTGAATTGGTACAACCACCCTCCCCAAGAGACCACGGAACATGGTTGCTACTGCATAACATTTTTGCTTCCCTTTTTTGTTGTCAATGTTGTTCTGCAGCACCTGACATGCTCCAACGAAGGTCGGTCGAAACGAAAGCATAAAAAGTACGTAGAAAACTTAACGAAACCCCTGCAACAATAACAACAAAACAAGGCACCCAAGGCAACAGCAGCAGCAGCACCACCACCACCAGAGTCAGCCAGCCAGCCAGCAACAGTCCAACTCGCACAGTTCCATGTAAAACAACCGCAGTTTCTCTATTAGCGCAAAACTTTTTTGTTGGCTTTATGGCTTTCAGCTGGCTGACGGGCTGGCTGGCTGGCTGAGTGCTTGTTCTTGCTGTTCGCAATAACCATTCATCCTTCTAACTATTATGATGGTCTGCAATATTGCGTTTATCACTTTCGTTTTTGTCTTTATCTGTATTCACACACACTCACACAAACACAAAACGTTCGACACACACACATATAAACTTTTGCAAAACTGTAGTCTGCTTTTAGGCTACTACATACTATGCGTCATTTTTATGCTGTTTTTCGGTTAAGGCCTTTCTTTTCATTTGGCAAATGTTCGCTCTCTGAGAGTTTGGCCTTTCTCTTTGTTTTTTTAGGCATACGTAGAGAGTAGATAATTTGGTTGAATTTCGGAAAATTTTATCAAATTTTTGGCAAAGGAATTTTCTTTGACATGTTCTGCAGAAGGCTCAGGGGAGGCAAAGACCACAAGGTACTCTCAAGGAAGACAACATTTTTCTCAAGGAGAGCAAGCGTTCTTTGCTCGAGACCATAAAGATTTGTGAAAGAAGCAGAAGAAAAGAGAGAGCCAGAACGAAGATCAAGTCTAATAAAAGAAGGACCAAATGGCTTCCAATAAAAGGCATTGAATCTTTCCATGACAAACCAGAAAGCCTTATTCTCTTTGCATAGGAAAGCTCTCCCCATAAAAGAGATGTTGAGTAGAAACCAATGGGATATATTCTTAGAGGGTCAAAACTTTTTTGATGGAAGGCCAGGAGGGTTTCCCTAGGATGATAGGATGAACTTCTCTGGAAAGACGATAAGACTTTATCTTTGCATAATAACCTTGGGACCCTCTGATCTTCCCCTGAGGGATAGGACTACAAGACCATTCCTTAAAGGGCCAGCAAATATTAGCATAATAACCATGAGACCTTCTGATCTCCTCCTTAAGGATAGAAATGTCTTCTCTTGAAATATAGAAAATTATTGTTTTGAAAAAAAGAAATAAAAGGGGTATTTATCTTCAGAAAGGTTCGGAATGTAGGTAGATTCTTTCAGAAGGTTTTACCATAGAAGACTGGATGGTTTTCTTAAAAAAAAAAAAAAAAAACAGGAAGATCACTTCTCCGAAGACAGGAAGAACTTATCTTAGTGGGTCATAGCATATATTTCTCTCTTGAAAAAGAGAAAAAGGTATACTCTTGGAAAACAGAGAGAAATATCTCTCAGATTTCTCATAGAATTACTCTCTGTTTTCCAAGACAATACCTTTCTCTATTTCTATGGGAAGTCTTCTCTCTTGCGAAAGTCTTCTCTCAAAAGATAAGAAGATTTTCGCTCCAAAAACGGAGATGTTTAAAAGAACAGATAGGAATTGCCCTAGAAATCAGTAAGATTTTCTGATGAGAAGGCCTACTACTGGCGACCTTTTGTCAGGAAACAGGTATTCTCTAAGAAAAACAGGAAATCCGCTTCTTAGGAGGATGGAACTACTTCTGTAGGAAGTTGACAAAATATTGTTGCCGTAGAAGAGTAGCAGGTATTCCTCTCCTTAAACAGATCAAGGAAGTCAGAGATGGTTTCTCTTAGGAAATTATTCTCTCAGAAGATGGGAAGATAATCTCCAACAAGAAAGAACGGTCTCCTCTTAGAAGTCTGGATGTCTTCTCGTAGAAACAGGAAAAACTTATATTTACGGTCACAAAAGGAAGGAAGTCGGAGAGGGTTTTCTTTTAGGAGATTCTTCTCTCAAAAGAGGAAAAATAATCTTCCAGAAGACCGAACGGCCCCCTCCTAGATGCCCTGATGTCTTCTCTATAAAAAAACGGGCAAAACCTCTATTTGAAGTCGCAGCACCCTCTTCCTATAGAAGATCAGCAGGTATTCTTCTCTTGAAAGAGTGAAAGGTATTCTCTTGAAAATCAGAAACTAATTCTCCAATAAGTTAAGAAGGTCTCCTCCTATAGAAGAGCATTCGGTTTACTCCTCATAAGAGAAATGTGGGGCACTTCTCGTAGAAGACCTGAGGATCTTCTTCTCGTAGAAAATTTAGAAGACTTCTCCTAGAAGACTTGTTGACCTTCTCCTGTTGAATATCTGTGGCGCTTCTCATTTTAGAAAATATCTTGGGTTTCTTCTTGTAGAACTTTGGTGGACCTTCTTCTCGTTAAAGACCTGTGGGACTTTTTCTAGCAGAAGATCAGTGGGGCTTTTTTTGTTGACTATCTGTGGATCTCCCAGAAGACAGTACGGTCTCCTCCTAGAAGCCTTAAAAACTTGATATTACAAGACCCTCCACCTGTAGAAGAGAAACAGGGATTCTTCTTGTATTCAAGTAATTTTCCTGAAAGTAGATCCGTGGAGCTTATTCTCCCAGAAGACAAAATAGACTCCTCCTAGGTGCTCGGATGTTTTCTCTTAAACAAAAAAAAAAAAACCGGAAAAACTTATATTTGAAGTTATAAGACGTTCATCCTATAGAAGAGCAACAGGTATTCTTCTCTTGAAAGAGAGAAAAATATTCTCGTGAAAACACATAAACTAATTCTCCAAGAAGTCAGAAAGGTCTTCTCCCATAGAAGAGCATTAGGTCTTCTCCTCATAAAAGAGCATCAGTTTTTTTTCTCGTAGAATATTTGGGAGGCTTTTCGTAGAAGACCTGTTGACCTTTTTTTCGTAGAAAATGTGAGTAGTTCTGCCAGTAGAAGACCTGTAGATCTTCTTCTAGTGGAATGTCTATGGGGCTTCTTTTTCAGAAGATCTGTGACGTTTCTCCTTGTAGAACTTTTGTGGACCTTCTTCTCATAGAAGACCTGTGGACCTTTCTTTGTAGAAGACCTGTGGGACTTATAGCAGATCAGTGGGGTTTCTTTTTGTTGACGACCTGTGGATATTCTTGTCTTGGATGACTTGTGGGTTTTCTTTTGTGAAGAATTTATAAGACTAGTAGGGTCTCTTTAGTAGAAGACCATTAGTGGGGAAAGTCTTCCTTTTCTTATAGAAGTCCAGCAGCCCTGCACGACTTCTTCTGATGGAAATTTTGTGGGTCCTCTTTTCTAAAAAGGCCTTCAATTTTTTCCGACGCGTCTACAGGGTCGTCTTCTCATGCAATCTCGAATGTTTTTCTATTTTTTCCCATGTCTTCTATGAAACAAGATCTACTGGTCTTCTTTCCACAGAAAAACTGTTGGATCTTCTCCTTATTGAAGACTAGTGGAACTCTTTCATTGAAGACCTCTGAGCCTTCTTCTCTGTGGAGATTTCTGGGCCTTCTTCCCATAGCGGACCATTTTGTTTTCTTTTCTGCAGAAAACCAGAAGACCTTCCTTGCGAAGATTCACCAAGGTTTTGTTTTTGCAATAATAAAAAAAAAGAAAATCCTGCAACATTTTCCTCGTTTTCCGTCTTTTTTACATTTTCCAGGCTGCCAACCAGCCATGCAAACATTCGAACCATCCATCCATCCATTCAGTCAGCCATGCTACGGCAGACATGATTCTCAGACCTTTTTCGTGGATTTTCTTTTGTTTCCTGTTAAGAGAGTGGCGCAGTGGAGGGGTGAAAGGTTAAGGGGGTGGAGGGGTGAGAGAAGAAAAGCCAACATAGGCATGAATTTCTGTATTCCACTGCAGCATTTCCACGCATTGCGCTTTGTCTGGCTATTCGCCATTGGTATCATGGACAAGTCACATTGTAACACGCACACACACACAGCTACTCTTGGTGTGTATGCCAATGTCTGTGAGTGTGTGTTGGTAAAAACCACCGCATTATCAGCTTGTCCTCGTATTTGGGTCTTTTTCTTTTGTTGTTTTTTGCTTTGTTTGGAATTTCTTGGATCTTTTACTTGTTGCTGTTTGCCAAGAGCCAGTCAGCCAGGCATTGCCTTCTTCCAACCTCCCCCTCTCCCGCTGCAGCGAGCAAAACAACCCCAAGTTTACTGCCATCCACCCCAGGTTTGTTTTCCGTTTTTTGTTTTAGCCTTAACGTGAGTACATTTTTATCACAATTATTATCATTACCCACCCCGTTGTTGGCCAGGCAGGTCCAAGCTCCCAGCGGGAGGTGAGGGAAAAACGCTAGCATTTGTTGTACGAAAAATAAATGCTCAGGGATTTGGTTTTCGGTTCTTTTTTTGTGTTTTTTTCGGTTAAGGCATTTTAGGGCAACATTTTGCTAAACTTCTCTAAGTGTGCGTGTGTGTGTGTTTCCCTGTATAACTCTCCAAAAAAATGGGTAAATTGTTTTAGCCAAGCATAATGCCAGGTTGTAGTTCCCCCAAAACAGCAAAGTGTGTTCTAGTTTGTGGATTAAAATTACTTACTCTCTTTCCATGGAAATCTCTCAAACCCGTTAGCTCTCTCACTCTCTTTTTCTCTGGCTTTTGGGTACTTACTCATCATCATCATTGCCATCGTTGTCGTTGTTGTCGTCGTCGTGCAATGGATATTTTTCACCACAATTCTTAGCAATTGTCATAATGCGACACAAGTTGTAGCAACACTGTGGCAATGACAACAGCAACAGCAGCAGCAGCTACCAAACAGTGATATATTATCCCCCTCCTCTTCCAGCCGCCTACCTTCTCAGCCCTTACCCAGCCAACGTTTTGCAGCAACAGTAGACTTAGTGCCAGTCATGGCTTTAGTTTTGGTCATAAAAGTCATAACAACACAGAGACATACACGCACACTTACACACACAAAGTCACAGCTCCTGTTGTCTACTCTGCTTTTTTTCTGCACTGTAATGTTGTTGCCGTGGTTGTTGTTTTTTTTCTTGTCTTGCCTATGTGTTTGTTGCCCTTGCCCCAGCTACCCCAACTGCGAGGTAGTAGCAAACCCTGGCGTTTCGTTCGTTCTATTTTTTTTTCGCTTAACATCTTATCAAGATTAAAAGGCTTTTTTCAGTTGTTGTTGTTGTTGCTTTTGTTGGTGCTGCTGTTTTTGTTGTTGTTGTTGTTTAATGTTTGAGGTTACTTAAAATGTTGAATATTTCACTTAATGCACATATTTCTTGTTGTTGCTGGCGTGTTGTAGTTATGTTAGCAATGTAAATTGGTTGTATATGTGGCACACAAACACACACACACATGGCTATATATGAACACATGTACATACATGAATATGTGTGTATGTAAGGTATTGCTTTTTTTTGGAAAAAAATGCGTATAAAATTGATGTTTGCTAGGGCAGATCAGAAACTTGGGGGATTCTTTTTTGGATTTGGAAGACCCATTGATTTGTTTATTGGAAGAACAAAGCCTTTCAATTAGAGGAGATCTATATATGGTCTCCCAACTAAGGAAAAGCTCTAGAAGATGTTTCAACTGTAGTCGAATTTTGGAAAATCATCCAGTCAATCAAAAGATCGAGCATAGAAGAGAGAGAGAGAGAGAGAAACTATATGCCTACAGCATAGATGGACAACTATGCACGTTAGCGTTGATGTATCTTGTTTTCTGTCATTAAAAAAACATCAATAAACAGACATATACGAATAATTTTCAACAATTTATTGTATAAATAAATTTTGAGCTCATTTTTTTAATATTTTTAAATGATTAAATATGTAAGCATTCAAAGCAGGAAAGTTATGTTTAAATTCCCTTAAGAACTTCTCTTGAATTATTTTGCCCATCTCTCTCTCTCTCTCTCTCTCTCTTAATTGTTTAAATCTCACGAAGGGTTGCAGACTACTAGTCTCTAGAAGACATTATTTTTATAGAAGACTTTATGAAGATCGTATTTTGATAGAAAAAATCTACAAAGATCTAAAAACTGCTAAGGTCCTGGAGTTTTTCTTGACACCTTTGGTCGTATGCAGAAACATAGAGAGAGAGGGTGTTTGATCTTCTGATAGGTATTGGATTTTTGAAAGAATGTCCAGACCTACAACCTTAACAAATCTTCTTAAAAGCTTTCGGTTCCAGACCTGATCGTTCTTTCATAAATCTGTTTAAAAATCCAATGGCCACTAGAAAAGCAAAATTTTGTAGAAGGCCCCTATCTTAAAGGGAACATCAAGCAGACATATAGAATATCATTGTTTAGCCATGTAAAAGTTTTGGGGGTGGGGGGAGACTTCGGGAAGGTCTATATAAAAATTAGATTTAAGAGTCCTGGGAATGGGTTCTTAAATCTCGGCTTCTAGGAGGCAGTTTAAAAAACAGAAGACTTCTAGAAGGTCGCTAATCAACAGAGATCACTCAGAGGTTCTTGGGGTATTTTCAAACCCTCTGGGAGTGTAATGTGGAGTATTGAAAAAATGTAACGGAGCAGAGAAACTCCATTTTGAAATATCTCCCAAAATACTCAAGGTTTCATGACTTGAACAATTTTTTCAAAAATAATAAATAATTCGAAATTTCTTCGTAAAATATTTTCAAGGATCGGTCTAAGAATATCCCAAAATCCAATTAAAATCTTCATGTTTAATAACATGAGAATGCCTTCAAAAATCTTCTTAAAACTGCAGCTTCCATAGCCTTAGCGTTCTTTGATAAATCTTTTTTAAAACTCTACGGTACTTAGTTTAAAGATTTTTCCAAAAGTCTCCCGAAAACTTGCCGTTCTGAGGGCTAAGAATCTTTTTTTTGAAACCCCTTCCGAAATCGTCTTAAAAACACCAATTTCCTGGCCTGAAAATCCTTCTAAAATCATTTTAAACATTTTACGGTCTTTGACCTAAGGATCCTCTCAAAAATCTTCCAAAACTCCAGCTTCCACGGCCTGAGCGTTGTTTGATAAATTCTCTTGAAAATCATACTTCTCTTAGCCCGCCGTTCCAAGCTAAGAATCCTATTAATCCTACTACTCTACGTCACTCGGCCTGCATCTTCTTCCAGAAAGTATGTATTTTCAAACATCCACGTTCTTTGGTCTAAAGATACTTCCAAATTTCCTTAAAAGCTATACCATCCTCGGCCTGAAAATTGTTAAAAAATTGTTTTAAAAACTCGATTATCCTTCGGCTAAGAATCTCTTCAAAATTCGTTATAGAGATCCTCATTCCTTGACTTGAAGACAAAACGCCACGTTCCTTGACCCAAAGACCCTTCAGAAAATCCTTATTAAAACTCCTCCATCCTCTGTCTTCAAAATAACTTTAATATCTATTTTCCCGTAGATCATTTTAAAACCCGTCTTTACAATTTCACACTCCTTGACCTGGATATTCTCTTAACAACTCCATGATTCTGCGTCTATGAATCCCTTTGAAAATCTTTTCAAAAACCCCACATTCTTAAGCTCGGCATTCCTCCCAGTAATCTTCCTTAAACTCGGCGTTCAATGGGCGTAGGAAGCTACGTTAACATCCGTCGAGTTACCATCTCTAAAGCTATCAGTTTCTTAGCCTAGATGTTCTTCCAATATTCTTTTTAAAATCTCCACCTTCCTTGATCTATTGGACCTTTGAGAATTATCGTAAAAACTTCCTTGACTTAAAGATCCTTCCAAAAATCGCCCTTAAATTTCTAAATTTCTTGGCTTGAAAATCCTTAAACATCGTTTAAAAAGTTGACGCTCCATAGGCTAAGGATCCTTTCCAAAATCTTCATAATAAATTCCACACCTTGGCCTGAAGGTCCTTTCAAAAATCTTCCCTAAAACTACAAAGTCCATGGTCTAAGGATCACTTTAAAAATTCTCTTGACAAGTTCACATTTTTTAGTCTGAAGATCCATCCACGTTCTTTAGTCTGAGAATCCGTTGAGGGATCTTAATAAAAGCTTTTTTTTAAACTACAAGTTTATTGGTCTAAATATTCTGTCAAAAATCCTACTAAAAACTGGTCTAGGGATTCAAGAGGAATCCCCTCAAACATTCCCATTTTCGTGGCCTTAAGATCCGTTGAGAAATCTTTTAAAAACTTTATGATCCTTGGACTGAATCTCGTTTGAAAACAATCTTTTAAAATCCCACGTTCCTGCCCAGAAGTCTGGGCTCTTCTTCTTTGAATCTAACAGACCTTTCGAAGACTTAAGAAGACCTACCGAAAGTCTTATGTATATGGGACACCTCAAAAAGATCTGCTACCTTTTCAAAACTTCTATTGGCCTACAAATATAAGTTTTCAAAACGTAGCAGATCTTTTTGAGGTGTCCCACATACATACGACTTTCGGTAGGTCTTCTCTTTATAGAAAATTATAGGAGGATCTATTATTTGAAAACCTTTGGAATATCTTCGATCTAAAGAAGACCCTAAGATGGTCTCTTATCTTCAGAACCTCTATTACAAACTTTCTGCCTAAAGACAACTTTTATAAAACTCAGATCTGTTGAAATCTTACTAAAAGGTTTCTAGAAGCTCTTTCATTTCGCAAATCCCCATAACTCCACTACCAAGCCTTCTTTCTCCTGATTTTATCTTAATTCCTGAATTTTAATTTAATTTTCCTCTCTTCTTCTCCGATACATCCTTATGTTGGGATGTTGTCTAGCTGGATCTCTCTCCTTTTCTCCCGCTCTCCCTCTCCTCCCTCCACCCTCTCCGCTGAAGTACTGCCATAATAAATTCATTTACTTACTCTCAGCTTGGATGGCAATGAAAACAACAAAAGTGGCTTCCCATTATGGGTTGCTGTGCCATTTAAACGATGATAAGGATAATTGCCGTGAATCCCTATTAAATGTCTTCTTAATACCCTCAATTATGATCCTTAGCTGGGTACTTATGCTGAGATTGAGATTTTGTTCTCCACGAATGTGGAGAGAAACATTTTTTAAAATATAATCATCCATTCTTCTTCTAGGATGCCAGACAAATCATCCAGTCCGTGTGACACACACAAGTGCTCCCTGGCGGTTTGTCATCGTCATCATCGCATTCGCCACCATCATCTCATGCCAACATCAACAACAATGAGAATTGAGAATGATAAACGCCTTTATCAATTGTTGGCACTTATGAACCGAACTGAACCGAGTGGAACCTCACCGCACCGCACATTCACAAAATGTTAATGCACCCTGCCCCTCTCCTCGTCCGTGCCCCTTCTTTATCATCCATCATCTTGTCATCCAATTTAGAAACATAACCGACGACGAAGAACAAACCGATATTGGTGCCAAAGCACAAATCAAACTATTCCAAACTACTCGCATGTCGGAAAGACAGACAGACAGACAGACGGACAGACAAATAGACAAGCAAAACAAAGCACGAAACTATATCGATAGACAAGTGTTGAGTATGCAAAAATCAGTGGCGGGCATGTAAATACATCAAATATGACAGGGATGGGAATGGTTATGACGCATTGGAGTGTTTCATTTTTTATTGTGTCGATGGAAGAGCCCGACAGAGGTCTTTGGTAGGTGGGAAAGATGTCAGAGGAATCTTATAGATGCAAGGTCCTTTGGGTGTATTCTGCAGATCGAAAAGCTTTTAATGGTCTTGGCACCGAGAGGTCTTTAGTTGGGGGAAAACTTCCAAAGGTATCTCATGGGTGCAAGGTCCTTTAGATGCATTCTGCCGATCGAGAAGCTTTCAATTTTCTTGAAGATAAAGCATCTCCAACAGGTATTCTGTACGTATGAAGGGTGGGGACTAAAATCCCCTCCGAGGTGGTTATTTTTCGGTAATTTTTGGTACATTTGACATTGAAAAGAGCTTGTTGCGTCTCTTTGACTGAGGATTCTTTGGCAATCATCTAAAAAAACAGTTTCATGATTTATTTCCAATATCTTCGTACAAAAACCAGGTTTCTTGGCCAAGGGTTCGTAAGATTGCAGCAAGCCTCTCCAAAGTTTCCAGAAGTTTTTTTAATTCACACAAAATCCATGGAAGGACTTAGATTGGGAGACCTATATTAGGTCTTCTATCTACTGACGAGGAAGAGCTGCTGTCTATAAAATCATTCGTCTGTTTATAGAAGTCTTATTAAATATCCTCCTCTCCGTAGATTACCTATAGCATACCTTGTATTTACTTCAAAGCTCTAGAAGGTCTTCCCTCTCTCTCTCTCTCTCTTTCTTTGTCGCTGTTAAAGTCTTTCAAAAGATATTTTCTCTTTAAAAGACCTTTCTGGAGACCTTCTACAATTTGGATAATTTTCTGTGATCTTTCATATCTTCTTGAGATTTTCTATGTTTAGGAGACCATCTGCTATAGTAAAAACACCCTCCAGAGATCCTTTCATTGATATAAGACTCTTAAACGTGTTTTATGTAAAAGGATAAGTCCCCATAGACCTGCAATCCTTGGAATGTAGATCTTTTTAGAGAACCTGTCCTTCGGAAGTCATTCTAGACGAGCCTGGGAATGAAAGTAAACTTTATTATATCTCACTTCTCAGCCAAACGGTATTACCAATAAAGATGGCGCCCAACGTTTGGAGGACACAATTGAAGAAGAGTTATGGATCTGTATGGATACTATAGAAAAATACATTTCAAAGGACCTATTTTTTGGTATGTAGATCTTCTCAGAGAACTTTTTTTGAGGGAAGATATTCTAGAGGAGACTAGGACCCAAAATAAGCTTTAATAACCCACTTTTCTGTCAAACGGGATTGTCAAAAAAGATGGCGCCCAACGTTTGGGGAGGGTACAACTGAATATGAATAAAGAGAAACAAGAGCCTTAAATCCGTATAGCCCCCTAAAAGACTTTTATGTTAGGACAACTCCTGCTATTCTGTGGAGTGTAGATCTTCTAAGAGAACTTTTTTTGATGGACGATATTCTAGATGAGTCTGGGATTCAAACGCTTCTCAGTCAAAAAGGATTGCGATTATAAATGGCGCCCAACGTTTGGGGGATACAACTAAATATCTGTTTAAAGAGAGAGAAGAGCCTTAAATCAGGTTTTTTTTTCTGTCCTATAGCTAAAAGTGTGAAAACTCCTTTTAGACGCGAAGCGAGGACGCTTTATAGACCTTCTTTAATCAGATATCGTAGTGGTTTCTTTTGTAGATTGTCAAAAGGAATCTACGTATAAATAGTAGTAGTCTAAACATCTTCCCGAGGTCTTCCATTGGTATAAGATCCCTAAAGGTCTTTTGTGTAAGAAGACAACTCCTACAGACCTGCTATTCCGTTGAATGTAGATCTTCTTAGAGCACCTTTTTGATGGAAGATATTTTAGAGGAGACTAGCAAATTTTTTTAACCCTCATCTCATCGAAAATGGTTTGTTTGGAGAACCAAACTAAATATGTTTTAAGAGAGAGAGAGAGAGAGAGATGGAAGAGCCTAAAATCAACTTTTTCCTATCCTTTTCTTAAAAGTGTGAAGAGTCCATTTAGACATATTTTAGAAATCGAAGACCCTTTTGTAGGCCTTCCTTTTATAGTTGGTAAAGAAGGAAACACCTACACACCTGCTATTCTCAGGAATGTGGATCTTCTTAGAGAACTTTTTTTTTAATGGAAGACATTCTATAGGAGCCTGACAAAAATGGCGCCCAACGTTTGGAAAAAAACAACTAAACATGTTTTAAGAGACAGAGAGAGAGAGAGAGAGAGAGAAGTGCTTAAAATCAATTTTTCCTGTCCTTTAGCTAAAAGTGTGAAAAGTCCTTGTAAAGCAGTAGTTCCTGATATAGTTAACAGGGATCTACGATAGTAAAAACGTCTTCCAGTGGTCTTCCATTGATATAAGACCGCTTCCACTGATAAAAGACCACTAAAGGACATTTGTGTAAGAAAAAAACTCATAGAAATATGGCGCCCAACGTTTGGAAGACAAAGGAGCCTTAAACTATTTTTTTTTCTAAAAAGTCCTTTTAGAAGTATTTTGCCAATCGAAGAAACTTTGTAGGCCCTCTATGATCAGACACCGCAGTGGTTACTTTTATAGGTAGTCAACAGGGATCTACTGTAGTAAAAACACCTTTCAAAAAGTAAATCCCCTAAAGGCCTTTTGTGAAAAAGGACAACTTGTAGAGACTTTCCAAGTCGAAGATCAAGTAGTAGGAGAGTACGCGTTCCACAGACCTCACATACCGAGTTTAAAGGTTATGACAGCCCTGCCCGCACTGAGCTTCAATCAGGTTCTTTTTTTCAAATACCGCATTGCTGTTGTTGTCGTACTCACTGGCTTCGCTCACTTTGAAAAATTGCCGCAACTGAAAGGGAGTAACAGTCAAGCCTCTCTCTCTCTCCATTAATTTGGCTTGGCTTGAGTTTTCATTATTATGGCCTGTCTCTTTGGCTCCTTTCCTCTTTTCCTCCTTTTTTTCAAATTTCATTTGTTTTGTCATTTCTACGCTAAACAATGTTAACCATAACTTAGACTAAACGCTGATGTGTGGCGTTTTGATTGTCTGATGATGGCATGGAAATGCGACTTGCTGTGCTTTATGTCTGTGCGACCAAACCCCCTCCCCCTCTTTCTCAACTACCCCATGCAGGGTAAATGGATATGTGAATGCGTGCTGGCAGGAATGATGGCTTTGCAACTTTTACGCTGTAGGCTTGAGGAGGGGGTAAGGGAAAACGGGGTTCGTACATTGATTGGTTACGACAAGCGATGCCGTTGACAATGGACAAGTTGTGGTGGAACGATTACAACTACGGCCAACTATATTTATATTCCTTGCTTATGCGAAGACAATTACAAAGGCCAACAGCAACAAGAACAGCAACAACAACAGTGGCAAGAATGGCTTTGCTCGCATTGTCGTAGCAGCGGGAACAACGACAAAGAAATGCGGCTAACAAAAATGCGACATGTTGCGACAAATTTTCCAAAGTTCTTTTCTGAGCAATTTTCGTTGCCCACATTGGTGTTGTTGTTGTCATTGTTGCCCATAGTCGTCGTCGTGGTAGTCGACCAAGGGTCTATTATTATTGTTTTAGTTGTCACCCGATATATGACAATGCGGTAAAAATGTTCGTTGTTCTGCACCCAAGGGAGTCTGCACAAGTCCCCCTCATTCCCCTCTTTATTACCAACCTCCCTTTCTTATGCATCTCTTCTCGGCTGAATCATAATGCCATTTCTCTTTGGTCTCATGAATATCTCTCTCTTTGTGTGTGTTCTGTGTGTGTGTCATTTTGTGCTGTGTAAACAGTTCAATATTGCATTGGGTGTCAGTGTTAATGTTAGTCCTTGTTATTGCTTGCATTGTTGTTGCTGTTGTTGTTGTTATTGCAAACTGCACCAGCAATCACAACAACAATCAAGTTGTACTGCAAACGTTTACATTTATTATTGGATTAACACCGACGACTGTTTGTTGGCTGGCTGGCTGACTTGCCTGCCCGCCATTCCACTGCGCTCTCAGGCTCTCAGTGATGAAATGCAAAGTGTCATTAAGTTGGATTACATGAACTCTTTGGCTGTCAGCCTGGTCTGGCCCGACTGCCTGCAAGTCATGCCAGTGGCACCCATTTTGACACTCTCTCGCACACAATTGAATAGCTAATGTGGAGAACAATTTGCCTCCATTCACATGACAGCTAACCAACCAACCAGCCCGGCAGTCAGCCAGCCATTATTGTCTGCTTGCATTTCAAGGACCTTTTTGGAATCAAAGAGGTTTTAACAATTATTCAAAGCGATGTTGGTGTTGTTGTTGTTGTTGCTATTGATATGACAGCTATGAATGCGTAAAATCATTTTTATATACGAGGAATGAGTTAGAGAATATGAGAAAGTCCACGTGATATTTTCACTCTCTTCGAGAGATCTTCCACAGAGAGAAGGAGTTTAAATGATCATGTTTTATATGAGAGTACTTCAAAGGACCTTTAAGAGATATATATCGTTCTAAAAGTCTGCTCTAGAAGCATTCTCTTGAAGAACTTCAGTTGATAAAATATCAAATAGAGATCCTTTATAGATGGAGAAATTTCCATAGGTCTCATAGAGAAGGAAGATCTTCTAAAGAGCAAACAGAAAGAAAAGCTCTCAGATATTTTTTTTTAGATAAATTGATTTTATACAGAAAACGACTTTCCACAAATTTGATATAAGACCACTAAAGGTCTTTAGGGTAAGAAAACAACTCCTATAGACCTCTTATTCTGTGGAATGTAGATCTTCTTAGAGGGATGGCGCCCAACGTTTGTAGAGCCTTAAATCAGTTTTTTTCCCTGAAAAGTCCTTCTAGCCCAACGTTTGTAGGGCAGAAGGACCTCAAATCAGGGGTTTTGCCAATCGAAGAACCTTTGTAGGCCCTCTATAATCATACACCGCAGTGATTTCTTTTATATGCAGTCTAGAAACTCTAGAAGATCTTCTATGAGCAGGAGGATCTTCTCATATGACAAGAAGAGCTTCTGGAGTTCTTCTATAGAAACCAGATTTCAATAAGTATGGATGTACTGGCTCCTATTTCAGAAGATTCTCTACGTATCCAAGACCTCCCTATTTAGATAGGGTGTCTTCAGAGGAATTCCATTAGAGTTCATGGCAATCTTGAGGTGTTCTTCAGATAGGAGACTACTCAATGTTTTTTTTTTTTTTTCAGAAAGAAGCCCTACCAGAGGTCTTCCAATCTATAAGGTACTCTAGAGGATAATTAGCCTTCGTAAGATGTTCTTCTCCTGCGGTCTCGATAAACGAAAATCTTGTACAGATCTTCTATGAATAGAACAAATTTAAGAGAAATATTGGAGGAAAAAGATCAATTTGGAAATGGAAAATGGCGCCCGACGTAGTACGGGAACAATTTTTATGTAATATATAAATGGAATAAGACATTCCAATGTCTTCATTTTGAAGATCTACGATTCCTCAGTGGATCGCATGCATTTCAGAGGACTTTCATTGATCGTTTTCTAAATGTTTTTTGTTATTTTAATCAGCAGAAATTAGAGCATAAGATGGGAACAATAAATTTGAGTATCTTCCAGGATTCCTTTGTGTATCCCAGACATTCCACAGAGCTTCTTTACCTAGAAAATACTTCCTAGAAGTAGACAGAGATTAAAACTAAGATCGATTAATCAGTAACCCATTTATCTGTAATTTGAAATAAAGATGGCGCCCAACGCTCCGAGGGAACTGTCAATGAATTTATTGAATTAGACTCAAATTTTGAAGTTTTAGAGGAATAATTGCTCTCATCTGCGTGGCGCCCAACGCTCCAGGACTATCATTGATCCTTAAATATCCAGAACTTAAAACAGAAGATGGCGCCCAACGTAATGAGCCTCAAAATAAACTCTATTAAGTCTCATATCAAATTTGAACGTTTAGAAAGATAGATGGCGCCCAACGTTGTAAGGAAACAACAATAAACGTGTATATCTTGGATCACAGACCTTCTACAGAACATCTTTGCCTTAGATATACTTTCTAGATGTAGACAGAGATTTAAACTAAAATAAATAAATCAGAAACTAATTCATCAGGAATTTGAAATAAAGATGGCGCCCAACGCTCCGAGGGAACAGTTGATGTATTAGTTGTATATAGACTGAAATTTGGATGTTTAAAAATATAAATTACTCTCATCTGTATGGCACCCAACGATCCACAGGACTTTCATTGATCCTTCTCTAGATGTTCTCTTTATTTAAATCAGTAAGATTTAGAAGAACAGAAGATGGCGCCCAACGTAATGAGACACAAAATAAACTCTATTAATTCTTATATTAAAGTTTAAAGTCTGGAAAGATAGGTGGCGCCCAATGCTGTAAGGAAATAACAATCAAAGTGAATATCTTGGATCCCAGATCTTCTACAGAAAATCTTTACCTAGAAAATAGACAGAGATTTGAACTAAAATAAATAAATCAGTAACTCATTCATCAGGAATGTGAAATAAAGATGGCGCCCAACGTTCCTAGGGAACATTTGATGTATTTATTGAAAATAGCCTTAAATTGGAAGTTTTATAGGACTAACTACTCTCATCTGTTATAGATAAAAAAAATTTTCTTTCAATAGAAGTCCTTCTGTGTCCTTGTAACGGGAGATGACAATCCTGCTATTTTCTGTAGATCTACCGAAAATATTTTATAAATTTAAAAAAATTAGGATAGGTTAACAAGTAAAAAATCTGTAAGTTCGGCCGTGCTGAACTTTTAATACCCTCTACCATTTGGCACGAATTTGGACATTTTTCAAAAAAAAAAAAAAAATAAGTAAAGTATATTTTGTTAAAATCTTAAAAAGCTCCGAATGTAGTCAATATATTAGGTCTATACGACGGCTAGGACCTGCATAGGCAACTTCTGTCATACGCCATTACAATATTCAAATACGAAACTTGGAAAAAAACGGTGAGTGATGTAGCTAAAATCATCGAAATGCCGAATATAGGGAGGTACCGTTATATGGGGGCTATACGAAGACGTGGACTTGCACAAACAACTTTCTGCCATAGGCTGTAGTATCCATTACCAACTTCAAATACCAAATTTGAAACAATTCCAACGATTAATGTCGCTAAAATCATCAAAATACCAATATCGGGAGGTACCGATATTGGTACCAGGCCCATTTTCAATACCAAAAGTCCTGCAGACGTAATGTACATTTGAGTAAAATTTTATCAACCTACTTCATTTCGTTCGGAAGCTAGGAGAAAGGAGAAAGAGCGACGGAAAAAACAATAAACAACAAATGCACCACTGACTGCAGTGGCGTCTATTTCCCTCTTTTTTTCATGGATAGATATCCAACTGATAACAATTTTGCGTTTTATACACTTTCATCATTATTAATGACATGACATACACATGTCACAACAACGAACGCACAGACAAACAAACAAATGCAAACGGTTGCTGTTTGTTGGCCTTTGCTACTCCAGTACGTTTTTCCTCTCCCTCCCTCGCTCTCTCTCTCTCGCACTGTTATTTATTAGCAAGGACTGCCATGCGACAGAAAATGCGTACAAAACAACGTAATCGTTGCCCCTGGCAATTTTCATGACAGACAACAATTTAAGGATTTCCAAAGAACAACAACAACAACAATTACTACTAGGTACTAATAACAACAACAACAATCATTCTTGGTAAACAAGAGTTTTGCAAGAGAATTTCGCAGTTACAATCGAAATCGAAAGAAAATCTTGTTTTTTCCTCGGCATTTAATTAGGACACGTGGTATCATCTTACAGCGTTTTTTTTTTCGTTTTTTGGTTGGGAAGTCATTTCCAAGTAATGAAATAAAATAGCTAAGGGAGTTAGCTACAAAAAAAATTTCAAGGCATGTGATAGTTGTTGAGCATTGGTCCAAAAATCGGGGTTGCCAAGACAACCTACACATGACGTAGGTTGTTGGGAAGGAAAAATTAGTTTTTCTTTTGTTTGGAAACCAAGTTTCTCTATCTTAACGACGCCGCCAATGTCAATAACCGAAATTAGATCAGGTTAATAATAAATCTAAAGGTCATGTTGGGAAGTTTCCAGAAGAGAAGGTAACTCACATGTCAAGTTTTTTTATGGAATTTAAATAACCATTTCAGGGTGGGGTTGTAGGCAATGTAAAGTGGTTTTGATTTAGCTGCCTCCGAACAGAATCGAGTTTGGCACTCAGGTACTGTGGCAGGTATTGGGAAATGGTTGTTAAATGGAAAACTATAAACGATTATGGAGTATTTATTTCAAACACTGTATTGTCAGAGTGAGTGAGAGAGAGAGAGAGAGAGAGATGTATCTTGGAATGAGGTTCTTTGGTTCCTGACCGAGTTTTATCTATGCGAAAAAGCCTTGCTCAGTTCCTGGCCGAGAAAAAGCCTTGCTTAGTAACTGGCCGAGTTTTTTCTATACGGAAAAAGCCTTGCTCAGTTCCTGACCGAGTTTTTTCTATACGAAAAAGCCTTGCTCAGTTCCTGACCGAGTTTTTTCTATACGAAAAAGCCTTGCTCAGTTCCTGACCGAGTTTTTTCTATACGAAAAAGCCTTGCTCAGTTCCTGACCGAGTTTTTTCTATACGAAAAAGCCTTGCTCAGTTCCTGACCGAGTTTTTTCTATACGAAAAAGCCTTGCTCAGTTCCCGACCGAGTTTTTTCGATACGAAAAAGCCTTGCTCAGTTCCTGACCGAATTTTTTCTATACGAAAAAGCCTTGCTCAGTTCCTGACCGAGTTTTTTTATACGAAAAAGCCTTGCTCAGTTCCCGACCGAGTTTTTTCGATACGAAAAAGCCTTGCTCAGTTCCTGACCGAGTATTTATAACCTCCGCCATATGGCTAGAGAGGCTATATATCATTTGATACGGCCAAAACGTGCCTCATCAAAATATCGGTTTTAGACCCTGGGTCTCTTTGGACCAAATCCGTTACAATACATTTGGAGTCGATCTAGCGATGTCCGCCCGTCCGTCTGGCTGGCTGGTGCGCACGATAACTCTCGAAGGCAGTATCCGATTTGGTCCAAACTTGGTACATCGTAATATTATTATCAAACTTATATCGAGTTCGGAGATACACAATATAAGTCCACTCCTTCTGGTACCTCCCCCACAAAACGTCAGCGTTTTCAAAGAAACGATTTTATTGCACAGAAAGAGAAAGGATGATCCGAATTTGCCCAAACTTTGCGAATACTAATATTTTCGTTATTGCTATGTCAGGTGCGAAAATGGACAAAATCGGTGCACTCCATTAAGTACCTCCCCCACAAAGGTTCAAAATTTTGAAATATTATAACGCTTATAAAATGTGATATAAGTCGGATTGTCTTCAAATTACACACATCACAATATTTTTATTAATTCAAGGTCTGATGTTAAGATGGAATATATCGGCCCACTACTTCTTGTACCTCCCCCACAAAAGATCGAAATTTTGAAAAATATATATTTTCTGCACAGAAAGAGAAGCGATAGTCCGATTTTGCTCAAACTTTGCAAATCCTAATATTTGCGATAGTGCTGGGTCAGGTACGAAAATGGACAATATCGGTCCACTACTTCTGGTACCTCCCCCACAAAGGTTCAACATTTCGAATAACAAAAACGATCATAAAATCCGAAATAAGCATCCGATTCTCTTCAAACTACACACATCACAATTTTTTTTACTAATTCAAAGTCTGGTGTGAAGATGGATGGATGTGGGTCCGCTCCTTCTGGTACCTCCCCCACAAAGGGTCAACATTTTGAATATCCACGAAGCTCATGAAACGAGAAATTAACATCCGATTTCATTCAGACTTGGCACATCTCAATATTTCTATCAACACAAGATCTGTTATATAAATGGTAGAGATCAGAACATTCCTTCCGGTACCTCCTCCACAAAATGTCAAAATTTTGAATAACCAAAACGATCATAAAATCCGAAATAAGCATTCGGATCTCTTCAAATTACCCACATCTCAATATTTTTATTAAGACAAAGTCTGGTGTGAAATTGGAATATATCGGTCCAATCCTTCTGTTCCCTCCTGCACAAAGGGTCAAAATTTTGAATATCCACGAAGCTCATAAAACGCGAAATTAACATCCGCTTCTATTCAGACCTGGTGCATCTCAATATTTCTAACAGTACAAAATCTGGTATAAAAATGGTGGAGATCGTAACATTCCTTCTGGTACCTCCCCCACAAAGGGTCAAAATTTTGAATAACCAAAACCCGAAATAAGCATTCGGATCTCTTCAAATTACACACATCACAATATTTTTACTAATTCAAAGTCTGGTTTGAAGATGGAATATGTGGGTCCACTCCTTCTGGTACCTCCCCCACAAAGGGTCAAAATTTGGAAACTCATAAAACAAAAAAATTAATATCCGATTCCCTTCAGAGATGACACATCTCAATATTTATATGAACTCAATATCTGCTATAAAGATGGTAGAGATAGGACCATTTGTTGTGGTACCTGCCCCCACAAGAGATCAAAGTTTTGAATAACCAAAAAGGTTATAAGATCCGAAATAAGCATCCGCATCTCTTCATATTTCACACATCCCATTATTTCTACTAACACAAGATCTGCAATGAAGATGGAATATATCGGTTCGCTCCTTCTGGTAACTCCCCCACAAAGAGCCAAAATTTTAAATATTCATGAAGCTCATAAAACATGAAATTATTATCTGCTGTGGAGACAAATAGTCAAATTATGACCAAATTACAGATGTTTGACAGTGAAACAGTACACGAAATGTGAGTGAGCTCTTAAGGCCAAAAATATAATACCTAAAAATCACTCTTTAGAAATGATGTGAGTATACATTTGCAATTATTATTTCTTTAAAAATGTGTCTTTTGATCCTGTATTTTTAACATCAAAAGATCTTTACTACTCAATTTAGCCCCCCACTATTTGGTCACACACTTATTGTTTTTATTATTATTATTCTTATTAGCCATATGTACTTTTATTATTAGCGATAATGTTATCAATGAAATTCAAGCACGAAGCACTATTTTCGAATTGATAAAAATGAAACAATCAAACATTGTACCTGCCTGTCTGCCTGCACTCCCTCTCAAAATAACTAATCAAAAACAACAACTACAAGAACCCCGTTGAGTATCCTTCAAACATAAATACAGACTGAGAGAGAAGAGCACACACACACACACACCAGTACATGCCAAACTTACTTTGGCATCAATAAAATCCATAAATTTAATTATGACAAAACTTCAGAAAATAGAAATAGAAAAAACAATGCAATAAAGTAAAACAATGGCAGCAGCGGCAACAACAACAACAAGAAATAATCACAAAACAAAAGATGAGAACAAAACAGAGTAAGTAGGTACTTACTTACCGTTAGAAAGTAACAACTAAAAGTAGTTAATGAGTTCTTGTTGTTGTTTCCTTTTGTCCATTAACAGCAAACTCTGAGCAGAGGCGGCAGCAGCAGCAGCAGAGCCACCAGAGATAACAACACGGCTAATGTTTGTAATTTCACATTTGCTGAATGAAATGTAATGTTGCCTGGGTGTGTGTGGGTGGCTGGGTATTCATGGTTTGCCGTGACGTGTTGTGTTGGGGGAGTGAGAGCCGTTTTGTGTCATAAAACTACCGTTGTCCATGGTTTTCCCCTTCTCCAAAAAGCAACTCCATTTTAATGATGATGTACTCCCAGAGATGATGACGAGAGTACATTTGCAACTGAGTACAACTAACGGTTTTAGTGTGTTGTCATTGGCAATTCAATGTGTTGTTTGTTTGTTGATCAAAAACACATACATAGCTACCCATCGAATAATAAGGTGGTAGCCCTGAATGAATGATGCATGAGAAGGACTCTATTTTTCTATGTGCTGTATCTCTCAAGAACATCATACCCCCTCTCTCCATACCCCTGCCCAGCAATAACAACATATTCTTGCACAATTTTTCTCAATTCCAAAAAAAACTCTGTTTGTACCTTCCCGTTATGTTTATGTATATGCAAAAGAATGTATGTAAGTGTGTGTGTGTGTGTATGGGTTAGTTTTTTGAACAGCCCAAGAAGAGCTTTGCCCATGGTCGCTGGCTGTTGTCGTCGTCGTCGTCGTTTGTCGTGGTTTTGTGCAGAAATGCAGAAACGAGACAATACGGAGAAATTTCTGCCACACATACTTTTTTGAAGGAACATAATTAGGGGAGGCTTTCTCATTCAATTGGGCAAGGGAGAGAGCACAACAGTTAGAGAGAGTATTGTAATTGAAAGAGATATCGGGTATTATTATTTCAAATTGGATTTAATCTTAAAAAACCTGTACGTGTTCATGAATATATAAATAATTTATGCGATAACATTATCAAATTGAAGGCAAATAATACCCATATTTTAAATATTTATTGAGAGAAATTATGTCAATGGTTTAAATTAATTAAATAAGGGTATGAAAAAATTATTTATCGTGGGAAGTGTCACAATGATTGCGGTTGATTGAGTCATTGTCTGCTGTTTGTCATAGATATTTTTAATAAATTTAATTTAAAAAATATCAATCGGTTTTGCCGACTGATGTATAACCTCAGCCAATGTTCGATTATTTAAATATATTTTGACTTCTGTTATGAATATTCGCAAGCTATGACATAAAAGTATTGAAAGTTGTGATCCTTTGAGGGTGAGGTACCAGAAGGGGCTGGTAGATATCTCTTATCTTCCCAACAGATCTTGTATTTAGCATAAATGTTTGTATGTGTGAAATTTGATGAGAGTTGGAAGCTGATATCCCATCTTCACAGCAGATCCTGTATTTGTAGAAATAATGAGATGTGTAAAATATAAAGAGATCCGGACGCTTATTTCAGATTTTTTAATCGTTTTGGTTATTTAAGACTTTGACGCTTTGTGGGGTAGGTATCAGAAGAAATGGGCCGATCTCTACCATCTTCATAACATATTTTGTGCTGATGGAAATATTGAGATATGCCCAGTTTGAATGGATTTGGATAATAATTTCGCGATTTATGAGCTTCATGAATATTCATACTGTTGACCCTTTGTGGGGGAGGTACCAGAAAGAGTGGATCGATAAATCCCATCTTCACAGCAGAACTTGTGTTAGTAAAAATAATGAGATATGTGAAATATGAAGAGAACCTGATATTTATTTCGGATTTTATAATCGTTGTGGTTATTCAAATCATTGACCCTTTGTGGGGGAGCTACCAGAAGGAGTGAACCGATATATTCCATTTTCGCATGAGGCCTTGGTTTAATAAAAATATTGGCATGTGTGTAATTTGAAGGCAATCGAACTTTTACATCACATTTTATAAGCGCTATAATATTTCAAAATGTTGACCCTTTGTTAGGGAGGTACTTGATGGAGTGCACCGATTTTGTCCATTTTCGCACCTCACCTGGCATTTATGCAAATATTAGTATTCGCAAAGTTGGAACAAAATCGGATAATCTATTCTCTTTCTGTGCAATAAATTAGTTTCTTTGAAAATTTTGACATTTTGTGGGGGAGGTACCAGAAGGAGTGTGCCGATATTTCCCATCTCTGAACTCGATTTAAATTTGATAGTAATATTACGATGTACCAAGTTTGGATCAAATCGGATACTCCTTTCGAGAGTTATCACGCGAGTTACAGAAACAACATCAACAACAACAACATTAACACAAGCACCTACAAAGCCACCAAGGTTAAATCAAGCAAATAAATAATAAAAATTATTAAGAATTGCTAATAAGTCAATAACCGTATGAATTGCTACATATAAAATTAGTAAAATAAAGAATTGTTCAATAAAAGAATTGTTAAATAAGCATATATTTAAATTTCAAAGAATTGTAAACAGGCCACCAGCTATAGAATTACTAATAATTTTATAAATTGTCAAAATGCAGTTATTGCAATTTTCACTTTAAATAAGTTTATAATCGTAACTTTCATTTTTAATTATTGTTTTCAATAAAGAGGAGTAATTTTTGAGCAACCAACGAATAAACTTGTGTTTTTTTTAATACTCGGATTACTACAAGAATTAACTGGCGCAGTCGGGTAGTTCTGGTTCCTGCGCTACAAAAAAAAAAAAAAAAAAAAAAAAAAAAAAAAATTAAATAAGTGTTGTGACGGTTTATCGCAAACAAAAAAAAAGCGCACGGAATTACATAGAAGACGAAGGATAATCGTCTGAAAAGAACAGAACAGAACCAGCATCCGTGACGGATCATCACGAGGAAAAGCAGAACCAACAAGAGAGGACATCTGTACGGACATCTGCCAAGGAAAACTACTTTAAGGACAACCGATTCCAGTCAACGTTACCAACAATAATGTCAATAAGAACTATAATTTTAATATTGTAAGTGAAAATTTCTATTATTACCAAATTTATTGTGGAAAAGTGCTAGAAACAAGCAATACTATTAAATATTTTACTAAAAGATAAAATAGAAACATATTTTAAAGATTCAAGATTCAGTTTAAAGACTAATAAAAGTAAAAGTGAAAACTTATATTGTGAACAAATATAAAACAATTTAACCGTGTTTTTCAAAGAAAAGAAAAAATAGATAATATTTTAAATAATTTACCTATTAAATATTATTTAAGTGAATATATTTAAATATAAACATATATATTTCGATATTATAAAATAATTTTGCTTTCTAAAGAAAATAATTGATTGAATTAAAAATAAGCATATGCGTAAATTTCGTCCTTATACTATCCCAAGAACCCTTATTCCTATCCCAGAATCTGAAACCGATATGAGTATCAGTCAAAATAATCAAAGTGGTGTAATGAATTCTACGAACAGTTCACCCTCGACAGAAAGAAATATACTGGATTCCTTAAGAATCCCAGATGCTGTCAAGGATCTTCCAAAATTTGATGGAAATCCGAGATTGCTATACGATTTCATAAGCAATGTGGAGGAAATACTTACAGTATTAACACCCATTGATGGCACCCCTCTTGGCAAGATGATTTTAAGGTCTATACGTAACAAAATTGAAGGAGAAGCAAATGAGATTTTGAATATGTATAGCACAGACTTGAGCTGGCAGAGCATTAAAAATAATCTCATATTACATTACTCTGATAAACGAAATGAAACTTCATTGATTCGAGACTTACACCTACTAAAACAAAATAATAAGACACTTGAGGAATTTTATAGTTCAGTTGTAGAGATCCAAGCTTCAATTAACAATAATCTGATGATACACGAGGTAGATGCCAACATAATAAAAGCTAAACGAGATTTATTTGATAAAATGTGCCTTAACACATTTTTATCTGGACTTAGAGAACCATTAGGCTCTTCCATTAGGGCTATGAAGCCATATACTTTACCGATAGCTTTTTCATACTGTATTACCGAACAAAACATGTTTTATATAAGACAAGAAAACAGGAACATTTTGAAAAGGCAAGAAACTCATAGACAGTACAATTCACAACATTCTTACCCTAACATTAAAAAACCATTCACTCCAAATCATTATAGACAACAAAACGCGATTTATAGTCCACCTATGCATTTCAATAGACCACAATTACCAATGAATCAACCATTTAATAGACCCCAATTAAATTTACCAACACCAATTAATAGACCTCAGTTAGCACAGAGTTTTTTACCAACACCTATGCAAACACAATACCCTACAGCCACAAACAATCAAAACCAATTTAGCAATTTTAGACAACAACGTTTAGACAGTAACACAAATCTTCCACCACCAGAACCCATGGACACTAGTTCAGGCTATACTCATCTAAGGAATAATAGTGGACAAACACGTAGATTTCCAAGAGAAGTACATCATATTGACCATAACTATAGGAACTTTAATACCTATTCAGATCCTGTAAACTATAACATTCCTAATTATTTACCTGAGTTGGACAATTACAACGAGATAGAGGATGTACAAAATTTTCAATTAGATGCCTCCAAAACCCAACAGGATACCTAGACATAAACAAACATGGCACTAACCTGCCTTACATAAACATTTCATCTCCATTTGGGCGTCCACTCCGTTTTCTTATAGACACAGGCGCATCAGCATCCTTTATAAACCCAGAATATACAGGAAAATTAAACATAGAAAACTGTGCACCAATAATCATAACCACTGTGTTAAACAAACACCAATTGAATACAAAAGTTAACATCCCTATGTTCATAGAATTCCGAGAATGTGGAATCCTGGAATTCTTTGTCTTTAAATTTCATAACTATTTCGATGGTCTCATTGGACTCGATATACTTACTAATTTAGGTGCAAAAATAGACCTCGAGAAAAAGCAATTAATTACAAACAATTGCTGCATCCCTTTGTCTTTTAAACCAAACTTAACTTCCGGTAAATTTCTTATATCACCAAAAACTAAAGCAATTATGAAAATTCCTGTAGATTTAGAAAGTGGCGATTTCCTAATCCCCGCAATATCAATTAACCCAGAAGTAACCATTTCACCTGGTATGTACAAGGCTGAAAACTGGTACAGCTTCGTTGAAATAAATAATAAGTCAAACTCGGACAAAATAATTTTAATCGAAAACCCAATTAAAGTAGATCCAATAAAAAATTCATATTATAGGGAAATTAATAATATAAGCTTCGAACATATTCCTGAATTTCAAAGCCCTCAGTTACTGGACAATCTTAGAATTGATCATTTGAATATGGAAGAACAAAAGGTTATCACAAAACTATGTAAAGAATTTGAAGATATTTTTCTTCAAGATAATCAGTCCCTTACCTTCACCAATAAAATCAAACACAACATTGTCACAAGAGACGACATTCCTATTTACACAAAATCATATAGATACCCCCATATCCACAAAGAAGAAGTAAAAAAACAAATTTCAGACATGTTAAATCAGGGTATCATACGGGAAAGCTACTCACCATGGAGTGCACCTGTTTGGATAGTCCCAAAAAAAGCAGATGCTAGTGGGAAAAAAAAGTGGCGTTTAGTTATTGATTACAGGAAACTAAACGATAAAACAATATCAGATAGATACCCAATACCAAACATAAATGAAATACTGGACAAACTTGGCAAGTGCATGTATTTTACCACATTGGACTTGGCTAGCGGATTCCATCAAATAGAAATGAATCCAAAAGATATTCCCAAGACAGCATTTACAGTAGAAAATGGGCACTACGAATTTGTGAGAATGCCCTTCGGCTTAAAAAATGCACCATCAACATTTCAACGGGTGATGGATTGCGTTCTTAAAGATTTGATAGGAACAGTGTGTCTTGTCTATTTAGACGACATCATTGTCTATTCAACCTCACTCCAAGAACATTCGGAAAATTTAAGAAAAGTTTTTGAAGCCCTTAGAGAAGCTAATCTTAAGATTCAATTAGATAAGTCTGAATTCTTACATAAGGAATGCGCATTTTTGGGCCATTTAGTGACCACAGAAGGAGTAAAACCAAATCCTGACAAAATAAAGGCGATCCAAAACTTTCCTATACCCACAAATCAAAAAGAAATAAAATCGTTTTTAGGTCTACTAGGTTATTACCGTAAATTTATTAAAGACTTTGCCAAAATAACAAAGCCATTTACAGCTTGTCTGAAGAAAAATAAAACTGTTATAGTCGACGATAACTATAAAAAACGTTTGAAATTTGTAAACAACTCTTGGTAAATGACCCTATCTTACAATATCCAGATTTTTCTAAGCCTTTCAATCTTACGACAGACGCAAGTAATTTTGCGCTAGGAGCCATTCTTTCGCAAGGACCTATAGGGAACGACAAACCGATTTGTTACGCAAGTCGCACACTCACGACATCGGAAATCAATTACTCAACAATAGAAAAAGAGCTCTTAGCCATAGTTTGGGCTACAAAATATTTTCGACCATACCTATTTGGTCACCAGTTCAGAATCATAACAGATCATAAACCACTCACATGGATTATGAGCCTGAAAGAGCCAAACTCTAAATTAATAAGATGGCGACTGAAATTAGAAGAATTCGATTATGAAATTATATACAAAAAAGGCAAACTAAACACAAACGCCGATGCCCTTAGTCGCATAAAGACTGACACATCAGTCAATCTAAACATAAATGCATTTGATACAACGTCAAATCAAGCCACTTCTGGTAGTACTATTCACTCTGCAGAGGAAAACTGCGATGATGGTATTCCGATTTCGGAAAAACCAATAAATGATTTTAATTTACAAACATTATTTAAGACAGGAAACTCTAATTCTCACATAAAACAAGAAGTAGTTTTTAAAAACAAATATAGAAAAACATTTACATACCCCAATTATACAGAGGAAATTATAACACAAATTTTTAAAAATCATCTAGCGCCCAATAAAACCACGGCAATTTTTACAGATAATGAAACTTTTCGCATTATTCAAAATGTATATTCCAAACATTTTGCACAAAGCAAAATTTTTCGTTTAGTTAGGTGTACTGAAATAGTAAAGGACATAAAAGAAAACGATAATCAGGATAAAATCATTCAAGACTATCACGAAAACAATAATCACAGAGGCATACAAGAAACCTATGACCACCTAAAACGCGAATATTACTTTCCATACATGAAATCAAAGATAGCTCAAACAATAAATAATTGTACTTCATGCCAAAGACTAAAATATGATAGACATCCTCCGAAGAATAAGTTTGAAAAACCTCCCACACCTGTAAAACCATTAGATATAATACATATAGACATTTACACGATTAACAGCAAAAATATTTTAACCATTATAGACAAATTTTCCAAATTCGCCGCAGCATATACTCTAACAGCGAGAAACAGCCTTTGCGTTATTAAATCTTTAAAACATTTTCTTAGCCTGCATGGCATACCTAACAAAATAGTTTGTGACCAAGGAACCGAATTCACATCAAACATATTTAAAGACTTTTGTCAGCAATACCAAATTGACCTACACTTTACATCTTTTCAACAATCTTCTAGCAATTCCCCCGTAGAAAGACTCCATTCAACATTAACTGAAACTTACAGATTAATAGTCGAGAAAATTAAAGAAAAAAAGTTAGAAATGGATCATGACGACATCCTAACAGAAGTTCTTATAACCTATAATAACGCAATACATTCTTCTACTAAAATTACACCTTTCGAACTTTTCTATGGAAGAACCTATAAAATTAACCGTCAAATTACATTTAACAATGAACACGAATATCTTTCTAAAATTAATCAATTTCGAACACAACTCTACGAATCTATTAAGGAAAAATTGGAAACCGACACGGACAAACGCATAGAAAAACTTAATGCAGACAGACAAGATCCACTAAATTATGATGTAGATAACTATATATACAGGAAGGAATGTAGGAGAAACAAATTAACACCGAGATTTTCTAGGCACAAAGTGAAACAAAACAACAAAGCAACATTACTTACTACACAAAACACGAAACTTCACAAATCAAAAATAAGAAAAAAACAATTTTCATAATCTTTTATTTCAGATTAATACCCATGATACACACACAAACACTGGAGATACACAATTTAAAAGACACCCAGGGATTATTACAAATAAAACTGGGAACTGCTAAAACAATAATTGACTATATCAACCTTATACATATAATAAAATTAGATTCTTATAAGGATAATGTCATGAAAATTGAGGAATCTGTCAAACAATTTACTCCCACATATTACAACAGAGATTCCTTAAAGGTAACAAAATTTAAACTTAAAGACCTTAAGGATAAATTGAATTCAATAACTCCTAAATACCGCAGGAAAAGAGGATTATTTAATGGTATAGGTTCAGCAGTTAAATTTATCACAGGTAATATGGACGATAATGATGCTCTCCGTATTAACCAGGCTATATTTAATCTAACAAATAAATTACAAACTGAAACCAGTAAACAGAATATACTTAGTACTGGAATCATTGAAAGAATAGAAAATATCACAGACCACATAAATAAAGAACAAGATATAATAGTAGAGTCAATAAAGAATTCTCAAAATAGCATAAATTCCAACTCAAGACTTATAAATGATATGCAGTATTTAAATCAGATTAATTTCCACATTGATTTACTGACAAATCATATTAAAGATGTTTCTGAAGCGATGACATTGTCTAGCCTCGGAATTATACCCAAGATGATATTAAATACGCAAGAGTTAGAAGAAATAGGGAACAATTTAGAGAATCAGTCAATTAAAATTGATACAACAGAACATTTATATGAACTCTTACAATTACAGGCATTTTACAATGATACCAATATCGTTTTTAACATTCAAATTCCCCACATCCCATTAACCAATTACACAATTTCCCATACAATTCCTATACCAATTAATAAAACAAAAGAAATAGTTATAAAACCTTACACAATTTATAATAATAATAAAATTCAATATTTCGAAAATTTATGTAAGAAAATCGAAAACATATATTATTGTAAAGAAAGTTCACTACAAGAAACTATGGAAAATTCTTCATGCTTTGGAAAAATCATAAGTAATTTAGAAGCTAATTGTAATCTCAATAATATAGGCCAAATTACAGAAATATCACAACCTGAACAAGGACTTGTGTTAATAAAAAATTTACCGACCACAGAAATGAAAACATCATGTAACTCCGAAAAACATAATATTGAAGGCAACTTATTAATAAATTTTAAAACTGTAATGTTATTATTAACGGAATTATCTACGAAGATAACCCAAACATATATTGGGACGATTTTATTGTAAAACTACCCACAGAAATAAACATAAAACCTTTGTCTACAATAGAAACTTTAAATATACCTAAACTCAAAGAGTACCATCTAGAAAATAAGTTAGCCATCGAAGAGTTATCAAACAATACAGAACTTCACAGACACATAAATTATGGAACTTTAATGTTAATAATTGGAATTGTAATTTTCACCTATATAATGAAACAGAAGACAAAATTAGTGGTAAATGAACTTCCCGCCAATACTGTTGTCGCTTCTGACCATCAATTCTTTTGGCCATCGCTCCATACTAAGGGGGGAGGAGTTACAGAAACAACATCAACAACAACAACATTAACACAAGCACCTACAAAGCCACCAAGGTTAAATCAAGCAAATAAATAATAAAAATTATTAAGAATTGCTAATAAGTCAATAACCGTATGAATTGCTACATATAAAATTAGTAAAATAAAGAATTGTTCAATAAAAGAATTGTTAAATAAGCATATATTTAAATTTCAAAGAATTGTAAACAGGCCACCAGCTATAGAATTACTAATAATTTTATAAATTGTCAAAATGCAGTTATTGCAATTTTCACTTTAAATAAGTTTATAATCGTAACTTTCATTTTTAATTATTGTTTTCAATAAAGAGGAGTAATTTTTGAGCAACCAACGAATAAACTTGTGTTTTTTTTAATACTCGGATTACTACAAGAATTAACTCGCGCATCTTTCAGCCAGAGAGAGACGGTCATCACTAGATCGACTGCAAAGACCTCACCTGGCATTTATGCAAATATTAGTATTCGCAAAGTTGGAACAAAATCGGATAATCTATTCTCTTTCTGTGCAATAAATTATTTTCTTTGAAAATTTTGACATTTTGTGGGGGAGGTACCAGAAGGATTGAACCGATATTTCCCATCTCTGAACTCGATTTAAATTTGATAGTAATATTACGATGTACCAAGTTTGGATCATATCGGATACTCCTTTCGAGAGTTATCACGCGCATCTTCCAGCCAGAGAGAGACGGTCATCACTAGATCGACTGCAAAGACCTACGATCTAAAACCGTTATTTCGATGAGGCTGAGCTTATAAAAATACATATCGCGTATTGCTGGATGTAGTGTTTTGACGAGGGATATCAACCAAAAAACCTTGGTGGATAAGAAGTTAAAACTATTTAAAAACATAACCCGATCTCTGGGGGTTGGTCATTATACATTTTAGTACACCGCCATCGATTATATATCATTACGTGGATTATACAGTAGTTCTGCTCAAATGGCCTTATTTTATTATTTGTTTATTTGAAATTTAACAAAATATGCCTCATTTCACCTTCTAAAAATTACACACAGTATGTGAGACATCTTTCCTATTACAACTCTCCTCTACGACAGTGTGGCACAGTGTCTGCACAATTTACATGATTTCCCCTCATATGTTCATTCTCACCACTCACGGGTTGTAATATGCCACATGGCCTATGCAGGTAGCCAGTGAGAGCAACATGCAAACATTTCTTAACCGATTGCCGTTTTTGTTGTTGGACTTTCTTTAAGGAGAAATTTGCAGAGAAACAGAACAGAACAGATTCGCGCCCCAAAAATGAAAGCACTGACATACACACACACACACGTACTCACGCCAACCGATTACAGAGCGTTGAACAGAAAAACAGGAGGCAAAGTACGAAAAATAACGAAAAACAACGACGAATAGATGAAAGAACAAACGAAACGAACGAAGCAGCAGCACAAGTGAAATATAAAAAACGGCCAAGCTAAACACGAAAGAGCCGAACAAAATTCAGCTCAGTTGCAATTTGAGTTGTTGACCGTGCAGTTCTCTAACGTTGTTGAGTTCAGATTCCAATAAGAATTGAATACAATACAAATCACATATATATAAGCATAGAAAAAATAATAAAAGTTTCAAAGCAAACACCGAAAAGAAATTAAACAAAATTCTTAACTTTAAACAAAATAGCTGCGGGTATATATTCACACAAAACTCACATCATCATTATTAGAATGTTCTTCACATCACAACTTTTTTCTGCGAATGTTGCTGCTGCGCTACTCTACAACCAACAAGCAAACAATCAAGCAAGCTCTTGTCTGCTGTTAATTAACAAACAAAACAAATGAAAAGAAAAAAAGAATAAATTATTTGAATCAGAATAAAATTATTCATCGCCCACGGCTAAAAAAAAAAATAATAAAAACAAACAGCAAAATAAAGAAATTTAGGCGAAGCAAAAAAATACAAATTTTTCAAGATAAGAGAACACTACAAAAACAACAAGAAATTAAACAAATTGTTTGTATTATCAGCCAGAAGGTTTTTTTACAACAAGCTACAAAGCATCAACATAAAATCCACCAGAAAAATTCCATTTTTTTCAATTTCAGTGGCGGCCTCTTGTTGCCTTAAGAAAATGTATAAAAGCAAGGAACTGTGTTAAGGTTATTTGCCGAGCACACGTTTTTTCTTTCTTACAAGGGAAAAAGAGAGAGCCCATACCTTTTTCTATTTCCCAAAGGAAAACTGAAAATACATTACATTTTTTGTGTATTTTCCTGCCTTGTAAGCTTTGCTTATTTTCTGCGGTAAAATTTCAGAGTGGTGTTTGCTGCTGCTGAATGGTGAATTTTTCATTGAGAGGAGGAGACATTGTGTTTTTTTACCACACTCATTTCGTTTGTTTCCCTCTTTTCGGTGGCTCTCTTCAAACAATTTTGTTTTTTTTTTCGCACATCATTGGGTCTCTGAGTGCTGTAGTTGTTGTTTTTTTTTTTCACTTGGTTGGTTATTGGGCTCCCCCTACCACTAGACAAAAAAAAAGAAAAAGAGCGCGTGAGTGTGTTTGCGTGGTGGGGAGAGAACTATGGACACAGCAGTAGAGCGAGCAGTGAGAAATTAGTTCGATGTTCCATTTGTACGTACAAAAGAAATTCATGGCAAAACGCATTTCTTCTTTCAGTGTTTTTTGACCCTCACTCCTATACAAAACGAATTTCGTTGAAACAGAAACAAATTGTTGTAAAAAGAAATACCCCCGAAAAACGTCGTAAGCAGAGACGCGTCGTACGCCGCAAAGCAACAGCAGCAACAATCGTCGTCAGTCAGTAGTAGTTGTCGTCGTCGTCAGTCACACATCGTCAGTGTGAGTGTAACCGGAGAGAACTTAAGGCCGTAAGACTTATAACGGAAGCATTTTCTTCACACACATCCAAATTTACTTCAGTCGATAGTAGTTCGAAATTCCAGACCGGCGGATTTCCAACTACTCAACAACAACAAACAGCTTTAATTTAACTTAAAAAACCCCACAACAAAACAAAAAAAACACATTTAAAATGGTGAGTAACACAAATTAAAATCCAAAAAAAATAACGAAGAAAAAAATAAAAGGAAAGTTTTGGCGTAAACAAAATTTGTAATTTGTGTGTGCCAAACCGCAGAAAATTTCACAAGAATAAAACATCTAGGAAACCACAAAAAAGAAAAAAAAAAAAAAACAAGGCAAGATTTATGATGTTTCGAAATATTTTTATACGGTGCAAAGAAAGTTTAATACACACAAAATACTTTGAAATTTATTCGGCTGAACGAATTGAAATTTCCGTTAAAGTTTGAAAAAAGGGTGGAGTAGTTCCATACGAAAGAAAAAAAAAAGTTGGCCGTCATCTATTGTCGTCGTCATCATCATCACCAACCATTATCCAGCTCATCGAGTTGCTGTCGCGTTGGTTGTCATCGTGTGGTGTTTATGCTTTTTAGTTGGTTGGTGGTTACTCATTCGAGGAAATAACTGGCTTGGTTACTTTTTTGGGTAGTATCGCCGGATTTGTTGCTGGTTTGTGAGCTTTTCTACATACTTTTTTTTTTTGGAAATGAAATGCAAAAAATGAGGTTATTTCAAGCAAAAAAGGCACAAGAATTTAATTTCATGACAAAAAAGTGTTTGGTGTGCGTGCATGTGTGTGCCTTGCAAATATTTCTCTACTATGTGTTTTCGCTCTTTCTCTCTGTCTCTAGGGGAGAAAATAAGGAGCACACACAGTTTTTTCTTTACTCCACCATTCATAGGGGAGCGAAACGGTTCACACAATGTGTGTGTTTGTTTCACATAAACCGTTTGGCTTACATTTGTTTTTTTTTTGCAAAAGAAATATTCTCTCTATTGCTTATCTGTTTTATTTCCCTCTTTTGCTGTGTATCACCTTTGCCATGTCTCGTTGGCTGGCTGGCTGCTGGCCTTTGGTTTGTTGTTATAAATCAAAAACAACCACTTTTTGTGTGTTCTGCTTTGCATTGGCCCCACACAACATGCTTTTTCTCTATTCTTGCCAAAGTGAATGCTCTCGGTGGTGTGTATTTCTCTCTCTCAGTCTCTCGGTGAGGATTTCTCCTCCACCAACACCGCTGTTTCAATTTGTGTATTGCCTTTTGTTTTAACCGTTTCGTAGCACATATCAAAAAGGAGATGCCAATAACCGCACTGCAGTTGTTTGCTTCCCTTTTTGCTATGGTTTCGTTGGTCTTTGTTTTCTTTCGCACTTTTTTTTGCTTTATTTATTTGTTTTCGTAGTATATTTTATCTTTTTTTGAGATTTCAGCGGCGTTTTATTTCCTTTGCTTTTGGGGGTTTCTTGTTTCTTTGCATTTCATTGTGAAGGAAAAAAATGTATTGTTTTTTTTTTTTTGTTCTTATTCATGTTTGTTAAAAAGATGAGACTACAGATAGGTAGGCAGGCAGGCAGCTGGCGGACAAGGCAATAATTGTTAGCAACAAAAACAATTAGCACAACAATAAAAAAAATGTGCTAAACAATATTAACAATAAAAGTTGAAAGGTTTCATTTGCCTTGCTGCTGCTATGTTCCTTGAAGCCGCCATTGCGAATTAACATTTGACGGCTTTAATAGTGGCAGCTTTGCAACAGTGTGGTGTGTTAATGACAGTGCAACTGATAGAGAGAGTTTAAACCGGGTTTACATGCCGTGCAAATCAATGAAATAAAAGTGTGTTAATATTAATATTATTGATTATTTTAGAAGGAAACAGTGGGGAAACGGCTAAAATATCGTTAATAAATTAAGTTGAAAGAGATTTTGGTTCATAAAAAATATAAAATTCTTCCAATCAATAACTGTTATGTTAGTGAGAGAAGTTAGAAGAAGAGTCACCTTAAACTTAGTTTATACTGTGTAATCAAGATAAGGAGTGTTTAGACAGTTCTTTTAATGAGTATATAGTAGATTTAGGTAATTGTAGATTAAATGGAGTTATAGGAGCCCGGATTAGGCCAATGCGCAGAAAAAATGTTCAAAATAATAAAAGAAGAAAGAAAATGAATGTATTAAAAGCATAAATGTTCATGTGAAGTTTTAGTGTAAAAATGAAGTTTTGCCTGGAAAATTGTGTAGGGGATTAACTTTGACAGCAAAACAGAGTGAAATGCGCACAGGGTCACTTAAATTACGGGTTTTACGAAGACTTGCCATTTATTTGACGCCTAAGCAAAGAAATTGACAATCCGTAATTTTAGGAAAATAAATATGTTCGGTATATAAAGAGCTTAACGTTTACATTGTCACTAAGATGGAATTCATTGTCCCTTTATCCTGTGAAAATTGCCGAAAAATCCAAAAAATATGTTTTTAATTAGAATAATTTGGCTACTTTTATTTGGAAAAACAAAAATAAGTTATAATTTTTTTTTGTGAAAAATTGCCTCCTTGCCATTGATCATTAGTTAGGCCAAAAACACAAACAAACAACAGCAACAAAAAATAATCTCGATTCAGGGTTAATTTTGAATTTCTAAATTTTCGATAATAAAATTTATTGTTATTTTCGCAGAATTGCTAATTTATTTGTTTATTATTACCGATTGTTGTTTTTTTTTATTTAATTAACATTAAAGCGGCCTGTGTTGGCTGTATTGTTTGGAAATAAGAAGAGCAACAACAAACTTATTTTTGTTGTTTGCCATGTGCTTCAGAAAACAGAAAAAAAATAGCCGAAGCGTCGACAGAGATATGATAAGCAGATTTCAATTTTGTTTTTTAATTAAATTAGAGGAAGAAGAGAAAACAAAAAAACATTTCAGCAATTGCTGATAACAGTATTTTTAATTTAATGATCTTCTAAATATAGTGAATATTATAGAATACATTAATTTTATGGGATTTTTTGGGGCACAATTTTTTCATGGGAATAGAAAAAAAAAATAATCAAAGGAATAAAAAAAAAATCCGTTTCCAAAATATCGATAATTTGACTATAACTTCCGAACGGCTCCATCATGTGTGTTGGATAGGCATTTTCATAAGCTTTACAATGATACCTATATTGTCGATATGGGATAAGTGGATCCTGGTCTTGAACTTGGACATTCGGGTCAAAAATCTAGGGTCCCGGGTCCGTCCCCAAAAAAAAATAATTTTCCGGAATCAGGATAAAATTGCCTACCTCTGGAAAAAAATATTTTTTGGTTTCCTGTATTTTTTTATTTTTTATACCCTCCACCACATTTTAGACCGCACATATATACTTTGTGCGGTCTAAAATGTGGTGGAGGGTATAAAAATATATTTTTGATCAGCATAAAATTCTATGTCGATTTAGCGATGTCCTCCTGTCTATCCGTTTGTGGAAATCACCCTAGCTTCCGAACGAAATGAAGTAGGTTGATAAAATTTTACTCAAATGTGTATTATGTCGGCAGAACGTTTGGTATTGAACATTGGTGATTCAGGTCCACGTTTGGGTATAGCCTCCATATAATGGTACCTCCCGATATTCGGTATTTTGATGATTTTAGCGACATTATTCACCGGAAATGTTTTAAATTTGGTATTTGAAGTTCGTAATGGATACTACAGCCCAAGACAGGTCCACAATATAGTCTCCATATAACAGTTTTCATTTAATTGGTAGTTTCCGGAAGTTTTATGAAAATTTCAATTTCTTCAAAATGGGGAAAGGTATTATTATTTTTTTTATATTTTTTTATTAATTTTTTGTTTTTTATTATTTTTGTTTTGTTATATTTTTTATTTAATTATTTTTGATAAGGTTTTTTTTTTCCTATTTTTATATATTTTTTTGTATTTATAGTATATTCTGTTTTGTGTTTGTTTTTACTATTTTTGTTTTTTTTTTTTTATAAATTTTTTGATATATTTTTTATTTATATTTCTTGTTTTTTTTATGTATCAATTTTTTGTTTTTTTTTTTTCTGTTATTTTTTGTTATATTTTTTTGTTTTTTTTTTTTTTATTTTATTTTATTTTATTTTTTTTACTTTGTAATTTTTTCTTATATTTAATTTTAAAATTTTTTTTTCATATAGTTGACTTTGCAACAATACCACACCATCATGCCTGGCTACTTGTTTTGACTCAAATACCACAATAACCACGTTTCTAATTAAAAATTCAATATCGCAATTTTTATTTTATTTTCTCCTGTCCCTGTACTGATTTTTTTTACATTGCGGTTGCAACAGTTTCACATTTTTTTCCTGCCCATAAAATGTTGGTGAATTAAAAAAATGAAACGAACTACCAGCAACAAAAAAAAATGCGTGTAAAATCGGGCAACTGGGCTAGCCCACCACAAGCCAGTCAGCCTGTGTCACGTTCTTCTGCCAGGCAATAAATTGTGAAAGTAATTTATAATTCATGAATATGTGACACGTTTATAGATTGGCAACCAACAGGTCAAAGTAAAAACACCACCACTACACATACATACATGTGATACACATGTGTACAAAAGGATGAATATGTGTGGGCGGAAAAATTGTATGCCATGAAGGTGGCGTTTCCTTTTCTTTTGATTTCAGCAATGAAAAGCTTCCTCCTTACTTCCTTGGTTTATGGCATGTTAATAATATCACAACAGTTTAATTTCCATCAAAAAAATGTGCTGGAAGCACAAATAATAAGAAGAACCTCTTCAGTCAGTTATTGTTCGTGTTTTTCTCTCCTCATTTCCTGTCAATTAATATTTTCTGCAACATTGATTGCAAAAGCCATCAGCCAAGAAATTTCTTCATTGCCACAATAAGAAAAAAATGAAATGGAATGGTACGACCCAGAGCCTGCCCTGCCTGTCTCTGACTTCTGATAACAGTTTGTCCATATCCATGGTGCTGTGAAATTGTATTTCTGGCATTTATATCTGTGCGTGTGTGAAATATCTTATGGCCTAGTGTCGACGTTTCGTCGTCTGTCCATTTTATGAATCACAAATTCTTTTTAATTCCTTACGATATCATCATCATATTATTGTTATTATTGTTGTAGTTATTTTCATTATTTTGCTTTCGTTATCATCGTGTCATTTTCATTTCAATTTAATTACTGGAACATTATTTTATTGAAAACAAACGTAATTATAGTTATTATCATCATTATTGTTGTTATGTACTCTTGTTTCAAGAGGGCTGAAGGAGGAGGAAAAAAGATAATTAAACATTGAAGAATTGGAACATTTAAAAGCTTTTAAGTAAAATGGAGGTATTGGGTATTACAATTTGAGTTCTAGAAAACTTGGCTATCAAAACTTTTGTAAAGGCAATTGCAGTACCCCGAAATCTTTGCTATCAAAAAATGTCAGATATGCTGGCAAACAAAAATAGTGAACTGAACGGTCCGGTGACTATGTCCATAGTCAAACTGTCCTGAAAAAAAGTAAATTAATGTTCCATTAAATGTATGGCAGTCGCCCTGGAAAATATAAACTGCTTTTTTTAATTCCAGGATATTTCAACATCTCTGGCAATGATTCAGCAGATGAATTGGCAAGATTTGAATTAATAAAACTGTCATCGGCTAAAACCGAAAACTGGATCCGAGTCGATCGATGTGGAGATTGAGAACTCGATGAAGCAATCCCTTGTGCTGTCACTTCTTCCGAGTAATACATACAATTTACTCTGGGAGATTTTAACAACACTGGAAGGGGGGATTCAATGCCTCTTAGAAAATTTGGCCGCTGATCTCTGAGAAGATATCAAGGTCGCTCATATCCATTTAGAAATCAGATCTAAAACTTATGGTGGGATTAATCACAGGTCACTGTAACAGAAGAGCCATGACTTCTAAGTGGAGCGACAAAGAAACTTTAACCTGCATGCTTTGTTAGGACGAGGAGGGAACTGAAACGGTAGAGCACTTTCTTACTTTTCAATCTTTTCTGTATTGGACATAGGCTTGTGGGGAATTGATAAGACGAGGATCTGAGTCAATTGATTTGGATATCGAGAACCCGGTGAAGCCAACCTTGTGCTGCCACTTCTTCCAAGTGATACATAAACATTAGGGGATGCAATGTCTCGAAGAAAATTTGGCCGCAGATCTCTGAAAAAAAGATCATGGTGGCTCATATCCATGGGGAAATCGGATCTTTAACTATAACTTGTGGTGGAATTAATCATAGGTCACTGTAACAGAAGCCCACTGAATTATAAGTGGGTTGACGACGACACCGATTGCCACAGTCTTTGTCAAGATAAGGAGACAACCAATACGGTTTCCTTTTTGGACATAGGCTTGTGGGGGAAGCAAATTCTGCAGGATTTATTTTCATTCTCCGAAATTGACCCGGCAGTCATTTTGCAGTTAGCCGGAAGACTAAAATGTCTAAAGACGATACCCTTGTCTCTTCGTGGGCCATGTCGGTCCACGTTTTCGTATAGCCCCCATATAACGGTACCTCCCGATATTCGGTATTTTCATGATTTCAGCAACATTGTACACGGGAATCGTTTCAAATTTGGTATTGGAAGATCTTAATGGGTACTAAAACCTATTGCAAAAAATTTCGTATGCATATCGACATCTTCGTGTAGCCCCCATATAATGGTACCTCCCGATATTCGGTATTTTGATGATTTTAGCGACATTATTCACCGGAATTGTTTCAAATTTGGTATTTAAAGTTCGTAATGGATACTACAGCCTGTGACAGAAAATTGTCTGCGCATCTTCGTATAGCCCTCATATATTGGTACATCCGATATTCGCTATTGATGATTTAAGCCTCGTTATTCACCGGAAATGTTTCAAATTTCGTATTTGAAGCTCGTAATACAGCCAATGAAAAAAAATGTCGTAAGCATGTCCACGTTTTCGCATAGTCCGCATATAAAGGCTTTCATTTAAGGGGTAGTTTTCGGTTTTTTGTTTTTTTTTTTTTAATTTTTTCAAGGTTCCTTCCAATTGGTGAAGGGTATTAAAAGTTCGGCCCGGCCGAACTAAGCTGCTTACATTTACATTTTTTTTTTCATTTCTCATTTTCATAGAACAAGAATTGAAGGGGCCAGCCAGATCGTGTGCACTTGTGTGCAGGTGGCACCGATTGCCGCAGATTTTTATTATTTTTTGCCGAGTCAGAGTAAATTTGGAATTTTAATTACCAAATTTCTCTTTCAAATTAGGTCCTGTTTTAGTCCTTGAAACTCCCTCCTTATCTTCTAAGGGTTCTCATTTTTTTATATTGATATTCATATCTATATATGGCAGGCAATCGCATTAAATTTGCCATCAAAACCCTTCACAATTTGAAGTGCAATTTTGACGGTTCTAATCTAATTCATTATCGCCATCTAAACTTATTATTATGTCTCACTCTTTCACTTGATATGTTTGTAAAAATTCCAATTATTTGAATTAAGTGGTGAAAATAATAAAAATTTTGCAATTGAATACCAAATCAATCGATATCTTTATTTTTTTTAGAACACAAACACCTTTGCCAAAAATTGTAAAATTTAAAATGAAAAAAAAATTCAGCACTGCAATTATAAACGTTTGGAGGCGATAACTTGAAATTTACAATACCTTCTTTCATCTCCATTCCAAAGAAATTAAAAAAAAAAAACACAACAACAGTACAGAACAGCACAGCACAGAACAACCAGCAATCAATAACCTTATAAGGCATTCCAGTGCCAGGCGGCAAAATTTTAAATTTTTTCTTCCCCTTTTTCTCTCCCCTTCAAACAAAGTTCTAATTCCTTATATCAGATTTCCTGCAATGTTGTTGCGCTCTACTATGCCAGCATTTTTTATGGCCTAAGGCGTCGCCTCACATTATATGGGAATTGTAAATAAGCTAGAAAATACCTACAAAAAAATAAAGGAAATTGGAAAAAATTATATAAGCAGCGATTAGCTTAGCTTTTTTTCTCGCTCTCTTACTTAACATTCAACAAAGCTCATAATTCAATCAGATAACGTTTCGAGAGGTTGGTTTTTTTGGGTGGTGTTTATTTAATTGGTTTCCTTCCAACAACGTCGCTCGCTATCGTTGCCGTCAACCCTCGATGGCATTTTGTCATGAAATTTAAAATTAACCGGAAAAAAAAATTCCCTACTTGAAATGTTACTGTTTTGTTTTTGTTGCCTTTCGCCTTATAAAGCGCCCCTTGATTAGATTTGTCACATTCTTTTTTTTTGTTGTTTTGTGATTATTGCTTATTAGTTATTAGCCATGGGAAAAACGATAAGATAAACGTTTTTTTGGTTTTAAATTTCCTTTAGTTTAGTCATGCAATGTCATCTGATTTGTTATAAATATGGCAGCAGCTACTTGAATGTGGAGCCAGGTTATTTTGCCTGCAATAGTATTTTATATTTTACAAAGTAATCAAATAAAATATTCTAATGGCATAGTTGGTTTAAAAACTTGACAATCTAATTTGATGCCCGAAATTATAGGATTCTATTTGTTTAATTTTTTTAATTTATTATTCGATGTGCTTAGCTAAGGATCGAAATCTGGATGGACCATCCTGTTCCAATGGCCACAGAGCTCAATGGTTGATTTCCACACTAAAACATCCTCACGACCTCCATCCTCTCCAAACAACGAAAGAGTTGCCACGGGGTTCTGGGGTCCTAATCCACAAGTTCTTGGTCCAGTTTTTATATAGACCCCACTTAGTGGTACCTATCTATATTCAGTATTTTTAAAGTTGAAATTTCTTAGTCCGGTTTGGTAATCTTCACAAAAAATATTTAATATAAGTCCCCCGTTTGGTATAGCCTAATGGGCGGTATTTTGAAGATTTTTGCCCAATTTTCAACAAATCATCTGAAATTCTACATTTCGGGTTCTAAAGATCAACTCCACGCAAAAAACAATATGCCAAAGACACTATATACCTAAAATGCATGGATTCTGGAAGAGGAGGGAACTTTTCCCTTTAAACTTTTAAACCCTACACCACATCGTGGTAAGGTATTATGGTCTTTGTGCCTTTCTGGTAACTTGGAGAAGGAAGCAAGATAGGCCTATATTTACTTTTGAGGATCTTCATGGAATCACTTTCTGAGTCGATTTATGCATGTCCTCCGACCGTCCGTCTATCTGTCCACGTATTTTTGTAAACAAAGTACAGGTCGCACTTATTGCCCGATCCAGATGAAATTTGGTACAAGTCATTTGTTTGACCCAAGGTCGAACCCTATTGGAATGGAGATAATCGGTCAAAATTTAGATATAGCTCCCATATATCTCGTCAAGAGATTTCGGGTTAATTGTGTACTAATGGCCAATATCAGTCCAAATGTCCTGAATTTTGCCACTTCCTACCGAAATCAGTCTAGAAGCAAGTACATCAAAAAATCGGTCTCAGATTTAGATATAGCTTCCCACATATATCTTGGTCCGATTTTTCTATTATTGGGGACCAACGGGTAATATTAGTCGAAATAATATGGAATTTTGCACGTACGACCAAATTAAGCCTGAAAATAAGTATGCCAAATTTGATTGAAATCGGTTCAGATATAGCTAATCGCTCCTATATATAGTTCATCCGATTTATTATTTTTGTTCTCCACAGCCGTAATATGCACTCCTTAACAACGATATTCGGGGAAATATATCAAATGCAGCTCAGAAATACCTCTGCCAAATTGTATTAAGATCGGTTCAGATTTGGATATAGCTTCCATACATATCTTCAAGCGATTTCGGGTTAATTGTTCACTAAATTGCCAATATCATCCCAAATTACCGGAATTTTGGCACTTCCGATTTAGACTAGAAGCAAGTACATCAAATTTGGGGAAAATCGATTCGGATATAGCTTTAGCTCCCATGTTATGTTTCATCCGTTTTGGTGTTAAGTCCCTCACATTCGTAATATGCTTTCGATAACAATGATATTTGGTACCAGACACCTTATAGGGCTCCGAAATACCTTGGCCAAATTTTATCGAGATCGGCTCAGATTTGAATATAGCTCCCACATATATCCTTAGTCCGACTACAGGTTTATTGTGAAAATAATGTCTAATATCAGCCCAAATGGAGTGAATTTCGAGACGTACGTTTCCATTAGTGGAACTCGGCTCCGATATAGATTTTTTTAATATAATCCTTCTCGAAGTGATATCATCATGGACTCTATAGGTTGTAGCCTATACAAATCGAAACTCTCAATGTTAGGGAACTTTCAGAACTTTTCAATGGTATTCTTAACCGTTGGAGGAAAGAAAAAAATTGCCCTTTATTCTGTTGTTTGTTTTCTTTGATATATAATTTTTTTGGATTTCCACTTTTGAGATTCTTGAGGACTAATTTATTCCAAAATCTGGCCAAAATTCCGAGGGATCAATTCCTGCCATGATTTTTGTTATGAATTTCTAAAAACTATTAATAAATTAACAATTATTCTATTGATTTTCCTCAAAATTGCTTGCCCTCTCTCTCTCTCCTCATATTTTTAATCGCAAAAACAACAATAATGAAATGCATCAAATTTTGCAAAGTGTCACCCTTAATTGCTTGCCCACCTCTCTCTCTCTCTCTCTCTGCTGGCCCAAACGTCAACTTGGTCGCATTCATTGTAAGTTAATGAATCAACTTGACTTTTAAAACACTTCTATTGGTGGGTTTGGGCAACAAAAAAGCGGAAAACAGCAGCAGCTATTTGGTGTTATAGCCACCAGTACCGGCGGTTGGTGGTGTTGAATGCTGTTGCTGCTGCTGCGTTATCATCTAAAACAAATGATCTATTATTTTTGTTGGGTGCTTGCTTCTCGGTCACATAGTTTATTTGTTGAGGGAAAGCGGTATCTAGGGGAGAGTAGAAGGGTGGTGGTGGTCCACCTATTGTTTGCTCATTAACATTATTTTTATGAATCATGATTCTCTGCTGCTGGCTGCTGCCTGCCTTGGTGATGATGATTTTGATATTCATTCGTCGTCTTTGTAGTCCGTCCGTCCGCCGTCTTTTGGGTGGTTTTCTATAACACATTTTTTTCTCAAATGCAGCCAGCATATGCGGACGACCTAAGATTGAGAATACATATATATATGTTTGTCGGTAATGCCTGTGATTATTGAAAGATTGAATGACTGATTCCGAGTATTTGTTTTTTAATTTTATTTTTGTGTTGTTGAGGTTTTATTTGTTTGGCTTGCTTTTCTTTTTTGAGTTTGTTTGCCTGTTTTTGGCATGTTTTTGCTATGCTTTGATGGCGGCAGTGGCAGCAGCGCTGATGATGATGCCGCTGTTGCTGCTGCTCATTGGGTTTCATGTGAAACACAATCTAAATAATAAAAGCGTGAAATTAATTTCAAACTTAGATTTTTCCACCTTTACAGATTTGGTTGGTGTTTTGTTGTTGTTGTTTGCTTCCTTTTTGTTGTGCTGGTGTTGTGTGTTTAGAAGTAGGCAATCGACCATGAATGGAGTCGTCGCCGCTGTCATGGTGATTGCTTAAGAAGGAGGGATACCACACAAGTTTAATTATCTTGAGCGAATTCTAGAAACTTTAATGAGTCGTTGTGGTTTTTTTTGCACATGACCTTGATGTCAATGTTGTATTGTTTGAGGGGATAAGAGACAGGAGAGGTTGATTTTTTTTCTCGAATGGGGAAGGGAATTTTGCCAGTTTCTTAGTAACTACCATCCAATGAATGGCAAAACTTGAAATTCGAAAGAAATTCTAAGAACACCAGATTATGATGGAAACTTCCAAAGAACTCATGTTGAAGACATGTGCTAAACAGGGAAGATTTTCAGAATTCCCCAGAAACCAAGGTGAAGAGGTAGATTTTTCATTATTTCTTTTATATAAATTACTCATATTTGTAGATGGGTGCAATAAGTTCCCATTTTTTTTGAGGCACCTGTTTTTATTGTTGACGTATTTAAGCTGAGGCATCAATCGCTTCAATTGCATCTGATTTTTGTATTTTCCATGACGTGGAGGACGTTGGAAGAAGGCAATAGTTTTGCTTTTGCAGAAGATTTGTGGGGAGCCAGGGTGGCGCCCAAAATATGCTAGCGGTGCAATGGTTCTTTCGAACTTGGAAATGAAACTGAGAGTGGGGCTATAAACCCAAAAACTGAGAAATTATGACACTTCCTTTGTCATTTTCATCTGTTATTAGGATAAGGCTGGGGGGTCTTAAAGGTTTTTGTGGCACATTTCCTCATTTGACTTTTGAAACCTAAATCCGTTTGCAGCAGTTTTTTAATCACATATTCTTTTTTTTTTGGAAGAGGTCAAGGGGCTTATTATGATCTTTAGGGCCGTTCCTATCAATTTCTGACAAAGCTAGTAGTTGGGAAGATTTCAATTTGAATTCAAATAAAAAATTATTAAAGGAACATTTTGGATTTTGCTGCTCTCTTCCAGAACCTGCATAAAATGAATATCTTCTATTCACAGGAGACCATAGAGATAGACCAAAAGGAAGTATATAACTATCATTTATGCATAGAAGGTCCTTGGAGCCCCCAGAAGAAGGTCTTCAAATCATTGAATTTTTTGGGTCTTCCAACCATAAAATATCTGTAGAAGACCTGCTTTCCAAAGAGGACATTTTGGAAAATTTCTATACATTAAAGACTGGCAGAAGACAATTTCCTAACCATTGATGATCAAGAATCTTCCATACCTATATTTTCTATATTGCTGAGGTCTGCAGATGAACTTTATCCTTCAAGCCTTAATAAAAGCCTCTTAACCCCATGGAGGCTTCTGTTCTTGAATTCCTAGTAGAAGGCGGCCTACAAATCATTGAATTTATGTAGGTATTCAAAAAATAAAATACCTTCTGAAGGCCAATTTCCAAAGAGTACATTTTCGAAATCTTCTATACATAAAAGACTGGCTGAAGATAGTTAGAAGGTTAACTATTGAAGACCAGAATCTTCCATAGCTAACTTTTCCACGTCTGTTGAGGTCTGTGGGTGATCTTTTATCTTTGAAGTTGAATAAAAGCCTTGAAACTCCATAGGAATTATGCGGGACTTTTAAGCATAACATTCAACAAAGACAAATAAAAGTTTCAAAACCAAAAAATGTAATTTAAAAATTCTATCCATAGACCTTTCCAAAAATTTGCATATTGCCTTGGCGGTTTAAATCAGTTAACTTTGTCTTGTCCTATCTTTACTTCTATGTCTTTGAAATCAAGACTCCTGGAGTATCTTCCATACGGCATCTAGAAGTTCTATAACCATTTACTATATCTCCCTTAGGTGTAAAGAAGGGGTTCTGTCATTGGAGGACCAATAGAAGGCCTATAATTCAAGGATGCTTGTAAGTTTCCAAAGATAAAAGTTCCGTAGAAGCCCTTCTCTCTATAAAATGAACTTAGGACGAAGGTTTTTTGGTAGTCCCCTTATCGAAATATTGAATTAATGCACTCTCAAGTTTTCCCAGAAAAAATTCTTTCCGATTTCAATTTTCCACGTCTGTTGAGGTCTGTGGGTGAACTTTTATCCTTGAAGACTCAATAAAAGCTTCTTTCCACTCCATAGATTTTATGCAGGTTTGTTTTTTTTAACATAAGAAATCTGTGGGTCTTCTTCCATACGGCATCCAGAAGTTCTATAACCATTTACGATATCTCCCTTAGTGGAGAAGAGGTTCCGTCCTTGGAGGACAAATGGATGGCCTTTAATTCATAGAATTTTTGTAGGTTTCCAAGCGATAAAAGATCTGTAGAAACCCTTCTCTCCGTAAAAAGAAATATGGGACGTCACATAAAAATAGACATTTTCAGATTCCAATGTGGGGCCAACACAGCCGAGGAATTCTTTTAGCTTTCCAACGATAAAAAAATCTGTTGAAGGCCTTCTCTCCATAAAAGAAATATGTGGGACGCCACATAAAAGTAGACATTTTGAGTTTCTCCAATATGGGACCAATACTGCCGAGATTTTTTGATAGTCCAATTATCGAAATTTTAAATTAATGCGCTCCCAATTTTTGCCAGAAAAAATGTTTCCGATTTCACTATTTTACAAAAATTGCACCTAAAAATTTGCAAAATTTTTGTGTACTCACAGTGATTTTTGTATTCACTTCTCTTTTTTCAACGTTCATTGAATTTTTCCATCCCTGGCACATATAGGATTTAGTTTCACCCAAATTATGACCTATTCTATTACTCATTGTCATAATTACTATTTGCTCACTTGTTATCTATGTTTTGACACTTAGCTAAGCGATGATAATGAATCTGTTGCTGCATAATTAACAAATAAAAAGAATAGAGCAGAAAATAATAACAATAATACAATTTGTTGTAGTTAACTAACAAACCAGAGCAAAAAAAAAACTAAACAATTATTTCCACTGTTTGGGGGGATAAGGAAAATTAACACCTTCCCAAAGGCTCAAATCAATTTGGCTATGGTCGATTGGATTCTATGGATGAGTGGTTATGTAGAATAATATGATTGATGAGTTCAAAATACATACATATCGACAGATTCAAGGAACGGCTTATCGTTTTTTTATGAAAAAAAGGACAATTTCATTATTCATGAATTTGCTGGCACTGGAGGATTTATCATACCTCCGTTTTTAAAATGAAACGCAATTTAAAATTTCATAGAATTGAGTGAGGAAAAAAAAAACGAGTTACTGGGCGCGGGATAATAGTTTCCTTTGATTATACAGTTGTTCAAATACATAGCTCCAGTTTAACCGCCACCACAAATAAACCAACCACCCAACCATCCTTGAATGGGTTTTATTAAAGTCGTAGGTTTTATTCTACGATCACACTGGGAAGAGGAGGTATTTGGTACTGTTTGCTGTGTATCTGTGTGTGGAACAATGACGTGTGTGTTATTTCTCCACTTTCTACCTCCCTTCTTGTTCTGTACGTTTGCCCTAAGCAAACAAATTTCCAATGTATATTTCACACATGCCATTTATATGTAAATATCAACATCATCATCATCATCATTGTCCACATCTATCTATCTACTGGTTTGAATGACTGTGTTTGCCTAACTAACTAGCTGACTGAGTGACTGCCTGCCTGACTGCCATACCACTGACGTCAACACCCCAGATATTACCTTAAACGTCTAGAATATAAAAAAGCAATAACAACAACCATGGCAAAAAAATGTGTGATGTTATTTTGAAATTTAACACCTATTTTTGCTAGAAGATATAGATGACTGACTGACTGAATGTCTGTCTCGCTGTCGACGAAAACGACGAATGGCATTCGATTGCGCATTTATTTTGCGACATGAATTTGCATTCCTCTCGTAATTGTATATGCCATGAGATGCCCTGGATTGGATGGATGGATGGTGGGTTCCATGTTAAAATGTTATTTAAACAAAGTATTGAAACGGAGAGAAGAATCGTTTAGCATATGCTTTACAATTCAAATTCGAAATTTTGACACAAAACAGAAAACAGAAAAAAACCAAAACAATACACAAAACAAGCTCTCTCTCTATATAACCCTTTCAAAAATTCTCATACGCAAAAATTCCATAGAGCCAACGCAAACCGACATCGAAACCAAACGTCTTTTGTTTGTCCAAACTCGCGTAAGCCCCCCGGTATTAGATATCATTCTCCATTTTTTCGTTTAACATTTTTGTGGTCTCCGGGATCTTTTTTCGTTGTGGGTAGTACATTTTGAAATCCAATATTGTGTGAATATGGTAAATCTTGCCTTGTTTGCTTCGATGATGATTATTTGATGATAACTTGTGGTTTTATCCCCCGATACTAATTAAATTTTATTTTTTCTTTTCTCCTCCTTCAAGGCCGATCAACTAACAGAAGAACAAATCGCCGAATTCAAAGAAGCTTTCTCACTATTCGATAAAGATGGTGATGGCACCATCACAACAAAGGAATTGGGCACAGTCATGCGATCACTTGGCCAAAATCCCACAGAAGCTGAATTACAGGACATGATCAATGAAGTCGATGCTGATGGTAAGTTTTGTTAAAGGATTTGAGAAGAAAGTTGTCTTGCCGGTTTCACAAGCAAATATAGGAGAGTATTTTATGTGTACAACAACGAGGCGGAGTATAATCTGATCCTTGGAAATTGTAAAAAATTGTTGAGGAATCTCTCGATTCTATTGAGGAAGAGGTTCAGTAAAATATTTTCAGGAAAATATTTTAATTATTGAAGATCTGTGGAAGTGCTCAATCAGTGGAATGGAAGGCCTACTGCTGCAATGATTGTGAAAAAATCATTGAAGAATCTCGATTCTATTGAGGAAGAGGTTCAGAAAAATATTTTCAGAAAAATATTTTAATTATTGAAGATCTGTGGAAGTGTTCAATCAGTGGAATGGAAGGCCTACTGCTCTTCTGCCAATGGCAAACATGTAAAGGAACTTCAGAAAGACAATAGAGAAAGGGAAGAGATATCGATACCTAACTAACTACCTATGGGAATTGCGTAAAGATGTTCTGTTCATTTTTTTAGAAGGATTTCTCAGAAGATCTGTATGAAGTTCTATACCCTCGATTTAACACTTAAACATTAACGATCAGGAGGGTATTCTATAACTAAAACAAATTTAGCACTCCGCTTCGTATAAGGCCTGTCCTCGGAGGTTCAATGGATGTTAAATATTTAAAAAACATGAGAAGGTCTCGTATCACTCCATTCCATGGAAGACCTGAAGAAGAACAAGACGTGGAGAAGAACTTATCCTTGGAGGCACCAATAGAAGGTCTTCAACCCATTGAATTTATATAGGTCTTTAGTCCCAAAAAGGGGTCTGTAAAATCTCTTTTCTCCATAGAAGACCAATAGGAAGTCTATAGCCCTCATATATACAGTGCAGATCTATAAAAATGCTTTTGCCCTTAAAGCACCAGAGGAAAGTTTTCAATCATAAAAATCTTGCTGAAGACAAATTTCTAGCTATTGAACATCAAAGCCCGTATATAATCTTTGAAACCTATATTTTCCACATACGATGAGGTCTGTAGACAAGCTATTATCAATGAGGCCTGATAAAGGCCACCTAACAACATAGAATTTATGCAGGTCTTTTAAGCATAAAAGATCTGTGGGTCTTCTCTGCCTTGATCTGCTGGGTCTTCTCTCTTATCATTAAAAATCAAAACCAGTAGATTATCTTCCATACCTAAACGACATCTAGAAGGTCTATTACCATTTACTATATCCTTATGTCTATAGAAGGGTTCTGTCTTTGGAAGACCAATGGTAGTGTGCGGTTGTTGTGACATTTTTCAAATAATAAACTTGACCCTGCAGTCAGGGACCAGCAATGGTGCTTTACGACATTCTTACTTCTAACCCGTTGAGGGAAGAAGGAAACAGGGCCTAAATAACTGGCCATATTTCCTTGGGAATCCTAACAACTAGTCTGTAATCGGTTTGGGTAAAGCTTTTTGAAAAATCCACCATTGATAGCATAATAATCTGAGAATGTCACCGTCTATTTTCTCTTCAGCTTTGTCATTGCCCATAATATTACCACGACCGGGAACTCCAGATAGGAGTATTGAACTTATATTCTATACGAATTTCCTTTGTCTCTAGGCGTGAGACACGCCAATTTTTTCCCTATAAACCTCTTCAGTTATGCCGTCTTGATAAATTTGGTTTATGTTTTTTACTTTTCATATTGGTCTATTTTTTTTGGAAGAAAAATAATTTCTCTCACTCAGCATCTTTTTATAGAATTTTATTCATAAAAATTTGAACAACTAAAAATACAAAATGTTTTTTTATTTTAAATTGTATTTTTTTGTGCAAATGTTGCATTATTTTTAAGCACCGATAACGGCGAGAAAGTGTCATTTCATGCTCCTACTGCTGCTGCAATAGTGAGGAGGCACATGAAGAGGAGGCAGCAGCCAGTATTTAATAGTGTGGTGTATAATTTTTCCATTGCTGGCTGCTGCTGCATATTTTTTTTTTTTGGCAAAACGCAAATAGAATCGAAAAAAAAAAAACAAACACCAAATAGTCTCACCATAAAATGCTATATTTTTGTAGCTATGCGTCGTGGCTGCTTTATTTTTGGAAAGGTTAAAATCCTCTAAGAAAAAGCAATCACTATCCATCCCCCACACCCCCATCGTGCTTCTCGTACACAGGCATAGATAGAACACCTCTTAAAGCAGCACAAAAAAAGCATCACATGTGTCATCATTGGCCAACCAAGTAGGCAAACATTAAAGCCTCATTGCTGTCGCCTTTGGGAATTTTCCTTAAATATTTTCTACTTTGATAGCAAAGAACAAAGAAATGAGTGCAAAAAGAAGAACGAAGTTTTGTGTATTCTTTTCACAGATTTTCAAATTCTCTTCTAATTTGTGTGCGTGGGTGGACATATTCTTCCTTTTGTCTTTTGTGATTATGTTGTAGCCTTTTTCTTCAACTTCTTCTGGTGGTTGAGCACATCTCCCTGTTCTGTTTTTTGATATTATAATACACACAAAAATTTGATTGAAGGTAGTGGTATACCAACACATCTTGTCAAAAAAAAAAGAAGAAAATGTTTACCCTGGATTTTTGCTGATGTCTGCATTAGTTTTGCAGCTTCTCTGTGGCAGAAAATGGGAGAGAAGGAATTATTGGTCTGCAGGAGGAAGTTGGCAGAAATGGGTTTAAAGGAGAAATATAAACTGTGTTAACAAACATGCGCAGGACATGGCCAGGATTAAAAACAGAAACATCTACATATATTTTGCTGCTCATTATTATTCAAGGGGAGTTGGTTTGAGGATAATGCTGAGCAAACATTTTTTTAATAAAAATCCAATATAAAATTTAAAAAAAAACAATGTATTAAAAAAAATCTGAAAAAAAACTAATTATTTGGGAGTTTAAATATACCAAGACCGAATTATGAACCTGAATAAAAAAATCCATCCTTGAAGATGAAAAATACATCAAGGAAAATATTTTTTCCTGTAAATTCTTGGGCAACTTCCAATATATTCGCATTCTATGTCGCTATAAAATATCAATTCCCCCCATAATGTTTTTTTCTATTCCCCAGTCATATATTTAAAACATCGAACTTTGTGTCCATATTAACCTACTCTTGATAAGGCCATCATAATTCGATTACAATAATCGCAATTGGCTGCATTTAAGCCATAAGTTCCAAAATCATTTCAGTGGTATTTGATATAAATTTTATGAATTTTGTATTTTCAATATTAAAAATTATCATTTGCTCTTATCAGGATGTGTGTTGTTATATCACTTTGCATTTCTTATCTTTATGGTGCGATACTTTGGTGGTGAGCACTAAATTTATTATTAGTTTAAAATTTTTGAAAATCAAATGTCCTATATTTCACGTTTTATATAGATTTATTGCTATTTGAATCTGGATGATTTTGAAATTGTTATTTAAAGTCTACTTACCTTGCAGATATAAATTAAAAACGGAGTGCAAAGACTTCGGGTGTCCATTGTTGCCAATCAAGTACTTTAAGAGCCCCCCTAAAGGAAATAGGATGTATATGGGAACATGGAGACTTTGATATGGTCTCGTATCACTCCTATCATTTGATATGGTCTCGTATGACTCCTATCCATGGAAGGTCTGAAGAAGAACTTTTTTCCATGGAGCCACCAATAGAAGATCTTCAACTCATTGAATTTATGTAGGTCTTCTAACCATAAAAAGGGGTCTGTGAAAGCTCTTTCGTCCAAAGAAGACATATGAGAAGGTGTCGTATCGCCCCTATCCATGGGAGGTCTCTATTTATATAGGTCTTCTAACCATAAAAGGGCTCTGTAAAAGCTCTTCTCCATAGAAGACCAATAGGAAGTCTATTGCCATCATATATACAGAGATGATCTGTAAAAGGGCTTTTGCGTCCTTAAAGCCCAAGTAGATGGCTTTTTTAACCCTAGAATTTATATAAAATAGCTGTAAATTCCTTCCCTTCAAACTTATGTGCCGAAAAAAAGCTTCTAACTTTTGAAAGATCAAAATCCGTAATAATAATCTTTAAAACCTATCTTTTCCACAGACATACGTTGAGGTCTGTAGATGAATTTTTATCATTGGAGCCCGAATAAAGCCCTCCCAAACCCATAGAATTTATACAGGTCTCAAAAGTTCTGTCGGTCTTCTCTGCATAGATCTGTGGGTCTTCTCTCGTATCATTAAAAATCTAGACCAGTAAAGTATCATTGGAGCCTGAATAAAGGCCTCCCAACCCCTATGAAGTTGTCAGGTCTTTGAAGCAAAAAAGTTCTGTCGGTCTTCTCTGCATAGATCTGTGAGTCTTCTCTCGTATCATTAAAAATCAAAATCAGTAGATTATCTCCATATCTTAACGACACCTAGAAGGTGCATTACCATTTACGATATCCATATATCTGTAGAAGGGCTTCTGTCCTTGGAGGACCAGTAGAAAGCCTTCTACTATATCCAGAAGTCATATTGAAGATCTTCTACCACTATTTTCTTCAATCCGTAGGAGTATGCCCAAACTTTGCAAAGAAAGCCTCTCATTTCGCAGAACTTCATTTGGTTTATCCTAGAAACTTAGACCCAGGGGTCTTTCTATCTTCTTTCTCCTCGCCATCGTATAGTCCTAAGATCTCCTGCCACTATTTTTTGAAGCCGTAGAAGTATGCCCAAACTTTGCAATGAAAGCCTCTCATTTCGTAGATTTTTATTTTGTTTATCCCAGAAACTTCGACCCAGGGGTCTGTCTATCTTCTTTTTCCTCGCCCTAATGTAGTCTGCCTGCGGAAGTTGTCATATTTTGAAATTAATAAATTTGAATTAATAAATGCTTTACGACATTCTTACTTCTAACTTATTGAGGAAAATAAGGAAACAGGACCCCTCCTTAATTGAAATTAACTGTTCATATTTCCTTGAAAATCCTATCAATTAGTCTGTAATTCGTTTGGGTGTAGCATTTTGGAAAATCAGGATTAATTGCCATCTGAGAAAGACTATTTCTTTTCAGCTGTGTCATACCCTATAATACCACGACTGGGAACTCCAGATAGGTGTTTTTAACTCATAGTCGTCATATTTTCCAAATAATAAACTTGACCCTGCAGTCAGGGACTAGCGATGGTGCTTTACGACATTCTTACTTCTAACTTGCTAAGGGAAATTGGAAATTACTGGCCATATTTCCTTGGGAATCCTAGCAATTAGTCTGTAATCCGTTTGGGTGTCAGCTTTTTACAACATCACGATTGATGGCAGAATCATCTGAGAAAGTCTTCTCGTCTATTTTCTCTTCTGTCCCACTGCTATTTTAGATGTTTGCTCAGGACTTTTATCCAACCTAAATCAAATTATCAACTCATTATCTTATAAAGGGCATGTCGCACCAAATAAGTACTTATTTTATGGTCACTTTAAGCAGATAAATAAGTACTTGTTACAAAACGACCCAAAATATTTGAAAATTTTGTGCTTCCTGCCCTTTTTGAAATAATGGTTTGATAACTAGTTTTTAATTTTTGCTGGAAAGTGGAAAATTATATATTATGGCAAAATGCTTCATGCCCTTGGTTTGAGGTGGAATATGTTATGAGTTAATTAAAAATAAATTCAAGTATTTTATGATGTCATGTCTTTTTCCCATAGTTTCCTATAATGTTATCCGTGAAAGAGGTAATTGGGGTCATACATTGGAAGAGTTCACACCCTTTTCTACTGGCCCATACATACCCAAAGCTGTGCAGCAAAAATAACTGTCCTCCTTTTCTTTTCCAATTCCACCCAACACCATTGTATGCCTATTATCCCACCTATAGTTAAGTTTTCCTCTAAAAATAGATCATATATGTATATAATTTGTTAATATGATGTTGTGTGTGTATCCATCGTCGTATGTTATAATTGTTTTATTTTTATATATATGTACCACCAAAAAAACGTGGGGTCAATGTCCATTTAATTATCCACAATTAACCCACAGGTAGTCTTTTTCTCTTTTTGTTGTTGTGTATTTTCATGGAAATGATATTAATTTTAAATGAAGTAAAAGCATGTTGCTGCAAACGTGTATCCTCCTCAATGTACGTCATTGTGTGTGTCAATATGGAAAATATAGGCCCGTTACGAAATCATTAATCATTCAGGTGAACGGAAGCAGAAAATGGTTGTAATTATCATCGTCATCATCAGTTAAAAGCTATTAAACTTTAAAAGAGGCCAACAAGTTGGAAATTTTGGAGATGGAGAGGAAATTTTCTTTTGGAAAGGAGGAGGAGTTCCAAGTTACCAAAACATATATGGATTCCACAAGACTTCCTTCAACTAAAAAGTCGCGAGGAAATTAGTTTTTTGACTTATGCCTATCCAATCCAAATCCAATCAGGTTAGGCTTCCATTGAGGTTGAAACCATTTCGGGTTTCAGCCCCAAATTCCATCCAAATCACACTCAAGTGTAGCCAATCAGCTGCCAATCCTCAGTTCAGAATTAAGTCTACAACTGTTTTGGGGATTGTCTTTTTTTATACCCTCCACCATTCTATGGAGGTTATATATATTAGGTTTGTCATTCCGTTTGTAACCCCTCGAAATAATCATGATAGACCCTGCAAAGTATGTATATTCTGGATCAGCGTAAAATTCTAAGACGATTTAGCGATGTCGGTCTGCCTGTCCGCCTGTCTGCCCCTCTATTGTAATCACGCTATCCTTCGAACGAATGGAGATAGAAAGCTAAAATTTTGCATACATGCATATTTTCCCAGTAGGCAGGTTAAGTTCGTAAATGGGCCATGTCGGTTCAGGTTTTCGTATAGCTCCCATAAAACGGTACTTTCCGATATTCGGTATTTTCATGATTTTGGCGACATTTTTTCACGAGAATTGTTTCAAATTTGGTATTTGAAGTTCGAAAAGGGTATTACAGCCTATGGCAAAAAATTTCGTATGCAGGTCAAGGTCTTCGTATATTCCCCATATAAAGGTACCTCCCGATATTCTGTATTTTCATGATTTTAGCGACATTATTTACCGGAATTGTTTCAAATTTCGTGTTAGAAGATCTTAAAGGTAACTACAGCCTATGACAAAAATTTTCGTATGCAGGTCCTTCGTATAGCCCCATTGTAACGCTACCTCCCGATATTCGGTATTTTCATAATTTTATCGACATTATTCACCGGAATTGTTTCAAATTTCGCATTGGAAGATCTTAATGGGTACTACAACCTATGGCAAAAATTTCGTATAATGTTTTTCATTTAAGTGGTAGTTTTCGGATTCTTTTTTAAATTTTCAAGTTCCTTCCAAATGGTGGAGGGGTGCATTAAAAGTTCGTTCGGCCCTGCCGAACGTAACTGCTTTTTTATTTGTTTATGTTCGTTGTGCAATATAAAATCTTCAGCTGTTTTCTTTGAGTTTTGAATAAAAATTGACCAAAGAGTTTCAAACGATTTCCTTTCAGATTCCATGGATTGATTTGGAAAAATACAACACCCTTCCAAAAATTTACAATTTTGAAACGATAATGTTTCAACTTTCTAATTTCGGGTTTTCTATGGGAAAATTTTCCTTCCCAGCTATAGAATACTGTTTTGTTGACTAAATGCCACATTTATAGTCTCAAAAAAAAAATATGCCACTAAAAGTCAAAATAGGGTGAAGGACGACGACATTAAGACAAATTCAACTATAAAATCTACAAAGTCAGTCAAAGAAAATGTGTCTGGGATGTGCATCATGTGTTTTCACTTTTCTTTTTAATATTCATTTTTTTGGGGGGAAATTCCAACTAATTGATATTTAACACTTAATAGACAAACAACAATGGCAGACCGGCAGCAGCAGAAAAAGCCGCGACGTCGTAGTGGACGAGCACAAAAACACACACATCACTCACTCAATTCCACCCAACAGTTGTGGGATGGTGGGGATGACTGTGTGTGTGGTTGGCTAGTGGTGGGGGTATTGAAGAAAAATAAATATTTCAAATATTTTACTTCGACAAGTCATTAAAATTTTAAAAAAACGTATAAATGGTGGTTGTGTTGTGGTTCTCAATATACACACAGCCACACATAGCTACGTGTATGTCCCCCCATATAGGGGATGGTGGGGCATGGTTTGTCTTTAGGTGTGCAAATTTTCCCTCTGCTGAATATAAAAATGATCAAATTTTTGTTGTTTCAAAATGTGACAGTCGGCAAACTTCCCTCTCAACTACTTTCACTTCCGATATAAGGTAATATTTTTGAGAGAGCGAATGGATTGTGGTAGAAATTTGCCAATTGCTCGCCACTTTCTTCATTTCTTTTCTGCAATTATAAATTCTGTGTTTTTGCTTTAATACGTTTCATCGTCTATATAAAAATGTCTTTATAAATACCTTCGTAGAACCGAAACAAACAAAATAAAGGCAAATAAAAAAATACGTTAAAAAAACATTCATTTAACAGTTAATGAAAAGAAAACAGATCTCCAGGACAACAAAACAAATAATAAATAAAACATTACTTGTTGTGGTTGTTGTTGTTGATGCTGATGATGAGATGCCTAGGGTTAGTGTGGAGGTGGCCAAGCCCACGTTTTTGATGTCTAAGGGTGGGAGGTTAGTGTGTAGGTCGTTGGTGTTAGAACAACAAGAGCATATAAATGGCTTACCTAGATCAACAGATCAATGGAAATGATATTTATTTTTATTTTTTTTTTATTTATTTCAATTCATTAGTGATACAAAGCCTCCAAGGCCAATAATGTGTATCAACTTGCATTAAATAATATGACCTGAGCTTAATTTATTTACAATATAAAGATTCTTAATTTATTTAAAACTATTTCTACTTTTACTCTAATATTCAAAAAAGAAAAGAAAAGTTGGCTCCCCAGCCATAAAACAAATTAAACTATTTTACTACATAAAATATTCAGTAAGCGGCATCTTAATTCTTAAGTTGTGTATTATATAATACATTTACCATAAACTACATTTAGACACAACTAAGATGTGTTTAGAAATAATTGCAAAATCTTGAGGCGAAAAGCATTGTTACTCTGGGAAAATATGCGTAATTCGAGTGGAAGTGTATTCCAACATCTCGCAACTCTGACCAAAAACGATCTAGCAAAAACGTTTTTAAAGATTCTAGGTATAAAAATCTGTGGGTTTCTGGATGAATGAGTAAAGGTAAAGGACGTTCTAAATGAGTAAGGGACATTATTTTTAATAACGTTATAAAAAAGTAATAAGCAGCGGTATTTAATAAACATGTCAAAGGAACACCCCAGAAAACGTATAACATGACTAGATACATGACTGCCACGTCGTAGATTATATACAAAACGTGTAATTGTGTTAACAATACGCTTTAGCCTATTTATATTTGAAGCAACAGTTCCAGAAAATACCTCAATACCGTACAAGACTTGTGTCATCAATAGAGAACTTGCTAAAGTATGTTTTACATTTTGTGTTAAGTACATGTTTGACGAATAAATCTGACGTAAAACGCTATATACTCTACCCATTAAAGCATCAATATGATGTTTGAAGGAAAGTTCACAATCAATTGTAACTCCAAGGCACTTATGCTGGTGAACAAAATCAACTTTGTCTTGACCAATAAATATATTTAGTAGGTGTACAGATCTGTTACTAAATCTAAAATCCAAAGCCTTGGTTTTAGATGAGTTAATATTTAATGAATTTCTCGCTGCCCAATCAACAAAGCGTCTCAGATACACATTAATGTCATTCTCAAGTAACATTGGAAATTCACGACAACCATTGAAGAGGATAAAAATATCATCAGCAAACAAATACGTTTCACAAGCTGATGAGTTTACATGTAGCGGGAGATCATTGACATATAAAATGAAAAGCAGTGGGCCAAGGACAGATCCTTGGGGTACACCGGAAAATAAAGGGCAAGTATTTGACATGACACCATTTAATATAACAAATTGGGTTCTATCTTGTAAGTAAGAAAGAATAAGCATACATGCTGATTTGGAAAAACCAAAATTATATTTAAGCTTCCATATAAGAAGGCTATGATCAAGAGAATTGAATGCTTTAGACAAATCTAATGCAACTAGAACACATAACTTGTCATTGTTAATGTGTCCACGAATAGAATCAGTCAATTTAAGAAGCAAATGTGTGGTATTGTGTCTTTTACGGAAAGCATACTGAGATTCAGTAATTCTTTGAGAACAATACTCAAGCATTTGTTTCTTAATAATGGACTCCACAACCTTTGATAGAGCTGGTAAAATTGATATAGGCCTTAGATCACATGGTTCTCTGACCGAATGGAAAATTCGATTTTCCAATGGATGTAGTATTGTTTTAATGTTTTCCCAAAAAAGTACGAAATGAGAAAAACAAAAAACAAACAAAAAATAATAAAAATAAAAGTTCTAAGAATTCGTTTTTTTAAGAAAATAGAAAAATAGCTCCTATTTAAGCGAATGCTTTTCGGAATAGGAATGAACTCTTGTAGTTTTAGGAGAAGAAGGATCTTTGCAACCCCACCTCAAGATATTCGAGACCACATATAATGTATATATTAATGATAAGAGTAGAATTCTATACTTATATCTGCCGTCTGTTAGATTAGCGACAGATAGATAAATTAACAAAAATAGAGCTTTGCATTCATATCAAAACTTGAATATTCGATATTAAAAATAATCCACGTTTAGGTATAGCCCTCTGTATTACGTCACACCCAATTTTCGTAATTTTTTAGGTTTCTTCTTTTCCCCAATTACTAACAAAATCCTTTGTAATTCAATATTTCGGTCTTTTTTGAAAGTTTTTGCCCAAATATCCAACCAAATCATATGTAATCTGGCATTTCTAGTTCTGAGAAGAAAGTTTAGGTATTCAAAAAAAAAAAAATAAAATAAAATAAATAAATAAATAAATAAAATAAAAATAAAAACGATGTAGGACCACTATTTGGTGAGGGTTACCTGCTAATTTTCGCAATTTGAAGGCCTCTGCCGAAAATTCCAACTTAATCATCTTCCGTTTCACATTTCGGGGTTTCAGTGGGTAAATTAACTCTTTGCAATTTTTTTTCAATGTAGGTCCACTTTTTGTTTTGGCATCATAGAAAGGTACCTCCAGATTTTCCTTATTTTGAAGAATTCAACCCCCCAAATTCCAACCAAATCCGCTATAATTTGACATTTAGAGTTCTGAGAAGGCAAAAAATATTCTAATCTAAATAAATATAGATTAACCCTTTGCAAAAAATATATAATATAGGTCCGCTTTTTTGGTATAGGCCCCATTAAGGGCACGTCTAGATTTTCGATATTTTTGACATTTCTGCCTCAACATTTCCCCCAAATCAGCTTTAATTTGGCATCTATTTCGGATTTTAAGTGGGTTGATTAACTCCTTGCAAATATATACAATATAGATCCGCTTTTTTTGTATAGGCCCCATTAAGGGCACGTCCAGATTTTCGGTACTTTGGGGGTTTCTGTCCCTAAATTCCAACGAAATCAGCTGTAATTTGACATTTGGAGTTTGGAGAAGGCATTTTAACTTCTCGCAAAAAATATTAAAGCTGGGTCCATTTTTGGTATATCACCCATAGAACGGTACCTTCTGATTTTCGGCATTTTGAAATGTTCGGTCCAAATTTCCCAACCAAATTTTGGGGTTTAAGTGCGTAGATTAACTCCTTGCAAAAAATATCTAATGTAGTCCACTTTTTAATATAGACAGCATATAAGGTATTTTGGAGATTTCTGCACCCAAATGCTAACCCCATCAGCTGTAATTTGATATTTGGAATTTTGAGAAGGCATTATTTTAACTCCTCGCAAAAAATTTAAATCTGGGCCCATAGAACGTTTCCTTCTGATTTTCGGTATTTTAAAGGGTTCGTCCCAATTTCTAATCAAATCATTTGAAATTCGATATTTTGGGTTCTTTATGGGTAGAATACCCGTTTTCATAAAATATAAACATTTTTGTGGATTTTTGCGGAAACCGATTTTGACCATAACCAACTTCACCTTTTGGAGGATATTTAAAATTCGGCTCGGCATCGTTTTTTAACTTTTTTAATACTGGAAATGATTGATTTTTTATGAAAAACAATTCCTCGGTTAAAAAAAGCAATTTCTGATCCAACCAATTTGGAGGCATGTCTCCCCCTCCACCATTGAGACAAACAGAAATGTCTACTTCCCCATATTAAAATAAACGGGATTAAGATAAAGGCAAGCCAAAAAATATTTGATTAAAATCAATTTATATAGGTAGATGGGAGGCAGGCGGCACACGGCGCATTAAGAAATAACATAATTTTCAAATTTTATTTGAAATCTGTCAGTTTAGAGAGCACACACACACACGCACGTGTAGTATGTTTTTTTTTTCTTTTTGAAAAAAGAATTCACGGGTTTCCTCTATCTTCAGAGATTAAACCTAATTTATCATGTTCTTTAGAATTAATTTAATTTATTTTCACAGGCAGGCAGGCGATTTTTTTCCTTCTCTGACTCTTCGCAACCCTTCCTCTCTCTTTGGAACGCAATGATTTTGCTAAAATGATATTAACATGTTTTGTATGTTTTTTTGTTGTTATTAAATTGAAAGTAACAAACACAAGAAAATGCGTGGGGGGCGTAGTAGTAGTAGAACAGGGGGAGGTTTTTTGCAAAGTAAAAATGTGTTTTTTTTTTTGCTTAAATATGTATGATTTTTTAATGGTCGGTCGGTCGGTTGAGTCTGTTGTGGGTCTTAAGTTTTGCCGGCATTTGATGGCAGGGAATATGTATTAGTGGTAAGATGGAGGGAGGGAGGGCTTTTAGGGGCTGTATGCCTGGCAACGTGCAGAAACAGTAATGATGGAAATTAATCGTCTATTAAGATTGCTGTTAAGATACGCTTTTGTGCCAACATTTTCCCATAGAGATCTACAGACAGCCAGCACATTTTGCTTAGGGGTGGTGGGTATTGTTTTTGTATAATGTCTGTCTTTATGTCTGCTTGCTTAGATGGCTGGCTAGCTAGCTGACTTGCGTTTTTTGTTGTTGTTTTCCTCGGGATAGACATTGTGTAGGATGTGAATTCTTGTTCTTTTGGTTTTTTTGGTACTTCGTGGGTCTTATTCTTTTCATTTTTACTAGTAATAGCATTATTACCCTTTGTTACAAGATATATGATGAGACAGCAAGGGTTTGGTTTTTTTGCCAAGGCTGGGAAATTGACAAAAAATACAACTTTTGTGATCATTTGTGCTAAAACAAGTAAAAAAATGAATATCCTTTACCATTTGGAACGAATTTGGCAATTTCCAAAAATTAAAATCGTAAAAAATCCGCCGATATATTAGGGTCTATACGACGACGTGGACGTGGGTCTATACGGGCAACTTTTGTCATAAACCATCAAAAATACTCAAATGCGGAACTTGAAAAAAAATTCAGGGAATAATGTAGCTATAATCATCAAAATACAGAATATAGGGAGGTACCGTTATATGGGGCCATACGAAGACGTGGACAGGCACAGACAATTTTCTGTTTAAGGCTGTAGTATCCATTACGAACTTCAAACACTAAATTTTATAGAATTCCGGTGAATATGGTCGCTAAAATCATCAAAATAATGAAGATCGGGGGGTACCGTTATATGGAGGCTATACGAAAACGTGGACATGCTTACGAAATTTTTTGTCATAGGCTTTAGTATCCATTACGAACTTCAAATGCCAAATTTGAAACAATTCCGGTGCATAATGTCGCTAAAATAATCAAAATACCGATTATCGGGAGGTGTCGTTATATGAGGGCTATACGAAGACGTGGACATGCACAGACAATTTTCTGTCTTAGGCTGTAGTATCCATTAAGAACTTCAAATACTAAATTTGAAACAATTCCGGTGCATAATGTCGCTAAATCATAAAAATACCGAATATCGGGAGGTGCCGTTATATGGGGGCCATACGAAGGTGTGGACCTGCACAGCCTATTTTCACAGCCTAAAAGTCTTGCAGACATAATATTCATTTGAGTAAAATTTTATCAAACTACTTTATTTCGTTCGGAATCTAGAGTGATTTCAAAAGATGGACGGACTTCGTTAATCGACATAGAATTTTATGTTGATCAAGAATATATTTTCTTTGTCGGGTCTAAAATGTATATTTCGAGGTGTTATAAATGAATTGACGAGCTCAATATACCCTCCATTCTATGGTGGAGGGTATAAAAAGAAATGTAACGCTTTCCTGCGAAATCCATGGAAATAAATATTTGAGTATCTAATATCCCAATGCGTTCAAAATGTACTTAAAAGAAATCTCATTTCCCAATGCCACCAACATTGGTCCCACCTTAAAGGAAATTGAAAAAGTATATTTATTTGTTTAAATCTACATTCAAAAACAAACCCACTATTTGAAAACCTCAGTATATTTTCCTTATCAAGTTTCCATCAATTTCCTCAACTGGGTATGGCAGCTTGCTCAGCCTTTTCCTTTTGAGGCTGTCATGTAAATTATATTTCAAAAATTGATGGAAGAAATCAACATCATGAAAAAAAAAAAAAAAAAAAAAAAAAACAGCAACGGAAATAATATGCAAAACAAAGGTTTGGCCAAAGAACCTTTTAGAGCAGAGCCATACAAAGACGATAAAGGAAATGATGGAAAATGGGTGCTATATTTGCCAAATTCCACTTTCTGTCAAACACACCCAAAAAACAAAAAATTGTTATTCGATGATGATTTGCAATGAATATAAATCTAGAAAACGTTTCCAATTTAAGACGCCGATGAAAAAAACAGGTTATCAAAACTTAATTGATTTGTTTGTGAAACCGGTAATAAATAGAAACGATTCTTTAAATTTGTTTATATTGTTTTCTTTTTTGGTTCTTCTAATTAACTTATTTTGTATCTCCCTTTTTTAAATAGGCAACGGCACAATTGATTTCCCTGAATTCTTGACAATGATGGCCCGTAAAATGAAGGACACCGATAGTGAAGAAGAAATCCGAGAAGCCTTCAGAGTATTCGACAAAGACGGTAACGGCTTCATTTCAGCGGCTGAATTGCGTCATGTCATGACAAATTTGGGTGAAAAGTTAACAGACGAAGAAGTCGATGAGATGATTCGAGAAGCTGATATCGATGGTGATGGTCAAGTCAATTACGAAGGTAAGTTTTAGACGAGTCAAACAAATTTGAATAATAATAATAATCTGTTTAAGTGGGGGTGTAAGTTTTGCCATATTTTGATTATTAATAGGCCATAGAAATGCCGAGGAGGCAATACGTGTTTGGAATTCTAATCACAAGTGTTGTTTAGCTCATTTTGTTAGTCATTTGTTGTGGTGATTTTGAAACACTATGTTTGTGTTGGTTTCATTATTACCGTCTTACATTGAAATAATTGCGATTAGTCATATTTGATTAGGTCATATTTTGTTGTATAATATTGTTATTTTTTTTTTAAATTTACTTGAAACTGTTTCGGTTTAGTAATGCAGGTTAAAATCTAATGACAATTTCCACAGTATCGGGTTGTTTAATGCCGAATACTTTTATAACCATTCAGCTATGTCCAATTGTTAGAAAGTCTGTTCCTTTTAGAAAGAAATTCGGTTTATTGATATCATACCTAGGATGTTTGATATTAAAAATGGAATACATCGGTTCATGTTTAGGTATAGCCGTCATATAGATTAGGTTAGGTTAAAGAACGCACGGTTGCCGTTTCGCAACCGTTCCACTCGGAGACCTGTTGGCCCATTGTGTTCATCCTAAATAAAGAAAGTGGAAGAAAGAAAGATTGGTGGAAAAGGTGAAGATAATATTGATAGGAAATAGAGTTATAAGGGTAATCAACGGCTAGAAATTTTGCCATGTCGTCTTTAGCCATCTAAGTCTTCTGGCCAATTGAAGAATTACTCTAGGGTCTGTGTTAGAGAACGAAGACAAATCATGTGACACTTATTCCAACCTGTGTCTCACGTTAATAAGTTCTGGAAAGTGGCAGAGCAAATGTTCGGTCGTTTCAATTTCTTCCTCGTCTTGACAGATTCTACATTAATCAATATTATCGCTACTCCATTTCGAGGTCATTGCACTCACTTTGCAGTGACCTGTGATAATACCCCCCACCACAAGTTTTAACTCAAGTTTCGACACGGATGGTAGCGATGTTGTTCTCTTCTCAGACAGAATGAGCCATATACTTTTGGAGATGCTACATCCCCTTTCGTCCAGCCAATTTTTGTTCAATTCTCTCAGAGTAGTGTCTATGAATTACCTTGAAGAAGTGTCACGGGGTTGGTCTGAACGAGTTCTCAACTTCAATGATAACTGATTTTGGACCATAGTCTAGCCAATTTGTCTGCAGTCTCGTTGCCTGGAATATTGTAATGACCAGGAACCTAACAGAGCTTGATGGACAACTCAGGGTTTTTCAAGGATCTCCTGCAATTCAAAACAGCCCTAGACTTAATGATGGAGTTTAAAGCTCCCAGTGTCGCTTGGCTATCGATGTCTCGTTCCTCGTGACCAATAGGTCTATGGCTTTTTGGACCGCAAAAATTTGGCTTCCACATTCCTTACTCGCCCTACGTTCGCAGAATGTCCAAAGGATTGTCTGCGCCATTGGTTCAGTTCTCTGAGTCGAGAACAAGCCGCGTCATATAAGAGTATCCCTTGATTTTCAGTATTTAAAAGGTTTACCTACCCCCCGAGTTCCCCTATAAATCTGCTGTAATTTGACATTTCGGGTTCTCAGTGGGTAGTTTAATTAAATGCGAAAATTCTATGTTGATCCACAATTTGGTATAGCCTCCATAAAACGCCATCTCCTGATTTTCTATATTTTAAAGGGTTTGGACGCCGATTTCCAACCAAATCTTAAGCAAGTCCGGCTTTTTATATAGCTTCCCATATATCAATGACTCGGTTTTACGGTGTTGAAGGTATCGTTCTCCAATTTCCATCTAAATCAGCTATTATTTTATTTTTCGGGTAGGTCTTTTCACTCCTTGGAAAAAGTATTCAATGTAGGTTCACTCATATAACGTTACCTCCCTATTTCTGGGTTTTTGAAAGTTTCAGTCGCAATTTTCAACCAAATCAGCTGTAATTTAATATTTCGGATTCTTTATATGTAAATTAACTCATGTCCACATAGCGCCATATAACTGAAATTTTAAATTTTAAGGACTTTAAGGACAACTGATTTCCCCATAGTGGAAGGTACAACAAGTTCGGACCTGCCATCGCTTGTTTTTCACATATTGTATTGTTCCCATGGCTGAGTCAGTGCAAATACTTTTACGAATATGATCTTTAGGACCCTAGGGATAGTCGGAAATTATAATCCAGCAAGATTCATATTCAGGAAGGGGCCTTCATCCCACCTCTGTTGTACATAAGGTGAAAAGTCATGTGCGATCCTCTTGTAAAGTAGACGTTGTCCCAAATTTTTTACCAAGTTTTTTTTTACCAGTCAATTTCAATTATATTACTACGATTGCCTTCTCTACACCCAAAGCCAGCTCATACGGATGTTTAGATGCGTGTGTATTCTTTTTTCTTTCGTTTACCCAAAAAACATGTGAAATTCGATTGTTGGTCGGTCGGTGTGCTTCTTGTGTTCTTTTTGTGTGGTACACTACTTTTATTTTAGCTAATTTTCCTCATTCTTGGGGTATGTTAAAAATTTGGTTGCTATTGTTTTTGTTTCTGTTGTTGTTGTTTTCTTTTACTAGCAACAACAGCAAAAACAAACAACCAAGCAAATATACAACAAACACCTTCACTCACTCACATAGCGACAGACGGACGGCAAAATAAAGAAAACACCACACATGGGCTATTTTTAATCATTGGATGCAAACACCTGCTAAAATTGGGGGCACAACACATTCTCGGCGACGGTGGCGGCGGCGTGAGTGGTGCCTGTGCTGTTGTGCCGCCGCCGCACAGTTATCAGAGAAGAACTGAAAGAGCATAAATATTCGTTTCGCATACCCGCCGCTATTTTCATGAATTGCGGGCCAGAGATGTTCTTCCTCCCCTCCCTCATCTCTGTAACGAACAGGAGACGAAAAAAAAACATAATATTAAATTATTAATCATTTGTTTTTATTTAGTTCATTATTTATGCAAATATTGCATTTAATTGCAATTATTTCATGCGATTAGGAAAAAAACCCCACAATGTTGTTTTTTGAGATGGGATCCGGTTAGAGGATATGTGGATGTTAGGTTTCTTGTTACAAAAAAAACAAAAAAAAAAAAAAAACAATGGCAGCTATATCTGCAAATATGAGCAGGGTTATCTGCCAAAAAAGGGGTTAAACCAATATTTATAACAAGCAGGGAGATTAGATTAGGTTTTGGGTTAAAAGGCGTCAGAAATTAGATTTCACCAACACCACCACCCTTCCATATTTCTATTTGGGGAAATTTTGTCGCTATGTACAGGGTTAGATAAAAAACTGCAACAAAGTCAAACGCCATAATTTTTCCATTTTTTTTTTTTTTCAAATTTTATTGAATGAAAGCAAAAAACTTCGGAAATAGCATCAAATTTTAGAATAAGTTTAGATTTGTTCGAATTGATCACCGTTTGCACGAATTATGGCCTTCAAACGGCCAATGAAACCGTCACACGCTGCCCCAATGTTGCTCTGCGGTATTTTGGCCCAATCCCGGCGAAGCGCTTGCTTGAGGTGATCGACACTTTGGTATTTTTTTAGTGCCAAGCTTGCTTTCCAAAATACTCCCGACACAATGGTCCAACGGATTTGTATCCGGAGATTTTTGATGGCCATTGTGCGCTGGAAATGAAGCGAGGAACCTCATTGTGTAACCATTCTTGGGTGGCTCGTGCTGAGTCCTGTTGGAATGTCCAAGGTCTGCGGCCAAAATGTTTGCGTGTCCAATGCTTTAATACACCCTCCAGACTATTTTCGCTATAATATTCGCCATTTATTCTGATGCCACGGACGATTAATACGAGCGGAGAGCGACCATCGGCTGTTATGGCGGCCCACACCATGGCCTGCGCTTGAGTTCTGGTAGCCAACTGAAGATGCACATTTTCAGCTGACCTCTTTGGCAAGTAAACACGAGCGGATCATTTTGTTAGTTTACAAACTGCTGTTGGACAACGAATGTTTTCTCATCTTAGAAAAAAATTCGGCAGTTCACCACTTTCGGCCAAGCGAAGCAACTTTTTTTTAGCTCTTTTGAGTCTGTTTTCTTTCTTTTGCGGTGTAAGTTCTTGCACTTTTTGAAATTTCAATGGCTTTACCCCGAGCTCATATCATTATTCAAAATTTTCCAAATGGAATATTGCGATATGTTCAGCTCACGAGCCATTTTTCAGCCACTGCGACGCGGGTTTCGATCAAGTCGCTAATTTACTTTTCGAACCATTTCTGCTGATGTTGCTGATGCTTTTCGGGCTACGCTACCAGTATCACGGCAACGAGCGATGGTATGAGACACAAAAATTTATTCCCCATTTAAATGCTGGAGTGCTCTAACGATAGCCAATTGTGGTTTTCCAGCCAAATATAAAGAAATCACACTATCACGCTTGAATTCTATCGGGAATAACTTTTTGTGCTGGAAAATGCTCACGCTTGTTAACAATATAATGAGCTGTCACTGGAAAAATTTTAACAGCTGTCGGATGAGTGGCTTAGAAATGACAGCAGTCTGAAGTTGGTTGCAGTTTTTTCACCTCACCCTATATATTTTTTTTTATTATTTTCCATATGTACATATTTCAATTTACTTTATCTTTTTTTATGTATAAAACAAGAAAAAACAAAATTAACAAAGAAATTCTTTGGATCAAGGTTTTGAGCGGCGTTTGTTTATTTAATTTTGTGTGTGTACGTACTGTCGAAAGGTGTGAAATCACCACCACATTTAGATAAAATAGAATTAAATAAAAAAAAAAGTTGAATAAATAAAAATGCAAACAAATGGTGGTGACTATGGTAATAGTGGGTGGAACAGGAGAGTGGGAGAGGGAGGGGGTATTGACTTCTTTTTCGTTATTAAAAAGACAGTTGGTCTTGTGACGTTAGAAAATTTATATTTTTAATTAACTTTAGGAATAGATTCGTTTTTTTTATTATGATAAAATTAATATCTTTAGAACTGATGATGACGTGTGACGGAGGTAGTCAAAATATGTATAGAAAGGAAGTGATATTATTATTATTTCATAAAGTAAAGAGAGTTAATTGCAATGGTCCAAAGGTCCAAAGTTTACCCAATTCCAGTTACTATTCTATTTTCTCCATTATTTCGCTCACTTTTTAAACACTTCTCTTTTTGTTTCATTTGGCAACTCTGCTGCCCCCATATTATGCTTCTACCGGCTTTTTGAAAATATGCTGCTTCTTCTTCATCATTTTGAGCATGATGATTATTACGGATTTTCGGATATTTTTCGCCTATTTCATTTTCATGATGAATTTGCTTGTGTAGTTTTTCATTGATAAAAGAGGAGGGAGAGAGGTGGCATCTTCTTGTTGACCACTTTTGTTTACAATTTTTCTAAGGTTTCTCCTTTTGTGCGTCTTGTACTCGGTTCAGTTCAGTTTTTTTTTTTTGCTGAATTGTTATTATATTTATATTTATGTGGTGGTATTGTGTGTAAAAATAATAATAATGCCTTTTGGTTTGGTTGTGGCGGTGGCTTACCTACCTACCCACCTAATAGCAAATCTGTATAATTTGATTCCTCCTCCGTCTCATTATTGGCTTTGGGCCAGAAATATACCATCTCCCCTGACCGTTTTTGCTGCTGGGCGTCTCTTTATTTGCCGCTGCTGCTGCTGCGGGGTAATATCCGAGTTTAAATGATGATAGCGTATTTTTCTCACAACTAATCTTTTATAAACTGTTTAATTTAATAATTGACAATTGGCCAGAGCTGTGGTACGGCAGGCAGGCAAGCAGACAGACAGACTGGTGGATAGGTGGTGGTGTTCAAAACAATATGTCTGTCTATCAAATGAGATTCATTCAAGTTATTGCAAATCGGGGATTTTTCTTTGGTGCAATTTACGAAATGTTGGGAGGAGAAAAGGGGAAAATTAGAAATTATGGGGATGGTAGGGTTTGTTTAGTAGGGGTGTCATGGCAAAATATTGGAAGTTTAAATTATTTATATGTCCTGCTTTAAAAATTTAAATTTAATCAACTTCAGAACACCAGACGACTTTAAAGTGCATTGGCCTAAACAATGTAACGACCTTTTCCGATGAACAATTCTTGACTATATTCTATACTATAGAAGATTTATGTACGATTTCTATCTATTGATGATCCTTTTTATATCCTCCACCATTCTATGGAGGGTATATTGGCTTTGTAACTCTTCGAAATATTCATGATAGACCCTAAAAAGTATATAAATATTCTGGATCAGCGTAAAATTCTAAGACGATTTAGCGGTGTCCGGCCATCTGTCTGTCCGTGCCTGTGTGTCCGTCTGTCTGTTGTAATCACGCTATCCTTCAAACGAATTGAGATAGACGGCTAAAATTTTGCATAAATGCATATTTTCTCAGTAGGCAGGTAAGTTCGTAAATGGGCCATGTCGATACACGTCTTCGCATAGCCAGCCCCTATATAACAATACCTCCAAAATTTCGGTATTTTCATGATTTTTGCGACATTATTTATCGGAATTATTTCAAATTTCGTATTTGAAGTTCGTATTGGGTACTACAACCTATCACAAAAATGTGTGTATGTAGGTCCCCACATCTTCGTATAGCCCCCATATACGGTACCTCCCGATATTCGGTATTTTTTGATAAAGGGCGAACAATTTCCTTCTAATTAACTTCCTTAGTAAGCTATTGTATCAATGTTTTTTTTTGTTTTGCTTCATTCTGCAAATATTTGCAAACTTTCTCTCTCCCTCCCGGCCAATTTAAATTAGGCAGCTATTTGAAATAGTTTTTCTCTGACCTATGCTACTAAAATAATTGGGTGGTACATTTTCCGCCTTTGAGTTTTTTTTCTCTCCCATTTCTTCATTTGATTCCCTTTCATCTTATCATCTTCATTGATTTTCCCAAATATTTAGTTAGTTGTTGTTGTGATTGAATCAATGGCTATTTTTAACAACAATGAACAAAAATGTGATGATGGTGACTGCAGCAGTCGTCGATGCCGCCGACATCGCCGGCATTCTTTGATTCGTTTCTTGTAAAAATCTGTGTATTTTTATAACTACGACACAGTTTTAAAAACTATGCAGTAGAAGAGAAGGCGGCCCCCAATCTCATTATATAGTATTGATCTTATTGTCTCGTGATTTGGTGCGGCTGCTGCAGCTTCTGCTGTTCAATAGCATATTGTTTTTTTGCTTCTTCTGCGCTAGACAATCACAAGATTGCAATTTGAATTTGATTTGTTGTAGCACAGGGTGTGATAAAAAGTTGGATACAATTTTTTAAGGATTCGAAATTGATTCTTTTGAATCATCGAGCCTAGAAGACTGAAATGTATCCTTGGAAAGTATTAGTACTATGGGGCTTCATTAGTACTTCTTTCATTCACATTCTCTCAAGTTGGAATCATGGGTTTTGTCAGCTCATATACCATGGGAAATAGTTTGCAAAACCCAAATTGGGACCTTAAGAAAAAATAAAGTTAAACAAGTAAAAAAGCAGATAAGTTTGGCCAGGCCGAACTTTTAATACCTTCCACCATTTGGAACAATTTTGACAATTTAAAAAAAAAAATCGTTAAAATTCTTTTAAGATTTTAAAAATATTGAATGTGGCCGTTATATTAGGGTCTATACGATGAAGTGGACCTGCATAGGCAACTTTTGTCATAAACCATTACTATATTCAAATGCGAAACTTGAATAAAAAAACGGTGAATAATGTAGCTAGAATCATCAAAATTCCGAATATATTGGGCCAATACAAAGAAGTGGACCTGCAAAGACAATTTTCTGTTATAGGCTGTAGCATCCATTACGAACTTCAAATACCAAATTTGAAACGATTCGAGTGCATAATGTTGCTAAAATCATCAAAATACCGAATATCGGGAGGTATCGTTATGTGGGGGCTATATGAAGACGAGGACTTGCACAGACAATTTTCTGTCTTAGGCTGTAGCATCCGTTACGAACTTCAAATACCAAATTTGAAAAAATTCCGGTGAATACTGTCGCTAAAATCATCAAAATACTGAATATCGGCGGGTACCGTTATATGGAGGCTATACGAAGACGAGGACTTGCACAGACAATTTTCTGTCATAGGCTGTAGCATCCGTTACGAACTTCATATACCAAATTTAAAACATTTCCGTTGAATAATGTCGCTTAAATCACCGAAATGCCGAAAAAAAGGAGGTACCATATATGGGGGCTATACCAAAATGTGGACCTACATCCCCCATTTTCAATATCAAAAGTCCTGCAGACATAATACACATTTCTGTAAAATTTTATCCACCTGCTTCATTTTGCTCGGAAGCTAGAGTGATTTCCACAGATGGATAGACGGGCGGACATCGCTAAATCGACATAGAATTTTATGCTGATCAAGAATATATATTCTTTGTGGGGTCTAAAATCTATATTTCGAGGTGTGTGTTACAAACGGAATTACTTTTTGCCTTACCCTGTATCTGTAGATAATTTAATTTGTTCATATAAAAAATTCTGATAACTAATCATCTCTCTCCTCTCTTCTTCTTTCTTTGCAGAATTCGTGACTATGATGACATCGAAGTGAGCAGCTAAATTACTTCTTTTTAAGCTTTTCTATGTTTTTAAGATGTTGACGAAGACTGTAGCTGCTGTGCGCTCCAACACCGCGCCATCGCTATTGCTATGGGTATAAAACAACAACAACAACAAAATGATGATGAAAATATATATAATACCAACCAACAACTATAAAACAAATCTTAAAAAATAAATTAAATTAAATTTTACTATAACACCCCTCAAACAAAAACAACAACAACAACTTAAAATAATAATAATAAAACAAAATATTTAAAAAACAAAAAATAACGATGAAAATCAACTTGAAAATTTCTGAATGAAAACAAAAATTTAAGGAGAAACAACAACAACAACATTTAAATATAAATATAATTAAAATAAAGAAAGAAATGAAAGAATGAGAGAAAAACCCAGAAATATATTATAATAATAATAATAAAAACAAAAACCAAAAAAAAAATCAAACTTTAATATTATTAAACCAAAACAACAACAACAACAAGAACATACAACAGAAGAAGAATTATTCAAAAACCCAAGAAAAAAAGAAGAAATATATTACAAACCACAACAGCAACAACACAAAAACAGTTCAGATATTTAAGGCTCATTTTTTGAAAACCAAACCACAGCAACAACAAGAACAACCCATTCAGAACAACAGCAAGTTTTTTTAGATACAGGATTTGGGAAACAAACAAAAAGCAAAAATAGGAAAGATTGAATGAAACGATCTGCAAATCTGAAAAGAGAGGAGAGCGCAACTCTTCTAAGCCAGAACAACAACAACATAGCTATTGAAAATATAAACTTTTTTATTATTACAAATTATTATAAATATGATTACTATTAATTAATTATTACTACTTATAAATTAACTATTAATTTTATTGCCTTTTTCCTTCGGCGCTAATGGCTGCCGCCCATCCCTGTTTCTCCCCCCTCAAACAAACTAAACTAAAAAAAAAAAAAACAAAAAAGACCTTTTTCTATACAATATTGGTTAACAAAGAAATGAAGTTGTAGTTTTTAAACAAAAAACAAATGATGATAATTTTAAGGTAAAACAACAACAACAACAACAAAGATTCAAATATACCAGCAAAGCAGTCAGCCACTTAAAGATTTCTTCAAAATCCCCCAATGAAAAACTAAAAACCACTAAAGAAGAATTAACTAAAACTTGGTAGGAGTAGAAGAAGGAGGAGGATATTAAAAAAGACAGCCAAGAAAAAGAAGTAGGGAAAGAATGAGTGTGGGCTTTTTGGAATGGCCTGCCCATAAAATGTGTGTTCTTTTCCCCACTGTCAATACTTCAACTATGTTGAAAGCCTGTCTCATGTTTGGCCATGTTTCCGACTGTCTAGGCTGGCTGGCTGGCATAGCTGTTGTGTTGGCGGCGGCGGCTTTAATGGCATTGGCTTGGTGGGTGTTATGGCATTAAGTTTTAGTTAGTTTTCCCTTAAGAAAATTTTCACACACATTTACACACACATTTACACACACACACTCTCACACACAATTGCAGTCCTCGTTGATAGTAAGATAGTTAAAAGAGAAACAAAAAAAAATAAAAATATAAAAAACCACACACACACACTTAAACATATTTTGAATTCAGATACTTAAATTTAATTTTTAAACTATTTAACAAAAAAATGAAAAGAAAAGAAGAAACAAACCAAAAACAAATGGATCTTTAAACTTTAAAACAACAACAACAAATTACCAAACAAACAAAACGCTCTTCTTTATCACTCACACTTTCTTAAGCAAAACTCAATAAATGAACAGCAAATTAAGGCAGGCGCAGACAAAAGCAAAAAACAAACGAACATGACTATTTGTGAATATTAGAGATGGATTTGGACTAACTTATTTTCTGGAGGATCAAGAAGGCGATGCTGACAAATTAATCACATTTTGGGTTTAACTTTGGACAAGGAATTCGGGGTAATGAGAAGACTTAGTTTTTCATTACTGCGATTTCAAGTTTGTGGCTGCCATGAATTGGGAGAGGATCTAAAATTCCCTTTGAAATTTGTCCCCTGTAACATAAAATACAAGGGACGAAGGTTAAACTGTCACAGTGAAAAAGTAAACCCAAAGATTGGTGGTGCAATGAGGAGGGTGTAGCCTGGAAATACCATTCCTTCAGTCGACATATTTTCGATTACCAATTCATGATGTGTAATCTATACTTCACACCTTTTTTTGTAAAACTTTTCATAGGCAGGCTTGGTTCCCTATCTCTTAATTCTTTGCTTATCAGGCATGTCACAGAAGTTTTACGAAATCGATTTATTTCACCTTTTCCAAATCGTTACGATTTGCTTTTGCTTCTTCAGCACTCGTACGTTTTGAGTAATCCGGAAAAAAAATCATTTCACATTTTTGAAATAAAAATATGGTAACTCCATGAAAAAAAAGTCATAAACAAATTATTGACAATTAGAAAAGGAGTTTAAATTGTTTTTTATAATATAAACACCAAAAGTAAAAATGCCAGGGGCTTCAATACTTGCTGTAATGGATGAAGAAATAAATCAGCGGTCTACTGAAAAAATTCGTCGCCGGACATTGAGGAACGCATCAGATCCTTTATCTCACTCAAATGCAGAGTAAGGATCCACCAGCAATGAGTTATTTTCAAATTTATTTTAATGATAATTTATTTCTACAGATTTATAACTTATTATCGGCTAAATAAAGAAGCTTTTGTTTTAGTTTTGGAAAAAAATTCTCCCCACCTCAAACGTTCCAATATACCGGCTATTATCCAGCTTGCAACAACGCTTAGGTTTTTGGCTACGGGTGCATTTCAAGGAGTTATAGGTAGAGATGTGGAGCTAAGCCTTGGGTTGTAAGTACAGTTTCTACAATTATGTGGAGAGTTATTAATGCAATTGAAGCTGAAATTTGTCCACATTGGATCAAGTTAAGAATCTCTTCCGAAGAAAAAAGAAAGTCGAAATTGTACTTTTTTGAAAATTATGAAATTCCAGGAATTGTAGGATGCATTGACGGAACTCACGTTTTTTTGTTTTTCCCCTTTCTTGCTTTTTGGTCTGTCAGTTGTACATTTCTACACCTTCTTCTTCAACACATATGGCAATAATTCAACAATACAAGTCTGCCGTTCATATTTTTGCGTTTTCATCATGGATTAGAAAAATAATAGATTTTTTGTAAAATAAATTCCAAAAACATGTTCATTCTAAGAGAATTTGGTTAATACAATATTTTCTGTTAAATTTATGTGTCTTCGGTTAATTTTTTACGTTAAAATCACTAAACATTTCAATTTCACCCTGCTTTTTGAAAGTGATATCAAAACGCAAAATTTTTGCGTTTTCCGTTTTTTAGAGAAGCTAAAACCGTTTTCGTTTTCACTCTTGAACGATTTTACATTCTGTGACATGCCTGTATAATCATGTTTCAACAACAACAACAAGAACAACAATTACAAAATATATAACAAAACATCAACTATATATAACAACAAAAAATAATAATTGAATGAATAATGGATGTTGCTTTTTTCCCAACGCAGCCAATGACTAATGTTAATTCGATCGATACACGTTGTATTTTCCCTCGCCCCAGAGGTTGGTGATTAAGAAGGAAACAACAACATCCAACCAATTAACATTAGTCAATTAGCTCGGTTTTGAAATAAGTTTGTGCGAGTATTGAAGATTTAAATAAACAACAAAAAAAAAAAAAAAACAACTTTCCCCCTGACTTCTTCTTTCTAACAATTTTTGAGAACAAAACAAACAAACCAAAAAAAATGAAATTAAACAACAACAAATTATGCATATATCACGAAATCTCTATATATATGATGAATAAAAAGAAAAATGGGTAAGAAAAATACAACAAAAAACAATGTTTTTGTTTTTCTTTGATTTTTTACATTTAGCTAAAAAAGAATTTAATGAAGGAACTACTTTTCCAAATTAGCTCGCGCTAATTTATTTGTGGTAGATATATATGGCCGCCATATCATTTTCACTTTGGATAATACTTACTACTTCGTCGTGCTAGCTCGTAATTTCACAACTACATAAGGCAAAAAATTACAAGACCAGGAAAGTTAAGGGGCGCGGGATTGTAAGCCCAGCCCCCCATCATAATTCCATTTTACTTTCCACACTAACTAAAGCAAAAAAACCAAACACCTTCCTCACAAAATACGAAAAAACTCGATTCTTTCTTTTTTTCTATTTAATTTTCAATACTAAGCTTTACAAAGATGAAAACCATGAAAACCATTTTTTTTTAAAAAACAAATATTTAATGTTGTATTTATATTGTCATGAAAAAGAATTGAATTGGCTTTAACAAAAAAATACTAAATAAAGAATAAATAAAAACTATAAACGAAACTGATGGAAAACAATCAAAACATACTGGAGGAGATTTTTCTAAATTTGGAAGGAAAGGAGGAGTTGGGAGAGGGAGGGATGGGTTTGAAGTGAAATTGGAAAATGATTTACGGGTGTCAAAAAATTCGATAGATTGGGGTATGGATTTGGAGCTGTTGTAGGGAGTTAATTAGAGTTAGACGATTGCTTTGAAGTGAAATTGAAAGGGGAAAAGAATTTAGGGGTTTCAAAAAATTCGATAGTGAGGTATGGATTTGGAACAGTTGTGGGAGTTCGTACTCAGACGGTTGGTTGAAAGTGGAAAAGGATTTAGGGGTGTCAAAAAATTCAATAGAGGGTGAGGTATGTATTTCAAACACTTCTAGAGAGTTCGTTCTCAGACGATTTCAACTCCTCTTCTTTGAGGAGTTGGGAATGTAAAGCTGATTTTTTAAAAGATTGAAAGAATAAAGAAGGATTTTGTAAGGAGGAAGCTCTTTCAATAAAGTTCGTTGATAAACTTCTAGACGTTTTGAAAAGGGTTATGGTTTTATGGATCCCATTTGATCTTTTAAGAAACTATCATTGATAAGCATTGGTTTTATAAGAAAGTGGTTCTTGCATTTTTCTAAAATTTGCTGCAATAAAGAAAGGTTTTGGAAGAGGAAGCCACGTTCGTTGGTAAATTTATAAGACATCTGGGAGAGAAATATTTGGAAGAAATCAGGGAAGACCTAAATCCTATTTGATCTCTTTAGAAATTATCATTGAGGAAGGGGTTTGGAAAAACTGTGGAAAGTTCAAATGAAATTCTTGACGATCAAAAAGTCAACGGAAGAAAAGATGGGATTTATATGTGTTTCGTTGGCAAGGCTTGTTGAGGACGATAACCATTTTAAGATCTTGTGTTCATTGGTGTGGCGAGGGAGGTTCTTTGGTCTATTAAAAAAAGAATTAAATTTTATTCCATACATTTCCAGCGGTGTTGAAAATTGGTCTTGAAATTTTGCATTTTAAACGAAAATGACTTTCCGTAGGGGACAGGAGGGTTGCTCTTGCATGTTCAAAAGTTGGGCTGATTTCGTCTGAATTTACCAAATTAACATAAAAGGTAAATGGTTTCTTCTCAGAACAGGTAATGTATTGAACGGATATAGTTGCATTGGGGGTTCCATGCAAAGAGAGAGTCGATTCGGTCAAAAATGATCCTTGTAAAGCAATATGAATATAAGTTGTATACAGGGTGAGATAAAAAACCTGCAACAATGTCAAACGCCATAATTTGTACATTTTTTAATTTTATTAAATGAATGCAAAAAATGTCGGAAATAGCATCAAATTTTAGAATAAGTTTAGATTTGTTCGAATTGGTCACCTTTGGCACGAATTATGGCGATCAAACGGCCAATGAAACCGTCACACGCTGCCCGAATGTTGCTCTGCGGTATTTTGGTCCATTCCCGGCGAAGCACTTGCTTGAGATGATCAACATTTCGGTATTTTTTAGTGGCAACCTTGCTTTCCAAATTACTCCAGACACAGTAGTCCAACGGCTTGGTATCCCGAGATTTTGGTGGCCATTGTGCGCTAGAAATGAAGCAAGGAACCTCATTTTGTAACTATTATTGGGTGGCGCGTGCTGAGTGCGTTGGTGGTCCTGTTGGAATGTCCAAGGTCTGCGGCCAAAATGTATGCGTTACCAAAGCTTTAATAAAAATATTTTCGCGATAATATTCGGCATTTATTCTGAAGCCACGGTCGATTAATGCGAGCGGAGAGCGACCATTGGTTGTTATCATCACCATGGCTGGCGCTTGAGTTCTGGTGGTCAACCAAAGGTGCACATTTAACTTTTACAGCTGTCGGACGGGTGGCTTTCTACCAGCAGTCTGAACTCGGTTGCAGTTTTTTCATCTCACCCTGTTTATATAGAAGAATAATTATAAATTCAGTTATATTTTCTACGGGGTTCACAAAACATATACATTCGACACAATTCCAAGAAATCTCAAAAAATTAGGGGATTTAAAAGCAGAAATTTGTTGTATTTCCAGATTAGAATTTCGAAAATTTCCCAAAATTTCCCTATTTTCGAATCTCTAGTTTGTGGTTGGAGAATATATAGAAATCCAGAGTTTGTTTACTTTTTTAACTTTATCTTTCAAATCATCCACCTTGAGGACTGTGATGTTTTGGTGAAGGAAGCTTGGGGATGACTGACTGCTATTCCGAATACATAAACATCTAAGTGGTTAGTATTTTATTTTCACATATTCTTTGTCATGTTTTATTTATTTTAATCATTTATTTTCTTGTTTTTCTTTGTAGACTTAAGGAAATCTTGAATGTGGCGACTTTTTGATAATGAAAAGCAAAAAGGGATTAACATAACCTATAAAAATATGCAAAATGATAATTATATAGTAAATGAATTGATTTCTAAGTTTAGCTATTATTTTTTATTCATTTTCCAATATATTTTCATTTTAGGCTTAAGAAATGCCGATGAATAGGATGTCTTCGAGGAATTACAAAACATAACCTATACAATTTTTGTGAGGTTATTATTCGAATGAAAGTAAAGATCTAATAAAAATTTTGATTAACTCAAAGCCGACTGGATCATATGACAAATTTGCTTTGCAAAATCTCATTTTGAATTTATTTATACAAATATAAATTCAAAATAAAATATAACAAAGCAAAAGCTTCTATGACATCAGAGACTATACATTTGTTCTCCGATGAACTGAGAGTCCTGGAGATATAAGGAACCAAATTTGTCATATGATCGAATAGTTTTAGATACTAATTTTGCTAATTTTGTCTTAAGCTGTTTGTTAACTGTATCTCAATTTAAAAATAACAACAAACTTGGCCTGATGAGGGTGTGTATTGTCAACCAAAACGAAAACCAAATTGTCTTATATGAAAACAAATGATATTTACTCTTCCTATATATATTTATGAAACAAAACCAACAACAAATACACAAAAAACAAACAAAAAAAATTAAATTATTTTTTAACTTAAACCAAATGCACAAACAAATTGATGTTGTAAACTAAAATTAGAATTCACAAACAAACCAAACAACAATGTAACCTAGAAAAGTAATTAAACCTTAAAATACTGTTGTGTTTCTAATCAGTTTTCTTCCTTACAGAACAAACTATCTCTATATTCTCATATTATTTCTAACAATTTAATAAGGTAGGAGGGCCATTGTTGGTACTAAATTTTGGCACATTCTGGGGTTATTGTCATTATTAGGGTTAATTATATCCATTATGAAAGAAAACCGAGTTTTGAAGAAGAAAAAAGAGGAGTGCAGATTATAAGTCTACCTATAACTCTCTCCTTTCCCCAAAATCAGTTTCTTCCCTTAAAACTTTCTGAATTAAGAAACCTTTTAATGGAATGATGACAACATTTGAGTTACCTACGTTGGCCTACCACCTACCTACAACCATTTCGTTTAACCTAATTAAAATTCTTAATATCCCACAATGAAAAATGGCAACCAAATGAACTTAAATTTACACAAAAAAAGTAAAAAAAAATCTATAAAATATATATATTCTAACATAAATGAAAAATTAAAGCCAATGCAGATTTCACGGGTCCATCTAGAATCATCGAGGATAAACATTTGGAACACCCAATGTTGTTGATGATCCTATGGTGGACCATAACATGACACCTACACTTGGCTTCCCATCTCAACTTATAATCGTGTTAATTATATAATAGAATCGAAATAAAAATTTCATTGATTGTATGAGGCAGCCACATGTTTTCGTCTCTTCTTCCTTATCGTAATTTAAAAAAAAAAACAAGAAAAACGAAAAAATATACTTATTTTTTGATAGAGTTAAGATAACAAAAAATAACATTATTTATATAAAAAAATAAAGCTTTACGAAAATACCAAACAACCAAAACATATAAAAATTAATATAATTTATCAATTATATGAACAAAAAATAAACGACTAACATATTTATATTTTAAATGGAAAGCAAAATCAAACTGAAAATAACCCTTAAAAAAAGAAAATAAATTCCCCTCAGAAAAAGGGAAGGGCGGAAGGTCAGTGGAAATTTTATTATTTTTTTTACCTATGGATCTTTGCTGTTATCTGTGTAAAGGAAATCAAGAACCGATTTGGTTGGAAGTTTTGTTAACTCACTGGACGATAGCTGTAACCTATTGAATTAAATCTCCTTTATAAATCTTCCGCTTAATGTTGCTAATGGAAGGTCAACATAGGAGGCATGAGTCAAACTGTCACCCATCGCTTGATAACTCAAGGGTTTCAAGGTTTGAAGAAAATATTTAAACATAACTTGGTTTTAGAACTTCAATACTTAAGACCTTAAATTTCCTGGCCTTCCATCCTTCTCACAAATTATCCTTACATAATTGATGTGTAATTGCAATATAATTGAACTCCTCTCTCTCCTTAAACAACAAAAACAAATCAATAAAGTGAAAATTTATTTGAATAACAATAACAATTTAAATACTACAAACTGAAATATAATTGAAATGAAATAAAAATTGATTTTCCATGTTAATTTGTATAATCAATGAGAAAAGTAACAACAATGATTTAATATACATAAATAATATAATGATAACAACAACAAAACCAACAAACATGTCTCTATTCTATTTAAATGAAACACATGAACAAAACTATAACAGAAAAATAAAATTTAAATAATTAAACGGAAAATTCTTGTTATTAATGGGTTTGGAGGGGTTGTGGGGGATGGACTCTACATGAGACATATTTGGAATGCAATAAATGTTTACTATTTCTCATATGTCAATAAAGAAATATATTCAGGCATATTTCGGGACGGCCTAATCTTCATACCTTTTTACCACTTTGGTTGGGGTTATTAATTTTTTTTACTCTTTTTGTTCCTTCCTCTAAAAGTTCCCATTTAATCTTGCGTATTTTCTTAAATAAAAAAATATATTAAAAACATAAGTAAAAATTCTCTATTTTTCTACTTCCAATCTTTGAAGATATGGTCTTATATAAAGACGCATATTTCATATGGTCCCCATGGAATACTGCATATTTTCTGAAATTAAACAAATGTTGGAGAATATTAGTAAAATTACTATATTTCTCCCAACCTTAGAAGGTTCCATTTAGATAAAGGCTGGCCAAAAGAAGAAACAGGTCATAGTCCAAGAAGTCGATTAACTCTCTTTCAAAATTAAGCAGAAGTGGTTCTGGGATGTAACGATTTCACTGGTTTATTTGCTAGAGTTCTGCTGAAGTTCCAAAGCCTCCTTTTTCTTTAAGATTTGAACTATTTTCTTGAATGTTAACACACGGTCAGGAAGAGTAATTTGTGGATGTTTGTTTATAAATATATTTAAGTTAACAAAGTTTCCAGTATCCAAGTAAAAGTGAAGATACCACGCCAAATGCAGTTCTAAAATGGCAAAGGTTTAGTAAAGGCACCATGTCGAAAGTTGGGTTAAATGTCACTCAAAACGACAATAGAAAGGACTAAAAATTGCGTGCCAACGTTGGAGAGAAGATATTTTGGAAATTACAGGAAGTAATTCCATTCTTAGTATGTAAAAATGATTTGGATATTTTGATTGCCACTTTCCTATGAAAAGATGGGCGCTGGTGCCACAAAGATGCCATCCATATCACATCATCTGTGACATTGAACAGTTTTGCTGGACCTCTTTGCTTTTTATTCTCTCTCCAATATCGACATGCACATTATCTATTCTCCTTCTTTATTTATTTGCATGTTATTCGTATATTTCACATATAAGTTTGAAATTGAGCTATGTTCTTGATTTCCCGCCATTTTTAGCGCGTCTTTTACTTGTCCATATCTAATGATTTCGCTTTCATTGTTGAACCGTCTTGTTCGTTTGTTTGTAACGGATTTTTTCTCTTGACTTTCAGTAAATAAGGGACCCTTAGATCTACTTGAGGCTTTCATTTTACAGGGTGACATACTCCAGAAAGCAATGCTTTTCGTTTTTCTGTTATGGCAATACTCTTTGGTCTCGCTTGTACATATGAGTTGCCAACCATATGTTTAGTGGCAATGCTTCTCAACTGTGTATGGATAACAAGACATTGCCATTTGCATTTTCAATGTGGAATTGATTGTTAAATTAGAATAGGAATTTAAACAAATATATGTATTATTCTTTTATAAATGTAAAAAAATGTCCATGTACCTTAAGGTGAGAATATATAAAAAGCTTTTTGACTAGCTTCTTCGTATAGGAACAGGGGAGTTTTATGTTAACTTAGTTCGGTTTTGGCGGTTTTCGTTTGGCTGCTGTACAATTTCTGCAGGAAAGGTAGTTCGACAAACCTAATCTGTGCATTTTTACATATTAAACTATATTTTAGGACAGTAATGTAAACAGTGAAACTGGTTGTGTTGACATGCCATCTTGTAAAAGCTTTTTGGCATTTAGCGCTTAACAAGGTTTTATTTTTTATGTTTACTACCCTTAAGAGCTTAAAGCCTTGTGACAACTGGTTACAATGTAAACATATACTACGACTAGTAAACAATTAAATAGAGCTTTAAAGCATTTTAATTGTATTTGTTGCTTCAGTTTTATTATGACATGTGCAGTGTTGCCATATCGGTATGTTTCACTATAAAATCGACCAACAATTATACAATAAAATAAAGAGGAGCACAAGGTCCAATATTGACATTCTATATTGAAGGGCTCGACTTCTATACAAAGACATTGGTGAGTTCTATTAGCAGACCATTATTTAATAGCAAATGTAACTATGATATTTATATAAATCGCCTTTTAAATCCGCTTACTCATTTGCTGTTAATTATTTTTTAGAAAATTGCTGGTAATTGTAAACTCCCATCCCTTAAGTAGTCCATGTTTTCCAAGTATGTTTTTTCAACCGTTTCTCTACACAAATCACTTCAATAATTCCCTCTAAATCTTTTTATTTAGAATTCTATTTTTTAGAAAATTGCTGGTAATTGCAAACTTCCATCTCTGGACCAATTGTCAGTTGTCATTTCTATAGAATGGCATTAAGGTCTTCCGTCAAGAATAGAATATGGTAAAATCCTTCCGGTATTCTACGAGAATACTTCCGAGCCCTTTAATCGAAAATATTATGTTTTAAGAGATCATGGGAACACATCATAGCTTCCATAAGAAGATGGACAGCTCTTCCATTGCAAGACTTTCAGGGCTTTTATGAAAAGATTTTTGGAAGATATAAGAAGTCCTTCCGATATTTTATCCAAGATTTTTGGTCGGTTCGCAGGTTTTTATCAATTTTCAATCCCCAAATGGCAACTTTCTCTTTACTTCAAAGCTTTCGAATGAACTTTTTATTTGAATTATTACACTTGTTGTTGTTTTGAAGTTTACTACCTTACACACTGAGAGAGTATCCTAGTGTGAAAGAGAGAGTATCCTAGCCAAAACAATCAGCTTCCTTTAGTCGAAAAAATGCCGCCTGTATTTTGATTCAGTTGTAGGCTGGATATTGAACGAAAAAGTTCGTTACGTGTCGTGTTGCCCGGTGATGTGTGCGTGCTTGAAGTGAACGTGCCACAAATAACAACAACAACAGCGACAGCAGCAAAAAACAAAAACAAACAGAAAAGATTTCAAGTAGATGTGATGTGGACGACGACGAAGACTACGGTGATGATGATGATGTCGAGTATACGGCCTGGTAGCTCGCATCGAGTATAATGTGAGGGAAAGTGTGGAAAATGTAAATAAAGCTAGAAAAGAAGCAAGACCATGGCATGGAGCATAAAAATGGAGTCGAAGAATCTCGGTCTTGCAGTGGAAAAGTCAACAATGGTGGTACCATAGACCCGAAAAAACGAAAAGAAGAAGAGTTTCTTTTTGGTGAAAGTGAAAGCATGTGTTCTATATATTGTGTTAATGTTGAAGTGAAAGTGAAAAGTTCCACAGAGCTTGAAAATGTCAACAATTAATGAGGTTAAAAAAACGGAAGGAATAAACAGCCAATGAGTACTAGATATAGGAGATATCAACTCACACACACACACACATAGTTGCATATTTATACAAAGTGCCATGTTTATATTATATGTCTAATTATCTGATAAGTAAGAGTTTAGAGTTTTCACAAAAGGGGAACTTAATTTCCGGTCCCGTATTCGGGAGAGATTGTAGATCTAGAAATTTGGAAAAATGATTTTAATAGAGCTGTCTATTTTTTACTGACACACAGATTGTTTGTTTATTTGTACGTATAGTATGTTGTTATGCATGTATTTGTGTGTAAAATGAAAAAAATACTCACAGCTATGCCGCGTACCGCGTACACACATCACATATTATTGACGCTTATGTCCTTGTGATTTTTTACATTTCCGCTATCCAAACAACCTACCTACCAACCATCCAAGCAACCAACCAACCAGCCACTCACAACATCAACCTATTCATACTCTAGCTATCTTGATGTTGTTGGCTTTTTTGTTGCTGTTGCTGCTGCTGCTGCTATTTTTTATTAATATTGTCTGAGGTTATTTTTGTTATGGTGGCCGTTGTGTTATTCTATTTTTCAATTTGAGGACTATGCTTTCTTTTTTGTTGGTGGTTCTGGATTTTCAGTTTAAAAGAGAAAAAAGAGAAGCTGAAGATGGAGTAGCTTGTAATGGCCACTTGTAAGGCTTTTCTTTTATTAACTCAATATGGAAGACCATCTTAGCAAGACATTTGCAATCGAGTGGATTTAGTTGTCTAAGCGTGCACTTAGTCATTTTTTAAATCAGCTAATTGATAGCAATTGCAAATTCCCTTCTCTGAATCACATGTAAAATTAATACAACTCTGTACTTTACAATACTGGCCGCCGAATTACAGCGATGGTCGAGTTTATAGCTCGCCCACCCAACATATTCATTTACAATCTGTAGATTATTGCAAACTCCCATCTCTGAACTAACTGCAAATGCAACTCTGAATATCAACAAATTCGCCTGCTAATTGTCATCAATCATATCCCTTAGAAAGCTGTTGATATTTATAAACAATTGATTGTAATTCTAAACTCCCATCCCTGAACTAACCCAACTAGGTTTTTTAACTGATTTTTCGCAAAAATAATTCCGAACCTGGTGGCTCTCTCCGAAACCTAGGTATTCCCTGCCATACCCCCTGGTAAACGTTACCATCGTACTCCACTAATAAATAAACCTTGTTTTTATAAAAACAACAATAAAAGGATTAGGCCTGACCATTTTACAACAACAAAATACTATGGTATCCCGAACAAACAAGCCAACACGGTTCTGTTATTTTTTGATCTTTAACATTTAAAATTGATTCTTGATCCCTTACCTAAAAATGATCTTGTAATTGTAAACTTCCATCTCTGGGACACATGTCATTTATTTATTTTTGAACATTGCCTTTTACAATTGATTCTTGATCCCTTACATAAAAATTATCTTGTAATTGTAAACTCCCATGTCTAGACCACATACCAGTGAAATTCTACTAGGTGTTTCTTTTTATCTTCATTTGAATATTGACTTTTACAATTGATTCTTGATACCTTACCTAAAAATTATCTCACTTCTGTAAACTCCCAACCCTGAACAAACAGGTTTATTCTCAATGACCCCTAATTATTCCCCTTTTAATCTTAGTTATGGAAATTGTAAACCTCCATCTCTGAATAAATTTGTCAAAGCAATACAACTCTGTGTTTCCACTCTGTGTTCACTTCACAATATGGTCAGCTGATCGTTGAACTCTTAGCTACAAATTTTCTCACAAAAACAATTTAAATTATTTTATATCCCATACCTGAACTAACTATCCGTGGAATCTAAATCTGGCTTTTAATTAATTATTCCCGTTTTGGCAGCTGTAAAGGCTAATACAGTCCACGTAATGCAACTCTGCTTTCCAACTATACCGCATAAATAACCTTAATCATTCCCTATTTAAAAATTGCATTTTTAGTGGTAATTGCAGACTCCCTTCTCTGAGTGAGATGTGACAGCAATGCAACTTTGGGTATGTGCTAATTCTCTATTTTTTATCTGATTAACCACCGAAATAACCCCAATCATAACCTCGTTATAGGGTAAATAATGATGTTAATTGTAAGCTCCCATCCCTGACTCACTAGTGAAAGCAACTCTGTTTTTCTAGTAAATACCTTCATAATAATGGCGGTCACAATTAGTTAGATAAATTTAGATTTATTTTTATTAGATATATTTATTACCTCAATATTACCCCAAAATTAATGTTTTAGATCAATGTAAACTCCCATCCCTGAGCTTAGGGTCCATGTAATGCAATTCTGCTTTTCAATTAATTCTCGACACAAAAAATGCAGCATTTCCTAATAATCAGCTGATGATGTCGTTGGAAATTGCAAACCCCATTTCTGAGTTACTTGTCAATTAAAAAAAAAAAAACAAATTTATATTTAATTAATTAATTATAAATGCAATTCAACTTTATGAAATCAGATAAAATAAATTCTTATAAATCTTATAAATAGCCCTAATTGGATTTTGAAATTCTTGAAAATTGCTGCTGCCAAGCTCCCATCTACGTATTTAACTTCTCGCAATCCCCTCCCTGAATTTATTGTCCATCTAATGATCCGTTCTTCATCAGAAATAACCCCAATTAGCTTCACCTTGATCAGCTGGTAATGTTGATGGCAATTCTAAACTTCCATCTTTGTATCACTCGTCAAAGAAATGCAACTCTGTGTTTCTAGTGAAGCGCTTTACAACACTGGCCGTCACAATCAGTTGATCGTTGATCGTCTAACGAAGGCAGAAGAAATCATTTAAACTAAACTATTAAACTGTTAACATTTGTTTTTAATTGAAAACTGAATAGAAAACTAAGGAAGAACAACAACAATGTTCTGTTGCTGCTTTTTTTGTCATAGGAAACCTCAATTGAAGCATCCACGGAAACACGGACATAATGAAGTATTTGGCAAGTATATGAAAGACATGGAATCGAGGGATTTGTTAAATGGGTGAATTCTTTGTTGGTTTTTTGATTCGTCAGTTATATCGATTTGATGAGATACTGTTTTGAAATTGATTTATTTATGATATCATGATAAGATCTGCGGCGTATGTATGTCTTGTCTTGTGTCATTTTGTCATTTTTTGGTTATAATAATTCTTTTTAAATTCTAGGCACCATAATGATGGGCTGAAGGGAGGTTTTTGAAACGAACAGGAGAGGGGTAGAGAGAGAGAGAGAGAGAGAGAAAGACCAGAATGAAGTACTTATAATTGAGTTTTTATAGACGTTTTGAATGTATTATTTATAGACTCTCAAAAAGGGACTTTTTTAAGAGGCAAGGAAAGTGGAAAGCTTTTTGGTTGAGAGGTAAACTATTTAAATGCAACCAAAAATAATTATAGATAATTCATATGGAGTTAATCTTTATAAATCTCTTCAAGGAATATTACTATGAAGATAGCTTTTTTGACGAGATGTAGGAGAGGTGAGGTTAAAAACCGGCCAAATAAGAATAATTTTTTCTTTATTTTATTCTTTCGCAGATCAAGAATTAAAGAAGTGGGCGTCGGCATTGGGGGATTTTTTATAGATGTTCCGCATCTATAAGGGGAACCTTGAGTTTTTTTTTAGCAGAAAGCTAATGAAAGAATTATTTTTAAACCTGGTTATTGGTTATTGATGATCCAAGCTGAAGGGAGTTTTTAGACGAGCTGAAGGGATAAAGATATTGAAGATGTTAGAAACGACTGGAAAAAAAGAAGAGAGGCCAGAAGGGAGTTCGTCAGTCGTCCAGAAAGTAGTATACACCTAAGTCTGTTTTTACACGGTCTTTTTGTACACGGTTTTGATATAACACGGTTTGAAAATTGAATATTTTTAATTTTTTTTACACGATTTTATTCCATTTAGCACGATTTGAAATTTTATGTACTTAAGTTTATTTTGTCAAATTTGATTTTTGCGAAGTATGTTCATATCACAAAAAAGTATTTATGAAAGAAAAAAGTCTGAAACCATCGATAGTATCGATAGTTTGCGAACACTAGCTTAAAGATTTAAGTGAATTCCCCTTTAGCGCGTACAAACAATTTTTGCTGGTCAAAGCAAATGTGAATAGCACTAATTTAGGGGAATTCCCTTTATGTGCATACAATAAAATTTACTGGTCAGAGCAATTGAAACGTGTTAATATTTTGTAAACTGTCAATGCAATAAGTCGCGTTTGGTAAAGAAAAAATTAAAAAAATTAAAATTCTTGTTTTTCACTGATTTTAATAGGTTTTAGAGATTAGGAACAAATCACCCATTTTTGTATAAGATCAATGTCTTTTTTTACACGTTTCTTTTTTACACGGCTTCTTCTGGAACCAATCTACCGTGTAAAAACAGACTTAGGTGTATATAAGAGAATTGAGGGAGTTCTTCACAGATGACCCTAAAGTTATTTTTTAAAGCAAACTAGAGGAGTATGTTTGTAGCCGAGAGGTGACCATTTACTGACAACCCGAAGGGGTTGTTTATAAATCATTTGAAGCTAATCTTAATATACATAAGTCTTCTTGGGGGCTTTATGAGCCATTTCAAGGAAGTCTGAATTTACACCCGAAGGAAATGTTTATTAGGGTCCTAAAATAAATGTTTATTGACGACGCCAAATTAAGGGAGTACTTTTAGACTTGCTGAAGGGTTTCAGATGTTAAAATCGCCCAAAGAAAATAGGAGCATTTGTAGTCGATTTTTGAATGGGTTTTATAGTCGCCCAGAAATGTATAGGAGACTTGAGAAAATGCTTTACAGATGATCAAAAAGGGATCAATTAAGGGAACTATAGAAGAGGTTTTTAGCTGATGGTAGAATGTTTAATTCTTTGTAGATCATATTAAGTTTATTTTTATAAAAGTAAACAAGGGTGCCCTTTGGGCTCCTTAAATGGAGTATAAATTGACGACACGCAAGGAATATGCATGGTAGAATTAGTTTTACCATTGGAATATGTTTCATTTCTATAGAAAAAATATGAAGCTTCATTTTTTTATAGAAAAGCTAAACATATTTCCATAGTTGGAAGAATCTCCCCCAATTCATAATTGATTGACATTTTAACTTCCTTAGCCATATCATCAATGTACGAATATCTTTGACCATGTGTGTGTGTACATGTGTGTGCGCTTTCAGTTCCAAAGAAACTGAAAATAACTCCTCAGATGTTTTTTGTTTGCTTCAATTTAATGGGAAATTAAAATACAGATGAAAACCACCTCCACACAAAACGGTAGACGAAATGAAACCGCAAAGAAATCAATTTGGTTTACCGCCATTACCCTTCAAAGCTTGTTAACCTAACGAAGCATGAAGTGAAGTGAAAACAAAAAGCAACAAAAAATATATAATATCAAAAAGGAAATTCAAAAGAAAACCCATGAAACATAACATAAATAATGTAATAACAATTTAATGGAGAAAATGCCACTGCATCCCTTGAGCGAGTGATGTGGAAAAATGTCAAAACATAGCACGGATCGACCAACCGTATGTCCGCAATGTCAATTAACCTCAATTAGTTGGCTGGCAATGTCAGTTCAATCGCCTCGAATTCAAAGCAAAACAAAACAACGGATTCAATCAGTTAATCGCCACGCTTAAGTGGCCCGGTATTTGGTGTTACAAGTATTTGTCCCGCGCGAGTGTGTGTGTGTGTGCGACATATGATTGTATGCGTGTGTCGAAAACGTTTAAGTGCCAGCAATTAAGCTAAGTGTTACAATACAAATGACCGATCGCGTGAGCCTTAATCCGCCGGGGCGTTATGCCCGCGTCAGCCCTTCGCCTGGCCGAGGCATGAAAGTGGCCTATGCTCCGTGTCCGCTGTTCGATGCCCAGGATGTTGAGCTGGGCGGCAATTGCCTGGCCATACCCATGTCATCGCTGCAGCCGCCGCAATCCAAGTCTTCGAAAACTCCAACAACAACAGTTGCCGGCAAGACTCCAGGGCCCAATGGAAATAAGAAAGGTTTGTTGCATGTATTTGTTTTCTTACGTATGCACATATACGCATATCTGCTTGTGTTGGTAAGTTCCTTTTGGTGATTTATTACAATTTGATGTGGCCACTGGGCCTGAATGTGCGTGCGCCGTGTGCCGGCCAACTTATGATTGGCGTATGATTACCATCGTTGATTATACGTAGTCTGGCCGACAGACCAACTGACGTTAAATAAATATAACGTATACGCATTGCAGTATTCTAAATTCCTCTTGTGTGATACACCTCTCTTCCATCTCCCTCTCTCCTTTTTTGTGTCATCTCAGCTACTTTAATTTATTTCTTGATGCCTCTCTTTGTGTGTGCGTGTGTGTGTGTAAAATATTAAAGAAAAACCAAGCCAACCACATTGTGCAAAATCATTGGCGTAATTTAACACAAACATCCTTACACATCCTTTCGCCAGCTCATCATTCCGTTTAGGACCCATCATTAAAAAACACTTTTATGCGAGTGCCAAAAAACTGTCAAGCAAATGAGAACGAATGTCGACTTTTTTTAGTAGAGTCAAAGCGGCTGCTGAAGCCAGCGCCAACATTTAACTTTGCCAGGATCTTGGCTAAGATGCGGATATGTGTCCATATGTCCTCTAAAGTGTTTTGCAAAAATATTTGGTCGCTCGTTCGGTTAGCTGTGTTAGCGGAAGTTTTTATGGTTTTAAATAGACAAAGTCGGTGCTATGCATGCATGGCTTGGCTTGCCATCTGAACAAGTCATTGTCATTTGTTTTTAATTATTTCTATTGTTTGTTTTTTTGAGAGAGAGAGAGAGGAAAGAGAAAGTGAAGGGTTTTCTCATGATGTTGAGGATTTAAGTCAATGTTGGGGAATTTTTTTAAAGAAAAAACATAAAAAAATGTCAAATTCAAGTTAAGACAGATTTTTTGAAAACAAATGTGAATTTTGGTAAAACTTTGCTTCAGAAAAATAAATCCAATTAAACTTTTTTTTTCGATAATGAGGTTTTTGTGAGTTATTTTTCCAGGAAAATTAAATTTCTGAAAAATTATAAGTTTCTATTGAAAAAATTAGCGACATTTTTCTACAGAAAACCTGTTTCTCCATAAAAAAAAGTCTGTTTAGTAATGTTTTCTTAAAAAAAAAAAACAAGTAAAAAAGCTTGATTATTTCCATTGTTTGCATTTTTTCTGTAGAGAGAGAAAGAGAGAGGAAAGAGAAAGTGAAAGGTTTTCTCTGGAGGTTGAAGTTTTAAGCCAATACAAGGAACCTTTTTTATGAGAAAAACAAAATATCTTTGGGAAATTTTTATGAAAATATTCAAATTAAGGTTGAGACAGAATTTTTGAAAACAAATGCGAATTTTGGTAAAATAAATCTAATTCAAATTTTATATTGATAATGGGTTGTTTTGTCATTTGTTTTTCCAGTAAAATGAAATTCCTGGAAAAATAGAAGGTTCTATTGAAAAAAAAATCAGTTATATTTTTTTCGGCATGACCAAATTTTTAATACCCTCAACTATTTGGAAAGAATTTTCCAAAATTTCAAAGTTTTGCGGTGTGATACAGTTATAAGGAAGGTTCACGAAAACGTGAACATATGTAGCCAATTATATGCTAATGATGGCTGTGCCTATTGCGAACTTCAAATAGCAACGTTGAGATAATTCCGCTGAAAAATGTGGCTAAAATCGGCGAAATAGCAAATATCGGAAGGTGCTCATAAATGAGGAATATATAAAGATGTGGACCTGCAAAAGTGACTCCATAAGAGGTCAGGGTTTCTATCAAAAAAAAAAAAATCCACAAAACCCAGGTTCTGTCAAAAATATTAATTCTGTCCGCCAAGAACTTTTAATATCCTCCACGAATTGAATGCAATTTGGAAATATTCAAAAAAAAAAAAAAAAAAAAACAAAAAAACTTTAAAAATTCTTTTTAAATCTTAAAAATACCGAACTGAGGCGAAATCTTAAAAATCGAAATTATACTGAGGTATATACGAAGACGTGGACTAGCATAGGCAACATTTGTCATAAGCCATTACAATATTCAAATGCGAAATTTGGAAAAAGTTCGGTAAATAACGCAGCTAAAACCATAAAAATACCGAATATAGGGAGGCGGGCTATACGAACACCTGGACCTTCATAAACAATTTCCTGTCACAGGCTGTAGTAGCCATTAGGAACTCTAATTACAAAATTAAAAATTTCAAAAAAAATCGTTTAAAAATCTGTTAAAATCCTAAAAACAGCGAATATAGGAAGTCGCCGTTATATTGGGATCTATACGAAGACCTGGACTAGCATAGGCAACTTTTGCCATTAGCCATTACAATATTCAAATATGAGACTTGAAAAAATCCGGTGAATAAATGTAGATTAAATCATCAAAATACCGAATATAAGGAGATGCCAATATAGGGGGGCGATACGAAGACAAGGACCTGCATAGACTATTCTCTGCCACATGCTGTAGTACCCATTAGGAACTCTAAATACAAAATTTAAAATTTTCAAAAAAAAAAAAAAAATCGTTAAAAATTCTGTTAAAATCCTAAAAACACCGAAGATAGGAAGTCGCCGTTATATTGGGATCTATACGAAGACCTGGACTACTGGATAGACAACTTTTGTCATAAGCCATTACAATATTCAAATAGGAGACTTAAAAAAATCCGGTGAATGAATGTAGATTAAATCATAAATATACCGAATACGAAGATCTGGACCAGCATAAATAATTTCCTGCCACAGAGTGTAGTACCCATTAGGAACTCCAAAAACGAAATTTAAAATTTTCAAAAAAAAAAAAAACGTTAAAAATTCTTTTTAAATCTTAAAAATACCGAATATAGGAAGTCGACGTTATGCTGGGGTCTATACGAAGACCATTACAATGTTCAAATACGAGACTTGAAAAAATCCGGTGAATAATGTAGATTAAATCATCAAAATACCGAATATAGGGAGGTGCCAATATAGGGGGGCTATATGAAGACCAGGACCTGCATAGATAATTTTCTGTCACAGGCTGTAGTACCCCATTAGGAATTCTAAATACGAAATTTGAAACAATTTCGATGAATAACTTCGCTAAGATTATCGAAGACGTGGGCCTGCATACGCAATTTTTTTCGGAGGGTGTAGTACTCATTAGATCTCTAAATACGAAATTTAAAACAATTTTAATCAAAAATGTCGCTAAAATCATCAAAATACCGAATATCGAAGATTGTATGGAGGATAAACGATATCGTGGACCTATATAAACAATTCTCTTCCAGGGGGTAGAGTACTTAGAAAGAACTCCTTGTGTGGATTTTCAGAAAATTCCATTGAAAAAATCATCAAAAATGCCGCATAAGGGGGGTACCGTTGTATGGGGGCTATATGATATCGTGGACCGATATAGGCCGCCTTTGAACTTGACCTTCCAAAGACAAAAGACTGATCTGTGCAAAATGTTTGCTTCCTATCGCAAATCCTTTTAATCGATCGTGGTTGCAACAGTTAGCCGGACGGTTGGACAAGGCTAAATCGTCTTAGAATTTTACGATGATCAAGAAAATATATATTTTGTTCAGTCTAAAATTATTATTTCGATGAGTTACAAACGGAATGACGAACTTAATATACCTTCCACACTATGTATCTCCACCATATATAAAAAATAAATCTGTTAATTAAGCTTTTCCAAAAAAAAAACAGCCATATCCTTTCATTTCCATATTTACATGAAGTACCCTCTTGCGTATGAGTAACACTTTCGACAAGTTACAATTGCTCATACGCCACCTGGCGATAATAAGCCTTGATTGAGTTTAAATGAAATCATTTCGGAGTCGGACTCATTTTCTTCAATAAAAACACAAATGACAGCAATTCCAAGTGACAACATTAGACTTGATTGGCAAACATACAACAATAACATCAACATTGATACGAAGAGATACCAACACATGCAGCCACACATTAGGCAACAGATTGTATGACAAACGTGGCATTTATCGTTTATTGTTTTGCATGTAGGGCGCGCAGCAACACACACCAATACACATACAGCTGCATGTAACTTTTTTTGTTAACTGTAATAAAATAACGATTCGATTTCCATATGTAACACTCACACACACACACATACACACCACGACGATAACATGCAAATGCCAGCCTATGCCATCATTATTTCTGAATAAAATTGGTGGTGGCAATTGGCAACGCAGCGGAATGCAACCATCCGCAAGATACCAACGTTGAACGCCAAAATGAAAAGATGCGAAGCCGCACTCACAGATGGTTGCAATAGACAATAACACACCCAAAAACCAAAAAAATATTGCAAATATTTTGTTTAAGTGCTTTGTTGTTGTTGTCGTCGTTGAATATTTATACACAGGAAATGCTATGTGAACATGCCAACACCGCCACCAATGCCAGTACACAAATGTTGCCGCTGTTCGAAGCCGCTGTGTTTTGCATGTTCGTACTTCTCTAATGGCTTTACAACATATTTTTGTGTGTTTTTCGTTACACACATGACACTTATTGTAGGCCCCATGCATACGTACATATATGCATATATTTGTATGTATGTCTGTGTGTACATTTTATCCGATTGAAAGGACGTTGCAGAAAATTGAAATTTTAAATATTTTGAATTTATTTTTTTTAATGGAAAAATATCGCTGAAAATAAGTGTTTTTTTAGGCAATTTTCCGATGAGTTTTCCGTAAGAAAACATAGCTGATTTTCGGTTTTCTATAAAAAAAAAAACCTTGCTGAAAGAGATTTATGAACGTTCGGAAATAGAGATGCAGTGTGTTGAAGACGAGGCAGGTGAGGACTTCTTTAGAGGCCGAGGAGATGCTGAATATGTAATAAGGCCCGACATTTCAAAAAAGAAGGCTGGTCATTGACATCACCCTCTCCTATATGGACGACTCTGCTATTGACAATTAGGAGGTATCTGTTTCTCAGACCACAATATGATATTCTTTCAGGTGACAAAATGCGGTGTCAGATAAAAATGTTATAGGAACCCAAAAAAGGACAGATTGGGACAAATTCAAATCCCTTATATTTCAAGGATCCTCGAGGTCTGAAATCAACCGGACGAGACAATAGTGAATGTTGTAACAAGTGTTCTTCTTTCTGGCGATAAGAAATCTTGTCCAACAACCTACCCTCGGAGGAAATCCCAAGAAATTTTCTGAAGAAGAAATTTAGCTGAATTGAGATTTTCAGTGGAAGAAATGTTGAGATGGGCAGACTATATGATACCCTACATATTTTTTAATAGGGCAAAGGCATTTCGGGACTCTATAAGATACCTGGTACCAAATATCATTCTTGTGGGATGCTTATTAATAATGTGAGGGACTTAAACACCAATTCGGATGAAACATATATATGGGAGCTATAGCTATATCTGAACCGATTTTCATAAATTTTGCTTCTAGACTAAATTCGGTTGGATGTGCCAAAATTAAGGTCTTTTGGTGCGCAATCAACCCGAAATCGGTTGAAGATATATATGGGAGCTAAATTCAAATCTGAACCGATCTTGATATAATTTTGTAGAGGTATTTCTGGGCTGTATCTGATATCCAGTATCAAATATCATTCTTGTGGGGGACATATTACCCCAAATCAGACGAAACATATATGGGGAACTATAGCTATATCTGAACCGATTTTCTCAAAATTTATGTACTTACTTCTAGACTTTGGTTGTGCCAAAATGTAGGTCATTTGGACTGATATTGGTCATTTGGTGCACAATTAACCCGAAATCGGTTGAAGCTATATATATGGGAGCTATATCTAAATCTGAACCGATTCTCACCAACTTCAATAGGGTTCGTCCTTGGGCCAAACAAGTGTTGTATAGAAAATTTCATCTCAATCTGATAATAAATGCGACCTGCATTTTTGTTCACAAAAATACATGGACAGACGGACGGACGTACTGACACGCATAAGTCGACTCAGAAAGTAATTCTATGATGATCCTCAAAAGTATCTTAGGGGTTATCTCGTTTCCTTCTCCATGGCAATTTTCTGTCATAGGCTGTAGTATCCATTACGAACTTCAAATACGAGATTTGAAACGATTCCGGTAATAAGTGTCGCTAAAATCATCAAAATACCGACTATAGTGAGGTATCTTTATATGGGGACTATACGTAGACGTGGACCTGCAGACGAAATTTTTTGTCATAGATTGTAGCATCCATTGCGAACTTCAACTACGAAATTTGAAACAATTCCGGTAAATAATATCGGTAAAATAGTCAAAATACCGAATATTGGGAGGTACCGTTGTATGGGGCATATATGAAAACGTTGACCGAGATGGCCCATTTACGAACTTAACCTGCCTACTGGCGAAATACACGTGTGTGCAAAATTTTAACCTACTTTCTCAATTCGTTTCAAAGATTGCGTGATGAGAACAGACAGACAGACGTCGCTAAATCGACTTAGAATTTAACGCTGATCCTGAATATATAAATATACTTTGTTGGGTCTGACATGAGTATTTCGAGGAGTTACAAACGGAATGACAAAGTTAATATATCCTCCATAGAATGGTGGAGGGTATAAAAACGCTAAATTGTCCATACACGTGTTAAATACCCAACAAATTTGAATTGAATTGAAAACTGAAGGATGACATGATTTTTTCAACATAAAAACGATGCGGAACTCAGCTCTTACCCTTGAAAATTATTGCTCTTAAAAATTCCTCCCGAATTACAGAACATCTTTGCCTTGAGTTTCCCCTCTTCAAATTCCAGTAAATTAATTATTTTAACCTCCTATGAGTCACTGTACCTTGTTGCCTGTCCCACATAGACTATTTTTAGCTACGTCACCATATTCTGTTCTCTGAGTTTTTTTTCGCCACAAGAGCAATAACGAAAAAAGGATGTGGCTGGCAGCAATCAACCAGGTGGTGGTAACGTTGTTAGTCTGTTCAACGAATTGAAAACATTATGCGATAGCTACAATTACGTGTTTCTACACACACACATAAACACCTTTACATGGATGCATTGCGAATAACACCAAAAACACCCGCACACATATGCATTTCGTACCAACCAATATGCATAACATGCACCCCATTTAAATTTCGGTGTTTGTGTGACTCTCCACTCTCTAAACGAAGCTTTAGACAATGGGAGCTGAATAGAGAAAAAAGAACTTAAAACACGGTGACAGCAGTTTCATTCCCGCAACTACATGCAACACACTTACACACATTCATACTCACACACACATAACCCCCTTCACACTTGAGATGACGACAACATCATTAAATGTGCTAAATTTAGTTACGCGAAAAAAGGATTGGGAGGGGACATTAAGGAGAAGAGAGAGAGAGAGAGAGAGCAGAGACACCCAATTGCCGACATGTGGCGAAAAAGCACCGAAATGTCATTCATGCTCAAAAGTAAACAAACTCTTAATTAGGGTCAAGTGCAAAAAGAGAGACATTTATTATTTTGCTTTTGTGCTCAGTTCATCTCTTAACGGTGTTAAGAGTGGGCATTGATATTCATTTGAGGGAAAGAAAGAGTTTAGTTCCCATTCTCTTATTAATTGTTGATTGGTTTTATTTGGTAATTTAAAGGGGTCTTTGTTATGACTGGAAATTGAAAAAAAAAAATAATAATATTAATTTTTTTAAGGATTAACGAGAAAGGTTTTGGAATGTATAAAGGAGTAAATAATTTTGAGGTGAAAGAAACTTTGGAAATAGTTGTTTGGAGAATACAGCAGAAATAGGTTTTCAATACTTCTAGTTTTGCCATAGTAGCGATATTGCTGGGACCATTTCTATAAATTTTAATTATAAATTAAATTAAATTATTAAATTATAAACTTTTTATATGGAAGTAAAAAAAATATATATACAAAATCCCTTTTTACGTTTGTTTCTATTGAAAAATTTTCAGTTTACATTTTCAAAATCTTCCCAATCTTTACTCTCTATTTACATGTTTTTTCAATGGGTCTCAATTTTGAGTGTGGAGAGAATTACGCTCATTGAAGTAACGTGGGGCTGCGTTTGCCGGGCCCTGTTGTAAAGAGAAAAGAATTATATTTTGTGTTTTCATTTCATAGCATACTTTTAGGCGTTGTTAATATTTTTAACATTACCTTACGTATGATTTATATTAAAACAAATATTTCAAAACACGTATACGTCAGGGGGGGGGGGGTGCCCATACAACAGGGATATTTTGCAGAACTTTGATTTTCTATTGGAAAAACTTTGGTGAATTGATATTTTCTATTAAATCGAGTTAAATAGAGTTTTCATATGAAACTCAAATATGTTTTTCTGTAGAAAAAAATTAGCTGCAAAACAAGAAGATAGATAAAATTGCATAGAATTAGAACTAATTGCCTAAATGATGATTTGCATTATTTTTTTTTAAATGTTGACCCTTAGTGGGGGGGGGGAGTGGTTTACGAAGAGGTAGGGAAATATATTCCCTTTCACATCTTAACAAACTCTGATGTATATATGTTTATTTCGCCTTTTGTGATGGTTTTGGATACTCAAAATGCTGACTATTCAAAATTTTCACCCTTTGTGGGGGAGTTAACAGAAGCAATGATCGGTTATATTCCATTTTCACATCAGATATAGAGTTGGTAAAAATATTGGCACGTGTGAAGTTTGAAAAGAATCGAAAGCTTATTTCATAATTTATGAGCCGTTTTGATTATTCGAAATTTCGATCCTTTGTGAGGGAGGTGCCAGAATGAGTTGTCCAATCTATCCCATCTTCACACCAAATATTGTGCTGGTAGAAATATTTGGATGTGCGGAGTGTGAAAAAAATTGAAAGCATATTTCGTATTTTATGAGCCTTTTTGATTATTCGAAATTCTGACCCTTTGTGGGGGATGTATTAGGAGAAGTGAACTTTTTTATTCCATTTCCACACCAGATATAAAGTTGGTAAAAATATTGAGACTTGTGAAGTTTGAAAAGAATTGAAAGCTTATTTCGTATTTTTGGAGCCTTTTTGGTTATTCGAAACTTCGACCCCTTGTGAGGGAAATACCATAATAGGTGGTCCGATCTAACCCATCTTCACACCAGATCTTCTGTTAATAGAAATATTACGATGTACCAAGTTTGAAAAGAATCGAATGCTTATTTTGCTTTTTGCGAGGGTTATGATTATTCAAATTGTTAACCCTTTGTGGGGGAGGTACCAGAAGCAGTTGGACGATTTTTTTCATTTTCATACCTGAAGTAGCATTGATACAAATATTAGGATTTGCAAAATTTAAAGAAAATTGGATGATCCTCTCGTGCTTTATGAGATAAATTATTTTATTTGATAGTTTCGACCTTTTGTAGGAGAGGTATCAGAAGGAGTGGATCGATATTGTCCATCTCCAAACTCGACCTAAGTCTGATAATAATATTACGATGTACCAAATGTAGACAAAATCGAGTACTCCCTTCCAGAGTTGTCTTAGGCACCAGCCAGACCGACGGACGAACAGACACCCCAAATAATATAACGATGTACTAAATTTGGACAGAATCAAGTACTTTCTTCTAGAGTTGTCTGAGGCACCAGCCACCCCAAATTGACTCTAAATGTCTTTAAACTAATTTCGTCCGAAGAGACCTCTGGGGTCTTAAACCATTATTTCGATGAGGAATGTTTAAACCTTATCAAATGATGTATATCCTCTATAGAGAGACACATAAATTGTCAATTGTTGTCATTGAAAAAAATTGTACCTCGCTCTGACTTTTCCATCCCTGATCCACATAAGAAGCAAGAAGCGGCAACAACACTAAATTGTCATTTTTTCTTTGCGGTTGACAATTTTCTCAATTTCTCTTAGAATTTTGCCAATTGCCACGATAAGCGGATCAGTCAAATTTTAGAGGTCTAGATGCGCAAACCGCAGAAAGAGGTCCAAGACAGAAACGCGATCGATCGAACGAACGGAAAACATTGACATTAGAAAAGCAAAAAAAAAAAAAAATAAAATTATAAAAATATATATTTGTGTGTTTGTATGTTCTGTACGAAAATATACATACTTATGTGCGTGAAAAGTTTATTTTTCCATGGAATAAAAATAAATAAATAACCAATTTCAAGAAAATCGAAAGTCATAAATAAAGTGAATATCAAAATAAAATAAAAAATTGCTTTAAACCCCGAAATTCATAAAACACGCGTTTTACCCCTCCATTGTGAACCGTTACAAAACGTAAAACTCTATGAATTACTACTACTCTGTATGTATGAATTGTGAGCGGGGAAGTTGGGAAGTGTGGGTGGGGGTTGTGTGAAACGCAAAAACAAAAAAACGAAGAGTTCCAATGAATAACAGCTGTTCCAAACCGGTGAACTTGTGTTTTGTTTCTTTTGTGTCTTCATAATAGTCTGCATAGCCAACACCACGCATCATTTCACACACACACACATGCACAAGTCATGGAAAATCAGAATTTCCACAAAGGAGGCACCTGAGGTTTCGTTTCTTTACTTTTGTGGCATATTTTGTGTGTTGGAAGAAAAAAAAACTACCGTTTTTTTATAACAAAAAAAGAAAAAATCAAACGCATCATCACCATCATCTGTTCAAATCTATTTTTAAACACTTTGTTTTTGTTCTATACACGAGACCAGCAACAACAACAGCAAGAGGGAAATATGTGTGTCCACGTATAGGCAGTCGGTCGGTCGGGCACTTGGCTTGATGGCTGAAATTCTATGGTCCAAATGTTGTTGCACATCCAAGGTCAAGGGCTTTGTCGTCAGAATTGTCTAGGCAAAACAAATATAGCAGCAGCAGCAACAACAACAACAATTTAACAAAAATTTAGAAAAGAAAAAAAATATAAATTGCAACAACACACCCCAAATAAAAATGCAACAAACAAATAAAAACAAATCTTGGCCATTCACTCATTAACAAAACAAGACAAAAAAAAAAGACACAGCAACAAAAACAAATCAAAATTTAGTTCTCTTCTTTTTTCTGTTATGTTGCTCTTTGTTGCTCATCAACATCATGAAAGTGTTTTTCTCGGACAACTGTCTCGAACAAACACACGCATATGCACACATAGACCCCTTTCTAACATTGCCGGCGCTCATTTACAGCTCTTTCGACAACAAAAGTTTCATCAACAACAACACTGCTACTACCTTTTTACCCCCACAGAAGAGGAAAAAGAGTCTCGCACTCACACACTCACAGATGTGCACGCACCCTAAACAATGACAAATATTTACAATGTGTTGACGATGGTCTTGCTGGTCCAATAGAGCTATCGGCAATTTGTTATATCTGCTTTATTTGTGAACAAAATAAAGACACAAGAGCACAGTGGGATGAGTTTGAGCAAAAGTGGGGAGATCTTTATTTTTTTTTTGTGGAAAATAAAAAGGAACACAGAAGAATTTCGAATAAAGAATAAAAGGAACAAATAAGAAATGATTTATTCTCAAAGTGTTTATTTTTAATAGGAAAAAAGTAGTTCTCTGAGATTGCGAATTTGTTTCAATAGAATAATTTGGGAAAGAATGTTGTAAGACATTTTTAAAATATGGGGGAATTTCGAAATATGCAATGACTTAGCGCTGGGGGATTAATTTAATTATTCCCGGGGTATTATAAACAAAATTCAAATAAGAGCTATAATTGTGGATTTGGTAAAAACGTTTTTTTTTTCAGAGTAAAATTTTTAGTTTTCCAAAGATTTTTCCCAGAACTTTTGAGGACTCTCAGATCCACATTTGTGGGTTCTGTAAAGAATTTTATAATTGGGATTTCAAAACTTTTTAGAGAATTTCTGAAGGGCTTTTACGATTTTTTTTTCAAGAACTATCAAAGCAATATCTGTGGACTTTTTCAAAGATTTTTTTAAGGAATTTCGAAGTTTGTCAATATCTTTGAGATTTAACATTAATTTAATATTTAGAATAACTTTAGGTATTTCATCTAAGGAATATCGGATTTTATTTATGTTTTATATCTGGAATATTCTGTATTATAATACATTTTATACGGCCATCGAAAAAAACACTTTTAGGCTCCAGGTCGTCCTATTGGACCAAATCCGTTTCAAGACATTTGAAGTCGTCTGCTTGTCTGGTTTGCGCACACGATAAGTCTCGAAGGGAGTATACACAATATTATAATCAAATATGGATCGAGTTCGAACATGGGTAATATTGGCCCAATCCTTCTAATAACTTCCTCAAAAGGTTAACATTTTCAAGAAAAAAAAATAAATAAATAAATAAAACTAAAAAAAACTAACCGAATTTTGTGCAAACTTTGCAAATCTTAAAATTTATATCAGTTCTAGTTTAGGCGCGAAAATCAGCCCACTTCATCAAGTACCTCCCCCACAAAGGGCCAACATTTTGTATAAAATGAGAAAAAAGTATCCGATTTCATTTAAACTTGGCACAATCAAGACTACAGAGGGAATAAATCAAATTTGTATCAGTGCTAGGTTAGGTGCGAAATTAGAGAATATTGAACCACCCCATTAAGTACCTACCCCACAAAGGGTCAAAAATTTGAATAAATAAAAATGTGAAATTAGGGTCTGATTGTTTTTAAATTTCGCAAATCGCAGTATTTTTAGCAGCTCTTTGCCTAGCATGAAGATGGAATGGATTAGAGTATATCTTCTGGCACCTCCCCCAAAAAGGTGTCAAAATTTTTAATACTCATAGCCCTCATAAAATGCAAAATAAGCATTCAATTCTTATCAAACTTGACACACCCCAATATTTCTACCAACACAAGACCTAGTGTAAAGATGGGATAGATCGGACCACTTATTCTGGTACCTCCCCCTAAAGGGCCAATAATTTCAAATAAACGAAACGCTCATTAAATTTGAAATAAGCATCCGATTCTCTTCCAATTTTGAACATTCCAATAATTTTACAAACTCTATGTCTAGTTTGAAAATGGAACATATCAGCCCAGAATTTCTCATACCTGCCCCACAAAGGGGTCAAAATTTTTTGTATCAAAACGCCCATAAAATGTGAAATAAGCTTCTGTTCCTTCCTAAACTTCACATATCCTAATATTTCTACTAATACAAGATCTGGTAAAAAGATGAAATATATCCTCCGACCCCTTATGGTACCTCCCCCACAAAGGGGTCAAATTTTTTATTATTTATAAGCCTTACAAAATGAAAAATGACCATTCGTTTCTCACCAAACTTGACACACCTCAATATTTCTATCAACACAGGATCTGGTGTAAAAATGGGATAAATCGGACCACTTCTTCTGGTACTTCCCCCATAAAGGGGTCAAAATGTTGAATAAATATAACTCTCACAAAATACGAAATAACCTTCAGATCCTCTTCAAATTTCTCACATTCCAATATGTCTACCAACTCTATGTCTAGTATGAAAATGGGATATATAAACCCGCCACTTCTGGAACCTCCCCCACAAAGGGGTCAACATTTTGAATAAACAAAACGCTCACAAAATGCGAAATAAGCATCCGATTCTCTTCAAATTTCACGCATCCTAATATTTTTACCAACGCAAGATCAGGTGCAAAGATCGTAGATATCGGTTTACTTCTTCTGGTACCTCCCCTACAAAGGGTCAACATTTTGAATAAATAAAACGCTCATTAAATGTGAAATAACCATCCGATTCACTTCAAATTCCCTATATTTTTACCAAGGCAAGATCTGGAGTGAAGATGGGATACTCCGATCTTTTCCTTCTGGTACCTCCCCCACAAAGGGTCCAAATTTTAAATAAGCAAAACATTTGAAAAATTCGAAGTAAGTATCCGATTCTCTTCAAACTTCATACATCCCAATATTTCAACTAACACAAGATCTGGTTTTAAGATGGAATATATCAGGCTACCCCTTCTGGTAAATCCCTCAGAAAGGATCACAATTTTCAATACTTATATCTCTCATAACCTGTGAAAGAACTCACACTTTCCAAACTTGGTATATCTAAATATGGAATTTATCCACCCCACTCCTTTTGGTATCTGCCCACAAAAGTTTCAAATTTTGATTAACAATAATTCTCATAAAATAAATACTTAATTTGTTTTCACTTAAAAAAATTCTCCCATTGTGCGTTTTTCGTCTAGGAACAAACAACAATTAAAAATATCTATTTTAAAATCTTCACGCTTTGTTGTTTTTTGTTTTGCATTTTTTTCTGTTAGACTTTGTTATGTGACATTAAGTCTAATGAAGTCAAGCAAACCATAAATCACCGATTACCAACCGTATAGTCATTGGATAATAGCTTTTGTTTTAGTTGTTTAGTTCGGATGCCAAATATCCAAACAAATTTGCCATGCAAAACAAGTAAACTACGCCACCTTCAAATGTTTGGCCCAAATATACCCCTTCTTCTTCTCTATTTACACATTGTAATTTAGTTGACAGCAAAAACAACAATATCAACTAGCCAGCCAATCAAGCGCCAAAAAAGGAGAATGGAAAAAGACCACAACGAGGGAACAAACTTGTTGATCATCTATTGCAGGCATTCCACTCTTCGGTCTCTTCTGTGTTCTCCCTCTCTCTCTCGCAGACAATGAAATGACACAACAAGATGAAAATATTTTGAGATAATTATGGTTATAAGAGATTTGGCTTTTATCAATTAATCAAGAGGATACTTGAGATTTCAAATTTAGATTTGGGTCAGCAGATGAATGGTATATTGGGGTGGGTCGAATGAGAAACTATTTTATTTATAGTAGCCGTTATGCAGGGGTCAAACTCTCCTCTCTTTAGGAAAGTCTCTTAAAAAGAGATATATAGATATATATAGAGAGAGAGTGAGGAGAAAACTAGATTTTATCTAGAAATATTTATGGCTGGGAGAAATAAAATGTCACTGTTCTTGATGGGGCCCATGTTTCTGGTTCAAAAAAATCCTGAAGAATCCACATCTTCATAAATAACACGTTTAATAGTATCAGTCGGATTTGCCGACAGATGTATACCCAATGCCCTGAGTTATGATTATTCTAACTATGGACCTTTTATGTGGGAGGTTCCGAAGCAGTTGGTCAATATTGTCCAAGTCGTATCTGACCTAAATCTGATATAAATATAACAAAGTGCCATAGTTGGACTATATCGTCTACTTCCTACACTTTATATGAGATATGTGGAAATTTGCCTGGGGTACCAGATGTAGCACACTGAAATATTCTATTGCAAATATTGGGATGCACCAAGTCTGAATGGAATCGGATGTTAATTTCGCGTTTTATGAGCTCCATGGATATTCAAAATTTTTACCCTTTGTGGGGGAGGTACCAAAAGGAGTGGACCGATATATTCCATCTTCACAGAAGACCTTGTGTAAGAAGAAATAATAGGATGTGTGAAATTTGAAGAGAACCGGATGCTTATTTCGGATTTTTTAATCGTTTTGGTTATTCAAAACTTGGACCCTTTGTGGGGGAGGTACCAGAAGATCTCTACCATCTTCATAAAATATCTTGTGTTGATAGAAATATTGAGATATACCAAGTCTGAATGGAATCGGATGTTAATTTCGTGTTTTACGAGCTTCATACATATTCAAAATTTCGACCTTTTGTGGGGGAGATACCAGAAGGAGTGGACCGATATTGTCCATTTTCGCACCTGACCTAGCACTGACTCAAATATTAGGATTTGCATAGTTGGGGCAAAATCGGATTATCGTTCCTCTTTCTGTGCACAAAATATATTTTTTGAAAATTTCGACCTTTTGTGGGGGATGTACCAGATGGAGTGGACCGATGTATTTTACCTTGGCACGAGACCTTGGATTAATAAAAATATTGGGATGTGTGCGATTTGAAGACGATCGGTCTTTTACATCACATTTTATAAGGGTTATAATTATTCAAAATGTTTACCATTTGTGGGGGTGGTACTTGATGGAGTGTACCGATATTGTCCATTTTCGTACCTGACCTAGCACTGACACAAATATTAGGATTTGCAAAGTTGGAGCAAATTCGGATTATCGTTTCTCTTTCTGTGCAGAAAATATGTTTTTTGAAAATTTCGACCTTTTGGGGGGGAGGTACCAGAAGGAGTGGATCGATATTGCCCATCTTCACACCAGACCTTGGGTTAATAAAAATATTAGGATGTGTATAATTTTAAGACAATCGGACTCTTACATCACTTTTTATAAGAGTTATAATAATTCAAAATTTTGACCCTTTGTTGGGCAGGTACCTTTTGGAGTGGACCAATATTGTCCAATTTCGCACCTGACCTAGCACGGTCACAAATATTTTGATTTGCAAAGTTTGAGCAAAATCGGATTATGCTTTCCCTTTTTGTGCAATAAAATAGTTTTTCTGAAAATTTCTACCTTTTATGGGGGAGCTACAAGAAGGGCTGGACCGATATTGCCCATCTTCGAACTCGATCTAAGTTTGACAATAATATTACGATGTACCAAGTTTGGATGAAATCGAATACTTCCTTCTAGAGTTATCGCCAAACAGACAGAAAGTCGAACGGATATCGCTATATCGATTTAGTCCAGAGAGACCTAGGGTCTAAAACCATTATTTCGATGAGGCACGTTTTGGCCGTATCAAATAATATATACCCTCGCTAGCCATATGGCTGTGGGTATAAAAAGGGAGAAAGAGAGAAATTGAACCTTACAGAGATATTTATGGGAGTGAGACATTTCATTCTTTCATTCATTTGTAACTCAAAATTTCTATAAATTAATTGACGTCTTCATCAAATCACCGTTTTTTTTTTTTTTTTCAAAAAAGTTATCCTTTGACCCCATTCCGAGCCTTCTAAAAATAGCATCCCAAAAAATATTCACATTCATTACTTAAATCTATTTAATTTAGGGCTCATCAAATTTCATTGCCAATAAATGGCAGCAGTTTCCCGAATTGTTCATCCCTTCCCCTCCCTTCTCCCCCTCTCCCATTTGCTCCTTCGTTATCTTATTACAAAAAATTCATTATAGTTTCCATAATAAAATGTCATTTTCAATTCATGCAAAACAAATTGCTTTCTGATTGAAAAACAAGTCCATAGCCTCCATAGCCAAGCTCTTGAAATGCTGCCTCCTCCATGCATTAGGCCTATTCCACATTCCATGCCATTCAATTCACATCACACAAATCCGACCAAGGACAAGCGACAATTCAATTTGGATAGGAGCCAATTTGATTTGGTCTTGAATTAATGTTGTGTTAAAATATTTATATAAGTGTGTTTAATGATTATTCAATCTCTCGTTAACTCCCACCCAACTGCCCTCTCTTGCGCTCTCAGAGACAAACACACACACACACACACACTTGGCTGCGTGTGGCAAATTCTACAATACCAATTATCCTCAAACAATTTAGGGGAATGAGAGAGAATCTCTGTTTGTACCATGAACTTCAAATACAAGAGATTTTACTTGTCAACCGTTATTGGCAGAGAGAAAGAGAGGGAGAGAGAGGGAGAGAGATTAGGGGGACATGCTAATAAGCTTTGCGTGTCACCAAGAAATTCAAACAAAAAAAGGAAAACAAACTAGTTTTCCTTAAAAGTCGTTGACTTTTATGGACCTCCATCCAAACCTACATACCTACCTTCCTGGCGAAGTTTCTTCTAATTTATGGTAATACCATTTGATGGCATGTATTATTTGTTCGAACAACAAATATGTTTATGGTTATTATAAGGCCATTAATGTAAATAACCGGAACAATTTTCTTGTTATTTTTGGCCAACTATAAAATAAAACAAATTCTCACATTTGCTTTCTCCTGCCTCTCTCTCCCTCTCTATTGGTTTGTTTGTTGTTAGTTGGAGTCATAACCAACAAAGTTCCGTTTTTGTATTTAAATAGGTTTTAGATGTGTGAGTGTGTGTGTGTGTGTGTGAAGTATGTGTTTTATTGGTGTATACTAGTACTTAAATCCCATAAGCAATTACCATAACCTTTTTCGAAACTTTAATTCCTTCTTTTGTCGTGTGAACATTGGGTATTTAATGGGACCTATTTTGAGATTGGGGAGAAATTTGAGCAAACAGATTACGCATTTTATATAAGCTGAGTCATCGGAGAATGTAGTTAAAAAATATTGAGATGTACGAAGTCTGAATGGAATTGGATGTTAATTTCTCGTTTTATGAGCTTCATGAATATTCAAAATGTTTATCCTTTGTGGGGGAGGTACCAGAAAGAGTGGGCCGATATATCCTATCTACACAGAAGATCTTGGGTAAATTAAAATAATGTGATGTGCCGAATATGAAGAGAAGCGAATGCTTATCTCGGATTTTATGATCGTTTTGGTTATTCCAAATTTTTACCCTTTGTGGGAGAGGTACCAGAAGTGGTAGACCGAAATATTCCATCTTCATACCAGACCTTGGTTTAGTAAAAATATTGTGATGTGTGTAATTTGAAGAGAACAGGATGCTTATTTGGGATTTTATAATCGTTTTTGTTATTCAAAACGTTGACCCTTTGGGGGGAAGGTACCAGAAGGAATGGTCCGGTCCCTACCATCTTTATAACAGATCTTGTTCTGATGGAAATATTATGATATGTCAAGTCTGAATGGAATCGGAGGTTAATTTCGTGTTTTTTGAGCTTCATAAATATTATAAAATTTTGACCCTTTGTGGGGGAGGTACCAGAAGGAGTTCACCAATATATTCTATCTTCACAGCAGATCTTGTGTTGGCAGAAATAATGGGATGTGCGGAATATGAAGAGAAGCGGATGCTTATTTCGGATTTTATGCTCGTTTTGGTTATTCCAAAATTTGACCCTTCGTGTGGGAGGTACCAGAAGGAATGGTCCGATCTCTACCATCTTTATAGCAGATCTTGTGTTGATGGAAATATTGAGATATGCCAAGTCTGAATGGAATCGAATGTTAATTTCGTATTTTATGAGCTTAACGATTATCCAAAAGTTTGGCCCTTTGTGGGGAAGGTTCCAGAAGGAGTGGACCGATTTATCCTATCTTCACAGCAGATTTTGTGTTGAAGGAAATAGTGAAATGTGTGAAATATGAAGAGATGCGGATGCTTATTTCGGATTTTATGATCGTTTTGGTTATTCCAAATTTTGACCCTTTGTGGGGGAGGTACCCGAAGGAATGGTCCGATCTTTGCCATTTTTTTAACAAATCTTGTGTTGATAGAAATATTGAGATGTACCAGTTCTGAATGGAATCGGATGTTAATTTCGTGTTTAATGAATTTCATGAATATTCAAAATTTTGACCCTTTGTGGGGGTGGTACCAGAAGAAGTGGACCGATAATTCCCATCTACATACCAGACTTTGGGTTAATAAAAATATTGTGATGTGTGTAATTTAAAGACAATCGGACACTCACACCATATTTTATAAGAGTTATAATTATTCAAAATTTTGACCCTTTGTGGGGGAAGTACTGAATGGAGTGGATCGATATCGTCCATTTTCGCACCTGACTTAGCATTGATGTAAATAATAGGATTTGCAAAGTTGGAGCAAAATCGGATAACCCCTTCTCTATCTGTGCAGTAAATAGTTTTCTTTGAAAATGTAGACATTTTGTGGGGGAGGTACCAGAAGAAGTGCTCCGATATTACCCGTATCCGAACTCGATCTAAGTTTGACAATAATATTGCGATATACCAAGTTTGGATCAAATTGTATAATCCCTTCGAGAATTATCGTGAGCACCAACCGGCCAGCCAGACAGATAGACGGACGAACATCGCTAGATCGACTTCAAAAGTCCTAAAACAGATTTGGTTCAAAGAGACCAAGGATCTAAAACCCTTATTTCGATGAGGCACGTTTTGGTCGTATCAAATGATATATAGCCTCTAGCCATATGACTGAGGGTACAAAAATCGCTATCCTTAGAAAAATGGCTAAAAATAGCCATTTATATCTCACAATCTTCTTTAAAGGATCTTCTTTTTTTATTCTTTAGAATCTATGTCAAAGAAATTCCTCAACATAATTTGCATTTTCAGCTCAACTAGCCGTTGGAAATATTTCAATTGATGGCCCAGTCATCTCCTTCCCCCTCCCCTTTGCCTCTTTTATATTCATAAATTAATAAATTGAACTAATCACTCAAAAAATGCCACCAAAGACCCTAATTACTCAACCAAGGATTAAGGAATGAAAGTTATTTTACAAAGAAGACAAAAACTTATAACGGCAAAGTCTAATGTCCTGTAATGGCAAGTTAACTACAAATGGGCGCGCTCACAGCGGATATTAATCATTTCCGGTTTCCGGTAACCAAAAAAAAAAAAGAAAACGAAATACTGCTACTTAAGTGTTTTAAATGACTTACAAAAGGGCCGGAGGGAAAACTAATTTGAAATACAAAAAACCACAACAAAACTGTTGCATGTTACAACAAAATGTAAGGGAAATTTTCTATCCAAAAAAAAAAAAAAAAAAAAAAAAAAAAAAAACAAGAAATATTTTACAGCAATAAAAAGAAAAGCACCTTATGATAACCCAGTGAACAAATGCGTTCAAGTTTGATTCAAAAATTTGATAAAATGAAGTTAGGGTCTGGACTAATAAGGTATTGAATATCACAAAATGTAAATTTTTAGAAATTACAATTTTCGCTCATGAGAGAACTTAGAGTATCTCAGAGAATATTTTTTTCCTCAAATTCTTGTATAAAAATAATGTCTCTCACAATAGTTAAAAAATATATTCCCATCCAAAGAACAAGATTTGAATGTTAATTTTTTTTTCAAATGCAAATTTTTTGGCTTCGGTGCAGTTCTGGAACAGATCATATTATCCTTGAAAAAATCCCATAAAATTCCCCATCATGGATAGAGGTACTATAGTTCCCTCAAAAAAAAAGGAGTATCATTCGATTTAAATCTTGTCACTGGTCCCCTTTTAGGAAACCAGTCAATTAAATAATTTTTATTACAAAATATCCGATTTTTTTCAAATACCCCACATTTCGCAAAAAAATCTCTTCACTGGGAAATTTTTGGGGCAGCCCAACTGCTAAACTGGTCAAATGAACTTGTTCTACACTTACCCCACACAAAACACACACACACCCTCACATACATACAGCCCTCTAACATTACAACAAATCCTACATACATATATCGTTTACACCAAACGTAGCCACCTCAGACCTGGGTCTCGTTACAAAAATTGAGACATTCATCAAAGTCAGAAGACCCTAAACAACGAACAACCATTCATTGATTGCATCCATTTGTTGTTGCTTAACGAAATCTCAAAATCTTTGAAACCTCCCCAAAAAACAAACAAAATAAACTACAACAACAACAAATAAAAACCCAAACACAATAAATTCAATAAAACACAAATAACAACAACTCAAAATGAATTTAATGTTTCGCAAGAATTTTCGTGAGGGTGCCAGCGGCAAGAGCGGTGGTGGCGGTAGTAAATTACAAACGAAAGCAAATCGTACTAAACGCTCGCGTGACATGGGTCTCACATCGCAGTCCGACGACATACACTACAGGACACATCTGTTTTTCTCACCGAATCGGCCGGGTTATGATGTGGGCGAAGGTAGGCGCTCACCCGAAAACCAAACAAACAAAAAAAAAATCACTCACTCACTCAGTCATTCATTCACACCAACAACAAACAAATACAAAAAAAAAACAGTTAATGAAAATTAAAGGCATATCACATACACACACACACATACATTCATACTCTTGATGTCTGTCTTTCATTACAAATAAATCACACTCATACACACATACCACTACTAAAACACCAAAAAATGAATCTCTTCATAAATTACTAAAATAAATACTACTCGCTTTGAGAGGAAAGTGGTCATTTGGTATGGGTTACTAATTGAGTCACTAAGGTTACATTTTGCAAGGAAATCAAAAATAGAGAAACTTAGAGAGGAAGTAATTCGACTTTTGGTTGCAGATGTTGAATTTAAACATAGTACAGTTTCAAATAAAAATTCTTGAAAACAAAAACTTTGGAAAATATTTAAAATTCTAAAATTTTGGATTTTTGAAAAAGTCATCGGCTGGCTTCTTCGTAGAGAAACAAAGGAGTATTAGGTTGACTAAGTTCGATTTTGGCCCCACGCTCCTTTGTTCTTTTCTGCAGAATATCACGAAACTAGATCTAAAACCAGTAAAGAAATTCTAAAAGATGATATATGGGAGAGCGGATTTTCACCAAATTTGGCATACCTGTTTCTATGCTCAATTTGGTCGTAAGTGCCAAATTCCATGCCTTTTGGACTAATATTACAAGTTTGGTGCGCAATAATATGTAAATCGGATGAAGATATATGTATGGGAGCTATATCCGAACCTGGACCGATTTTCACCAAATTTGACATACTTATTTCTAGGCTCAATTTGGTCGTTAGTGCCAAATACCATGCAATTTGGGCAAATATTACAAGTTCGGTGCACAATAAAAGGCAAATCGGAGGAAGATACAGATACATGGGAGCTATATCCAAATCTGAACCGATCTCAATAAAATTTGGCAGAGGTATTTCTGAGCTATATATGATATACTTCCCCAAATATCGTTGTTACGGAGTGCATATAACGGCTGCGGAGGACAAAAAAAAAAAAAAACAAATCGGAAGAACAATATATGTATATAGGAGCTATAGCCATATCTGAACCGATTTTCACCAAATTTGGTATATCTGTTTCTAGGCTCAATTTTGTCGTAAGTGCCAAATTCCATCCCATTTGAGCCGATATTACACGTTCGGTGCACAATAAATGGCAAACCGGACGAAGGTATATATATATATGGTGCTATATCCAAATCTGAATCGATCTCGATAAAATTTAGCGAACGTATTTCTTAGCTGTTTTTGATATATTTCCCCAAATATCGTGCTTACAGAGTGCATATTACGACTGCGGAGGACAAAAATAACAAATCGGATGAAAAATATATATGGGAGCTATATCCAATTCTGATCCGATTTTCACCAAATTTGACATACCTGTTTCTAGGCTCAATTTGGTCGTAAGTGCCAAATTTCATGCCATTTGGACTAATATTACAAGTTTGGAGCGCAATAATATGTAAATCGGACGAAGATATATATATGGGAGCTATATCCAAATCTAAACCGATCTTGATAAAATTTGGCAAAGGTATTTCTGTGCTTTATTTGATATATTTCCCCCAATATCATTGTTACAGAGTGCACATTACGGCTGCGGAGGACAAAAATAACAAGTCGGATGAGGAATATATATGGGAGCTATAGCTATATCTGAACCGATTTTCACCAAATTTGACACACTTTTTTCTAGGCTCAATTTGGTCGCAAGTGCCAAATTTCATCCCATTTGGGCTTATATTACACGTTCTTTGCACAATAAAAGGCAAATCGGACGAAGATATATATGGGAGCTATATCCAAAACTAAACCGATCTCGATAAAATTTGGCAAAGATATTTCTGAGCTCTATTTGGTATATTTCCCCGAATATCTTTGTTAAAGAGTGCATATTAGGGCTGCGGAGGACAAAAATAACAAATCGGATTAACAATATGTATGGGAGCTATAGCTATATCTGAACCGATTTTCACCAAATTTGACACACTTTTTTCTAGGCTCAATTTGGTCGCAAGTGCCAAATTTCATCCCATTTGAGCCGATATTACATGTTCGGTGCACAAAAAATGGCAAACCGGACGAAGATATATATGGGAGCTATATTCAAATCTGAACCGATCTTGATAATATTTGGGACATATATTTCTGTGCTGTATTTAATATATTTCTCCAAATATCGTTGTTATAGAGTGCATATTACGGTTGCGGAGGACAAAAATAACAAATCGGATTAACAATATATATGGGAGCTATAGCTATATCTGAACCGATTTTCACCAAATTTGGCGTACCTGTTTCTCGACTCAATTTGGTCGTAAGTGCTAAATTCCATCCCATTTAGGCTAATATTACACGTTTGGTGCATCGAAAAGACGGAACAAGTTCCTCTCTCTTCCACAAATTTTTGAAAATTTTCAAAAAAAGATTCCTCAGAATCCATTTATTTTAGGTATATGGTGCCTTTGGCAATATTGCAGATAAAAATACAAGGAAAATTTTTGTGGAAAATTTTAGAGCTCAAACCACTCGACAAAGGGGTCTTTTTGGTCCCTTGTTTAAAAGAGCGTTAAAAACTCCCTTTAAAAGGGATCATAGCAAGTCAAAATATTCTACAAAATGATTTGTCATAAAATTCTGCTATAGGTCCTAGAATACGTCATGGGTCTAAAATTTATCCGAACGCCAGGAATTCATAATTATTAAAAACACATTTTAGGGTTAAATCAGTAGTTTGTGTGAGTTTGTGCAGAAATCTCCAACAAAACATCATTTTAGAAGGGTGAAGACAAGGACAAAAATATTCTTCATAAAATTTTACTATAAGTCACCAGAGAAAAGAAATCTCTATTTCGTAAAGTTGACGTCTTATATCGAGGGTATTCCAAAAAAGTAGATCGATATAACCCATTTCCTGTACCAATGTTTCAATTCCTTTTTCTCAGCAATTTAGTGAAACATAGAACTTCAACTTCATCCCACTAGTTCCACTTCCAAGCGGGTAGTACATGGTGTAATATACATATGTGTAATTTCAATAACCGGCAATAACAATAACTACAACTTACTCTGTCACGCAAATGCAAACATTCACACACACACACAGACACCCATGTGCATACACTGTCAAGAGCTAAGCAAACTAAAACTTTACTCAACAACTAACACTAATAAAATATTGAACTACAACACTAATCTCTGTAAACAGACATATGTAGACGAACATAACTGGCAGCACCAACGTACATAGATATACATATGAACTTTAATTGATATATTGATATTGAATAAAACAATGGGAAAGGTTAGGGGTTTTCATTTATATTTAAAACAATGAACATTTATGGTGGTCCTGGGAAAAATGTTTTTGAAAATACCATGACTTTCAGAGAGTTTGCAAACAATTTTTATAAAAATCCAAAATTTAAAATAGTCCTTGGAAAATGTTTTCTCTGGTATGTCTTAAAAGAATATTTAAAAAAAATCACCCTTCCTTAAAATAAAAAAAAAATGAAAAAAAAAAAAAAATAAAAATTCACGATTCCTTGAACAAGAAGTGAAAAACCTACTAAAACTTTTTTTGAAAATCAAAGGATCTGATAGCCCTAGACAAAATATGTACAAAATTAGATGTTATTTTCTTGGACCGATATTGCCTATCTTCCGATTCGATCTAAGTTTGATAATAATATTACGACATACCAAGTTGAGACCAATTCGGATATTTTCTTCGAGATCTATCGCTCGCAATAGCCTGCTAGATAGATGGAATAAAAAAAATCAATGACATAGTTTTCGTGGATTTCAAAAATTATTTTTTCCTAGGATTTTAGAAACTTTTGATGTTTTAAAAATATTTTTCAATGATTATTGGAGTCAGGAATTTTTTTGGCATTTTTTGTAGGACCATCTACGACATCCATCTATTTAAAAAAAAAATATTTATTCAATGGACTTTTAGAGATAGAGGTAAAATATCTTTCAAGACTGACACCGCTGGATCGACCCCAAATGTCATGAAACGAAGTTCGTCCAAAGATATGAGGCTATACAGGGTGAGATGAAAAAAACTGCAAAGAAAATTCAGACTGTTGTCATTTCTAAACCTCTCGTCCGACAGCTGTTAAAATTATTCCAGTGACAGCTCATTATATTGTTTACAAGCGTACGGAAGCATTTTGGTGAGAATTTTCCAGAAAAAAAGTTATTCGTGATGGAATTCAAGCGGGATAGTGTGATTTTTTTACATTTGGCCGTATAACCACAAGTGGCTATCTTTAGAGCACTCCAGCATTTAAATGTAAATAAATAGTTTGTGTCTTTTACCATCGCTCGTTACCGTGATACTGTAGCGTAGCCCGACGTTCCTTGACGTGGACGGGAAGTGAACGGAAGAAACATCAGCAGAAATGGTTCGAAAAGTACAGAAGCGACTTGATCGAAACCCGCGTCGCAGTGGTTGAAAAATGGCTCGTGACCTGAACATATCACAATATTCCATTTGGCAAATATTGCAAAATGGGGTAAAGCCATTGACATTCCAAAAAGTACACGAACTTACACCGCAACCGAAAGAAAATAGACTCAAAAGAGCCTGAAGAGTTGCCTCGGTTGGCCGAAAGTGGTGCACTGCCGAGTTGGGTTTTCTCTGCACCGGTGAGAAAACATTCGTTGTCCAGCAGTTTGTAAACAAACAAAATTATCTACTCGTGTTTACTTGCCAAAGAGGTCAGATCAGCTGAAAATGTGCACTTTCGGTTGGCCACCAGAACTCAAGCGCCGGCCATGGTAATGGTGTGGGCCGCCATAACAGACGATGGTCGCTCTCCGCTCTTATAAAACGACCGTTGCATCAGAATAAATGCCTAATATTATCGTGAAAATATTCTGAAGGGTGTATTAAAGCCTTGGGCACGCAAACATTTTGGCCGCAGACCTTAGACATTCCAACAGGACTCAGTACCATCGCACTCAGAATAAGTGGCGAATATTATCGCGAAAATATTCTGGAGGGTGTATTAAAGCCTTGGGCACGCAGACATTTTGTTCGCAGACCCAGGACATTCCACCAGGACTCAGCACCCAAGAATGGTTACAAAATGAGTTTCCTCGCTTCATTTCTAGCGCACAATGGCTACCAAAATCTCCGGATACCAATCCGTTGGACTATTGTGTCTGGAGTATTTTGGAAAGTAACAAAGTGTCGATCTTCGCCGGGAATCGGCCAAAATACCGCAAAGCAACATTCGGGCAGCGTGTGCGGTTTCATTTTCCGTTTGAAGGCCATAATTCGTGCCAAAGGTGGCCAATTCGAACAATTCTAAACTTATTCTAAAATTTGATGCTATTCCGGACATTTTTTGCTTTCATTCAATAAAATTTAAAAAAATCTAAAAATTCTGGCGTTTGACTTTGTTGCAGTTTTTTTACCTCACGGTTCCTAAAATCCTTGATAATAATAATTTTTGAAAATCCATGGAAATTATGTCCTTGAAAATATTTCTTTTGAAAATCTGACGGACTTCGTTAGCTCTTAAACTTTTTATAGAATAATCCTTGAAAAAAATGTTTCGTTTAATCCTAATCCTGGGAAATGCAAATTTTTGACTCTAGGTTATGTAACTACTTTGAAACTGACCTATGACTTACCACATAAAAACTTTTATTCTCACTCCTAATTTTTTAACACCTCATCATTTTTTCAAAACAATAACAACAATTGCTCACACTTGAATAATCGTCATAATCTACGTAGTATTGATTACAAAATAAAAAATGAACTTCGAACTTTAAATTAATAACTGAAAGGTGTGTGTCCTTTTAAATGGTAATATTTATGTGTGTGTGTAAATACATATGTATTTGTGTGTGTGTCTATAATTCTATTCTATCTACTGACTAACATCTAAAATTACTAAAATTTTTCTTTCAAATAACAAAAAACAAAATTTAGCTTTTTAAAAAAATCAAACAACTTTTTCGCAAACAAGTTATACTTGTCGCTCCATGTAAGTTTGTTGTAAAGAACGTCTTGAATAACTCATCATCATTCATAAGACACACATATACACATATATTACACGGAAAAGCATGGAAATTGGTTGAAAGTTCAAACAAAGTGGAAAAATATTTGAGAAAATTCGAGAAAAGGAAAAAATGCCATTCTTGTTTGCATTTTTTCTCAATTTTGTATTTACACTAACACAAAGGCTATGGATCAGGGACAGGCAGAGAGAGTTGCACATTTATGTTCTCACAATGTTTTTACTCTCTGGTTACATTGTTTTTAAACGGCACTCGTTGTGAGAGTGGAGAAAATTAGGCTCAGCGAAGGTACGCGTGCCTACTCTTGTCTGGCCCTGCTATAGAGGACCTTAAATAGCTTTATTTTGTAAAACACAATTTTCACAAATTTCAAAAAATCAACAACAAAAAATTAGAATAATTTTTTTCTATTGGAATAATTGGAAAGTATTCAAAATTAAATACCTGCAGGTATGTACCACAAATGATTCTTTTTTTAAATTATATCATTATTTAAGTTCTAATTTTTTTAAATTAAATTGGCTCTCATCTAAATTTCTATAAAAAAATCCAAAATAGGTACATCCCGAAACACTGTGTGAAACAAAATAAGGCCATTATGATCTTCCCTTGTCTATATCTCTCTGTCTCTCTTTATGCCTCTCCCTTATCATATGTGTACTCTTCAAATTCTTAACCCAACTGTAATGCTTCGAAATGCCCGGCTTTATAATTAACTAAATACAAAAATATTCAAAACTTGCATTTAACCTTTTTAAAATTCATGAATTCAAACTCAAGCATAACCCACACTCACACAACACCCACCCCACCCACTCACATCCCATACACATGTAAATATACAAAATTGTATGCATTTCATAATCCTCGCTCTCTCTTTCACACACACTCTCTGGAAACCAAAACAAAACAAAAAAAAAACATATCAAAATTCAAAAACAAAAAAAAAAAAAAAATACCAATCAACAGAACAACTCATTGCAGAGCGGTGCAGTGGCTTTACCGGTAATCCTTCAACCTCCACCACCAACACCACCGGCACGCTTCCACTGTCACCCATCCAGCATGAGTCTATGGATGCACCACAGCCTTTAGTTGATCGCAAGCCTTCTGTGTCGCTATTAAGATGGAACAACAACAACCACACCAACGGCAACAACAACAGCAACAGTAACATCACAACAAATATTCACAACTACCATCACTACCAGTCACCACTACCACCACCACCACCATCAGCAACAACAACAGCAACACCATCCCATAGAAGTAGTTTTAGAAAACCAATTGATAGCATTCAAATGACAGAGACCAACCGCCACAACAACAACGCCAACATCAACTACAACAAGACAAGCGGCTACAACACCACGCCAGGCTCCTCCACATTGCTACAACAACATCAGCAGGGGCTTGCGGGGTTATCTTCAACCGCTGCTGTTAGGCAAGGTTTGAAACTTTGATTCCTGGCCCCCCTCCCCCCAACAAAATTCATTTTCTCTTTTTCTTTTTTTGGAATGCATTTCTTTCTTTTTATCTATTTTGTTTCTTTTTTCTTCCACATTTTGTCATCACCATCACCACCACCATCTTTTATTCTTCCTCTTCATCAGGCGACTATAACATTTAATTCATTTTCTTTATTTCTAAACAACATTTTAACAGTCTTTGCAGACAATTTTAAAAAATTCACGTTTATGATAGTCCTTCGATAAATATTTCTTCTTGGAAAAAAGGCTGGAAAATATGTTTTGCGAAATCGACTATTGTTATAGTCCTTGAAAAAAAAAAAACATTAAAAATCTGCTTTCGCTATAGTTCTTAAAAAAATATTTTTTTTTAAACCCCTTCCCTAAAAAAATATTTTTTTTTAAATCCCTTCTTTGAAAAAATATTTTTTTTAAAATCCACGTTCGTGCTAGTCCATGAAATATTATTTTTGTAGTCCCCTTCTATGATAGTCCTTGAAAAAAAATATTTTTAAAAATACACGGACCATGACGCAGGTCCTTAAAAAAATTATTTTCAACAAATCCACGTTTGCGATAGTCCTTGAACAAATACAAAAAAAACTGAAAATGAGAGTCCTTGAAATATTATTTGAAAAAAACACGCTTGTGATAGCCCTTGAACACATATAAAAAAAAAATACCTGAATCTAAAATTCTGGAAAAAATAACGTTATTAAAAAAATGAAAAAAAAAAAAAAAATAAAAATCGCTGACTGATAGTCCTTGAAAAAAAGTTTAAAAAAATGTCTCACTAAAATGCAGATTTCTTTAAGTTTATAATTCTGATAGTCCTTGAAAAATCTAAGAATCATTAATTTTATACCCTCAGCCTACCGGCTACAGGCGTATATATCATTTGATACATCCATATCGCGCCTGATAGAAATCACGGGTTTAGACCCTAAGTCTCTTTGGATCACACCCATTTCAGGACATTTGGAGTCGATCTAGAGGCATCCATCCTTCCTCCGTTTGCCGAAGGGAGTATCCGTTTTGGCCAAAAGTTGATACATCGTAATATTATTATCATATTTTGATTGATTTCGGTGATGGGTCATATGGGTACACTCCTTCTAGTACCTCCCCCACAAAAGTTCAAAATGTCCCAAGAAAATAATTTACCTTCTAGAACAAGAAAGGATTATCCCACTTTGTGCAAATCCTAATAATTTGGATCTGTGCTAGGTCCAAAATTTTGAATAAATAAAATGCTCATAAAATGCGAAATAAGCATCCAATTTTCGTAAAATTCCACAAATCCCAATATTTGTACCAACACAAGATCTGGTATGAAGATGACGGATATCGGTCTACTCCTTCTGGGACCTTCTCCACAAAGGGGTCAAAATTTTGAATAATCATGAAGCTCATAATACGCGAAATAAGTATTCGATCCTTTTCAAACTTCATACATTCCAATATTTTGACTAGCGCAAGATGTGTTGTGAATATGGGATGTATCGGTCTACTTCTTCTGGTCCCTCGCTCACAACGGGCCAAAATTTTGAATAACAAAAACGTTCATAAAAGCTTAAATAAGTAGCCGATTCTCTTAAAATTGCACACATCCCAATATTTTTACCAACACAAGATTTGGTACGAAGATGAAAGATATCGGTCCACTTCTTCTGGAACCTTCCCCACAAAGGGTTCAAAATTTTGAATAACCAAAACGCCCATAAAACGCGAAATAAGTATCCGATCCTTTTCAAACTTCACGCATTCCAATATTTTTACCAGCGCAAGATTTGTTATTAATATGGGATATATCGGCCCACTCCTGCTGGTACCTCCCCCTCAAAGGGGTCAAAATTTTGAATAACAAAAACGCTCATAAAAGCTTAACTAAGTAGCCGATTCTCTTAAAATTTCACATATCCCAATATTTTTACCCACACAAGGTTTGTTGTGAATATGGGATATATCGACCCACTCCTTCTGGTCCCTCCCCCATAACGGGGTTAAAATTTTGATTAACCAAAACGCCCATAAAATGCAAAATACGCATCCGACCCTCTTCAAATCTCACACATCCCAATATTTTTACTAATGCAAGATTTGATGTCAAGATGATAGATATCGGTGCACTCCTTCTGGTAGCTCCCCACAAAGGGTCACAGTTTTCAGTACTTATATCTCTCAAAATAAGTCAGGGAATCTTTTCTGATTTGGTATATCTAAATACACTTCTCTCATTTGCACATTCCTATATTTTTATCAGTATTGGATAAAGTGAGAATCTAGAACACTACATCTGGTACCCAACGCAGATTTCAGTATTTTCCAAAAAAAAGTGAAATTATCCCATATCTCATATAAAGTGAAGGAAGTAGTCGATATAGCCCAAATGTGCGACACGTTGTAATATTTAAATCAGTCTTAGGTCAGATACGAAATGGACCATATTGGCCCACTCCCTCTGAACCTCTCCCAAAAAGGGTGGAAAGTTTAGATATTCATAATGGAGTTAAAATATATTTGAATTAACGAACACTTGTTGAGGGTATATATCTATCGCCAAATCCGATTGAGACTCTTTTAAGTTGTTTTTATAAAAATTTAGAATTTCTGGAAAAAATCTAAGAGTCATTAATTTTTCTTAAATTCACTATTTCGATAGTTCCCCTAACGTGGTATCACCTCTGTAATAATATGACCCACTAGTTATTCCAATATCACTTCATATTTCCCCATTTCCAAATATCCCGAACACATCTTCCCCTCGGTCCTACATTTTCACTCAACTTCATTTAATCTCCAAAAACTCAAATCAAATACTCTCTCTCTCTTTTAATGGATTTTTTGTAATCCATTATCTCTGTAATAATATGGTCCACTCTCCATTCCAATATCACTTTATATTTCCCCATTCCCAAATATCTTCGGCACATATTCCCCCTCGTTTCTACATTTTCACCCATTATTCATTAAATCTCCAAAAACCCTCAAACTAAAGACTCTCTCCCTCTCTCTCTCTTTCAATGGATTTGTGTGTAAATTTCTACTAATCAAAGCTTGGCAAGCTTTTAGGCGCGCCTGAGATCCCTGTCTGTGAAACTAATCCAAGGATAATAGCTTTCTAACCACCAATCCTCCATCCTCGAACTGACTAACACCTCAAACTCTATACAAAACTCAAACGGAACTGTGTGTGAAGAAAAAATCAATATTCATTCAACAAACAATTTTGACTTCAAATAGAGCTTTACTAGTTGGGCTTTTGTAATATAGCTTTAAGCTTTAGATGTGGATTTTTTTGTTATTTAAATAAATTTTTAAATAAAACAATAATTATTTTTATTTATATTGGTTTTTATAGCTAGCTATGGCATAACTGGCAGCGGCTCGGCCATGGGTCCCAACAATGGCCTTGTGTCCATGTCCTCAGGCGGTGTGCGCAGCGAACCCATATCCTTGGCCACCCTGGATCGTGATTGTTTCATAATACCTGTACATAGTGTAGATCGTTTTCTGCCAGCTGGCATACCGGTGAGTTGTAGTAGTTATATATTTTCAAGATTTATTAAAAGCATAGATTCATGTTTCTCTTCCAGCTGCCACCATCCCCCGTCGATGGTAATTCAACGAAACCTTCCAGCCCCCTCAGTGTTCTGGAGGTATCCGATCCCAAATTATGCATTTTAGTTCATTTGATGAGTCCCCTCGAACCCATTGACCCGGTGCTTGAATCCCCCCTCGCCCATCCATTGCTGAAACAACGTTCAGTGGCCTCGGAACTTTTGACGGAAGTGCAACAGGCCAATACAGCGGTGGGTGGCATGCTATTGGCCAATATGGAGAAAATTTGTAAGAATAAAATTTGGAGGGTGTTTTTGTTGTTGTTGTTGTGATTTAATGTGTTTTCTTATTTTCCGTTTTATTCTCCACTCAGCCGAATTTCCTTTTATTACCTATTATGTTATAAATACCACACAAACGGATCCTTCAAACTTTTATTCGGGCATAAGAGTTTCCTCACTATCGAAATTTGAGCCAAAAAACTTAAGGTAAGTTTGGAGACCACACAAAGGATCAATGTACATGTGTGTCAACATACATGGGGAGAAATTGAAGGAGATGTCCCTGAAAAAAAAAATGATAATCTACCGGGGAAAAAATCGTAAAACATCTCTTGGGTAAAATTTAAGAACCCATTAATGATTTTCAAAGTTGGTGTGGGATAAATTTCTATGTTATTTTCAAAAAAACCATTACACCTAGGTATATTATTTATTCTGAGATTAATAGTGAAATTTTGTGTAGAATATTTCATCTTTTGACACCTTCCGCCAAAAACGAAATTTTATGTTACTTTCAGGTGTTAACTCGAAAAAAGTCAAAGAAAAAATTGACAAAAAAATCGGGAATACTTTCGGGGTTTTTTGGGAACATTAATGCAAATATTTTTTGGAGATGTGTTGGAAATATAGATTTAATTTCTTTGGTGACTTATAATGAAATTTGATGAGGAATATTTTTGTCTTTGACGTCATCCTTCTAAAATGATGCTTTGTTGGAGATTTTCGCCCTAACGCCGTTAACTCATCCCAAGGGAATATTTATCAACAATTGAGGCTATATTTTCTGATTTTTTTTGTGAACATTGATGCAAGTATAATTTTGATATGCCGTGGAAATATAGATTTATTTTCTTTGGAGACTTATAGCAAAATTTGATGAAGAATATTTTTTTCTTTGACAACATCCTTTTAAAATGATGCTTTGATGGAGATTTTTGTACAAACTCACAAAAGAAATTGATCAAAAACTAAGGAATATTTTCGTTTTTTTCGGGAAAATTGATGCTATTATTTTTTATATATGCAATGGAAGTAGAGATTTCTTATCTTTGGAGACTTATAATAAAATTTGATGAAGAATATTTTTGTCTTTGACATCATACTTCTAAAATAAAGATTTGTTGAAGATTTCGGCATGAATTCACAAAAAGTACGGCCTCAACTCAAAAAAGAGTTCGAGGAGAAATTAAATTTTTTAGGAAACTTGATGCTAATATTTTTTGATATGCAATGGAAGTAGATTTTTTTTTCCTTTGGTGACTTATAGTAAAATTCGATGAAAAATATTTTTTTCTTTGACGTCATCCTTCTATAATCACGCTTTGTTGGAGATTTTTGCACAATTTCAAAAAAAAATTGATCAAAATATTAAGGAATATTTTCGTTTTTTTTTTTTTCGTGAATATTGATGCTAATATTTTTCAGATATGCAATGAAAGTAGAGATTTCTTATCTTTGGAGACTTATAGTAAAATTTGATGAAGAATATTTTTGTCTTTTACGCCATTCTTCTAAAATAAAGATTTGTTGCAGATTTCGGCATGAATTCACATAAAGTACGGCATCAACTGGAAAAAAGTGAAAAGAAATCGTTAACAAAAAAATTGGGGAATATTTTCGTTATTTCTTTTGTTATGCAATGGAAGTAGAGATTTCTTATCTTTGGAGACTTATGCTAAAATTTGATGAAGAATATTTTTCTCTTTGGCATCATCCTTCTATAATAATGCATTGCTGGAGATTTTGGCATAAACTCACGTAAAATACGGTTTTAACCCTTAAATGCGTATTCAATTTTTATAAATTCCTGACTTTTAGATAAGATTTAGACCCTTGACACCTTCTGGGGCCTATAGTAGAATTCTATGGCCAATAATTTTGTGGAATATTTTGACTTTCTACAATGCCGTGTAAAGCGAGTTTTTAGCCATATTGAAATTGTTTTTTTGAAAAATGAGCCAAAAAGACCCGTTTATTGATACGATTGAGGGTAAAAAATGTCTACCATAATAATCTCCGAATTTTTATCTGCAATATTGCCCAAGGCACTATATAGCTCAAATCAATGGATTCTGAGGAATCTTATTTCGAAAAGGTTCAAAAATTTGTGGAAGAAGCAGTTTTTAACTACATTTGGAGAAGGGACCAAAAAGACCCGTTTTTTGACTCGCTTGGGTGTTAAAAACTTCCACCATAATAATCTCCGAATTTTTATCTGCAATATTTGCCGAAGACCACATATACCTAAAATGCATGGATTCTGAGGAATCATATTTCGAAAATTTGTGGAAGAGGGAGTTTTTAATCATTTTTTGAAAGAAGGACCAAAAAGACCCCTTTGTTGACTCGCTTGGGGGATACAATTTTCAACAAAAATATTCCTTGGATTTTTATCTGCAATATTGCCCAGGGCACTATATACCTAAAATGTATGGATTTTGAGGAATCTTATTTCGAAAATTTACAAAAATTTGTGGCAGAGGGAGTTTTTAGGCATTTCTTGGAAAAAAGACCAAAAATACCCCTTTTTTGACTCGCTTGGGGGATACAATTTTCAACAAAAATATTCCTTGGATTTTTATCTGCAATATTGCCGAGGACAGTATGTAGCTCAAATGCATGGATTCTGAGGAATCTTATTTCGAAAATGTACAAAAATTTGTCGAAGAGAGGGGAATTCGCCCCTCTATTTAGGTTACTTTACAATGTTAACTTTCAAAACGCCGATACACATGTCTTCTTTTTTCAGCTCTACTTTCATAATCTGCTGGATTTCTATAAAATCTGCACATTTCTATAAAATTATAAGTCCTTGGAGAATTATTGCTCTGAAAGTTCTTAGAAAAACTTTTGAAAGAGTGAAAAATACTCCCGGGCGATAGTTCTCGAAGAGTGTGAATTTTAGGAGAAGTTTACTCTCTACTCTTTTATTTTATGTGTGGCTGCTCAAGAGTACTCCTGTTTTAAAAATAAGAGCGGGAGTTCGAATTGAGGTTTTAAAATGCTTAAAAATCCTTGATTATTCTCCCTTTTAAAATATTTTCCTAACAATCCTGAAATATTTCCTTTGCATCTTGGAAATGCTCGAAAACTGTTTTTTATAAAATATTCTCCCATTCATCTCTGAAAAAATCCTTTAATAAATGCCTCAAGGTTTATTTTCTCACAGTACATAATCATGAATGCCTTCCGGTGACAGAGTTTCCAAACAATTTGTGCGTTTATCTTCCACTCTACGACCACTGATTCCCTTACCCTCTCACTCTCTCACTCACCGACAAACTGACTGGCAGGCAAGTTCATAGATCTGAGATAATAATTGTTGGATTGGTTCCAGAAAAACAAATTTGTGGCATACTTGCCAACAGATTGGATTCCTTTGGTAAAGGATATCCTTTGGCGGAACTTGGTGGATGTATGTTTGTGTGTCCCCACACACACACACACACACACACACACAAATTGATCACGGCTATTTTTATTCATTCCGTGATTTATTTGTGTCACATCTCCGTATTTTTTATCACATTCGCCACGGTTCGTTGCCTCCACTCTGCAGCTGCTGCTGCCGATGACATTCCAAATGAATTGTAAGTAGCCGCACCGAATTGCAACAGAGTTGGGAACAATGAAACTGGGTGCTGGCTTATGGCATATTGTTGGTCAATATTTTTTCCTGGCTAATTTATCTCGACCATTGTATGTTGACAAGGATATTAGTTTGGTTTTTTCATGCCCTCTTTTTGGTGTTTAATTCGTTTTCTATTTCTCCCTCTACTCTTCTTCCGTTTTTTGGATTTGAATTTTAGATACACTGCCGCTCATACCTTAGATTTATACAGTGAAGTGGCTGCCATATGTCGTCCGCCGCTGCAGTTGGCCCCCAGTGAAAGTGGCAGCTTTAAGAAGACACAAACTCCGGCCACCGGTTATATCATTTCAGTATTTAAGGTAAGTTTGTCGGTGTGATTAGTTTGTCCTTGCTGGCTGGCTGCATGTGTCTTCAGCAGACATAGTCTATCTATTATGTAGCACCCCACATCCATCCTCCTGCTCCGCATGTCTACACCAATCACTGTTCATTAATGTCCTGTAGCGAACTTATATCGCTGAGTCTCATGTTATATTTAAATTGTAATTTAAGAAATTTTGCCACTATTTTTTGTGTGTGTTGCTGCTGTTGTTATTATCCTGCTTGATGCTTATCCTTGTTGTTATTGCCATGTTAGCTGTCTTGTCATTTGTTTTGACGTTAGTCTAATAAACAACACAAAAAAAACATTTTCGTGTTTTTTTATTTTTCATTAAAGGTCTTCGAAGGCGACGATGGTGAACGCTTTGAAAAGAATTGGCTGTATTGGACGGGTGCTAGGATGTTATACAGGTGGGTATCAAAAAAAAACTGCTGATTGGTTTTTTTTCTTGTTAGTGTCAGTTGACAGATAGGCTGATATGACAACATACCGGATATTAGCTGTCGATGTCTATGACGACTTTGTCATTTAAGGATATTTGAATAAAATTAGCCGAATCATCTAAGAAAGATGTTTGTCCACGACTGGAAATAATAATTGATTGAAGCCAATGAATAGACTAAAGTCACCAATGTCGGACAGTTATCAACAATAATCGACAGAAATCATTAATTGACTGGAGTCTATATTTGACTGGAGTCAATAATTGACAGGAGTCAATAATTGACCGGAGTCAATAATTGACAGGAGTCAATAATTGACAAGAGTCAATAATTGACAAGAGTCAATAATTGACAAGAGTCGATAATTGACAAGAGTCAATATTTGACTGGAGTCAATAATTGCCAGGAGACAATAATTGCCAGGAGTCAATAATTGACAGGAGTCAATGATTGACAGGAGTCAATAATTGACAGGAGTCAATAATTGACATGAGTCAATAATTGACATGAGTCAATAATTGACATGAGTCAACAATTGACAGGAGTCAATAATTGACTAGAGTCAATAATTGACTAGAGTCTATAATTGACTAGAGTCAATAATTGACTAGAGTCAATAATTGACTAGAGTCAATAATTGACCGGATTGACTTCTGAAGTCAATCATTGACTATGAATTCGGTATTTGACTCTGGAGTCAATAATTGACTCTGGAGTCAATAATTGACTCTTGTGTCAATAATTGACTCTGGTGTAAATAATTGACTCACAAGTCAATAATTGACTCTAAAGTCAATAATTGACTCTGAGGTCAATAATTTACTCTGAAGTCAGTAATTGACTCTGAAGTCAAAAATTGACTCTGAAGTCAAAAATTTACTTTAAAGTCAATAATTGATTTTACAGTCAATAATTGACAAGAGTCAATATTTGACTGGAGTCAATAATTGCCAGGAGACAATAATTGCCAGGAGTCAATAATTGACAGGAGTCAATGATTGACAGGAGTCAATAATTGACAGGAGTCAATAATTGACATGAGTCAATAATTGACATGAGTCAACAATTGACAGGAGTCAATAATTGACTAGAGTCAATAATTGACTAGAGTCTATAATTGACTAGAGTCAATAATTGACTAGAGTCAATAATTGACTAGAGTCAATAATTGACCGGATTGACTTCTGAAGTCAATCATTGACTATGAATTCGGTATTTGACTCTGGAGTCAATAATTGACTCTGGAGTCAATAATTGACTCTTGTGTCAATAATTGACTCTGGTGTAAATAATTGACTCACAAGTCAATAATTGACTCTAAAGTCAATAATTGACTCTGAGGTAAATAATTTACTCTGAAGTCAGTAATTGACTCTGAAGTCAAAAATTGACTCTGAAGTCAAAAATTGACTTTAAAGTCAATAATTGATTTTACAGTCAATAATTGACAAGAGTCAATATTTGACTGGAGTCAATGATTGACAGGAGTCAATAATTGACAGGAGTCTATAATTGACATGAGTCAATAATTGACATGAGTCAACAATTGACATTGACTCACAAGTCAATAATTGACTCTGAGGTCAATAATTTACTCTGAAGTCAGTAATTGACTCTGAAGTCAAAAATTGACTTTAAACTCAATAATTGATTCTACAGTCAATAGTTGCCTCTGAAATCAATAATTGACTCTAAAGACAATAATTGATTCTAAAGACAATAACTGATTCTGGAGTCAATAATTGACTCTGAAGTCAATAGTTAAGTGTGGAGTCAAAAATAAATTCTCAAGTATAAAATTGGCTCTGAAGTCAAAAATTAATTCGGGAGTTAATAATTTACTCTGGATGATCTGATTTTGATGTCAAAAATTGACTCTGAAGTCAATAACTGATTCTGATGTCACAAATTGACTCTCGAGACAATAACTGAGTCGGAATTCAATGCATGTACTGAAGGCAATAACAGGCCTCAAATACTGACTCCAATCGCATTTCGCTTCCAGTCTATTATTGACTGAAGTCTCCTACTCTATTTTATAGCCAAAGGGAATGATCTGAAATTTCTTTTAGAAATCCTCTTGTATTGGTTTCTTCCGATAAAATGTAATCCTTAAGAACTTTTTTTAGATCCTTTTTCTTTCCTCCACCTTATTTGCATAGTTGTGTGCTGTTGCCTTTACTTTTGTTTCCTTTCGTTTCGTGTCTTTTACAGATATCTACCACGTACTGCCGGCTTACGGCGCATATCTTTGCATAAAAGCACTTCCCAACGTGGCGATAAAATGTACCTGCTTATCTGTGAGTGTGCCGAACTTCTAAAGGACATAAATGCTGCTGCCGTTTTAATACCTGCCCTGAGAGCTCGCCTGTGTGGCTATACGGGGTTATATAGGCCAATACAGGCGTTTTAGTTAGGCAAGAAGAAGAAAAAAACCAAAATCAGAAAAAAACACTCACACAAAAAAATGGAAAAGAAATTGGAACAACGATTCAGAAAAGCAAAAAAAAGCTTAAATGGCACAAAAAAGAGGGACAATGGAACAAAACAAAAAAAATATATGGGTGATACATAGAAAACCAAATAAAAACCAACAACAAATAGAGTAAAATATTGATTTTTGGTAAAGTGATTTTCGTTTTTTTATTTTTGGTTTCATTGTAGGGATAGGGAAGGGGTAGGAGGGGGTGGTGGTGTTCAAAAGATTATGGTTATGTTTTTTTTTTCATTTCATTATTTATTTAAGATTCCAAAAAAGTTGTGGTATAAAGTTTATTTTATGATTTCATGGAAAATGGGATGAGAGTTAAATTTAGAGGCACATTTGATTTAATTTGGCCTTAAGTTTTTTGTTTTTCAAAACAAAGTCCAAAGCTACAAACCTACATATGTATGTAGTTGTAATACAAACTCAACATATTAGTGATATTCAAAATCTCTTCCAATTTAATATTAACAAAGACACACACGCAGAGTAATTTAAAAACACAGAGTAAATTAAATAATAAATCTAGAACTTATGAAATGCAAATATCCTATAGGACCATATTTAGTGAATACAAAAACAACCACAAAACTCACAACAACAATTATTTAAAATAAAATATTCAAAAATAAAAAAATAAAACAAAATTAGGAAATTTTATGAAATTTTATTAACAACACCTTTTTTTGTGACCAAAGTTAAATTAAGCTTGTACAAAAAAAACCTAAAATAAATAAATGCAGCAATAATTAAAAATAAAAAATAAACAATTTTTTTCTCTAGGCTAACCAAGAAATTTAAACTTTAAAGCAATGCCAGCAAAAAAATCCCTGAAAAAAGCTTTTTTTACATAAAATAAAACTAAATTGAATTTAACAAAAATTATAATAATTTACAATGGCACCCACTCAAAGGAGGAGGCTACTCTCCATTGAGAAAAAAAAAACAAAAACAAACAACAACAAACAATCAAGCCTACCAACCAAACAACCGAACCGAAGAGAAGAGAATAAACCAATGAATCAATCATTAAGTGCTAAATTATACAACAATAAAGACACAAAGGATACAAAGAAAAAAATAAAACAACAACAACAAAAAAAGGAAAACCATAGCCATATTGCATGTGATTTAAATATATTCATACGATACAATACAATTCTCCCACTCTGGCCTCCTTTCCCGCTCTTTGGCTGTCACTTTAATGCAGATGTTTATTTTAATTCAGAGAATAAATAATGCCTTTAACCCTTGAAGGAGCGGATAAGAAAGTTTATTGGATACTAAGGGATTGATAGATGTTTTGAATTCAAATTTTTAAAAATGTCCTTCAAACAAGGATACTTAGGTATCCTATCAGGTCTTCTATGAAGAATATCTCCATGTTTTTTATGAAGAAGAATTTCTCCTCGGAAAAGACCCATAGATAACCTATGAAGATGAACTATAGATATTTTAAAGAGAAGGCCCCTAGGGGTTCTGTTTAGAAAAACAATACGTCTTCTAAAACATAGAGGTCTTATGTTTTCTGTTGAGAAAGACTATAGGTCTCGTATGAAGACCTCAAGGTCTTCTTCTATGTAGAATACCTCCAGGTATTTTATGGAGAAGACCTACAGGTCTTCTACGAAGAAGACCTCCAGGTTTTCTTAGAAGAAGACCTCCAGGTTTTCTTAGAAGAAGAAGACCTCCAAGTTTTGTTAGAAGAAGAAGACCTCCAGGACTTCTATGAAGAAGACCTCCAGGACTTCTATGAAGAAGAAGACCTCCAGGACTTCTATGAAGAAGAAGACCTCCAGGTCTTCTATGAAGAAGAAAGAGACCTTCAGGTCTTCTATGAAGAAGAAGAACTCCAGGTCTTCTATGAAGAAGAAGAAGACCTCCAGGACTTCTATGAAGAAGAAGAAGAAGACTCCAGGTCTTCTATGAAGAAGACATCCAAGTCTTCCAGGTTTTCTTTGAAGAAGACCTCCAGGTCTTCTATGAAGAAGACCTCCAGGACTTCTATGAAGAAGAAGACCTCCAGGTCTCTATGAAGAAGAAGACCTCCAGGTCTTCTATGAAGAAGAAGACCTCCAGGTCTTCTATGAAGAAGAAAGAGACCTTCAGGTCTTCTATGAAGAAGAAGAAGACCTCCAGGACTTCTATGAAGAAGAAGAAGACTCCAGGTCTTCTATGAAGAAGACATCCAAGTCTTCTATGAAGAAGACATCCAGGTCTTCTATGAAGAAAACATCCAGGTCTTCTATGAAGAAGACCTCCAGGTCTTCTATAATAAAGACCTCCAGGTCTTCAATGACGAAGACCTCCATGTTTTCTTTGAAGAAGACCTCCAGGTCTTCTATGGCGAAGACTCCTAGTTCTCCAGGTCTTCTTCTATGAAGAAGACCTCAAGGATATTCTTCTATGAAGAAGACCTCCAGGTGAAGACATCCAGGTCTTTTATGAAGAAGACCTCCAGGTCTTCTATGAAGAAGACCTCCAGGTCTTCTATAATAAAGACCTCCAGGTCTTCTATAATAAAGACCTCCAGGACTTCTACGGAGAAGACCTCCAGGTCTTCAATGGCGAAGACCTCCATGTTTTCTTTGAAGAAGGCCTCCAGGTCTTCTATGGCGAAGACTCCTAGTTCTCCAGGTCTTCTTCTATGAAGAAGACCTCAAGGATATTCTTCTATGAAGAAGACCTCCAGGTCTTCCTCTATGGAGAAGACCCCCGTGTCTTCTTCTAGGAGTAGACCTCCAGGTCTTCTTCTATGTAGAAGACACCAGGTCTTCTTCTGTGGAGAAGACCTCCAAGTTTTCTTCTATAGAGTCCTTCTGGTCAGTCTTCTATGAAGAAGTTCACTAGGTCGGTCGTCTATGGAGTAAATCTCCATGGCGAAAACCTCTTGGTCTTCTATGGCAAAGACCAGCAGGTCTTCTATGATCATGTATCATGGAAGATCTGGTGCTCATCTCGCTCATTTCGAGGAGATTATGGGCATGTTTTTTTTCTAAAGGCGATCAGCAGTGATATCTTCGCATTATGTTTGGGGACGTCTTATAACAATCTTACAAAAGATTTCTAATACTCGTAAATCTTCTCATAGATGACTTGATTTTTCTCGTAGGATTTCTCTCGATAATAAAAATATCCATATTTTGATGACAAGTTGATATTTGAATGGAAGATCCCTTAAAAAGTCTTCCAAACACCTTTTCTCTCAGATAAGTTGATCTTCTAAAATAACTTCAAATGACACTCTCAAAGAATATCTTTGTTATCCTCATGGATAGTCTACGAATTCTCATAGAAGGTCTGTGTATATGCATTTGTTTCCTTTGGAGCCTTTCGGTCTTCTGTATAAAAACCTATTCCTTTAAGGGTTAAAATCACCAACAACAGCAACAGTTATAAAAATTAACATAAAACTCAAAGGAGAAAAACAAAATAAACATAAATAAACGCACATCAAAGCCAACATAAATTTATTTCTTTGTGAATAAAGAGAGAGTAAAGAGAGCAACTTTAAATGATGGAAATATAAATTTAAGGGGCGTCTGCAAAAATATCTTGTGGCCTATTAAGGTGACTTTAAGATGGAATGGGTAAAGGAGTCGGCTAAGGAGATAAACAAAATATTATAAATTTATATGAATAAAATACTCAAAAAACTGCTGTGATACTAAATAATATTCACACAAATATGTTTAAATAAAAACAATGCAAATTGAAAACAATTTTATTTCACAAGTCAAAATTCAATTAAGCTATTCTTTTCAGTAAGATAGGATGAGGATCCACTTAATAAATCCACTTTAGCTTTTTCCGAATATGGTAATATCCAAAAAATTCATTGTTTGACCTATTCGTAATTTTTATGAATTCCATAGTAAAAGAAAATTTGTAATTTATTACGTAAAATATTTTTTTTTTTTTTTTTTTTGGATTAAGGCTTGTGAAATGAATTTTGTTTTTTTTTTTTTGCTGAGGAAGCAAACAAATCATAAAAATTATTAATTAAAGACCATTTTAAGCACCTCTGTAATTTACAACTTTTTAAAGAATAAATACAAATTATGCTTATTTAATAAAAATAGATTAAATAATTCAGCAAATAAGAAAAAATTACAAAAAATAATGCAACAAATTGAAAAATAGATAAAAATATAAATAAATTAAAAAATAAATTAAATATATATAATTATTTACACAAACACACACTTTCCACAATCATATGTACTTCAAATTGAAGCATACTCTAAAATATTAGAATTATAACCTGAAAAAATTCTAAACCTCATTTGAAAAAGTAAGCAGCAAAAAAAGGTAATACAAAATAGTTTTTCATTTATTTAATAAAATTATGAATAAATAAAAAATTAATAAAAAAATCGGCGCCTGTGCGTAGTTATGTATATACGTATGAAATTCTAAGAGAGAGTACCAGAAATATGGAATAAATTAATAATAAGAATAATAACAAAATTAAACAATATAGTATTTAAAATAGAGCATCGTCTAATAAGAAATTTGTTTTAATTGCCACTAGAAAAAAATAAAACAAAAAGTACACTAAACTAACAAATTAATTACTTAATAAGCTTAAAATTAAATGAAAATAATAAAAAACCAAAACAATGCCTATGAAAATTAAAAAATATTAAGTGTTTTCTTAAAAGATTTTTGCTTCTCATTGCCTTATGAGTCGATTTTGAAGGAGTGCCATCTACTTTTCATATTATTTTTTATTTTTTCATTTTGATCGAAAGAGCTCTGCTTCGAATTGGTCGATATATTTGTTTTGAAGAGCTGCCATCTAGTTTTCATATTTTTACATGTTTTCCCTTAACGTACTTCCTGATAACTTCAACATTACGCTCTCAATCGTTTTTCCAAATTGTTGTCACTCTCTCGATTATTTAATGAGAAGAGCAATGTTCAGAATAAGAGGCAAAAATACCACTGAGTGCTACTTTTTAAAATTGTCTAAAGTGGCTTCTGAGTACTCGATAGGCGAACTAAGGAATTCTGTTTTCACTGTAATATATTATTGGTAATTAAATTACTATCAATGCTCATTTGGTGGTAAAAACAGAGCTTAAAAGAGAGTTTCTCTCTCCACTCGTATTTGAGTGGAAGTACTCCTGTGAGTAACAACCGGGAGTACTCTCGAGGAGTTTCACATAAAACAAAAGGGTAAAAAGTAAGCTTCCTACTCTCGGGTATTTTTGACTCACGAGTAAAATCGAGCAAATTGGAGCTTTGAATACAAATAATCGAGTGCCAAACCCTCTTCTTAGTAACACTTTTTGAATAGAGAATTGCGTAGGGGAGATTTTTAATATAGTACTCTCTTAAGGGATTAATACCCTACACCACATAGTGGTATGGGTATTATTTGTTTGTAACATGAAGAAAGAAACGAGATAGGCCCATAGTTATTTTTGAGGATCTTCATAGAATCACTTTCTGAGTCGATTTATGCATGTCAGTCCGTCCGTCCGCCCATGTATTTTTGTGAACAAAGTGCAGGTCGCATTTTTTATCCGACTGACATGAAATTTTCCAAACAATATTTGTTTGACCCAAGGACAAATTATATTGAATTTCATGAGAATCGGTTCAAATTTATATGTAGCTCCCATATATCTTCAACCGATTTCGGGTTAATTGTGCACCAAATTTTTGTACATCTGACCGAATTCAGTCTAGAAGCAAGTACATCAAATTTGGAGGAAATAGGTTCATATATAGAGCTATAGCTCCCATATATATGTTTCATCCGATTTGGGGTTTTAAGTCCCTCACATGCGTAATATGCACTCCACAGCAATGATATTTAGTACCAAATGTCAGATACATCCCAGAAATACCTCTGCCAAATTTTATCAAGATCGGTTCAGATTTGAGTATAGCTCCCATATATCTTCAACCGATTTCCGGTTTATTGTGCGCCAAATGACCTGAATTTTGACACATCCGACCGTATTCATTCTGGAAACAAGTTCATCAAATTTGGTTTAGCTCCCATATATATGTTTAATCCGATTTGGTCTTTAAGTCCCTTACATTCCGAATATGCATTTGACATCAATAGTATTTGGTAACAGATATCTTATAGAGCTCGGAAATGCCTTTATCAAATTTAATCGAGATCGACCATGATTTGGATATATCCTTAATCCGATTTCAGGTTTATTGTGGAAATCATGGCTTATATCAGCCCAAATGAAGTGAATTTCGGGACGTACGTTTCCATTTGGTGGAACTCGGCTCCGATATATGTATATTTTTATACTCACCACCGTCTGTCCGTCTGTACAAATCACTCTAGCTTCCGAATGAAATTAGGGTATAAAAGTATGTATATTTTTATACTCTCCACCGTCTGTCCGCCTGTAGAAATCACTCTAGCCTCCGAACGAAATGAATTAGGTTGATAAAATTTTACTCAAATATTTATTATTTCTGCAGGCCTTTTGGTATTGAAAATGGGCCATATAGGTCCACGTTTTGGTACAGCTCCCATATAATGGTACCTCCCCATTTTCGGTGTTCTGGTGATTTAATCGACATTATTCACCGGTAATGTTTAAAATTTCGTATCTAAAGTTCGTAATGGATTTTACAGCCTGTGACAGAAAATTGTCTATGCGGGTACAGGTCTTCGTACAGCCCCCATCTGGTAACCCCATTCCCCATCCTTTGGTATTTTGATGATTTTAGCTACATTATTCAACGGAATTGTTTCAAATTTCGTATTTGAAGTTCCTAATATGTACATGTGGAATGTGTGGACATTGTCTAAGCAGGTCTTCGTATAGCCCCCATATATCGGTACCTCCCTTTATTTGGTATTTTGATGATTTTAGCGACATTATTCACCGGAATTGTTTCAAATGTTGTATTTAGAGTTCGTAGTTGGTATTACAGCCTGTGACAGAAAATTGTCAACGCAGATCCAAGTCTTCGTATACCCCCCATATATCGGTACCTCCTTATATTCGGTATTTTGATGATTTTAGCGACATTATTCACCGGATTTTTTTTTTCAAATTTCGTATTTGAATATTATTATGGCCTTTGACTATGGAGGTCCACGTCTTCGTGTAGACCCCTATATTCGGTATTATTAAGATTTTAACTGAATTTTTAACGATTTTTTTTTTTTTGAAAATTTCCAAATTCCTTTCAAATGGTGAAGGATATTCAACGTTCGTCCCGGCCGAACTTAGCTGCTTTTTTACTTTTTTTATTTTAATTTATTGAAGATACCTTATAACATTTACTTCTTAATCTATTTTTTTTTTCAAACATATATAAGCACATTATTGACATTTGAATAATTTTTGTCATTATTCTATTTAGAATCCTTGTTGCAAGGACACCATAATGTTTGTTTAAGGATGTTAAACCATAGACTAAATAATGTATTGACAGAGGGAAGTGTTTTTTTTTCTGTTATTTCGCAACAGAGGGCGCTGCAACCGTTTTGGCGCAACCAGCCAATTCGACTTTAAAACAACTTTTTTCAGAAAACCATTTTTTGGTTTGTTTATGACATCAAAAAAAAAAAAACTAGTAGATTCTTACAGGTTCTGGAACAGGGCAAATATAAGGAAGCAATTCATGGGCTATACATTATTCAGTCCATGGTTGAACTAAAACTATGTGTTATTATTTATCTAAAGAGCACTACAAAATATCAGCTATCTAGGATGTGGTATGTAGACGGCAATATGGGGTACTCCATTCCCATCCATGAATACCTAAAAACTAACAATAGTTCCAAATCTCAACTCAATGGAAGATATTATTACAAAATCTAGACCACAATGAAGGGGGATGCTCTCTCGGCAGTGCATCAGCTTCAGGTAAATTATTCCTAAAAACCAAATACTCTTGATAGAGTTTTGGATCCGCTGGGCCCCAGTTGCGGCAGGGTTTCAATGAATTGTAGAATTTCTAAAAAAATATTTACGCATTTTTAATTCAAAAAACCTGTAACTCTCCATTTCCATACTCACCTCCATAAAACTGCTGCCTCTTTGTTTGTAAATGGCATGAATGGCCCACAGCGGCAATTGAGCCACACCAATGCCCCATAAAATCCAGGCCACATTGTAAACACTTACAGGATAGCCAACACCATTGTAGGTCAATGGTTCCAGGGTAATCAGAGTGTAAACCAAGACGGCAAACATCAAACCGGGAGTGATGAGAGCCCAACAGATGCGCCAGTAGAGGCCGGTTTTTACGCCCAACATAAATTCAATGTCCTGGCACAAACGTTTGACACCTGCAGGAGACAAGGGATTAAATGAAGGGTAAATTTAGGGATTTCAAATTTTAAAAAAACCTAAAAACCACTGGAAAATTTTTCTAAAATATTTTCTTTATGGGAAAATTTTCATGTGGAGACTTTTCTTTCTTGGATAAATTTTGCACCGAAAAATCTGATTTTGTTATAGATTTTTTTCTGAAGACTTAGAAAATCGCCTTTCAAGACAAAGTCTGCCTTAGAAAACATTATCCATAAAAAAAAAACTTTTTGGGACTTATACTCATCAAAAGTTATTTTTATGGAAGGACTTCTCCCATAAAAACCTTTTTTAGTGGAGACTTTTAAACTCTCCACTCCATAAGCGACTCTTCCCCAGGTTATAAATTTGAGAGGGTTTTATAAACAAAAAATCAACTCACCATAAATCCAGGCAATTGTCATCAGCTCGGCAATGGCCAAGAAGAGGGCAATAAACGAACAGCCAAAGAAATCCACCAAATTCAAAATGAATTGTCCTCCGGGGGTCATGTAGACAAGGCCACACACAAAACCCACCACTGCCATGGCAACGGCCAACATCCAGTGTGACAGAAACGTGAAGCGATCCTTTATTACCGTTATCACACACGAAGCCATGCCGACATTGCTGCCCATGCCCAGCACCAGCAGCATCAAAAAGAACAGGACCGCAAAGACCTGAGGTAGATGTTTGAATTTGGCTATGGCCTCGGGATAGGAGATGAAGGCCAGGCCGGCACCTCCCTTTACGACTTTGGAAATATCCGAGGTGTTTGTTTCATAGGCCAGATTGCCCAGGATGCCGAATATAATGCAGCCAGCCAGAATGGAGGTAACGGAATCCACGCTGGTGATGATAATGACATCCCTAAAAAGGACAACAACAACAACAATAATAATAACAACAACTACAATATTGTTTGTGGCCTCATAAAGGCGGATGAATTTATGGGCCATGCAGCAGTAAATTATCATTTGTTGCTCCCTCCCCCCTTCCTCCGTCCTCCCCTCATCTTCAGCAACTTACCTGTAAACATTTTTGCGAAAATTATTAAAGGAGGCATACATGACCAGAGTACCAAAACATATGGCCAAGGAGAAGAACATTTGGGTTATGGCATTGTACCAGACCTGGAAAGGAAATGGAAACAAAATAGGAAAAAAACAGGTCACCACATACATAGGTATATCCACGTGAGAATGAGCGTGTGTGTGTGTTAACCTACTTGTGGATTTAAAAGCTGATCCCATTGTGGTTTCAAAAAGTACACAATTCCATCCAAGGCTCCTGGCAATGTAAGCGCCCGCCACAGCAGCACAAACATGACCACATAGGGAAAGAGAGCCAGGAAATAGGATGCCTTACCCGAACTGCGTATACCTTTGATTAATATGATGGCAATTAGTATCCAAGCAGCCATTAGACAAAGCACCAAATCCCAACTGGGCCAGCCCAGACCCTCTTCGAGGGAGTCGGCTTCACGTAGAACGGATTTGGTGAAAAACAATTCAGCTGAGGAGACATGTTTGCTGAGGGTTTCATTCGTCGTTTGTGGTATTGCCTCCGACGTGGCAATACACTGGGCTCCCCATTCCGGACGGCAATAGGTCCAAGGCAAAATGTCGGCAAAGGAGGAAATCAAGTATTTGATGGTCAGGGCCATGATGCTGGCATAATAGGTGGTGGCCACGGCAGTGGAATACACCTGGCCATAGGCAATGCCTGTTGAGCCAAAAAGAGGAAGAAATTGTATTATTAAAGTGAAATTTAAAAAAAAATCTCCACCCCCACTCACCCTTCATCAACGGCACCATACCAAATGCCTTAACACATCCCCGACTGGAAAACTGGCCCAATATCACCTCCATATAATAAACCGGTCTGCCGATAAGCAGCAAAACAATAACATAGGGTATAACAAATGCCCCACCCCCATTGGCCAGGGCAATGAAGGGGAAACGCCAAACATTACCCAAACCCACGGACAAGGCAATACAGGAGAATAGAAACTCAATTTCATTGCCCCATTTGTCGCGTATGGTCCCCGACTCACTGCTGGTCACATCCGAAATGGACACCTATAAATTGAGACACATAAAATACTTTGCTCACCTCGTTTTCCGAATATACTTACATTATCCTTGGCATAAAGGATAGCCTGTTTGGTCGAAGTACCCTCCTCTGCCTGCAGAAGATTTATCTGTTTTTGGGTCAATTTTTCCAGATTGCTATTCATGTTGGTCTCTTGGCGGCCAATAAATCTGTGTTTCAAATAAAGTGAAATAAAAATTAGGGAACTTTCGAAGTATATTCCACAATTTTAAAGAGTCATTCAATTAAAACACTTCTTTTGACGAAAAGTCTCCAAAGGAGAAAAAATCCTTCTTCGAAAAGTTCTCTGAAAGTAAAGTCTCCAAAAATCAAAAAAAAAAATCTCCAAATAAATAAAAAAAGTTGAATATATCTAAAAAGCATTTCTATAGAAAGTCTCCAAAACAATGTAAATACAAATCTCCAAAATAATTTTTCTAAAGAAAGCCTTTAAGCCCCCTTGCCTCCATAAGAAAATTAAGAAGACCCTTCAAAAAATCTGCAAAATATTTTGTACGACAAAAAACCTTCAGAACAGATTTATTCAGGAAAAAAATCTTTGAACCATTCAAAAAATTTTTGTAAAGTCTCCAAAATTTAATTTTCAATAAAAAAAGTCTGTTTTTAATATAAAAAATACAATAAAATTTAGATTCTTTTGAAAATGTCTCTAAACATTTTATTTTCTCGTAAATTTTTCCATATCAAGATCTTTTTCTCTCCAAGTGAAAAAAAAAATTATGAAAATCTCCAAAACCAAATAAAAATTTGAAGCGAAAGGTTTTTTAATTTAAAAATTCAACAAAAAGAACACTCCATCGAAATTTCCGCAAATGAACCTCTAGAAAAAGTCTACAAAATAAAACTGTCTATGGAAAAGTCTCCAAATAAAAATGTTATAGTCTTTAACACTTTAACACTATAGCTGTCTATTAGAGTCTTCAAATCATGATATTTCCAAATTAACTCCTCAAATTAAATATTCTCTTTAAAAAGTCTCCAAACAAAACATTTTATAGGAGTCGATTATTTTTCCACTTAAACCTAAAATGCCAAAAGGTTGCTCCTTTAAGAAAGTTTTCCAAATGAAATATTCTCCAAAAGAAAAAGTCTCCAAACTGGATTTTTTATAGAAAGGTTTTTGAATGAATGTTGTTGGCTACTAAAATATTCCAAATATAGATATGTCTGTGGCAAAGTCTCCGAATAAATTTTTAAAGGCCATGAAATAAAAACTTTAACGGTTACTAAAATACTCCAAATAAAAAACCAGTAAAGAAAGTCTTAAAGTCGGTACCCTACACCTATGATACCCTACACCACTTTGCTAATTTAGTAGAGCTGTGCATAACAATTAAAAGTTTTATTGGAGACTTCCATCATACACGCTATGATTATAATTATAATTTAAAGTTCAAAGGACTAAATATGCCGAAGCATTTGTATCTTTAAATTCCGACTTGTATTGCCCATTTGATGCACAATTAATTTGAAATCGGATAAAAATATATATGGGAGCTATATCCAAATCGGAACCGATCTCGATAAAATTTGGCAAAGATATTTCTGAGCTGTATTTGATATATTTCCCTGAATATCGTTGTTACGGAGTGCATATTACGGCTGTGGGTAACAAATATGACAAATCGGATGAATCGTATATATGGGAGCTATAGCTATATCTGAACCGATCTTCACCAAATTTGACATACTAGCTTCTAGACTCAATTCGGTCGAAAGTGCCAAATTTCATCCAATTTGGGCAAATATTAGTGCACAATCAAAGGTGAATCGGACGAAGTTATATATGGGAGCTATAGCTATATCTGAACCGATTTCGATCAAATTTGGCATACTTATTTTTAGGTCCAATCTGATCGTACGTGCAAGATTCCATACTATTCGGACTGATATTACACGTTAGGTACACAATAAAAGGCAAATCGGACGAAGATATATATGGGAGCTATATCTACATTTTGACCGATTATCTCCAATTTCAATAGGGTTCGTCCTTGGGCCAAACAAATGATTTGTGAAATGTTTAAAAAATTACTGTTGATAAGAAATCAAACAAAAAATTAATTTCAATGGGAAATACCCATTCTCTGTAAATAACATCCAAATAAAAAAATATTAAAAATAATTGAAAACACGTTCCGAAAACATTTTCCTGCAAAATCCCCATTGTAATATATATTTTTTTTTTAAATTATAAATATTCTCTTAGGATGGTTTCTATTTATGTTGATTTATTCCTGAAATAAACCAATGAAGAAGTGACAAGTTATTATTTATATTTTATTAATAATTTATTCGACTGATCAGAGTACAAAATGTGTATTGGGTTGACAACAACATTTCGAGTTCTTGGAGAGTTAAATTCTTTTTTATTATAAAAATTAATATCTTAATTTTAATATTTATTTATATTATTCCGCTATTGTTTTTTTTATTCCTGTTTTATTAATAAATTTAATCGATTATTTATTTTATCCCACCCATTTATTTAAGGAATATTCCGTCTGAATTTTCTATGGACATACTCTTCCTTTTGTTCATTACTGAATGCTCACCTTACTTCCTCTTTCATCCCACCCTAATATTGATTTAAATTATTGAATCGAAAAAAAACAATAACATAAAGAGACAGATACTGCAATTGTCTGGTGGCTGAAAACAAGACATGTTATTGACATTCGCATTTGACCACGGCGTGCATTTTTTTCCCTATTCAAGAAAATAAAACATAGATAAGCTTTTTGCCGTAACTCGTGACCGGTAGGATGAGAGAGGAAAACAGGGCTAGCATTGTGGAACGAAAACATGACAACCGGGGCTCAAAGAAGAGATTTGTTTTTCATTGGGAGATCGTTCTAAGGAAAATATTTTTAGTAACGATTTCGAGAGGAGGAAATGTTCATAAGGGAGCCACTCTTGTGGAAATTCTAATTTCATTGAAAACCCAACATATTTCCTCGAGAAAGGTAGCACATTTTAAATAAAAAAAATTACCTTTGCGTTTATGTAGACTTCGGATTGAATTCTAATTTAAAAAATTCAAAATTCAAAAAGAGTTCTCCAGTTTGCAGTTTTTTTTATTTATTTCACCCTTTCTTTAAATTTTTGACATCACTGAAGTCTATAGGCTTAAATTAAAACCACCGACTAGCTGAGCCAAGAAGATTTTCATTAAAATTTGTTGGCATTACTTCAAGACTGGTTTACAAGCTTTTACATATTAAATTGTAACTGACCTTGAAAGCCATTTAAATAACCCTCTATTTATGGCCAATTTCATCGCAGACATAAATGAAATTTGTTCACTTTTCTCAGTGCAATGAACCCAACAATTTAAATATTTTAGATAAAAATTTAGAAAAATACAAAATCATATCAAAAATAAAAACAATTTAAACTTTGGTTAGATATTTGTTTGTTTTTTTAAAGAAGAAATGCCACAACAACAATAGAAAAAAAAAAAAAAACAAATAAAAGTCCCTACAAAAAAAAAACGATGCACTCACTCCTCCCAACATCACCTTGCGCATTGCAATGGTAATGAACGCATTTGTCTTTTTGTCCGCCGGAACTTATGTCTGCACACAGTGGCGATAAGGAGCCAACAAACAACAACAAAAATGTGATGAAGATTAAGTAAATATATTTTATTTTTTGAAACACGACATTTGATATCTAATTTTTTTTTTATGAAGTAGAGTCCAAAGTCTTAGTTGAGCGACTTTTTTTTCAAAACTTTGGTAACAAAACCAGTATTAAAAAAATTCTCTAAAGAACTCAAAAAATTCTTTAGAAAATTACAAAAGTATAAAAAGGCGCCTAAAAAGGACCTTTAAAATTATATTTTTAGAAAAAAATACATCTAAATTTTTTTTGAACTTTTTTATATTTTTGGAAAGAATTCATCTAATTTTTTTTTAAATAGCATTTAATAAAATATATTTTTTAAAAAAACTTGAGAAAAATGATTTCCATACAATATTTTTTTAAAAAATTAAAAAAAACAATTTTAGCCTTTAAACAGCATTTAAAAAAAATAATTAATTTTAAATTCTTAAAAATATTAAAAAAATCCCTTTTTTTCTGCAGTTACATGAAGGGGTGGGTATTCCATATTCACAACAGATATTGTGTTGATTGAAAAATTGGTATGAAATTGAATTGAAAAACGAAAAAATGCTTCTATTAATCTTTTTTTTTAATTTTAACAAAAAAATTGAAAAATTCCATGATTTAAAAAAAAAATTAGAAAAAAATACATCTAATTTTTTTTTTTCAAGAAAAAAATTGAATTTTTTTATATTTTTAGAAAAAAATCATCTAATTTTTTCAAAAAATAGCATTTAAAAAAGTATATATTTTTTTAAAAAATTGAGAGAAATTATTTCCATAATTTTTTTTTGAAAAATTCAAAAAAATGATTTTAGCCTTTAAACAGCATTTTTATTAAAAAAATAATAATAATAAATTTTAAATTCTTAAAAATATTAAAAAATCCCTTTTAGTCTGGAGGTACCTGAAGGGGTGGGTATTCCATATTCACAACAGGTATTGTGTTGATAGAAAAATTGGTACGAAATTTAATAGAAAAACGAAAACGAAATTATTTTTTTTTTAAATTTAACAAAAAAAATTGAAAATTCCATGATTTAAGAAAAAAAAAAAAGAAGTTTAGCCTTTAAACAGTATTTTTTATAATGAAGAAAAAAATAATAAAATTTAAATTCTTAAAAATTTAAAAAAAAAACATAATACCCATAAAATATTTTTTTTAATTAAAAAAATATATTTTAATTTTTTGTTGGTAGAAATATTGGAATATGTGAAGTTTAGAGAGGATCGAATGCTTATTTCGCATTGTATGGGCTTCTTAGTTATTCAGAAATGTTACCCCTTTGTGGGAAGATACCAGATTTTTGTCTTGATAGAAATATTAGGATGTGTGAAATTTGAAGAAAATAAACTGTTTATTTCGATTTTTATGTGAGTTATAGTTATTTAAAATTGTGATCCGTTATGGGGGAGATACTTAAAGAAATAGTCCGATATGTCCCGTCTTTACTCTAGGTATTGTGTTGAAAGAAATATTGGCATATGCCTTGTATGAAAGAGATCGGATGCTCATTTCGCGTTTTATGACCTCCAAGGTTATTAAAAAATTTTGATCGTTTGTGGGGGAGGTACCAGAAGGAGTGCAGATTCTATCTTCTCATTTAATCTTGTGTTGATAGAAATATGGGAAATTTGATCGGACTCATATTTCACATTTTATAAGAGTTAGAATTTTTCAAAATTTTGACCCTTTGTGGGGGGAGTACTTGATGTAGTCAGCCGATATCATCCATTCTCACACTTGACCTAGCACTGATAAATATATTGCGATTTGCAAAATTTGCACAAAATTATATGATCTCTTCTTGTTCTATGAGTTAAATTATTTTCTGTGCGAAATGTTGAACTTCTGTGGAGGAGGAGCCCTTCTCTAACTCGATCTAACTTTGATAATAATATTGCGCTATACCAAGTTTAAATCAAATCGGATACTCCCTTCGAGAGTTATCGTGTGCACCAGCTAGACAGACAGACAACCCTAAACCGATTCCAAAAGTCCTGGATTTGGTACAAAGAGACCTAGGGGTTATAATAGTTATTTTGATAAGGCCCGTTTTGGTCGTATCCAATGATATATGTCCTCTGTAGCAACAGGGCCGAGGTTGGCTTGAAAACACGTTTGTGGATCGGATGTCTCTATTTTTTTTTTTTTCAAAAAGTTCGCAATTGAGGCAAAAATATTTTGAAAAATTAACATTGGATCCACTTTGAAATATATTCTTAAAAATACACATTCTTAGGTGAACATATATTTGTTAAAAAATTTTGGTAAAAATAATCTTTTTTTTTTTTTGAAAGGTATTCCATGAAATTGAAAGAAAATATACCCTGACACCAATTTTTATAGTCTCTCAGAAAAAGGGGGAAAAAAGTCTCCAAAACTAGTAATGTTTATAGAATAAATCTCCAAATTGTATGGCATTGTTTTCCGCAAAGTGTATGCCTCAATAGCCCCTTCCCAATCATCCTGATGCAATTACCTTATTGCCTAATAAATGTATTAATGTTTTTTTTTCTTCACTATCTTTGGTTCATCTTGTGACAGATTTGAGGTTTGTTTACCTGCCCAAAATCTAAAATGTTGTGTTTAAAAGATTTAATCTTAGAAAAGAACATAAAAAGATGGATTTAATTTTATCTATGAAATCCCACAGTTTCTTTTATGGCCATAATATTTTTAAGAGTATTATAAACTGCACATGAACCAACAATTGTAAAAACATTTATTGGGTAATTAGTCAATGTTTTTGGAAAATAGATTTGTTGAAAAAACATAAAAATATTTAAGACGTACTCGTATACTCTCTTAATCCTTCAGGTGTTGTTTCTTATTTTATTTATTTATTTATTTATTTATTTTTTTATCGTAAATGTCAGTCAATAATCCAAAGTCAATGGTAGGCTATTCCAACTTTAACTTTCTTCTTATTGACTTTAACTCTTTTATTTGGATCTACTGCACTTATTTCCAGTCTGGATTTTTTTTTTATAATTTTAATTTTATTTACATTTAATTGTTATTTTTCACTTCGAAATTATTTTAAACTCCCATTATCCTTTTATCCACATCTTATATTTTCCGATTTATCCTCTCCGTTTTTCCAAACAATATTGTTTTTTTTTCGAATTTTACGCTTTTATAAAAAATCCGCTTAACTATCGTATCCCGATCAGAAGAACTCTTCAACTGAATTGTGGAAAATGATAACGAACATTTCAACATGTCGTCGTTTCATCTTCAACGCGACGTCTGATATTATGCTGCAGCTGCTGGCTGGCGCTTCAAACACTCACCTCGCAGCATCGTAGTAATTCCGAAATCAGAGCTACTGTCTGTTCCTAATCTACAGTTGTGTGCATTGTTGTTGTTGCTGATGTGATCTGAAGCGATGAGTTGAGATATCAAGCAAAAAAAATGTTTGACATAGGTACCGGCATACCGGCGTATGAAAGCGACGTTTAGGTGTATTCCGCGGTACAGTGGAACCTGTGTGGGAGAGACAAAAATAGATTTTCATAGATTTCAAAAATAAACGAATTCTTATTTCCTCCTCTCCCTTTCTACAATCTAAAGAAATCGTTAAGTTCTTATGAACAAGGGTTCTGAGTTTAATGAACTCTCTGAGATCTTAACTTTTTGACCCCATACTAATACCCCCAGAACATAAAAAACCTCTGATTTTTTTAGGAACTCTTAATGATATTAGGAACTCTTTCAGTGAACTCTCACAGAATCGAGTTCTTAAAACCTGAGTACGTTCTTTGGAGCTAATAGGTTCTTATGGACTCTCTGAGTTCTTATTGACTCTCTGAGTTCTTATGGTCTCTGTAAGTTATTGTAAATTACTCTTCTTACGAATTCTTACAGTTTTCAGAACTCTCTGTATTTTATTTGGTGTCCATCGGAATTGCAATTCTCGAATTTCGAAAAAAAAGAAATTAGTGCTGAATTCAATTCAATTGTGCCGATATTTTTATTTTGTTTTGAAATTCAAAAAAATATTCTGAGACATTCGAAAAAAGATCTTTCCGAAAAAATCTGAGAGAATTGCAATTTTCGAATCTCGAAAAAATTAAACTTGTGTTGAATTGTAATCAGTGTCTCTTACCCAATTCGAAAAACGACTATTTCGAAAGTGTGCCAGACTTACAATTTTCGAATTTCAAAAAACTAAATTTTTTTCTGGGTTGTGCCATCTTGTGCCGTTTATTTTTTCTCAATATCTTTAACGGCTATCGAGATATAAAAATTTCATAAAAAAAAATATTTTTCAGAAAAATCGGACCAAAAATTGTACTAAGAGAGCACAACTCACAACAATTTATCGCATCTCGATATTTGAACTTTTACAAAAATTTCAACGATTTTTTTGAAAATACTGTTTTTTTTTCGAAATTGACATATCTTCGAGATTCGAAAATTGCAATTCTGGAATACTTTTGAAATTATCGTTTTCTTTTCGAATTTGACAAAAGATAACGAACAAATGTTAACGGAACAAATGAGTACAAACCTAATAGAATTTATAACAACTTTTTGAAATTCGAAATTTCGAATTTCGATAATTGCAATTCCAACGGACACCACATTAAAAACTCCAGCAATTCTTATGAAATCCCTCGGAACTCTTTGACTTTTGATAAATTCCATGAGTCCTTATGACCTCTCCAAGTCCATTTGAGCTCAATGTGTTCGTAGGAACTCCCTGAATTCTTAAGAAATCTCTGAGTTCGTATGAACTTTGTGAGTCTCCATAATTTGTCATATTCTATGTTTTTATGTCTCTCTGAGTTCTTACGGACTCTCAACGCTCTTATAAACTCTCTAGGTTTTTATGAACCTTCTGAGTTATAAATATTTAAAAACTCTACGAAATCCTAAAAAATATTGGATTTGCTAGGAATTCCGAAAATCCCTAACTATAAAATCCAATGGAATATTTCACACTGTCCTAATTGTAGTCCAACACGACTTTAATAAATCTCATATCTGTGTCAAATTCATTCACATTTTTTGTTGCTATTTTTCTTTTTTAATCCGACAAATCTACAAAAAAGATTACAAATCTTCGATGCAGACACATTTAATTGGTTAAACAATATGTCCATGTTCTAAAAAACACCAGAGCACGAGACCAACAATTAGACATACAATCAGACAAATTGGTACATAAATTTGGTACATTAGGGTGACTTAACCTCAAAATTGAGGAAGAATATTTCGCGGAAGGAATTTTCAGGATACAAAAGTTAGTTTTGAAAAGATGAAGAGAGAGAGAGAGAGAAAGAAAAGTGTGTGAAAAAGTGTTTATGTGGGGGCAGTGCTAGAACAAAACTTAAGGGAGTGCGAGACATCTCAGGTTTTCTACTCTCTGATCACATTTTATGTCAATAGAACATGAAGAGAAAAAAGAGATAATTTAAGAGAAAATTAAAATGCTGTTTTTCTTTATATTTTACGGTTCTATTTAATTGTTTTTAAACACGAATGTTTGCCAAAATAATTTATAAAACATATGGATACAAAATATTTGTATAAATAATGACTTAACACTGTTTTGTTCTTGATTTAAATAATCAAAGAGAAATTTGACTGAAAAGAGATATTTCTTTTTGAGCACCCCTGATAGTGTTGATTGTGAGTGTTGAGAGAGTTACACTCATTTTAAGCACTCGCGCCTACATTTTGCCTGGCCCTGATTTAGTGAATTCGTCAATATTTAATAAATATGGGCTGTTAGAAGATTGTCAGTAGATTTTTGGACGTTCCACTATTGTGGTTCTCGGAATGTCCTGAATTTCGTATGTGGATCAAAGGTATCTACAAAAAGTGAAATAGAGAGAATGAGAGTCATAGAAATGTAGTTTACTTATTTTTAGAGCAAATGTTAAATATTTTATAGATTTTTAATCATTTTTTTTTGCCAAGCCGACCTAATGTCCATTTTCCATTTGGCAGATAGCCGGCATTAAATATTTACAACAATTGCACCCTTTTTCGGTTTGTTTGATAATTTAGAAATAGAAAAAAGAAACGAGATTAAAAGCATGCGTTCGCTGGCAGCGGTAACATAACTTGTCTGTTCACAATGATACAGGTTGACCTCGCTATAAATAATTTGCCAATTGAGTGAGTTCTTTGGGAATGCAATGGAACTCCGTAAAACTTGAGGAGCTTTATGAGCTTTTAGGAACTCAATTTGGTATCAGAAGCTACTTTTCTTTTAAGGAGCGTTGTAGGAACTGTTATGAGAATTTCCAAACTCCATGGGTTCCAAGGTCTCTTTGGAACTAACTGGCTGGTGCACACGATAACTCTCGAAGGGAGTATCCGATTTGGTCCAAATTTGGTACATCGTAATATTATTGTCAATCTTAAATCGAGTTCGGAGATGGGCAATATCCTTCTGGTACCTCCCCCACAAAAGGTCGAAATTTTAAAAATATATATTTTCTGCACATAAAGAGGAACGATAATCCGATTTTGCTACAACTTTGCAAATCCTAAAATTTGCGTCAGAGCTTGGTCAGGTGCGAAAATGGACAATATCGATCCACTCCATCAAGTACCTCCATCACAATCAAGTACCTCCATTGAATAATTTTAACTCTAATAAAATGTGATATAAAAGTCCGATTGTCTTCAAATTACACACATCACAATTAATCCAAAGTCTGGTGTGAAGATGGAGTATTTTGGTCCACTCCTTCTGGGTCAAAATTTTGAATAACTAAAACGATCATAAATCCGAAATAAGAATCCAATTATTTTCATATTTCCCCCATCCCATTTTTTCTACTACCACAACATTTGCTGTGAAGATGGGATATATCGGTTTAATCCTTCTGGTACCTCCCCTTCAAAGGGTCAAAATTTTGAATATCTACCGATTCCATTAATACTTGGTACATTTCAATATTTTCATCAACAAAAGATCTGTTGTGAATATGGTAGAGATGGAACCATTCCTTCTGGTACCTCCCCCACAAAAGGGTCAACATTTTGAATAACCAAAACGATAATAAAATGTGAAATAAGCATCCGATTCTCTTCATATTTCACCCATCCCATTTTTTCTACTACCACAAGATTTGCTGTGAAGATGGGATATATCGGTATACTCCTTCTGGTACCTTCCCCACAAAGGTTCAAAATTTTGAATATCCATGAAGCTCATAAATTAAATTAAAACCTTGAAATTAAAATCCGAATCCATTCATACTTGGTACATCTCAATATTTCCATCAACACAAGATCTGTTATAAAGATGGTAGAGATTGGACCATTTCCTCTGGTACCTCCCCCACAAAGGGCAAAAATTTTGAATAATCAAAACGATCAAAAATCCGAAATAAGAATCCGGTTCTCTTCATATTTCACACATCCCATTATTTCTACTAACACAAGATTTGCTGTGAAGCTGGGATATATCAGTTTACTGCTTCTGGCATTTCCGCTACAAAGGGTCTCTTTACACCGCCAAGTGTTCCTTAAGCTATATTAATTTTTAGAAATTTTTTTGGAACTCGATGAGGCGATTCAATATTTTATAGGAATAACATTAGATCCGGACAACTTTAAGGTATTTTTAGGAGTTTTGTAAACTATGTAGCGTCCAGAGAATTGAAAGCAACTCCATGAGTTCGTAGGAAATCCATAAGGTCTGCTTGAGTCTTCATTTCCAATGAAAGGCAATGATATTTTAGAATTCTTGCCATTATGAAAATGCAAATAGTATCCCTTGTATGACTAAACTCATAAATCTCCCTACCTAGCTCACAATTGAGTAATGTGACGAGAGCAAGAGAGGGAGAGAAGAGATAAAGAAAACACATCCATTATTGTTGCTTTGAAAAGGTTGCACATAAATCAAAGTTTATTAATTTTCAACAATTTATATTATTAAAGCTCGTCCACACACACAAACATACATACAAACAAAGATATTACAATACATTACACCCCCACACAAAGAGACATCAATAAATCATGCCGTAATGAAAACTCTCAGCTCTCTCAACATGACATTTTTTTACAAATTGTTGGCCAGTTAAGTTTCATATTTTCTAACATTGATGGCAATTCGACGTTTACGCTTACGCTGGCTGGTGTAGTGATGGAAATTTTCACTATAATTTTCATAGTTTTCACTCAAAGGCGGATCACAATTTAATTTGGTATGGGAATTTACATGCATGGCTCTGGAAAGAGAGAGGTAGGGGGAGAGAGAGAAAGTGAGAAAAGGCTATTAATTCATTGCAGAGAGAATAAGAAAAAACGTTAGAAAGCCAATGAAATGAGAGAAGGGAAATAAAAGAAGACATTTTGTCGATCATTCCTCTACAGAATGGGCGGGAATTATCAATCTAAAGGCTCAATTCTTGTTCTACGAAAATGTGAAAAAAGGGTTATATCAGAACCTGCAAGAATCTACTAATTTTGCATTTTTTTTCGATATCATAGAGGGAAAATCGGTTATCGTAGTAAAAGCTTTTACATTCTTGCTGTTCTGGAACAGAACAGAAAATTTCCATTGAAAAGAAAAATGATCCAGTGTCCAGGTTTCACAAATGCTACGGTTCTAGAGTTGCTATAACTGGTACTGAATTATGTATTTCTTGACAGAAATGGAGAGAGAACAATTCTTTATATGAGTTTTCTCCCAAAATCTCACATTTAAACTAGTAAGGAAACCTCAAGAGTCGGGCGGGGCCGACGATACCCTTCACCACTGTGCATATTTAGCAGAGCTCCCGTAACAAAAAGAAATGGAGAGAGAACAATTCTTTATATGAGTTTTCTCCCAAAATCTCACATTTAAACTAGTGCATATTTAGCAGAGCTCCCGTAACAAAAGAGTTTATTTGAAGTAGATCATACGACCTATCAACCTTTGGCTTTAGAGCAGTTATAATTTGATTTCAGAGATAACTAATATATGGGAGGTATACCCAATTCTGAATCGATTTTCACTAAATTTGATTCGGATACATTTTTTTTGTTTTATACCAAATAACATTGCTATAGAATGCATGATATCACTTCGAGAAGAATTATTTAAAAAATATTCGGATGTACAAAAATTCAGGACATTTGAAGTAAAATTGGCCATTTTGTGCACAATTAACCCGAAATCGGTTGAAGATATATATGGGAGCTATATGCAAGTCTGAACCGATCTTGATAAAATTTGGCAGAGGTATTTCTTGGCTGTATCTGATATCTGGTATCAATTATCATTGTTGTCGAATGCATATTACGAATGTGAGGGACTTAAACATCAAATCGGATGAAACACATTCATGGAAGCTATAGCTATAGCTGAACCGATTTTCTCCAAATTTGATACATTCGTTCGGATGTACCAAAATTCAGGTCATTTGGACTGATATTGGCAATTTGGTGCACAATTAACTCGAAATAGGTTCAAGATATATATGGGAGCTATGTCCAAATCTGAACCGAACTTGATAATATTTGACAGAGGTATTTCTGGGTTGTATCTGATATCTGGTACCAAATATCATTACTGTCGAATGCCTTATTTTGAACCAATTTTCACCAAATTTGAAGTACTTGCTTCTAGACTAAATTCGTTCGGATGTACCAAAATTCAGGTCATTTGAACTGATATTGGCCATTTGGCGCACAATTAATCCGAAATCGATTGAAGATATATATGGGAGCTATATCTAAATCCGATTATCACCAATTTCAATAGGGTACGTCCTTGGGCCAAATAAATATTGTTTGGAAAATTTAATCTCAATCGGATAATAAATGCGACCTGCATTTTTTTCAGAAAAATACATGGACAGACGGTCGGACGGAGTGACTGACATGTATAAATCGACTCAGAATGTGATTCTATGAAAATCCTCAAAAGTAACTATGGGTCTATAACGCTTCCTTCTCCATGTTACAAAGAAATTCACAAATACATAATACCCTTACCACTATGTGGTGTAGGGCCGAGGCTGAAAAATACATTTTAATATCAACGGTATCTTTGACTTTATAATGTTTTTTCTCCATTTAGGGGAGAAATGCAACATCATTTTCTCTTTCTTTTCTCTCATTTTTTCCCAACATATCAGTTTTGAGATCAAACTGTATGTTGGCACCATTGACTTGTTTTGAAAGCTTTATGGTACTCTAACGGAAAACTTTTACAGCTTTTAATATTTTTGCAAAGCAAAAATATATTTCAAACCAATTTCTACACTTCTCGTTTTTAAGAGATAATAAAACTGTCTATTACTTTAAACCTTGTTAAGAACCCATAAAGCTTTCAAGGCATTAACTTAACTTTATCATAAAAGCTTACGTGGTTTCCGTGGTTTTTCATAAACTGTTATAAAATATGTTTCTTTAAAAATATATCGTTTTGTATAAAAGTTTTCCGTTATCGTGTCCAATTTTCGTATTGCGTAAGAAAAGCACTTTGATAATGTTGCTCATAAATTTTTCTAAAAAACAAAAAACTTTCAAAGTATTGGTGTTTCCCAAAGAAAAGCTCTTCACAAAAGCTTACATGGTCTGCTTCAAATGGGCAATATCCTCTTCGAGTCGACCGATTTTCTCCTCCTGCTGTACCCTCAACAGCTGACAACGTTCGTTGCTCTCCTCCAAAAGTTTAATCATGTGTTCCTGATTGGAGAGTTCCACTTGTTTGTCATTGATATTTGTGTAAAGATTTTGAAATTCCTCCGTCTTGACGCGCAAGTCATTTGTGAGCTGCGGCGAAGGGGGATTAGATCTCATAATATCGGAAGCTACTGAAATCTCCGTACCTGATTAATGGTACTGTTCTTTTCACCCATCTGGGCCATAAACTCCTCCAGCTGAATCCGTTGACTGGTTTCGTTCGTCTGCAGCGAATTGATTAAATCGCTTCTTATGTCGAGTAGCTGTTGATCTCTTTGTATTTGTTCTTCCAGCTTGGTTATGTTATATTGAGCTTTGGATAATTCCATTTTGAGTTTTTGAATTTCACGACATTTCTCCGTTTCCGATTGGCGTAGTTTTGCGAGCTAACGCAACGAGTGAAAGGGGAGTGCGAGAGAGAGGAAGAGAGCAAAATAATTTAAAAACAAGGAACACTCATAGAGGACCTGTTGTTCTTCTCCTAGAAGACCAGATGGTCTTGAGAAGACCACCTGGTCTTCTATGAGAACTGGTCTTATGAGAAGACCAACTGGTCTCCTATGAGAAGACCAATTGAGACCAACTACTCTTCCAGGAGAAGACCAACTTCTCTTCCAGGAGAAGACCAACTGCTCTTCCAGGAGAAGACCAACTGCTCTTCTATGAGAAGACCAACTGCTCTTTCAGGAAACTTCCAACTGGTCCTCCAAGAATATACCAAGGGAAGACCAATTAATCTGTAAAGAGAAGACCAACTGGTCCTCAAGGAGATAACTGTATGCCCTTCTCTGAGTAGAGACGTTTGCCCCCATTTGGAGAAAATATTTTCCGTTTTCTTTTCATTACCTCCATTTGATTATCCTTGGCATTTTCTAATTTTGACTTGTCCAGCATTTCATCTTTAACCTTAAGCTGTTCCCGGAGAGACCTTTTGGGATAAAAGCTACATTGAAAAAAATTAGAAACAACGATGTGGCATATTATTTACTTTATTTCCTCTTGGGTCTCCTGGTAGCGGATCAACATTTCTTTACTAGAATTCAGTTCCTGGAAACCCGAAAAAATATGTCCATAACTTAAATTTACAAACTAATTCACAATACCTCTTTCAAATTTCGTTTATGTTCTTCCAATGAAGATTTGTCCTCTTCCAAACATTTAATTGTATCCCTTAGTTTCTGAATTTCTTCAGAATTTTCCGAGATATTTTGTTGTTCCACCATAAGTTGTAGTTTCTGTAATTCCTCCCCCATGGCCTTAAGGGTAACTGTTTTGTTCTGATTTTCATTTATCTCGTTGATCAATTGCTGCTGAAGCAACATGAAATTCTTTTGCATGGCATTTGTACTGGAAAGAGAATAAATGAGTTTTATGGAATTTCAGAGAGAGAGAGAGATAAAGAGAGAGAAAGAAATCCTTACCTCTCTTGGTTTTTGCGAAGGCTTTCCTTTAAGGTATTGATTTCTTCTTGTTTTTCCACGTCCAGAGACTGAAGTTGGGATTTAAGAAAAGCTCTTTGATTCTCGGAATTTTGGAGTCTATTTTCTAACTGTGAAACAGAAAAAGAGCGGTGCTGGGATGCATAGTTTAGGTCCTAGTTAATTTTTCGACCATACCTCTCTCATGGCACTTTCTCTTTGGGCTATTTCCGCTATCTTGGAATTGAATTGATTTTTCAAGGCGACTAAATCTTCGTCGTGTTTTTTGCTAAGTTCCAGGGATTTTGTTTCAGCGGCTGCCAGAGTTGCTTTGCATTCCTAAAAAGGTAAGAGTCCGAGAATACGAACTCATTACAAATCGTATTATGAAGCCATTATTTTAACAAGGACAGGCCACTTTGCGAAATAAGTAGTTATTCCTGGGCCTCAAATAAGCTGATAAATAAGTAGTTATTATTCGGCTACTACTAAAAAAGTTCTACTACCTATTTCTGGGCAAGGTATAACTATTGACTTCGAGTGACATATCCTTGTTAAAATAATGGGTTAGTAATCAGATTGGTAATGAGTTTTCTGAAGGGGTATACAATTAAATACTAAGGGTAGCAATTTCGACCGGGTCGAACTTCTAATACCCTCCACCAATTGGAACGAATGTGTCAATTTTCAAAAAAAAAAAAATCCGTTAAAAGTTCTGTTAAAATCTTAAAAATACCGAATGTAGCTATTTTTTGGGGTCTATACGATAATGTGGACCTGCAAAAGCAACTTTTGTTATTAGCCATTACAATATTCAAATGCGAAACTTGGAAAAAATCGATGAATAATGTAGCTAAAATCATCAAAATTCCGAATATGGGGAGGTACTATTATATGGGGGCTATACGAAGGCGTGGACAATTTTTTGCCATAGGCTGTACTATCCATTACGAACTTCAAATACCAAATTTGAAACAATTTCGGTGAATAATGTCGCTAAAATTATCAAAATACCGAATATCGGGAGGTACCGATATAGGGGGCTTATACGAGGATGTGGACCTGCACAGACAATTTTTTTGTCTTAGGCTGTTGTATTCATTGCGAACTTCAAATACCAAATTTGAAAAAATTCCAGTAAATAATGTCGCTAAAATCACCCAAAAATCCGAATATCGGGAGGTATCGTTATATGGGAGCTATACCAAAACGTGGACCTACATGGCCCATTTTCAATATCAACAGTCCTGCAGAAATAATAATACATTTAGAGCAAAATTTTATCAACCTACTTCATTTCGTTCGGAAGCTAGAGTGATTTCCACAGACGGACAGACGAACGGAAGACATTTTCGTTGAAGACATTTTCTTTGCATGGACCTTACCTCTAGTTCCTGTTTCAAATATTCGACTTCCGAGTCCGGTAACGGCTTCTCCTTATAGGACTTACATAAATCATCGATGTAGTCAAACAAAGCCTTGGTATTGGAATCCTGCAAAAAAAATATCCTCTTACAATTTATTTTCAAAATTATGGTATTTTCTCAATTCCTAATACCTGTAGCTGGCGTATTTTCTCCTGGCTGTTGGAATTTTCATTTTCCATGGAATTCCCCAACAGTTGTGCAAAACTTTCATTCATATATTTCAAGATTTTCGCCTTGAAATCATTGACCGAATTGGAGGCTAATGGGTGGGGAATTTTTAAGGTTATACTTTTTCCTGGGCCAAGAATTTTAAACTTACGCAGTTCCGGAAGTCCTTTTTCCTTATCTTTGATTAAAAGCTTACATTCACCATTCTGATGCACCACACTAACAAAACGATATTCAAAGCTTTTATCAGGATCAGCTTGGATTTTTGTAAGAAATTCACTCTGTAGGTCCGTCAACTTCTTCTCCAAGGCTTGGGGGGAATTTTGATCACCCGCTGTGGAGGTGGTTTTGCGTAAATTTGTTTTTTGATTTCCGGCCATGGAAATGCTGGCACGGGTTTGATTACTTCCTGAAAGGAGAAAAACTTGCCTATTTTAGACTCCAGATGATGAGAAGACATCCCTACCACCTCGATTGCCATTAATTTTCGAAGTCACAGCATTTGGAGGTCGATGGCTTTGAGCTTTTTCATTGGCCGTATTGGTTGCTAAACTTGTTTTCGATGCGGAATTGAAGGATTTCTTTTCAAAATCATCTTTTTTCGACATCAAACTCATTCTTGATTTGCTGACCGGGGTTGGAGATCTTGGCATTATGGCTGGGGGTGATTTTGTTAATGAATTTCTTTTAGAATCACTAGAGGGAGTTGTTGGCCTCGAATTTTGGGATGGCGGGCATGTTTGATTTGCAGTTTTGCCCTTTAAGCTTAACACTTTAGACTAAGAGGAGAGAATTTGAAAAAAAAAGAAAAATGGCGTATTCAAAAACTTAGTACCGTTGCTTTGATAGCTGGAATTTTGGAGGCTGGATTTGTGATCGACATCTGAATGGAGAATATGTGAATTGGAAACATATCATAAATGTATCTTCATATTCCGGAGAAAGCAACTTACATTTCTTCCTTTAGCTTTTATGGCTTGATTGGTTGCAGCTTTTGCCGACCCTACCGAGACTTGCTGGACCATTTTCTTGCCATCACCCTCAAATTTGGTTTGCTTTCCGGGAGCTTCCTCTGGAACTAAATGCAAAATGCACAAAAGTTTTTGGAAAAAATCGGAAATTTTTTATCTAACCTGTAGCCATTTTCTCAAGACTCATAGAACTGGGAGCTTTTTCCATTATTTTTAGTAAAATTTGGTGAAAAAATGTTACACAAAAAATTGGCGAATATTTTTTTCTCTCAAAGAACACGACACGAAAATAACAGGCGTTCAAATTTTAATTTTCACAAAACAAAAATTAAATACAAAAAACAAGAAAAAAAATATTTCTGCAAATAATTCTGAAAAATTAGTGTTGATACTGACTGCAAAGGCAAGGAAGGACTTGTTGAAATAAAAAAATAAAACAAGTTAAAAAGTATAAGTCATTTTTGCCGATAGATATATATATATATTCAGCCAATGTTGATTATTCAAATTGTTGATCCTCTATGGAGCAGGTTCTGAAGGAATGGCCTAATATTGTCCATTTCGTATCGGGCCTAAATAAGTACGATATAAAAATTTGCAACTTGCCAGGTATGATATATTTTTAGAAAAATCGCTGATTTTTTGCAGAAAATAGCAAAAATTTTATAGCAGAAAATAGTATTGAAAATGGTGACCCTTGGCGGGTTAGATACCAGAAGGAGTTCGCAGATTCCTATCATCTTCACAACAGATCTTGTGTTTATAAAAATATTGCGATGTGTGTAATTTTAAGAGTATCGGATGCTTATTTCGGATTTTATGATTATTTTTTTTCAAAATGTTAACCCTTTGTGGGGGAGGTACCAGAAGAAATGGTCCGATCTCCACCATCTTTATAACAGATCTTGTGTTGATGGAAATATTGAGATGTACCAAGTCTGAATGGAATCGAATGGTTATTTTGGGTTTTATGAGCTTCATTGACATTTAAAAGTTTGACACATTTGTGGGGGAGGTGCCAGAGGAGTGAACCGATATATATCTCTTTACACCAGACCTGGGGCTAAAAAAAAATATTGCAATGCGTGAAATATGAAGAGAATCGAATGCTTATTTCGGATTTAATGATCATTTTGATTATTCAAAATTTTAACCCTTTGTGGAGGAGGTACCAGAAGAAATGATCCGAACTCTACCATCTTTTAAAAAGATCTTGTGTTGATGGAAATATTGAGATGTGCCAAGTCTGAATGGTATCGAATGGTTATTTCGCGTCCACCCTGAAATGTTCGATGTTCATTCCAACAGAGTAAAAGTTCGCAAACTGTATTTCGATTAGTATAAGCTCTTCAGAGATCAGGGAATGTTCGCAAACTCACTACATCCTTCGTAACAACGTATAAGTCATTGTCAAGACGATATATGTTCCCAAGACCAACTAAAAGTTTAACAGCTCTCAATAGATTCCGCAGCTAGCTATAGGCACCTTAACTCATTGCAGGTTCCCTATTAAAGGCTCATCGATTCGCAAGTGGCTCACTGATGTATACTGAAGACTCATCTGCTTGAGTTGGACCAGTTTACTATAAGGTTCGCCAGTCCACAAAATAGGTTGGCTAGCTTACTACTGGTTAGTCAGTTCATCAAGAGTTCGCAAACTGAATATGAGTTATAACCTGTTCACCAAAAGTCCACCAGTAGGAGCTTGACGGGTCAGTATGAGTTTTGGAAGTCACTATGGGTTCACCAGCTCACTGTAGGTTAGATTTGAGTTCGCCAGCTCACTAAGAGTTCAAAACCTTTCTATGAGTTCAGCAGCCCAGTAGGCGTTTGACGGGAGTTTTGACTTCGCCTGCTCACTAAGAGTTCACCAGCTCGATATGACTTCGGCAGCCCAGTAGGAGCTTGACCAGAAGTTGCCAAATTAATATGAGTTCACCTACACACCAAGAGTTCAACAGATCGGTATGAGTTCGACAACCCAGAAGTATTTTGACGAGTCACTATGGTTTCGCTAGTTCAGTATGAGTTTGGGAGATCATTATGGGTTCACTAGCTCACGGTAGGTTAGATTTCAGTTCGCCTGCTCACTAAGAGTTCAACAGCTCGCTATGAGTTCGACAGCCCAGTGGGAGTTTGACCAGGAGTTGGAAGCCTAATATGAGTTTGCCTACTCACTAAGAGTTCACTAGCTCGGTATGAGTTCGGCAACCCAGTACGAGTTTGACGGCTCACTATGAGTTCACTAGTTCAGTATGAGTATGGAAGGTCATTATGGGTTCACTAGCTCACTATAGGCTAGATTTGAGTCCGCTAGCCCGATATGGGTTCGCGAGTTCACTATGAGCTAGTCAGCTCACTATGGGTTCGCCAGTCTAATGTTGGTTCGAAAGTTCACTAAAAAACGCCAGCTTACTCTGAGTTCACCAGCTGACTTTGACTACACCTACTATCTATGAATTCACCAGGTCACCATGAGTTCCCCAGGTTACTATAGGTTCACTAGCTCATTAAAAGTTCGACAGCTTAGTTCGCTATGGTTCAAACATGCCCATTGTAGGGCATTTCAAATTTTCTAAATTCCTGTGGTGGTGCTGCTGTTGTGAACGTGAAAGTGTAAACAAAAACTGCCAAGAAAATACCGGAACTAAAACCAACGACGCCATCAGCGCTCATCTGACACCGAGGGTGTCTGTAAAAGCATCCATATTTTGTTTTTTTTTTTTTCACACAAAACCCACAAACATGTGTCCAACTATTGGCTCCAGCCCCACGAGAGCGGATTATTCTCCTCTAAATGAGATGTAATGCTCAGCAGCCAGACGCCAATACAGCCGGACAGGCAGACATTCGGTTCACAATTCATTCAAACTTAACTGCAATGCATTTTCAGTTGACCGTTAACTATTGAGGATCCAACACGCGGAACGCGCATTCCACAACTAGCTGAATTTAACCGCAAACGTATAAGGGTACATGTGATAGAGAGTGTGTGTGGCTGTGTGTCTGGGCTCTGCCGGAGGGTGACTTGATCCCAAATACAAAAATATTAATATTAATTAATTCAATTGTAACGAACGAATTGAAATAATTGAACTGAGGAGCCATCACCGACGACATCTATATTTGGAGACACAGAGGCGATCGACAGCCAGCCAAATACAAAAAAATAGTATTATTATTGTTGTTGTTATTAGTGAGAAGACGCAATAATTATTGGAATTTTCATAATTTCACAATTTCCAGAATCCATAGAAGTGAGTAATTCGAAAAAAAAAAATTGGAAAACAAAAAAAATAGAAAACAATCAAACTATATTTGTCCGGTGATAACCTGGCCATTGGGGGCCCCTAACAACAGCACGGAGTGACGTTTTGTGTTTTACAACAACATTTGTTTGTCTAGTCTGAGATTATTCCGCTGACACTTTGGACTAATTGGCGTTCAGCAAGTGATTTGTAGTTTAAAAAAATAAATAATAAGTCAGGTTGGAAAACGGATATTGAACCAGCGGGGCGACGAACTTGGTGTGATGTGAAGAACTTGCATAGAGAGATCCTTAAGTGGGAAAGGGAGAGAGAGAGAGAAAAGGAGATCTCCTGGACCCTGCGGTGAGTTTTTGAATTTATAAAAATCAGGAGAAAGCTTCCGATTCCAAAGAGAACTTTTTGTTGAACATTGGCGATCTTATATAAAGCTGTCAATCTCATAGAGAACCAATGAGCGATATTACATATACTGGCCGATATTACAGAGATCTATCAATTTTAAAGAGATCTGATATCGATATACCAATCTTACAGAGAACTCACGTTGTTCCAGAGACCTGAGAGTGTTTTAATACAGAACTGGTTATCTGCCAGTGATCCGGTGTTCGTACACATTCCTGGGGAACCTGTAGAGAGATGACGACCTTAAAGAGAGAAAAAATGATTTAGGAAAGCCCTGACATCGATCGAGGTACTGATCTTTCATAAAAATCACGTCCTTCCAGGAACTGGCGATTTTATAGAGAACTGGTTATTTGTCATTGATGTAGCGTTCGTACACATACCTGGGGAACCTTTAGAGAGCTGACGACCTTAAAAAAGAGAGGTAGTGATATTAAGAGAACCCTTACTCTTCAAGCGAGCCATCGATCTTATATGCAACAAGGGCTGGAGATTATACCGAGATCTAGAGATCTTAAACGGTGCCGGCGATCTCAGGAATATCAGGCATCTTCAATTATTTTTAAAATTGTGGCAGAGAGGGTTTGATAATACATAGAGCGGCCAATAATACAGAGAGCTGGGGATCTGGACGATGTAAAAGGGAGCTCCGGATTTGTTTGCAGAGATGTTTCTACATTACATAGAGCGGCCGACTGTACAGAGAGCTGGCGATCTTACACAGAAATCGATGTAAAATGGAGCTCGTGATTTTACAGAAATCTGGCAAGTTTAGAGAAAGCGGGCTATCTTATGGAGACTTGGTGGTATTGAGAAGGTCTAGCCATTTTAAGGAGAACTGATTTTCTTACAAAGAGTCGGCGAACTCACAGAGAGCTGGAGATGGAAATCTAAGAGATCTCGCTATTTTACAGGAGAGTGACGACCTCATAGAGAGAAGCTCTTTTAAGTGAGAGAGAGAGAGGGAGCTAGCGATATTAAAGAGTGCTAGCGATCTCAGACAGAGTATGTGATCCTACAGAGACCGAGGTATGCTACAAAGCTCTGGCGACCTTATAGAGAGTTTGCGATCCGAAAGCTAGCGACATTAAAGATCTGTGGATCACCAGCGATATCTGTCGATTTTGCACTAAGCGAGCGATTTTACACAATTCTGGCGGATTTCTATATGAAGAAAGCCAACGTATTTTTTTTATTTTGTAAAAATCGGGCGATCTGTACAAAAGCATGAAAATGTTCCTCTGCAACAAGCTGGGACAACTCGGCTTGAGCTGGCTAATTTCTCCGGATCTATTTTCGGACTGCATCATTAATTGTTTTGCTATTGAAGAATATTGGATTTCCGTTAGATTGTCATTAACATAACATTCACCATCAAAATTGATATTCATTTCAGGTCAGTCGTCATATTCTGCCATCCAACAATCAACGAAACACCATCCATTCATTCGAAGATCAGTAGCATCGCACACACCGACAAATTGTCGACAGCACATTGTGACAGTGAAAATGAATTGGCTGGCGTTGGCTATTTCCATATCGGCAACCCTGAATATTGCGTTGGCCTGTAATCGGGTGCCGTATGGGACAACGGCAGCCAAATCGCCGGTGGATGAAAGCTATGCCGTTGTTATTGCGGGTAATCCCCAGACATATATACCGGGACAGAAATATAATGGTGAGTTGGAAAAAGACCTTCCATTACAGATTATTTTCTAATAGCTCTCCTTACCCTTCCCCAGTCTCCTTGGTGGCCTCCAATGACCAGGTGTTCATTAGCTTCATGTTGGGCGTGGAATCTGAAAATGGCGGTGTCGATGCCATGGATGTGGTGGGCACCTTTGAAATAGCCGACCTGGCTGAAACCCGTTTCAGTCCACGCTGTGCCAATTTGGTGGAAAATACCAACACAAATGTCAAGCAACGTGTCGATGTGGTTTGGGTGGCGCCCGCAGCCACCGGCATGGGTTGTGTGCTGCTGAGAGCCACCGTCATACAACATCGTGATGTTTGGTTTATGGATGATGGATTTTTGACGAAAAAGTTATGCGAAGAGGAAATCGATGATATCGATAGTCAACCGACAATTGTCGATCCTTGCTGTGCCTGTGATGAGGCCAAATATGAGCTGACATTTGAGGGCAAGTGGTCACGGCATACGCATCCCAAGGATTTCCCGGCGAATAGTTGGCGTACAAGATTTAGTGATATTATTGGGGCTTCCCATACCGTCGACTATCGTTTCTGGCAGTATGGTGAGCTGGCCAGTGAGGGTTTGAGGGAAATTGCCGAACATGGCTCCACAAGGACTTTGGAAACGGAACTCAAGGATAAGGTAAAATAAAATCTCTTAAAACAATCTTCAAAACTTCATTCTCTTCATCTTTACAGAGCGATCAAATCCGCACGATTATCAAGGCCCGAGGCATAGCCTATCCCGATGTGACGGGAAAAACTCATGCCGTGTTTCGTGTCGATTCCCAGCATCATTTGATATCCTTTGTGTCCATGATCGATCCCTCACCCGATTGGATTGTGGGTGTTTCAGGACTGGAGTTGTGTCTGTCCAATTGCAGTTGGGTTGAGACCAAGGTCTATAATTTATATCCCTGGGATGTGGGCACCGATATGGGGCCTTCGTATATGGTAAGTTGAAAATGTTGAGGAAGATTTAATGACCCTCAATTGATTTGATTTCTAGTCAGCAGACCAGCCTCAAGTTCCGCCGGATGTGGTGCGGCGCATTAAATCCAATTCCCCCAATGATCCACGTTCTCCATTCTATGATAGCAGTGGGGCTCCAATGAAACCTCTGGCCACGGTGTATTTGAATCGACGCCGTTTGTATGAGAAGACCTGTGATAACACGGAATGTAAGTAGTCAGTTATTAGTTCCACTTATTATTAGAAGTTCCACTGTGAAAGAGGTGGGGTGGAACCGAAAGAGATGTGCAGAAATTAAAGAAAACTGGCTCACAGGTATTCAATTCGGGAATCGATAATGAGCTGTGGAATTGACAGTGAGCTGTGGAATTGACAGTGAGCTGTCGAACTTCAAAGTTTTAGAAAACCCCACCACCTTTGTTCAAAATCCCCTCAAACTCATTTGAGCCTTGGGCGCCATATTTCTTAAAACTCCCTTTTCCATCTTTTTCTCCAGCCGAAAACGAACCTATCGAATGTGCCACTCATCATTGGTCTGCCTGGGATGAATGCTCGGCCAAATGTGGTCCTGGCACACAATATCGTACCCGGGAATTTAAAAATCCCGCCGCTGCCCAGAGAGTACGCTGTCGCACCAGTTTGCGTCAGGAACAATCGTGTATGGGTCGCCAGTGTGAGGCAGAAAATGGTGATGTTGAGGAAACAGTGTATGCCCCGGCGCCCGATATGCCCGAGTGTGCCGTTTCTGATTGGGGTGAATGGTCGTCGTGTTCGGTGTCCTGTGGCAAGGGTTTTGAGATAAGGCGAAGGCGTTACCTGACCCGAGGGGCCAAAAAGAAGTGTCAGGTGAGAAGCTTTCTTTCAATTATTAAAGAATTATACTCATATTTCCGTTCCAGCCCATTCTCCGTTTAATTTTGGAGGAGAAACGAAGCTGTCGGGCCTCGGACTGTGGTGGTGACATTGGAGACAGCGATGATGGAGACAATGGTGGCGGTGATGCTGAGGACAATGAAGTTGATGGCACCCGATCCCTGTTTGGCAACATTGATGACAATATCCGTTATCGTGACCTGGAAAGCTATAGCCACCAATTGGACGATTATATACCGCCCGAATGTGGAGTGTCTCACTGGTCGGATTTCTCACCCTGTCTGGGACCCTGTGGTGGCAAGGGTACCAGTGAACGCCAACGTTTTGTTTGGAACAAAGACGAAGTATATGGTGTGCGCAATCCAAATCGCGACCCCTCCATAGATCCCTGTCGCCACATTAAACGCCGTGAAGTGGTCAGCTGCAATACCCTAAACTGTGATGCCATTGTGCCGCCGCAATGCTATGAGATTCTGAAGCCTAGCCATTGTCGCGACAGTGATGTGGCCAATTACTGGTATTACGATCACATGTCCGATCAGTGTGCCATCTTTTGGGCAGATAAATGTGATCGGAATCGCAACAAATACAAGTCGAAGGAAGAGTGTGAGGAGACGTGTCGCATGCCACGCAAGAAGATGGAAATGCAACAGGAGAACATAAGGGCCGATCCCATCGACTGTGTGGTCAGCAATTGGATGAGTCATGCTTGTAATGTAACCTGTGGTGAGGGTGCCCAGATCAAGACGCGCAAGGTGTTGCGTTCCCCAAAATATGGTGGCAAACCCTGTCCCAAACATCTGGTGAAAATTGAGAAATGTTATCAACGTTGCGATGACATCTATTCCGTGGGAGGTTATGTGCCACAAAACAATGAGGATCGCCGAAGACATCATAGCCATGTGAAATTGGAACCACCGCAGATCGAGGAAAAAGATGAATGCCGTTACTCCGAGTGGTCCGTGTGGACACCGTGTACTGCGACCTGTGGCGACAACTCATATCGCCAGAGGACACGAACATTGCTTAACATTGAAATGAGTTACAAATGCAAGGATCGTGTCATTGTGGAGAAGTGTAAAATGTTACCCTGTCAGCTGAATAATAATGAGGAGTAGGAGAAGTGTTTCCCGGAGAGGATGGGGAGGATTGATATAATGGCATTATTATTGTTTATACATATCTACGAATAAAAGAATAATTGTTAAATCAAAAATGAATTGATTTTCTGATTAAAATTAAAATTTAAGGGACAGATGGCGCTACTAGTCAGTGGAGAGACAAAGAACAATTTTAAGAGAGAGAGAAAGAGGGTAACTCTGCGTAAATAAACTAGACATTTTCTAAATTTAATAAAAAAAACCTGTTGATTCTGAATATGCTGTGGATTGGTGATAAGTGGGTCAAATGTTTTGAAAATAAATTTTGAATAAAAAAATATGGACTATAAATAAAATTGTGGCAAAGTTCCAGAGAAGTCTAGAAGGTCAGAAGTTGTATTTGGAGTAGGTCAAAATATGGGGTTTACACCTCCTCCAAATACAACTTCTGACCTTCTAGACTTCTCTGGAACTTTGCCACAATTTTATAGTCCATATTTTTTTATTCAAAATTTATTTTCAAAATGTTTGACCCACTTATCACAAATCTACAGCATATTCAGAATCAACAGATTGTATTTTTTTATTAAATTTAGATGCAACCAAATTAATAATAGAAACAACAATAAAAACAATTATGAGCTACTCAAATGAAACTATTCAATTCGCTTTGGGTCATTCACCCATTCCCCAGAGGCGGTACAATCATATTCGGAAATAATCAATCTAAGAGATGACAATAAAATAATTACGCCACCAACAAAACTAATTGGTGCGCGTGCCTCCAAAAGTCACACACACGCACACACAGAGACACTATCTCAATGGGCCAGGCTTTCCCACACAGTGTCTTGGAAGAAATTTACGCTCTTCGTTTCGCTGATGACTTTCAATCTTCAATTAATTGAACGGCGTCAAAACAAGAAAATTAGGCGATATCAGATTGCGGACATTTCATTGAGTGATTGAGTTGTCTTTTCGATTGCGTATCAAGAGGAAGGGAGAGAGAGCATGGGGAGCAGGGTTGTGGCTAGCATTCCTCATCTAGTCTCTTAAATGAAGATGACATAGTTTTTTCGTTTAATTGAATCAATAAACCAAATGCCGAACAAAACTATTAAAAAATTGAACTATTGAAGAATTCTCTTGGCGGCAGCGAATTTAGTTGGTTGTCGGTTTTCAAACGGTCGTGAGCTATAGATAAGTGGTATACGCAATCGAAGGACTTGAAAGTAATCAGAACATTTAGAAAAACAAAGAATATAAAAAAAAGGAATCGGATCAATTAGAAATGAATCCTTGTGGCATAATATTGTGGTGTCTATCGATATTCGCCGCGACGAGTGTTTGCTATTCGGCCTGCTATCGCACACCGCAAGGTGCCACCGGTGATCGTTCGCCCGTCGATGAGAATTATCAAATATTAATTGATGGCAACCCTTCGACATATCTACCCGGAAGAGAATATAATTGTAAGAGAGGAAGGATATGGCAATGGCAACAAACGATCGATATTTCAAAAAACCAATGGATTTTTTGAGGAGAAACTGAAGGACCAGGATAAACGTTTTATTGATAACCAGAAGGGAGATTTTATAAACGACCAGTGGACCACAAGTAGACTTTATGAGCGAGCTATAGGAAGCTTTTGAGACCTTTATAGAAGAAGTAACGGGAGAATTTATGGGCGATTTAATAGAAGCTTTATGGGAGAGCTCAAGGGGGACTTTACCCTTTTAAGAGTGTTAAAATGGTAGAATTTAATTTAAAGGCGAATTATAGAGAGCTTTTACAGGCGAATTAAAGAAAGCCCTTACAAGCGAATTAAAGGCAGCCTTGAAAGACGAATTAAATGGAGCCAATGAAGGCAAATTAAGTTGAGCCTTAAAGAGCAAATTAAAGGGAACCTTTAAAGGCAAATTAAGTGCAGCCTTAAAAGACTAATTAAAGAAAACCTTTAAAGGCGAATTAAATGGAGACAGAAAAGTTGAAATAAATGGAGCCTTTAAGTCGAATTAAAGGAAGCCATGAAAGACGAAATAAATGGAGCTTCTAAATGCGAATTAAATAAAGCCTTTAAAGGCGAATTAAATGGCAACTTTAAAGGCGAATTTAATAGAACCATAAAAGGCGAATTAAATGCAGCCTTCAAAGGCGAGTGAAGCAGCCTTTTAATAGGCTGGAGACTGTTAAAGGGAGCCTCTTTCATAATAGTAGGAATAAAGGGACACTCTTTCTTTATATGCGAGCTGAAGATAAACTATCTTTTACAGGCTAGCGGTAGGAAGTCTCTTTATAACATAGCTGAAGAGAGTATTTTTCTTTATAGGAAGATAAAAAGAAATCTTCTTTCGTTTGAGGGAGAGCCTTTTCGTAGGTAAGCTCAATGTGAGCATATTTACTATAATGAACTAAAGGGAGTCTGTTTATAGGGGAGTTTAATGAAAACCATTATAGGTGAGCTTATACAGACGAGATGAAGACAGCTGCTATAGGCTAGCTATGGCATCTGAAGGGAATTTCTGTAGCCATTGAAGGGTGTTTTTTTAGATGACATAAATGGGCTCTTTGTCGGCGAGCTGAATAGGGAGGAGTCGAGTTGAATGAGAAAGCTTCTTTACAAAAGTACTACTTGAGAGGTTCTTCATCAGCCAGCCAAACTAAGCTATTTAAAGGCAAGCTGAAGGAAACTTTATGAGCCTGCTATAGACAAGTTGAAAGAATCAAGTATAGAGGAGCTGGTGAGAATATATATAGACGAGCAGATGAAAGTTTTTATTAATGACCAATAGGGAATCTTTATAGACGACCAGTAGATGTCTTTATAGAAGTTATTTATAAAGTCATTTTAGACTACCCGAAGAAAGAACATCTAAAATGTCCATAGAGAAGCGGAAGGATAACTCCATATATAAACGTAGATCTTTGTAGACAACCCGAAAAAAATGTAGACGATCAGAGGCAATCAAAAGAAAGTCTTTATAGACGGCAGAAAGCAGTTAGAAGGCGGTCTCTCCAGAAAAGCCCAAGAGTATATTTACAAGCGAGCTCTGGGGATCATTATAGATAGTGCGGAAAGTACCCTTATGGTATCCTGAAGGAAGTCTTTAAAAGCATCCTGAAAGGAGTCTTGCTAGACTAGCTAAGGCAACCTGTATACAATTTCTTTAGGCGATGAACAGCAGATAGCCTTTATGGACAAACAGTAGAGCGTTTCTTTGGGCGAATTGGAGATAACCTAAATAAGGCTTTCCAGACGAGTTGTAAGGAGTCGTAAACAGCCTGAAATGAGTCTTTATACACGACCCGTCGAAATTTGACAGACTATAAGTTAGCAGAACGAAGTTTTCATAGACCACCGGAAGAGTGGGGGAATCTCTGTAGGTGATCTTAAGGGAATATATACAGGCTAGCCCTGGAGACTCTATAGGCGAGATCATGGGAGTCTTATAGCCAGTCTGAAAAAGGCCTTTATAGTCAAGCCATATACAAGGCAAGTCTATGGAAATCCCTTTATCTGGCCTTTGATGTCTTACTTCAGCTCGACCTCTCAAAGTGAGCCTCTATAGAAGGCCAGAGGAAAAACGTAATATACAACCTAAGGGGGTCTTCAAAGACGAGCTGAAAAGAGTCTATAGGCGGCCCAATAGTAGTCTTCATTAACGATTAGAAGGGATCTTCTGCAGCATATCCTCTTTTCCTTTATAACCTGAAGCCCAACTTATATCTTTCCTAGCAAGCTTAAAGACCCAGTTTGCGTTTTTAAAAACGAGTTGAAAAGAGCTTGAAAGATCTGAAAGAATCTTTTAAGATGAGGAGAAGGCGATCTGAAGTACCGCGATCTGAATTTCGGCAATCTAAAGCCCATCTTATCCTTTCCCTAGGCGGGCTGAAGTTTTTTTCGTAGTAAAGGGAGTATTTTTTTTTTTGGCAGGTTTTATAGATTTTTTCAAAATTTAAAAGAATATTTTCTGCCCCACATCTACCTATGCTGTTAGAGTATTGAAATCATTGTCGGTGTCTTTCGCAATTGTTTGTTTTATTTAATTCCATCTTCTCTGTTCCAAGTATCCCTATCCTGTCCGGATGGCCTGAAATTCTTGACATTCACCCTACTGGTGGAATCGGAAAATCCGGCCCACAATGCACGCAGTGAATTGTTGGGCAAATTCGAGATTATCAATCCGGCCGAGACGAAATTTAGCAATCTCTGTGAGAATATGATTGAGAGTAGCAACAGCAATATGAAGCAGAAAATCAGCGTCACTTGGATAGCTCCGGATGATCCAGAGAGTAGTTGTGTTCTCTTCAAGGCGGCGGTGCTGCAACATCGCACCGTTTGGTTTATTGATGATGGGTATTTGACAAAGAAATTGTGTCGCGAGAATGTCGATGACATACATCGCCAATTGCCGGCTGTGGATCCCTGTTGTGCCTGTGATGAGGCCAAGTATGAGGTGGGTTTAGGAATTTATTTTTTAACGATAGAAGTAATATCTAGTCTTCCATTTAGATTGTCTTGGAACGCCATTGGTCCCGCAATACCCATCCCAAGGATTTCCCTTTGCAGGCTTGGCGCACTAGCTTTGGCACCGTCATTGGGGCCTCACACACGGTGGATTATTCATTTTGGAGTTATGGCACCCCGGCTAGCCAAGGTCTACAAGAATTGGCCGAACATGGTTCGAGCATGGCCTTGGAAATGGAAATCAAAAATCACACGGAAGTAAAATTTAGAAGGAGATTATTTAATGGATTTCTCCTAAAATATTTGTTTCTTTCAGACCGGAAAGATACGCACCATAATCAAGGCCCCTGGCATCCGGTATAAAGCCAACTTTGTGGGCAGAACATTGGCCACGGCCCGAGTGGGTCCCAAACATCACATGATCTCGTTGGTAACAAAAATCAATCCCTCGCCGGATTGGATTTTGGGTGTGGCCTCTATGGAACTGTGCACTGCCAATTGTCGTTGGATTGATGAAAAGGTTTTGAATTTATATCCCTGGGATGTGGGCACCGATTCGGGACCTTCTTATGAGGTAAGAGATTTGATAGAATTTGGAAAAGAGTTTTATTCCATATTTCAATTTTAGTCTCCAGATCAAGCCCAAAAGCCTCCGGATGTTGTGAGACGGATTACCTCCTCATTTCCCAGTGATGAACATTCACCGTTTTACGATAAGTCGGGAGCACCCATGAAACCCTTGGCCACCTTAAGGGTTACTCGGAAACGTACATATGGCCGCTGTTTTGATGGTAAGGTGGCATATTGAGATTTATTTAATTACCTAGGTCAACGACAAGGAAATGCCAGGAGATTGGTTTCCCAGGCTGCTATGCCTGGCTCTCTGATCATGGTGCAGCATCCGGGAGACTGGTTTTCCAGGCTTGGTTTTCTGTGAAGGATTGTTTTTATTCAAATTATTTCCCAGGATTAATGTGCAGGATCCGGGAGACTTATTTTTCAGGATTCTAGGCTTGGTTCTCTGTGAAGGATTTATTTTGTTCAGATAGTTTCCTAGGATCCTGGTGCAACTTTTTTAATTTTGTTTCCTAAATCAGAATTGAAAATTTTTTTCATTATTTTTTCGGATCGGGACATAGGTAGAAAGGTCCTACCATGGTACAAACATTTATTGTTATATCATGAGTCCTACCAATAACATCCTTCGAAATTTTTCTTCATTTCAGAACAACTTCCGATTGAATGTGACACCCATCCCTGGACTGAGTGGAGTGAATGTAATGTCAAGTGTGGCAGTGGCACCCAATATCGCGTCCGTGATTACAAGGATCCAGAGGTGGCTAGGAAAAAGAATTGCCAAGAAATCCTCAGGCAAACCCAGGAATGTAGTGGTCCATGTGTCGAACAAAATTCAGGAGTTCCAATGGCAAGTAATTCCCGTTATGGCAGTGCAGCTGAATGTGAGCTAACGCCCTGGTCGCCATTTTCGGAATGTTCCAATAAATGCGGCATGGGAACTAGGACAAGGACGAGGGGCTATGTCAATAGTTATGCCACCGAGAGGTGTCAGGTGGGTAATTTTTTGGAATATCCTTTTTTTCTACTTCCAATGACCATGTTCGATTTTTTGTTCGTGCATCCATAGAGTGGTGGCATACAGGTGGATTTGATACAAACCGAATCGTGTGAGGGTACTTATTGTGGTGGGGCCATTCTCAACTCCCCGAATAAACAACGCCGGAAGGAACAGAAACCCTACAACAATCGTCCCTTGGACTATGACATGGAACCAAATGCCTATGATTCGGAACAAAATCAAGAATATGCGGGTGGTATGGGAGGATATATGGACACTGGGGATTTGAGATCTCAAATCAATAAGCCACCAGCTTTGGGTGGTCGTAATGATGACTATGGCAAATCTCCGTATGAGAATCTCAATACAATATATGGTAGTGAGAGATTGAGGGGAAATCCTCCCCATGTAGCGGAGGATGATGAGCAGGAAATAAGCGGTGATTTAACCTTTGGCAATACTCGTTCAAAATTCAATACATTTGGTACAATGGATGCCAGGGCCAACAAACCCACCTTGAGAACCAGTACAACTACACAACGTAATTTCAGGGCCTCCAGTTATGGTCACACAACCGAATCATCCTCATCTTTATATGGTTTCCTTCCAAGCAACAAATATGGCATTAAGGGTTTCAACGATGACATCACCGATCACGAAGAGGAGACAGATAAAAGTTTCTGCCTGCAACGTCCAATTGTGTCGCCAGATCCCTGTAATGCCCCCAGGGTCTTTTTGAAGAATTATTGGTTCTATGATGCCTTCGATATGCAATGTAAACTTTTTACTTCGGATAACTGTGATCAGAATCGCAATAAATTTTTCAGTCTGGAGGCGTGTGAGTCGGAATGTGCTGGCGAACAACAAACGGAGACTGATGGTTATGGTCATCGAAACATTGGTGGGGGTTATGGTAATTTGGGCGCCACTCGAAACAATGGGAAATGGAAAAATGTATGGGGTTGAGAGATGTACTTAATTTTTAATAAAATTATTTTTAAAATAATTTTTTTTATTTATTTTTATATTAATTTTGAAAAGCTCAGAGATCTCTGGAGGGGGATTTTGATTGAGAATTTTTGGGGGTTCAATAAAGATTTATAAATGTGGATTTATTTCAATATTTTTGGATCTAAAGAAAATATTTTTTTATTTTCAATAAAAAAGAAACATTAAAAGTATATTTATAGATCTGCTTTAGAAGGCCTTCTATCTATAGACTTATATTAAAGTTATTCTATGGATAGGAGAACACCTAGCAGCTTTTGTCTACAGAAGAGCTTAAAATGGATATTGTGTCTATAGAAAAGCTTTCTATGGTGTTTTCTCTACAGAAGATATTTTAAAGGAAACGCTTTCAAAGGTTTTATATATGCATAGCAAAGCTTTCTAAGATATTCATATGGAAGATCTTTTAAAGTTCTTCTTTACATAAAAGAGCTTTCAAATGTTTTCTGCCTATAGAAGAGCATTCAAAGTTATTCTGTCTATAGAAGAGTTTCATAAGGTCTTATATCTCTTAAATTGTGTGTGCCTATATTAAAATGTTTTGTGCCTATAGAAGAGCTTTCAAATTTCATGTCCATGGAAAAGCCTTTAATGGTGTTCTGTCCTTAGAAGAGCTTTCAAAGGTCATCTGTCTATAGAAGAGCTTCCAAAGGTGTTCCACTTAGTCCTTTAAGAGGTATTCTGTCTACAGTACAGCTGTCAAGGGTCTTCTACCTTTAGAAGAGTTTTAAAAGTGATTCCATTTATAGAACAGCTTTTAATGGCTTTCTGTCTACAGGCGAGCTTTCAAAGCTGTTTTGCCCATGGGAGAGCTTTTATAACTATAGAAGGGATTTCAAAAGTCGTATATTAATTAAAAAAAGCTTACAATGATCTTCTGTGTATAGAAAGAGCTTTTAAAGGTCTTCTCCCTATTCAATTTTTTTCTATATACAAGAAAGCTTTAAAAGGCCTTTTATCGATTGAAGGGTTTTTAAGCTATTGAACATTTCAAATTATAAAATTATTATAAAAAAAAACTTTTTTTTATTAAAAAAACTATTTTTTATTAAAAAAAACATTTTCTATAAAAAAATCATTTTTTATAAAAGAAAAAACAATTTTTTTAAATTCTTTATATTTTTAATAAATTTTTTTTATGAAAAAAAATCAATTTTTTATAAAAAAAAATACAAGAAAGCTTTAAATTTTTTATAAAAAAATAAAATTTTTACAAAAATAATCAAATTTTTATAAAAAATAAAATTTTTATAAAAATAAAATTTTTATAAAAAATTAAAAATTCATTAAAAAATTAAAAATTCATTAAAAAATTAAATTTTTTATAAAAATAAAATTTTTACAAAAATAATCAAATTTTTATAAAAAAATAAAATTTTTATAAAAAAAATAAAAATTTTACAAAAATAATCAAATTTTTATAAAAAAAAATATTTTTTTTTTTATATTAATTTTATTTAAATTTAAATTTTTATAAAAAAAATAAAATTAATAAAAAAATTAAATTTTTTATAAAAAAAAAACAATTTTTTATAAAAAAAAATCAATTTCTTTCAAAAAATTGAAGGTTAAAAAAAATTGAAGCGTTAAAAGTCCCTTTATCCATTGATGGCTTTTAAAGCTCTTTATATTATTGTGTTTTAGGAGGTTTTTAAGGATCATCAGACCTAACTTGGAAATTTAAAAATTGATGTTTTCATAGAAAAAAATTCAATTTGTTATAAAAAAATATAAAAAATTAATTTTTTATAAAAAAAACATTTTTTTATAAAAAAAATATTTTTATAAAAAAATAAGTCTTTTATAAAAAATTTTTTTTTTTTGAAATTTTATAAAAAAATACATTTTTTTATAAAAAAAATACATTTTTGTATAAAAAAATAAAATTTAAAAAAAATTATAAAAAAAATCCATTTTTCAACAAATTTTTAAGGACATAAGAAATTCTTCAGGAAGCTACAGGCTTTTAAACTTCACTTTTTTAGAAGCATCATTAGACCCACAAACGAGGACTTTTCAGAGGATTCTTTTACAAATTATTATTTTGAAATCATTTAAAAAAATAAAAAAAATCCAAAATAGCGTATCCGCAAGACCTTATTCCACCCTTAGATTCGCTTTTCTTGCCAACCTTGAAATTACGATGACGGCGACGTCCATAGTCGCGATAAGGAAACATTTTAACTTTGCTAATTCTCTGCCACTCTCTTTCTCCGCCACACAATCAAAGATTTGCGTATGAAACGCAACTTGGAGTAGCCGTGAGAGATCGCCGTCCGCATTATAATCTTGACTATAATCACGGCTTGCCATTAGTTTAACTAAAACTTTGGAAGTGTAAACATCAGTGAGAGAAAATAAAACCGCAAAAAGTACATCCTCTACGTTATAATGGAAAATTGGAAAAGCTATTTTCTGGGAATTTACATAGTGACAACAATAATACAAACCGGAAATGTTTTTGCAATCTTGTGCAGCCGTTATCCACAAAACACTTTGGCGCCCAAGGCGCCAGTCGATGATAATTTCGCCATTACCATAACGGGCAATGCCCAGACCTATTTGCTGGGTCAAACCTATAACGGTAAGTATGACGTTGCGATTATTAGCACATGGTGCAAACTAGACGCCTTTTAGTCTAGCTGGCTGATAGTATGCAGAATTGTCTGCACGACAACAAAGCTTTGTGACTAGTTTGCAGAATCTCGTGCTGCAGTTGTGTTCTGAAATGACCTTGAACTTAAACTTATAAAGTGGTTTGCGGCAAATATTTCCAAGTCAAGCCGGCATTGTGTGCGTAGATTAAAAAACGACGCCTCTCAAGAAAACAAAACAAAAATCAATGTTTTGAAGATTATTTTAAGGCGTCTCGCTTGGTGATAAGGTTTCGGCGTCCCCCTTTTTTTCGAGTAAACAACGAATTACTTTTGTTTTGTTTTTGAGCCTCTCAATATGCTGCCTTCAATTAATGCAGAACTTTCCATTAGTTTCTTTACAAGCTTACAATGGTCGACGTTTTATTAGCGCCAAATTGGCATTGGAAAATGATAATGGCGATCTGGTGATGAATTCCGATTTGGGACATTTCGAGTTAATTGACCCCGTCGAGAGTCGTTTCAGTGCCGATTGTGTGAATATGATTGAGACCACGAATACGAATCCTAAAACCCGTTTGGATATGGCATGGGTGGCTCCGAGTGAACCCGGGTTTGGTTGTGTTTTAATACGGGCCACCGTCATACATCATCGGGATGTTTGGTTCATGGATGATGGTTTGCTGACGAAACGCATCTGTGAGGAGGCCGTGGATGATTTGGAGTCCCAGAAGAAGGATGAGGAGGGCAAGGAGTGTTGTGCCTGTGATGAGGCACGTTATGAGGTGAATTAAAATAATTTCTAATTTTGGAAACAAGTTTAAGAAATCTTCGCCCTGCAGATAACCTTTGAGGGTATGTGGTCACGTAATCTCCACCCAAAAGATTTTCCCGCCAAAGGATGGCTTGCCAAATTTAGTGACATATTGGGTGCAGCCCACACCTCAGACTATCGTTTCTGGGATTCTGGTGAATTGGCTTCGTCGGCCATGCAAGAATTTGCCGAACATGGTTCTTCTCGAGGCCTGGAACAGGAATTCAATAACTATTTTAAGGTAAGTCCATAGAATATGTCAGATTTTCTGAAGGATAATTTAATTGTGGTTTAGGAGAAAAAGATACGCACCATTCTCAAGGCCCGGGGTCCATCATTTCCCTATTTGAATAATCCCACACTGGCTTGGTTACGTGTGGACCCCTCTAGGCATCAGCTGTCGTTGGCTTCCAAAATTACACCCTCACCGGATTGGATAGTTGGCGTTGCGGGTCTGGAACTTTGTTTGGCAAATTGTACCTGGATTGAAGAGAAAGTCATTAGTTTATATCCATGGGATATTGGCACCGATGCGGGACCGTCGTACACGGTAAAATGTCATCTATTAATATAGGCTGAATAGAATTTCCTTTAGGAATACCCCGATTCAGCCCGGCTGAGTAAAATTTCCTTTGGGAAGACTCTCATCCAGTCCGGCTGATTAAAGTTTCCTTTGGGAAGAGTTCTCTTCAGCCTGGCTGAATAGAGATTCCTTTGGGAAGACTCCCATTCAATCTGGCTGAATAGAGTTACCTTTGGGAAGGCTTTCACTCAGCCTGGCTGAATAGAGATTCCTTGGGGAAGACTCTCACTCAGCCTGGCTGAATAGAGATTCCTTGGGGAAGACTCTCACTCAGCCTGGCTGAATAGAGTTTCCTTGGGGAAGACTCTCACTCAGCCTGGCTGAATAGAGTTTCCTTGGGGAAGACTCTCACTCAGCCTGGCTGAATAGAGTTTCCTCTGAGAAAAATCCCATTCAGCCCGGCTGAATAGAGTTTCCTTTGAGAAAGCTCCCATTCAGCCTGGCTAAATAGAGTTTCCTTTGGGGAAACACCCATTCAGCCTGGCTGAATAGAGTTTCCTTTGGGGAAACTCCCATTCAGCCTGGCTGAATAGAGTTTCCTTTGAGAAGACTCTGATTTAGCCTGGCTGAACAGAATTCCCCATTTAACCCGGTTGGATGGAATTACTTCATTTCCTGCATCTCTTTTTGTTTCCAGTCCCCTGACCAACCACAACTGCCACCAGATGTTATACGGCGCATGCGTTCTGATTTTCCATCGGATCCTCGATCACCATTCTATGATCCCACAGGAGCTCCCATGAAGCCCATGGCCATGTTGAGAATAAAACGTCAAAGATTGTACGAAAGGAAATGTACTGATGAAGATTGTAAGTCTATATCGTCATATCATCCATTATAGGATTCATCTAATCTGGAAACTTCAGAAAATGTCATTTGAGAATTGTTATTCCATAAAGTTTAAAAATCTGCAATAAAAAACGAAACTATTTTTGAGATTATGATCTCAGAATCTGCCAAGCTTTCCTTACCTTTAATGATTTCCTATCCATGGTTTTCCTTGTAGCCAACAATGCCGACGACATACCCCGAGAATGTCATACCCATCCCTGGTCTGCTTGGAGTGAATGCAGTGCCGAATGTGGTTTGGGTACCAGGAGTCGATCTCGTGTCTACAAACAACCGGAAGTGGCTAGTATCTATAACTGTGACGAAATCGTAATAAAGAGGCAAGTGGAACCTTGTTCGGGCGCATGTTCAAAATCCGACAATCCTCCATGGCTACAGGAAGAAGACGAAGATGGTGAAGGGGATCATTTACTTAAATCCCTGCGACCCATGATAAAACGGGGAGGAGGACGATCCAATGTTGATTGTGCTGGCCAATGGTCAGCATGGTCGGCCTGCAATGCAACTTGTGGTGTGGGCTTTAAGATGAGGAGAAAAATTCTCGATGCAAGGGCGCAAAGAGAGTGTCAGGTAAGAGTTTTAACAAAACTTAAGGATTTCAAAAATAAAATGCATTTCTTGTGGCAGGAAGTGGATCTCTATGAATACGAGAAATGTTTTGTCTCCAATGTGGCCTGTCGCCGTTTTAATGTCCAGCCAGTTGTGGGAGCAACAACACATTTGGAAAATAACTTTGAAAACCCTCAGGAAAATACTTTGTTTGATTCCGAGCACGGAGATAATGAGAATTATCCTTTGAGCTCTTCGGTCACGGAGCCCGAATTTCCCTATGAAAGAGTGCCAAACAGCTATAAACCCATTGATGACTTTGCTGTGGATACAAATCTTCCGGAATACAATTACAACAATCAAGAAGAGGATTTGGTACCCTCTTATGGGGGAATACAAGCAGAAAACTTAAGACAAGAACCACCTGGACCTTATATTTCGAACTATCATTCAGAGGGATTCTATGAACCCGAAGAAACAAAACGATTCCAATATCTTCGAAGAAACAATCAGCAAATTGTTTTGGATAGAAACCGCAAGGCTTTGCAGTATAGTCAAAGAAATGTTCTACCCGGTCATCCAAATTTGTACGATGACACGAATTCTCTTCTGCTACAATCCATACCGGTGCACTGTTACCAGCCTCTCTCTGTTGTGGAGTGTTCGGATAATCGTGTGATTTCCAATTATTGGTTCTATAACTTCTGTACCGACGAGTGCATGCTGTATGCTGCCGATATTTGTGATCCGAATACAAATAAATTTCCCTCATTTGAGAGATGTGAACAGCAGTGTGCCAATCCCCTTCGAAGGTTGCCGAACTTTTTGCGTCGCAAACAATTGCAATCACCATTTTGCCAACGTTTACTTAGGAATAGCCGAAAGAGAGCTTATACGTTTTGAATAGGTTGCATTTTGAGGTTATTTTAAGACTCAGGAATCTCAGATAATTCAGAATTTGTTTTATATTCTTAAAAGTAATGATAACATTATTAACTACAGCTAATGTTAATCTGTATAATTTATTTTAAATATTAATAAAAATATTAAATTTGTATTAATTGGAACTAGGTTAGGTTGTCCTTTTCGACAACCAAAGGGGACTATTCTTTAATGACAGACTGAAAGGAGATTTATAAACAAATTGAAGGGCTTCTTTCTACACGAATTGAAGAGAGGCTTTCAAGGTCAGTTTAAGGAGTCTTTTTAGACGAACTGAACGTGATCTAATTGGAGTTTTTCTAGATGAGCTGACTGCAGACTTTAAAGACGAGAAAGGAAGAAGGTATTTATAGACGACAGAGATTGCCTTATACGCAATCAGAAGGAAGTATTTGTAGACGACCAGAAGGGTGTCCGCATGGGCAAAAAAAGGACTCTGAATAACAAACCTACAAAGGGGTCTGCATCATTGCCACTTCTTCCCTTGCCTTCACAACTACTTCCATTACTTTTACACTTTATTAAACATAATTTAAATAATTTTTTTAACAAAAAAATATGTATAAATATTACTTTCTTTTCTTTTAGATTTTAAAGCTACCTTATTTTTTCGATTTGTTTGAAGTTGAGGTTCGACGTGTTTTCAAATATGACCACCAAAAATAATATTTAAGCGTTATGACAGCCATTGTGAATAGAGCAAGTTTTAAACGTTTTCCATTTGAGTTTGATGACACTGGCAACGGACAGTCTCTACGTTGACAATCACCCGTCTTCGTTGAGTAATGACGCATAGCTACGGATGATCTACATTCCACTGCAAGTCATTGATTTGTAGAACTTGCAGATGTCGACTTCTCGGCATTGATAATGGGTAAAATATTAAATTTAATAACCGAACCCTTGGCACGTTTTTGTACAATTTTTCCAATGGGTTCGGGTGTTTTAATCGATTCTTCTATGGATTTGTAGATTTTTTCACAGCTAGATAAATCCGATTCATTGCCTTGTATAAGAATGCGAACTTCATGGTGTTTTGACAACCATTTGGAAATGTTCTTTAGGCGGGAAGCTAAATCGTGGTCCGATATACGAGAGCCAATGTTGAGGGTCTTTTCGGATTTCTTTTGTGATGCTTTATCGGAGGCGCCGGAGGAGGTATCCTTGTCTTGACCGCCTTTTAAATCTGATAGTTCTTCTTGTAATCGTTCTGCTGAGGAAACCAATCTGAAATAGAAGGAAAATGAGATGAAATTTAATGTTGATATTTATACTGTAGCAAGAAGCCAGAACAATTTCAGATCAAGTTGAAATATAAGATCTATATGGTGATATTTGTATGTTTAACCGGTTTTGGAACTTTCAATTAAGGCCGAAGGCACTCAGTTCATTTAGTTTTCTTTTAATGAATTAAAAAAAGCTTCCCGGCTAAGCTGAGAGATGTCTTTTAAACTCTTCAATTTTTTTGAATTTTTTTCCAGTGGTAGGTATTTTTACCCTGATCCCGGGAAACTATTTTTTCTTGGGGGACGGACCCGGAACCCCAGATTTTTGACCCCAAAGTCCGGGTTTAGGACCCCGACTAGATCCAATTACCCGATATATACAATATAGGTATTTTTGGAAAGCTTATGAAAATACCTATCCAACAAGTGGTCACGGTTCGGAAGTTATAATCAAATTATTGATTTTTTGGACCCGGATTTTTTATAAAATCCCCAAAAAGTCAAAAAAGGGCCCATTATGGGGGTCAACAAAATTGATGGTAAATTTATAGCATATTGTTTATATAGGGTAATTGGTCCCGGGTCCAGGCCGGGTCTTAAACCCGGATTTTCGGGTCAAGATCTGGGGTCCCGGGTCCGTCCTCCAAGAAAAAAATAGTTTCCCGCATTCAGGGTAAAAATACATACCTCTGGGAAAAATTTAGAAAAAATCGAATTGTTTTTACTAAACTAGAGTTGTTCCCTATTTTCTTAGTGTATCCTTACTTATAGACCGGTCTCTGGGTTTTGGTATCCAACTTCTGCACCTGCACCAGTTGCATTGAACGACGTTTGGCCAGATTCTTGGCCTCCTCCAAAGATGTAACGGTAACGTTTTGATTTTGCAACAGGGTAATCTTCAGCGATGATGACTTCTTCTTTTGAGCGGATGCACCGGATTCATCGCCCACATCATTGGGCCCCTGTCTTTGGTACAAAGACAAACATCCAGTATTTGTGTGTATGGGTCTCAGCAGATTCCTTACCGCCAGCGTTTGAATGGCGTTTCTTAGCAAAAATGTCATTGTTTTTTAAATAAAATACACTTTTTAGAACGATGCTTGGTGTTTTTCTTATGAAATGGGAGTTGAATTAAATTACAGAGCCACTAAAGCTTAAGAAAAACATCAAAACAAAAACAAAGAGCAGGGTTCTAGAAGCTAAAAGAAACCAGGTGTGATGTTCACTGAATGAACAAGGAACAAGTGACAACACATTTTACGCCGAGGCCTCTATTGTGGAGTCACGTTTTATGTGGAAATTAGGAATTTTTAATATTCGGGGGAGAGAAAAGAGAGAGAGAGAGAGAAAAAGAGGAGATAAAATAACGTTTTCCTCTCCCCACTTGCCTTATGGATCAATCATGACATATTTCGTTTACTGAAACAAGCGTAAAGTTCAAAAATATATGTTCACTGAATGGACGAAAGAACGAATGTGGAACGTGTTTTAAATAAAAAAAAAATAATAAATTGAAAAAACATATAAAGAAACTAAATAAAAAATGTATGTTATCATCAGAAGAAGACGTTTAAAGTTGTTTGTTGATAACAACTTTTTTTATTTATATTAAATGTCAATTAGTTAAAATTTGTATGACAACAAAGTAGAAATAAGGACCAAATTTCTTGCTATTAAAATACTTATGTTGATAAAAAACTCTTAAAATTCTGCTATACGTGGTAGGGTTGTGTTCTGAATGCCGCTCATATCGAATTGACCTAATTTAATGCGATTAAAATTATACGCCTAAAAGTATGCTCCGTGAAATTATCATTCTCAAATATCAACACATTAATAAATGGTTTACATTTCCAAGGATATTTTTCATGTTTATATATTTTATCCTCGTAACAAAACAGCAATAAAAACACCAAAATTTATATTTTTTATTTATGTATGTATTTTGATTTATAGTTATAACACGATACAATATTAATATGGAATATATATCTTATATATCTTTATTTATGTATGTATGTAGTTATGTATATATCATTCTTTTATAAATACTTTTTGTTAGGTAGATTAATGTTTTAACGGAGTCTGTTATTAATATTTATTTGTATTTTTTAATTCAAACTAAGACAGAAGGAAAAAAGATTGCACTTATATTTAAAACATTTATAAACTAAACTTATTACTCTCTTTTCATTTTCTTTTTTAAAACATAAATATAAGCATCATTTGAAATACATATATATTTACTATATAGCTATGTAGGAGTGCATCGGTGTGTCCGTATATGCATACATATATAAAATAAGAGTATATACAACGAGGTAAATTACGTTTTGAGATAGCGGTAAAACAAAAATCGAAACTAATTATAACAAAATGGTTTCTCTGTTTCGAGTGCCATTGAAAGCGATAAGAATAGGGTTATTGATTCTTGCGTGTTCTGGCTGTCTACGAAGGTAAATTTATAATTATTATCATCATTAATGTTGTTGTTGCTTTTGTTTCACGACTTCATTATTTTTGTTTCATATGTTTTTCCAGTAGATATACATTTTGAGCTTGCTTGGTTGGGTTGTCATGTAGTTAAGGGAGGGAAAGAAGGAAATGTCAAATGCCCCCATAACTGCGTGGGATGCCATTACAAAAGTTTGTGAGATTTTCCTATATGTGTGTGTGTTTCCTTTTCTTAGACTCTTTGGATTTCAAATAGCTTGACTTCGGTGTCATACCAAATTGCCGGCTCCACGTTGCGCAAATAAATCACACCCCATATATAGGTACGGAACCAAGCCGTTGTTCCCGCATTTGCTTGATACTTTCGTATGAGTATGGGATGGGGAACTGGCAGGAGGCCCACAAGCGTACCATGTTGAAGGAATTTCAAAATTTCCGACTCATCCGTTAGACCCTTGTCTATACAGATTTTCTCCACTTGTGGCACCAGGACCTGCAGAAGACGCATTATGGTTTGCAAAGGCAGCTTGGAACGCCATGAAACTATCCATTCTGGTGTGGGTGTCCACACTTCCATGGAGGGTTGATGGACCATGCGAATGCTGCTACGTGGTGCCACTGATAGCCGGTTATTGGCTTTTACATCACGTTCAAAATTTCCATTAATTGGACTATTCGATCGAGACTCGGATGGAGATTTCTCAGGGGTTTTCTCGAACCGCACTATGTCTGAGGTACCATCAATTGTGGGAGTTTGTTCCGTTGAATCAGTACTGCCCGGATGAGCCTGTTCCCGTTCAGTCATTTGCAATAAGGCTGGAGTATCAGGCAAGGAGGCCTTCAATGTGCCCGGTTCAGCAGGCATGGCCGTCAAAGCACCTTCCATTTGTTTTTCTCCACCGTGCTGTTGTTGTTGAGACTCAGTCTCCGATTCAGCAATGTTGCTATTATTTAGAATGCCACCATTTTTTGGGGTATCCACCTCCAAATCAGCCTCCTCATCCTCTTCGTCATCATCTTCAACGCAATTGGGCAACTGATTTTGGAAGTTTTGCACAACAGTTGTTATTCGCTTTTGCCTCACCGGTGGTAAATTGAATTTTCCCACCTTTCGGCCACTCAGACACTTCGCAATGCCATTCATATCAGTTGGCAAATTGGCCATGGCATGGAAAACATGCCGTTTCCGTATAATTGTGTACACCAAATTCGAATTGCCATCAAATTGGTATTGTATGATGTTGTTGAATATTTCCAAGAGGAAAAACACCAAATGATGGTTACTGGGGGCGGACAATAAGAACCATGGTGTACTGAAGGCCTCCAATAAATGCAACAACTTTACACTGGCCACCATGGACAGAGTCTTGAGATAGGGTGAAACATTGACCAAAATTGTGAGAAGACAATCGAATAAGGGCTGCAAACGTTGATGGCCAGTGGCAATGATTTTATGGAATACAGTTATTAAGAGATCGGCATGGGTACCCGTGAACACGGGAATGTCCATAGGCACAGTAGCAGTGTAGGGTTTATTCAGGCGCACACCAAAGTTACGCTCACCTAAAACACAAAGGGGAAAACCAAATGGATTAGAAACTAAGGCTCTGACTCATACTCTCACTCTCTGTCTATGGTTTCAACTTACCCGACAACAGCAACAAAATAAAAACCCCAATATGCATAAGTCCCACCTTCGACTGATCAGCCCGGGAATAATTCAAATGATAGAGTATGGGTATTAAAATGTCCAAAACATCCGAACTTTTCAAAACGAAATACAAAAACTTCTTATTGTAATCGCATATCTTCCAGAACAATATCAACAGCTCCTGATGACAATGCAAACGTTTGGTGGAATTAGGCAAATAGTTTTGAACCAAGGGGTTGTTTAGCAGGCGTGTTATGCCTTTCAGAATAAAATGGAAATCCTCATCTCGATGTACCCGGGATAAATAATTGATGAACAAATTATCCCCACAGACGTCGTCATATGGCGACGGAGCTGGTAATTTGCCATGGCGCTGCAGTTCCAATTGTTGTTGCTGTTGAACAATCATATCATGATCCAATGTTACAATCAATATTTGCAAACAAGCCTCCACCAGGGCCTCGGTGGTATCCGTGAACAGTAGATGATTATAGGGTACCCCAAAGCCAACGGGATCATAAGCACAGACCGTGTTCAAAAATGATGTAAACAAAGGCAGGGCATGACGATTATCGGCCGATGTAAAGTAGGCAATCCATTTATTGGGCTCCTCTGTGGGTGTTGGAGCCCTGTACATTGGTTCCGAGAAACAGGTCAGCAACAATTTCAACAATTCCGTGCGTCTCTTTTCCATGTTGGCATTCTTAGGTGGGGAATGGGCAAATCCCACACCCGCTTCCCAAATATATTCACAGCTATCGATATTGGCCAATTCCTCAGCCTTCTCCGGGCCTGGCCTCCTGGTGGCTGCTGTCACTGTGAAATCGGGACAGAAAAGCAAATCACACACAGCATTTAGCAGAGACTGGGCTAAGGGTACGGTTTGCTGATGATATGCCAACGGTTCAGTCTCACCACCCACCCTTGCTATATCCTGGCCAGCCTCTTTGCCACCACCCGCTGCTGGTAGACTACTCCAAAAGAAATGACGCCACTTGTCATCCTCGAAGATGTATGGAATAATGCGTATTAACAGACGAACACAGTTCATGACACACGACTGTTCGGCCTGTGTGCGACAGCTGTTGTCGACTGCCTTCGCCAGTTTTTCCACTGCCTTATAGCAGAGAGTCGCCAAATTGGCAGGATTATCATTGCGTATATTTCGTATCTCCGCCGCAGTTACCAAAGCAAACACATCCTCCAAAGTGGTTTGATGACCACTCCAAAACTGTTCCCAAAATGGGTCGTCAGCATCGATCTTCTGATTTTTCTGTGTGAGTTGTACAATGGATTTGCGAAAGTTCAACTTTGAATCACTGTTTCCCATATTGGATCAATGTAAGGTGGTTTTGTCACACAAAACGGTATGGAATTTGGTGTTGCTGCCAACACACAACGGAATAGTCCAATATTATTTCACTTTAGCACACAAATCTTTGTAATTTATTCCACAATTTATGATTTTTTGCAATTCCAATTGGAAAGAAAACCAACCAAAACACGTACTCTGAAAATTTTTTATTTTCTCTGAGACAGAGCTACCGTATGAGAGTGACACTTGGCAAAAAATGGTTTGACAATTCATTTGTTACGATATGGTAACATTGTGAGGGGTATCTAAGCATAGGTGGCTGGTGATATGATAAACTTTGCTAAATGCCTTTTTTGAAATAATGATTTGTTTCTTTATATTAAAAATTGTATTGGTTGCGAAAATAGTGAAGTGTAGTCATTTCAATTGTACTGCTATTTTGTGTAAGGGAACACATTTCGAATAAAAAGTTTCAAATGTTAAAGACTCTAACAAGCATGGTACAATGATATCAAGGTAGGGCTATGATACCATATGATTTCAATTTTTTTATTTTCTAGGCTTAATATGTCATCTTTATTTGTTTATATATGTGTTTTCTTTTCAATAACAAAAAAATGTTCAGAAAACATTCAAATTCGGATGTTTTCAAAATGTTTATTTCATCGTATGCATCGACAAAATCTAGAGTTTTTTTTAGCGAAATAATACTTTAAAGATATACAGAACCTGGTTTTGAAAAGAAGTGTTGACCTTTCATTCAGTTTTCGCGGTTTTCAATTATTTATTCAAAATAAATGCAACAAGTTGTTTGATTTTTTATTGTTTTGATACTAATTCTGACATTACAATCCAAACAGGTAGACCTCTATACTTGCAATTTTTTCAAAGTTGACCTACCTTCTCTTCATTGTACCATGCTAACAAGTAAATGTGCTTAAATATGACAATACATAATGACCATAAATGATTACAAATCATTAAATAAACAATATGTAAGGTTTCTAATAAAATATTTTTAATTAATACGTGTATACCAATTAAAAGTCATAAGAAAAAGATAAACCCCAAATCAAAGTAGATCTTCTTCCAGCACGGAACTATATATTATTTTTTGCAAAAATTAAAGAATACTCATAAGCTCTTTCGCCACATAACATTTTCTTTTTATACCCTCCACATTGAAAAGGAGGTTATTCCGTTTGACCCATTCCTAAATATTCGTCGTAGACCCCGTAAAGTATATATATATATATATATATATATATATATATATATATATATATATATATACATATATATATATATATATATATATATATATATATATATATATATATATATATATATATATATATATATATATATATATATATATATATATATATATATATATATATATATATATATACATATATATATATATATATATATATATATATATATATATATATATATATATATATATATATATATATATATATATATATAAATCACGATACTGCTCACATTATTTGACGTAGAGCTTGAAAATTTTGGCAGAACAATTTGTATTGTGTCTAGGATGACTGGTATTGAAAATGAGATATATCGGTTTACGTTTTGGTATAACGGTACCTCCCGATAATCCGTATTTTGATTATTTGCGCCATATTTTTCACGGATTTGTCTAAAAATTAGAATTTGGAAGTCATAAAAGGTTCTAGCTTCGGTGGCGAAAGATTGTATGTAAAGGTCTACGTTTTCGTATAGTCCCATATAACGGTTAATCCCGATATTCGGTATTTTGATGATTTTCGTCACATTTTTCCACGGATTTGTCTAAAAATTAGTATTTGTAGGTCATAATGGGTTCTAGCTCCGGTGGCGAAACATTAGATGTATAGGTCGAAGTTTTTGTATAGTCCTCACATAACGGTACCTCCCGATATTCGGTATTTTTATGATTTTTACCACATTTTCCACGGATTTGTCTAAAAATTGATATTTGTAGTTCAAAATGGGTTCTATCTCAGGTTGCAGAACATTGAATATTTAGGTCCACGTTTTCCTATTGTGCACATATAACGATACCCACCGATATTCAGTATTTTGATAATCCTAGTCACATTTACCCACGAAACTGTTTCAAATTTGGTATTTAAGAAGATTTGGTGGATGACAATCCTTAAAGTACAAACTTGTCTATAGAGGTTCCCGATTTGGTGTGGCCTCCATATGACGGGTTCCCTCACATTATGTTTTTCTTTTTTTTTTTGAAAAGTTTAACAGCATTATTTAAACGGAAGACCCAAATCCTCCTAAGGTTATATGTACACACAAGGCTAAACCGCTAGATGTTTCAAAAATCATATTATAATTATTTAAGGTTGCTATTATAAAGTTGCTGCGAATACAGACTTTTTATTCAATGTGATATAAGTGTCCATTTTTTTACTAAGAAATATTAATTCTCAATAAAGTTTAATAAAATCAAAAAAAGAAGAAAACAATTTCTTGAAAAACTTGCTCTCAAACCCGGACTATACTTTACTTCTTTTTTTTATTAGATTCAAGGCAATAAAGATAAAAACATTTACTAAAAAAAACTTTTCAACACCTTGTTTGACTTTGTTTACATTCCTTCAAGTGACAACAACAAACTCTCAAATGGTTGTTTCCATTTGTTGTACGACATCAATTTCTTTTGCCTTATATTCGTGTATCATAAACAGAAATAAATTGGTGGCTCTTTAATACCTTTTTACTGTACCGTGATCCCTCCAATTTTCTTTATTTCTCATCATGTGAACTCCCTTAATAATCTCTCTCTACCACATCCTCTCAGCCAGACGTTAGATCATATGGCATTCTAATTTGAAAATTCAATGAAAACAAAGCAATTGTTGCCATATCGCATTCAAATCACTGTCAGTTCTGACAGTTTGAAAACGTCATCAACTTAAGCTAGAAAATTAGATTTTTTTGTCGTGGTTGTGGTTGCGTGTATAGTAATGTTGCAGAAAAATTTACAAATTTGTTGAAAACTCAACAATTAAAATGTGAATAGAAAACGGGAGAGAATTCTTGCCTACCTGTACATAGTATTATTGATGAGAAATTGTTGTTAAAAAAAGACGTTCAACGAAAAAGAAGTAGCCAGCCTGTCAGCAGTCGCTCGCACTACACCCTCAATCGATTTTGAGGAAAAGTTTTTTTCTTGTTTTTCTTTTGTGTGTGAAAAGTTGGAAAATTTCTCATATTTTGTGGTGGAAGAAAAACTAATCTAAAATGTCACTGCCGGGAAATGGCATATTTGTGGTCCGTGGCGAAATGTCCACATTGATGACGGCAATGCGCAGGGGTTCCCGTTGGAATGCCTCTGCAGCATACGTGGTAAGTCAAATGTATAAAAGCAAACGACAGACGGGCCGACAGACGATCACATATGGATGGACGTGTATGTATGTGGTTGGTCAGATGGATACGGCAAATGAGCAAATGATGTGCGTGTGCATATTTGTTTGTAAATACATGACCAGTGTTTGTTTTTGTTGTATATATGAATGAATGGATGTTTTTGGCTAATGATGCTGCCTTTATTTTTGTTTCGTAGGATGAGGAAAAAGATGGGCTGATGAAATTGTTCATGGACCTCAAACAGGTTCTAAATCGTATTGAGGATTTGCGGCTAATAGATCCAAATGTTTTCTTGGCACCATTCTTGGAGGTTATACGCACCGAGGAGACCACAGGAGCTGTCACCAGTTTGGCATTGTCAGCCATAAATAAATTTTTATCCTACGGTTTGATTGGTGAGTGTGTTTTTTTGTCAAAAAAGAGATAATGTTCCCTATTAAAACTATCTATTCTCTTTCAGATCCCACCTGTCCCAATTTGGCTGTGACCATAGAAAATATAGCTGATGCAGTTACTCATGCTCGTTTCATGGGCACCGACCAATCATCGGATGGTGTTACCCTGTTCCGTGTCGTGGAAGTTTTACACACATTAATGCGCAGTCCCGAGGGTTCCATGCTCACCAATGAATCTGTGTGTGAAGTAATGCTAAGCTGTTTTAAAATATGTTTCGAACCTCGCCTGAATGAGTTGCTGCGCCGTTCTGCCGAACAGGCCTTGAAGGATATGGTGCTTTTGTTGTTCATGCGCTTGCCACAGTTTGCCGATGATCGCACTGAATCGGGTATGCTGAAAAAGTTCCAAATGATGGCCGCTTCCATGGAAAATGATAAGAAGCAACGTAAACGTTCATCGAAAGTTGCGGCCAGCCAAGAGAACTTGGCACGCAGCCAAAGCTACAAGGGGTCAGATTTATCCAAAGTGGGTGCAGATGAGCAAAGGAAAATCTCTACACAATCAGCCCCCGGTGATGAGGTGCAACAGCAAAATTCCACAACACCAGGGCATTTGCATCAATTGAAAGCTCCTCCATTGGCCACAACACCTGCCACACCAGCTGGTAACATTGTAGATTTGCAGGGTAAAATAACCCAAACCCCTACATCAGCTATTACCAGCGAGACCAGTGGCCAGGGAGACACGGAGACAAATGAAAGCATTCCAACGACAACAACGAATAGTGAGCAAATTGCTCCCTCTATATCGGTGGAACCAGCCTCACCACCCACAAACACCAATCAAGATGAAAATTCTGAAGCCAGACCACAATCGCCTCTATCCCAAGGAGGCAGTAGTGAATATATTAACTCTGTGGGAGTGCGTTTTACCCAACAAAATTCTGTAGATGTTTCTGAAGGCATGGCCCCTTTGGTCCCCTATGGTTTGCCCTGTATCCAAGAACTATTTCGCTTCTTGATATTGCTGTGCAATCCATTGGACAAACAAAATACCGACACCATGATGCACATGGGTTTGAGTTTGCTTACCGTGGCATTTGAAGTGGGAGCCGACAATATGCTCAAATACGACTCATTGCTGCAACTGGTCAAGGATGATTTATGTCGTAATCTCTTTGCGGTAGGTATACCCAAAAAATATGTATTTATTTATTATCACTGACTGACATTAATTTCAGCTAATGAATTCTGAACGCTTGACCATATTTGCTGCCGATTTGCAAGTCTGTTTCCTAATGTTTGAATCAATGAGGGGTCATTTGAAATTCCAACTGGAAAGCTACCTCAGAAAGTTGTCGGAAATTATTGCCAGCGATAATCCAAAGACCCCATATGAAATGCGTGAACTGGCTTTGGACAATTTGTTACAGTTGTGGCGTATTCCAAACTTTGTCACCGAGCTTTATATCAACTACGACTGTGATCTGTATTGCAGTGATTTGTTTGAAAGTCTAACAAATCTGTTGTCGAAATATACCTTATCGGCCACAAATGCCATTTATAATACCCACATATTGGCAATGGACACCCTGATATCGGTGGTGGATAACATAGAAAGTAATTGTGTGGCGGCCAAAAATGGTTGTGGCACCCAGGGTGATAATACGACAGCTGGAGTTGTATCACAGCCATCTTCCTCGCTACGTCATTCACGACAAAATTCCGGCTTAGAGGGTATAGTCATTGATGATCCCAAGACCACGGAGGATAGTGTTGTGGAAAATATATCCAAATTTATAAACACCTCATCACGTTTACGCTCTCTGTCCGGTGATACTGCTGCCAAAAAGGCCATAACTGGCGAGTATTTGAAGGAAGTAAAACACAAAAAACGAGTCTTGAGCCAGGGAACTGAATTGTTTAATCAACGACCCGATAAGGGTATACAATTTCTACAAGAAAATGGTATTTTAAATCCCGAACTCGATCCCAGGGAAATTGCCTCCTTTTTGCGTGAAAATCCCGGTTTGGATAAGAAAATGATTGGCGAATATATTTCGAAAAAGAAAAACGTCGACTCGAAGATTCTAATGAATTTTGTAGAGTCGTTTGATTTTAGAGGGTTGCGTGTGGACCAGGCTTTACGTTTGTATTTGGAAACATTCCGTTTGCCTGGAGAGGCTCCATTGATATTTTTGGTGCTCGAACATTTCTCCGAACATTGGCATGTAAGTGGACACGCTCAACAGAACAAAGAGTATTGATTTGATATTTCCCTGTTTGTTTTTTGCAGAAACAAAATGGCGAGCCTTTTGCCAATACTGATGCAGCGTTTAGTTTGGCATATTCCATTATTATGTTAAATATGGATCAGCACAATGCCAATGCGAAGCGTTTAAATATTCCCATGACCCAAGAGGATTTCCTTAAGAATTTGAGGGGTTTAAATGGTGGCATAGACTATGATCAGGATTTGCTGGCAACCATTTATAATGCCATTAAGTAAGTCTTAATGATTTTTTACGAATGGTGACCAATAATTTTAACATTTTATTTTAGGAACGATGAAATTATCATGCCTGCTGAACAAACTGGTTTGGTTCGCGAAAACTATTTGTGGAAGGTATTGTTGCGGCGTGGAGCCACATCGGATGGTCTCTTCACCTATGTCCATGACTCCACATACGACATGGATATTTTCAATGTCATTTGGGGACCATCACTTAGCTCCCTGAGTTTTATGTTTGATAAGAGCAGTGAGAATGGCTATCAAAGAACATTGACTGGCTTTACCAAATGTGCTGCCATATCGGCATTCTATGGCCTACATGAGGACTTTGATGCCTTGATTTTAACGCTGTGCAAATTTACCAGCATCTTGAGTTCGGCCCAATTGGAAACCACACATCCAGCTCCCAATGAAATTGTTCAAGCTGTCAACTTTGGTCTCAATCCCAAGGGGCAAGCTGCCATGCGCACAGTCTTCGCTTTGGTCCATGACTATGGTGATTGTTTGAGAGATGGTTGGCGTCATATTCTCGACTTGTATCTGCAACTATTCCGTTTGAAATTATTGCCCAAATCCCTGATGGAGGTCGAAGATTTCTGTGAACCTTCGGGCAAGGCCCAACTGATATTGGAGAAACCCAGCCAGAAACAAGAGTCGGGTATATTTTCCAGTCTGTATTCATATCTTTCGTCCGAGGGACAACGTGAACCTTCCTACGAGGAACAGGAATTCATAAAGATTGGTAAAAAGTGCATCAAAGAATGCCAGCTGGATCAAATGATCCAGGAATCGAAGTTTGTGCAATTGGAGTCACTGCAGGAATTGCTGAAACAAGTTTTGGGCTCTCTCAAGGCACCCAGTGCCCATAAATCTATTGGCATGCCATATGCAGAGGATGTGGTTGTCTTCTGGATGGAGTTTCTCGTGAAGATTGTCATCTACAATCGGGATCGTATGATTCCCCTATGGCCTGCTGTTCGTGATCAAATGTACCTGTTGTTGATGGGAAGTTCATCATGTGGCTATGATTATCTTCTCAATCGATGTATTGTGGCCATGCTCAAATTGGCCATATATCTAATGCGCAACGAAGAGCTGTGTCCAGTTGTTTTGAAATCCTTGAAAATGTTGCTAATGCTAAAGCCAGCTGTAATCTTGAGAATATCCAAACAGATTTCCATAGGAATGTATGAATTGTTAAAAACATCGGCCCAGAATATCCACTCGGAACAGGATTGGCAGATTGTCTTTACGATTTTGGAATGTGTGGGTGCTGGTGCTGAACCTCCAGAATACGATGATGCCTCGCTGCCAGTGCCAAATGGTTTGGCTGCCAAATCGGATGGGGCTTTGAGTAGTGAAGAGGATTCAGGTTTGCCTGATCGTGGTTATACCTCGGATTCGGAATTGAGCAGTAAGCAACAGGTGGCTAGTAATAAGCAACAAATACCCATGGCTCAAAATTCGAATGCTAGCAGTCCTTTCCCCTCCAGTCCCACCGCAGAAAATTGGATATTGGTGAACAAGGATACAGATTTGGCAGCTTCAAGGTGAGAATTTTTTTGCCATATTTTTTTATTTGTGTATTAATGGAATTTGTGTTTCTCCTAGGCCGCAATCTCCGCCAGAATCCATTGGTGCTCCCACTCTCTCAAATCTGGTTTACAACTGCAAGCTGTTGGACCACATGCCTTTTGCTTTGTTCAAATGTTGGGATTCATTGGCATTTATTGTTCGCAATGTAGCCCACATTACCCCCTATAATTTTGAGAGTTGTGTCCGTTGTATACGCACATTTGTGGAAGCATGCCGGGATGGTGGCATACGCCAGCGTCGCAAAATGGAAGCGGCTCTGGCTGCAGCTGCATCAAATCAAAAAAAGAAGGGCAGCGCCAAACGTCAAGATCGTTCCAATGATCGTAACAAACATGACGAAGACAGTGGTGCGGCTGGAGAAGATGGCGATGAAGCCGATTTGGCCCAACGCTATGAGACATTGTCCATACAATTGTTGGATCTTATGTATACTCTTTATACAAGAACTGCCCAGATATTCCGTTGGTGGGCCGAGGAGGGCTGTGCTGTACCACAGTGTTCGGCATTGTGGGCCCAAGGTTGGTGTCCTCTGTTGCAGGGAATTGCTCGCCTGGCCATGGATCGACGACGTGAAGTACGTACCTATGCCATATCATGCCTGCAACAAAGAGCACTATTGGTGCATGATCTTCAAACACTATCCGGCACAGAGTGGGCTTCGTGCTTCCAACAGGTTCTATTTCCATTACTCAATGAATTACTGCCTGACAGTGCTGCCGTAGCTCAATTGGATCAGGTGCTCCTAGAGGAGTCTAGAATACGTACGGCCACCATTATGTCAAAGGTATTTCTACATCATCTCACACCATTAATTGAGTTGGGCAGTGCCTTCAACGATCTGTGGATACAAATTTTGGACTATATTGAGAAGTTTATGAAGGTCGGTTCGGATATGCTCTCCGAACAAATGCAAGAGATTCTCAAGAACATGCTTTTGGTAATGCATTCAGTACGAGTTTTTCACAACAATGATGGTACGATACGCATGGATTTGTGGGAGTTGACATGGAAGCGAATCGGAGAATTCTTGCCCAATCTCAAAGATGAGTTATTCCGAGATGAAGGTATGTTAATTTATTCAGCATATTCATGATTATCATCAATGGGGGAAAATGTGATCATTTCTACTTAAAAAAACAAAACCTCAAGTAGTGAGACTATTTTTTGGGAGACAGAAAATACTTTGTAGAAAAGTTGTTGGCTCTCTTATGGTTCTGAAGGACATAGAAGACCTTCTGGTTTTCTTGTTTTTACACATAAATCTTATGAAGATCTTCTATTCAGAGTAGATTTCTTTGGAAGTCTTCTACCATTAGAATGCGTTAAGAAATTCTTTTCCATTACCTAGATGGGAATTTTTCTATCTATCTACGTCTTAAAAGGCCTCCTACTTGTTGGAGAATGGTAGAAATTCTTTCAACTGTTGTAGACTCTTAAATGTCATATCTATCTGTTAGAAAAAAGGGTTTATCATTCCCTACGCTACTTCCACAATTCCATTCATGTCATTTAATTCAATCATGATATCATCATAAATTAAGTTTCCTAAAAAAGCACAGTGCAGTAAGTGAATACCTTGCACAATTTTAAGGTAATCGGGCCCATGTCATGAAGCAACCCAATCACCAAGCAGCAGTGGTATCACCACCATTGACTTCAGTGTCTCCGCCAGCGGTAGCAATATTGCCACAATCAACTGCAGCACCATCTCCAATGGCTACTACAAGTCAGGCAACAACACATTTTGTACCATCACCGGTTTCATTGATATCGCCCGTTGAATCACCGCGACATAGTATAATTCTGCAACCACCCGTGGCCGATTCTCTGCAGCAGCAACCACTTTTCTATGGTCAGGTAAGTTATGACAATCCTATTTAAGGGTATTTTAAAATCAAGTCATTTCATATATTTTCTTTGCAGTTCCCTGTTAACAATATGCCGTTTATTGTGCCTCAGCAACAACAGCCTGTGGCTCAGCCTCCCGCTGCAAACAATGAACAACCAACCACAGTGTCATCTCCCATTTTGGTTAATGCCAACAATCTGCAAGGTGTTCAACTGGTGTCCATGAATTCCCCTACAAATGAAACTTCATCCGCACCTCAGCCATCAGTGGTGCAATCTACGCAACAAACAAATCATAGTGGGCCAGCCAACCCTATTACAACTGTCGTCACAGAACATAATACAACGGCAAATGTTCAGACTGCCCCTCAGTTTAACACCACTGTTCCTAACATGTTTCCCCATACACCAACAACATCTAGGCCAGTCATGTCCTCAACACTGATAAATCCCAATCCAGTGCCGATAGATAGTAATTCATTTTCCATCGATCTGTATGATGCCACACCGGATGCTTATGAAAGTCAGGTGCCAAACACCACCAATGTCCCCGAAGAAAAGCCAGAAGAAACACACCTCAGACATGTGCTGCAAGAGCAATACAATCTCTACTACAAACAATACAAACAGAATCAGGAATGGCAGAAACATAATGAAAGCCTTGATGCTAGCCAACAGCAACATGGACATGGACAACAGGCTAATAACACCAGTCTCTTAAACACCTCAGTGTTTAGTGGCGATGAAGTGAGTACCATTGCTGAAATAAAGGAGGAGTTTAAGGCGGCTGCAGATGAACCCAGCAATGCTGCACCTAAAGTTCCAATCAGCCATCTATTGGCTGGTAATGAATATCCCTCATTGCAGAAGCAACCCACACCTGCCATTGTTCAAAGTTTCACTCCGGTAAGTTTTCAACAAACGGCCACAACTAGTCAGCAACAGACTGGTGGTGATATCTATCAGGAATATGTTCAGAATCCCTATAATCTGACACTGCAACAGTCCCAGATGCCAGCAGCTGTGCCGCTGGTCAGTGTGGAACAACATCAAATGAATTTAATGCGTTTAGAGATGCAATATACAATGGGATGTAATACAGATCCAAATTTGCGTGTCTTTGGACAACCCTAAAATCCTCAAAACTTCATGGATTTCCAGAAATTATCATTATAGCTTTGTAAGTGATATATAGCAAAGAAGAAGAAGAAGAGGGAGAAATAATAGAGGGCCTGGTGAAAGAGATTTTTTATCCCCTTGACAAAAGAATTCGGACAGCGGCTGTCCTGGAAAAGAAAACCTTTGTTGAGGGTGAAATATTGGTGGATTTGTAATGTATGATGCATTCCACCTGTTAGTTTGTTTGTACGTTTTTAAATTTGTTTAGCTAAATTAAGTTTAATTCAAATGATTATGTATGTCACTGCTACTGTGCTGTTGCAACACTGTTTAAAATGGATCAGCATGGAGGGCATTTATCATTAAATCAAATTAATATAATTATAATAATAATAATCATAATTAGAAAACAAATGTTGTTTATCATCTAACATATAATTTATATACAATGGAAAGAATTGTGAAATTTAAATGAAAATGAAAATCTATGTCAATCTGTAAATGTACATAGCGTAATTGATATAAAACTAAATAAATAAATATCTATCAAAAATATATATGGATTTGTAAAATGGAGGGTTTTCTGTACTGGGAATTCCAGACTGTCGATTGAACACAAGTTTCTTGAGATTAATTGGGTTGAAAAAGAACACATAGGAGAGTATGAAAGAGGGTCTGTTTTACACGAAGTCCCATATTCACACATGGATAACTTTTGTGTAAATCGAATCTATCCACAATTATTTCAGTTATACAAAGGTTATATTTATTTCTTTATTTGTAACGGGCTACATGTGTGTATGTATTTATTTTTTATTATACCCTGCACCATACTAATGAGGGTATATTAACTAACTTCGTCATTCCGTTTGTAACTCCTCGAAATACTCATGTCAGACCCAACAAAGTATATATATATTCTTGATCAGCTATCTGTCTGTGTGTCCGTCTGTCTGTTGAAATCACGCTATTTTTCGAAAGAATTGAGATAGAAGGCTAAATTTTTGCCACACATGTTTATTTTGCCAGTAGGCAGGCTAAGTTCGTAAATGCAGGTCTGCGTCTTCGTATAGCCCCCATATAACGATACCTCCTGATATTCGGTATTTTGATGATTTTCGCGACATTATTCACCGGAGTAGTTTCAAATTACGTATTTAGAGTTCGTAATGGATACTACAGCCTATGACAGAAGATTGTCTGTGCAGGTCCACGTCTTCGTATAGCCCCCCATTTAAGGTTTCCTCTCATTATTCGGTATTTTGAAGATTTTAACGTCATTATTCATCGGAGTAGTTTCAAATTACGTATTTAGAGTTCGTAATGCGAAAATTGTCTATGCAGGTCGAAGTCTTCGTATAGTCCCCATATATCACTACCTTCCCATATTCAGTATTTTGACGATTTTAGATACAATACTCAGCGAAATTTTTTGAGATGTCGTATTTGAAGTTCGTAATGGATGCAACAGCCTGTAACAGAAAATTGTCTATACAGGTCAACGACTTCGTATTGTTCCGATATATCAGTACCCCCTTATATGCGGTATTTTGATGATTTTAGTTATATTATTCAACGTTTATTTCAAGTTTCGAATTTAATGGCTTATGACAAACAATGCCTATGTAGGTCCACGTCATATATTCATACATTCAGTATTTTTACTTTTTAACCTGTTTTTTTTAATTTTTTTTATTTTTTAACTTTTTTATTAATTTTTTATTTTTATTATTTTCATTTATTTTTTTTTAATTATGTTTTATTTCTAAATATTTTATTATTTTTATTTATTTTTTTCGTTTTTATTTATTTTTCTATTTTTATTAATTTTTTTATTTGTTTTTTTTTATTATTTTTATTTATTTTTATTTTATTTTTATTTATTAGATTAAATTGCAAGCCTCAAATTGGAAATTCAAATTCGCAACAACTTTAATTTTTTTTATTTATTTATTTTTATTATTTTTTATTTCATTTATTAATTAATTTTAAATTTGTATATATTTATTAGTTATATTTATTTCTTTAGTTTTACTTATTTTTATTTATTTTTTATTTTTATTTATTTTTATTTTTATTTATTATTTTATTTTAATTTATTTATTATTTTATTTTTATTTATTAGATTAAATTGCCTTAAATTGGAAATTAAAATTCGCAACAAATTTAATTTTTTTTATTATTTTTTATATTTTTTTATTTCTTTCATTAATTTATTTTTTATTTTTTTTTAATTTTATTTATTTTTGCTTATTTTTTATATTTATTTATTTTCCTATGTTTTTATTTTTTATTTTTATTTATTTTTTAACTTTTTTTATTTTTATTTATTTTTTATTTTTTTATATATATTTTATTTTTATTTATTATATTAAATTCAAGAGTCAAATTGAAAATTAAAGTTCGAAACAGCTGAGTTTATAAATTCTTAAAGAAGCAGTTGTGCATTGTTCAAGCCAAAAAAAAAACTTAGTGTACATATATAGTTTTCATAGCATACTTTTAGGCTGATGATAATTTTTCAGCCACAGAATTTTTAGTTGAATAAACGATTGTTATTTTATCATCTCCGTAAAAGATTTATTTTTCTTTGATTGTTTATTCCTTCTTCTAACGACTCTTTTAATCCTCTTTAGATAGAGCTCAACAAGAAATACCATTGTGGCCAGCAGCATGCCAAGAAACCAACCTGTCCAAATAACTCGCAAATGATCAATGGTCAAGGGCACTGGATGTTCTTCTTGGTGATTCATTAGATTTACACCACTTGTAGTTTCTCGTATATCTTTTAATATATCACTTGTCCATTTCAATTCCAGTCCTGTTTCGCGTATTCTCAAGATGAAATTCTTGAGGGGATGATAAAATGCCGAATTAAATTGTATGGGAAATGAGAGATATACATTGGCAATACACAATTTGGAGGCAATTCTAAATTTCGGTTTCCACAACTTCTTTTGCAACGACTGCAGCACCTGCCATTCTTCGTTGTAGACCGCATAGGCAAAGGAGGTATTCAGGGAATTTAAGTGATGCGATACTGTCTCCACATCGGCAATTAGTACATTACTTTCGAAACTGCTGGGTATAATGTCCATGTAGTTATACATAAAATACATGTAATCCAACATCATGATAGAAATATTAGCCCTGCGCAGATCCTCTAATGTTTCCAGCTTTTTGCCAAATATTGTGGCACTCAGGGCCGAGGTAAGGCCAGCAATAAAACTTAAACTATAAAGCATACCCGAAAGTAGCACCAGCATGTGTATCAAAAGAATACGGCTCCTAGAGAATATACCAAAGGTCTCCGAAACATTGATTTCACCCAGCGACATATTCAACATGCCTTTAAGGGTAAGAGATATGGATTTCCAGGGATACCATTTGCCGCCATTAAACTTGTCTATTAGAAAATATGCCACCTGGAAGCCTGTGAATAACACCAAAACCTGTAACCACATATTCAAATTCATAATTCGTGGAATGTAATGGCCAACGAAAATTTCGGGTATAACCGGTACCAGAACACAGCTATTGGTATTGGTAATGGGATAGCTGCCGTAATAACCATGCGGCAAGAGATTGGAAAACGGATGAATGGCAATGTCAATATTACGGGCCACAAGTAATTCGTATTCATAGTCCAACATCATTGGATGGCTTTCGGGAGTTTCCAATTCAACAAATTTACCATTGATGCTCTTCACAAATTCCAAATATAAATGGCCGGCAATGCCAGAGACTTCTTCGTCGTTGTCATCATCATCATCGTCATCCAGGCGTTTGGCCTATAACCAAAAGAAATTAAATAACACATATGGAAGACCATTCCACAGTTGTCTGTCTTACCTTGAAAACACTTGGCTTATCGTTAAACACTGGCGTCTTAAACTCATATCCCCTTACATCCAAGGTTCGATCAAAAAAGAAAAAAAACGGATGGACATTTGTTAATTTGATCAATTTAACGGGCCTGGGAAAGGGTGAATAGGAGTAAATTTCCATTTTCAAATCATCTACACTGGCCACCACATGCTTTTCTTGATACATCAGTATGGCATTGAGTATATTTTTGGACCAACACCAACGAAAGAATCGCAGCAACTTTTCCTGGCGTATAAAGGGCAACACCTCCGTCAGTTCATGGCCAATTAAGAGAAATATCAGCTTTGTCTCCATACTAGCTCCCAATGAGGTGGAAACAAATTCCTTTAATTCCGTATTGAAAATATCGTTTATCAATATCACGGCCAAATTGCGATTCGTTAAGATTTTTCCCAAATTCGGTATACTCTCGGAACTATTTACATAATTCCAAGGTGCAATGGCGAAAATCATTGCCGGCCTTGAATTCTCATTTGTAAACATAAATTCTGCAACAATATCGCCAAGGGTTTTGTGCACCTCCAAACCGATATTGGTCAACAGTGTACTGACATTCAGTGGGGCATCATAGACTCTGTTTGGAGTGCCATAGAATATGATGTTGTCGAAATGATTAAAGGAACTCAAAGTTTTCACCATTTTAATTAAAAGTTCGACTTGTTTTCGAAGAACATCCTCAAGGTGTACGCCAGATGAGTCGTGATGGGCTATGGACTTGGAACACAGAAGTAAAAATGTAACTAGGAGAAGATACTTCATTCTGGCACAAGCGATTGAAAGACTTTGTTGGGGATTTTTTGGGGAAATTGGGTTTTTATATGGATTTTGGCCAACCTGCTGCCTACAGAATTATTTTCATATCTTGTTTCCTGATTGATATGAAATGGAAAATTGCTAAGAAAATTATTTCAATTCGCCATTGTATGGGGCAACCAAAAAAAGGTTGTGGTTAATTGAATAATTAAATAAATTAGCATCAATTCTAATTGGATAAGGAAACTATACGGCTTGGTGGTGTCTGAGGACGAATTATCTTGAATGGAAATCAGAAATGTTGTAATTACGGATAAATTGGGGAAAAGAGGGAAGGGTGTATTAGCGATAATTTATTTTGAAGACTAATTGAGGCTCTATTAGAAATGTAATTGGACTTCAATGAGAAGATTTTCAAAAAATAAAAAAAAAAACTTTTTCAGATAAGAAATAAATGTTATTCTATTTCAAAACTAATAGAATATTGTCTGTTCCAGGACTGTGATAACCGATTTCCCCTTTCTTAAAAAAAGCAAGGAAAATTGCATCAGTCGGTTTTGCCGACAGATTTATATCCCCAGCCTGGAGTTATGATTATTCAAACCCTTGACCTTTTTGTGGGGGTAGGTTCCAAAGCAAGTGGACAATATTGACCAATTCGTATCTGACCTAAACTTATAAAAATATTACAACTTGCCAGATTTGGACTATATCGACTACTTCCTATACTTTATATGAGATATGTGAAATTTTTTGGAAAATGTGGAAAAATGCGTGGGGTACCAGATATAGCCGACCGAAGTATCCCATTCTCAAAATCCATATAATACAGATAAAAATATTGGTATGTGCAAAATTTGAAGGAAATTGAACATTTATATCCTATTTTATGCGAAATCATAAATTAATAAATAACATATTAATATTCAAGACTTCCGGTTAATAAAAATAGTTAGATATAACATATTGTAAAGAATCGCCGATTTTTTCCCAAGTAATGACAGATATACAGGGTGAGATAAAAAAAACTGCAACAAAGTCAAAGGTCATAATTTTACATTTTTTTGAATTTTATTGAATGAAAGCAAAAAATGTCGGAAATAGAATCAAATTTTAGAATATTTTTAGATTTTTTCGAATTGGTCACCTTTGGCACGAATTATGGCCTTCAAACGGCCAATGAAGCCCTCACACGGTGCCCGAATATTGCTCTGCGGTATTTTGGCCCATTCCCGGGGAAGCGCTTGCTTGAGGTGATCGACACTTTGGTATTTTTTAGTGCCAACCTTGCATTCCAAAATATTCCAGACAAAATAGTCCAACGGATTGGTATGCGGAGATTTTTGTGGCCATTGTGAGCTGGAAATTAAGCGAAGAACCTCTTTTTGTAACCATTCTTGGATGGCGCGTGCTGGGTGCGATGGTGCTGAGTCCTGTTGGAATGTCCAAGGTGTGCCGTCAAATTGTTAGCGTGCCCAAGGCTTTAATACACCCTCAAGAATATTTTCGCGATAATATTCGGTACTTATTCGGCTGTTATGGCGGCCCACACCACCACTATCACCATGGCCGGCGCTTGAGTTCTGGTGGCCAACCGAAGGTGCACATTTTCAGCTGATCGCTTTGGCAAGAAAACACGAGCGGATCATTTTGTTTATTTACAAACCGCTGGACAAGGAACTGCTGTCATCGTCGAAGAAAACGAAATTCGGCAGTTCACCACTTTCGGCCAAGAGAGGCAACTCTTTAGCTCTTTTGAGTCTATTTTCTTTCTGTTGCGGTGTAAGTTCTTGATTTTTTTTGGAATTTCAATGGCTTTACCTCGAGCTTATTTTTTAATATTTGCCGAATGAAATATTGCGATAGTTCAGCTCACAAGCCTTTTTTCGGCCACTGTGACGCGGGTTTCGATCAAGTAGCTTCTTTACATTTCGGTAAGGTACCAGAAGTGGTTGGCAGATATCTATCATCTTCACAACAGACTTTGCGTTAGCAAATATCTTTGGATGTGTGAAATTTGAAGAGAGTTGGATGCTTATTTCGCTTTCTTTGAGCGTTCTGTTTTTCAACCCCTATGTGGGGGAGGTACCAGAAGAAATGGTCCGATCTCTACCATCTTTATAACAGATCTTGTGTTGATAAAAAATATTGAGATTTGTCAAGTCTAAATAGAATCGAATGTTAATTGCGGGTTTTATGAGCTTCACGGATATTCAAAACTTTGACCATTTGTGGGGGAAGTATCAGAAGGAATGATCCGATATATCCCATCTTCACAGCAGATCTTGTGTTAGTAGAAGTAATGGGATGTGTGAAATATGATGAGCACCGTATTCTTATTTCGGATTTAATAATCGTTTTTGTTATTCGACCCTTTGTGTGGGAGGGTACCAGAAGAAATGGTCCGATCTATACCATCTTTATAAGAGATCTTGTGTTGATGAAAATATTGAGATGTACCAAGACTGAATGGAATCGAATGTTAATTTCGCTTTTTATGAGTTTCATGGATATTCAAAATTTTGACCCTTTGTGGGAGAGGTGCTTGAAGGAATGGACCGACATATTTCATATTTACACTAGATTTTGGATTAATAAAAATATTGGGATGTGTGCATTTTTAAGACAATCGGATTCTTACATCACTTTTTATAAGAGTTGTAATTATTCATAATTTTGACCCTTTGTGGGGGAGGTATTTGATGGAGTGGACCGATATTGTCCATTTTCGCACCTGTCTTAGCTCTGATGGAAATATTCGGATATGCAAAGTTGGAGTAAAATCGGATTATCCTTTCTCTTTCTGTGCAGTAAATATTTTTTTTAATTTCGACCTTTTGTGGGGGAGGTACCAGAAGGTGTGGGTCGTTATTGAACTCGATCCAAATTTGACAATAATATTACGATGTACCAAGTTTGGAGCGAATCGGATACTCCTTTCGCCGCTAGATTGACTACAAATGTCCTGAAACGGATTTGGTCCAAAGAGACCTATGGTCTAAAACTGTTATATCGATGGCCGTATCAAATGATATATACCTTCTCTAGCCATATAGCTGAGGGTAAAATTACCATTCTTCGATGTTAAGGAAAAGGCATATATTTGACAATCCATAAGGAAATTTCTTTGTTTGTTTTTATGAAGAGAATTGTAAACTTCTATGAGCGGCCGCTTTGCCTTCTTGGAGAATACTTTCTGATAATCCTTGGGAAGGTTTATTGTCTTTTTTAAAAAGCCTATATTATCACACTTATGAAAAGATCTCTTTAACTTCTCTGAGAATATTTTTTTGGTATTTTATGGAAAAAGTATCGGTCCTTCTCTGGGAAAAGGGGTTGATTTTCTTCTTTAAATGAGAAACCCCCGTAGAAATCAGGCATCAACAATTAAAGTGTAAAAAAGCGTTTGTGTGTTTATTTTCCACTACATGCATATTAAAACTACAGGTGTATGTGTTTTCTCTATAAAATCCCCCAAAAAATTCTCCATCCAAATTATGAAACACTATTGGCCACATCCGCTTCCTCGTCCTCCAAATCTACTCTCTTAGCACGCTCTCTCTCCCTTCGGCTCTGCCACAACTCGTGGAGAAAACTCACCAAGGCCATGAGGAATCCTATAACCAAAAATCCCACAACCATGCGCAAATGGGTAAAACCCACAGTATGAAACGAGGGATCCTCTACCAAATGGCTAACCACTCCGGCACGTAGGGCATATTCAAATGATTTCTTCTCGTGATAATAGTAGAGCCCCGATGAGTGAATACGAAACATCAGATGTTCAATGTCACGCCAAATTGGCGATTCCGCCACCATGGGAAAAGCCAAATGATAATCGCCAAAACATATGTCCGTGTAACGAAAAATCGGAGTTCTCAGATGGGCCTGTTGTAGGTTGAGAAAATGCCAGGTGTCATAGGTGGCGAAGTAGGCATAGGAATGGTTGAGATTTAGTTGGTGTTCATAGAAAACAGAGGTGTTGACGGCATGTAACAAATCCATGAATTTTGGGGGCAGATTCAATACCTCCTCCTCGAGAAACTCCAGTTCATAGTCGATGATCATGACCGGCAAATGTTGGTGTATAACATCGTGGATGCTGTTAATGTCCGACTTGATAACGGTCACCGCAAGGAAACTACCCAACATGGAGGTGTAATGGGCTGCCAAAAAGAATCCCTGAACATAAATGAAACCATTTATGACCATTTCGAACCAGGGCATGTCACTGCCATGGCTGGTAATGGGTGGAGCGGCATTGATGAATTTGCAAAAATTAATCAAAATAAAATTATGATTATCCAGATCATGGAACTTGAGAAAAAAGTGGGACACAATGTTGATCAGAACAAAGGCCACCAAGAAGTTTAGCCACACGGTTGCCTGGAACGGGCTCAGGGGATAAAACATGGTAAAGACCTTGTTGGTAATGGGTACCATTAGACACCAATTGACCACTAGCAGGGGATAACTTTTCTGCACCTCATCATCGTTGTGGAACAAAGCATAGCCATGGGCAGCCAATTCCACTTTGTGCTGCCGCACTCCTTCCAAGACGTTCTTCATGTTCACCACACCATCACTGGAATATTCCATTTGCGATTCGATTAGGGTGCCATTTAAATATTCCAAACACATTTCCATGATGTTGTATGTGACACCTTGGATCCGCAATTCGCCATTGTTGTTGTAATATCGTATGACCTTGGGCGCATCCATAAGTAGGGGTGTCTCAAAACGATAACCCTTTAAATCGGTTTTCTCAATTATTCGATGATAGAACATTTTGATATCACCCACCAAATGGGTTTTGTTCTCCACTGAGAATTCCGGAAATGTGGCAAAGCCAAATACCTCATCCCTTCCATTGGAGGCATTGACATAATACAAATCGGAATTAACAAATTTCTTGACATATAAATATTCCAGAATATTTTCAATGAGGGTGAAATTCCATTGCGGTTCGTAGAGAATCCAAATGTTAACATAGAAATGACGTCCCCGCAAAAGATTGGCATGTACCTCCACAATGGGATCATCGAGATCTTGGAGTATCATTATGGTCAAAAGATTCCTCTTCACATCGTGATTCCGTAGCACATAATCCGATGGCTGAGACATGACCAGCTGGGGATGCATGGTGGCCAGTTGAATCCATTTCATGAGCAATGCCAGTTTTTCATCTTGACACTCGGCGCAGGGACAAAAAAGCGTCTCCTGGGTTCCCATGGCTATGGGCAGGGCCAGACGTTTGCCCACATAATCAATGTTCCAGCAGTTGGCCAGGGTAATAAGCAAAAATGAAAGTATTTGTATTTTTAACATTTTGTTGTGTGTGTGAGTTTTTTTTTTTTGGTTTTCGGAATCTTCCACGCTTGGAAGGCAACTGATTTTGTGTTGAATGATTTGGGCCATCATTTTGATGTTTTTCCAACTTTTATTACCCAAGCATTTCGTGACGAGATATAATCACTTGGGGTCATCAAATAATTATAAAATTTTAATTAATGTCGTCATACATTGTAAAACATCCTTTGCCAAGGATATGGTCAAAGGGCAAGGGATAAGAGGACTACAGAGAAAAATGTGACCAATAGATATGACATTGTTTTGCTGGAATACGCACAGTTCTTTTCATAGAGGAGAAGAGAGTCTTGTTTTAGAAGAGTAAGTGGAAGCTTAGAGGGCTTATGAAAACAAGATAAAAAGTATCAGTCGGTTTAGCCGACAGAAGTATAACCTCAGCCAATGATCGATTATTTAAATATGTGTTGACTTGTGTTAGGATTATTCAAATTTTTGACCCACTGTGGAGTAGCTAACGAAGGAATGGGCCAATATTGTCCATTTCGTATAGGACCTAATATAAATACGATATAAATATTGCGAGGTGCCAGGTTTGGACTATATCGACTACTCCCTTCACTCTATATGAGACATTTGTAGAAAATGTTAAAATCTGCGTGAGGTACCGGACGTAGTCGACGGTTCACAGATATATATCACCTTCATATGATTGTGTGTGTGAAATTCGCAGAGATTTTGATGCTTATTTGGCGTTTTGTTTTTTCTTGAACCCTATGTGGGGGTGGTACCAGCAGGAATTGTCCGATCTATACCCTCTTTATAAAAGATCTTGTGCTGAGAGAAATATTGGGATGTACCAAGACTGAATCGAATTAGATGTTAATTTCGCGTTGTAAGAGCTTCATGGATATTCAAAATTTTGACCCTTTGTAGGGGAGGTACCAGAAGGAGTGGACTGATATATTCCATCTACACAGGAGATCTCGTGTTAGTAGAAATAATGAGATGTGTGAATTATGAAGAGAACCGGATGCTTATTTCGGTTTTTATAATCCTTTTGGTTATTCAAGGCTTTGACCCTTTGTGGGGGAGGTACCAAAGGGAATGGTCCGATGCCTACCATCTTATAACAGATTTTGTGTTGATGAAAATATTGAGATGTACCAAGACTGAATCGAATCAGATGTTAATTTCGCGTTGTATGAGCTTCACCGATATTCAAAATTTTGAACCTTTGTAGGGGAGGTACCAGAAGGAGTGCGCCTATATACCCCATCTACACAGGAGATCTCGTGTTAGTAGAAATAATGAGATGTGCGAAATATGAAGAGAGCCGGAAGCTTATTTCGGATTTTATAATCCCTTTGGTTATTCAAGGCTTTGACCCTTTGTGGAGGTACCAAAGGGAATGATTTTGGTTTGATGAAAATATTGAGATGTACCCAGTCTGAATGGATTCATGGACATTCAAAATTTTGACCCTTTGTAGGGCAGGTACCAGAAGGAGTGCGCCTATATACCCCATCTATACAGCATATCTCGTTTTAGTAGAAATAATGAGATGTGCGAAATATAAAGAGACCGGATGCTTATATTCCCTTGGGTTATTCAAGGCTTTGACCCTTTTAGGGGGGAGGTACCAAAGGGAATGGTCCGATCTCTACCGTCTTTATAATATATCTTGTGTTTATGGATATATCGAGACGTGTGAAATCCGAATGGAATCAGATGTTGATTTCGCGTCTTAAGAGCTTCATGGACATTCAAAATTTTGACCCTTTGTGGGGAAAGTACCAGAAGAAGAGGACCGTCTTCACATTAGACAATGGTTTAATAAAAATATTGTGATGTGTGCAATTTGAAGATAATCGGACTCTTACATCACATTTTATAAGAGTTATAATTTATCAAAAATGTTATCCTTTGCGGGGGAGGTACTTGATGCAGTGGACCGATATTGCAAATTTTAGGATTTGCAAAGTTTTAGCAAAATCGGATTATCCTTTTTATACCCTCCACCATACTATGGGGGGTATATTAATTTTGTCATTCTTGACCAGCGTAAAATTCTAAGACGATATAGCCATGTTCGTCTGTCTGTCTGTCTGTTGTAATCACGCTATCTTTCGAACAAATTGAGATAGAAAGCTAAAATTTTGCACACATGTATTTTTTGCCAGTAGGCAGGTTAAGTTCGTAAATGGGCCATGTAGGTCCAAGTTATCATATAGCCCCCATATAACGGTACCTCCCGATATTCGGTATTTTGATGATTTTAGCGACATTATTCACCGGAATTGTTTCAAATTTCGCATTTAAAGTTCGTAATGGATACTACAGCCTAAGACAGAAAATTATCTCTGCAGGTCCATGTCTTCGTGTAGCCTCCATATAACGGTACCCCCCATATTCGATATTTTGATGATTTTAGCGACATTATTTAACGGAATCGTTTCAAATTTGGTATTTGAAGTTCGTAATGTATACTACATCCTAAGTCAAAAAATGAGCCATGTAGGTTCACGTCTTCATATAGCCCCCATATAACGGTACCCCCCGATATTCGGTATTTTGATGGTTTTAGCGACATTATTTACCGGGATTGATTCAAATTTCGCTTGTGAAGTTCGTAATGGATACTTCCGCCCATGCCAGAAAATTGTCTGTGCAGGTCCACGTCTTCGTATAGCCCCCATATAACGGTACCTCCCGATATTTGGTTTTTTGATGATTTTAGCTACATTATAAACAGATTTTTCTTCAAGTTTCGCATTTAAATATTGTAATAACTTATGACAAAAGTTGCCTATACAGGTCCACGTCGTCGTATAGACATTCGGTATTTTTAAGATTTTAACAGAATTTTTAATGGATTTTATTTTTTTCTTTTTGGAAATCTTCGAAGGAATTTTTGTGCACGAAAATTCTTTAGAGAAAAAATCAGTAAACCTTCTCATAGAAGTGGTCTTTTCCAAGAAAAAAAAAACTATTTCTGATACAGAAAAACAGGTCTTCCCATTAAATGAAAGAAAACCATTAGAAAAAAATCTTCTTTAAAATGTTTAATATATGATAAGGAACGCCATCTGCAGTTCATTTATGTAACATAATATTAGACAATTGTAGTGTCTACTATTGGACGCCAAATAGAAAACAAATACAGAGGCAGTATATGAATTCTAATTCCAAAAAATAGACAGCATATAAAAAAAGAACGAATTCATTATCAAAAAAAAAAGATCTTAACAGGTTTTCTCATAGGGCGCCAAATGGTTTTCTCAGGGGAGATACGTGGTGAGAACATGGTCTTCAAAGAAAAAATCCGTAAGTCTTTCCATAGAAAAGCAAAAATTTTGAGGACTAAGAAGATCTTTTTAAATAAAAATGAAACTATTTCAGATACAGGGAAACAGGACTTCCCATAAAATGAAAGAAAACCATGAGGAAAAGGTGTTCCTTAAAATGTTTAATATATGATAGGGAACGCCATCTACAGTTCATTTTAGGATTTGTTTTTAAGTAACATAATAGTTGACAATTGTAGTGTCTACTTTTGGGCGCCAAATAAAATATAAATTCAGAGGTAATAAATGTATTTTAATTCCAAAAATAGTCAACATAAAAAACAGAATAAATTCATTGTTATGGAAAAAGTTATTAACAGGCGTTCTCATATTGCGCCAATTGGTTTTATCAGAGGAGAAGTGTAGGACTTTGTCGTGGAGAGTACATGGTCTTCAGAGAAAAAAAATCCGTAACTCTTCCCATAGAAATGTTACAAGTTTGATGTATAAGAAAATCTTTTCAAATAGAAATGAAACGTTTTCTGATATAGAACAGGAGGACTTCTCATAGAAATGCAGAAAAAAATGAGGAAAAATGTGCATTAAGACCTATAATGTATTATGAGGAGGAACGCCACCAGCATATCAATTTGTGATTTGTTATAAGTAGTATATTAAGCATTCACAAATATAGTGCCTAATTTAGGGCGTAAATCAAAGCAAAATATAAATACATTCGTAGAGTTAGTAAATTTATTTTCATATCAAACATCAAATATTTACAATATCTCACTTAAAACTAGAAGAAGCTTCTCTCTGAATCTCTAAATTAATCCGTTCACATTTTTTTTAAATTTAAATTTAATTTGTTCCCCCGGCAGTTAAATAAATTTAAAATATTCCTACAATTTCAATAACTTATAATGCCTATATTTATGAATACAAATTTCGATTAGCAAACAAAACAAACCCATTCCGCACAATAGACCCCATATGATGAAAAGCAGTCGCAAATGTTCCAAACCAGCCGATGAATGTTCCTGAGTTTCCGCGAGACGTTTTATAAAACCCGCCGATACGGCATATTGAAATGTCTCATGTTCGTATTTTTGCAGCAAGCCATTCGAATGGGTGCGAAAGAGAAAATACTCCAAATCACGCCACACGGCCGAATCCATTTGTATGGGATAGGCCAGATGATAGGAACCAAAACAAATATCAGAAAATTTAAACACCTTTTGTTTTAGATGTTTTTGGGCCTCATCCAGAAAATGCCAGGTGTCATCGGTGACAAAATAGGCAAAACTTTTGTTGAACTGAATCTGGTGTGCGACAAAGGTGTGGCTGTCAACGGGCCGTATTAGTTTTCCAAATTCCTCGGGCATGTGAAATCCCTCGGATAGCAAGAATTCCAATTCATAATCTATTATCATGACTGGCAGTTGGGCTTGAATCAGGTCCTCCATGGTGTTGATTTGGGCCCGAAAGAGACTTACCGTGAGGAAACTACCCAAATATGAGGTATAGTTGGCGGAGAGAAAAAAGCTAAAAAAGAAAAGCGTGGCATAGTAGAGGAAACGTTTTAAGGTAGCAACCTTTATGGCCTTGGGTGCGGTTATGCATATGATGTGGCAAAAATCCTCCAACCAGGCATCACTGAGCTGGCTAGGAAATTTCATTCTCAGTTCCTTGAACATTGAGGAGTCTAGGAAAATTCGTAAAAAATCTAGCAAGAGTAGAAACGAGAACACCAGCAATAGTATGCACCACACCTTCCAGCCGAACGGCTGTAGGATGTAGAGGAATGTGGATATGCTGTTTTGTAGCGGCACCATTAGACACCATTTGACCACCATTATGGGATAGCTTTTATCCAAATCATCATCGGTGTGGTAGAGGGCATAGGCATGAGCAGCCAAGTCAATTTTCCGGGAACGTACCAAATCCAGAACTTCTTTCATATTTACCACTTCATAACCATAGTTATCCCTTGGCATCTCGTATTCAGCAATGGAACCATTTAGGGAGTCAATGAAATCTTCCAGGATACGAAATGTGGTACCTTGCAATTGCAGACGCCCCATTTTGTCGTGGTATTTTATGACATGAGGCAGGTCCTGGCGCAGGGGAGTGTAAAACTTATAGCCTGCCACATCCTGATTGGCTGACATGACTTTTTGGAACTGCCGCCGAACATAGACCGTGAAATCCGTCAGATTTATCATCTGAAAGTGGGGAAATTGTTCGGTGCCAGCCAATTCGTTTTGACCATTCGGCTGCTGATAGTAGACCATGCTGTTGGCAAAGCTACCCAGGTACAGCAGGTGGGCAAGCCTCTCGATCTCCCGGAAATCGTATACCTTTGGCACATATATAAAGACGGAGAAGTAAAAATGACGTCCCGTCATAACACGACTATGGACATGCATGATGGGATCATCCGGCCCTGTGGTGAGTACAAATGCCACAGAGTTACGCTTCGATGCTGTCCTTATGATGCGCACATCACTGCGATTGGTCCAAACATATTGAGCCTCGCCGGATCCATCCTGGATGCGTTTTATGAATCTATCCAAATGCTCCGTGTGCTGTGTGGTCATCAGTTGGCTAAGGAACCAAATGTTGCCTTGGGCCTTCAATACGGGATACAGTTTTAGGATGAAATTTGCGATGAAGGTATCATTCCAAGGCAGCGAGGGTGAGGGGAAACAGGATAAGCCAAGGATGGCGATTATTAATTTTCGAACGTTCATTGTTGACGATTTTTTGACAACTAAACCAGCCACGTGTTCTGTCTGCCTACCATCCCGGCAGACATGAAAATGAAGAAGCCACTTTGGGGGACATGTATTAACAATGCCCCTGGGAGTTGCATTCCTCGGTGGGATACATGAGAACATCGGAACTTGTGTCAGGTAAACAAAGCCAAGGAAATGCCAAGGAATCGGCAAGTCATTCAGTTTACAATGAACATTCGAAGACTGGCAGTCGCCGTGATAAGTTTAGCCCTATTTCCCAACCCCGCACTGCAATGGAACGAAGACTTCATTTTCAATTTCATCATGCAGTTCTACCCCATGCTACAGTCCATGGGCAACATTTGGTTTCTAAGTCCGCGGATGACCACGGAACATACCGAACATTTGGATAGTTTCATAAAACGCATTCAGGATGCCACCGGGGAACCCCAATACGTATGGACCAATCGCAGCGATGTGAGAATGATTCGTACCGCAGCCAAGCGGAATTGCATGGTTGTGGTCTTCACCACCGATGCTGAGGATCCCATAATGTATACCCACAATCGGGTAATGACAGGACGTCATTTTGGCCTTTCACTCATCATCTACGCTCCCAAGGTGAGCAGCATAAAGGACATCGAGCGGCTTTGCTATGTCCTGTACAAAGGGAACTTTGTCAATGGCATGGTGTACTTCCAACAAACCAATGGACGAAACGAACTCTTTGGCCACGAACAATTTCCAGAATTTGTGATGGAAAATCGTACCGATTTTATGGCCTATGTCAGGAGGCAGTACAAAAAAGCGTTAGCGGCCTCTCAGGATGTGGGTGGTTATAAGTTCTACACACCACTGCGTCAGGATTTGCCGCATGTCATAAAATACAAGGATAAGGGGGGCAGGGCCCAGATGCAGGGCACCACATTTCGTATCCTGGATGATTTTGTGGAATCCCTGAATGGTACCATAGTAGAATATCAAATGCCCCCCGACAACTATGGTGGAGATGTGGTAAATATGAAAGCTGTCTTGGAGTTGGTGCGTAGTCGGAAAATTGACTTGGCTGCCCATGCCTATGCCCTCTACCACACCGATGATGATTTGGATAAAAGCTATCCCATAATGGTGGTCAAATGGTGTCTAATGGTGCCACTACAAAACAGCATATCCACATTTCTCTATGTCCTGCAGCCGTTCGAATGGAAGGTGTGGCTGGTAATAATTGTTGTTTTGTTCGCACTACAAATCATGGACCTGTTTAAAATCACCCTGGAAACTATTATCCTCAGGGCTCAACGCAAAGAATATTTCAGTCGTGTCATTGAGGCTTGGTTGGATGATTACTGTGTTGTCCTGGGCATAACCACACCCAAGCCCATACAGGTTCCGGTCCTTAAACGTTTTCTATTCTACATTACCCTTTTCTACTTTAGCTTCTTCCTCTCCGCCAACTATACCTCATATTTGGGTAGCTTTCTCACGGTGAGTCTGTTTCGTGCCCAAATCAACACCATGGAGGACCTGATTCAGGCCCAATTGCCCGTCATGATAATCGATTATGAGCTGGAATTTTTACTTTCCGAGGGTTTTCAAATGCCCGAGGAGTTTGGTAAACTAATACGGCCCGTTGACAGCCACACTTTTGTCACACACCGGATTCAATTCAACAAAAGTTTTGCCTATTTTGTCACCGACGATACCTGGCACTTTCTGGATGAGGCCCAAAAACATTTGAAGCAAAAGGTGTTTAAATTTTCCGATATTTGTTTTGGTTCCTATCATCTGGCCTATCCCATACAAATGGATTCGCCCGTGTGGCGTGATTTGGAGTATTTCCTATTTCGCACCCATTCGAATGGTTTGCTGCAGAAATACGAACATGAGACATTTCAATATGCCGTGTCGGCAGGTTATATACAACGTTTGGCCGAGGCTCATGATACAACTGCGGCGGGAATTGAGCATTTACGTTTGCTATTTATTATATGGGCTCTAATGTGTTCTGCCGCTTGGTTGTGCCTGTTTTTGGAGATTTTGGTATATAAATGTAGAAAAACGAGGATTTCGAAAGGGGGGAAATGAAAAACTGACATTTTTTCTGGTCCACAGGGATTATGAATTGAAACAGAGGGAAGAAGTGAAGTGCGGGGTGTGTGTTTAATGAATTGGCAATAAAATGTATCAAATGCAGCCAAAAAATGTGTTTTCTTTTGTGAATCCGAGGGGACCCATTCAGAGCTGGGATGTTTTAATTTTTATTTTAAGTTCCAAACACAAATATGTGCAAAATTCATAATCTGAAGCGTGTTACCTAAAATATAGAGCGCCACCTTTAAGACCGTTTGTATAATGCTGTTAGACTTTTCAAAAAACCATAAAGTGGGTGAGGCCGTTATGTGGCGGCCATACCAAAGCGGTGCTTCAATGTTTGTCATCTATCAAATCTACTTAAATACCATGTATGGTCGATGACATATGTGAAAGGTTGAACCCCTATCTCGCGAAGCTTGACGCATACTTCTACGCGAGGAATATGAAAATGTTCGCCACGAAATCAAAGGCCACACTCTTTACAATAAGTTTGCGGAGATGAAAACACTGCTGAATGGGCAGGTCGAGGGAAATTTAATAGCGATCACGAACTATCCCAAGATTCTAGGGGTCATATTCAACAGCATGTTCAAGTCGTTCGCGCAAGCCACAGCTATCTGCTGAAAAGTAGGAACAAGGTTCTCAAGGCGCTAGCTGGCAGCACTTGGGGTGCGGACAAGGAAACCTTGTTGACCTCTTATAACGCGTTAGGTCTGTGATTTGTCGTCAGCTATGTGGCTCTAGTTCGAAAGCCTGTTCAAGTCGTCCACGCAAGCCACAGCCATCTGCGATAAGATGGAAAGTATGAACAAGGTCCTCAAGGCGCTAACCGGCAAGAAGGACAAAGAAACCTTGTTGACCTCTTATAACGCGATAGGTCTCTGGTCTGTGGTCAGTGTGTATGCGGCTCTAGTGTGGTCTGCGAATACTAGTGCTACACAGTGGAGCACATCAAAACCTGCCACAATTCTGCCATGAGAACTGCGACAGGGTGCTTGCTCATGACACCAGTGGACCATCCACATGAGGTGGCGAAAATCCTTCATATGCTCTCGTTGCAGTATCGGCTTCGGTGTTACCATGAGAGTCATCCCAACCATCGTATGGTGGATACAACTCCCCCACCTAGGCGTGTCTGGAAGTATATACACGATCGAGAGAGGGAGGTCCAACGCTATAAGAGAGAACCTTTAGATCCTGAAGCATATCAGACGGGTCTGAGTGACATTCATACCGATGCAGTCGCAGATGCTATCAGCAATTACAGGATGAATGCCGTCCTCGGAGTCCACCCCTCCCATCCATTGCAGCAGAAGAACGCCAGTTGCTTAGACAAACCAGGGTAGTTTTGGCGAAATTACGTTCAGGATGGTGTAGTAGTCTCAATTCATATTGGGCACGAATTGAGGAATATATGCGTGACGTCTGACCGGCGTGTGATAAGAAGATCTCTGACTACAGTCCGTTTAATTACCCGAATTTTTAAACCTGGAGCTTGAACCAGATTAGCAGAACACAAACATCCATATGTACTACTGCTGCCACAACAACAACTAAAATACCAAATTTGAAATAATTTCGTGGATAAATGTGACTAGGTTTATGAAAATACCGAACTTCGGTGGGTATCTTTATATGGGAGCTATACCTAAACATGGATCTATGGGGGCTATACTAAAAGGTGGACCGATATATCTCACTTTCAATACTAACCATCCTAGAGATATTTGGTATTCAAAGTTCGTATTGGATATTACAGCCTATGACAGAAAATTGTCCGTGCAGGTCCACGTCTTCCTATAGCCCCCCATATAACGGTACCGATATTCGGTATTTTGATGATTTTAGCGACATGATTCACCGGAAATGTTTCAAATTTGGTGTTTGAAGTTCGTAATGGATACTACAACCTATGACAGAAATGTATCTATGAAGGTCCACGTCTTCGTATAGCCCCCATATATCAGTACCTCCCGATATTCGATATTTTGATGATTTTAGCATCATTATTCACCGGAATTGTTTAAAATTTGGTATTTGAAGTTCGCAATGGATATTACAGTTTATGACAGAAAATTGACTATGCAGGTCCACGTCTTCGTATAGCCCCCATATAACGGTACCTCCCAATATTCGGTATTCTTTGATTTTAGCGACATTATTCACCGGAAATGTTTTAAATTTGGTATTTGAGGTTCGTAATGGATACTACAGTCTATGACAGAAAATTGTCCATGCAGGTCCAAGCCTTTGTATAGCCCCCATATAACGGTACCTTCCTATATTCGGTATTTTGATGATTTTAGTGGCATTATTCTAGTCTAAGACGAATATTTAGGGATGTAACAAACGGAATGACAAAGTTAATATATCCTCCTTTTCAAGGTGAAGGATATAATAAATTTTTGGAAATCTAGAACTTCAAAAACAGATGGCGCTGTCGTTTTTTTTTATTATTTTTCAACACATTTAATTTATGATAACTTCTCGTGTATTCACCCCATTTAGCCACACCTCACCTAAAAACACCAGCATTGGTTGTTAGTGTTCCGCGAAAAGTGTTGCATTTTAAATTAATTAAATTAAAACCGATTCATGTTCATAAAAAATGTTTTCATATTTAATATTCTCCCTGGGAATCATGACACTATCTAGATGGACATTCATAAATCCTGTTCATAATTGTAAATTAGTTTCAAACTAACATCCCGTAGACATGGAACTGAAAATTCTTGCATATGTGTTATGTGGCTGCCTATCTTTGGCCACTTCATGGGATTTTCAATATTTGTATGGATTTTTGGATTCCTATATAAATCGGACATCGGTATCCGAAATTGTGTGGTTTATAAGTCAAGCATTGGAGAGTGAACAACTGGAGGAGGTGGATGGTTTCATGAAAGGTCTTTCGCAGCGCAACTATTTGACACAATTTGTGTGGACCGAATGGATGGATGTTCGCATGGTGGAGATCGGTTGCAAACGGGTGTCTACAGCAGTGGTGATAACAACGGGACTGGAGGATCCCATTATGAAGGTCCACAATGATTTACTCATCGAAAGACATTTTTATATTGGTCTATTGCTCTTCACCCAAAAAGTCGGAGATGTGAAATCAATTGAAAAATTGGCCAGGAATTTAAGCCAACGGAATTTTGTCAATACATTTATATTTTTTGATTCCATTGGAGGTGTGGCGAATCTGTTTGGTTTCCAACAATTTCCAGAATTTGAGTTGAAAAATTACACCGACTATAACTTATGGTTTGCAAAGGAATTCAAACAATTGGCTTTGGCTGCCCTCGACACAGGAGGCTATAAATGGTATACCCCCATGGAACAGGATATTCCAGGAGTTTTTAGCTACCTGACAGCAAATGGGGCCAGACAGATTCAAGGTACCAGTTATACCATACTAAAGAGTTTCATGGACTCCATAAATGGTCGTTTAGTGGAATATCCCAAAAACAAATCCGCAAATGATGTTGTCAACATGCAGAATGTCATGTCTTTGGTTCGCAGCCGGAAAATCCACATCTCTGCCCATGCCTATGCCTTATTCCAAAAAGATAAGCTACTGGAAAAAAGCTATCCATTGCTGGTGGTCAAATGGTGTCTAATGGTACCCCTAAGGAATGAACTATCCACCAATTTGTATGCCCTGCAGCCATTCGAGTGCCAGGTATGGCTCATGGTGGTATTGGTCTTATTTTTGCTATGCTCCATGGATTTCCTGATGTGGCATCTAGGACAGAAATCTCTTCATTTCCTGGATTTGTGGTTAAACGACATGTGTTTTTTACTTAACCTCAGTCCCACATTTCCCCTCTCCAACCCAGGCTGTTGGCAACGTTTTCTTTATAATTTTTCGATTTTTTTCTTTGGATTTTTCATAACTTCCCTCTACTGCTCCTATCTGGGATCCGCCTTGACTGTCAGTTTATTTCGCGAGCAAATCAACACCCTGGAGGACATAATACGCCTACAGCTGCCCATCATGATAATCGATTATGAATTGGAATTTTTGGAATCTCAAGGTTTCCCATTACAACCGGAGTTCCTGCAATTGCTGCTGGTTGTCAACTCCTCGTTCTTCTATGCCCATCAGCTATCGATGAATGTAAGTTTCGGGTATTTTACCACCGAAGATCGCTGGCATTTTTTGCAATACTCCCAAAAACACTTGAAGCAGAGGCACTTCAAATTTTCCCAGATATGCTTCGGGTCGTACCATTTGGCCTATGTCATGGAAAAGGATTCACCGATTTGGCGTAATTTGGAATATTTCATTTTTCGTATTCATTCATCGGGTCTGTATCAGGTTTATGAGCAGAAGGCATTGTATCATGCCGTCAAGTCGGGCCAGCTGAGGATCATCAGGGCAGCTGGTGAATATCAGGCTGTTGGTATGGATCATTTGGTGGTAATATTTGCCTTGATGTTGGGGATATATGTTTTGGGAGGGTTGTGTTTAATTTTGGAAATTATTTGTCACGCGAAGAGGAGAAGAAGGAATTGAAAATAAATTAAATTTTGAGGAAATACATTTTTTAATTTTTTTATTTAATTTTATATATTTTTTAATGCATAAATGTGTTTTTCAGACTCCTCGCTATATTACTCTTTAAAGCAGGCCCAGTCTTGAACAGGCACTGGTGCCTTCAATGAGAGCAGTTCTCTCCACACACATAATCAGAATGATTTAAAAACAATGTTTTGAGAGAGTAATGTATGGGAGCTAAAAAAGTACTCTTTATTGTCTGGCGCTGCTTAAGGGTCATTCCATGTTTCTTCAATAAATAAATACATTTCAGGTCTTCCAAAGACATTAACCATTACAGAGGACTTAAATGTGTAACAGATTTTGCAGAGCGCTTTTAGAAATAAAAAAAAATCGAGAGATTTTCTGTCGATAGTAGAGGTGGAAAAGATTGTTTCTTGATAGAAAGAATTTAGAAGTTCTAAATCAGAGCTGGTTGGCTAGCCCTGTTTTAAATCCTTTGAGATTTTTTTTTGTGGGCGGAGAGAGGGTCGCACTTTTATGTTCTCCCAATTTCCTTATTTCTGCTTACAGTTTAATCATTACACTGTTTTCAATGGCTCTTATTGTGTGTGTGTATGTGCAGAGAGAGAGAGAGAGAGAGAGAGAGAGAGACAGACAGACAGACAGACAGACAGACAGACAGACAGACAGACAGACAGAGAGAGGGTTACGTTCACAGAAGGCACACGTGACTGCATTTTCCTGGTTCTATTATAGATTGAGCTCATCGTTGCTTGAATTTCCTCCAATTGTTTCCGTTGTCGTTTCATGACATTTATCAGCCTGTCTCTGGGGATGCATACTTTGATGTTTTCCAAGAAGTGAAGGATAACTTTTCCTCTTTTGAAAGGACTGGGAGGGAGAAGAACAACTTGTAAATTAATATTAAAGGGATATTCAATGCGATTGAATGAATGGTAAGAAGGCCTCCAGAGGATCTCCCACATTTAAAGAGCTTTGAGAGCCGTATTAACGAATAAGAGATCTTAGAGAGTTCTTCCATCAAAAAAAGATGGCTTCTTCGCTGGATGAACATTGAGAGCCCCTCTAACGAGGACAAGGACTTTTGGAAGGATATATAAACAACAGAACGTCGAGGAGCCATCTAAAGAAGAACTAATGAACTTAGATAAATCTTTGAACAATTTTCTAGAAGACCGTTCCGGCCTTCATATCAATTTTATGTTGATTTAAAAAGATTTGAGAAAACTTGAGAGAAAATAAGGCTTTTTAGAGGACTTCTAAAAAACGCAGGGCTTTGAGAGACCATCTATAGAAAGACCTTTGAGAGGTCATATAAAGACTAGATATAACGAATAGAAGACTTTTAAGGAGTTAGAAGAGTTTTGAGAAGAAAGAAAATAATGTTTTTGAAAGACTTCTAAAGAATAGAAGAGCTTTGAGAAGCGCTCCCAAGAAAGACCTTTGGTGCCCTAGGATAGCTCTTCTGTGCTAAATAACCTTAGAGCCGTATCCCAGGTGATACATGATTTCTAAGAGGTCTCGAAGCTAGAAGACTTTTGATAGGTCTTCTTAAGAAAATAGAAGCTTTGAGAAACCTTCTCCCTAATAGAAGAACTTTGAAAGATCTTCTGACGAGTAGAGATCCTTTGACAGTTTCTCCAAAAATGAAAGATCTTAGCTGATCTTTTAGTATTCTATCTTCTGAAGGGACTTCCAATAGAAAAAAGCATTGAGAGATCTTAAAAATAATCAAAAAAGCTTAGAGGGGTTTTGAACAAATCAAAAAGCTTTGAGAGGACATTGAAAGAAAATAACATTTTGAATGGCTTCTAAGGAAACGAAGAGATTTGAGAGACGCTCCATAAAAAGGTTTTTTTGGCCCTAAGAGAGCTCTTCTAGAAATAGAATAACCTTTGAGGAGTATCCCTGTTGATAGATTATTTCTGAGAGGTCTCGGGACTAGAAGACCTTTGAAAGGTCTACTTAAGAAAATTAAAGCTTTGAGAAGCCTTCTACCTAATAGAAGAACATTGAGAGACCTTCTGACGAGCAGAGAACCTTTGACAGCTCCTTGAAAAAAATAGAAGATCTTGGCAGATTTTTCAGAGAATAAAAGATAATATACCTATATCTAAGAAACAACTGGGATAGGTCTTTAATTAACCACAAAGCTTTTAAAGGATCTTCACTGCAATATAAAGCCTTTCAGAAAATTTATGTCAAAATTTAAGCTCTTGGAGAGCTTTCCTTGCGAATGGTATCCGAGAGGATAGATGACATCTGAGACGTCTTTTATCCAGAGAATAACTTGGAGAGATTTTCTAGTGAATACAAGAATGTCAAGAGGTCTTCTATAAAATAGGAAGCTATTCTGGAGTCGTTGATCGAATATTGTATTCTTTCTTTTATCTTGAGGCCTTTCTATCTACTAAAAGGCGTTTAGAGGGGGATCTATCCTCCAGAAAACCTACGAGTGACTTCTTTCCTATAGACGTCCTTTAGATGACCTACCTATCCTATAAAAGTCCTATAGAGGACCTATATATCCTATAGAAGTCCTTTAGAGGACCTATGTATCCTATGGAAGTCCTTTTAAGGACCTTCTTATAATAATGGACCTTTAGAGAGTTATCTAGCCTATAAGAGTGCTTTAAACGATATCATATTCTATAGAAGACCTAAGACAGTCGTCCTTAGGAAGACTTTTAAGGGGATCTTCTACGCTATTGAAGGTCTTTTGACGATCTTCCGCACTATAGTCTTAGATCCTATAGAATACGTTCCCATCTCATACATCTAAGGTGGTCTTATATTCTATAGAATACCTGTACAGGGTCCTCTATCCTATATAATACCTAAAATAGCCCTCTATCCTATAAAAAACCTATGAAAGTCATCTATCCTATAAAAGACTCTTGGAAGGTCTTCTATCCCTTGAGAGGGTCTCTATCTATTAGAAGTGCTTAAAATGCGTTCAATGAAGACTTTTAATAGGTCCCCTCCCTTAAAAGGTCCTTTAGAATACTTTCCCCTTTAAGAAGACCTATAGAAGGTTTCTACCTAAATAATATTTAGAAGGTCTTCTATCGGGGAAATACCTCCGAGAAGTCTTATGCCCAAAGGTGACCCCTAATTGCCGAGTTTCTGACATAAACTACCTAACTTCTGACATAAACTTATAACTTATCCCATTGTGTTGGGGTGACTGTTCAATCTACAAATTCGTATCCTTGACTTGTTTCTAAGGTGAAGTTCAAGGACCTCCAATGGAAGAATATTTTAAATTTCATTTAAAAATAACTTCCTCCATCACACAAATCCTCACTAAAAATATCAAAAACAAGCCTCGAAGGCATAGGGAAGCATGTTCATATTACAAATACAACTCCCCAAGGATGCATTGGATGAGCCAACGAAAAGCTTGTCTATCGCTTGGCAAACGGAACAAATCATTTGTTAAAGAAACGTCGTCAAGCAATGGATATTTTACGGCAAAACGTCAACACAACCTGGGACACCGCCTTCCTTATGGGTTACATATTACCTCTGGTGGCTTATATAAAAATACCCGAAGTGATTTGGTTCATATCGGAGCGCTTGAACGGGGAACACCATGAGAATTTGGAGAATTTCATGCTAACACTGCATGCGAGAACATTTGTGCCCCAAAAGGTGCTGACCAACACCCTGAGCGATCGCATTATGCAAACGGACAGTAAAAGGAATTATTTGGGCGTTGTCCTCACCACCTCTGCCGATGATCCCATTTTGGATGTACACAATTTGGTGCTGAAGGGACGTCATGGATATTTGAATTTTGTAGTCATTGTCGACAGAATCGATGATTTTCGCATTGCGGAGGAGACCCTCTATGTGCTGGAGAGGAATAACTTTGAACTCAGCCTGCTCTATGTTGGCTATAGGAATGGCTCATCGGATTTATATGGCATCACCAGTTTTCCTGAGATACACATTGCTAAGCGTACCAATTTGTTTAGCACCTTCAGTAGCAGCATGAGTAAGGTGTCTAGTGGTGGCTGGGATGCCTATGGCTATAAATATAAGACTCCATTACGCCAGGATGTCCCCTATGTTTTCAGCTCCCATGATGGCCAGGGTAATGTGGTGCAGCGTGGCATATCCTTTAGTATATTGAATGTCTTCTTGGAATATGTCAATGCCTCCATGGAGGTGTATGAAATGCCCAAGGACCCGTTGGGAGGAGATGTTATCGATATGCGAGCAGCTTTGAATTTGATACGAAATGGTGAGGTTATTATCCTGAGTCATGCCTATGCCCTGTTTAGCACCGATGACAATTTGGATATCAGTTATCCCATAATGGTCGTGCGCTGGTGCATTATGGTGCCGCAATGGAATCGGGAATCAACATTTTACTATGCCCTCAAACCCTTTACAAATGCAATATGGTATGCTGTGCTGGGCACCTTTGTCATACTCTGCATCATCGATGGCCTTTGGATATATGTTCAGTCGCTGGGAAAGCGCACGGTCGTCAAAAGGAATGTCCTTATATGGCTCATACGAGACAGTGTGCTGGAGAATTTTTGTTTCATCATCAACATAGCAGCCAGTCGGACCATTAAAAATCCCTCCATAATGAGATTTCTCTTCTATGCAGCGGTATGGTTCCATGGTTTCTTTTTGACAGCCAACTATACCTCGCTGCTGGGCAGTATTCTCACCGTGACCATATTTCGTGGACAAATCAATACCATGGAAGACTTGATAAGGGCAAACATCTCCGTGATGATAATCGACTATGAATATGATTTTCTAATGTCCGGAGGTTTGAATTTAAGCCAAGATTTCCTGCGGCTCATCAGGCAGGTGGACAGTGCCACCTTTGCCCAACACCAGCTAAGGCTAAACAAAAGCTATGCTTATTTTGTCACCGATGATGTTTGGAATTTTCTGGCCATGCAACAGGGCCATCTGAAGCAGGGCCTCTTCAAGTTAACGGATATTTGTTTTGGTTCGTTTTATTTGGGTTTTCCCATGGAACCAGATACACCTGTGAAACGTTCCATGGAGTATTTTATACGCAATATGTATTCGTCTGGCCTGCTGGAGTACTTTGAGAATAATGCCTTCGATCATGCATTGCAGGCAGGTTTGGTGCAACATTTCAATACCGACAAGGAGTATACTTCGGCCCACATGGAACATGTTATGATTGTTTTTGTGGTGTTGTTTGTTGTCTATATTGTCAGTGTGTTGACGTTTTTCATGGAATGTGGTTATGCCTGGTTGAAGGGCAAGCGGGGAAAATAATTTGATGGGGGTTGAAGAGAAATAAAGATATATGTGTGTATGAGTGTCTGCTTTTGTGTGTGTGTTTCTATTTTAAACAGATTTCTTTTAGTCTTCTGGATAAAGGCCTTAAGTCAGCGCTGGCCAACAATCCGCCCATGGGAAATTCACCACACCTCACATACAATTATAGTTTTGTGTAAAAAACTCCCCTTGTTCAGTGAAATCACCACCAGAACTGCTATCTTTTTTACCAACAACAAATTAGCTTTGCAGATAGTAGCTGAAGCAGGAAGTCCATGATTCTCTATTTCGCAAAGGAGTAGCACACATAATGCTTACTGAGCGGAGAGAGAGATTTTCTATTTTGCAAAGAAGTAGTACAAACAATTTTTACTGAGAGAGAGGAAGAGAGAGAGATAGAATTACCCTCTCTCGATGTTCATGTTTAATCAAGGCTTTTTATTGCCAGTGGTTGGCTAGCTCTGTCTTAAATCTTCTAACTTTCGAAGATCTTCTTGTCTTCCCGACCCGTATTAAACCTGTATCTAAGGAACAACTGTGGAAGGTCTTTTATCCAACACAAAGCTTTTAAGAGATCTTCATTGGAATATAAAGCTTTTGAGAAAATCTTTGTCAATATTTAGGCCCTTGGAAAGCTTTTCCAGTGGAAAGAAGACATATGATAAATGAACTATGAGGGGTATGCCAGAGGATAGATGACTTCTGAGAGGACTAGAGACTAGAAGACTTTTGAGAGGTCTTCTTAAGAAAATTAAAGCTTTGAGAAACCTTCTCCCCAATAGAAGAACTTTGAGAGACCTTCTGATGAGCAGAGAACCTTTGACAGCTCCTTAATAAAATAGAAGATCGTGGCAGATTTTTCAGAGAATAGAAGATCTTGGCAGATTTTTCAGAGAATAGAAGATAATATACCTTTATCTAAGGAACAACTGTGGTAGGTTTTTTTTTACCCAACACAAAGCTTTTAAGAGATCTTCACTAGAATATAAAGCCGGTGAAAAAATGCTATAAAAGCTGAGCTCTTCTAGCGAATAGATGACATATGGTAAATGACAGATGAGCGGTACATCAGAGTATAGATCACTTTTGAGATGTCTTCTATCCATAGAATACATTGGAGAAATTTTCTAGAGAAAATAATACCGTCAAGAGGTCTTCTATACAAAAGGAAGCTTTTCCGGAGTCGTAGGGTCTTTTTCCATAAGAGCACAGCTAAAGGCCTTTATATCTACAAGAGGACGTTTAGAGTGGTATCTATTCTCTAGAAAATCTAGCCTATAGAAGTCCTTTAGAGGACCTTCTTTTTATAATGGACCTTCAGAGAGATATCTATTTTATAAGAGCCCCTTAAATGATATCTTATTCTCTAGAAGACCTAAGATAGTCGTCTCTACTATAGAAGGTCCTGTATCATAAAGAAGCCCATTGATGTAAGATGATCTTATATTCTATAGAATACCTATACAGAGTTCTCTATCCTATATAACACCTAAAAAAATAAAAACTCTATTGTAGACCTTAAACCTTATATTAAAGACCTTCAAATTTTTTATAAAAAATCTTCAAATCTTCTATGGAAGACGTTAGCATCTACCTTGGAAGGTCTCTAGTTCCCCACAGAAAATCTTGAAAGGAAGATTTTCACGTCTTCTATAGAAGTTCTAAGGTCTTGAATTAAAGACTTTCAAGTTTTTTAAGCTTCAAATCTTCTATGGATGGCCTTCAAGCTCTCTACAGAAAACATTCAAATTATCAAAAAAAAAAAAGACCTTCAAGTCTTCCATGGTGGACCTTAAAGACTCACATTAAGGGCTTCCAAGTTTTTTATAACAAATCCTCATGTCTCCTATGAAAGACGTTAGAATCTACCTTGGAAGACCTTCAATTCCCCTGCAGAAAACCTTCAAATTTTCAAATGAAGACATTCAAGACTTTTACAAAATACTTTCAAGTTTTTGAAGAGAGCCTTCAAGTTCTCTAAGAATCACCTTCAAGTCCTACCTAGGAAGACCCTCAAGTCCTCTACATAATACCTTCAAACCCTCAAGAGAAGATATTTTAGTCTCCTAAGAAGTCTTCTCTGTCAAGTCTTCTTCAATCCAATCTACAATCTTCTACGGAAAATGCTATCATCTACCTTGGAATGCCTTCAAGTCCTCTATAGAAAATCTTCATAGTGAGACATTTAAGATTTCGAGGAAAGACATTCAATTTTTTTAGAGATCCTTCAAGTTCTCTAAGAAAAACCTCTCAAGTCTTCTCCAATTCAATCTCCAATCTTTTGCGTAAAATGTTATCACCTACCTTGGAATGCATTCAAGTCCTCTACAGAAAACCTTCATATCCTCAAATGAAGATATTTTAGTCTCCTAAGAAAGGCTTTGAAGTCTTCTATGTAAATCTCCAATTTTCTACGGAGACGTTAGGATTTACCTTGGAAGACCTTCAAGTCCCCTACAGAAAACCTTCAAATATTAAAAGAAAGACATTCAAGATGTTTAACAAAGATCTTCAAGTTTTTTTTATGAGATCCTTTAAGTTCTCCAAGGAAGACCTTCAAGTTTTTTAATAGGGCCTTTAAGATCTCTAAGGAAGACCTCCAAGTCTTCTCCGGAAATCCTTTAAGTCTCCCAACAAAGACTTTCAAGTCTTCTATGCAAATGTCAAATCTTCTAGGGAAGACGTTAGCATCTACCTTAGAAGACCTTCAAGTTCTCTATAGAAAACCTTCAAATCTTCAAAAGAAGACCTTAAAATTGTCTATGGAGAACTTTTAAGGCTTCTATTCAAAACTATCACTTTTATATTAAAAAATCTTCAAATCTTTTATGGATAACCTTTGGTAGATACTAAGGAAGATACTTGGGAGGTCTTCAATAGAAAACCTTCTTCAAAGAAAGACATTCCAGTCTATTAAGAAAGACCTCAAGTTTTCTGAGGAATCCTTCAAGTTGTCTAAGGAAAACCTACAAGTCTTATGAGGAATTCCTTCAAGAAAGTCCTCCACATCTTCTGTGCAAGATCTTCTAGTTTTCTTTAGAAGACCTTCAAGTCATCTGTTTAAGACCTTCGCAAATGAGGATTTTCAGTTCTAATGGACATCAGATTTTTTATGAGAAACCCTCCATGTCTTCCATGATAGATTTTCAAGTCTTCTGTAAAAGATCTCCTCCAGAGAAAATGAGTCTTCTCTCAAATTTTAATTTAAAGACATTCAAGTCTTCATATCGGAGGAAAACTTTTAAATACTCTTTATAAAATTTTTATTCTTGCCCAGAATTTCTCCGTCCTCATCCCCGAAATTTATAAAAAAAAATAAAAATTTTTACCATTTCTTTTTTTCATTTCTAAGTTCCGTTAAATTTATTGCAAAATTTTGTGGCATGTAGCTTACAAAACTCCCGTAACTTTCGACATGTGGCCTGACCCTGAAATTCAAAAGCAAATACGGCAATACTTAACAGCACACCCATGGCCCATAGGAGCCAAATGGAACGGAAAAAACTTAACGACAGAGGCGGTAATATTTCATCCACGGTCATCATGTGGACATAGCCCAAGTGCAGGGCATCAGCAAATGCCTCATTTTCCCAGTGATCGATGAGACCCACATCGGAGGCCAGCAAAATAAAGGTCTGCAGCGGGCGGGCCAAGTGAGAATCTTTCTGTATGGGATATATGTGATAATAGGGTCCAATGCAAATATCCGAAAGGCGGAATATGGGTTTGCGCAGATAGCGCTGCTGTATATTGATGAAATTCCAACGATCAGTTTGGGTGCTATAGCCATAGGTGGTGTTCAAGCGATCCCTATGCATATCCATTTGGGGCTTGGTGGCATTGATGATCAGATCCATAAATGCTTGGGGGAAATTGTAATCCTTGAGCACCTGATACTCATAGGACATAATCATAATGGGCAGTTTGGCGGCGATGACATCTGCGATGGTATTGATTTGTGGTGGCTCCTTGGAGGCTGTCAGGAAGCTGGCCATTTTACTGACATACCAGTTGGTGGTGATGAAACCGAGCACAAAGAGAATGATAAAAATGAAACGCATGCGACAGCAGGCTAAGGTGAGTACCCGCAAGGGGGGTATTAGCAGCAGCGAGCATATGGCTTGTATAAATGACAGGCTTAAGTCGCGCTGGAGCGTTGGAGTACAAAACCAAATTCCCAGGGTTATGTAAGCAATGCTGAAGATAACCAAATACCAGGCATATGTTCGAAAACTGGATTTAATGAAACGATGGTCGGGTGTGCGATTGTGATAGGGTACCATTATGCACCAGTCATTGATGCCAATCGGATAGCTGGTGCCACTTTTCTTGGGCAGCATATCGGTGTAGGAATGTAGACTGATTTCCAAACGCTTGCCACCCACCTTGCGTATGATGTCACTCAAATTTACCGGCTGGGTGCCCAGTTCATTGGTTGTGGTCTCATTGAAGGTGGCATTGATAAATTCCACAAAGGAGGTGAACAACTTTCCTGACACCCCACTCACGAAGTGATTCTTGGTAATGAAACGCCGCGGCTTGGTCATGTAGAATACCCGGGGCAAATCATGGTGTATGGGTGTGCGTATTTCATAGCCCTTAAAATCCATATTGGAGGTAACGAAGAACTGTTCCGCTGTCCAGTTGTCGGTTAAATTCGCAATGCTCGGCTCAGGATATGGGTCGTGTATGAATATGCCATTACGTACGGTTAGCAGGGCCGTGTTAATGAATTGTTTTCTCCACACCCAGTGATATATTTGACATATGGTCTCGTAGAGCTCCTCGTTGCTATCCTCTCCCGCAAAGGGAAATAGAATAAAGAGAGTCCTTACATAACGCAAACCCTTTAGGCCAATCGATGCCACTCGCATTATGGGATCATTGGGCGCGGTGGTCAGGACCAAACACAGTGAGGGTATACTTAGAAATCCGTCCATATTTTCGGTATTATCCACCTTTATGGTTATCGGTATCGTGGGAAAGACATGCCAAAAATCGTGGAAAAACTCGGCAGCCGTATGCGTGTCCTTGGTCAATCGATCCGATACGAAAAACACGAAATTATTGAAATCGTTTAAATTATGTAAACTTCTGATGATTTCGATTAGCAAAGAGCTATTGACCATTTGCGGGTGAGAGTGGTTCGTTGCTCCATTGCTGCTTGGGATAACGTGGCTCGAGGTCAATATCAGCAAGGCTATGGTACTGTTCAGGGCCATTTGGATTGGGACACAAACTGCTGACTACTGCAAACGATTCGGCAATGCTATGAAGCCCAGATGCGGAAGTTGTTGCAATTTCCGTTTTTTGTTTTTTTTCTCCGTTCTCTCTGTTTTCAAGTGCCTACTTGCGTATTTTTTGCAATAAAATTTGTAATTTTTTTAATAATAGGACTTGCTGGTGTTAGGACATGAAATTGAAAGTTGCTACAAAATTGCAGGCACAGGGGCGTAGTTGGAGAGGGGGATTTTTTTTTAATTTCTTAAAATTGGGAAATTTCCCCATTTAGATAAAGGAAATTTCCCTTCTAGAAGGATATATGTCTACAGAAAGGGGTTTTAAGAGGTTTCGGCTTCGTTCGATCGGGCATAATTTCAAATCGCATTTTGCGGCTACACGTCCCTCCATTCAAAGTTTCAACATCTGTGTGAGTGGGTCATCACCTTTATTATCTTACCGTACGTTAGATACAAATTGGCACAGGATCACTGAATTGTAGACATGCGGAATTTTATGGCAGGTGGGAATTGATAATTTTTATATTTTTATACCCTCAGCCATATGGCTAGAGGGTGAGATAAAAAAACTGCAACAAAGTCAAACGCCATAATTTTTACATTTTTTTTAAATTTTATTGAATGAAAGGAAAAATGTCGGAGATAGCATCAAATTTTAGAATAAGTTTAGATTTGCTCGAATTGGTCACCTTTTGCACGAATTTTGGCCTTCAAACTGCCAATGAAACCAACACAAGCTGCCCGAATATTGCTCTACGGTATTTTGGCCCATTCCCGGCGAAGCGCTTGCTTGAGGTGATCGACACTTTGGTATTTTTTGGGGTCAAGCTTGCTTTCCAAAATACTCCAGGCGCAATAGTCCAACGGATTGGTATACGGAAATTTTTGGTGGCCATTGTACGCTGGAAATGAAACGAGGAATCTCATTTTGTAACCATTCTTGGGTTGCGCCTGCTGAGTGCGATGGTGCTGAGTCCTCTTGAAAAGTCCAAGGTCTGCGGCCAATATGTTTGCGTGCCCAAGGCTTTAATACACCCTTCAGAATATTTTCGATATAATATTTGGCATTTATTCTGATGCCACGGAGTGCGATGGTGCTGAGTCCTGTTGGAATGTCCAAGGTCTGTGGCCAAAATGTTTGCGTGCCCAAGGCTTTAATACACCCTCCAGAATATTTTCGCGATAATATTCGGCATTTATTCTGATTGCACGGTGGATGAATACGAGCGCAGAGCGACCATCGGCGGCCCACACAATCACCATTGCCGGCGCCTGTGTTCTGGTGGCCAACCGAAGATGCACATTTTCAGCTGACCCCTTTGGCAAGTAAACACGAGCGGACAATTTTGTTTGTTTACAAACTGCTGGACAACGAATGTTTTCTCACCGGAGACGGAGAAAACCAAACTCGGCAGTGCACCACTTTCGGCCAGGCGAAGCAACTCTTTAGCTCTTTTGAGTCTGTTTTCTTTCTGTTGCGGTGTAAGTTCTTGCACTTTTTGGAATTGCAATGAGTTTACCCCGAGCTCATTTTTCAATATTTGCCGAATGGAATATTGCGATATTTTCAGCTCACGAGCTATTTTTCGGCCACTGCGACGCGGGTTTCGATCACGTGGCTACTTTACTTTTCGAACCATTTCTGCTGATGTTGCTGCTCTTTTCTTCCGTCCACTTCCTTGACATCGGGCTACGCTACCAGTATCACGGTAATGAGCGATTGTACGAGACACAGAAGATTTATTCCCCATTTAAATCCTGGAGTGCTCTAACGATCGCCACTTGTGGTTTTCCAGCCAAATATAAAGAAATCACACTATCACGCTTAAATTCCATCACGAATAACTTTTTTCCGGAGAATTCTCACCAAAATGCTTTTGTACGCTTGTAAACAATATAATGAGCTGTCACTGGAATAATTTTAACAGCTGTCGGACGAGTGGCTTAAAAATGAGAGCAGTCTGAAGTTGGGTGCAATTTTTTCATCTCACCCTATACATCATTTAATACGGCCACGGTAGATATAACGGTTTTAGACTCTAGGTCTCTTTGGATCAAATCCATTTCAGCACATTTGGAGTCGATTTAGCGATGTCCGTCGTCCGTCTGGCTGAGGCTGATGATTTTGATTTTTTTGTTTTACTTCAAATAACTAAACGCCAACGACGTCCCTGTTCGCCCAACTGACAAATGATAGATAAACGTTTATTCTTCGATTAAAGCATTGCCAGAGAAATAAATGAGATACAGTCATGAAATGAAATGCTCGAGACGAACATTCGCATACGAAAGTAGTAAATCTGCAACATTTGGATTAATAATAAATTTATTGTTGCTGCTGCTGCTGCTGGTGTTTGGAATTGGAAATTGTGGCACATGTTTAATTAAATTTAATTAAATCTTAAATTTGTTAATTATTTTGTTTTCATTCTTTTTTTTTTTTTTTTGCAATTTTAGAGCTATGCAAAATGGTCGAAGGGACATATACTGCAAAGGTGCAATGGTGTTATGGAACGGAGGAAAAACAACCATTTGGACCTTTCTCTATTAAACAAAGGGAAGGATATGATATTGGATTCCAATGCAGACATTAAAGTAATATTAATTTTGAAAATGATATGAATATTGAAAATCTAAGTAAAACAAGAAAAAAAGCTGTAATTTCGGTCGGAATCAACATTCATTACCCTTCACCATTTGGAATAAAATTGGAAATTTTCAAAAAAAAAAAAAAAATAATAATAATTATTGTATTCATAAAAATACCGAATTTAGAGTTATCGCTATATCGGAGCCTGTACGACGACGTGGACCTGTATAGGCAATTTTTGTCAATATTCAAATACTAAATTTGAAACAATTCTGGTAAATAATGTCACAAAAAGATCAACATTTGGAATATTGGGAGTTACCGATATATGAGAGGTATACGAAGACGTCCATCTTGGACTTGTCACAGGCTGTAGTACCCATTAAGAACTTCAACTACGAAATTTGAAAAAATTTCAGTGAATAATGCCGCTAAAATCGTCAAAATACCGAATATTGAGAGGTTTCGTTATGTGGGGGCTATACGAAGACGTGGACCTGAATAAGCGATTTTTTGTCGTAGGTTGTAGTACCCATTAAGAACTTCAGATACGAAATTTGAAAAAATTTCAGTGAATAATGCCGCTAAAATCATCAAAATACCGAATATTGGGAGGTACCAGTATATGGAGGCTATACGAAGGCGTTGGCCTGCATACGCAATTTTTTGTCAAAGGTTGCAGTACTCATTAAGAACTTCAAATACGAGATTTGAAACAATTCCGGTAAATAATGTCGCTAAAATCATCAAAATTTCGAATATTGGGAGGTGTCACTATATGGGGGCTATACGAAGACTTGAACCTGTATAGACAATTTTCTGTCGTAGGCTGTAGTATCGTTTACGAACTTCAAATACGAAATTTAAAAACAATTTCGTTGGTAAATGTCTCCAAAATCATCAAAATTCCGAATATGGGGAGGTATCGTTATGTGGGGGCTAAATAAAGACGTGGACCTGAAAAGACAATTTTCTGCCACAGGCTGTAGTACCCATTAGGAACGACAAATTCCATATTTGAAACATTTCCGGTGAAAAGTGTGACCCAAATCATCAAATACTAAATATTGGGAGGTAACGTTATATGGGGGTATACGACGACCTGAACCTGCAAAGGCAATTTTGTGCGAAAATATTGTGATGTGCCAAGTCTGAATGGAATGGTATGTTAATTTCGCGTTTTATGAGTTTCTTAAATACTCAAAATTTTGACCATTTGTGGGGGGGGGGGTTTCCAGAAGTAGTAGACCGATATATCCCATCGTCACAGCAGATCTTGAGCTAATAAAAATATTGTGATGTGTATAATTTGAATGGAATCGGATGTTTATTTTGGATGTTATGATCGTTTTGGTTATTCAAAACGTTGACTCTCTGTGAGGGAGGCACCAGAAGGAATGGTCCGATCTCTACCATCTTTTTGACAGATTTTGTGTCTATGAAAATATTTAGATGTGCCAAGTCTGAATGGAATCGGTTGCTAAATTCGTGTTTTATCAGTTTCATGAATATTCAAAATTTTGACCCTTTGTGGGGGAGGTACCAGAAGGAGTGGACCGATATATTCCATCTTCACAACAGATCTAGGGTTAATAAAAATATTGTGATGCGTGTAAATTAAAGAGAATCGGATGCTTATTATGGATTTTATGCTCGTTTTGGTTATTCAACATTTTGACTCTTTGTGGGGGAGGTACCCGAAGGAATGGTCCGATCTCTCCTATCTTTGTAACAAATCTTGTGTTTATGAAAATATTGTGATGTGCCAAGTCTCAATGAAATCGGATGTTTATTTCGTGTTTTATGAGCTTCATGAATATTCAAAAATTTGACCCTTCGTGGGGGAGGTACCAGAAGGAGTGGATCGATTTACCCATTTTCTCGCCTGACCCAGTACTGTTGCAAATATTGGGATTTATAAGTTTGGAGCAAAATCGGATTAGCCTTCTTCTTTCTGTGCAGTAAAATATTTTCTTTGAAAATTTCCACCTTTTGTGGCGGAGGTACCAGTAGGAGTGGACCGATATTGTCCATTTTCTCGCCTGACCTAGCACTGAAGCCTGTAATCGGATTATCCTTCCTCTTTTTGTGCAGTAAAATATTTTCTTTGGAAATTTTGACCTTTTGTGGGGAGATACCAGAAGGAGTGGACAGATATTGCCCATTTCCGAACTCGATCTAACTTTGACAATACTATTACGATGTACCAAGTTTGGAGGAAATCTTTTCGAGAGTTATCGTACGCACCAGCCAGACAGACTGACAGGCAGATGGACGGATGGACATCGCTAGATCGGCTCCAAATGTGCTGAAACGGATTTGGTCGAAAGAGACCTAGGGTCAAAAACCGTTATTTCGATGAGGCACGTTTTGGCCGTATGAAATGATATACATCCTCTCCAGCCATATGGTTTGGGGTATGACTAGCCATATGGCTGATGGTATAATTAAACCACTTCCCAAGACGAAATTTAATTCAAAATCCAAATTTTTATTTTTCCTTTTCTAAATTTCATAGATTTTATTCCGCAACTCCTTTAGAGAACCAACAATCAAATCAATTATTTTACAAAACAGGGGCCAATTCAATTCCACCAAAAACACCAAGGCACTCAAAACCAAACCCATACTCCAGATGATCCAAATGGAACGGAAAAAATGTAAATTCAATGGCATCAGACCCTCATCGATCTTGATCATTTGAACATAGCCCAAAAACAAGGCATCCGCAAAGGATTCCTTTTTCCAGTGGGCCAATAGACCCATATCTGATGCCAGGATAATAAAATCCTTTAACGGTTTGTCCAAATGGGAATCCTTTTGCACTGGAAATACATGGAAAAAGGGGCCAATGCAAATTGGCGATAAACGAAATAATGGTGTCTTTAGGAAACGTTGTTGCATGTCCAGGAATTTCCAGCGATCCGTTTGACTGCTGTAGGCATAACTGGTGTTTAGACGGTCACGATGTTCATCCATTTGAGATTTATTCACCGTAATAATTAGGTCCATAAATTGCTGGGGGAAATTATAGCTAAGCAGCACCTCATATTCGTAGTCCATCATCATGATGGGCAGTTGGGCGCCAATTATGTCTTCAATGGAGTTGATTTGTTGGGGTTCCGAATAGGCTGTCAGTAAACTGGCCATTTTGGAGAGATAGATATTGGTCAGCAGGAAACCGAAGACAAAAAGCAGTACAAACAACAAACGCATGCGCCACAGACGAAGTTGTAGAATTTTGAGAGGGGCTATTAGCATCAGCGAACATATGGCCTGTAAAAACGATTTGCTGAGATCCTTTTGCCTTGGAGGGGAACATAGCCAAATTCCTAGGGCAATGTAGAGGCATGTAAAGCCTATCAATGCCCAGGTGGAGGGATGGAAACTTCTGCTCAGAAAATGGTTCGCCTTTGTTCGATTCAAGTAAGGCACCATTAAACACCAATCATTGATGCCCACGGGATAGCTTAGACCGGAAATGGTTTTAAACATGGCCGTGTAGGAATTTACACTAATTTCGAGAGACTTATTGCCCACCAATTCGATGATTTGAAAGATATTCTTTGGCTCCTCCGGAGAAGAGGTGTCATTTAGGGTGGCATTAATGGATTTCATAAAGGCTCTAAATAAACTACCCGATATTCCACTGAGTTTTGTTGTATTCCGCCTGCTGGCCCGTTGCCGGCCCATGTAGAATACCCTGGGAAAATCTCGCTGTACCGGTGTGTGGATAACATAGCCCTTGAAATCTTTGCGCTCCATGAAGTTGAAGAGGTTTTCCAGCGACCAATTGTCGGTAATGTTTACAACCCGACCTCTGGGATAGGGGTCGTAAATGAAGATGTTATTCCATAGCGTTATCAGCAAAGTATTCATGAACTGTTTCTTCCAAGCCCAGCTAAAAATGGCGCTCACAACTTCAAAAGTGTCCTCCGTTTGGGAAACGGAATATAGTACAAATATTGTCTGTATACTGCGTATTCCTTTCATGCTGGCAGCTGTTGTTTCCATTATTGCATCCTCCTCTCCCGAGGTAAAGACCAAACACATTGAGGGTAGACTCAGATAACCATTCAGTTTTTGGCTATTATTTATTTTTATGGTAAGGGGTATCTGGGGTAGGTTCTGCCAAAAATTATGGAAAAATTCACCCCTCACCGGGTCGGTCATCAAATTTTCCGATATGAAAAACACCAAATCATTGAAGGGAGTCCGTTTGTGTAAATCATGGACTATATTCCAAATAAAGGTATGATTAACAATTTCCGGTGTGATGCCTTTCGAATTCTCTGAAATATTCGCTGGGTCTTTCACGAGTATTGACAAGAGACCCACTATGCTGGTATTTAAAATCATTTCGGAAATGTATTCCGCTGGAAGTTGTTTTCACCAATGTTTGCAGATTTTTTTGTGTTGGATTGAAATTTTTTGTTGTATTTGTGTTTTTACAACAACTTGTTCTCTCTCTCTAATTATTTAATTTGTTTGTCCGCGCTATTTTTAATAACACACCGGTGATGCCCTGCAAAAAGCAAATTTCTTCACAAGGTTACAATGGCGTGGCCGGCCTGCTGCTATTGTCCACAGCTTCGTTAATGGGTCATAAAGACTGATAAACAAACTGTGTTTACAGTTCATAAATCGCGTTGGCCCGGCCGGCAGGTGGTCGTCAGAGTTAGCAAAAAAATTGCAAATTTTGAGTTGAGTTTCTGTTCCCAGGAAACTTTCCGCGAAAAAGGTAATCAAAAGAGTTAGATAAGTGTTGGAAAGCAATATAAGACCTTTTTAAGGTCTCTAATCTAAAGAAGTTTCATTGGAAGACAGTTAGCTGGCGCCCAATTCGAATTAACAATTCAAAACTGCTAAAAAAGAGGTTTGTGGCGCCCAATCAGACATTGTGATAATGGACTTTGAATTGCTGATCAGTCATAATTTTAAACAGACATCTGTGGACCTAAACATTTCTGTGAATCCATAGTGGATCAGCATTCGAATTTCTTAAATATCAGCAGAATGTGTGTCCAGAAGCCAGCAGTGAAATCGGTGGTGGGAAAATGTTGGAGTTTCGCTGCAGCGTTTCCGCATTGATTTGTCTACAGAAAACTTGTCTAGAACTTGTCTAGCAAATCTCTGCCTGGGCTTCTGTATATAGAGTCTGTGGACATAGACTTTTTAAAGCTCTTCCATACACCAAATAAACTTTAAAGCTCTTAAATTGTTTTTCAAAGCTCTCGCATACAAGCAAGATATCTTAAAGCTTTTCTATGAACAGAAGGTCTCTAAAAGCTCTAGTATCACATATAATAAGTTTTAAAGCTTTTCAATACTTTTTAAAGCTCCTTTATGTGTAGAATGTCATTTTTTCTAGATAAAAAATATAAAGCTCTTCCATACAAGGAAATTGTTTACATTGGACAACCTTTTAAAGGTTTTCTGCGTTTAGAAAATTATTTAAAGCTTTTATAAACATAGAATACTTTTCTAAGCTCCTTTATAATAAAGATCTCTTAAAGCTTTTCTTTGAACAGAAGGCCTCCAAAAGCTCTAGTATCACATATAATAACTTTAAAAGCTTTTCAATACTTTTTAAAGCTCCTTTATGAGAAGAATGTCATTTAAAGCTCATAGAAAATAATTTACAATTTTTTTATACAACGAAGAGCTTTTAAAGCATTTCTCTGGATAAAAGATCGTCTGAAGCTCTTCTATACAGAGAACACGTTTAAAAGCTCTTTTATACATTGGACACCCTTTTAAATGCTTTCTGCACTTGGAAAATTATTTAAAGCTTTTATACACATAGAATACTTTCCTAAGTTCTTTTATAAAAAATATATCTTAAAGCTTTTCTATGAACTGAAGGCCTCTAAAAGCTCTAGTATCACATATAACAAGTTTTAAAGCTTTTGAATACTTTTTTAAGTTCTTTTATGAGTAGAATATCATTTAAAGCTCAAATAACATCATTTCCAATTTTTTTTTATACAATGAAGAGCTTTTAAAGCATTTCTCTGGATAAAAGATCGTCTGAAGCTCTTCTATACAGAGAACACGTTTAAAAGCTCTTTTATACATTAGACACCCTTTTAAATGCTTTCTGCGTTTAGAAAGTTATTTAAAGCTTTTATACACATAAAATACTTTCGTTTATAAAAAATATCTCTTAAAGCTTTTCTATGAACTGAAAGCTCTAGTATCACATATAATAAGTTTTAAAGCTTTTCAATACTTTTTAAAGCTCCTTTATGAGTAGAATATCATTAAAAGCTCATAGAAAATCAAATAAAATTGTTTCTACAAAATGAAGAGCTTTTAAAGCATTTCTCTAGATAAAAGATTTTAAAAGCTTTTCTGTACATTTTTAAAGGTTTTCTGCGCTTGGAAAATTATTTTAGCTTTTATAAACATAGAATACTTTTCTAAGTTATTTTATAAAAATAACACTTTAAAGCTCTTCTATACAAAGGAGACCTTATTGTTGATTTTTTATGTCACTTCTACGCATTGAAAACCTTTAAACGTTCTACATGTTGTTCATGTACAAAGCTCTTTAAAAGCTCTCCTAAGGCCTTTTTAGGCTCCTTGTATAAATATAATAAGCTTTAAATGCTCCCCTGTACACATGAGATATTTAAATTCTTTTAAAAACAAAGGTAATCTTTTGTATCTGAAATAATTCTGAAATGTTTTCTATAAGTACATTAAGCTGAAGTTTAATCTATAAATACATAAGCTTTAAGCTTTTTTTAAAAACATTTTTATATACCTTTAAAAGCTTGACTGCAGATCAAATACCTATTTAAGCTATTCTAGACTTGAACGATTTTTTTGTTAAGAGGAGACTACGAAAAGCTTTACTATGGATGAAACAATATCAAAAGCTCCTCTTTAATGTTTTTTTTATTGAGATGAGACTCTTAGAAGCTTCACTTAGATGAAACATCATTGAAAGCTTTTCTGTAAATATAATACCTTTCAAAAGCTTGACTGCTAATTAAGTTTTTATATGCTTGAAAGCTATAGAAATATTGTCTATAAATTGAATAGCTTGAAAGCTCCACGATACATAGGTTTCTTATGTAAGCCCTGAGCTTTAAAGCTTTAAAATTTCTCTGCATGTTTATCCGATTTTGTGTGTATGGAATACACCAACAAATAAACTTAAGATGATTAAAAGACTTTTAAAGCTCTTCTAAAAGATGGAGCTTAATTATGTAGACTGTTGTTCCAAAGCTTTTTAAAACTTCAACAAACACAACAAATTTATTCATTTTTTTATTAATAATTTTTCTTACAATTCCTTTTTTCTCTCTCTTCCATCTCATTCTAATTCTTCACACACTCTCCGATAGCTCTTCACACACCAATCCCTTACCCTTTGCCATGTTATTCTCTTAATTTCCAAGCAAAACGTAATACCACTCACAATTAAACCTAACCACCAGACATACCAAAGGGAGCGAAAGAAATTTGTACTCAATGGCGGCAGTGACTCGTTGACCAACATCATGCGAACATAGCCCAAATAGAGGGCATCGGCAAAAGCTTCATTCTTCCAGCATTTTATCAAACCCAATTGAGAGGCAAACATAATAAAGGATTGTAGTGGGGCAGCCAAATGGGAATCACTCTGCAGGGGGAACACATGATAATAGGGTCCCAGACAAATTTGTGATAATCGGAAGAGAGGTTTTTTCAGGTAACGCTGTTGGATGTTCAAAAAATTCCACCTATCCGATTGGATACTATAGCCATAGCTGGTGTTGAAACGATCTCGATGATCATCCATCACCTGTTTGTTTGCCTTCACCAGCAGATCCATAAAAGGCTCGGGAAAGTTATTGGACACCAGGATGTCATATTCATAGTCCATTATCATAATCTTCAAACCGGCATCTATGACATCCTGGACGCTGTTGATTTGTGGCTGTTCGGTGGTTGTGGTTAGGAAACTGGCCATTTTGGAGACATACAAGTTGGTGATGAAAAAGCCCATTAGGAACAGTAGAATAAATATGAAATGCATGCGTAATGTGGGCGCCATCAGCACCCGCAGAGGGACAATGAGAATGGTAGAACAAATTGCCTGCAAAAATGATAAACTCAAGTCCCGTGACTGCGAAGGGGAACACAGCCAAATGCCAATGGTAATGTAGAGGATGCTAAAGCAGATCAGCAACCAGGTATATTGTTGAAACCCATTTTGGAGATACATATGTTCGGGGGAACGATTACGGTATGGCACCATTATACACCAGTCATTGATGCCAATTGGATAACTTGTGGCCCTACCATCACCTATCAATCCGGTGTAGGTGTGCATGCTGATCTCCAGATGTTTTTCCTCAACCATTTTGATAATGTTGTTAATGTCAACCGGCTCCGATTCCAGGCCATCGGTCCAGGATTCATTGAAGGTGGCATTGATGGTACTGATGAAGGCAGTAAATATTTTCCCCGACACTCCAGTGACCTGGTGCTTTGTTCTCGCCCCAATCCTTGGCCGTTTCATGTAGAATACCCTGGGCAGGTCGTAACGTATGGGGGTGTTAATGACATACCCCTTGAGATCGCTACCGTAGTTAATGAAAAAGCTCTCCGGCTGCCATGTTTCGGTGATGTTCACCAATGTGGGTGTGGGATATGGATCCAGGATGAAGACATTATTTTTCACAGTTATCAGGGCCGTATTTATGAACTGTTTCATCCACACCCAATCGTAGAGCATCCTTATGGTCTCGTAAAAACGATTATAGTCCTCAAATGTCTGATAGAAATCATCGCTCTCCTCGATGGGAAAGAGTATAAAAAGGGTCTTGAAATACCTTATACCCCTCATGCTATCGGCAGCCACGTCCATAACGGGATCGTCACGTTCCGTGGTGAGTACCAAACACAAGGAGGGTGTACTCAAGTACCCATCCATCACTTGGGTGTTATCAATCATAATGAGAACCGGCACCGTGGGGAAGGTGTCCCAGAAATCTTGGAAAAAATCCGCTGCCGTATCCGTGTCAATGGTCAGACGTTCCGAAATGAAAAATACAAAATTATGAAACTTATAAATGTCATGGATGCTGCTCACAATGTCGATGAGAAAACTGCTGTTGACCAGCTGAGGAACGGCCTGGGTTTCATTGCTCATCGTACTGGAAATGCCAGAGCCGGAGGAAAGCATCAGCAGGGCAATGGTGCTGTTGAGAGCCATGCTTTGTCAATTTGGATTTGTGATGTTACCTCTGTGATGTACAATTGATTTGTGCCAGCATTTAAACTCGTATAACCTAAGTATAACCTCGGTCAAGCTTTGGAAAGCTTTGTCAAACAAGTCATCAAGTATTTGGTTTATTTACAATTAATTTGTTAGTATTTAATTACGCGAAGAGATGTTAGGATAAGAGTTTATTGTTATGGAGTGCTATATTGAAATATATCTACAAAAGGGGCGTGGAAATTCTGAGGGGGAGAGGGGTAGAAATGAAAGACATTTGAAAAACTCTTTTGTTGATAAAATCCTCTTCAATAGATCGAAGGCATTTGAAACCTGTTTATAGACGGAATACCCTAAAAAAGCTTCATCACATTTTTTTAGATCGGAGATATGTGAAATCATTTTTGTATAGAAGAGGACTTATAAAAGTTCCTTCATAGAACCTGCAAAAGTGCTTCTGATCATATAACTCACTTAAAAGCTTTTCCATATATAAAAGTAGTTTAAACGCATTCTTATGGAGGAAAGCCCTTCAAAAGCTCTTACTTTATTTGAAATCTCCAAAAGATAATGTATGAATGTAACGACATCGGTGAGGGCTTTCTTGACAGAGCCAATATTGTTGCAAATCGATGGCTTAATTCTCTCCTCCCCTCTCTCTGTCTCCTCCATAAACACATTCTTATGGAGGAAAGGCCTTCAAAAGCTCTTGCTTTATTCGGAATCTCCAAAAGATAATGTATAAATGTAACGACATCGGTGAGGGCTCTCTCTGTCTCCTCTCCTCCCCTCTCTCTGTCTCCTCTCCTCCCCTCTCTCTGTCTCCTCTCCTCCCCGCTCTCTCTCCTCCTCTATCTCTCTTCCCCTCTCTCTGTCTCCTCCCCTCCCTCTCCTCCGCTCTCTCTCTCCTCTCCTCCGCTCTCTTTCTCTCCTCTCCTCCGCTCGTTCTCCTCCCCTCTCTCTCACCTCCTCTCCTCCGCTCACTCTCTCCACTCCTTCTCTCTCTCTCCTCTCCACACACTCCTCCCCTGCCTCCCCACTCCTCCCCACTCCTTCTCACACCTCCCCTCTTATCGCACTCCTCCCCCTGTCCTATCCCTCCTCTCCCTCCTCACTCCTTCCCTCTCATTGTTTCCTTTATAAACCTCCTCTGTCATGAGACAACTTCCACTACGCCTCTGCCAGCGGATAGCATGTCAATGCCATTTTCAGAGAACGAGAGGCGTTAAAAGTCCGCATAAGATGTGACATTCTATTTGGAAATATTCCATTTGTCTTTGTCATTGTTATCAATTCAAATATTCATAACTCTGCATTTCAATGCCGGCAATGAAACCAAAATGCTGCCAAGTACCCGTCCTTACTGTCGTTTTCGGTCAATTGACCTGGTCATAGCCATTTTACAGGGTTCACCCTATAATCACCTCGGTTTGTTTACATTTTTATGAATGGAAATGAAAGTAAACTAGCGTTAGCGTTATAAATGCCAATAAATTGCCAATGGACATGCAAGTGAAAAAGGGAGAGAGAGAGAGGTGAGAGAGGAGAGGATATATGACCAACATGTGAAATTTAAAAATATTTAAAGGACTTCCTTGTTTTCACTCATTGTCGGATAGGAGTGCTAACAATAGTTGGGCGTTTTTTGGTGTCCTATAAAAAGGTTTTTTTTAGTTGTACCAAAAGTTGGGCGACCACAATGTAAGGATTAATAAAATTGGGGGAGAGGAAGAGTCTCTCAGGAGTAAAATTTTACAAATATGGAAGATTTTTAAGCGAAGCGAAGTTCCTCATTCCGTTTGTAACTCATCGAAAAAAGTATATACATTTTTGATCAGCGTTAAATCCTAAGCCTATTTAGACCTGTCCGTTCGCCCGTCTGTTGTAATCACACTAGAGTCAAAAGGAATAAAGATAGGAAGCTAAAATTTTGCACCGATCTGTCTTATGTCTGAAGGCAGGTGAAGTTCGAAGATGGGCTATATCGGTCCCCCGATGAATTGTCTGAAATTCTACACAAGGAGGTATTCGTGACTATTTTACCTCCAGAAACAGAATTGTGTAGATAGGTCCACGATATCGTATGTCCCCCATATAACTGTAACTTCCAATATCCGCTGTTTTTATGATTTTAGCCACATTTTTTAATGGAATTATCTGAAAATCCACTTAAGGAGTTCCTTGTGTGTACTTTAGCAACAAACCCCACCAAGAGAAAAATGTGTATATAGGTCCACGATATCGTATAGCTCCCATACAATTGCGACCCCGATATTGGGTATTTTAATGCATTAGCCACATTTTTCAATGGAATATGCTTAAAATTCACAAAAGGAGTTTCTTCTGAGTACTTAACCCCCTTAAAGATAATTGTCTATATAGGCCCACGATATCATATGTCCCCATATAAATGTACCTCCAAATATTCGGTATTTTGATGAACTTAGTAAATTTTTTTTTTCATGAAACTGTCTGATAATCCACACAAGTAGTTCTTTTTACGCATTTTACCTCCCGGAAGAGTATTGTTTATATAAGACCACGATATTGTATAGCCCCCAATACAACGGTACTCATCGATATTCGGTATTTTGGGATTTTAGAGACATCATTAGGCGGAGCTATTTCAAATTTCGTTTTTAGAGTTCGTAATAGGAACTATAGGCTATGACAGAAAATTGTTTATGCAGTTTGTTTATGATCCAGGTCTTCGTATAACCCCCTTGTATGCGTACCTCGCTACAGGGTGAGATAAAAAAAACTGCAATCAAATTCAGACTGCTGTCATCTCTAAGCCACTCGTCCGACAGCTGTTAGAATAATTCGAGTGACAGCTCATTTTATTGCTTACAAGCGTACAAAAGCATTTTGGTGAGAATTTTCCAGAAAGAAAGTTATTCGTGATGGAATTCAAGCGTGATAGTGTGATTTCTTAATATTTGCCTGGAAAACTACAAGTGGCTATCGTTAGAGCACTCCAACATTTCAATGTCAATAAATCTTTTGTGTCTCGTACCGTCGCTCGTTACCGTGATACTGGTAGCGTAGCCCGACGTCAAGTGGAGTGGAAGTGGATGGAAGAAAACAGCAACATCAGTAGAAAGGGTTCGAAAAGTAAAGAAGCGACTTGATCGAAACCCGCGTTGCAGTGGCCAAAAATGGCTCGTGAGCTGAAGGTATCGCAATATTCCATTCGGCAAATGGCATTGAAAAATAAGCTCGGGGTAAAGCCATTGAAATTCAAAAAAGGGCAAGAACTTACACCGCAACAGAACGAAAATAGACTCAAAAGAGCTAAAGAGTTGCTTCGCTTGGCCGAAAGTGGTGAACTGCCGAATTTGGGTTTCTCCGACAATGACAAAACATTCGTTTTCCAGCATTTTGTTATCAAATAAAATGATTCGCTCGTGTTTGCTTGCCGAAGAGGTCAGCTGAAAATGTGCACCTTCGGTTGGCCACCAGAACTCAAGCGCCGGCCATGGTGGTGGTGTGAGCCGCCATAACAGCTCGTATTAATCGATAATATTCTGGAGGGTGTTTTAAAGCCTTGGGCAGGCAAACATTATGGCCGCACACCTTGGACATTCCAACAGTGCTCAGCACCATCGCAATTAGCACGTGCCACCGAAGAATTGTTACAAAATGAGGTTCCTCGCTTCATTTCCAGCGCACAATGGCCAACAAAATCTCCGGATACCAATGCGTTGGACTATTGTGTCTGGAGTATTTTGGAAAGCAAGGTTGACACTAAAAAATACCAAAGTGTCGATCACCTCAAGCAAGCACTTCGCCGGGAATGGGCCAAAATACCGCTGAGCAACATTCGGGCAGCATGTGGCAGTTTCATTGGCCATTTGAAAGCCATAATTCATGCCAAAGGTGATCAATTCGAACAAATCTAAACTTATTCTAAAATTTGATGCTATTTCCGACATTTTTTTGCTTTCATTCAATAAATTTTTTTTTAAAAAAAGTAAAAATTGTAGCGTTTTTTTATCCTACCCTGTATAGTTCCAATATATCGTATGTCCCCCATATAACTGTACCTTCCAATATTCCACATTATCTACCGGAGTTGTTTCAAATTTCGTATTTAAAGTTCGTAATGGGTACTACAGCCTATGACAAAAAATTGCATATGCAGGCCTACGTCTTCGTATTGCCCCCAACAACGGTACCTCCCAATATTCGGCATTTTCATGATTTTAGCGGCATTATTTACCGGTTTTATTTTAAATTTCATATTTAAAGTTCGTGAATAAGTCTATGTCTAGAGTATATGACAAAAAATTGTTTATGCAGGTCCAGGTATTCGCATAGCCCCCATATATCGGTATCACCCTGTACACGGTATTTTGACGATTTTAAGTACATAGTCACCGAAATTGTTTGAAGTTTCGTATTTGAAGTTCCTAATAGGTACTACAGCCTTTGACACAAAATTGTCTATGCAGGCCCACGTTCTCGTATAGCTCCCATATATCGGTACCTCCCTATATTGGGTATTTTGACGATATTAGGTACAATATTCACCGGATTATTTCAAGTCTCGTATTTGAATATTGTAATGGCCTACGACAAATTTTGCCTATGCAGAGCTACGTCTTCGAATAGACCCCAAAATATACCCCATATCTCCTTTTAATGATCTGCATAGAATCACATTCTGAGCCGATTTATGTATGTCCGTCCGTCTGTCCATGTATTTTTGTGAACAAAGTACAGTTCGCATTTATTTCCAGATCCAGATGAAATTTTGCACAATTCATTTGTTTGGCCCAAGGACGAGCCCTATTGAAGTTGGAGAAGCTAGTATGCTAAATTTGGTGAAGATCGGTTCAGATATAGCTATAGCTCCCATGTATATTGTTCATCCGATTTGTTGTATTTGTTACCCACAGCCGTATATGCACTCCGTACAACGATATTCAGGGAAATATATGATATACAGCTCAGAAATATCTTTGCCAAATTTTATCAAGATCGGCTCAGATTTGGATATAGCTCCCATATATATCAAATGGGCAATACAAGTTCGAATTTAAAAGATACAAATGCTTCTGCATTTTTAGTCTTTTGAACTTTAAATTATACTTATAATCATAGCGCCCGACTTTAAGACTTTCTTTACTGGTTTTAAGATTCTAACAGAATTTTGAATGTATATTTTTTTTTTAAATTTCAAAATTAGTTTCTAATGGTAGAGGGAATTCTCTCTTTTACTTGTTTTTAGTTAAAGCTTTCTTCACATGAACCCTCTAAACACTTAACCATGAGTTGAAATAAAAATACATTTTCAATTTGTTTTAATAATTATTTTTATTATTTTTTTTTTTTAAATAGTTTTTCATTTAAAATGTCATTAATTTGTTTGTAATATACTTTTGTTTCGTCGTCTTCTTATGCTTCGTTTCTTCGCTTAAATTGTTGTTAGTTAGTTAATAATGTTGTGTGAATATGTGTTTAGTTAAAAATTAAACAAATATGTTTATCTAGTATTTTTGTTTAATAATATTTGGGGTGTGTATGTATTACAAATTAAACAATTATTTTTTTTAATATTTTTTATTTAATAATATTTGGGTGTGTGTGTGTTTTCACTAAATCTCAAGTGTTGTTATGTATTTTGTAGGATACATATTTGTTTGTGACACGTTGTTGTATATAATACTGCTTGGGTGGAAGGGACTTTTTTTTTAAAAACAATACAATTTTTGTTGTTGCAATTGTTACACATGTGTATGTAATTTTTTAAATAAAAAATAACAACTCTCTATTTAAAGTTGTATGCTTTTTCAATACAGCATTTCTCTTTTCCCATTTTTGTCAACAATATTGTGTGTGTTTACTTGTATGTATTTATGTGTGTTGTTTAATTTTTTTCTCTTAATTCAATAGTTAATAACAAAGTATTTATTTATCCCTCTTTTTTGAATGTTTTGCTGGTTACTTTAAAAATATTTAGTTTAATTTCTATTTTATTTTTAGAATTTAATATTTCGTTTTTGTTTGCCTCCATTCATTGTTATAGATCGTTATTCTTTTTGTTCGGATTTTTTTTTATTATTGATAATATAATTAACATGTTTTCTAATAGTATTTTGTTGTTAATTTGTGTTTAGTTGTTGTTGGTTTTATTAAATTTCAATTTATTATTTTGTTTAAATATCACTAAATTTGACACATAAAGCATTGGGGAAAAAAACATCTAAAAATGTTTGGCTAAATGTTCACAAAACATTGTCTTATATATATATATATATAGGTATATGTATAAGAGTTGGGAGTGATTTTAATATTTTTTTTATAAATTTAATTGATTTTTAGATTTGTTTATTATTTAGGTATGGGAAACTGAAAAAATATTGTTATAAATATTAAAATTAATAAGAAATGGAGTTTCTCTTTGTTTTCCTATTTTAATTTCTCAGATAAATCCTTTTCTCTATACCCGCCTTGTAAAGACTGAATGAAGGTTACATAAGCCTTACACTTAATAGAAGACCTGCAGAAAAAACTCCTAGATTGTAAGATATCACATTTTTATGGAATACCCTTAGTTCATAGGAAATATCGACTTATACATATAAGAGACTAGATGTTGCTGTTATACAGAAAGGAGATCTGCAGAGGGTTTTGTTAAATATTGGAAGTCTTCTGCCAACAAATTTAAGTGAAAAGTCCTACAGTGATGGAAAACCTTTCTAAGGTCTGGTGTCTATAGAAGACTAGTAAAAGTTGCAATATCTGTAGAAGATCTGCAAAAGTCTCAAAATGTCTATTTATAAAAAATTTAGGCGTATAAATCATATGCTTCTATAAGATCTGTAAAATGTCTTCCATCTTTAGAAAGAGTGAGTAGGGTTTTTGTATGCCTAGAAGATCGATAAAAGAGCCATTTGAGGAGTCACTTCAATCTGTTGAAAATTTGGAGCGCTGTAGATAGACGACTTTATTTGAGCAAAGAGTGAAATTCGCTCGAATACGAGTGGTAGCACATCTGGGAGTAAAAAAAATGAGAAAACCCTATTGTTCGATGTCACTCATGCGAGAAAACGAGAGCAGATGTCCAAAAAGCTCGCTCAGATTTGAGTACAGGGTGGAATTTGTTCGAATTCAAGCAGCAGAATTTGGATAAATAGTGAAATTTGTCCTAGGAGTAAAATCCTTGAGCAAACCCTATTTTTTGATGTCACTCGTATGAGAGAGAACAGATCTCCAAAAATCTCGCTTAAATTAGAACAAAGAAATAAATTCGTTTGTATTCAAGTGGGAGCACTTCTAGGAGTATGAGAGAGAGCAGATGTCCAAAAAGCTAGCTCGAATTTGAGTTCAGAGTGGAATTTTTTCGAATTTGGGCGGGAGCTCTCCTAGGAGTAAGAAAATTGAGCAATCCCTATTTTTCGATGTCACTTGTATGATAGAGAGAAATCTGATGTCTAATTTGAGCAAAGAGTTCAATTCGAGCTTCAGCTCTCTTAGAGTAAAAAATTGAGAAAAGTCTATTTTTCGATGTCACTCGTATGAGAGAGAGAGAGAACAGATCTCTTTAAAGCTCGCTCGCATTTGAGTAAAGAGTGGAAGCACTCTTAGGAGTAAAAAAATTGAGCAAACCCTATTTTTCGACATTACTCGTGTGAGAGAGAGGGGCAGATCTCTAAAAACTCGCTCAAATTTGAGTAAGAGTTACATTTTTTTCGAATTCAAGCGGGAGCACTCCTTGGAATAAAAAATTTGAACAAACCCTATTTTTCGATGTCATTCGTATGAGAGATATAGAGAGAAATGTCCAAAAAGGCTCGCTCAAATTTAAGTGCAGAGTGGAATTTTTTCGAATTTGGGCGAGAGAACTCCTAGGAGTACGAAAATTGAGCAAACCCTATTTTCCAATGTCATTCGTATGGGAGAGAGAGAGAAAGGAAGATGTTCAAAAGAATTTTCTAAAATTCGAGCGGGAGAACTCCTAGGAGTAAAAAATGGAGTAAACCATATTTTTCGATGTCACTCGTATGGGAGAGAGAGAGCAGATCTCCAAAAGCTCGCTCAAATTTGAGTAAAGAGTGAAATTCACTCTTCACTCTTGAGATGAAGTTTTAATGCTCGAAAATATTATTAAGAGATTCTCTCGCCGTATTGAAACGAAAGTGAAAGAGAAAATACCAGTGTCTTTTTTGTCACGAGATTTTTGAGAAATTCATAAGAAAAAATTATTTTGAGATAGGTTTTAAGAGAAAAGAGTTTAGCCACGGTTTGAAGTGAAAATTATTGTAACAATATTTCCCCATTATTTTTAGGTATTTTTATAAAAAAATACATTCAAAAAAAAAAATAAATAAATAATAAAAAGAAAACAATTATGTTAAATGCAAAAATAAAAAAAAACTAAATTTCCCATACCTTGACATCACACTATTCAAAAAAAAAAAAGGAAAATGTCTCCATTTTTTTTGTATAATTAATATTTTTCGGAGCATTTTCATACAGTTTTCAGGGTTTATTTTAATTTTATTATTAAAATATATATTTATTTTAATAAATTAGTTATTTGTTTTTAGTAATTCTCACTATGAATACATATGATTTATATTTGTTATAGTATGGATATATTTGTTTTGTTTTATTTTATTTTTGTTAAAGTATGTTTTATTCATTTATTTTTTCCAGTTGAGTAAATTTTATAAAATGTTAATTTTCATATTTTTTTTTGTTTCTTTCATGGTGGTATATTGCAGTCAGCGTTGAAGAGAAGGATTAAGAGATTGTTTTCCTTTTTGTTTTTTTATTTGTGTTTTGTTTTATTTTTTTTGAGCAAAAAAGTTGTTTTCGAAAAACATAAAGTATCAACAAAGTTATAGTTAAGCATTGTTGTTGTTAATTGAAGCAGTGTTTTTGGTTTTTTTTTTTTCAAAATTTTGGGTAGATTTGTTTTTTTCTTTATTTGTGGTTTCAAATATTTCCCTTGGAAAGGATTTTGTTTCGTTATTTTGTGCTGCACATAGCTGTTTTCAATAAATTGTTTTTTCTAAATATTGTATTTGTTCTATATTTCAAAATATAGTTTACAAATATATGTAGTATAGTATATTTGTTGTTTTTGTTATTAAGTAAAGGCGGTGGCTTTTATTTGGACTCATTTTACATACACATAGACTGTATATTCCATTACTATATATATAATTGTGTGTGTGTCTGTAGCTGATGTTGTGGTATTGTTTGTGTATGTGTTGATCTATTGTTGGGGGAGTTTGAAGTGGGTTTTTTTTATTGGGAAATTATATACAAAATGTTCTAGGTAAAATAATTGGCATTTGTTAAGGCTCTAGACTATGTCATTTCAAACAACTAAAGAAAAATATTGAAATAAAAGTAGTTTAGAAATCAAAGGGGAATATTGAAAAATGAGAAAGACTATATCATTTCAAATAACTAAAGAAAAATTTGAAAAAAGTTATTTAAAAACCAAAGGGTAATACAAAAAAAATGAGAAACTATGTTTTCAGAGAACCTTTTTTCAATATTCTCTCCACATATTTGCTTGTAATGTAGCTGGAAAGAAGATCACCTATACTAAATGCCTTGGGAACTTGTTTTATAAGAAAATTATTTAAATTTTTAAAATAAAAGTAAAATAAAAAGTAAATTTTTTTATATAAAATAAAAATAAAAAAAGTAACAAGTAAATTTTTTATATAAAAAAAATATTTTTTTATACAATTTTAGGAAAAAATAAATAAAACAATGATGATTTAAATATGAAATTTAGAAAAAAATAATATTTTATTTTATAAATACACCAATTTTTTTTATTTTACAAAGTAAATAAAATTATTTTTTTATATAAAAAATAAAATAAAAAGTATTTTTTATATAAAAAAATAATAAAAAAATAAGTTTTAAGTAAGAGTAGATATTTAATATTTTATTAATAAATCAAATTTTTATTTTAAAAACAAAATAAAATTAAAATAAAATCATATTTTAATACACATAAAAAATAAAATAAAAAGAATTTTTTTATATAAAAATAAATATTATAAATAAAAAATAATTTAAAGGAAATTATTTTATATATAAAATAAATATTTTTGTAAATTATTGGTAAAAATTAAATAAAACAATGAAGAATTGAGTATAAAATTTAAAAAAAATAATAATATTTAATTTTATAAATAAACATTTGTTTTTTAATAAAAGAACTTTTTTATATAAAATAAATATTTTTGTATATTATTAGGGAAAATTAAATAAACCAATGAAGATTTTAATATAAAATTTAGAAAAAAATTAATATTTAATATTATAAATAAAAAAAATTTTTATATTTATTTTAAAAATTAAAAAAGTGTTTATTTTTTATATATATTTTTATATTTATATATGAAATTTAAATATAAAATTTAAAAAAAATGTTCAAAATATTATTTTATTATTTTATAAATTAGCATATTTTAAATAATTTTAATAAAAAATTTTTTTATATAAAATAAATATTTTTGTATATTATTAGGAATAATTAAATAAAACAACGACGATTTATATATAAACTTTAGAAAAAATATTTAATTCTTTATTTTATAAATAAACAAATTTTTTATATTTATTTTAAAAATAAAAAAAACTAATTTTTTAAATATAAAAAAGTAAATTTTTATATAAATTAATAATGAAAAATTTTGTATTTATTGGGAAAAATATAATAAAATAATGAAAATTTAGAAAAAAAAATTTATTTAATATTTAATTTTATAAATTATCACTTTTTAGTTATATTAATATAAGATTTTTTTTATATAAAATACATATTTTTGTATATTATTAAGAAAAATTAAATAAAACAGTGACGATTTATATATAAACTTTAGAAAAAAATTTATATTTAATTTTATAAATAAACAAATTTTTTTTTATTTATTTTAGAAATAAAAAAAATAATTTTTTAATAAATAAAAAATAAAAAAAGTAAATTTTTTAAATATATTAAAAATAGAAATTTTTTGTATTTATTGGGAAAAATTAAATAAAATAATGAAAATTTAAATATAAAATTAGATATTTTATTTTATAAAGAAACTAAATATTTATATTTTTTTTACAAAATGAAATAAAAAGTAAATTTTATTATAAAAAAATAAAAAAAGGAAATTTTTTATACAAAATAAAAAAATATTATTTTGTAATGAATGAAGATTTAAATAAAAAATTTAGAAAAAAATATATTTAATATTTTATTTTTTGTAAGGAACAAAATTTGTCTATATATTTTTGTTATTTAATTTTTTTAAATACTAATTTAACAATTATTCTACACTATGTGCTATTTATTAAATTTAATTAAATTGACTATTTTCTAATTGTTGTATTTATTTTGTTATTAGCTATAAAGTATTCGATTTTTTTTTTTTTGTTAATTTGTAAAAACATTACCATTTTTTTGTTGTATGTTTTGCTTGGTTTTGTTTTAAGTTTAACTTGAAATTGACATTAGGATCATTTGTTTTTTGTTATATTTATAATATTTTATTTTTAATGTATATATAATACTATTTATATGTAATTTTTTATATATGCAATACTATATATTGACATATCTGTTTTTTTTTTTTTTTTGAATACTACTACTTGCCCTTATTAAAAAAAAATTATTAAAAATTAAATAACAAAATCTACAAAATCTTTGATTAGGGAGGAGAGGGGTTGTTTGGAAGTTAAGTTGTGTGTGTTGGGTTGTGCAGTGGTCTATTGTGTGTGTTTTTGTAACTTTATGTTTGTTATTTTTCCTTATAATTTAAGTTGGTTTTTTAAAAAATTTCCCTAAATATTGCTTTATAATTAAAATAAAATTTATTTCTTAATTTTTTTCTTTTTTTTGCTTTGAAGCTGTGTATATATTATTTTATTTATTTTTGTTTTTTTTTAATAATATAATATTCCCATTTATTTTTATTAATATTTATTTGTGAACTATTTTTTTGTTATTATTACTGCATTGGCTACTATTTTGTTTTTTTATTATTTTTTTTTTTTTTTTGTTAAATGCATGCATGTTTTTGTCCACCTAAAATCCCAAGTGTTTAGCCTACATACATGTATGGAAGGGAGTGGGGATTAAAATTTGTTAGGTTTTTTTCTTATTTGTCTTGGATTTGTTTTTTTTTATTTATTTTAGTTAAATTGAAATGAATCAAGTTGTCATTTGTTTAAATATTTTTATGTTAATTTTATTTTTTTATATTTTTTTCGAAAAAATCACTTTTATAAGAATATTTGTTTAGCTTTATAATTTTTTAATTTCATTTATTTATTTTTTTTGGTTTCAGATTACTTACCAATTCTCGGCTTGTGATCAAAGGTGGGTAAATTGTTAGTTGTTGTTGTCATAGTAGTTGTTGTAATAGCTGAGCTGTAAGATTAATTAGGTAAAAAAATCAAATACAGGAAATTTCAGAAGAAAAATTTTCAAAATTCCCATTTCATTGAAATGTCCTGTAGCTGATTCCAAAAAGAAAAATTAAAAAAAAAAACTAACTCAAAATAGACTTCACAAGAACATTGGTCCCTTAACATAGCATTTAAGTAACAACGAAAAAGAAACTTGAACTTAAAATCATTTACAGAAAATTGCATTTTTTTTTTTTTTTTTTTTTTGGAAACTTTTCAAATCAGCAACAACAAATGAAATAAATGATTTATCGAAAATTTGCTTAGTTTTTTATTTTGAAAACAATTGTCCTTTTTGTTGTGTGGTTTTTTTCTTTCTTCTTTGGTTGCACTACAATGGCTTTTTTGTATGGCATGTAGAGATTTGGCTTGGGTTTTGTATTTTTTTTTTTTGTTTTTTTGGGAGAATATTGTCAATCTAAATGAGGATTTTGTTTTTTTATTCAAATCAAATTGCAATTTTTTTCCTACTATGCAAATAAATCCTTTAAGCATATTGAATAACAATATTGTGTATGTGGAGGGGAAAAAATCTCAATGCAGTTGATTGTATTTTCATAGAGTTTGTTTTTTTGAGGATAAAGAACCAAATGAGCTAAGTGAGATATTTGTAAAATTTTATGGAAAAATGAGTAGTTTATATAAATTAACTCTAAGCAATTAAAATTTAAATAATATTTTAACTAATAGTACATTAGGTGGTATGAGCAACGTACAATACTCATTCGTCATGCAGAATATTTTTTTAACTATTTGCATTTTTTGGGGCCTAAAAGAACTCGATGAATGATGATGAATTTTTAAAAAAGAGGGTGAAATGCAAAGTTTTTGGGGTTATGAATTTTCTGAAATACCAATCCCGAAAAAAAATATTTTTAATTGAAAAATTTTCCTTGGAACAAGTTCTTAGTAGAATTTTCTCTAACGTCATGTTAAACCAGTAAGGAAAAGCCAAAAGTATGGGGCAGACCATATGATAACAAAAAAAGAAATATATATTGCGATTTGAAGTAGATCAGACCCTCGGCTTTAGAGCAGTTATAATTTGGTTTCAGACAGAAATAATATATGGGAGGCATATCCAATTCTGAATTGATTTTCACCAAATTTGATGCAGACATTATTATATTTATACAAAATAACATTGCTATAGAGTGCATGATATCACTTCGAGAAAAATTATATTAGAAAAATATGTATCGGAGCCAAGTTCCACCAAATGGAAACGTACGTCCCGAAATGCACTCCATCAGGGCTGATAAGAACCATTATTTGCACAATAAACCTGAAATCGGATTAAGGATATATACATCCGAATCTGGGCCGATTCCGATAAAATTTGGTAAGGGTATTTCTGAGCTCTACAAGATAACATTGTTGTGGAGTGCATTCTACGAATGTGAGGGACTTAAATACCAAATCTGATTAAACATATCGGTTGGATGTGCCAAAATTAAGTTTATTTGGATTGATATTGGTCACTTGGTGCACAATTCATCTGAAATCGGTTGAAGAGATATATGGGAGCTATATACAAATTTGAACCGATCTTGATAATTGTTGATGTACTTGATTCTAGACTGGTTTCGGTTGGATGCCCCAAAATTCAGGTCATTTGTAGTGATATTGGCCATTTGGTGCACAATTAACCCGAAATCGGCTATAGATATATATCCAAATCTGAAGATATATATCCAAATCTGAACCGATCTTGATGAAATTTGGCAGAGGTATTCCTAGAATGTATCTGATATCTGGTACCATATATTATTCTTGTGGGGTGCATATTACGAATGTGAGCGACTTAAACACTAAATCGGATGAAACACATATATCGCAACTATTGCTATATCTGAACCGATTTTCATGATGTACTTGATTCTAGACTGAATTCGCCCTGATGTGCCAAAATTCAGATCATTTGGAGTGATATTCGCCGTTTGGTGCGCACATCTTCTAAAATATGAGAGCTATGTCTAAATCTGACTTATTCTCATCATTTTTTAATAGAGCTTGTCATAGGGCCAAACAAATATTGCTTTAAAAATTTCATCTCAATCGGATAAAAAATGCGAACTGAATTTTGTTCACAAAGAAACATGGACGGATTTACATGCATTGATCGCCTCAGAAAGTGATTCTATGAATATCCTCAAAAGTTATAAGTTTATCTCGCTTCCTTCCCCTACCCTTACCACTATGTGGTGTAGGGTATCAAAAAATACATCTGGAGATTTTCCCTTTGTTCCACGTCAAGTCATTGTGAACATAGTACCATCGATGGTATGATCAACATATGTTACTCATACGTCATTGTGTTCACATCAGTTTTCTTAAAATATTTCTACACTCAACTTGAGTTTTGATGCATTTCGAAGCAGGGGGTGAATTTAAAACAAAATATATTTTATCGTATAAAAAAGGAGATGAAATGCAAATGAATATGGCTTCAATCTTTTGGAGGATATCAAAGTTCTATAAAAATTAAATAGGAAATAACTATTTAAATATAAATTTGTTAAATATATTTTTAAATTCAAGAATTTTCCTTCTCTTTCCTTTTGGTATTCGAAATCGATCAAGCAGTACCATCAATGGTATGAGTAACATATGTTACGCATACGTTATTTGGATTTTGAACTATTGTCAGAGTGGCCTGGAATGTTCTGAATTTCCTAATTTTTCTTGTGATGTGAGATGAAAAATGGGAAATTTTACACAAGTAAAGGTTGGTAATTTCATCAGCCATTCGTTCTATTCAATTGGAATTTTTTTTTGTGGTTTAGCAGGCTTTAAATTTATTTATTTTCAATTATTTGCTTAAAGATGAGCACTTTAAAGTCGATCCTTTATTTCATTTCAAATAGAATTGCTTTTTTCCGAGATAGAATATATTATTCCAAGAGATCCCTACGTCACTTTTATAGCTTCCCTTCAAATAACCCCTTCTGCATTTCACCCAATTGTGAGTTATGTACACAGATTTCCTTTATGTAGATATTATTTTGAAAAATTTGTGTTTGTGTGTACTGTCTACTTATCTATGAAAATCGGCATTTCTCTTCTTTTTGTCCCTTCAATTGTAGAAATCTCAAAAAACGAAACGACAAATGGAAATTTAATCTGCTTACCAAATCAATCAATACATATCAATAATATAATCTGGGAAGATATGTCATATGGAAAATACAAATAAAATTCACAAAAGATTCCGCACACAGACTATGGGTGATTAGAGATTTTGCAATGATTTCCTATTTACTCTTTGGTTTCAAATTTCCAAAAAGACAGTAAAGACAATAATGCTACATTGTTAGTAATGCAATTGTTAGGCAATGGGGTTTTACACCATTTCCAGGGCGAAAAATACCTTTTAACCTTTATACGGGGGCCATACGACGACGTGGACCTACATAAGTAAATTTTTGTCATAGGCTGTAGTACCCATTAAAATCCTTAAATAAGAAATTTGAAACCATTCGGGTGAATAATGCCGCCTAAATAATCAAAATATCGAATGAAGGAAGGTAAAGTTATATGGGGGCTATACGGAGACGTGGACCTGTATACGAAATTTTTGGGAATAGGCTGTACTACCCATAACAAACTTTGAATATGAAATTTGAAACAATTCGGGTGAATAATATCGTTAACATCATAAAAATATCGAATAAAGGGAGGTGCAGTTATAGGGTGGCTATACGAAGACGTGTGTCTGCATACGAAGTTTTTTGCATAGGCTGTATCCATTACAAACTTCAAATACGAAATTTAAAACAATTCTGGTGAATAATGTCGCTGAAATCATCGAAATATCGAATAAAGGCTGGTACCGTTATGTGGGGGCCATACGAAGACGTGCACCTGCACGGACAATTTTCTGCCTTAGGCTGCACCACCCATTACGAACTTTGAATACGAAATTTGAAACGATTCGGGCGAATAATGTCGCAAAAATCATCAAAATGCCGAATATCGGCAGGTACCGATATAGGGGGCCTATACGAAGACGTTGACCTACATGGACAATTTTTTGTCATAGGCTGTAGTGCCCATTACCAATTTCGAACACGAAATTTGAAACAATTCGGGTGAATGATGTCGTTAAAATCATCAAAATATCGAATAAAGGGAGGTACAGTTATATGGTGGCTATACGAAGATGTGTGGTTGCATACGAAGTATTTATGCATAGGCATTAGTATCCATTACAAACTTCGAATACGAAATTTAAAACAATTCCGGTGAATGATGTTGCTAAAATCATCAAAATATCGAATAAAAGGAGGTATCGTTTTATGGGGGCTATGCGACAGCGTGGACCTGCATGGAAATTTTTCTGTTATAGGCTGTAGTATCAATTACGAACTTCAAATACCAAATTTGAAACATTTCCGGTGAATAATGTAGCTAAAATCATCAAAATATCGAATAAAGGGAGGTACCCTTATATGGGGGCTATACGAAGACGTGCACCTGCACGGGCAATTTTCTGCCTTAGGCTGTAGTATCCATTACGAATTTCAAATACCAAATTTGAAACATTTCCGGCGAATAATGTCGCTTAAATCGCCAAAATGCCGAATATGGGGAGGTGTCGTTTTATGGGGGCTATTCGAAAACGTGGAGCGACATGGCCCATTTATCAACTCAACCTGCCTACTGACAAAATACACATGTGTGCAAAATTTTATCCTTCTATCTCAATTCGTTCCAAAGGACACACAGACAGACTGAAATCGCTAAATCGTCTTAGAATTTACGCTGATCCACATTATAGGTATATTGAAGGGTCTATCATGAATATTTCGAGGAGTTGCAAACGGAATAACAAAGCTAATATATCCTCCATAGGATGGTGGAGGGTATAAAAATGTCATCAAAATTTTTTGAAATATCAAGAAAAGTTCAAATTTTACTCTCCTTAACTTTCTCTTCTCTAACATGTCGAAGAGTTAAAAATTTCTCTTTATTTATTCGAATAGTACAGAGCTGCTCAAAAACAAGATCTTGCTCATTAGTCCAAATTCTCTTTGTTTTTTCTTTAATAATCAAAAAACCTGTGCCAAAACAAAATTTATACATTTGTTGTAAAAATTCGCTTTATGAATAATTTTAGACAATATCCAAGTTTAAAAACAATTGAAATGAATGGATAAACATAAAGAAATAAACAATTTTTGTTTTCTCTTAAATAATCTCTTTTTTTTTGGACTCAACCAAGCGAAGGAAAATGAAAATAAAGAGAGGGGCTAATTATAGCTGTTCAATGAGGTTGGAAAATAAACTGCTTTTATACCAGCCTTTCTTAGAATATATGCATTAGTAGTGGTGGGAGACTATCTTGCTCTGGCAAAGCATTGGCATATGAAAATCAAGAGAACTTTCTTACGAGTACTTTGTTTATAATTTACTTTAATGTATTGAGAGAATTAAAAATCTCATCATAGGATGATAAAATAACAAACATTTTGATAATAGTTTCTTGTGTTTCTCTTATTGAGGTTTTGCAATACTCTGATTCTGTTCTTGAGGAAAAGAGGTTGGAAGCATTGAATGGGGAAATAATCGTGGTTTAATCAATAAATATTAAGCTTTATTACCACGAAACCAGCATAACAACTCTAACTACTCTCTTTTGTTCATACTGTAGATTTCTCTTGGGTATTTGTATTACACTCGTATATCAGTTAAAGAGAAGAGCAACATTTTATCAAATCTAATATTTGAAACCACATTCTTTTAGGAAAAATATTAAAATTTAAAATATATAATTACATATATGTTTGATTTGAGTTCTTCCACGTGAAATATTTGAAATGTGTTGACAAAAATACAAATTAATTATGTGTCCATAGAAAAATTTACATCTATATTTATTATTCGACACCACAACACTTAATTAACATAAATTTCCACCCTATGGAAATAGTGTCAAACCAATTAAATTTCAAATGAGTTAATATAAGTTTTGAAAACAGTAAAGCATTTTAGAGCATTTTTCAACTTTGTTTAATAATTTCCCATTTATTATGCAAAATTCAAATAATCTCCATTGTGTTGTCATTTTCATGTCTGTGTGCATTTGCTGACAATGATATATTAATTTATTAAATGTTGCAAGTGAAAACGATGATTGTGAGTAATGATTTAATTTACAGAAATTTTGAGTTCAAAATGAAATTTGTTTCCAACATGAAATATTCCCAGAAGTTATTAATTAATGAAATTAGGGCAAGGATACCATTTGATTGATGTACAATGGTGTTGTATAATGAATGCAAATTTGGTAAACAATGGAGAATGAAATTGAGATTTATTGAATACTTGGAAGATTGAAAAATTTTAATTTATTGATAGAAATTTAAGGGAATTTTAAGCGAAAAATTCACCTGAATTGTAAAATTATCAAAGTTTTAATCTACGTTTCAAGTTGTCCAGATTTAATAAATCTAGTGACGAATATGGGTCAAATGCATCCGCATAAAAGAAGCTATGGTTAGAATACTTTTTTGACAGGCTTAAGTCAAAGGCTGACTTTTTCGTAGAGGAACAAAGGAGTTTTAGGTTAACTTAGATCGATTTTGACCCCAAGCTCCTTTGTTCTTATACGAAGAAGCCAGCCGACGACTTAAATCAGTCAAAAAAGTGTTTATGTAATCTCACCTTAAATCCGGCTAAGAATTCTAATGTTAAAAAAAAAACTATCACAATAAAAGTGATTATGATTATAATTGCTTTAATTTATTACAAGAGTCTCAAAAAATGTAAATTTAAAAAACTTCTTTCTCTAACCCTAAAGAATAAAAATATTTAAAAAAAAATATTTGAAAAATATTCTTAAAATATTGAAAAACAACATACTTACCTTTTGCTACCAAGTGTAACAAACGCTTCTACAAACTACTTTGTAACGTTAAAATATACAAGAACAACAAACAAATTTTATACAATTCCAAAGATTGAACAATAGATTAAGATTTTATATTTTAAAACGTCCAAACATAACTTGTTTTAGAAATTAAAAAAAGTAACTGATACAATGAATACCCATGAGAATTATTTTATATTTTTGGAAGCAAAAGTTCTTCAGAATATGTCGGAGCCCTTTTTTTAAAATACGACACTTTTTCAGTTTTTGAATCCACCAAATTCATATTTTCTAGAAATATTAAATCAGAGCAGACTTCTAATATTCAGTCGTTTCATTTATTTAAGTAAATCCTGATAAAAATATAAATACATTTTTTAACTGAAATACTAAACAAATAAATACCGCCATCTATATTTCAATCTCAAAAAATCCATAATGTTTAGTAAACCCCATCTATGAGTCCACTTTAGACGCAAAAAGGCTAAATGTTACACCAGTTATATACTATATAAATATAAACTATTATCAAAATTTTCTGGACAATTTGTGAAATGCTTCTTCAATAAGCTGTAACAAGTTAAAAAGTAGTAAGTTCGGTAGGGCCGAACCTTGTATACCCGAATTCAAAAAATTTCAAAGAAAAGTATAATCCTCTAAAAATACTTCTTCAATAACCTGTAACAAGTTAATAAGTAGTAGGTCCGGTAGAGCCGAACTTTGGATACCCGAATTCGAAAAATTTAAAAAAAAGTAAAATCCTCTAAAAATTCAGTTAAAATTTGTAAAAAATACCGAATACAGGGAATTATCTATACGAAGACGTGAACCAGCTAGAAAATTGTCTATCACAGACTCTAGTACCTGTTACGAATTCTAAATACGAAATTTGAAACAATTCCAATGAATAATGTCACTGAAATCATCAAAATAGCCAATATAGGAAGGTACCACTATATGGGAGCTATACGAAGACCTGGACCTGCACAGATAATTTTCCGTCTTAGGCTGTAGTACCCATTAAGAACTTCAGATACGAAATTTGAAACAATTTCAGTGAACAATGTCGCTAAAATCATCAAAATACTGAAATAGAGAGGTACCGCATTTTGGGGGCTATACAGAGACCTGGACCTGTCATAGACTGTTTACGACCCATAAGGAACTTCAGATAAGAAATTTGAAACAATTTCAGTGAACAGTGTCGCTAAAATAATCAAAATAGTGAATATAGGGAGGTACCCGCTATACGAATCAAAATCGCTTTATCCTGCAGACCATAGATACATCTGAGTAAAATTTTATCAACCTACTTCAATTCGTTCGGAAGCTAGAGTAATTGCCATAGACGGACAGACGGATAGACGGACGGAGATCTCCAAAACGACATAGAATTGTATGCTGATCAAGAATATATACACTTTGTGGGGTCTAAAAATGAATATTTCAAGGTGTTTCAAACGGAATGAGAATCTTAATATACCCTCTATGGTGGAGGGTATAAAACAGATCCTAAGTAACTAACGCCATCTACACATCAACTATATCTATCTATTTTGGAAATTTAAACACTTCCAATTCCCTACTTTTCTCTTTATAAGAGAAATCTATTTTCCATGCTGGCAATATTTAAATATTAATGCATACTTTTAGGCGTTTCAAATTAATTTCTTCCTTAAATTAAGATAATATCAGCCCTGAAATGTGAAAATTTAGAATCTATGAACAATTAACCATCTGTGTTTTAATCTCATAGAGATCGTTTATTTTTTAATAAACACAGATGTTTAGCTAGCGCCATCTGTACTCCGATTTAAATATTTTGAAAATAATACGTTTTTCTAAGCTTCAGGTCGCTAAAAATAAATAAGACACTTGAAGTAAAGATCATAGTTAGGAATGAACAATAAAGACACTGGAAGCAAAGAGCAAAATTTGGAATTAATAATAAAGCCAAGGTTATTTCCTGTCAGGAAGGTAATTATTTTGTGGGAAAATATCTCAATGCGCTATTTATTTGAATCTGCGTAAGTTAAATACTTTATTATTTAAATGGGGGTCTATATTTGCAATGAGCTATATGAAGTCAACTGTTTCGGAAGATTCTAAACATTTTACTAGTGCTTATATACTTATATTTCATAGAGATACGCTATATTTCACCGACTACCCTCCAATTAAAACGTATCTCAAAATATTTAGTTGGCGCCATCTCTATTTCGATTTTAATTCTTTTTAATAGATTATAGAATATTTTTGGGTTGCCAGAAATAAAAACAGAATTCTAATGTGTTAGAATTCACAAAAATCTAAATAAATCACCAATATTTAGTACGCGCCATCTGTACTTCAATTTAAATATTTTAAATAAATTATTGTAAATTATATAAATTATATATAAACTTCAGATCCTTCATACATAGTCATCTCCTTCAATTGAACCATATCCCTAACATTTAGATAGCGCCATCTATATTCGATTTTAAATATAGCATAAATGGTCCTTTTTCGCTTAAGGGCGAAAAAAGACATATGTTACCAGGAGAATTGAGTGTCCTGTGGTACCGAGAATACTAAAACCTAGAATATTTAAAGAAAGTTCCCCTAATTTTTTTACTAATTTAGGTTTGAAATGGAAATTAATTAAGTATAACAATCAAATGAAATGTAAAAAATCGTATCAAAATCTACTTAACAATTTGAAAGACATTTTGAAATTTGAAAATTTTTCTAGATATGTACATAAATTTCTAAACAAACCACTGAATGATGAGAGATGACAGAAATTGTGAAACAGAAAACCTACACGAAAAATACTCTAACTACTGATTGTCTGTCTGTAATTGGTATGGTAACTGAGAGGGCGTGTGTTATTTCGATGGGGGGGGTTTGTGCGGAGGACATTGTTCTGTTGCTGTTTTATATTTGATGCCTGGATGATGTTGTGTTGTTGCTGTACTTGTTCTGTCTGTCTGTGGTTTTTTTGTTCTTGGAAACTTTTGGCAAAATAAAAATGGAATAACAGAAAAAATATTCATTTGTCTGTTGTCTGACTGAAGGGGGGTTGGAGGAGGAGGAGGAGTAGAAATATGTAACAAAGTATAGAAACGTTTGTGGCGAAATAAAACAAGTTTTGTTTCTCTTTTTTTACGGTGTATGATTTGAAATTTTCAGTTTTATTGAATATTTTTTTTTCTTTTTTAAACAAAAAAGTATATTTTTGAGTTTTTTCAATATGTATTTCTTAATTTTTTTAAAGGTATATATGTACGTTTATAGTAGTATATAAGTATTACATGTATTTTAGTATTTTAGTATTTTTTTAGTAGTAGTATTAAATGTATTCATTTTTTAGGATATTTTTATGTGTATTGTTTGTTGGTTTTGTTTGGTTTGGTTGGTTGGTTGTTTGTTTTGCAATATTTGTTTTATTCTTTTGTTTGGGTTTTGGTTTGAAAGAGAGAGGGGGGAATATTTTCCACTTTTCTTTATATGTAAATAATTATATTGAGTTTAGTTTTTTTCTGTTTGTGATAATGATGTTGTTCAAATCCAAATGATTTTTTATTTTGGTTTCTGGTTCAAAACTATTATTGATTCAAAATTTTGTTATGTTGATTTCCATGTTTTTTCAATCTCTGATTAAAGTTATGAGGGAGCCGTGTTAAAGAGTGGGAGTGTGGATGTTAGTTTCTCTTTGTCATGAGATGAGAGTGAGTGAGCACAGTGTTATGTTAATGGATTTTGTATGAGAGACTGATTGAGATACACAAAAGGAATATTTATTTGTTTACATTTATTGGGGGAGTGTATGTGGTGTGGGTGGTGAGTGAGTGTGTGATTTCTGTTGGTATGCTACTGTGCGAGAGCGGTTGGGAGATGGGTGGTTGGGTAAATAGGAATAGCAACTGAATGTCGACAAAAACAATTGTGCAATGCAACTTTGTTGACATGTTTCGTTTAACAATTGCTTTGAGTAAATATTGTTACGTTCTCCCAGGCCAGGCATGGAAAGTTTGAAATGCTGAAATAGGAAATTGAAGGGCGACATAGGAAGAATGAAATAAATTAGTTTTATTGTGAAAACACGCTATAAATGTATTATACTCATTGCCGTATGGGCCCTTCAATTATTTTTTTTTGTCTGGCATTCCCAACCCTGCAAGGTTAGGTGTTTGAAGAGCCTAGAATAATCCTTCCATATATACAATCATTGCAAAATGTTGGTTATATGGATTTATTTGATTGTTGTAACAATTCGTAAAATATTTATGGTTAAGGGCACACACATGTACGTAAGCACACATACATACATATGAATGTGTGTACGTGTTGTGCATGCCATACTCAAATGAATTGTCTCTCTCGGATGAATCCTAATTGTTATTACTTTAACATTTCAATGTTTAACAATGGTATGTAAATGTGTAAAGGTATATCAATTAAGGTATATTGCTGGTGTTTTTGGCTGGCTATGGGCGGAAATGTGTGTAGGGAGGCTTTCAAAACAGATTTACATATTTGCATAGGGATTTGGTTATACATGTGTGTGTTTGTGTGAGGGGGGAATTCTTGAGAATTAAAAGATTTGTTTCTTATGTGATATTACTAAACATCATTGTGTTATGTTTGCATATATTTTTGTATGTATGTATACATGTATAGAGCATATATGTAATTATGTATGTATGCATGTGTGTCTATAATACTTAGTATTCAATTTGTGTGTGTGTTTTATGTTTTTCTCTTGCTTGTTTAATTTTACTGGTGTATGTATATATGTGTGTGTGTTGTTTGTAATACATCTAATGTTTTATTAATTTTTGGTGTTTTTGCTGCTGCTGTTGTGTTTTTGTTTTGTGGCTTTTGTTGTAATCACTAAAACATTAAGATCATCATCTAAGGAAATGTCTATAAAAATTTGGTAAATCTTCTTGCTGTTGTTCAGTTTTAATAGGGTTTATGTTATTCAGTTGTATATGTTTTCAAATCCTTTTGTTTGTTTAAATTTATATATATTTCTACACAGAAGAAAAAAAAACTGAAAACATGAACAAAATAAATGACAACTTTTTGAAAATAAATAAAAAAAAATAAAAAAATGTAATGTAAGATATTTAAGTTGGATTTAAGAAAATGAGTGAAAAGTGGAAATTTAATGTGAAAATATCATTACACGTTATCGAAATATCGAGAAAATTGTATTCACGTTATTCAAATATGGATAAAATATTATTCAAAAATCGCGAAAATGTTATCCACATTATCCAAATATTGGAAAAATACTGTTATCCATGTTATCCGCATATCGCAAAAATATTATTCACATATCGAAAAATTATTATTATTCACTTTATCCAAATATCGTGAAAATTTTATTCACATTATTCAAATATCAAAAAAAAAAAAAAAAAACATTATCCATTTAATCCAAATATTGAGAAAATATTATCCACGTTATTCAAATAATGAAAAAAATATCCACGTTATCCAAATATCACGCTATCTAAATATGGGAAAAATATTATCCACGCTATTTATATATCAAGAAAATTCTATCCAACTTTGGGGGGAATATTATCCGCGTTATCTACATTTGAGGAAAATATTATCTACGTTATCCAAATAACTTGAATTTTTTATCCACGTCTCCAAATATCGAAAAAATATTATCCACGTTATCCAAAATCGTGAAAATTCTATCCATGTTAACCAAATATCGCAAAAATATTATCCACATTATCCAAAATCGTGAAAATTTTATCTATGTTATTCAAGTATTTAGAAAATATTATCCGCGTTATCCAAATATCCAGAAAATATTATCCTCGTTATCCAAATAATCCGAGTTATCCGAATAACGTCAAAATATTATCCACATTATCCAAAATCGTAAAAACTTTATCCATGTTATTCAAGTATTTAGAAAATATTATCCGCGTTATCCAAATATCCAGAAAATATTATCCTCGTTATCCAAATATATAGAAAATGTTGTCCACGATATCCAAATATCCAGAAAATATTATCCACGTTATCCAAATAACGTGAAAATATCCGCGTTATCCAACTATCCAGAAAATATTGTCCACGTTATCCAAATATATAGAAAATATTATCCGCATTATCCGAATATCGAGAAAATTTTATCCAAGTTATCCAAATAACTTAAAAATATTATCCACATTATCCGAAACCGTAAAAATTTTATCCATTTTATCCCCGTTATCCAAATACCCAGAAAATATTATCCGCATTATCCACATAACTAGAAAATATTATCCGAATTAATCAAATAACGTAAAAATATTATCCACATTATCCAAAATCGTGAAAATTTTATCCATGTTATCCAAATATTTAGAAAATATTATAATACTTAAAAATATTATCCACATTATCCGAAACCGTGAAAATTTTATCCATGTTATCAAAATATTTAAAAAATGTTATCCGCGCTATCCAAATATCCAGAAAATATTATCCACGCTATCTAAATATCGTGAAATTTTTGACTACGTTTTCCAAATTTCGAAAAAAATGTCATTCACGTTATATAACGTACTCAGAAATATTATCCACTTTCTCCAAATATCGAGAAAATATTATCCAAAAATCGTGAAAATATTATCCACCTTATCCAAATATCGAGAAAATATTTTCAAAATATCGTGAAAATATTATTCAAATTCTCCAAATGTCGGAAAAATATTATCCGCCTCATCCAAAATCGTGAACATATTATTCATTTTATCCAAATACGAAAAAAAACATTATCACGTTATCCAAATATCGAGCAAATATTATCCACATTATCCAAACAACGAAAAATTATTGTTTTCTTAAATCCAACTTTTTATACCCAACTATTTTATTCAAATTTCTAATTAAAAAATTGGCAAACTTAAATAAAAATTTTTCAAATATAACAACAAACATTTAATATATTCTTAATTTCTTTTCTTTTTTTCATTTCAAACAAAAATTGGAAGAACGAACACATTGTGTAACATAATTGGGTTAAGACTACTTTTCTAAGCTATTCTTTTTTATTATTTTTCTTTTTTTCTGGATACATTCTCGTTCCTGGCACAATGACAGTAACCTAAGAATTGGAAGCTCTTCACTGCCTGACTGACTTTGAATAACAAAACTAGAGAGAGCAGGAGAAGAGCAATTATTGTACGGAGACGCAAAAAAACGGTTAACTCATCGAAACGAAAAAAAGAGAAAAGGAAATGAAATAAAAACAAAATGTATTTTTATAACAGGATAAATGTGGTTGGGTGCCATTGTGGTTGTATATATGTGTATTGGTGTGTGTCTAATTGTGTTTTTTGTTAATTACTTTACCTAATAATACTTTTGTTTAAATTTTGTTTAACATTGATATGGCCTAAAAAATTTGATTCTTCTTCTTTCAAATTTTGTAAAATACATCTCTCTGCTGATGTATGCGTGTCAAGGTGTTTGTGTTCTTATGTATGTATGTGTGTGTTAATATGTGTGCTTAATATTTTACTAAAAAAATACAGACAGACACATAGAGAAAAAATGTATAAACAAATGTTTTTATATTATTTTATTTATTTTTTTTTTTACTTTTCCTTTAAACTCAAACTATTCTAAAGGGCGGGCTGCTTGTTTTTTGGGGGGGAGTGTTTGTTTTTCCACTTTTTGGCGGCTAATAGCTAACTCTGTTTTTTTCTGTTTTCGTTTATCTAACTGCTGATTATGGCCTTATATTGTTTAGCGTTTTACCTCATTTAGATTGCAGATTCCCCCAAAATTGGAAAATTTTGTTTTCATTTAAATATAATTCGTTTCTTTAGTTTTCGTTTTCTTACTTCATGGCTTTATTCAAGTTTTTGGGGAAAATCCCGGTGTGGACTTTCCACGAAATTAATAATAGATATTTTTTTGTTTTTGCATTTTCACTTTGTATAGTTATAGACAATTATAATTTCTTATTCATTTTTATACTCTAAATACTCTTAGACATTTAAAAAATATGAATATTATTAATATTTTTGTTCTTGTTTTGTTTAATTCTAATTACGATTTTTTTTGTTTGTCTTTTGCATCGGCTCTCTAAATGTCTGCGCGGCGAACACTTCTATCAAAAAAACAGTCATAGGGTCATTTTATTTTTCTTGTCGTATTTTAAAGTTAGGTTTTTTTTTGTTTTGTTTGAATTTTCATTCAAAATTTAATTTTTCAAAAATTATTTTTTATTTATCACCAGCTATTTACGTTTTACACAATATGTTATGTTCTTATGTTTGTGTGTGGTTGTTTTTGTGGTTGGTTGTTGTGATGTTGTTTGTAGTGGTGGTAGTAGTACAGGTGTTTTATATCAAGGATCATATAAATAAACAATATCAAGATATCAAAATAAAAATCAGTAATAATTTTATATGGAATATTTTGATGCTACCGATAACTTCAAATATTATTGAAACACCGAATTAAAATGGTTTCATTTAGACAATAAATAGTAGTAAACAATGCCCAAATAGTTTAATCGTAACTACATTTGCATAGAAAAATTTTGAAAATGTTGTGACGTCATCCAAATAAACAAAAAAGTATTATTCACCTTATAAAAGTACCCTAAAAATATCCAAGATAACGAATATATGATCCACGATATTCAAATAACGGTGAAATTTCAAAATTTTATCCAGAAATAGAATTATTATTATTTATGTATCGATAAAATGTTATCCACGTTATCCAAACAACAGTAAATTATTATCCACGTTATTCAAATAGCGGGAAAATTTTGTTAAAGTTGTCCCCATATTGATAAAAAATTATCCACGTTATCAAAATATCGAGAGAATATTATCAATGTTATCCAATTGACCAGAAAATATTTTCCACGATTTCCAAACATTACGAAATTATTATCCGAATATCATGAAAATATTATTCACGTTATTCAAACATCGAAGAAATATCATCCACGTTATCCAAATATCGAAAAATATTATCCACGTTATCCATACATTGAAAAATATTATCCACGTTTTCCAAATATGGAAAAAATATTATCTATCTTATCCAAAAATCTATTAAATGTTAACCAAACAATAGTAAATTATTATCCACGTTATGGAAATAGTGGGAAAATATTATTCACGTTATCCGAATATCGAGATAATATTATCCATATTATCCAAATAACGAGAAACCCTTATCCACGTTATCTAAATAAAGTAACATTTTATCCGCGGTATCCAAATCACTAGAATATATTATCCACGTTATGTAAATAATTAAAATGTATTACCCACGTTATCCAAATATTGAGAAAATATTCAATATTCGAAATATTGAGAAAAATATTATCCATGTATTGCAAATAACATGAAAATATTACCCAAGGTATTCAAATAACTAAAAAATATTATCCACATGACGAGAAAATGGGATACACGTTATCGGATAGTTAACCAAGCTTTGTAGTTATCGGTAATTATCAAAGCTCGATATTTAGATTCAATATTATTATGAGTTATCCCAAAAAAGTTAATTTTTGTACTATTGAAGTCGTTATCGACAGGTTGTCGAAATACAGATTCCATTTTATTTCATCGATTACGTTTTTTATCAAAACGTAAAACGATTTTTCTATTAATTATGATAAAATCGGGAGTAACTTCTATTATGTTGAATTTATCGAAAGTTATCGAAATAGATTTTGGTTACAATTTTCATTTTATTTTGCTGTATGGATAAAGCATAAATTCTTTCATCATAAAATCTGATATTATGGTACAATATAATTGATGTATCGATTGTTATCGAAATATACCGATTGCACTTTCATCGTAATTGAGGCAAAAAACGATTCTTTTTCTTCAACATTTGTGATTAAATTTATGAAATCGGGATCAATTGTTTACTACATTCAATTTATCGACCGTTATCGAATTAGATTTCAAGAATTTATCGAACCAGAAATTTTGTTTCATTTTCATTTATGGATAAAGCATAATTTCTTTCATCATAAAATGTAATATTATGATGCATAATTGATGTTTCGACTGTTATCGAAATATATCGACTGCTCTTTTATCGTAATTATGACGAAAATCGATTCCTTCTTTTTAATATTTGTGACTAAATCTATGAAATCGGGACCAATTGTTTGCTACATTTAATTTATCGACATAGATTTCAAGGACTGTGGATTTATCGAATGTTATCGAAAGACAAATTTAATGTTACTTTTATTTATGGATAAAGCATAAGTTATTTCATTATAAAATCTGATATTATGATGCAATATAACTGATTTATCGAATGTCATCGAAATATCGACTTGCAAAAATATCTTAAATGTCCAAAAAACTAATTTTTTTTCTTCAAAATTTGGGACAAAATATATTTTGGTAATAGTGAGATTATCGAATGTTATCGAACCAAAAATTTCATTTTATTTCCATTTGAGAATCAGATCTATGCTGTTTTATTATAAAATCCGAAATTTTGATGAAACATAACTGATATATCGTTTGTTATCGAAATATCGACTTGCAATTTTATGGTACGATTAATCAATATTTTTGTCAAAATTTGGTAAACAATACTAAATAATGTGGAATTTATCGATACTTATCGAAATATATTTATTTGTGCTGGTGTGTTTATCGAATGTTATCGAACCAGAAATATTAATGTCCCTTTCTTTTATTGATAAAATGTATGTTTCTTCATTATAAAATCTGATATTATGATGCAATATAATTGATGTATCGAATGTTATCGAAATATCGATTTCACTTTTATCGTAATTAAGGCGAAAAACTATTATTTTTCTTCAAAATTTGTGATGAAATCAATGAAATTGGGACCAATTGTTTACTACATTGAATTTATCGAATTCGATGTGGGTAATAGTGAATTTGTCGAATGTTATCGAAACTCAAGTTTCATTTTATTTCCATTTATGGATAAAACTTATGTTTTTAGTATAAAATTTGAAATTTTGATGCAATATTACTGTGGTATCGAATGTTATATATGCGAAATCCTAACAATTTGTGATAAAGTATATGTTATCGAGTTCAACTGTATACTATATTGAGTTTATCGAAGTCGATGTTGATGATTATGGATTTATCGAATGTAATCGGAACACAAATTGAATGCTATCTTCAAAAATGTGTAAAACCTAAAATTTTCTCTGAAAAATCTTAAATTATGTATTGTTTTTTTTTTCGAATGTTATCGATATGGAACTACACATTTATCGTAAACTATGTGCTGATCAATTGTCATCGAAAATATTGACTTCCTTTCATTCCACACAAATATGCTCTGTTTCAGAACCTGCAAGAATATATTATTTTTGCAATTTTCTTCGATATCTTAAATGGAAAATCGGTTTTAGTAAAAAAATTACATTTTTCAGTATTGGAACAGACCAATTATTGTTCTGTTTTATACAAAGATAATTAGCATTTGTTATCGATTTTTTTAAATTATGTTAGCGGACTTGAAATTTTAAAGAATGAAATACCAAATTGAACATTGACTTATAATTTATTTTTTAATGTTTCTTAAATTTTATTTTAAAATATGATCCTTGACAAAAACATTGCTTTTTTTTTTGTTGTTTGTTTTGTTGGTCATGTTTATGTTGCTGTTTTTTGTTGTTGTTGTAACTTTGGCTTACTAATAATTTTCTGTGTAGATGTGAGTGAGTCTAAGGACCTGTTTGTGATAATGATGTTGTTGGTGATGTTTTTTGTTGTTGATGATAGTGTTGCTGTTATTAAGCAGTGTCCTTGTTTTTGTCAAGTGTTGTTGTTAGGTGTTGTTGTTCTTAAATTGTTTTCATTTTTTTTATTGTTCTAATTAAACAAAAATTGACACTTTCATTACGAATTTTCTCCTTCTCTTTTGCTCCTTTTTTTTTGGAATTTATTTATTTTGTTTTTTTTTATTCTTAATAAGATGCTTTAAACTACATGTTGTTTTTTTTTTGAGTTTTTCTTTGTAATATGTATATATAATTAGTATGTATGTATATGTAAGGGGAGAGGGGGGGAGTTGTTTTGTTAATAATTTTATTATGTGTATAAGTTTAGGGTTTAGTTGTGTTGTTGTTTTTTTTTTTAATTTATTTTCTGGCGTTCATTTTTTTTCAAATTTATTTATTAATTTTTTATTTTGGTTTTTGTTAGAGTATAATCTTGAAGTATATTTGTATGTAAATAGATAGTATTTTCTTGTTTAGGTTATTTACTTATGTGGTTGTTGTTGTATGTTTTAAAAAGTTGTTTATTTTTTCATTTAGTATTATTAATAATTTTTGTTTTTTGTTTAAGTTTATTTTTTACTGCATATGCATACCTATTCAAATCGGTGTACAAAGTTGTATTTTACTTGGTATTGTTTTTTGAAAAAACATCTGGTTTTTCTTGTTTTCCTTCAACTCCATTCAAAATTCTGGGTTTTGAATCGATTTTGATTTTAGCCTTTGCTGATCGTTAACGAAACGAAACGAAATGGGAAACAACTTTCTCTAAATGAAAAAACGAACTCAAACTCAAAGACTCTCTAAAAAAGTTGGTGATTGTTGGTTTTAAAACAATTGGAATCAGTCTAATAATTACCATTACAAAGATAAAAAAAACTTCAAAACCAAACAAAATTCGTTAATAATTATTATTTAGCCACCAGAAAACAAAAGGATTCTTGTGGAAATTAGTTGAGAAAAAACATGCTTTGTTGTTGTTTTTCTTATGGAAAAATAAAAATGGAACTGTAACAAAAAAATCTGTTAACTAAGAAACAAAAACATTTTAACTAAGGTTTTTTGGTATTTTGCGATTCGATACCAAAAAACTCCAACACAATTGTAAACAAATTTGTAAAAACTTTTACTTACTATTATTATTGTTTATTTGTTGTTGTAAATGAATATAAACTTTATTATAGTTCAATGGGTTCAATTATGAACGGCAAGGGAAGGATCTTTATATTTCTTAGAAATGGCAACGCGTTGTAGGCAAACAGCTGTCTCAATTGATAGTTGGCATTTCAAGAGACAATCAATAAGAATATACGGCAACGCGATATTCACAAACAGCTGTACATCTACCCGTTGGGGCAATGAACTGTCAAACCAAGTTTGGAATTGACATTTTTAAATAAAAAAATTGTAAAATTTTTTGAAAAAAGGATCTCATAAAAAACTCCGATTGGCGTCGTATAAGAATACATATAAAAATCTACTTATTAAAAATCTGGCATGTTCCCAAGTATTAAGGCATCTACATGTATTCTTCTGTCATGGCTTTTACCCATAAAAGAACGTCAATGGTAGAAGAATACAGATAGATGTACAGGGCGAGTTGAAAAAACTGCAACCAACTTCAGACTGCTGTAATTTCTAAGCCACTCGTCCGACAATTGTTAAAATTATTCCAGTGACAGCTCATTATATTGTTTACAAGGGCACGAAAGTATTTTGGTGAGAATTTTCCAGAAAAAAAAATTATTCGTGATGGAGGAATTCAAGCGTGATAGTGTGATTTCTTTAGAGGATCGAAATTTGGGTTTCTCCGACGATGAGAAAATATTCGTTGTCCAGCAGTTTGTAAACAAACAAAATAATCCGCTCGCGTTTACTTGCAAAAGAGGTCAGCTGAAAATGTGCACCTACGGTTGGCCACCAGAACTCAAGCGCCGGCAATGGTGATGGTGTGGGCCGTCATAACATCCGATGGTCGCTTTTCGCTCTATTAATCGACCGTGGCATCAGAATAAATGCCCAATATTATCAGGAAAATATTCTGAAGGTTGTATTAAAGCTTTGGGCACACAAACATTTTGGCCGCAGACCTCGGACATTACAACAGGACTCAGCACCTTCGCACTCAGCACGCGCCACCCAAGAATGGTTACAAATGAGGTTCCTCGCTTCATTTCCAGCGCACAATGGCCACCAAAATCTCCGGATACCAATCCGTTGGACTATTGTGTCTGGAGTATTTTGGAAAGCTAGGTTGGCACTAAAAAATACCAAAGTGTCGATCACCTCAAGCAAGCGCTTCGCCGGGAATGGGCCAAAATACCAACATTCAGGCAGCGTGTGACGGTTTCATTGGCGGTTTGAAGGGCATAATTCGTGCCAAAGGTGACCAATTCGAACAAATCTAAACTCATTTTAAAATTTGATGCTATTTCCGACATTTTTTGCTTTAATTCAATAGAATTTAAAAAAATTAAAAATTATGGTGTTTGAGTTTGTTGCAGTTTTTTTTATCTCACCCTGTACATACGCTTGAAAACATTGATATGTCAAAAATTTTAAACTGTTTTTGTTATTTTCAAAAATAAATAGATTCTTTTATAAGTTTCCTAAAACAACGCCAATCAGAGGTTTTTATAATCAGGCATGTCACAGAATGTAAAATCGTTCAAGAGTGAAAACGAAAACGGTTTTAGCTTCTCTAAAAAACGGAAAACGCAAAAATTTTGCGTTTTGATATCACTTTCAAAAAGCAGGGTGAAATTGAAATGTTTAGTGATTTTAACGTAAAAAATAAAAAAAATAAATATTCCCTACAAATGTTATGTAAAGCACAGCTAACATTTATAATTTTTATTGTTTTCTTTGGTGTATAAACAAGAATTCCTTGCAAACACCTAAAACGGCTTTTAAGTACACCAATTGTACGTTCAATTATGTTACGCGCTAGGGAATGTTTTTTGTTAAATTTGTGCTCCTTTGTTCCTACACTAACATCCCTATATGGGGTCATTAGGAATGGTTCCAATCCATAACCAGAATCCCCCAATAACCAAGAATTTCTGTCACCATCTTCATATTGATTTAAAAAAAATTGTCTTGCCCCACTTAAATTCCTATTCCGTAACATCTTACCCCATCATGGTATTTTCATAAGCATTCCCATATTGTCTATATCGGGTAAGTGGGCCCGGGTCCAAGAAAAAAATAGTTTCCCGGGATCAGGGTAAAAATACCTACCTCTGAAAAAAATTTCGAAAAAATCTAAGAGTTTTTACTAAACTAGAGTTGTTCCAATTTTTTCCAAAACTAAAACAAAAGCTTCTTTATTTAGCCGATAATAAGTTATAAATCTGTAGAAATAAATTATTATTAAAATAAATTTGAAAATAACTCATTGCTGGTGGATCCTTACTCTGCATTTGAGTGAGATAAAGGATCTGATGCGTTCCTCAATGTCCGGCGACGAATTTTTTCAGTAGACCGCTGATTTATTTCTTCATCCATTACAGCAAGTATTGAAGCCCCTGGCATTTTTACTTTTGGTGTTTATATTATAAAAAACAATTTAAACTCCTTTTTTAATTGTCAATAATTTGTTTACGATTGTTTTTTTTCATGGAGTTACCATATTTTTATTTCAAAAATGTGAAATGATTTTTTTTCCGGATTAGTCAAAACGTACGAGTGCTGAAGAAGCAAAAGCAAATCGTAACGATTTGGAAAAGGTGAAATAAATCGATTTCGTAAAACTTCTGTGACATGCCTGAATATGTACCTTCCTTTTTAACAATTTTCACAAATTTAAAAAATTATTCATTCAACATTTTCAATTCTAAAATCGGTATGACAGTTCATTGTCCCAGCAGTTGTGTCTATGCGACTACCTGTATTCTTTTACCATGCCATAAAAAGATCGATTGATCTATTTGACACTTCCACGTTGCCAATTTCCTATTTTAGCAAAACTGCAATTAGTTGCCAACACTTCGTGGTTACCCCTGCCGTTTATAATTGAGCTATTGAACTAAACATTTGCAGATGGTTATTTTCTTCCTTCATTCTTTTCTCTTTGCATTTCAAATAAAATAGGAATTCTTTAAGTGTTTTTTTTTTAAATGACAACCTTAATTTGTTTTTCTTTTTTGTTTAATATATGAGAAGAAATTATTAAAAATTAACTTATTATTTAAAAAAATATATATTTTGTTATTATATGCTTTGCTTTCCAAAATTCAATTCAATTTAACTAAAAGATTTTTATTATGGTAATTTTTTTGTTATTTGATTAATTTATTCTAGATAATTGGGCTAATGTTGGGAAATTATTATAGTTTTTAATTTTCTTAAAAAAAAAAAAAAGTAATATTGAAAATCAAAATTGAAAAAATTTATTTTCTTTAAATACAGAGATATGATTTTTGAGGGGTCTTTTGCAGCTTATTACTATTGTTTTGGTTTCTTTATCTTTTAATTTTTTTTCTTTACAAAAAAATCTTTGACGATATGTTAGAAATTCAGAATATTTTCCTTTTTTATTTATTTTATTTTGTTTAATTTTGGCATTTCAAGTTATTTTTAGAGGATCGTTTTCTTTTTCAGTTTTCTTACACAAAACAAATGTCCAAAAAAGAGCAGAACTTTTTTTTAATATTTGTACTCTTTGTTAAGAGATGAAGGTTTTCGGGAGAGAGGGTAGAGGACTTATAGCTTTAAAAAAATATCACAACAAAGGGGATAATATGAAAATAAATAATTAACATCAATATCTCAAAGATTAAAAAAAAGAATTGTGTAATAAAAAAGTAATATTAAATAAAATAATAAAAAAACAAAAGAAAATAAAAAAATAAGCCTTAAAAATCCACAACTCAAACAAAAAACACACAAATATTTGTTTTATATTTTTTTTTTAGATAATAGAAATAAATTTTTCCATTTTATTTATAATTTCCGAAAACAATTTGTAAAAATTACAGAAATTAATAATATTAATTAATAATTATAAGATTACAAATAATTTAATTAAAAAATAATGTATATATATATTTTTTATTTTGTCTCTATGCAATAAAACAACAAACATAATAATAAAATATTTATTTTAAATTTAATTATTAAAAATATTTAAAAAAATATATATAAGCATATTTAGTAAGTACCCTCGGTTGGTTGGACACATATACAGGAAGAAAAAAATACAAAAAAAATATATTAAACCAAGAAAAAAAATGCAAAATATAAAACAAAAAAAAAATATTAAGCTAAAAAAATACAAAAAAAATCTATTTAACAAAAAAAAAAGAATAATTTAATAAAAAATAATTCGAAAATTACAATGAGCGACAAAACTTAAATTATAATTTTTATATTATTTATTGTTATTACAATATATAATTATGTATATTATAAATATAGCTACCATTCGATTGGTTTATTGTAAAAGAAATTTATAACTTGATATTATAGTTTTTTTTTTTTTTATAAAAAAATCAAAACTCTTAGCAGAGATTTCTGTTCCTAAAATAAAGTTTTTCCAAATAACTTTTTTCTAACAAAAACAACACCTTCAGAAAGTCGAATTATACAGGCATGTCACAAAATCATACCGAAATGGTTTGAATTTCGCAATTCAAAATCGTACGATTTTGTTTTACCTTCTTCAAATTTCGTACGAATTGATGGACTACGAATTCAGTGTAAATATGGCAGCATTATATATTCAATATGGTAACCTTAGGAGAATGAAGGAACGAATGAACGAGGAATCAAAACAAAACACATGATTAGAAAACAACGTTTTTTTCCAATCATTATTTTGAAAATATTTTGTTTTTATTTTCCAAAACAATAAATATATACACAAAATTGCTTAGAAAAAATCACTTAGAAAAAAATTGTAATCAGCTGGCAGCTCTACCATACCTTTTTGTTGTACCATGCGTAATAAAACATTGTTTGGTTTTCACAGATGAATAATTTTTTGTTTGACGAAAAAAGTGATTTGGCAACACTTTGTTAACAATTGCCTTCGTCAATTGAGAAACCATTAAAATTTGCTAATTATTTTGAATAAAAAGATTAAAAAAGGTAAATTTAATTGTGTATTTTTCATTAAGACAACTTTTTTATTCCTTAAAAGTATTTTGAATCGAATCGAATCGAAAAAAAATGTTGCGCCGAATTCATTCTAGGTTTACGTATGTCATATACGTCAGAATTTCTGACAGACCATCTATGGCTGACATAAATCATGGACATAAAGGCCAGAGCATGGTCTAATATATAAGGTAGGCCAAGAAGACTACAATTGAATAATAAAATCCAACTTAGTTCTCAGATTTGCCGACCTTATGTAGGCTATGATCCATAGGGAAATTCATTCTCTGGCTTATTATCGTCCATATTTTATTAAAGTCGATTTTTTTCAAATTTTTATATTTATTATTATTTTTATTTATTTTATTTTTATTTATTTGAACAAAACTTTCTTTTAAGAACAGAATAACATCTAGTTCGAGTTTTGGATATTTTTGCAAAAATTTCTTATTAATTCTTATTAATTAGGAGCTGTAAAAAAGATCGTTGCTTCATATTTTTGATAATAGTAGTGGTGGGGAAATGTTTGAAAATTAAAAAGACGAACATATATTTTTTGAGGTTAGAATGAATTTTAATTTTTACTATAATTTTGAGCAAAGGGAATTATTCTCAATGCCACAAAATTCTAAGAAGAGATCAAATTGAAAAAATAATATGTGTTCATTCTAAATCTCCCAACGTTAGGATGGCAACTTTTGTCGTTTTTAACCTCAAACATGTCCCTTTTTTTTAAACATATTGATTTTTTTTAAAAAGAAAACAAGTTTGGAGAAAGAGAAAAATAATAAAATTACCAATTTAACTACTTGGCAAAGAAGGGGTTAGTTGTTGCTTTCTTTCCTGTAAAAATGTATTGCTTTTAAAAAAATTTCTTTGAGAAAAAAGCTAAATTAAAAATGTCAAAGAAAAATACCGATGTCTTTAGGTGCAATTAGATGGGGGCTATAGCAAAACTCAGACAGGAACACATATAGCCAATTTACAGCAAATTCGGGATTAAAATCGTGACTTAGAAACCCAAAAAAAAAAAACTTAAATCTGTCGGTACAGTTATATGGGGGCTATATCAAAATGTTGATACATATAGCCCACAATCCATTACAAAAGTCTTGGAGTCCTAAAACACATCTGAGCACAATTTTCGCAAGCTAGAGTGATTTCCACAGACGGTCAGACGGTAATGGAATGACAAACAAATGACAGACTTAAGTCGGTCGGCTCAGTTATATGGGGACTAGAGCTAAACGTGGACCTATAAAGCCCATTTTCATTTCCAAAAGTCGGGCTCACACATCTGAGTAAAATTTTTCGAAAGCTAGACGGATTTCCACAGACGTCCGACCGTCCGCTAAATCAACGCTTATTCGAAATGTCTATTTCGAGGAATGACAAATCTAATGGTGAGGATACAAAAATACTTTTTTACGACTTTGAATTGAACTTCAATAGAGAATCAGTTTTTTGTGCCAAAAATCCCATAGACTGCTTGATTTAAGGACTTTCAATATCTTTGGCTATTTGGAAATTTGTCACAGAACTTTTCAGAATACATTTTAACCTGGCATAGTTTGAATTTCATTTGAATGAAAACTGTATACATTCTCAAGTGGACCTTCAAAGACCTGAAACGGTTCTTTTTTGTTATAATTTTGGTTAAATATTATAAAAACGGAGTTCCGTTCCACATCAATTCTAGGCCATTAAGTAAACATCATTAAACTGTGATAAATTTTAAGAATATTTATTTATGGTCAGTCAAGACCCCACTGAATCTTTGAGACACTAAATATTGTCAAGAAAAATCCTATCATTTGATGGAACATTTAGGAATTTTGTTTAATTTTTTTTTTTGATTTATTTTCTATTTTCCTCTCGAGACGAGCTTAATGATCTGAAATTTTCAGCGAAAGGGAAAGCCAGTTAGACACCATAACTTGATGATGGCTTAGAAAGGCAGTTCTTTGGAAGCATATGCGAATTAAATCTCGAAGAATTCATGTTCGATTCAAGCTCTACAAGCAAGTCTTTCACAGCAAAGCTTGTTTTTAAGAATTTTGCTTATTTTTCTTGATAGGAACCTCTGAAAAAGACCCTTTTGGCAATTTCATAATCCTCACAAAAACCCTTTGGCGAGTAGTTATTAAAAAAAAAAAAAAACAATAAAAGAAGCTTTTTTGTAGGGATGTTTTTTTTTCTTATTTAGCAATTTTGTTTACTTTTCTTGAGCTCTAATAGAGAACCTCTGAAAAAAAACCCTTAGCAGTTTAATAATCCACACAAATAACCCTTTGCCGAGTAGTTATTTTTTTTAAATAAGAAAAAAAGGAAAAACGAATTGCACACTTGCCTTACTAACCAAAATAAAATCAAATACGAAAACAAAGAATAAGAATACGTTTTTGTTTGTTTTTTTTGTCACATAATATTTTTTTTTAAATATATTTTAAAAATATTTCGTTGATATTTTTAGTTAATGATTATTATTATTATTAAATTAATGATATTATATATTATAATTAATTGTTGTATTATTATTATAATTAATATTTTTAAATTAAGTTTAAGTCACTCTCCCTAAGAAAACATTAAAAAAAGTGTATTTCATATAAAACACAATTGTTATATATATAGAAAGTTTTTTAAAAATTTTGGTTTTTTAGACATGTTTTGTTTTTGTGTTTATTTTTCTAATTCCATTTGTTTAGCAGTTTTGTTGTATAGGGGGATGGGTTTTCTCTGTTTTCATTTTATATTCTTCTTTTATTAAGATTTCATTTTTTTTTACATTTAAACAATTTTCTAAATACATAAAAACTAGTAAATTTTATGATGGTATTTTTGTTTTTTTTTTTTTATACGCCACTGATATGGTTGTTAAGTGTTGCTTTTTATTGCTGATATTATTTGTTTTTTTATTTTTATAAAATAGGGGGGTTTTGTTTTAAATAATAAAAAAATGAATATATGTAAAACAAAATAATATTCAAAGGTTTTTTACTTTTTGGTTAAAACGAAACAAAAATCCATTTATAATTTTAGTTATTTAAAAAAAATCTTAACACTTTTCTTTCTATCCATGTTTGTTTTCTTCTTATCTTTCTTTCTTTTTTGTTTGTTTATTTGCCTGCAAAAAATCTTACTTGTCTGCTCTTAATTTACATTAATAATTGTTAGTTTTTGTTTATGTTTTTTACATATATGTTTTGTTTTTTATTTAAATTATTCAATTTTTTTTGTTTTGTTAAAAAAAATTATTTAATTAATTAATTATACAATATTTATTTAAAATTAAGCACAAAAATGTCTTTTTTTAATTGTTGTTGGTTGGTTGGTTGTTTGCTTGGTAAAATTGTAAATTTGTAAAAAGTTGTGCATTCCATTATCTTTTTCATTTTCATTTAATTAAATTTTTTGTTGGTTGCTTTTGTTTATGCCAAAATGATAATCAAATTAAATTAAATTAGAAACAATACTGCATATCTTAGGGGTACAGGGTGGCCCAAAATATTAATGAGGGGGTAAAAATAGGAGGAGATTATAAAAATCAAATCATTTTTAGGAATGTCCAATTGAATGGGCATTTGTTAAATGATTTTGAAATTTGAGAAAGAATTTTATCTGGACTTTTGTCAGAAGACTTTTTAACTCTCAATAAAAACCATAAAAAATTGTTCTATTTTGAAATGGATACCATCCGACCCAATGGCCAAGATCATGGGGAATCTATATTTTTAAACCAGTAAGGAAAGCTCAAAAGTCGGGCGGGGCCGACTATATGATACCCTACACCCCTATGCATATTTAGTAGAGGTCTTGTAAAAGAAAGGTTTATATTGCAATTTCTGAGCTCTATGAGATATCGGGTACAAAATATCATTATGGTAGAGTGCATCTGCTGAAAGTTGGAGATTTGAACACCAAATCAGATAAGGAAATTTGCCAAACTCTGTTGAATTGTGAAAATTCATAGCATTTGGGCTAATATTAGCCATTTGGCGCACAATAAACCTGAAATCGGATAATGGGAGCTATATCCAAATCGGAACCGATCTTTATAAAATTGAAAACAGTTATTTCTTGGCTGTATCTGATATCTGGTACCAAATATTATTCTTGAGTGACTTAAACACCAAATCGGATGAAACATATCTATATATATGGGAGCTATAGCTATATCTGAACCGATTTTTATCAAATTTAAAGTACATCATTCTATACTAAATTCGGTCGCAAGTGCCGAAATTCACACAATCGGACTGATATTAGCCATTTGGTGCACAAGAAACCTAAAAACGGATGAAACGCATATATATGTTAGCTATAGCTATATCTGAAGCGATTTTCAACAAATTTAAAATACATGCTTGTCGACTGAATTCGTTAGGAAATGCCGAAATTCACTCCATTTGGACTGATAATATTTAGTCATTTGGGCCACAATAAACCAGAAAATCGGTCGTAGATATATGTGGGAGGTTAATATAAATTTGGAAATGCCGAAATTCACTCCATTTGGACTGATGATAGGTCGGTCGTAGATATATATGTGAGCTATAGCTAAATTTGGACCGATTTTCAATCCAATTCCTATAGGGTTCGTCCATGAGCCATACAAATATTATTTGGAAAATTTCAGCTCAATCGAATAATAAATGCGACCTGCATTTTGTTTACAAAAATACATAGACAGATGGACACACAGACCGACGGATATGCATAAATCGCCTAAGAAAGTGATTCTATGCTGATCAGCCAAAAAGGAACTATGGGTTTATCCCGTTTCCTTCTCCATGTTACAAACAAATGCACAAACACATAATACCCTTACAAATATGTGGTGTAGGGTAAATAAAAAATAGTATTGGTCTTCTTTTTCAAGAGGTTTTGCAGATTTTCTGTGACAATTCCAGGATATTTTCTTTTTAAAAATTCCTTATGGTAATTTATGGGAATAATAGGTTTCCATTTCCCCAAAATAATGACATGAATGTGGCCATCCATAAACCTCTTTCTTCACATCATCCACACTTCCCCCATTCACATACATTTTGGGCTACCCTGTAGAGCTCTCGTAAACATATCTCATCGAAAGTTGTAAACTAAATAAATTTGTTGCTCTTGTGGTATTTGTTGTTGGTTTTGTTAAGCATGCAGTTGTCTTGTGTTTTTCTATTGTTATACTCTTAGTTGTTCTTGTTGTTGTTGTAAGCACATAATTTCTTAATTACATTGTAAAAATAACATACATACATAATTATATTGTTTTTTCTTTTCATTTTCATCTTTTTTTGTATATATTTTTAGTATTTCATGTTTTTGTTGGTTTTGTTGTATTTTCATTTTCCTTTTGTTTTTTTTTGTTTTCATTTGATAATAATACTACGATTTTTTGTGTTGTTTTTTTTTTTCGAAAAAAAAAAGAAATAAAAATAAGCAAAACCAATAGGACCTTAATTCATTTCATTTATCTTGTTCTTCTTAGAGTTTTAGTAATTATTTTTTGTGTTTTTGTTTTGTTTTTTGTAAATCTGTTTGTTTTTATCTTCTCTATTATTATTTAGATTAGATTATTTTTTATATATATATTGTCAAATCATGGTTTCTTGTATTCTTCATTCATGTTTTTAATATTTTTTTTGGTTATTTTTCACATTTTCATTTTTTGAGATTTTTTTTACACAAGTTTTTTGTTTTATTTTATAATTTTTATAATAAAGATAAAAACTAATTTCTTTTATTTATATAAATATTTATATATGGAAGTTAATAAAACAAAATAATAAAAATAATTAATAAAAAAAAACTTATTTAAGAAAAAACAATGAGAAACAACAATTGCTGGTTGATTTGATTGGTAAAAGTTCCATCGTTACAAACTAAATGAAAATTTAATAATAATTAATTAATAGAAAAAAACCTTACAACTCAAAAGTGAGATTATGAGTAAAATATTTATAAGTTTTATGTGTGTGTATATATATATATATATAGAAATTACAACAAAAATTATTAAATTATATACTATATAATGTAATAACAACAAAAAAATAATAAGCAAATTCATTTAAATATAAATTAATAATATTTTTTCAGTTTAATTTATTTCATATTTTCATCAATTGAGGAAGAAAGCCTAAAAGCATGCTTTGAATTTGTTTGTTTTTTTTTTTGTTTTAAATTATCACTAAAATTCTATTTGTTGTTCTTGTTTTGTTGTTTGCACCTTTTTGTCTTCCTTGGGTGAGGCCTCTTCTCAGTTGTTTTTTGTTATTAAAACTTAAATAAAAATAAAATAACTCAAAATAATTCAAATTTATGTAGCACACCTGTCTGCCATCTTGTCTTCAGTTTTATTTTAGCTGCTCTTTGCTACTGTATTTTCTTCTTCTTCTCCACTCATTCTTTCAAATAAAATCTCTTCTTTCCTTGTAGCTTTTCCATTTTAATTGTGGGTTATATTTTGCTGTTTCATTTTATTATAACATCTTTGTCTTCACGTCTTCTTTCTTTTGTTTAATGTTGTGGTTGTTGTTGTTGTTGCTGCTGCTGCTGTAATGATGCCGCCGACATCATTAGGGCATCATCTCAGTTATAGCCAACATCTTGTTTAATTTCGGCATCATTCTCCTTTTCAATCATACCCTCATTGGCGGCATTATTCCAGGCACCATTCATACTTTTCGATGATGAGAAACATAGCTTCATAATAAAGGGGAATTTGGTGCCTAGCGTAAGTAAATGAAATGAAAGAAAGTGGAAAAAAGAAGACAAGAAAAATTAAATATAATCAGAAAAGGATTACAGATTTAAGCAGAAACAAAATTAATAAATAAGTTAGATATCAAATATTATGGCAATAAACGCCTTTTGTTTGGTAGATTATGAGAGAATTTTATGTAGAACTTGATTTCCTTTGGGACCAATCCCCCCATGGCAAGGGTGTTATGGAACAGAGTTTGGTCACTACGTTGAGTTTTGTGAAAGAATTCACACCACCTCAAAAGGAAAATATTTTGTAACGAAATTGTTTGTTAAATTCTCGTCAAACTATCATAGCTACAAGTTTCATTTGTTTGGTGACTTATAGTGAAATTTGATGAGGAATATTTTTTTTCTTGACACCACATACCTAAAGTTAAGCTTTACCCAGAAATTTTCACGAAATCGAACTTAAATCCGAAATTTAGTCATCATGAAAGCCTAAATTATTTGTCTCAATTTAAAATAAACTTTTATTGTTACATTCATTATACCTAGCTGTTAGTTCTGTTTCGAGACTCATAGTAAAATTTGATGAAGAACATCTTTCCCATTGCCACCGAAGCTCTTCAAAGAAGATTTAAGGGATAACTTGGCCCCAACTCATAAAGAGGGCAATATTAGAAAGGAAATATTTTTGGATACGCATTTACAATTAAATTGCAGTCAAACCACAATATCTACAAATTTGATAAGTTTGGGGGCCTGGACTGAAATTTGATAAGGAACATTTTTTTCCTTGACACTACCTACCTAAAGTGAAGTTTTCTTCAAAAATTTGCACCAATTCGAACTCTAATTCGAGATTTATTTAAAATTGCAGCCTAATTATTTATTTTAATTTAAAGTTAAAATTTATTTTGTATTTATTATACCTAGCTAAAAGTTCTGTTCTGAGACTCATAGTAAAATTTGATGTAGAATAAGTTTTCCATTGGCACCAAATCTCTCCAATGAAGATTTAAGGGACAAACTGGCTCCAATTCAGAAAGAGACAAATTCAACGAGAAAAAACATCGTTTTTTTATCCTTCAAATTTTAACAGAAATATAATAGTTACGGATTTTTGTTGGCTGAAATGTTCTACACATTTCTCCTTAAAGCGAGTTTTTTTTTATAATTCTCATGAATGAAATTTATGAAATTTTCAAAATTTCTTTGTAAGGACTTGTTGAATTGAGTTGTGAGACATTTTTTTCTTGATTTTAACCCTCAAATGGCCACAGAAAGGAAGAATTTATATTATTGATTTAATTTTATACCAAATTAATATAATTTTGTATTCAAATATTCCAGTCTTGCACTTATTTCAAAGAGAAATTAAGTTATTCAGAGAAAATAAAGTAAACGCCTGGAAGTATGCTTTGAATTTCTTCATTAAATATAGAGACCAAGTAAAGCTAACTTTAAAGGTAAATACGTGAATGATTGGTTTAAAACTAATACAAATTAATAAATGTTGTAACATCTGAGGAGCCTAGGGAGCAATACTGAGGGTCATAAGCCGTCGTACCCCAAAAGATAGTGGAGAAAAGCTCTCAAGTAATGGGAGAAAATGTGTTTTTATGAGAATGTTTTAGTGGATTATTTCGCATCAAAATTTAAAATTTTTACAATTCAAAGGGCAAATAAAAATTTGCGTTTTGTTTTGTCAAGCTATCCTTACGGAACTGTGTCTTCAAAGTGTAAATCTCCCAAAGACTTGTTAGACCTAAGAGTAGTTCTGAAAAATGGGAGAAAATGTTTAAACTTATATGAATCAATTGTCGCCCATAAAAGACCTACTCTAAAATGCCAATTCTAAGTTCTAGTGATAATTATTATTATTTTTGCTCTCTAAGGCGTCAAGTGTAACCTTGGTTTTATACTTCTTCTCTCACAACTATTTTTGTTATTTTTTTATTTCTTACCTTTGCCTTCAATGGGCAGATGATTACACTTCATGATTGCCAAAACAGCCTGGGCAATATTGGGGAATTCAATTAGACCCGATGAGGAACGTTCGGTCTTAAGGGGGAATAGCCTGACAGATGTTGCAGGAACCTCTTTGATATTGAAAATGCCAATCAATTGATCCTCGGTGAGACCAGGTGGTGTGTTGAAGAAATGTAAAATCTGCAAAAATAAAACAAAAGAAAATATTTTTATTATTTTCAACATTCTCTTCTCAATTTGAAATTCAATTCTCTTACCTTGCTCGGTGGTTGTATACGATTTTTGCTAGCCTGGGCTGGCGATAGGAAACGATTGTTCTTTGAACCGGTGTATTCTTTGAAGCTGGGTGTGTGATCGGCCAATAGGAAGGGATTTATGACTTCGGACAAAAAGTTCTGTTTGGAGAAGGCGATTTGGATTTTGCCCTTTGTGCCAACGGGAATGTTGTTCAGATGTTGGACGCAACGTTCGACAGCCACTGAATCGCCCATTTGCACCATGGCAGTGCCTTCTTTGGTTTTAAGGAATTTGATCTGCAAGAAAAAACAAAGCAAATGGTTTTAGTTGAAAAATGAAATACTTGATTTCAGTTCCCAGGGAATTTGGGCAGGTGTTTTCTTGCAATTCAAGTTGAGTGCATAAATTATTAAATGTAGCTCCCCCCTTCCCCAACCCAAGCTGGTTATTATTACGTTGTAGATTTTCTATTGGCTATTTTGTGTTGTTGCTGTTGTTGTAGTCAATGGCCATTGATGTTTCATAGCAAAACATGATTGCCTTGCAAATTTCCCGTTATAAAAGTTGTTGAGCTCCAACCATCAGCCAGCCGGCCAGGCAATAATGCTCCCCTCTCCCCGTAGCTGTTCCCCCATTCACAAACACACAATTTATGTTTGCAGCAGCTTGATTACGGCAAACGGCAATTGGTTCATTGAATTATTGCATTATTGCGCTTTTATTTCGTTGATGAATGTAACTCCTCTCACTCTGAGGCAGTGTTGCAGAATAATTGCTCATAACAAGATATTTGTTTGCACACCGCAGCAGGGTTTTGGTGAACAATTTTGATAAAGAAAACCGACCAAAATGAGTTTGGAAAGGAAATGACCAATATTACATCAGCATGACCAAAGGGGAGAATGTAGTCCCCTGGGGTCGAAAAATATTAGAAGCCACAAAACCGTCACAAAAAAATGGAAATTTGGAATTTGAAGGGGAAAAGAGTGGGTTTGAACGGAGTCGGTTCATGCAAGCATTCATTTACCTAAGGAAACAAGTTTTTTTTTTTCAAAAAACTAGGAACTACAAAATTTGTCTCAAAGGAAAATTCCTTCAAAAAGTTCAAAAATGCCTTTCTGTTTGTACAACATAAGATGGAACATTAGTTGGGATTTGAACAGAGATCAGATTGGGACGTTATTATACCAAATCAAAAATAGCGTCCTCAAAATTTGAACAGCAATGTAGGCAAGACTTCCGGGCATCATCGTTGGTTAGAAAAAAATTAGCTAAGCCCAAAAGTATACCTTCAAAAAACTTTATTTAAATGACAAAGGCTTAGATTTTGAAATAGAACCTGACATCGGGGACCTAGAGAAAAAATTGAAAAATGACTTTCTGTTCGTGAAATAGAAGGAACAATAGCTGGGATCTGAACAGAGATCAGATTGGGACGTTATTATTCCAAATCTAAAATAAAGCAGGAAAGTCGGAAAGACTTCCAGGCCTAATGGCTAGTTAGAAAAAAATTAGCTGAGCCTAAAAGTATAAAATTAAATTGAATAAGGAATGTCAAATAGGTCTCATGGCTCGTTGAGAAACAAATTAGCTGAGCCTAAAAGTATACTTCAAAAATGTCTTTAAAATGACAACGGCTGATATGTCATTTAGAAGTAAAAATATATTCTGGAGGAGCCTTTCATCAGTGACCTAGAATTATATTCAGATACTGATTATTAAAACCATATTTGGTTGAATACCGGACCCTCAAGGAGACCAAATTGGGAGTTAAATTAAATAAAAAGGTCCTTAATGAATAATATCATCCTAAAACTGAAAAGGAATGTCGGATAGCTGAGCCTAAAATTATACCTCAAAGAAACTTTTTGTCATTAAGAGGTAAAAAAAGATTCTGGGCGGGCCTGCCATCACGGACCTAGCATTATATACAGATACTAATTACAGAATTAATATTTGGTCGAATTGCCTAGGCAACCCTAATTCCTTATTCTCGAGCTCGCACTCACATAAATTCGCCCAGCAACCGAATAGAAAATTAGGATTTCTTTCCCATGTTTCACAGAGCCAAAAGATATCAATTATAAATATTGGTGGTGAACATGAAATAACGACTGGCGATATGTTGGGAGGGAGAGCGGAAAGATTGGTGGGGTAAACATTAGGTTTTGTTCGCAAAATTTTGCCAAGTGCTACAAAATGCAGCCGTAATGCCGCAATTCGTCTTAATTTGAGTGGTAGTAGTTACAACAAAATCCATTAACGAGTGGTCAATACACAATCTTGCACACACACATGCAAACAACAACAAACAATGTTGCACTGCCTGCATGGAAGAATGGAGTATGCAAGTGGTCGATGAGTTAGGCAAAATTTTGGGCATCAACACGCAATCATCTACATTTCCACTTAAGTATGGGCACACAAACCAATTTATAAGCACCAAAAATGGAGGCCATTATGAGCCAACACCAAGCTAGGTATGGATTTGTAACAAATATTTTTATGCAGCAATTGCTAAAAAATGCTTATGAAAGTTTTGTTGCTGTATTACAACAGAGGAAGCAAGAGAGGCACAGGCTCACAAAACACGTTTGCTACCAAACATTGGCATAATTGAATTTTCTAAGCGCAATCATCCACTATTAAGGTTCAATGAAATGCACACACACACAAAGTTGCAAAAGCCCACTCTCCCTTTCCTTCTCCTCCTCTCTCAGAGAGGGAGACAGCCAAGCAGTGCAATGAAACATGTTGATGTTGTTGAAATTACACGGCCTACTACCAACCCATCCAACACGCAATGTAGCAGCAGCAACAACATCCCCAAGGCGTTAGGCAGTTTCAATTGCTGTTGTTGTTGTATTTTACACTCTCAATTATTATTTGGAAAAATGAAAACGCAGCGTGTTGATCGTTCATAAGGATTTTCACTTTCACTTGTGCATGAACATACGTGCTGCCATTACAGGTGATGCTGCTGATGTTGATGATTGGTCATTGAAAGATCATTGCTCTCTCTCTCCCTCTCTGCCCCTTTCTCTCTTTATATTTATATCTCTGTGTTAATAATAGTAATGGGGTTTTGTGTGGATAATTTGAAATTGTTACAGGTGAAAATTATGAAACGTAATTGGGCTTTAACTATGAAGTTGTTCACTGAACTCTAGTAAATTTAAAAAAAATATAAAAAAAAAATATTAGAGGGAGAAATAGGTATAAATTTGGAAAAATTATAGAATGTGTTTAAAATTTCTTTATTAGAGGGAGAAATAGGTATAAATTTGGAAAAATTATAGAATTTGTTTAAAATTTCTTTCATCTTAATTTCAATATGCCAAGAAAATCATTTATATCTTAACTTTCAAAAATAATTAAAGAAAATTGATCAATGAACAGAAACAAAACAAATGGACATTTGAATATTTTTTACGATTCCATCAAATATGTTTCCCAAGCAAGTTAATTATGCTTAAAGCAGCTGGCTGCCGTTGATTATCCTTATGCGTGTTTACGGAAAGGCAAATAAAGATAATGAAGAAAGAAATTCTTATCGCAACATTAAGCAACAAATAATGGAGCTAAGAAGATGATGGCAGGGGGAACATCATGCCCCTCTTTCCCACAAAGGAAAATATAATATCCTTCCAAGAACAGTTTCTTTTCACAATTATCGTGGCAGAAAATGTTGGGACAGAAGATAGTCGCCTTCTTCTTAATAACAACTTCCAAATCAATGACCCAGGAAATGCAAAAGGACAAGGAATGGAAAGAAATCCTTACCACCACCACCGCCATCAGTTTAGGGGATAAATATGGGATTATTGGATTTTAATGAATTGTGTCTGTTGGTTTAATGATGTTCTCTCTCTCTCCCTCTCTCTATATGTGTGCCTTTGTGTTCGTTTGTATTTGTATTAATGCCTGACTTAGATTTCCCTCTTTGTTTGCAACATTTAATGGCAAATAAGAAATTAATTCAATTAAACGAAATACGCACAAAAGAAGAGATGCTTAGTTTTTCTTTTTCATTAATTTCTATTTTTTGTGTTTTTTTTCTATTTTCTCTTTTCTTCCCCTTGGAAAACAATTAAGTTTTTGTTGCTGTCCATAAGCTAAAAGAAAGTAACCTTTTTTTGTAGTGATTTTCGCCAAAAGATAAGACCACAGATAAATTGAATTGAACTGTTAATGACAGCCTCATGTTTTTGTTTTCCTCATTTCCTGTTACACGACACGACACCGACCAGGGGAGATTTAATTGTCCATAAAGGTCCTTGGGCTGTTCCATTGTCTATATTTTCTTTATAGAAATAAAATTCTTGTATTTTTTAAGAGATCCTTGGGGGACTTCCGTTCTCTTCTAGACGACCATTGTTTATAGAAGTTCTTGAGGTTCTCAATTGTCTAGAGAAGACCTGGTCCATAAATGACCTGTCCATGGATGACGTAAAGGTCATCTATTGTCCATAGAAGAGCTGGCGGTCGGTGTTCTAGTGTCCATAGACAACATAAAGTTCCTCTATTGTACATAGACGACCTGGACGTATATTGTCCATGGAAGACGTGAAGTTCTTCCATTGTCCATAGACGACCTAAAGGTCTTCTATTGTCCATGGATGACCTGTAATTTATATAGTCCAAAGTCCAAAGATGACTAAGAGGTCTTCTACAGTCCATGGATGAACTGGAGGTTATCCATTGTCCATAAATGACCTGAAGGTCTTCTATTCTCCACAGAAGACGTAGAGGTTATCCATTGTCCATATATTACCTGAACATTAGATAGCCCATAGATGAGCTGGAGGTCATCTACTGTCTATGGATGCTTTGGAGGTCTTCCACAATACTTAGAAGACCTGGAGATCTTCTTCAGTCCATAGATGACCTAGAGGTCATCTATTGTCCATGGATGATTTGAAGGTCTTCTGTTGTTTATAAATGACCTGGAAAATATTTGGTGCCAATAGATGACCTGGAGGTCATCTAGTGTCTATAAATTACGTGGAGGTCATCTAGGGTCTATAGATGACCTAAAGTTCATATAGTGTCTATAAATGAGTTGGAGGTCATCTGGAGTTCATAGTTGATCTGGAGGCCATTTAGAGTTCATAGATGACCTGGAGGTCATATTTTATCCATGGATGATGTGAAGGTCTTCTGTTGTTTTTAAATGACCTGGAAGTTATTTGGTGTCAATAAAAGTCCTGCAGGTCATATGGTGTCTATAAATGACGTGGATGTTATCTAGAGTCCATAGATGACCTGGAGATCATCTGTAGGAACTATGTGGCATGGAGGTTGTCCATTGCCCCGAAGATTATTTATTGTTCACAATTGACCTGGAGGTCACATTTTGCCCTGGATGACCTAGAGGTCATTTACAGTCCAGAGAAACCCTGAAAGACCTGAAGAGCATATATTGCCCATAGATGAAATGGAGGTCTTCATTTTTTCTATAAAATACTTCTCTTATCTGTGGAAGATTATTAATAGATGTCCTTGAGGTTTTCTATAGTTCTATAGGCTTTGAAAGTTCTATGTGACGTCTATAGACAACATAAGTTCTCTGTGTCTTCTGGTGGCCCCTTTTTTGTTCACATAGCTCCTTTAGATTTTCGAGAACGAACACCTATATATGTATATTCTATTATTTCTACACGACCTACAGGCCTCTTGTTGTCTATAGAAGACCTAAAAGTCCTTCTGAGTAAAGAAAATCTAAAAATCGTATTTTTTCTATGGAAAATAAAAAGGTCTTCTGTGGTATACTAAAGACCTGGGGTATATGGTCTTAATGTTTGACTTTCTCTTTAAATTCCATTTCAAAATCCCCATTTCCTTTGCCAATCAAATTTTAGTGGCCATCATTAAAAGAAATTATATAACATGACATGTTTCCCAAGCCCCCTCTCCCTCCCCCTTTTGTGGTCACTTGCCATAAAATTTTGCTACTGCTTTGGCCATAACACTTATCAGTTCCTGATAAAACTGGCAAACAAAATGTCGTTAATATTTCTTTTGTTTTGTGTGCGCGTCGTCCTCGCCATTGTTGGCGATGACAGCCGGAAAATGGAAAACATCGACATTTTAGTGTGGCGGACATTTGTTGTTTGGTTTTGTTGCACTACTTTTTAATTTCTTGCCCATGTCCATACCTCCCCACAAGCAGATGGGTGGTGGTTTCCACGCTTCCTGTTGGTGACCCCCTTATTTTGTGATGCTATTAATGGCTGTTGTTATGGCACATCCCAAAAAAAAAAAAAAAAACTGCGTTTGTCTTTGTGTCTGGTGTAATTAATGTTTTGTTGTAAAACATTTTGTTAACACACACATACACACATATAAAGGAGATTTCCTCCTTTCCATGCCCAGAGAAACAGAGAGAGACAATGGCCACGTTAGCTAGCTAGGAAGCAAGCGTATTATGTCGATGACAATAAGCCGTTATCATTTACGTTGTCGTTGTTGTTTTTTTTTTGTTGTGGCTGCTGTATTTAGTTTATTTTCTGTTGCGATTTAATTTATTAACAATGCTGCCATATCCACATCCACATAATAACAATAATCACTGGCATGTATACTAAATCGCAAACACACACACACACGTACACTCACACATAAGCCAAACAATAAATAAATGTTAATTACACGATTCACTTCATTAAAATGTCTTAATGGCGCCCAACCATGATTTATCTTCATGAATGCCCTGCATTGTTTTTTCAGAGAAACTCAAACAATAGAGAGAAAGAGAGAGAGAGAGAGCTCCACATTTTCCAAACCTTTTGTTTGTAAATGCAACTCTGCATTGTGACTTTTTCTTATCAGATTAGTGGCATATTGCGGATTTAACAGGTTTATGACACATATTTTCGGTTAAAGTTTCTAGGTGGTGTGGAAGTTGAATATATTTTTCTATTAAAATTTAAATATGTTTTCAAACTTCCTTCCTAACTCCACTTGGGACAACAATCCAGTTTACAACATAATTCTTACTTTTATCGCAAATGAACAGCATTAAAAAGTTGTCGCAATTTTCCAGGATAGCAGGAGGAATGGGGAGTGTGTCACCACTGCCGTCAGACATGTAACAATTTACCACTAAGTGCTAGGACTAGTTTTTTTGTGTGTTAGGAGTTGATAACAACTCCAGTTGGAAAAATTAAAACATGAATTAGGATGTTGGGGTGGATTGGATTCGGAAAAAAAAACAAAAGTCATGGAAGATATTTCCAAATGAAAAGGAAAAAAAATAATAAAAGTGGAAATAGTCAGAGTGTAAAGCTAACACAACCACACAGCACCGCGGAGGTCATGGGGATCAAACCTCCAGGAAATATCAAATTGTTGGACATATTTTAAACTTTTTATAAGGGAAGGTTCAAATGTTGTACGTCGGACTAAAAAATCCATTGCAACGCATTGCATGCCAAAAATCTGCCAAAATATCCAAATCCTCCTTTTTTTGAGAAATAATTTGCAATTTTTAAAGGAAATTCCATGAATAATAACTGAAATTTCGAACTTTGTGTTTAAAATTATTTTCACTTTTTTATAAAAGATTTTAAGTTTTTACCGCTTCTAACTCAGAACTTAGAATAGTCAGGATAATATTCAAGGTATTATTCTTTGAACCCTAAATCATAAAAATTGTATCTCAGTGTTCTGTGAAATGTTTTCCTTTTCTCTTAAAAAATGTCTCCAAAAATTTCCCTCCACCCTCATATATATCCTCACTTCCGCATCGTATGTTACATATTTCTGCAACTCCTTTTTGTGTAATGAAAAAAAAAAAAAAGAAAATCATAATAATGTTAAATGCCTCTGGATGCCCACATATGTGTCAGGCAGCCAGCCAGCCAGCCAGGCATGCTTGTGGGGGATAACAATTAAAAAAATTACAAACTTTCCTAACTTTCGAAATTCTACCAACTTTCCTTTTTTTGTGTGAGGCTAAAATTTCCATCAAAAATCCACTTTAGATTTCAATTTCCATTTTGCCCTGTAAAATGTGATTTTAAGGATGACGATTATGATGATGATAATAAGAAAGAGGAAAGGGCGTCCCAACGGATGACAAGTGAAAGGCAGCAAAATAAAAATGTGTTAGCAAAAAAAATTAAACATTGCTGATGGCAAAAAATGCTACGCCATTAGGGCACAATTTAATGATAATGAAGGAGAAAATATAAGTAACAAAAATACAAAAAAATAAAAAAAAAATAAAAATAAATAAATCACATAAAAAAACCAAATAGTGAGCCGAACATATCGCAATATTCCATTCGGCAAATATTGAAATATATGCTCGCGGTAAAGCAATTGAAATTCCAAAAAGGGCAAGAATTTACACCGCAAAGGAAAGAAAATAGACTCAAAAGAGCTAGAGAGCTGCTTCGCTTGGCTGTGGCGGTGGTGAACTGCCGAATTTGGTTTTCTCCGATGAGAAAACATTCGTTATCCAGCAGTTTGTAAACAAACAAAATGATCCGCTCGTGTTTACTAGCCAAAGAGGTCAGCTGAAAATGTGTACCTTCGGTTGGCCACCAAAACTCAAACGCCGGTCATGGTGGGCCGCCATAACAGCCGATGGTCTCTCTCCGCTCGTATTAATCGACCATGGTATCAGAATAAATACCGAATATTATCGCAAAAATATTCTAGATGGTGTATTAAAGCCTTGGGTACGCACACATTTTGGCCGCAGACCTTGGACATTCCAACACGACTCAGCTCAATCGCATTCAGCACGCGCCACCCAAGGATGGTTACAAAATGAGGTTCCTCGCTTCATGGCCACCAAAATTTCCGGATACCAATAGGTTGGCTTTTGTGTCTGGAGTATTTTGGAAAGCAAGATGGGCATTAAAAAATACCAAAGTGTCGATCACCACAAGCAAGCGCTTCGCCGGGAATGGGTCAAAAGACCGTAGAGCAACATTCGGGCAGAGTTGGACGCTTTCATTGGCCGGTTGAAGGCCATTATTCGTGTCAAAAGTGACCAATTCGAAAAAATCTAAACTTATTCTAAAATTTGATGCTATTTCCGACATTTTTGTCTATCATTCCATAAAAATTTAAAAAAGTAAGAATTATGGCGTTTGACTTTGTTGCATTTTTTTATCTCACCCTGTAATTTTCCCTTCTCGCACTTTCTATCTAATTAAGACGTCTTACTCAACTCTCCGGCTTATTTTCCTCTCTCACCAATGAATGGTAACCCCACTGCTCTCCTGATTTTGGATAAATTTCCATACAAACAACATAGGACTATACTATAATTTTGAACAAAAGTTTCATTCAGATTATTTTATATTATATCATATCATATGATATTATCATTAGATTAAAATTCAACAACAACAACATAAACATTTAAAACTATTTTCCAATTTAATAATTTCAGGGATTTTCCCCCTACACTATCAATGAATGTCTAATTAAGAAGCTTTACTCAGCTCTCTAGCTTAAATACAACCATAATTTCCTTCTCTCACCATTTGGTTCTCCCTCTTTTTACGGTTAATAAAGGGTGCTCCTTTGATTTTTATACAAAGAGCATAACTATGTACGCATAACAAACCTAATTTTGATCAAATATTTCTGTCCGATTTCATTAATCCTCATTATATTAAAGTACAAAAATTACAAAAACATTTGATGCAATTTTCAAAAAATAACTCTCCATCAAAGAAACTATTAAAACAAACCGTTATTTTTCAGGGATTTCTCGTTCTATTCTAAAAAAAAAACCAAAAACAAAAAAATCAAATGTTATGGCCTCGCACTCTCTGTTGATGGCTCTCACGAGCTCTTTGTCTCTGTGAGAACGAAAGAAAAAATACCTTTGGCTTTGAGTTTATTATTGTTATTGCTGCTGTTGTTATTGCAATGAGTGTTTGGTTGGCTGTCGACTGAGTACAGGTCGTGTGTCGTCGTAGCACAAGTGTTGTTGGTTTTGTTTTTATTGTTGTGAATTGTACCTTTGAGATTTTCGTTTATTGTTTTGACATGACCCGGGTTGCTGTTGTTGGCCATTGTCAGAGATGTTGTTGCTGCTGCTGCTACTACTGTTTAGTTATCTTTTTGGATTTGAATATCTCTTTGGCCCTCTTCCCCTCTGTCTCTTGTTTCAAAATTTTAGCAATTTAACATTTGTTGTTATTATTTAAAAGTGTGTAAATAAATATAGCAAACAACAACAATACAAAAAATATAAATTCCCATAAAAGATATTACGTTTGTGTCGCGCTATTTTTCTTCTCTTTTGTAACAAAAGCAGCAGCAGCAACAACAACAGCAAATAACAAAATGTAAATTGCTGTCAAGTGTTACGACACTGAAAGGAAACTAAATTGAAAATAATAAAAAAAAAAACAAAAAACAGAGAAACACACAATGAGAGAAGATAATAACAAAAATAATAATAGGGGACAAATGTTGTTTTGAAGACAGACACACAGACACACTCTCTCACAAAAACACACAGCCAAACATACGCGAGTTTTCATTGAGAAAAGAAGCTGGCTATGGTTATATTTTAGAAAAAGCACAAAACGTTGAATACAAGAGGCTAAATTATAAACGTTGTTGGGCTCTAAACAAATGAATGACAAGGCTCATAAAAAATATATATTTTTTATCTTTTGTTGTAAGATAGTTATCATTTATATCATGTGTTGGACATCTAAAACGATTGTTGAGAGGAATTTGTAAATGTTTTTTTTTTTCATTTTCCCTGAGGGAAAGAGAAGGCCACAACTCAATGGGGAAGTAGGTATGAAATAATTTGAACAAAAATATACTTTAATGTGCTGCGTTGAAAAATTGTTTTCGATTTTCAATATAAAACAGTTGAAATTTAATGCGCTTGAAAAATATTTTTACTACTCAATATCGAATGAGTAATGTCATACGTCCTAGAGGCGTTAGATGAAAAATAAACAAATTTACAATTATATGCAATTTTTTTTAAGGATTTTCTACGCAATCTGTCATTTTACTTTTTTCAATTTTCGTTTTTATAGGCTAAGTATATTTCACTTCTCAATCCCTTTAAGTTTTTCCAAGTTTTTTTTTTTTTTTTTTTTTTTGTAATAAAGAAGTCACCTTTTATACTTAAAGACTAGTTAGATTTCATCAGTTCCTTGAAAAAAAAAATATTTATTTTACTTCTATGAAATGTTTGCCTTTGTATTTTTGTTTTGACGTATGAATTATGCCAATAGTCATACGCCTTATTTTAATAACTTAGTGTGAAATATGATTTAGTCCTATTTTCATGAGGCCGAAATTCCTGCAATTTATTTTTTTCGGTCCAAAAGGCATCAATATTAACATATACTTTTTTTGTCGTATGGGTTATGTCAGCAGTTATACGCCACAGTACACATCATTATTTGAGTTTGAAACTGACAGAGTTTCCTATTAAAATTCCTTCCATTTTTTTTTAGTTTTTTCGTTTCGTCAAAGCCGATTCCAAATGAAATTTACCTATTTATCGGTTTTTAAAAATTCCAGAACAACTTCTTAGCAATGAAAAAAAAAACAGGTTGTGCAATGAAAAATCTTGAAATTTTTTTAATGAAATCAAACTAATGCCGCCTTTTTCTAAAGAAACTTATTGACGTATGAGTGATGCCAATAGTCATACGCGAGATAGGCACTAAATGAAAAAAAAAAATTATATACAGCTCACATTTCAGGGAAAAAAACAAGATTAATTTGAAATGCAAAATTTCCTGGGATATCTCCTGATTACGTTCTCAAGTCCTTAATTTATATGAGACCTCATCTCAGAAAATATCCTTAATAAATTAATTTAACAAAAACTTATTCTATTTCATATGAAGACTTGTCTAAAAGCAAAATTTGTGGTACAAAGTGGGTTGATGTTGCCCAATGTTCTCGGAATATTCTTATATAAATAAATTTTTGATAAGAGAATATGTTGGCGTATGATTTATGTCAGTATTCATACGTCTCAAAGGCCATGGGAAAGGAAATTTAAGCAATTTTTCTAAAGTTTTTCTATGAAATTGTGAAGAGAAGTACAGTGAGTTTTCAACAATAGCAGTCCTCAATTTTCTATGGCCTGAAAAATGTTCGATTTTCAGAATATACTTTTCCAGAGAAAAAGTAATCTATTACTACATCTTATATCATTTTTATTTGGCCAAAAATTCACACATCTTAAGTTATCACCCTGCGAGCTTCCTTCCACCCTTTCAGGACCTAAACCTAAAATATTAACACATTTGAAAGCCACTTTCGTTCTCCTTTGGGTAGCAAAACATCTAATCACTCATAAGTAATTTACATAAAATGTGTGGTTATAAGTTATCTCTCTCTTTTCAATGGGTTTCATCATCATTGTGGTTTATCACCCTCCGGCCCCTGATTTATATATCCCTTGGAGTTTATTTGCTAACTGCTTTGGAAATACATCTTCAACGAAGTATTTTATGTTAAGCCCCTTAATCACTTTGAATTTATTTTGCGTAAAAAGGAAGGCTTAACCAATGTTATTTTATGCGTTACTGGATGATTTGTTAACACACTGAGACATGGAAACCCACACACATACATATATTAATATGTATATATGTTACTTTATTTATTATCATAATATAAATAAAATACACATAAAAATATCCACATAAAAGTTAACTGCAAAATAAGGATATACTTTTTGTGGTTTTGCCCTCCCCCTTTTGGAAATTACTTTGTTGTTATTGTTGTTGTATTTATATAAAACTATTAGGCCATAATTTTTGTTGGCATTTTCCCAAAAGATACTCACTGGCTAGCAATTTATTTACATTTTGGATTTAAGAGCAAATGCTTTTGGTTTAAATAAATTGGTTTTTAAAGTTAGTTACACATGTGTGCTAACACACATGTTCATATTTTATAAAAAAATATATAACAGGAAGTCAGAACAATTAAAAAAAAAACTAAGAAGAATTATTTATAAAATAAATAATTTGGAAAATAAAAAAATATATAGATCTTTTGTGCAAGAAAATAATGAAATGAGAATAGTAAAGATTAACGTATAAGTTGTGACAACAATCATACAGAACATTGTCTAACGGTCCTAAGGGTATCAAGCGTTTATTCTATAGAAAAAATTATTGGGACCTCAGGTTTGTGCTTTTTAAAAAAAAAAAAAAAAAAAAAAAAATCGCCAAGACTTCAGAGGCCCTAGTTCTTTCTAAAGTAAAATTATTGTCCAATATATCAGAGGTCCGAGTTTTTTCTATAGAAAAAAATCGCTAGGACCTCACAGGTCCATGTTTTTTCTATAAAAAAAAGCCAAGACCTTCGAGGTACAAATTTTTTCTATAGAAAAAAAATCTCCAGGGTATCAGAGGTCCAAGTTTTTCTATAAAAAAAATTCGCTGGGACCTCTCAGGTTCAAGTTTTTCTATGGAAAAAGTCGGCAGGACCTAAGAGGTCCAAGTTTTTCCTATAGAAAAAATTCGCCAGGACTTTCGAGGTACAAATTTTTTCTGCAGAGAAAAATTTCCTGGGACCTTACAGGTCAAAGTTTTTTCTTTAGAAAACTATTCACCAGGGCCCTAGAGGTGCAAGTTTTTTTCCATAGAAAAGAATTCGCCGAAAAAAATGCATAGAAAAACAATTCGCCAGGACGTCAGAGGTCCAAGTTTTTTTTTTTATTAAAAAAATTCGCCAGGACCTCAGAGGTCCAAGTTTTTTTCTATAAAAAAAAAAATTCGTCAGGACCTAGGAGGTCCAAGATTTTCCATAGAAATAATCGCAATAAAATGCCCAAGTTTTTTTTCTATAAAAAACCGCCAGGACCTCAGAGGTCCAAGTTTTTTTCTATAAAAAAATAGAAAAAAAATCACCAGTACATCAGAGGTAAAAGTTTTTTCCACAGAAAAAAAGTCAAAAGCCAGGACATTAGACCAATTTTTTTTCTAGATACCAAAAATCTTGTCCCAAGGAACTGGTCTTTTCATTAAATAAATGGCATACACTCGTAGAATAAGCTAGACGTATGAGTTATATCAACAGTCATACGCCACAATGTATTTTATGAGAACATTTTTGAAATTCAGAAGTGCCGTGTAAGCCCCTTAAATGATACCATCAAACAATTTTTGAATGCATTTAATGATATGGTAAGGAGGGCGGATGAATTTCTCTAACAGCTGTATATCGTCTGGACATATATATGAGACAAGTAAGTCCATTTGAAAAGCTGTATGTATGTATAGATATATTCTACTAAACATTTTTATCATATTTTTTTGGTAGAAAACAGCTATAAAATCGTATATTATAATTATTTGTTGCCGTATGAGTTATGACAGCAATCATACGCCATGGATATCCTATTTAAATAAATCATACGCCACCATTTAATATTAAAAAAATATTTGTTTTACGTAACATAAACCATTTTCTGTATTTCCCCCTTCAAACCCCATGAAAAAAATATTGTTCTCCATGTTTCCCCATTAATTCTCAACTTTTTAATTACAAGAAAAAGTATTTATTTTACCTCTCCGCCTCCCCCCCCCCTCAATTACAGGTATTATTAAAACTAGAGAAAGAAAAACATATTGTTGTTGTTGTTGTCGATAAAACTTACCCTGGCAACATTTCCATACAAGCAGACCAAATTGAAGAGTTTATCTGTGTTCGATGTATCCTGATCCAAGCCATAAACCATCATGACAGCTCCCTAGATGTGCGGGGTAAGAAAGGTAGGAAAAAGTAGAAAAAAAAAACAAACAATTTATTATAAAAAACTAAATAAATCAATTTAAAATGTTTTTGTTAGTTAAGAGTGAAATATTTGTTGGGTATAAATAAACATTGTACAATTTGTGGGCTATTTTATTTTGCTAATAAATTGCGGAGTATGTTTTTGTCTAGTATGGCGTATGAGTTACGACAGCATGTATACGACATGCCTTGCAGGAAATTGGAAATTATGTGATAACTTAACTGTCCATAGATTTTTTAAGGATTTTTGAAGTTGTTTTTGGAGGAATAAATGGGGCTCTTCAGAACTGTTTTTAAGTACTGATATCGGCTATTTTGTTTTGCAAATAAATTGAGGAGTATTTTTTGCCTAGTATGGCGTATGAGTAACGACAGCATGCATACGACATGGCTTGCAGGAAATTGGAAATTATGTGATAACTTAATTGTCCATAGATTTTTTTACGGATTTTAGAAGGTGCTTTTTTTTAAGACTATGCGGGGTACTCCAGAATTGTTTTTATGTACTGATATCGGCTATTTTGTTTTGCTAATAAATTTTGGAGTATTTTTTCTTGTCTAGGGTGGCGTATGAGTTACGGGAGAATGTATACGACATGCCTTGCAGGAAACTGAAATTTGGTGACAACCTAGATTTTTAAGGATTTTTTAAATTTTTTAAGACTCTTGTCAGCCCTAAAATGTTTTTTTTTTTAACTTTTGGATGGATTCATATCAGCCATTACAGGGGGATTTTGTGGAAATTTTTTGATTCCATTCAACCGGCCTTTAAACGCAGATTTTGAGGGATTCATATCATCCTGCAAACGTCTGTTTTTTGGGCAGTATTTAGAGATTCGAACCATATTTTAGGGATATTTTTGAGAAGCGCAACTCAGTCCCTAAAGGTGGATTTTCAAGCAATTAATTGTGGGACTAAAAGAGGCACATGAAAGCATAGTTTAGGAAGATTTTTGGCCTTCAAACTTAAATTTTTGTGAGATATTTTTAGGGACTTGAATGAGCCTTAAGTCGGTTTTGGAAAATAATTTTTGGGGGACTCATATCCGCCTTTAATCGCGAATTTTAGGAATATATTTGAGGAACTCATGTCAGTCTTTATGCATCGAATTTTTTTTAGAGGATTTAATATAAGCCTTTGGAATCGGATTTTAAGGATTAGTTTTCAGGGCCTCATGTCGGCCTTTCAGGAGTATTTTTGAGGAACCCATAACAGTTTTTGTACAGGGATTTTCAATACTATTTTAAGCGGTTTTTTGGGGTACTCATCTCAGACGTCAAGAGCTGGCTTTTAGGAGTATTTTCCATGGTCTCACTAAGTATTTGAACGTGGATTTTCCAGCCTATTTTTGAGGGGCGTGGCTTTTTTCAAGAATTATGTATTGGCTCTTCTTAGCCTTCAAACGTCCATTTTCATAACTATTTTTGAGGGGCCTATGCCAGATTTTAAACTTTGATTTTAATCACTATTCTGAGGGGTTATCTGAGCCTCTGACGTGGATATTTTTGAAGGACCCACATAAGTCTTCATACATCGATTTTCAAGACTATTTTAGTGGATATTTTAGCCTCTAAAAGCGGAAAGTTTTTTTTGAGTGTTTTTAAGGGTTACAAACGTGGATTTTCCGGACTATTTTGAGGGTTTGAAATGAGCATTTAAACAAGGCTTTTTGTAGAGTTTTTTGTAGTCTCATCTTGGACTTAAAACGACGATTTTTCGAACAATTTTTGAGGGACTCATGTTTGCATTAATGGATTTTAAGGACTATTTGTGAGGGCCCCATATCAGCATCTAAGTGCTTTTTTTGATGTAATATTATAAGCCTTTAGATTTTAAAGGTTGTTTTGAAGGACCCAAATAGTCCTTAAATATATATTTTAGTAAAGGAGGACATCAAATAAAACAATTTTTGGATTTTTCAACGAATGCTACTATTTTTCAATACCCCAACTAATAATAAGTTAAAATTCAAATACTCATACGCCACCCGCAATGGCTATTAAAATCAATCATACGCTCTCCTATATAAAATTAAATTAGCCATTTTCAAATCAAAAAGTCATAATAATTATTAATATTTTAATTAAATTTTATTTTTTTTTTTGTTTTTGTTCAACTCACCTGTGCCTGTCCCTGGGCGGTAAATGCCGCCACTGCTGTATTGCGGCCGGGTATTGCAGCTGTTTCTTTCATCAATGCTGTGGGATGGACACTGGCACCTTTCCAATTCTCCGGTGTGGTGGGATGGAATTCTGGTCCGGCAAATGGTGGGAATGCAGCGCCCGGTCCCAGCAATGGTTGTTCTTTAAATGGACAAAAATTTGACGGAGTCGAGATTAGGCTAACTGCTTATTTGAAAAAGGAACGGCATGCAAGCAAATCACAGGATACAGTAGATGGCAATGCCAAAGGATGCATAGAGGAGGAGAGTGCATTTTTTTTTTGGTGGTGGGTGGTTGCATCGTGGCATTGTTGTTGTTGGAGGTGGTTTTCGGTTTTCGGATGATTACAAAATTAGGTTAAACAGTTAACATGCATACACAGAGACACAGTGGCATAAAAGGAGTGGCAAGTTTTAGTAAAACGTAACGCAAAAATTTTGGTTTGTCATGCACAGTAAAAAAATAAAACGAAAACATAAAAAAGAAAAAAAGGAGAAAAAACAACAAGAAATGTGGTATTAGAAAAAAAAAAAAACAAAGTTTAAAAACATATATTTTGTAGGACAATACTTTAGAGGTTACTACTTAACGGCTAGAAAATACACACATACATTTAAATAAATAAGAAAAAAATTTCTAAAAAAACTTGGAAAACACTTGAGTTTTGTTCAGAACACACAAAAAAAGTAAAAGATACCCGAAACGTGACAATTTTTGTTGCAGACCAAACATCCTACTCCACGTTGTTGTTTTGCTGCAACTTTTTTTTTATTTCTCCTTCGGAATAGTTCTGTTGGCCATAAATATTTTGTTAGCCTGGCGAATTATTCATGGCCATAACAACTGTTTTGGGTGCAGTGTCAACTTGAGAATAACAAAACGAAGTGTGGATGACTATTTTGGGGCTCTAGGCCTGCAGAATGTTTTAAATTTTCCACTTAATATTTAAAACACAATGGGGTTTGAGTTTTTTCCTTTTTTGGTGGTGATGCTTTGGATTTTGTGTAAAATTTGAAAAGTTCAAAACAATAAAAACTTGTGAGTGTTGTAAGTTTTGGAGTTTTATTGTTTTGAATTTTAAAGTTCCTTGTGTGTGTTTATATGTTGAGAGTACCGGTTTGGCGTATGAGTGTGGTTGTACATCATACGCCACATATATTAAAAAATATGATTTTATTTCTTAAAGCCAATTTTTTTTCTGTATAGGATCTCTTCTTTAGATATAATGGTTAAAATTTATTGAAAAAATCAAATTTTGAAAGTTATTCTTTGTTTATATGCGAGTTCCAGTTTTCGTATGAGTGTGGTTATACATCCTACGCCACCTATATTAAAAATATAAATTTTCATATTTTTTATTTCGAGAATTGTGTGGACAGGTTTTTTAGAGGTCCCTTCTAGAGATAATGGCATTAGCGTTCCGTTAAAAAAAAAATCAAAAATATGAACCCATTAGTGGTCAAAATTATTTAAGGACATTTAACAACATTTGGTCTATAAAGCCAAAACTCCTTGGGGGTTTTGATCTGAAAACGAGCACTATAAAGTTAATTTGGCATTTTTCATAACACATAATAGCTGTTGTGTAGTGAAGTTATAAGAAAAATTCGAGAGAATTGAGAAAAGTGCCAAATTTTTAATAAACAAGGTTTTTATAAAGAAAAAAATTATCCTGCTTTTGGTTGGTATATTAAGCAAACAAATCTCTTTTGTTCAAAGACTCACAATAAAATCTGATCTAAAATAATTCTTACTTTGACATATTCCCCAAAAATATGAAGAAAAAAAGGGAGATTTTGACTCGGGTTGGATACATGTTTAATTAACCGTAAAAAAGAAAAACACAATTTTCACTTTTAGTACCTACATTTTGAATGTAATTTTCATAAAAACTACTATACCTAGATATATGATTTATTCTGAGACTAGTAGTGAAATTTTGTGTAGAATATTTCTTCTTTTCACAACTTTCACCTACAACGAAATTTTATGATAGTTTCAGGCTTCAACTCGAAAAAAGTCCGAGGAAAAATTGATCAAAAAATGAGAGTAAATTTCGGATTTTTTTTGAAACTTTGCTGCAAATATTTTTTGATATGCAATGGAAATAGAGATTTATTTTCTTTGGTGACTTATAGTAAAATTTAGTGAAGAAGAATTTTGTCCTTGAAGTCATGCTTCTAAAATGATGCTTTGTTGGAGATATTTGCAGAAAACCATTGATCAAAAAAAATTAGGGATTTTTTCGGATATTTTTTCGAAGCATTAATGCAATTTTTTTTTTTGATATAAAATTAAATTAGAGATTTCTTTTCTTAGGGGAGCTACAGTAAAATTTGATGAAGAAGAATTTTGTCTTTGACGTCATTCTTCTAAAATGATAATTTGTTGGAGATTTTATCACAAACTCGAAAAAAGTTAGGAGAAATCGTCAATAAAATTAGGAAATATTTTGTTTATTTTTGAACCATTGATGCAAATATTTTTTCGAGAAGTAATGAAATTTGAGAATTCTTTTCTATGGTGACTTATAGTAAAATTTGATGAAAAACAATTTTGTCTTTGACGTCACCCTTCTAAAATGATAATTTGTTGGAGATTTTAGCACAAAGTCGAAAAAAGTGAGAAGAAATCGTCAACAAAATTAGGAAATACTTTTTTTCGGGCCAAATTTTTTTTCGAGAATAGAATTTGAGATTTCTTTTCTTTAGTGGCTGGTAGCAAAATTTAATGAAGAACAATTTTGTCTTTGACGTCATCCTTTTAAAATGATAATTTGTTGGAGATTTTAGCACAAACTCGTATAAGGTGCGGGTTTGGCCCTAAAATGTAATTTAAAAATATATGAATTCCTGATGTTTAAGTAAGATCTACACTCTTGATATCCTTCAGGACCTATAGTAGAATTTTATGGCAAAGAATTTTGTAGAATATGTACAGTCTCGCTTAAAGGGAGTTTTTAACCATATTTTTAAAAGAGAACCAAAAAGACCCCTTTAGTGACTCGCTGGAGGGTTAAAATTTTTAGTCAAAATATTCCTCATATTTTTATCTGCAATATTGCGAAAGGCACTATGTACCTAAAATGAATGGATGCCGAGGAATTTGGATCCGAAAATTTTCTAAAAATATAAAAGGGGGAACTTGACCCCTTTCAAAATGTTGATACTTATTTTTTAGCTCTACTCTTAAAATCAGCTGGATTTTGGCCGTATTATTTTTGTAGTGCAAAGTGTCATCTTCCGAAAATAGTTTTTTGTTTCCTACAGATAGACTGGGTAATGTTCATAAAAATCATCACTCATACGCCAATATGTTTGGGACAAAGTGGCGTATGATTTACAAATGTAAGAAATATTTCATACGCCTTTTATGCGTCCCATTCAAATGACGGCATATTGCAGTTCAAATACATCAATTTCCAAAAAATAGGTCTACCTCAAAAATATACCCCCAAAGACTTGATTAAATTTTATACCTTAATTTCCTACCCCATGTTGATTTTTTATGTATTTCTCCTCTCAGCTTGTACCCTTCATTAACACATTTATTCTTCGACTTCTTTGCCTGTAAAATACGGTATTACTAAATGTTCTCTGTTCATTGTGTCTTTTAGTCAAATTATTTTCTTTTCCCTCTCCATTATCCCTAATATTCTTATTTTCAGTTTTTTTCTCTTAGTCTATTGTGGCGTATACTTAATATTAAATATTTAAATTATTACAAAACCCCCTGTTGATATTTCAACTTAAAAGGAAACAATATTCTCCCTACTAACTGTGTTGAATTTATGTGGCTGTTGCTTCTTCTTTATTTTTTATTATGCTTTCCATTTTGGCTATTTTTATTCAAATTAATAGATTATTACATCTTTTCTTTTTGTTGTTGTTTTTTCTTTTTATTGTGGGGTTGGGGGTTAGTTATTATAGAAACAAGAGAGTTAATAAAACAGTCGGAAGCGAAAAATATGAGGAGACCTTTCTTTGGTTTTTATTACCTTTCTTTTAGTTTTTGTTTTCAAGACAGCAATTTTGCACCCCCTACAGAGTTTTGAAAGCTTTCTTGTAAAAAAAAAATAAATAATTTATTTTTTGGGACGGCCAACCCTTCCCCAAAAAAAGTTCAACAAAAAAAAAAGTTTTTTTCTAAAAATCTCCATTCCAAAGTAGAAATGAACTGCTATGAGAAATGCCAAGCTCTGCATACCAAAATAATGCTTATACAAGCCACACCGGTTTCTTTTCATACCCTCAGTCATATGGCTAGAGACTAAAACCATTATTTCGACAAAATCGTTTCAGGACATTTGAAGTCGATCTAGCGATGTCCTTACGTCCGTCCATCTGTTTGGCTGGTGGTCACGATAACTCTCGAAGGGAGTATACGATTTGGTCCAAACTTGGTACATCGTAATATTATTATAAAACTTATATCGAGTTCATAGATGAGCAATATCGGTTCACTCCTTCAGGTCCCTCCCCCACAAAAGTTCGACATTTTCAAAACAATTTACTGCACAGAAAGAAAAATCCTAATATTTGCATCAGTGCTAGGTCAGGTGCGAAAATGGACTATGTCGGTCCACTCTATCAAGTATATCCCCCACAAAGGCTCAAAATGTTGAGTAATTATAACTCAATATAAAATGTGATGTAAGAGTCCAATTGTCTTCAAATTTCACACATCAAAATATTTATGTTAACCCAAGTTCTGGTGGGAAGATGGGATATATCGGTCCACTCTTTCTGGTATCTCCCCCACAGAGGATCAATGTTTTGAATATCCACGAAGTGCATAAATAGCGATATTAACATCCAATTCCATTCAGACTTGATACATCTCAATATTTCCATCAACACAAGGTCTGTTATAAAGATTCCCCACAAAGGGTCAACATTTTGAATAACCAGAACGATCATTAAATCCGAAATAAACATCTGGTTCTCTTCATATTTCACACATCCCATTATTTCTATTAACACAAGATCTGCTGTGAGGATGAAATGTATCGCTCCACTCCTTCTGGTACCTCCCCCACAAAAGGTCGAAATTTTGAATATCCGTGAAGCTCATAAAAAGCGAAATTAACATCCGATCACTTCCAGACTTGTTACATCTCAATATTTCCATCAACACAAGATCGGTTATAAATATGGTAGAGATCGGATCATTTCTTCTGGTACCTCCTCACATAGGGTACAAGATTTCAAGATTTTCTAAAAATGATTATGTATCTCCTATACAGTGAAGGAAGTAACCGCCATAGTCCAAACCTGGCACGTCACAATATTTATATCATATTAATTTTGGTCCGATACAAATTGGCCAATACCTTCGAAACCTATTGCATATAGGGTCAACAATTTATTTAAATAATGGAACATTGGCTGGGGTTATACATCTGTTGGCTCAACTGACTGATTCTTTTAAAAATCGTAAAAATCCACAGAAGACTTTGGTGGCGTATGAGTGATGACATATTTGTTAAATGACACTAATCATACGCCCTTACGCTCTCGATTCTTCTCTATTTGAATATTAATACAAACTACGCACGCAGCAGCAATGTATTCAAAAATATTGCCACCTTTTTCTGAGTCTTCTTTTCAAACCATATTTATTAGTCCCGATCCGGGTCATCACGAAACTCGCCTTGCCTCACAATTTGCAACAATAAAAACTGATCCTATTCCGACTTTCTTGCCAATTTTATGGTCGTCACAAACAAAAGTCATAATGTTTGGCCAAAAACACACAAGAAAAAAAAAAAAAAAAAAACATGCTGTTCCGCAAAATGCACGAAAGAACGAGGAAAAACTTAATTTTTCTTCTTGTTCCACTTTTTTAGGTTGGAAATGGATGTTTATGACCACATTTTTACTCGTGTCTATTCGTCTGTCTCCCTGCCTGTCTGTCTGTTGGGTGCTGGCGAGAAAAAATGTGCACCTGATTCTCGGTTTTATTGCCGACATAACTGAGTTACACAGAATGGCACATTTGCAAGGACGTGGCTTGGCATAGCAGAAAGAGCTCGGAACATTGGGTAATACATCCACTGGATGTGGTAATGGGTGTCGCTATCTTCTTAACTTTTGTTTTATGAAAAACACACGTACTGCTCCCTCTCTCTCTCTCTCTCTCTCTTTGGCATGCTCTTTAAAGCAACAAGAAACAGCAGCACGTGCCGCTGATGGTTTTTTTCCTTCTAAAGTTGTCATGGTTTTCAGAAGAATGTGTTGCGCGTTTTCCTTTGGTTCTGTTCAGTTGCTGAAAACTGAAATGAAACACCACCCAAAAGTGGAGACTCTCGGCGGTTTTCATACTCCCTCCCCCTTTCCCCTCACTAGCATCTGGGCACTGGCACAAGAAATATAAATCATCCAGAAGTTAATGCCAGTTAGTAGAGTGTTGAAACTAAATACAACGCAACATTATCAATTAAAAAAACAGTCTCTTCAGAATACCTGGAAAACAAATTGTTGTTGAAGAAGTGGAGCAGATAAGGACCATTTTTTGGAAGTGTTGGGAACATGTTTTTATTACAGTTTTTAATATTTGCAATTTGTAGAGGGAAAAATTTATTTTTGGGTAGTAAAGAATTTTATCAAAAGATTTTAATTTTTAAAGGTAGCGGACCGTAAGAGGGAAGTGGATATATATTTTATCATAAATAGCCGAGCAAAGCGAAAAGCGATGCAGGTGCTATCCTTCCTATGCCTTCCTATTTTTATCAGTGGTAGGTCAGGTGCGAAAATTGACAATTTCGACCCTCTCCATCAAGTACCTCCCCACAAAGTGTTAACATTTTGAATAATTATAACTCTTATAAAATGTGAAATAAGAGTTGTATTGTCCTCAAACTTGGTACATATAAATATGTCTACCAACACAAGGTCTGATGAAAATATGGAATATATTAGCCATCTCCTCCAGGAACAACCTCCCACAAGAGGTCAAACTTTAAAAAAAAATTATAACTCTTTTAAAATACAAAATAAACATCCGACTCTCTTCAAATTTCATATATCCCAAAATTTCTTCTAGTGCAGGATCTGGCGTTAAGATGGGATATATTGGCCCACTCCTTTTGGTACCTCCCCCATACATAAAGAGGTCACATTTTGTAAGAACCAAAACGACTATAAAATCCGAAATAAGCATCCGGCTATCTTCATATTTCACACATCCCAATATTTCTACTAAAACAATATCAGGCATGGAATTTATTCATCCTCTCCTTTTGGTACCTCCCCCACAAAGTGGTCACATTTTTGAATAACAGAACACCGCATAAAATGCGAAACAATTTTCTGAATCTTTTCAAATTTCACACCTCACACCTCGATAGATCAGACCACTCCTCCTGATACCTGCCCCACAAAAATGCCCGTGAAGATAAATTTTAAAATATAAATGCAATGTGTTGGTGCGCAAGGGGTTAATTGAAAAATATATTTTTTTAATATTAATAATTTTTACCATTTTTTTTTTTGGATAAATCAACGTATTTTTAAATTAATTTAAATTAAATTAATTAATTAAATTAATTTAACAGGAAAATGACACAATTTCCCGACGAGGACGAATAACCAGAGTGGTGTTGGCGGTAGGAAAACTGCATGGAAAATGCTGAATTGCACAAAAACTATGCTAGCTGCGTCATTGAGGCGGGTCTTAAATGAAAGGTCTCGAGGAGTACTTTCTGGCTAAACTTTCATTTAAGACCCACCTCAATAACGCAGCTAGCATAGTTTTTGTGCAATTCAGCATTTTCCATGCAGTTTCCCTACCGAAACCGCCACTTTGGTTAGAAAATCGAAAAAATTCGATTATCTGAAATCAGTTGGGAATATAAGGCATATATAGCCAGAAAGTACTCCTCGAGACCTTTCATTTAAGACCCGCCTCAATGACGCAGCTAGCATAGTTTTTGTGCAATTCAGCATTTTCCATGCAGTTTCCCTACCGAAACCGCCACTTTGGTTAGAAAATCGAAAAAATTCGATTATCTGAAATCAGTTGGGAATATAAGGCATATATAGCCAGAAAGTACTCCTCGAGACCTTTCATTTAAGACCCGCCTCAATGACGCAGCTAGCATAGTTTTTGTGCAATTCAGCATTTTCCATGCAGTTTCCCTACCGAAACCGCCACTTTGGTTAGAAAATCGAAAAAATTCGATTATCTGAAATCAGTTGGGAATATAAGGCATATATAGCCAGAAAGTACTCCTCGAGACCTTTCATTTAAGACCCGCCTCAATGACGCAGCTAGCATAGTTTTTGTGCAATTCAGCATTTTCCATGCAGTTTCCCTACCGAAACCGCCACTTTGGTTAGAAAATCGAAAAAATTCGATTATCTGAAATCAGTTGGGAATATAAGGCATATATAGCCAGAAAGTACTCCTCGAGACCTTTCATTTAAGACCCGCCTCAATGACGCAGCTAGCATAGTTTTTGTGCAATTCAGCATTTTCCATGCAGTTTCCCTACCGAAACCGCCACTTTGGTTAGAAAATCGAAAAAATTCGATTATCTGAAATCAGTTGGGAATATAAGGCATATATAGCCAGAAAGTACTCCTCGAGACCTTTCATTTAAGACCCGCCTCAATGACGCAGCTAGCATAGTTTTTGTGCAATTCAGCATTTTCCATGCAGTTTCCCTACCGAAACCGCCACTTTGGTTAGAAAATCGAAAAAATTCGATTATCTGAAATCAGTTGGGAATATAAGGCATATATAGCCAGAAAGTACTCCTCGAGACCTTTCATTTAAGACCCGCCTCAATGACGCAGCTAGCATAGTTTTTGTGCAATTCAGCATTTTCCATGCAGTTTCCCTACCGCCAACACCACTCTGGTTATTCGTCCTCGTCGGGAAATTGTGTCATTTTCCTGTTAAATTAATTTAATTAATTAATTTAATTTAAATTAATTTAAAAATACGTTGATTTATCCAAAAAAAAAAAAAAAAAAAAAAAAATGGTAAAAATCATTAATATTAAAAAAATATATTTTCCAATTAACCCCTTGCGCACCAACACATTGCATTTATATTTTAAAATTTATCTTCACGGGCATCCCACAAAAGGGGTTGAACTTTTGAATAAGCAAAATTCTCATAAAATGCGAAAGAAGCGTCTAATTCTTTCTAAACTTTATACATTCCAATACTTCTACTAGCACAAAATCTGGTGTGAAGATGCCAGATATTGACCCACTACTTCTGGTACTTCATCAATCCAAATGGATTACATTTTGATTTAAAATTATTCGCAAAAAATTGGATATAAATTTTCGATTTTTTTCGGACAACTATATCTAGTACCTCATGCACATGTTCACATTTTTCCATACAAATTATCATAAATCTCATATAAAATGAAGGAAGTGGCCGAAATAGTCCATATATGGCACGTTCTAATATTTATATGGGACTTAGGTCAAAAATGTCAATTTCAAACCTAAAACGTATCCGAGGGCGACTTTATAGACGATGAGTCGAAGGCAGTCCCTATGGAAAAGTCTGATGGAGTCTTCATAGACGAACCCGAAGAAGCCTTTATAGACGAACAGGAGAGGGTTTGTAGTTGAGCCGAATACAGTTTCTATGTAGAAATCGGATAGATCCTCTATAGAGTCGGAGGGAGTCCCTATAGATGAGTTGGAGAGAATATCTCTATAGACCCCAGAGTCCCCATAATCGAGGGAGACAAGACAGAGGAGCCGAATGTAGTCCCTATGTACGAGGGAGTCTTTATATACGAGCAGAACACAATTTAAAATTCGATTAGAATTTTTACAACGAAATTTAGCTCGAATTTATAAACTAAAGCCGGAGTGAATCCCTATAGACGAGATAGGACGGGAGATGAGACGGCACAGAGGAGTCGAATGTAGTCTCTATACATATACGAGCCGAAGGGAGTCTATGTCCGAGGGGTCTTTATATACGAGTCGAAGGGAGTCTATGTCCGATGGAGTATTTATATACGAGCTAAACACAATTTCAAATTCCATAAAAATTTTTTACAACGAAATTTAGCTCGAATTTTCAAAATTAAACACCCAGCAGACAATTGAAAAATCTGAAAATTTTCCCATTCCGGAAGAATAATTTTTTCCGAACTTTAATATCCAAAAATATCCCCCCCTGAATGTGTCCTGAGGTTATCCCCATGAAGCATTCCAGTATCGTAAATGTTTTATTTTTTCAGGCTTTCATGGTGAGGAATCTAATGATTTGTGGCTCTACGTGTACTTTGTTTTAGAACTGGACTTTGAGTCCTCTTTCGCTCAGACTTTGATGGTCTGATGCCCAGGTCTTCTTTGGCAAAATATTTACGTTTATTGTTCCATGATATGCGTTTGAGTTATGTGAGCATATTATAAATCATACGCCACCTCTAGCCCTCTGATTGTAAAATAATATCAATCATACGCAACCCTATCACAATGTGGGATATTCCCATAACATATTCAAGCATCTTATTCCCAAAAAAAAATTAATTTCATATTTTTCCCCCCAAACTATCAAAAATCTATTGCCAAATTGTCACCATCTTCACAAATGACTAGAGTTTATATCCCCAAAATGCAACTTAAAATCTTATCAGTTTCCCAATGTAATTTGGCATAGATTTTTCTACTCCTGAAAAAAAAAAAAAAAACGAAAAAAAAAAATGGAATCTAAACGAGCCGTAGAGTAGGGCGAGCCAAGGACTCCCTTCGTTAAGTTCATAAACGATAACGAGGATATCAATTTATTCGCCCCCTTCGTTATCAGCAACGCAGCAGCACACCATATGAATATTTCAAAGACCGGCATTGATGAGATTTCTTGTCTAAATTGTTGTCTTTGTTGTTTTCTATTTTTCTTGAAGGGAAATCTCAGTTTCCATGATTCCTGGGAGACATTTGGATATTTTTTTTTTGTTACAAAGACTTGAACATTAAACCGATGATGATGCCGAGAAGATATCTAACTTTTTGCCATTCGCGTTGGTTGCTTTTTTTCCGGCGATTTCTTTTAATGTTTTGTGTGTCTGTGTGAGTGTGTAACTTTTTATGACAACAAAACTTGATGCACTTCCACTTTTGGCTACAAGCATTACAACCAAGTAGCTAAGGGTTCTTAGAAAGCAAAAGAGAAATAAAAGCAGAAAAAGGAGAAGAAAAATCTACTGCACTTTCCTGATGATGTTTATGTTTTTTAAAGTCTTCATTCCAAACACACATCCAGATACTCCCCCACACATCCAACCGGGAAAGAAGTGCTTGAGCAACATATGGCTCGGTATGGGAATAACAGCCAAGTAAAAGAAGGTGGTGGGTGGTTGTGATTTTTACTACTGCCACTTTTTCTATTCCCAAATGGGGTTGAGGGGAGGAGTGAGGATTTTGAAAGGTAAATATAAAATCGTTTCACTCTTAATTCTCTTCTGGCAATTGTCGACTTAAAAGATACGTGCTTTCTTAACAAAGATTGTTAAAGTTCTCCCCCTTCCCCAAATGGTTGTAGTTATAACAAGATTTTCTTTGAGCTCTAGGGGGGATATGACAAGGAAATTCCCCCTCCCCCGGCAAAATGGCATGGCTTATCTTTAGCAACGGAAAATAAAAAAAGAAATGCAAGTTGTATCGCCAAAATCTATTGAATCATTGCATTTAAAAGCCTGGGAGCCCAAGGTAATGATTAATTGTAATTTTCCATTATTGCTGTCGATCCTAGGACAAATACAAATTAGGGCAATTGAAGCCATAACTGCCTGCCTGCTCCTACTATGACCACAAAACAACTTCTATGATTAATGGTCGATTTATGACAAAAAAAGATCCTCTGTTGCCGACTTTTCACTTTACAAAATTGAACGAGCACCTCTCTTCCTACCACCTTCCCCCTTGCCACACCATATCACCTATTGTTTGTAAATTTAACCTGCACAAATTATGAGTTCTTTTTTGCACTGTCATGTTTTTTGCAGCTACCGGGGCTATGATTTATGGTTTTTATCCATATTTGCAATTTAAATATTTTTCTTTCTTGTTTTTTTGCAACATTTATGACTGATTGTAAATTTGCGATAACTAATTGTGATTGGCAGTTACATTTTTATTGTGTGGCAGGAAAAAAATTGGGAAGGGGAGAGACAGAAATATGCTCTCCTTTTCTCTTCCGTTCCTTTCTCTGTTTGGTTTACATAATCCAATCAAATAATTTTGTGGGTGAGTAGCACCCCCTAAAAAATATGGATTTGACCTTATTGCCGAGGGGGCTTATGTGTTGCATTGTATTTGAAAAAGAAGGGGATTGAATGGAGATTTAGATATACGATTTTCTAAAGCCATGGGTAAATATTTTCAGGGGATTATAATTTTTTTTTAAAAATATTGAATAATTAAAAAAAAAAAAATAAAAAATAAATAAATAAAAAATTATATTGGATAGGAGATCCCTAAAATTTGGGTCCCTAACATTAGGGTCCCTAAAATTAGGGTTGGGACTAAAAATCGAACTAAAAAAGAAAGCAATCTTCATATGTTGACAACGTATGAGTAACTTTGAAAATCGAAATAAATCATACGCACCCATCTATTAAAAATCAATATAGTTAAAAATATATAGTCAAAGGACCTTCATAGGCATAATTATGGATTTTTGTAAATTAGTTTTCCAAGGTCTTTAAAGAAAATTTTCAGAATTTTTGTAAGATTTGTGGATTTTTAAAGGATTCTTTAAGGACCAATATTTTTGATTTATTTCTTAAAAAAAAATATTGAATAAATTAATTGCTATATATTAAAAAGTTTTATATCGATTAGGAGATTCTTAACATTAGGGTCACAGGATGAGATTTGAGAAACTATCCAAAAAAATAAAGCAATTTTTAAATGTTTACAACGTATGAGTAATTTTGGGAATTACAATAAATCATACGCCACCCAGTAACATACCTCATCATAAAAAATAGTATAAATCATACATAAATCATTGTTTTTTTTTTTAATGAAATGTTGAATGTCCTTCATAGGCATAATTTTGGATTTGTGCAAAATTTTTTTTTGCAAGGACCATTGTAGGCAACATTCTGGATTTTTAATAAAAATTCGTAGATTTTTAAAGATTTTCTTAAGGACCATTATACGTGATTTTTTTAGACATTTTCCCAAGGATCTTCCAATATAAAAGTTCTTGGATTTTTTTCCAGGATCTTCATAAGCATAATTTTGGATTTTTGTAAAGTCCTTAAGGACCATTATTCATGATTTTTTTAGATATTTTCCCAAGGGTCTTCCGAGCTAAAAGTTCGTGGATTTTTTACCAGGGTCTTCATAGGCATAATTTTGGATTTTTGTAGGATTCGTGATTTTTTTAAAATATTTTCTTAAGGACCATTATGTTTGATTTTTTTTAGATCTCTTTCTCAAGGATCATTCAAGATAAAAGGTGGGTTTTCAAAGACATTTTCTCTAGGACTATGAAAGCTGTAATGCGGTATTTTCTCTAGCATTCAAGGACCTTTACAGTGCATGATAAACACTCGTGGATTTGTTAAAGAATTTTGTCAAGGATCTTCATTTTTGTAAGATTTCTTTGCAATGACATTTATAAGCGGAATCCTGGATTTAGTTAAGATTCGTGGATTTAATTTTAATTTTTAATTTTATTTAATTTTAATTTTATAATTTTTGAATTTATTTAGATATTTTTTCCCGAGGATCATCCAAGCTACAATTATGGACTTTTGGAGGCATTTTCTCCTATTATCTTCATAGGTCAACCGACAATTTACGAAAGGCATAAGTCCGGATTATTTTAAGATTTTTTCAGGCGAAATCCTAGATTCTTTTAATATACGTGATTTTTTTTAATTTCTTCTTAAGGACCATTATTATTGGATATTTGAAGATGTTTTTTTTCAAGGATCATCCAAGCTACAATTATGGATTTTTGGAGACATTTGCTCAAGAACAAAGAAAGCTTCTATTGTGGATTTTTTCGAGAATTCAAGGACTTTCACGATGCTTATCATGGATGTGTTAAAGATCGTGGATTTGAATCCATAAGCCATAATTCTGGATTTTTTTCCAGGTATTATCATATCTAAAATCGTTGAGTTTTTAGAGATCTTTTTTTTTTTTTGAAATTGATCGTGGAATTGTTTCACTATTTTTTTAAAGGACCTTCGAAGCCATAATTCTGGATTTTCGTAAATCTTTTTGCAAGGTCCTTTAAGGAGAAATTCTGGATTTTTCAAAGAATCATTATTTTTGGATATTTTGAAGAGGTTTTTCCCAAGGATCATTCAAGCTAAAATTGTGGATTTTAAGAGGTATTTTCATAGCCACAATCGTTGATTTCTTAGAGATTTTTTTTCTCAAGACTACTCAAGCTATGATCGTGGATTTGTTTCACTATTTTTTTAAAGGACCTTCAAAGCCATAATTCTGGATTTTTCTAAATCTGTGTTGCAAGGTCCTTTAAGGAGACATCCTGGACTTTTTAAAGAATCATTATTTTTGGATATTTTTAGGAAGTTCTTCGCAAGGAATTCGTATGGAGTATTTTTCAAGTTTACATAATGCAACATTATCCAATCATATGAGGCGCCTCTTGTGGATCTTGTTTAAGAATTGGACTTCGAGTTCTTTCGTCCGGGCTGCTGGCGTATGTGTTGTATGAACATATTATAAACCATACGCCAACCTAGCCTTCTGCTTGTGAAATAAAATTAATGATACGCCATCCTTTCCTCAAGGACTGTCCAAACAATGGTAGTAGATTGTCCACAGGTTTTTTTCAAGGACATTCCTAGACAGAATCGTGGATGTAGAATTTTATTTTATATTTTTTTGAAAGACCCTAACGTGAATTTTATGGAGACTTCTTTTTAAGAACCCACAAACCAATCAAGCACTTTTTCACAAAAAAAAAAAAAGAAAAAAAAATTAAAAAATTTTCATGGACCCTCAGAAATTTTATCCTGCAATTCAAAATCATTTTTTGCAGGGCTCTTAAAAATAGGCCACCTTTCTTCCAGGACTTTCTTCTTTTTCTCTTAAGAATTTAATTCCATTTAATGTGATGTTTTTAATGTATATTTCAAGGACCCTCTATTATAGAGATTATTAATATTTTTCATGAACCCCCACACAAATTTGAATTTTCTTCAATATTTTTTAAGGATCTTTAGGAATGATCTGCAGTTTCAAACTCTCTCTCTGCCTTTATTTTCTTAATAAAACATATATTTGACATTTTTCTCTTTAAAATCACATTATCACATTGTAATTGAAGCCCTCCCCGCATTAATGTCTAAATTATTATAATTTAATAAATTAATGTTGTGGTCGGTTTAACTAAAACCAATAATTGTGGCTTCGAAGAGCGTGTGGGAGCCCGCGTCAGCGTAATTCTGTTTGGTTTTATGGTTTTGGAGTTGGACAAAACAAAAACCAGAAAGAAAACCACCAGCACCACAACAAAAGCAATAACAACAACTATTTGTGTTCTGTTGATATTTGATAAATACAAATACAACAAATTTCCAACTTTTTATGGATTTATGTCCTCATATTAATGTTGTGGCTGTGTAAACTGCCATCAAATGTTCATTTTTTCATTTTTTTGACACAATCAGACCACTGCAGGCTGGCCGGCCAGCCAGAGATCAATGATTGTTGTGCAGTTTTTTAAGCTGCTTCATTTATCCACTCATTTTTTTGTTGCAATTTCATGTATTGTTTTTCCATTACTCGTGAATGAAATTTATGCAGATTAAATTTATTTATGTTGGCTGCCTATTTTTGGCATGGCTCAGTGGCAAAAGATGGCCATAAATTCCCGAAAAAAAAATCGAGAGAATTGCATTGAAATTGTTGGGGTTTGAATATTTTCAATCACCTTTGCTGCTTGCGAAGCGATAAACTTGTTCTGTGGCCTGTGGGATGGGCGGTGATCAGATTGGACAGATGGATGGCTGACTGGCTGGATGAATGAGTGGTGTTAAGTGGTAAGCATTAAATTAAATATTGCGAATACGCTGTGGTGTCCCACAGACGCATATATTCGCCCCCTTCCTCCCTCCCCACACATATGCATGCAAAATTTATTTCATGATGTGGCCCTTGGGGCGTTTACACCACATCAAACAGCCAGTCAGTCACTCAGATAGATAGATGGATAGACGACATTGCCATATATTATGCATGAGTGCATATTTATGTGTGTGTGTGCGCACATTTGAACAATTTAAATACATAAATTGCCAAGTCAAATTGGTGCATATTTTAAATGGCGAAATTTATGTTATTTTTGGGGGAATAATTGTACGAAAAAGAGGTAATGGATTTCAAGTATCACCACCCCCTTTCCCCACCACACACAGTTATACAATTTGGTTAAGTTTTTCGTCAATTTAAATGAAATTAGACATATTTTAAAATGGAAAATTTAAAAATAAATAAAACTTACGTAAAAGTATGCAATAATTTTTGACATCATTTTTATATTTTTCTTTTCTCCTCCCTAGGAGGAGAGTGAGGCACTCAAATACAGGAGAACTTGTGATTTCTCAAAATAAATAGTAAGCGCCTAATAGTATGCAACACTTTTCGTAAATGTAGTTAGACATATTTTTAAATGGAAAATGAAAAAAATTAACGTACCTAAAAGTATGCAATACTTTTTGACATAATATTTATATCTATTTTTCCGCTCTCTGGGCATTCAAATAATACAGAACTTGTGATTTCTCAAAATAAGTAGTAAGCGCCTAATAGTAGGCAACACTTTCCGTAAATTTAGTTAGACATATTTTTAAATGGAAAAATTGAAAAAAAAAAAAAAATCAAAACGTACCTAAAAGTATGCAATACTTTTTGACATATCTATATCTATTTTTCTATCTTCCCGCTATCTAGGAGGAGGGTGAGGCACTCAAATACTACAGTAGAACTTGTAATTTCTCAATATAAGTAGTAAGCGCTTAAAAGTATGCAACACTTTTTGTAATAACATTTTTCATCTCTTGATTTTAGTTAATATACCACTTGAAAGACCCATCCAATCGATAGAAAGTACTCCGCCTAGATTTACATCACATATAGAGTCAATGATTTAATAATGATGCATACTTTTACGCTAACTAAACCAAATCGAGAGGTGCTACATATTCTAGAGGCTATTTTCTGTAGATAATAAAAATCACGAGACTTTGTGTTATTTAAAAATCATTGAAAAAACAAAGCCTACTTACAGGCGCTAAAGTATTTTTTACAAAAATTTATTATATTCTATTGATTGGCATCGGAGGGCCCTGCAAGGGTCTTCAAGATATAGAAATCTGTGTAATGGGACTTTGAAGGATTCTCCAGCATATATGAAACATTCTGATTAGATAGCATACTTAGCATTTTTAAGACAATTAAAAAAGGGCATAATTTTAGGATTTCTACACACAACCAAGGGGAACGTGAGGGCTTCAGATAATAAAGAAAAACCAAGGGAATTTATGAGGATTGGTGGCTCTTTCTGAAACCTGCTTTGCCTCTTGGTAAACAGTAACATCTTTCTCTACTACGGAGGCTCCTTCAAGGGGTTTTAGAGATAGACGGAGGGGTCCTGCAACGGTGTTTAAGATATAGAAATCTGTGTAATGGGCCTTTGAGGGATTCTCTAGCAGATGTGTAGCATTCTGATTAGATAGCATACCTGGCATTATTAAGACAATTAAAAAGAAGTACATACTTTTAGGATTTCTACACACAATCGAGGGGGACGTATGGACTCCAGATAATAAAGAAAACACAAGGGAATTGATGAAGATTGGTGGCTCTTTCCGAAACCTAGGTATTCCGCGTCTTGCCCCCTGGTAAGCATTACCATCTTTCTCCACTAACAAATCAACATTGTTTTTATAAACACAACAACATTGGGGATTAAGCCTATCAAACATGCCTACACTATTCTATAAACAAAAAGGTTTATACCAGGAATATCGCAAGATATTACCGTTTTTTTAGACTTCCGGTAAAGAAGGCATACTTTTAGGCGTCAATTGATTTTATTTTCAAAATATTGCCTTGCATATATGCAGACCTTAGGAAGATAGAAAGTTGTTTAATGAGTCGTTAGTCGATTTTTTCTCAACAGATGTAAACCGCTAAGCTTAGGCAACAGGCATAGCGAAATTATCGAAATCATGCAAAACTAGTGCCTACTTTTAGGCTTTCTAATCGAAGTCCCCTTTTCGACGACATATTTTTAAGGGTTGTGTTTGTTTGCCAGGAAAATTCTAAGGAATTTTGAGATTCTGAAGTATTCAATAATCATAGCCTACTTTTAGGAACCCATTATAGTTATATATCAAATATCTCATCTTTTCCAGCAACAGAAGGTCAAGGAGGGGTCTTGGGCCCCGAAAATAGAAATCTTTGTAATGAAGTTTTACCCAAATCTCCAAAATCAAACACAAATTATAGATAGCATACTTAGCAAAATCAAAATGATTTAAAAGTTTGAGTTTGGGTTTTTGAAGTATAGCCTACTTTTAGGAACCCATTATTTCGAATATTTCCTCTTTTCCAGCTACAGAAGACCAAGAATTGGTCTTGAGCACGAAAAATAGAAATCTTTGTGAAGGAGTTTTACCCAAATCTCCAAAATAAAGCACTAATTTTAGATAGCATCCATTGAAAAATCAATATGATTTAAAAGTACTGCATACTTTTAGGATTTCCGCAACATAATGGAAGGGAAGGAATGCTCTGCATATTTGTAAGCTATTGTTTTCCAAGAAAAGTGGAAGACATTTCGTTATAGTCCATTATTCAAATAATACGGCATACTTTTAGGCGTCCATTTATGTTTTCTCTCAAGTATTTCCTCCTGCTTTACCATTTAACTTCCTTTTAAGTTTGCATAGCCTTTAACAAACAATTTTCCTAATTTCCTTTTATTGAAATGTTAAACGCAATATTTACCAAATGAAAACAATCCCCAACAACAGATTAGATTTGGCAGCAACTAAATGTTAATTAAATTTTTGAATTAAGATATTCTCAATTATTTCTACGAAGTCTACGAAGTCCAAGCAATGAATATTATTTGTCTAAAAAAATAATTTCATTTAAATTGGCCAAATGGAAAATTTCGACAAATTGAAATTTAAATTGGCAAATTGGTTACAAGTCATGGCGGGGAGGGGGGAATGATGAGCAGATAGATGGACATGATAAATGAACAGACAAATTGGCGATGATGATGACAATGGTGATCATGACGACCATGCTGATGAAGATTGTGATGACGGCAATAATCATGATTTACATTTCAATCAACAGACATCAAAATTGAGAACACAAAAAGGGGGAGGGATTTCAAATGTTTTAAAATGATTACAAGATTTATTCAAATGCCCATAATCATTAATATATATTTGAGAGAGGGAGGTCTAGAGTATCTGGTCTACTATTGTTGACAGCCAAAGAAAAATATTTAAATTTTTCCAATCCAAATAGACATCCCGAGCAGCAGTTATTTCAATTACAAAAGTTTGCTTTTTATTGTAATTGCCTGAGCAAGTTAAATACCAACAAAAGTTTTGTGTTTTTTTGCAAGCAGCCTCCTCTTCCCTCCCAGCAGTTGGGAGGGCGGAGCATGAATAAGCCTTCCACATTTTGCTGGCCAATATTGTTAAAAATCCTCCACCTCCCACGGAAGTAACAAGTGACGGCGGAGCCGAATGCTGCTTGGCCAAATAGTTAAAGAACTGAACTTTTTGTGGAACAACCACCAGCAGCTACCACCGCCACCAACTAACCAAGCAACCAAATAGCAACAATAAAAATAATAACAACAATACCATATGGTGGTTGGCGGCAAGTAAAAGTTTTTACATTTAAAACTATCATTAAATAATTGTAGACAAACATTGTGAGCTCCATGCAGCACAGAGAGAGAAAGGGAGGGAGGGGCAGGGAAGAGAGGACGAAACCAGAGAATTTTTTGGAACAACAGCCTGGTTACTTGCCTGGATGGCTGGGCTGGCCTGCAAAAATAACCAACATATGCCACCAAAAGTTATTTTTAACCAAGCCTCCATAACTGCCTTTTGGTTGTGGGGGGCGAAAAGAATAACAAATGCCTCCCTCCAGCAACCATAGGCTATTTGTACCCGCCCTTCCTTTTGGTAGGAGTTTTGGGGGGACACATATGTTATTCACCAGCAACAACAATAGTTTTAATTTTTTCCCAATTTTTTTATTTGGTTTTATTTTCTGTTAAAACTTAATTTAATGGAAGTTGTCTTCATTTTTGTGCCATCGAGTGGGTGAGTGTTTGTGTCCAGTTCTAGAATATCCTCTGAATTACATTCACTTACAGGATTATTAATTTAAAATAACATGCAATAAAATGGAGACTGTTCAGGCACCCTGGATATGAAAAGAAACACTAAAAAAACATATTTTTTTGTTGTCGGCAGTGAATAAGTTTGGAATTATTTAAAAAGTCGGTGGTCACCTTTATTAAGTGAAAATTTTCAGAATATTTTACAAGGGAAGATAAAAATGAAAAAAAAAAAACACACACACACACACTAACATTGTGACTTCATTGAAGTAATAAAAAGTGGGGTCTACTGTTAGGCGCTTAGATGAAAAATTATTATTCTATTATTATTGGCAATATTCGTAAACGTATGTTTCATGGGTGTAAGGTCAGTTGGTAGAAGAACGGAGCAATGTTCTTCTATACAAACATGAAGCATACTTTTAGGAGTATAAATAACGAAAACAGGACTTTTGGTTTGAATCCAAGAGAAATGCTTTGAGCTAAGGTTTTTAAACTTCTCATTACCATTTGTGGGATCAATAAGGATTTTTGCGAATTATTTTTAGAAGTTTAAACATTTTCCTAAGGAATTCTTAATGTAGTGCTCTTTTTCAAATTGAGCGCCATCTATACTTCAGTTTCAGATTTATTCTTTTGTAGCATATTTGACAACAGGATGTCCAAATTTTACATAAGGATAACCTATCTTGTCTATGTACACCGATAGACAATATATGTCGTGAACTATGTGCCACAACGAACGCCACCTATATTTCATTTTCAGGTCTTATTATTTGGTAGCAAATTTGTAACCAGGACATAGAAAATTTCGCATAATTATAAAATTTTGTTGCCATAGTACACAGATCGACAGGATCAGCGAAGTACTATTTGTCCCAACGAAAGCCATCAATGTTTCAATTTTTACATTGCAAATTTGCAAAGCATACATTAAGGGGTTATAGTAGAAAATATAAATGCAAAAGGACAAGATATAGACCCAGATGACAGGACGTGAACTACAATGCGATATATTTTCTAAACATGTATTTTAGAGGGGTTTACAGTTTTCTTAAAGGAACGCCATCTATGCTTCAATTTTAAGCCTGTCCTTTTTTGGCATTCTTAAAGTCAGACTATGATTTCTAGGAACTGTCAGTGATTTTTGAAAACGCTTAGTAGAAGGGCATACAATTCTCCCAAGGATCCCTAATGTAGTACTCTTTTTCAAAAGGAACGCCATCTATAATTCGGATTAATCAAATTTGAAATAAGATCCCGAAAATCATGACAATTTTTTAAAGATGTTATCAAATGGACCTATAGCTTTTCTTGGCATGGAACGTATATAAACAAAAGTACCTACAAGCTACCTAGAAGGACATTTAATTCTCTCAAGGATCCCTAATATAGTACTCTTTTTCAAAAGGAACGCCATCTATACGTTGGATTGGTCAAATTTGAAATTAAATCCCGAAAATCATGACAATTTTGTAAAGATGTATTCAAGAGGACCTATGGCTCTTCTTGGCATGGAACATATATAAACAAAAGTACTTATAAGCTACCTAGAAGGGCATATAATTCTCTCAAGGATCCCTAATGTAGTACTCTTTTTCATAAGGAACGCCATCTATAATTCGGATTGGTCAAATTTGAAATAAATCCCGAAAATCATGACATGAAGTTCTCAAAGGGACCTATGGCTCTTCTTGGCATGGAAGATATGTAAACAAAAGTACCTACAAGCTACCTTAGTGGGTAAAAAATTTCGATGATTTTTTTATAATTTCCTTGAGAAATGTCTTGAAATGTTCTCATCGTGCGCCAAAGGCTGTTTTGGCAATAAGGACATGGAAATCCTAATATCCTTCAAAGAAGAAAATATTCCTACTAAGTCCTACTTAATTTCATACCTTTACATCGAACATGTATGACAGAGGCAAAGGCTTCAAACATAGGTTCTAAAAAAAAACTCCAACATTTCTTTGGAAAAACTCGTTTTTGGAGAAAATGGGTTATATCTCGAAAACTATGGACATATTTATGAAGGCATATCATGTTCTGTTCTAAGGAAGCTTTTAGTCTTTAGATATGACCTAAAATTGTAAAGATTTTAAAACGAGCGAGAGTTGTTATCCTCTACGTGGTCTACGTAAGCGCAACCTGAATGTTGGAAAGTTTAGTTTTGTAGGGTAAAAACAAAACTCCAAAGGCGAAAACAATTCAGAAACAAGAGTCACGTCTACATCTTCGAAAACTGGGTTTCTCAAAAAAAAAAAAAAAAAAAAAAAAAAAAAAAATACAAAAAATAAAATAAAAATAAATGAAAAAAATAAAAAAAAAAATAAATAAATGAAAAACATAAAAAATAAATAAATAAATAAATAAATAAAAATAATAAAAAATAAATAAAAAAATTAATAAAAAAATAAACAAAAAAAATTAAAATAAATAAAAATTAAAATAAATAAAAAAAATTAAAATAACTAAAAAAAATTAAAATAAATAAAAAAAAATAAAATAAATAAATAAAAAAAAAAATAAAAACAAGTAAAAAAGTAGCTAAGTTTGGCTGACTGAACTTTTAATATCCACCACACCATTTGTAAGGAACTTGAAAAATTAAAAAAAAACTTCCGGAAAGTACCACTTAAATGAAAACTGTTATATGGTGACCGAAGGAGTGGGACCTGCTTATGAATTTTTTTAATAGGCTGTAGAACCCATTACGAACTTTAAATACGAAATTTGTTCCAACTCCGGTGAATTATGTCGCATAAATCATAAAAATACCGAGTATTGGGAGGTACCGTCATATGAAGGCTATACGAAGACATGGACCTGCATACGAAATTTTTTGCCATAGATTGTAGTACCCATTACGAACTTTAAATATAAAATTTGAAATAATTCGGGTAAATACTGTCGTTAAAATCATGAAAATACCGAATATCGGGAGGTATTCTTATTCTCTTAATACACCCTCCATTGAATGGTGGAGGTTATAAAAATAAAAAAATAAATAAAAAAAAAATAAAATAATTTAAATAAAAAAATAAATAAATAAATAGATAAAAATTATATAATTGCTGATCTGTCATTTTAATATTGACATATTGATAACCTTTCTCGTGTTAATTGGTCCCATTTTCCCATTTTCTTCTACCACAATTTTAAGAAAAATATATATTTTTATTTTCTCCGAAAATTTTACTGTTTACCTTTCCATATTCTTTTTTTGTGGCAAATTAAATTTTCCAATTATTTCCTCTTCGTATCGTAAAACAAACACTTGTTTCCTGTTTCCTCACTCAGCCAAAACTACATTTCCCCAAATTCCAATTCCAAAGAAATACCTCAACAAAATTATTTGCTTCTCTTATATGCCCCAACTATTTTAATGGGATTTTTCCAATGAAAATATGGAAAATTGAAAATTTCATAAGCCAAATGGCCAGAAAGTGTTAAACTAATTTTTATTTGGAAAATTGCAAAAAGAAAAAAAATTAGGCAAATAAAATTATTTCATTTCACAAGCCACTGAAATATGAAAAAAAAACAAAAATATTTTTCTGAAGCAATTATGGGAAAAATGAAATGAAAGAAAAAAATATGGAATGGAAAAATAAAACGAAACAGAAATTGGCAATAAATGTTTTAATAAATTAATTTATTTATAATTAGCAAACAATCGAAATCGTCTCAAAGGCAAACTGGACGGCCGGCCAGCCAGCTAGCGAGCTGGGCAATAATAAAATAAATATTCAAAACTCATTGAAGCTAATCACACCATTCACTGCAATTAACATTTAGATACAATTGTGGAGCCCACGCAATATTTGTGGAGGCAAGGAGGCATCATGCACCATCTCAAACGACAACTAAATCAACGGGAACGGCAAGAGGAAGAGGAAGGGGGGGGGGGTGTAATATGTATCTTACTCCCATTAACACCAGCTCCAATTTTATGACTGCAATTGGTTGCCTACCCCCCATTCTCCTCCAACATTGTAATTACTTCGTTATCTCCTCAGACATTAATGAAGTAAAGCAAAGCTCTTCAAATATGTGAAAAATGTATGTATGTGTGTGTGTTTCGAGCTCATTATACTCTGCTCTAATGCACTTGTATATTTGCATATTTTCTTTGAGACTTCTTCAACATCAAACGCCTTCATTATCTGCCATCCAACAAACATCGATGGCTGTTGCATCCAACCAACCAACCATCCATTCAACACCAGATGTTGCAGTATAGTACGTTCCAGAGGAGAGTTCATTAAATTGAAATTTACTAGAATTTCAAATGCTATTTGATCTGTGTTAAACGCGCTCGTGAGTGCGTGTGTGTGTACGCTTGAGTGTTGCATGTAAACATTTTGTTGCTCTGGCACGCGTGAATTGCTTTTCTTATGCCGCAGTCAATAATATTGACACCCACCATGTTTGAGGGGGAGATCTTGCCCCCCTCCAACACAGATTTCTAAAATGCATTTAAGCAAAATGTCTTTTAGGCGTATGCACGAGACACATACTCACACACAGGCACAGTGGGATGGACGTGGAAAATTTTGGAAAGAAAAATAAGTAGGTTAGTTCAACAATGTCAGGAAATGTTCACCAGGGAGATTATTACAAATCAACCTTTAAAGGGGGGTTCCTTTGTTTCATACTTTAACATCGAACATGTATGGTTGAGTATAAGTTTTCAAAACTAGGTATTTATGGGAAAAATTTCAGGTTTTAAGACAAAAAATGTTAGTTCAGGGGTAAACTGTATTTCATACCATTACATCGAACATGTATGATAGAGTTGAAGACTTCAGAAATAGGTTCTAAGAAGCAAGTTTTCAAAATTTGTTAAAAAAAATCGTTTTTAGCTAATTGGAAACACAGTTTTGGTAACAAGGACATGAAATACATGATGTCCTCCAAAGAGAAAAATATTCCTATAGGAATCAAAATTATTTTATACCCTTACATCAAACATGTATGACTGTGTTTAAAGCTTTTAAATTTTCACATTTTCCACAAGAAATATTTCGATGCACAATACCTTTATTGCAACGGGTTTTGACAAAATAAGGACATGCGAAACATGATGTCCTCCAAAGAGTAAAATATTCGTACAAGGGTCAACTTTATTTCATACCTTCAGATCGAACATGTATGAAAGAGTGTAAGACTTTAAAATTTGCTTAAAATAATAAACTTGTCTATTTCTACTGGCAAAAAAATCATTGTTGAACAAAAACTACTATATTGCGAAAAATTTGGATATATTTTTTAAATTTTGGGAGAAAGCCTGTAGCATTTGGTCCTAAGGAAGATTTTTCTCCTTTAATAATTTTCTTAAATTCCAAAAATGACAAAGAAAATTTTTAAAATTTTTTTCAATTGATGTTTTGGGGCACAACTTCCATGTTGCAAGGATGTTTTTGACAAAAAGGACATGAGACGCGTGATGTTCTTCAAAGACAATAATGTTCCTACAGGGGTGAACTTTATTCCATACCTTTACATCGAACATGTATGATCAAGAAAAATGGCTCAAAAATGGATTTGAAGAATTTAACAGACCATTTTAAAATGGCTTATCTTTTAAAATGGTTTGAAATACATCTTTTATGTTGCAAGGGCGGTTTTGACAATAAGGACATGAAAAACACCATGTCCTTCAAAGAGAAAAATATTCCTAGAGAGGTGAACTCTATGGCATACCTTCACATCGAACATGTATGACGAAGTTTAATCATTAAAAAAAAATAGTTCCAATAGCTACCTATCCATATTTCTTTGAAAAAGAAAACACTTCATTGTTGAACAAAATGTACTGCATCGCGGAAGTTATTAACATATTATTGAAAATTTGTGAGAAAGGTAGTTCATACCTTTGCATCGAACTTGTATGATGAAGTTTTATAGGTCAAAATGGACATCACACTTAGAAGAAGAAGGAAAACAATATTTAGGATTGACATCGACATATCTTCCTATCTGCTTTCTTAAAATGCTGTGGGAGGGCCTTTAGTATCCTGTCTTAAAGGACATTTATGTCCTTGGGGGCTTCACAAAATGTCAATGATTTCAATAGATTTTTAATGTTTCTTTATTTTTATAAAGAAGAAAGATATTAGATCTTAGGAGCGTATTTGTATAAAAAGTGCAATTAACGACTAATCTGTCTTAGCGGGGGGGTTTCTCCGAAGGGAAAAAATGTCCATCAGAATGTCCCCTACAACTCTTACTTTAATATCGAACACGTATGATCGAGTTTTATGGACTTAAAGCGGCCATTTCACTTAGCAATTTTAAAATGATTGGAGAAAACAATTGTTTTTGGATTGATACTGTTATATCTCTTTAACTACAGGTCCTTTCGTAAAATGCTGTAAGGATGCCTTAAAAATCTTGTAATTTCTGAGATTTTTCTCCCAAGGAGTTTCACAAAATTCCAATGTATCCAGTGTCGTTTAAATACTTCTTTTGAAAAAACCACATTTTTTCGATTTTATAAGCCTTTTTATATTAAAGGGCATCCAATGGAAAATCTGTGCTAGTTAGATATTTCCACCAAAGTGGAAAAATGCTCATTGGAATGTTATCTTTAATTCTTACTTTGATGTGGAACATGTATGAAGGAGCTATGCGGGTTAAAAACGGATATTACTTGTATCACCTCCCTCATTTTTATTAGAAGACTTATTAACTTCTAAGAGTCTATTTTTATTAAAGGTTTTGTTTTTTGGCGAAAAGGGTATTAATGTGGTTTCTGTAAAAAGAAAAAATATCCAGCGGAATGTCCTCTTTAATTCTTACTTTGGTATCAAACATGTATGATGAAGTTGTATGATCTAAAAATCGATTTTACTCCCACAAACTTGGAAGGCTTATTAACTTCTAAGAGTCTGTTTATATTAAAGGGGGTGTTTGGTGGGAAAACGGTATTAATAGGGTTGTTTCTGTAAATGCGAAAAATTTCCATCGGAATGTCCTCTTCAATTTTTACTTTGGTATCAAACATGTATGATCGAGTTGTATGGCCTAAAAATCGATTTTACTCCCATAAACTTAAGACTTATTAACTTCTAAGAGTCTATTTATATTAAAGGGGGTGTTTGTGGGGAAACGGTATTGATGGAGTTGTTTCTGTAAAAGGGGAAAATTTTCCTCGGAATGTTTTCTTCAATTCTTACTTTGGTATCAAACATGTATGATGCAGTTGTATGGCCTAAAAATCGATATTACTTCCATAAACTTCAATGACAATGTTATCAATGCTGAAGTTGCTGTATCTGCTAAACTATGAACTTTTCCTGGAAATTCTTGTAGGAAACTTTGTGAGGATTGTCCTAAGGAAAATTTTTGTCCTTGGAACCAAAAGGAAATTCCTGTGATTTTAGGGACTTTAGATATATTTTATATATATTTGCTATTAAAATCATTTTTTTTCTTTCCCACTGTCCTTCCCGTTCAGCTATCTATTCCCTTAGTTTTCCATTTGTGTATATTTTGCCAGTCTGTTTTCCCGCTGATATTGCTTGTTGATGTTTATTTTATTACCATAAATATACAATGTGTGCGTATGTGCTCGTTTGTTTCTACACATCTCATGTGCGTTTAAATACTTTTAGTAATTTATTTAAAATATGGATTATGGCTGAGGCATGGCGTTGGTGGTGGTACTGCTGGTCCTGCTGCTGCTGGTGATGGCATTTAGATCCTCTGTTTTGTGGCGTTATTCTACATTTATTTGTTTTTTTGTGGTACTATTGCCCGCCCCTTTTCTGGGTTGGCTGCTGCTGCCGCCTTCTCATATTTTCTTTGGCGCTAGTTTCCATTAACAAAATTTATGATTGAAATGCTCGTCGGCATCAAGTATTTGCTATGGCATTTAGGATTTAATTTTTATTGCCTGTTGTAGCCAATTTCAGCTATTTGTTAGACAGATTTTATTATGTTGTAGCCAAGAAAGATTTCGGAGGGTGTTAGAGTGTGTGTGGCGAAGACTTTTAAAATCCCATAAAAATCAGCAAAGAAAACAAGATTCTTCTCAACATAAAACCATAATCATAAATCATTTTTTTCTAAAGAAAGGCAAAAGTTATTCTTGTTTCTTTTTTATTTTTGGTGGATGGAGAGCAAAAGAACAAATGTGACATCTGGCACATAGAGTGTTACACGACAATGGGGATTTCATGGATTTGCTGCTTAGGATTTCCTTAAATCTCTAGGGGAGGCACAAGACACTTAAAAAAAGTTGAATGATATGTTTTTTAAATTCTAGGTGACCTTCGACCCATAAAAATCTTTTTCTGAGATTCTCGATTTCTTCTTCATCTGTTGTCCTTTTTCCGCCATAATAATTCAATTGTTGCAAAAAGGTCAAGTATTGAGTTCAACTATTGTGATGTGACCCTTTAGCTGGTCCCATTATAAGCCATAAATATTTTATATTGATACCTCAAACAGACAACATGAAAAGAAAATAATCTGCAAAGGGCAATCTGGCCATTCAATCATAAAAAACCTCATCATAATGAAAAGTGCTCATTCTTCTTTTGATACAATGTGGAGAAGGACTCTTCAAGATTGAGAGGATATATCATAACAAATATAAAAGGCCAAACTACTTGGTGGGAGAGAGATAACCATTTAAACGGTGGATGAGGACTTTTGATCAGTAGTGGTAGCAAAAATGGCAAATATGGTGATCTAAGGTATAACAGTAGGTGCAAATGAAAAATAAAGGACAATGTGAGGAGAGGAATTTTCTTCTTTCAAACAAATAAAATTGGGAAAATTTTAATTGCAGAAAAATCACCTGCAATTTTTTCTTACCATACTGACGTCATTTAAGCTCAGTTTTGAAGCAGAAATCTTTGTTGTATGTGTTTCATGTGGGAAGGATATTTGATTAGGCCCCATAAAGGAACATTTTCTTCTTTATAAGCAATGACCTCCCATTACTGCTTCTTGTATATTCCATCCAGTCAAAAGTTACTTATTTCAAAGTCACTTTTTCAGATAAAAAAGAAAAGGAGAGCAGAGAGAGAGAGAGAGAGAGCGAGAGAGAGTGAGGGTGGGAAGGGTGAACAAGATAAAGGAGAGAGAGCAGGGTGAGAGAGAGAGAGGAATAGCGCAGATATGAAGGGCCCCTTCCGATTCATAAAATCCAAAATTTCCGAAGAATTTATTTATTTGGAAGGTATTTATTTTTTAATGACTGAAATTTGTATAAGAGACAACAGATAGGTGCTTACATTCAAGGAGAAAAAGTCTGGGTAAAGGGTCCTTATCACTTCCCTCTGATATATAGAAGATGTGCAGGAAACTTTTCTACTTCAAAATTTCCCATTAATACTATCAACTTTTTATAGAACTTTAAAACCAATTTTTCCCCTACTTTTTTCTAATAACAATGTAGCAAAGAGGAGAATATCACTTTATGAATGTATTTTTTCTATTCCAGCGCCATTCCCCTCTTTCTCTCTATCTCTCTCTTAAATACATGCCATAGCATTAAAATCACAGCTTTAAAATAAACATAAATTGCAATTAATTTAAATTGTGCTTCCTGTCCGGCTTAATTGCGCATAAATTCGGATGCAAAAATTTAAAAATGCAAATTTGCATAAATTTCCAAATGGATTACGCGTGGACTTAATTTTTGGGCCATTCAATATTAACATTATTAATTGACTGTGTTAGATTAGATAGATTTATTTTAAATTTTATATAAACAAACACAAAAAGTTAAAAATGGTCATATGATGGGATAAGGGTATATGGCGCCTAAAAGTATGCAGCATTCATGGTTATGGATTTTTTAAGGTTCTCTAAAGACAAATATGATTTTCAGAAGGCCTTATGGAGGTCTATCACAACCAAGGGAATAAAAAGAAATGATTGATTTTTGAAAAAAAGAAAATAAATAAATAAAAATAAATTTTCTATTTAAAACCATGTTTGAAGCCTTTAAGTCCGATGCAAAAGTATGAAAAATAGTAGACACCTGTAGGAATATTTTTCTCTTTAGAGGACATCATGTATTTTATGTCCTTCTCGCCAAAAACTTCTTTGAAACATCATGTCTCAAAATAATTATTTTGAAAAGGAATTTTAGCTTTTCAATTTAAAACCTACGTTTGAAGCCCTTAGGTGTGACATACAGGTTCCATCCAAAGGTATGAAATAAAGTCGACACATGCCCGAATATTTTTCTTTTTGGCAGACATCATTCACCATATGTTCTTCTTGCCAAAAACTCACTTGCAAAACTAAAGTCGTGTCTCTAATGATGATTTTCTTGGAGAATTTTTAATTTTCCATTTAAAACCTACGTTCAAAGTATTTAACTCTGTCATACATATTCGATCTAAAGGTATGAAATAAAGTAGACACATGTATGAACATTTTTCTCTTTACAAGACATCATGTATGTCATGTGCTTTTTGCCAAAAACTTCTTTGAAACATCAGGTCTCAAAATAATTATTTTGAAAATAAATTTTAGCTTTCAATTTAAGACCTATGTTCGAAGCCTTCAACTCTATTATACATGTTCGATGTAAAGGTATGAAATGAAGTTGAGTTGAAGTTTCTCTTTAGAGGACATCATGTACCTCATGTTCTTCTTGCCAAAAACACACTTACAACATTGAGATCGTGTCTCATAATGATGAGTATTTTTGGAAAGAAATTTTTTACTTTCAATTTAAAACCTACGTTTGAAGCCTTTAGGTCTGTCATACATGTTCGATGTAAGTGTATGGAATAAAGTAGACTCGTGCATGAACATTTTTCTCTTTAGAAGACATCATGTATTTTATATCCTTTTGTCGAGAACTTCTTTGAAAAATCATGTCTCAAAATAATTACTTTTAAAATAAATTTTAGCTTTCAATTTAAACCCCATGTTTGAAGCTTTTAGGTCTATCATTCAGGTTTGATCCAAAGGTATGAAATAAAATCGACATATGCACGAATATTTTTCTCTTTAGGGGATATCATATACAGTATATTCTTCTTGCCAACATTGAAGTCATGTCCCGAAATTAAATATTTTTTACGGAAAAAAATTTTAGCATTCCGTTTAAAACCTATGTTCGAAGTCTTTAACTCTGTCATACATGTTCGATGTAAATGTATGAAAAAAATTAGACACATGCATGAACATTTTTCTCCTTAGAAGACATCATGTATTTTATGTTCTTCTCACTAAAAACTTCTTTGAAACATTGTGCTCAAAAATAATTATATTGAAAAGAAGTTTCAGCTTTCAATTTAAATTCCATATTTGAAGCTGTAAGGTCTGTCTTACAGGTTTGATCCAAAGATATGAAATAAAATCGACGAATGCACGAATATTTTTCTCTTTAGAGCACATCAGTTTCCTTATGTTTTTCTTGCCAAAAACTCCCTAGGAATATTGAAGTCGTGTCGCGAAATTAAATTTTTTTTGGAAAAAAATTTTAGCATTCCTTTTAAAACCTACGTTCGAAGCCTTTAACTCTGTCATACATGTTCGATCTAAAGGTATGAAATAAAGTAAAGACATGTAGGAATATTTATCTCTTTGGAGGACATCATGTGTTTTGTATGCTTCTTACGGAAAACACCTTTGCAATTTTAACTCTTCATTTAAAACCTAGGTTTTAGGTATTTTAACTCTTGTCATATATGTTCGAAACAAAGGTATGACATAAAGAAGACCCCTAATTTTCATTTTTTCATTCAACCCACCAATATTCACGTCATCAAACCATCTGGAAAATGTTAAAATTATGCAAGCAACGAAAAGTCAATAATGTTCACGAAAAGAAAAATGATTTTTGCTGGTCCAAAGGATGGATGATGATGGGGGGGAGGGTTCCATGGATAATGGATTGAATGGCATTCAAATGTGCCAATAATATTTTAATGATAATAAATAGTAAATAATGTTGTATGGCAACGGGGGAATTGCAAAATTCAGTTTGTATAATAAAATAATAAAGCCAAGTGCAGATGATTCTGAAGAGGAAGAAGAAAGCAAGAAAGACAACAAACTGCCGGTGATGATTTATGAAGAAGGAAATCTCACATCCATGGAAATCAAAATAGCAAAAATAGTGAACTTGAATTGTCTTGTCCGGGGTTTAAAGCATTTTCATTGTTAAATAAATTTGAAAATTTTCACAGAGAAATAATAAACAATGAGAGTGGGGGAAATAGTGAGAGAAAACAAGAGAAGGGGCACCCAGCTATCAAATGGTTATTTGTTTGGTCCACTGCACACGTTTTGTTGTTCAACATGAAAACATCAACAACAGCAGCAACAACGCGCTAGCCAGAACAAAAAAATCTCACATCACAAAACTGACAACACCATGCGGACCTATGATTAATTACAGTTGGCGCTGCCACTGCCGAACTGCTGCCCCTGTGGTGCTGGGTTGATGCTACATATTTGTGAGGCCAGCTATTTGGTCCACAAAGCCAATACTTTGAGCTAGCTAGGCAGGTAGGTAGGTGGTTGGTTGGCTGGGTAGGAGGTGTTAGAATGTTGCTGTTTACCTTTTTGGCTTTGCAACAACATCACACATTTTTTGCTCATCCACAAAATTTAAGTGTTTTATTTATAAACATATTTTTGTGAAAAACAAAAATTTATTAAAGAGCAGAGAGTAAGGAAAAGAAAAGGAGGAGGAGGGGCCTCCAACATGTCTGCATTCATTCACAAAACGCCCATGATGTTGAAAAGGTTGCAATTCAAATCACACACTCAGAAATGGCGGCTGAAAAAACATTCGATATTTTCATCAGGCAGCATGAAAATCTAGAGAGAGGGAACATGATGAAAGAGAGAGGGGAGGAGGCCCACCTATTATGATATTGCAATCTACACAAAATTTGTGCAGCTATTTCAAATTGTTTATGACACAATAACAAACTACAGCTAACTGATGATAGATGTATGAACATATAGAGATGGGATGAAAGGATGCGAGGGGTTATATTCCCCCATTTTTCCATTAATTCCTCCCTTCTGTTTGTGATATATTTCCGCATTTTATAATAGAAGTCCTCTGGGAAGGGTAATTTTTTTTTTCGTTTTCAATTAAAAAGCAAACAAATAGTAAAAATAACATTTAGCAGCTAACTCAAGTGTTTCCAGGTGTTTTAACTTACAAACATAACAGATAATTAGAAAAAATTGTGAATACATCTAGGCAGAAAATTTCATGCTAGGTGGCATTATCACAGTGACATGTTGCTGGATCCAGAAACTTACCTAGAAAGAGAAAAAGAGAAAGAAACATGTCATTAGAGATGTGATTTAGAAATATTAAGTGGTTATTAAAATAGTAGTTAAAATGTAATGTAATTCAACCTGTGATATAACACAGTGATAAAATATTAAGAGGAGAAATAGGAACATGAAAAATGTAGCACAGGTTAATGATATAATTTGGAAATATATTTAATAGATACAAAAATCTGGATCAGTGATAATCACAAAAAAATTAAGTGATAATCACAAATAAATAGTGATGTAATTTAGAAGTGGATGATATTAATTGGAAATTTAATTTTTCAAGATGTAATGCAATTCTAGCTGTGACATATCACAGTGACAATAATTTAAAAAAAAATTGAAAAATGTAGCACAGGTTAATAATTTAATTTGGAAATATATAGAAGAAAAAGAGGACCTATAAAAAGCTTTAATGAAAATAGGGTTTCCAAAGGGTTCCTTAAGAGAAGCAGAAGAAGTCCTTAACGAAAAAAGGAACATTATTTATAAAAAGGAAGTTGAAATTGGCCTTAAGCAGCCCCCTAGAAAATCTAGAAAAAAATCAAGAAGGCAAGACTTTGAGAAGGTACTTAAGGAAACGATAGTTCTTAAGTCCTCGAAAAATAGGCATAATTCAAAATCGTCTTCAAGAAGACCCCTGGAAATTCTTCGCTTTTCTTTTATGAATAAAGGATGTGTTTAAAGATCCTTTACGAAGAAATATCGAAATTCACGAAGTAAGAAGATGCCCACTTAAAGGACTTAAAGGCAGTAACTCCTTAAAAGAACGAAGACGAAGTTCTGTAAGAAAAAAGAGGTTCCTTTAAAAAAGGATGAACTCACAACGGCCTTCATACAGACCTATAGAGGGTCTTGAAGAAAGAAAGACCACTAAAGGTTTTTTTTAAGAAAAATAGTATATAGAGAACACCCTTTAAGAAATGAGTAGCTCTAGAAGGAATACAAGAAAGTAAGACCTCTAAAGGGTGCTTATAGAAACAATGAGTAAGTCCCTGAAGGAAGAAGAGGGTCTATTTGAGAAAAGAGGTGCTTAGAATGATCTTCAAGAAGACCCCTAGACAGTTTTTACGAAAGTAAGACCGCTAGAGGATGAAAGAAAACGAGAGGGAGTCCTACAAAAAAAGACGAGGAGCTCTAGAAAAATTTCTAAGAAAATAGGACTTTTGATAGGTATTAAATAAATAAACTTCTTAGGAAGATACTCAAAAAAAAAAAAGAAAAAAAAAATAACGACGATCTCCACTAAAAGAAGAACTATAAAAATTATTTTGATTCGGTAAAAATCCAAGACCTCTAGGGGGTCTTCTAAAATGGGGGAAGGAGTTCTAGGGGTCCACAAAAGACAAATGAGCTTTTAGAAGGCTATTTATAAAGAGAATAAAAATGAGAAAGCCCTCGAGAGGGTCTTTATAGAAAATGAGGTTCCTAATAAATATAAACCTCTAAGGGGTCTTCTAAGAATAAAGGCTCTAGATGTCCTATAGGAAGAAACAGTCTCTTAGAAAAGAAGTCCCCTAGAGGATCTAACAAAAAAAGTGTCAACTTTTGACTTCTGCAAAGCCCTCTAGAAAAAAAGAGCTCCTGGGCCATCGACGAACAAAAGTGATTTTTGGACCTTTGCAATGTCTTCTGAGATATGAAAGATAATAGATTTATTTTTTTTTTTTAATTTGAGGTCTCTAAGAGAAGATGACCTCTAGAGAGTATTCTTAACAACTAGCATTTTTTGACCTCTGTAAAGCCTTCCAAGTAAATGAGAGCCTTGAGGAGCTTCAGGACTAAAGGTTTCCACGTCTACTCTAAAAAAAAATACATGTAAATCTGCTAAGAAAGGAAGAACTCCAGAAGGACTTCTAAGAGAGAAAACCTCTTGAGGGTCTCATAAAAAAATAATTCCAGAAAAAAGTCGTCTGTTTTTTCGATACCCTGGATGACCCTCTACCCAAACGACTTCTTGTCTATAAAAAGCTAACCTTTACGACAACTTCTATAGGAGGAGAACTTCTTCGTGAGGTCCTTTCACCTTTCAGAGGATTTCTATAAAATTGAGGACCATTGAAGGACTTCTTTACGGGTCCTTCTTACTATAGACAATACCTTCTATGTGTTAATGCAACCACAAATAGAAGACAGGTTCTTTTTGAATATCGTGCTTCAATTTCATTAAATGTCTTACAAACTTCTGATAACAATAATAAATTTGTCTAACACTAATTAAAACCAAAACATCCTTAGAAACAGGACATTTTAGCCATTAAGACAAAGCGAAAAAGAAAACCTTGGGCATACGATTTTATCAATAACAAGAAGAAGAAGAAGAAGAAAAGTATAAACATTTTCTTATTTTTAATAGAAAATAACACAAAACACAGTCACTTAGACAGCACTCTCGGCAAAGGTATCAGCCAGAAAACTGTCAGTGAGAAAGTTAGGCAGACAGTTAGGCAGGCAGTCAGCCAGCCAGTCAGTGGGTGAATAAACACAAAATTTGCTTCTCATCATTGTCACCAGCGTCTTTCGTCAGAATTGTCGTCGTCCTTCTCGTCATCATCGTCGTCACCGACAATTGTTATTATTATTTTTGTGTGTTCGGTGGGTTCTCTCTTCTCCGAATCCTGTCATTTACATTGTCATCTCTTGACCCAAATGTTGTTAAAAGGTGTTAACTTAAGTACGTGAATATAACAACTTTTTGTTGTTGCTAGTGTTGTTGTTTGTGTTTTGTAACACTTTGTAATATGAAAATCCTGTGCGCTGTCCTCTCCCCTCCCAGGGGAGAATTATTTCCATCTCTCCTCCACGTTATAGAGAGTAAGTGAAAAAGTCATAGACAAGACAGAAAAAAGTGGTTTAAGTGTTTACATGCATTTGCTTGTCGTTATCCTTAAAAACAAACGAAGCGTATGCTTGCCATGATGAAGGAAAAAAAAACAAGGAAGTGGAGGGGGGTGGAAAGGACCAAAAAAGTTTCTTAATGTGTGTGTGAGAGTGAGGGGAAGAAATGGATAGACAAACTTATAAGACTTCCCCATCCTTCATAACGCCATGTATCCTTGTAAAGGATAACAGTGGCAAAAGTAGGAAAAATATTAAGATATTTACAGAATTTTTTTTATCGTGTTACCACTCCATGGCCATGTTGGTTGCCCACCCGTTCTCCTTGCAAGGAAAAGGAAAAGCGTTGTTAGGCAGGAAAAAACTTTTTTCGGTTTTCCATTTGTTTTTATATCTTTTTCTTTTTTTTTTTTTTGGAAAAAGGAAAACAATTTCATATTCAAGTCTTCGTTTTTTGCTTTCATATTTTTTCTTCCAGAGAGGTGGGGGGAGGGGTTAGATATGTTGTTTGAATTCAAATCCATCTTTGCTGTTACACTCTTCTTCTTGTAGTAAAGTGACAAATGATGTAGGTATCCATCAGGAAGACGGATGGTGGGATGGATGGATGACTGTCTTGCCATTTCTATTTGGATTTTAAAAATTAACACAAAACGAAAAGAAAAAAACTACTAAAAATTTTACCCATTTTTTTGTTTGACCAAGTGCTATAATGGGCCTGCTGATGATTGATGTGGGACCAATGCACTTAGTAACCAGGCCGAAGGATTATTTTTTGCCATTGTCACAAGATTTCTATTTAGATTTGAAATCAAATGAGTACAAAAAAAACAACTTAATGTATGTGGTCGAATGATTGATATGGGCTATGTAATTCCCCTCAAGTCAAAGGACCTGCAATTTAAATGATGGATCGATCAGGCTCTATTATAACTGAGATTTTGTAAATCTAGTAATGAAGTAGAAGGAGTAAGCAAACCCTAATCTCCATAATTGCCATTATATTCCATGATATGGAGGTCAAAGGACCTTTTTGTGTCGAAGGCATTAATTCTCTTTAGAATTTGCTATTTATATCAGGTAAGGGACTTTAAAGGGAAGTTAGAGGTTATAATAGACCCATCGAAGGTCCCTTTTGGACAGAAGTGAACATAAGAGTTTTTTTAATTTGATTCCAATTTTTTATGGGAGCAATATCTACAAGAATTATGCTATGTCTAATTTAAAAGTCCGGTCCTTTGATGGAATTATAAAAAAAAATGATTCACAGCGAAATAAATAAAAAATAAAAATTTCCACTTTAATTTAATTTTCTAAATGAAAAACTATAGCTTAGCAATAACTTTGTCGTCGTCCTGTTGGTCTGTCAGCAACACCTGTTTTATTTTGCTGTCTCTCCCTTCACCTTCTCTTTGTCCATCAACTGGGGGAGAAGTAAAACAACTTTTACGCATTTGAAAATTTACATTTCTTGTCTTGTTGTCAACTTCTTTTTAAGTGCATTAGTGAGGCATTATATTAGACCAGCAGCTACCCTCCAGCCAAGTTTGTCATGGCAGCAGTTGGTAGGTGCAAAAAAAAAAAAAAAAAACAGCAGTTTTGACAACTAAAAAAACGAGAAATATGCTTGGAAAGGAACAAATTTAGGTAAGCAAAACTGTGGCAAACGCAACTGCTGGAGTTCAGAGTTGGGCATAAATTTTCAAGTTGTTGTTTTGTGGTTTCCACAACGAGGGGAAAACTGGAAGATGACAAATGGAAGTTTTCCAAAAGGGCGAAGGGGGAAATTAATAAGGGACAGCAGAAAATGGAAGATAAGTTTTAAGGTATAGTTTCTATTTAAAAATAAGGAACATTTATTAAATTTTAAGTCGAAGGACCATTTTTAAGGAAATATTTAAGGATTATTTCAAAAGGCAAAATGATAGACAAAATAATGTTTTATCCTCTTGTGTAAAATTATTTAACAAAATAAAAAAATGAAATCCATGCGTATACGTTCTGATATTAATCATACGCTCCCTGGCCTTTCTGTTCATATTTTTAAATTTTGGATTTTAATTAATTAAAAATTGAAATAGTTATTAGGTTCTCTTAAAAACGACGTATACTAACTGACGTTAGTCATACGCCTACATATCCTGTCTCTTTTATATTTTCTTTAATTATGGTCCTTCTATTTCAATCCTGAGACTGTGATTTTACGCGTAGCAATTGTGTGTATACGATTTTTTGTCTTAAATTGTTATTGTTCTACTTCAATAAAAAGCTTCGATTTTAAGATTTGGAAAAAGAGACTGTGACTTTGTGTTATAAACATGTCCATTGTAACCTGTGGTGAGGTGGCGCCCAAGTAGGCAAGCAGTTTACTTTTGAAGCCGTGATTATTAGTATCCGATTTGGTCCAAACTTGGTATACCGAAATATTATTACAAAATTTTAATCGAGTTCGGAGATGGACAATATCGGTCCACTCCTTCTGGTTTCCTCTCCCACAAAAGGTCGAAATTTAAAAAAAAAAAACTTAGATGACAAATGAAAGTTTTTGAAAAGGGCTCTACCCCCAAAAAAAGGAGAGCGGATAATGACAAACAAGGTGTTGGGGATTCCAAAAATAAATAGATTCATTTATTATTTTCGATCGGAGGACCCCTTCTATAAACAAGTAAAAAAGCTGTAAGTTCGGCCGGGCCGAACTTTCAATACCCTCCACTATTTGGAACGTATTTGGCAATTCTCAAAAACAATTAAATCCGTTAAAATCTTAACAATACCGAATGTAGCTGTCATATTAGGGTCTATTCGTTGGCATGAACCTACATAAGTAACATTTGTCATATACCATTACAATATTCAAATGCGAATATGGGGGCTATATGAAGACGTGGACCTGCACAGAAAATTTTCTGTCTTAGGCTGTAGTATCCATTACGAACTTCAAATGCCAAATTTGAAACAATTCCGGTGAAAAATGTCGCTAAAATCATCAAAATACCGAATATCGGGAGGTACCGTTATATGGGGGGCTATACGAAGACTTGGACCTGCGCAGAAAATTTTCTGTCTTAGGCTGTCCTAACAAATTAGGCTGTTTGGAACAATTCCGGTGAATAATGTCGCTATAATATACCCTCCATACTATGGTGGAGGGTATAAAAATATTTGAAGGATCATATCAAAGGACAAAAACAATTTACACATTTCTGTCGAATTTCTGGGAGATTCCTTAAAGGAACATATCTTCATATTTTTCACAAATTCCTTCGAAATACCCTGAGAACTGCGATTTCTCTTAAAATATGTTACAAAAGTAGTTTTTTATAATCTGACAACTGAAAAGCAAGCAAACCCGTTCATCTAAAAGAAATTAATGAAATTGTCAAAAAAGGCTGCTACATCCTTTGGTCTCTTTCAAAAAAAAAAAAAAAAAAACTATCAAAGGCAAGGGGGAAGAAAAACATTTCACAATACAATTTTCGGGGTTTTATTTTCATTTCGCCTTTATGTCGTCGTCGTCGTCTCACAACTGTCAAAGACAAAACAAAAGATTTCAAACGAAACGATATAAACGGGGCATCACCTGCAGGTGTCAAATGATATAAAATTTCAAACAAAAGGTGGCATACACAAGGCAACGAATTTCCCACATATCTCACAAATGGAGAGGGGGTGCTGGGGCCAAAGGCAAATATTTAGCTATGCTCAATTTTAAATTAAATAGAAATAAAAAAGAATTCATTGTCTGTCTGCCTACCAACCACCCAAAATGCCTGTGGCTTTAAAGGCAGGCATGTCGGCCGAAAGAGAGAGAGACAATAGAAGACCACAAAAACTAATTAATTTAAATTAAATTAAATTCTTAAAGCAAAATACTAATTTACAAAGAAAATTGCCCAATGGCCTCAGGGAAATAAAGGAAACACAAAACTATTTGAAATATTTTACACAGACAAAAAATAAATTAATTAAGAGAATTTGAAAATTTATTTTAAGTTTCAAGATTTATGGGATTTAAAATAACCGAGCGATCAAAAGTTCATAGGTTAATTGCTTGTTTTGTTTCCATTTTTTTTTTGCCTTTTAAATACACATGTTTTACAAAATGTTTCCAAATAAACTATCATCGTTTGTTTGTCTGCCTCCTGCTATAGCCTCCATGTCTAATGAAAAACGGGCAATTTGCCAATGGAAACGCAGGTCGTTTTCCATTTCGTCGAGTATTTTTTGCTTTTTTTTCTGCTTTCAATAAATGCTTTTTATAGTACATTAAAATTACATCGATGTGGGTGGAATTGTCTTGTTGTACATGCAAATATTGCCATGAATTCTAAATGCAAATCGATTGATTTCACAAAAAAAGAAGAAAAAAAATATACGATTCGTAGCCAGGTGATTGCTGATTGCATGCAAAACAAGAAAAGAGAAATAACACGCGTGTCCTTTTTTAAAGTATTCTATTAAAAATAGATTTTTATATATATGTATTATATGCAAAAGAAGGTCGAACGACCAAACAAATAGAAGAAGAAAAATAAAAAGCGAACTAGGTGTATGACTAATTCCAATACGTATAGACATGGCTTAAAACATAATTTTGGATGAGGCCGATCTTATTTTTTCCTCACTAGTACAGTTTGTAATCCAAAAACCTAAAGAGAACTTCAATTCCTATAATCGAAGCCACTTTATAAGTAGGAGTATGACTAATGTCGGTACGTATACGACTGAAATTAGAATTGAGGGCGATCTTATTAATAGTTATCAGTCTAATTTGTGATTCGAAAAAAAAAATAATTCCTATAATCGAAGCCACTGTAATAAAGTGGCAAAAGAAGGTCGAAGAAGAAAAAAAAAAATGAAGTGGGCGTATGACTAATGCCAGTAAGTATACGCATGGCTTAAAATATAATTTTGGAATGTGGGCCGATCTTATGTTTTTTCTCACTAGTACAGTTTGTAGTCCAAAAACACAAAGAGAACTTCAATTCCTACAATCGAAACCGCTGTAGAAGTAGGCGTATGACTAATGTCGTTACGTATACGACTGAAATTAGGATTGGGAGCGATCTTATTATTTGTTACCGTGATTCGAAAAAATATATATATTCAATTCCTATAATCGAAGCCACTGTAATAAAGTCGAAACTTAAAAAAAGAAACAAGGACAGGAAGTATTGGAGGCAATATTCAATGTTATATCTAAATAAATTCAAATAAAAACCAGTTAGAACTGTCACAAGTGCAAAAGGACACTTAGGCGTATAAATACTATCAGCACCTGTTCACACAACTTCGTAATTGTACTGAAGGGTCGAGAGACCTGTAAAAAAATTTAACAAAGGCCAAATATTAAAAGAAACAGGAAAAATAAAAACCAGTTGGCGTATGACTAATGTCAATGCTTATACGCCAAGCTTCCCGAGGGAGAAAGTGTGTATTTTAAATTGAATTAGGCCTTAAAAGGCTATTTTTTGTTACCGTAACAAAGTATCAGTTTGTCATATAAAGGTTAAGATGAAAAAAAAAAAAAAAAAAACTGCAACCAAATGTAGACTTCTGTCATTTGTAAGCCACTCGTCCGACAGCTGCTAAAATTATTCCAGTGACAGCTCATTATATTATTTATAAGCGTACGAAAGTATATGGGTGAGAATTTTCCAGAAAAAAAGTTATTCGTGGTGGAATTCAAGCGTGATAGTGTGATTTCTTTATATTTGCACCACAAGTGGCGATCGTTAGAGCACCGCAGCATTTAAATGTGAATAAATCTTTTGTGTCTCGTACCATCGTTTGTGGCCGTGAAACTGGTAGCGTACCCCGACGTCAAGGAAGTGGACGGAAGAAAGCAGCAACATCAGTAAAAAATGGTTCGAAAAGTAAAGAAGCGATTTGATCGAAATCCGCGTCTCAGTGGCCGAAAAATGGCTCGTGAGCTGAACATATCGCAATATTCGATTCGGCAAATATTAAAAAATGAGCTCGGGGTAAGGCCATTGAAATTCAAAAAAGTGCAAAAACTTACAGAAGAAAATAGACTCAAGAGAGCTAAAGAGTTACTTCGCTTGGCCCAATGTGGTGAACTGCCGAATTTGGTTTGGTGGTCTCCGATGAGAAAACTATCGTTGTCCAGCAGTTTGTAAACAAACAAAATAATCCGCTCGAGTTTACTTGCCAAAAAGGTCAGCTGAAAATGTGCACCTTCGGTTGGCCACCAGAACTCAAGCCACAAGCAGGCCATGGTGATGGTGTGGGCCGCCATAACAGCCGATGGTCGCTCTCCGCTCATATTAAACGACCGTGGCATCAGAATAAATGCGGAATATTATCGCGAAAATATTCTGGAGGGTGCATTAAAGCCTTGGGGACGCAAACATTTTGGCAGTAGACCTTGGACATTCTAACAAGACTCAGGACGTGCCACCCAAGAATGGTTACAAAATGAGGTTCCTCGCTTCATTTCCAGCGCACAATGGCCACCAAAATCTCCAGATACCAATCCGTAGGACTATTGTGCCTGAAGTATTTTGGAATGCAAGGTTGGCACTAATAAAAGTCGATCACCTCAAGCAAACGCTTCGCCGGGAATGGGCCAAAATACTGCAGAGCAACATTCGGGCAGCATGTGACGATTTCATTGGCCGTCAGAAGGCCATAATTCGTGCCAATGGTGACCAATTCGAACAGATCTAAACTTATTCTAAAATTTGATGCTATTTCCTACACTTTTTGCTTTCATTCAATAAAATTGAAAAAAAAAAAAAAAATGTAAAAATTATGGCATTTGACTTTGTTGCAGTTTTTCTTTATCTCACCCTGTATATCCTTTTACAACAAGACTTCCGAACTACAATTCTAAAATTAAATACAATTATTTTTATCATGTGAAAATTAGTTTTTGTTATCTTTGGTAATTTCCCGAGGCCATGGTTTTATGGTGGAAATTATTTTAGGAAAAAATCTCCTCCCCTTCCTGCGGAAAAAAGTCGCATCATCAATTGCCACAATGGAAGTGGAAACTTTGGCTCGTTGCGGCTGGCCACAAAGTTCTAAGGAACTTCTCTGTGTGTTCGTTCGAGTGTTCGGTTTGAAACCACACAAAACTTTAGTATTCATTTCCGCTTCCGGTAATATAATTTAATCTGCAAACTCATAGGCTGACGCCGCCGTTTGCCTATTCGCATTCTAAGAATATCCTGGCCGCCGAGCGTCAGTTTGCAAAACGTATATCCTGAATCATTAATTGTAATTTTGTAGTTTGGCCTCAATATTTGTAGCGTACAGCGCGTAGACAAAATGTTTGAATGGCTAGGGAAAGAGGAAGTTAGCAGAGGTTAGGGTGGGTATGGTCTGGTATGGTCATGGCTCCAGGCTCTAGAGCAAATCAAATATGAAAAGAAGTTCCATTTTTTGTTGGCCTGGCATTTTTTCTAGTAGTAAAAGTATGGCAAAGAAACAATAACCCCAAGCTAAAATTGATAACTTCAAAGGCAAGGAAAGGAGCAGGGGCTATTGCTGCCAGCCAGAAAGAGAAAACAGGATTCCATTATCAACTCCAACTTGGCCACAATTACATGGCTTATGTTTAAATTGTTGCGGATTTGCTATTTTCAATTGGGGTTCAATGACTCCATTGCCGCTGCTGCTCCCCTCGACCAAAACCAATTCGCATGCAAGACGAACGATTACCACATCAGTTGGTGCGACGTTATGGCCAAACCACCAGCAGTATTTTTTATTTATTTTTTCCATTTGGAAACAAAAATTTCATACCAGCAATGAATGGAAAAAAATGTTTTAATTTCAATTCCCATATTTGTTGGGGTTTTGCTGTTGCACTATGGCTGGCAAGGCAAACGAAAATCAACGGCCTAATGGAGGTATCAACGGCGAAATTGAAACAACAAACAAGTTAGAAAGTGTAGAGTGGCTTGAAGCAGCAGCAACAACCACAACAAAAATGTATTATTTTGTAAGCCTGTTAAACCACTTTGCCTCACATCACCACTTAACTTGGCTTAGGCCAGCCAGCCAGCCAGCTATTTCATGGTGGTCGTGTGTGTGGAGTGTGTGCCAGGTGATCCAGCTACAAAATCAGGAACACCAAATCGAAGTCAGCTATTCATTTAGGTATTGGAAACATAAAAAGGTGGAAAATCAAAACACGCACTCCGAAATGAAGAAAACCAATTCACGAATAAGGAAAAGTTGCCGATTTTCCATTGACGGACCACATATCACCATAGCGCATATGGCTCGCAACTTTTGTCTTCGATTGGCTAATAAATCAGGTTGTAATGTTGTAACAAATGCTATGCCATCCCCCAGGCCTTGCCACACTTCGCCATGCAACTCCTCTCTCTTTAACAATTTGTGGAGACAATGTATGTTTTCCCGGTTTCATAAAATGTAGACAATTTTGCAAATTTCCCAGGAAAAACGAAATATGGCTCCAGGAAAACTCAAATGCATAGGAAACTGAAAGTGGGAATTTGCTTGGCCAATATCGTAAATAAGTGGTAATGAGAGACTGGAATAACGCTTCCTTGACTAAGTAACTTCATATGAAGCTTGTGAATTCGATTTTAGTTAGGGATTTATATGAAAAGGGGGTCTTCCATTATTTAGCAAAATGAAAAAAACGCGGAATGGAACTCTTATGCACCAATGCTCTTTTCTGCTAAAAATTTTATATAGGATTTTGTAAATTTCAGAATTTCTTCAAAGCATCGAGGCCACATGAAAGCCTTCATGCGTAAAATTCTGATCAGAGCGTGTAAGTAACAGGAGCTCAATTTTATAAAAATATTATTTGAACCTTATTTTCTTTAGACTTTTTTTCATTTGACTTCTCTCTTTTTATTTAATAGGACAAGAAGGATATGAGTTATTCCCCAGGAATCTGGGTCCCATTTGAACCCCTGTTGGTATCCTCCCCCTACTTAATGTCCTAATGAATCTTCGTTTTTTCAAGATTTCGATGGCAAATTGTAAACCCTTCGTTAGACATTTGTTTTCCCAATATGTGGAGAATGGCGTATGACTAACGTCAGTGCTTATACGCCACATACAAAATAGTTTGAGGTGATCGACATTTTGGTATTTTTTAGTGCCAACCTTGCTTTCCAAAATACTCCAGATACAATAGTCAAGCGGATTGGTATCCGGAGAGTTCTGGTGGCCAACCGAAGGTGCACATTTCCAGCTGACCTCTTTGGCAAGTAAACACGAGCGGATCATTTTGTTTTTTTTAAACTGCAGTACAACGAATGTTTTCTCGTCGGAGAAAACCAAATTCGGTAGTAGTTCACCACTTTCGGCCAAGCGAAGCAACTCTTTAGCTCTTTTGAGATCATTTTCTTTCTGTTGAGGTGTAAGTTGGTGCTCTTTTCGGAATTTCAATGGCTTTACCCCGAGCTCAATTTTCAATATTTGCCCAATGGAATATTGCGATACGTTCAGCTCACGAGCCATTTTTCGGCCACTGCGTCGTGGGTTCCGATCCAGTCGTTTCTTTACTTTTCGAGAAAAATCGGATTATCCTTTCTCTTTCTGTGCGTTAAAAAATATTTTCTTTGAAAATTTCGACCTTTTGTGGGGGAGTTACCCTCCATAGCCATGTGGCTGAAGGTATAAAAATCCTCAACAGCCTCAGAGGTGTCCTAAGGTGTCTTTTATAGAAAAAAAAAAAAAAAAAAAAAAAAAAATACCCAGTCCAATGAGAAGCCATATTTTTATTGGATAAATTACTTAAGAAAAATGTTAAAGGTTTTTTCTGTTTAAAAGAAAATTGCTCGGTCCACTAGGGACACATTTTATATAGGCAAAAAATAAGTAGTGGCCTAAGCAGGCCTTATTGTACTGAAATTTTCATCACCGCCCCGATGATTAATCATATATTTTTTTAAATTTATTTTCATAAACAAAAAAACATTTTTTTGTTGTCTAAAAATACTTTTCAAAAATCCAAGTCCATTGTCATCTTTGTCTAAGTCGCCAGCGGCGGCGGCAGCCGTAGCAACTTTGCTTTTGGATATTATTTTCATAATCTTATGATTTGTTGTGACATTTACAATGACAACCAGTCATCACATTTAATCTCTCGCCAGCCGCCGGGCCAGAAATACCTTCCGGTCCCTCTCCCCCTACTCGCACCTCCGACAAAGACGTATGAGATTTGGTTATTTTTATTTTGTTTTTATTTTCTTAATATTTAATAAACTATAAATTTTACTCATCAAAGATGTTGCAGACAATTTGTGGTTTGCACAAAAGTCGAGTGAGTGCAGATTTTACGTTTTTATGGGTAGGTTTCGGATGATTTGGCCGATGGGATGAGTGGGGAGATCCCACCGCTGATGAACACATGTGGCTAAATTTTTATCAAATGAGCTGTCACTTTAAAGAAAATTTCATTCATTATGGGATTTTGGTTGGGTTTCTTCTTCATTCGATGAGTGAGGGAGAGAAAAATCTTATGTGTGGGAGATGGTAGAGAGAGGAAATTTATTTGTTTTTGTTTTGAAAAAACGGAATGTTTACAAATAATTTATTTTATTGCAAAGAATGTCACTTCTAAAGGCAAGGTTTCGATACGACCATAAATCATTTGTGGTGGACATGAATGGAGTATGGGTGGCGTATGAAGAATGTCAACACTTATACGTATCCTTTAAAACTTAATTTTTTGAGCTCTGGAGATCAGTATCTTTTATGCCCTCCTACTAGTATGGAGGGTATATTAGGTTTGTAATTCTGTTTCTAGCATCTAGAAACATACATACATATAATATAATATTGATCAGCATTAAATTATATGTCGATTTAGCGATGTGCGTCCGTCTGTGGAATGTATATTATGTCTGCAGGACTTTTAATATTGAAAATGGGCCATGTACGCTCCCTTTTTTCGGTATTTTGGTGATTTAAGCTACATTATTCACCGGATTTGTTTCAAATTTGTAATTTGAAGTTCGTAATGGATGCTACAGCCTATGACACAAAATTGTCTGTGCAGCTCCATGTCTTCATATAGCCCACATATTCGGAATTTTCATGATTTTAGCTACATTATTCAACGAATTTTTCATTCAAGTTTCGCATTTTAATATTATAATGGTTTATGACAAAAGTTGCCTATGCAGGTCCACGTCGTCGTATAGACGATTTTATTATAATTTTAATATAATTTTATTTATATATAATTTTAATATAATTTTAAACGGATTTTTTATTTTTTTTTTTTGAAAATTTCCAAAATCGTTTCAAATGGTGGATGGTATTGAAAGATCGGCTCGGCCGAACTTACTGCTTTTTTACTTGTTTCTTAAAGAAACATAAACTTTTCAGAGCATGAAAACAAAAAAAAAATCTAAAAAAAATTTCGTCAGTAAATATAGGGAAATTACTTCAACACTTTTTCCTCCGTTTCAGATAGTGTACTTCTTTGTGAAACAAGATATGCATGAACATTTTTTTAATGGGAATTCTAAAAAAAATAATCTCCTAAATAAACAAAACATTCACTTAAAAGAGGTGGTGTATGATTAACATCAACACTTATACGACCTGAGTATATTCAATAAACAGTTTTTAATACCCGAAGAGAGCCCTTTTCTGGAGCATATAATTTCTCTGTTATCGAAGAGTGTGAGAGAGATAGAGAGAGGAATGGTCATCAAATCTCAGATCACTCTTCGATTGCCTCCTTTACCAAAAATTTTCGTTCTATTTTCTTCAATGAAATGTCTCGCCAGTAACTGGGGAATGGCTTTCTATAGAAAAGTCTACTTAGTGGTCTGAGGAGATCTTCCTTTTGAAAATAGTAGCTACTGTTATTTCTTAAAGAATTTTTTGTATTTGGATTTTTTTAGAAAAAAAGTCCCGTCATGAGATCTGAGGACTTTTGCATAGAAAAAATTGTCTGATGCATTACTTTCTAAACGTCTCCTCAGGGACCTGTGCATTTCTTTTTTTTCTAAAGAAAAAAATCCTCGCTGTCCGTGGAATTTTTTCCAAAATCTCGACTGGTTCTAAGGATTTTTTCCATTCCAGAAAATCTATCAAAAATCTCAAATTTTTTAATTAAATATTTTCCTAAACACATAATTTTCCCCAAATGTAATTTCCCCCTCCCCATCATTTTCCAAACAGCCTTAACATTTACCTTCACATTGCAAATAGATTTGCCAAGTATAAGCCGCATAAAAGCTATTTTTCTAGACAGTTATCGGTTATTAAACAAAATATGAAATCCAACACCCCGCCGGCACCTCCACACGATCCAATGATGCGCACACACACCCGATTAATAAAACAACACCTTGAATTTGAAAAACATTTTTAATTAAAATATCAACATATGCTTTTAATCAGCTCACAATTCAGACACAATGTTACGCATCCGAACGCCAAACAGCTAAGCAGGCAGTCAGCCGGTTTTGCTGCTAGCCACAAAGTGACATTGACCTTTGTTGAGAATCAAAAACAGAAAAAAATATTTTTGGGGGAAATTTATGAAGATATTGAAACTACTACAGCGGTGGGGGTCTAATAAACAAATTGAATGAAATGAAAATTTCTTCAACAAATTCTAATCAGCTCTGGCAAGGCAATGAAGCAGGCAGAATCATCCGCCTGCGATATTGGCAATTTTGTTGCAGTAAAAACCGGCCGTTAAAGGCGGCTATTTTTGTTATTAAAAAAAATACAGTGAATTTTTTGTTCGCCTAGAAATTTTAAATTAAAATAGTTTCATATTTTTGCAAGGTTTACTTTTTCACTTTCACTACCTCCTCTTCCTCCCACCCTCACTGTTTTAATTTACATAATGTCCATGTGTAAAATGGAATTTATGAATCGATTGAAATTATGATGTTCGTGATGGGAGGAGACTATAAATAAAGAAAATAAAAAAAAATCGAAAGGAAATTAAAAACAAATTTTTTGATGGAATGCATACGCCATCCAATAGCCTAGTGAATTAATGTGACATTTGCGAGATGAGTGACTCAATAATTTTTCAACATTTGAGGAATCTTTTTGATGCCTGTGATTCGTCGAGTTGCTAATTTAAATTGAAATGCAATTCATTTGAAATATTTTTCAAAATTTAAATTTTGATTAAATCATAAATATGAAGCAAAGGAGCGTATGAGTGATGTCAACACTCATACGCTAACAAGAATACCAATATCTAAAGAAGAAAAATTCGTAGGAAAACTCAGGCTCAAGTTTTTTCTATAGAAAAAATTCGTAGGTTCACTGGTCCAAATTTTTTCTATAGAAAAAAAATTGTGAGACCTCTGGTCCAAGTTTTTTCTATAGAAAAAAATTCGCGAGGACCTCAGGTCCAAGTTTTTTCTATAGAAAAAAATTCGCGAGGACCTCAGGTCCAAGTTTTTTCTATAGAAAAAAATTCGCGAGGACCTCAGGTCCAAGTTTTTCTATAGAAAAAAATTCGCGAGGACCTCAGGTCCAAGTTTTTTCTATAGAAAAAAATTCGCGAGGACCTCAGGTCCAAGTTTTTTCTATAGAAAAAAATTCGCGAGGACCTCAGGTCCAAGTTTTTTCTATAGAAAAAAATTCGCGAGGACCTCAGGTCCAAGTTTTTTCTATAGAAAAAAATTCGCGAGGACCTCAGGTCCAAGTTTTTTCTATAGAAAAAAATTCGCGAGGACCTCAGGTCCAAGTTTTTTCTATAGAAAAAAATTCGCGAGGACCTCAGGTCCAAGTTTTTTCTATAGAAAAAAATTCGCGAGGACCTCAGGTCAAAGTTTTTTCTATAGAAAAAAATTCGCGAGGACCTCAGGTCAAAGTTTTTTCTATAGAAAAAAATTCGCGATGACCTCAGGTCCAAGTTTTTTCTATAGAAAAAAATTCGCGAGGAGCTCAGGTCCAAGTTTTTTCTATAGAAAAAATTCGTGCGACCTCTGGTCCAAGTTTTTTCTATAGAAAAAAATTCGTGCGACCTCTGGTCCAAGTTTTTTAACATTTTTTAAAAAATTTCAAATTTTTTCAATTCCTAATAAATTCCAATATATGCATTAAAAATCCATATTCGTTAAATGTCCTCTCCAAATTTGTCACAAGTACTTTTCCTCTCCCAATTTAAAAGGCATTTAAATATTTGACTCACATACAAGACATTGTGACTGGGAATTTTCGCTGGCCGGCATGGCTGGTCTTCTCCTAGGCTATGTATCTACATACAAACTCATATATATGTACAGTACACAACATGGCTGGCTACACTTAGTCATCTATTGATGGCTCATTTGAACGGAGGCGACTATTTTTAGATCAATTAAAGTCAAATGTGAAAAACCAAAGAACGCGGTGGCAATTTGCGCTTTCTGCAAAAACATGTTGGACCATTTGGTGTCTGCTTCGCAGGTTGTACGGAAAGAAGGAGGAGGACCAGAGGCTGGAGGGTTAAATGTTGTACAATTTTTATCCTGGCCACCTATCAACACATTCGTGATTTGCTTTTCCAAGAGCGCCAACAGCCCAGAGTTTATGTCTGACCAGCCAGCGAGCCAAGCAGTCGACCAGCCAACCCATGTTTCCACATGAATACCTTCAACAGCAAATTATTTGACAACAAATTATTTGACAACACGGTCAGATGTTTGTGTGTTCGTATTTATTATTATTTGTTATTAATAAAGAATAGAGACAAAATGAGTATGTGTTTTAAGTGCCTAAGAGGGAGGGGTGGGAAAATTGAGGGTAGGAAATAGATTTTGAGGAGGAGATTTAAAAACTGAATATTTTTCAATATTCGAAACTGAAAATTAATAATTCCAAAAGATTATGGCCTGGATGGTTTACAGAGATTGTGTGTAGAAAATATGTCTTAAAAATTTGAAGTTGAGAGATAGGGGAACATTGCCAAGGAGTTTATAAAAATGTACTGAATACGTATGACTAATATTCATAAAATCCGAAATAAGCATCTCACCACTGGGGCGTATGATCAATAGCCTTAAAATAATACGTATTATCATAATTTGTGTTATTGTTAGGCCTCACAACAAAAATTGAAATTATTTTGACCCACTGTCTCTCTAGGAGTATTGCTTACGAAAACCATCATCCTCCCAATATTAATTTTCATCATTTGAATATTCATTTTTTGTTTCTCCTAAGCCATGAAGAAACTGTTCTCTGCCATTTACACTTGACGCACTCAATTAATTAATTAACGGCTGCATGTGTGTGTGTGTGTTTGTTCAGCACTACTACTTGGGTGTTGATATTCCCGCTTGGCTGATTGCACTTTGGTGTGCAATTATATCTGGCAAATAATTTCTTTCAAATGCAACGCAGCAAAAAAAAAAAATGAAACGAAACGAATACAGCCAGGCATTGTAGCGCATAGGTGGTGGTTCACACCTTGCATATGACAGCTGAGTATGAATTTTTAATTAATCATGAATTTCCTGCCTCTTCGATGCTCACTCACTCCTCTCTCTCACTCTCTATCATTTTCTATTGCCCGTTCTATATTTTTTTGTTGTGATTGAAGGATATGCCTGGCTGAATGCACAGCAAAAATGAAAAGCAAATCATTCCACTTCAATATGTAAACCGTGTGCTGGGCAATTGCTTTGGATTTGCCGAAAAAATTAAAAATTTATTTGAATAGAAAATCGGAAAAAATCCTTTTTGATTTCTTTTGTAAACGAGCATTGAATGAGTATGGGTAATATTGATTTATATTTTCTCTTTTTCGAATATAATTCAAACTCCTTTAAATTGTTTGGGAATAGAGCGTATGATTTATAGCAATACTCATACGCAGGTATGAACAACTTAACAAAGGCCAGTGCATATCTACGAATGAGTATTAGCATAGCTTACACGCTCTGCATCTATACAAGCTATGAGATGTGTAATGAGGTATTTTTTACAGAAAAAAATTTAACTCAGGGCACGCAAAGAAGATAACAATTAATATTGATTTAATATCCGACAATCTTTTTTATAAGAAATCTCCATATTTTTTAACATGGACCTGATGTCTTGATCAAATTTTATTAGTTGTCAAAAAAACCGTAAATATTCTTACAAAAATTCTCTTTAATAGGATGTTTCACTTTATCCCCTTGCGTATAAGTGTTGACAGTAATCATACGACCCCCTGTCCAAAAAAAAGTAATAAATCAATTGTCTAAAGCCAATAAAGTCTCTTATCGGCATTTCAACCTCCACTTAGCCATAAAGAATTAGCCAAAGCTAGAAATATGTCCTCTTTGTATGAAATTTTGAAATAATTATTTAATATTTAATCGCAATTAAAAGAATTAGAAATTTTCTGATAAATTTTAAGAAATTCTGGGAACTTTTTTTCATGGAAAAACTTGGACCAGACAGCCTGGGAACTTTTTCTACAAAAAAAAAAAGAAATTTTTCCTACAAAAAGATCTTGGTTCCGGCAAATCTTGTTTCTATAAAAAATTGCTTTTTTTTGATAAAAATGAACTAGTTTTCTTGTGGAACACAAAATAGTGTTTGCCTAAAAAATGTTTAGGCATTTTCAAGGAGCTATTTCACCTTATACCCTTGCGTATAAGTGTTGACAGTAATCATACGACCCCTTGTTCAAACAAATAATAATACATAAATTGTTTAAATCCAATAAAGTCTCTTATCGACATTTCAATCTCCTCTTAGCCATAAAGATTTTGCCAATGCTAGAAATGTGTCCTCTTTGTATGGCAATTTCAAATAATTTCCATGAAAATTATGTAGCATTTGAAATGGGGTTTCGTGGGGGGTTTAGCTTCTTTTTGGAGAATAAAAACAAAGCCCTTTTTATGACCCAATCATTTTCAGGCTTATCTCGAAAAAGCCATTGATTAATCACCCTTTTAATATTAATTTTATATAATTTCGGTTTTTTTTCTTTCTCGCGATGGAAAGGAAATTGAAACTGACATTATTTGGAAAAAATATTTTTTGTTCATTTTCCATGAACGAAAATTTAAAATGACACTCGTTTAGGGTCTGCTTAAAGAAAATGGCAAAAAAGAATCGTTCTTTTTTGGAAATTTTTTTCTTTCTCTTGTGTAGCCAAGGCATTAAGGCCTTCAAAAGCAGTAGCAGCAATGTGACAACAATGGCCATCATTATAAGACAGTATTATGTCCTTTCAATAGCATTGCACAACACCAGTCGTCATTCATGTTCACACAGCTGTTGCCAAAAAATTGTTGCCATAAACTCCAATATATAAAAATGAGGACCTCCCCAAAAAAGCAACAGCAACAACAATAAAAGGAAGCTCTTTAAGGGAGGAAATGAAATGGAAAAAATGTGAAAGCTGTAATTCCTTAAGATGCATCATGTGTTGGCTGGCTGGGTGGCTGCAGCTGAGCTGCCTGCCTTTACATCATTCTGCAACTCAACAAATTGCAATAAAGTAAAAGACAAATCCTTCTTTCTCCTCCTCTCCTCACTCTCTCACTCTTTCCTAACGATTTCCCAAAAGAGCTGTAAAGCTGGGCAAATGATGGAGAAGAATACCAAGGAAACAATGGCAAGAAACTTCAATACCAAAATTTATTAATAATCATTTGGAAAAACACCCCATGCTCACACACACAAACACATAAAAAAGGACAATAGCAAGGAACATGGTTATTGTTGTTGGCATGCTCATACTTTTCTATGGATATTCATTTAATATCCTGCTCCACCATTCATTGTTTAATAATAATAATAATGGTTGCACGATATGTGAACAACACGCTCCCCGATGCCGATGCTTACCATCCATCGCCACATCTATTGCAGATTTCAATTTTCTGTGTGAGTGTGTGTCGTAAATATTTACACATGACTGGGATTTACCCGTCTATAGAAAAAAATTCGCCAGGACCTCAGATCCCATTTTTTTCGCCAGGACCTCAGGTCCCATTTTTTTCTATAGAAAAAAATTCGCCAGGAGAAATTCTATAGAAAAAATTCGCCAGGACCTGGGGTCCAAGTTTTTTCTAAAGAAAAAAATTCGCCAGGACCTGTGGTCTAAGTTTTTTCTAAAGAAAAAAAATCATGGGACCTCAGGTCCCATTTTTTCTATAGAAAAAATTCACAGGATTTTAGGTCTCCCTTGGATTTATTTTTTGCTTTCTTTTCTTAAATTGTTGTCCATTTCTAATGGTTTTTTTTTTGTTCTCTCTCTCAATTGGTCAAATGAAATCCTTCTGGCCAAAAGTTGCAGAAAAGTGGTTGATGTGGAAAAATATTTTCTTAGGTCATAAAAAGAAAAACAATGAAGAAATAAAAAGAATTTCTTTCTGTTAAACAATTCGACCACCTAAACCATTCAAAGTTTTCTTCCCACAAAAATAAATGTCAAAGTTTTTTCCCCCGGTATTTTCTTCTTTCCCTCAATTCCCGAGAGAGAAAACTGCTGTAAAAACCCCAAAAGATTATCAAAGTATTTCGAAAAGAAATAATTGAAAATTGCATACGAGAAGATTATCTGGCAAATGTTGGCCGGGGAAGAAAACTAACTAACAATTGCCACAAAGCGATGTGGAAAAGTTCGAACAAAGGAAATAGGAAAGAATTCGGGATTTGAAGTTTAGCCATAATTAGGGAAAAACTACATGGGAATGTGGGAGAATGAGGGGTGGTTGGAAACTTCCAGAGTCAAACAAAGTTCCAAGGGGCGTATGAGTTTTTTTATTTCCTTTGGGAGTTGGAGGGAAAGCGGGCGTATGAGTGTTATTTTTTAATAAAACATTTTTATTTAATAATTTAAGTTAAAATTATTTATAATGCCAGAAAAATGTATATGTTTTTTTTCGAAACCAGCTTGCCTCAATTTAATTAACATAATTAAAATGTGTTTATAATTAATTGCAAACAAAATCAATCAAGTGATTTAAATGCATGAATATGCAAAGGAACACATTTAATTGTGGCGATTTTTATTTGTGAGAATTTTTTTAACAAATTACATTTAAATATCAATAATTAACTTATTTTAAATGACGTTATGAAGGTTCGGAGAAATAAAAAAAAAAAAAAAAAAAAAAAAAGCGTATGATTGATACAAATAGAGACAGTATGGCTAATATATGAAGTATACGCTACGAAACAAATGGTCATTGGTGGCGTATGAGTTGCGTTGTTACGTATACGCCCTCAACAGAAGATCTTTTTTTCTTAAATTTAAAAAAATATATAAAAATCCATTTTTTCCATCTCATCCCTAAGTCTACACCCTATTCTCCCCAACTAAATTTTTATGTAACCATTGTCCACGAATTTTGTACTTTTTTCTCTCTAGAATTCTAAACCCGGATTCTTGCATTTCCTTGGCTAAATTCAACTTTTCACTGGCATTGTTATGTGTTTTAATGCCACAATACAATAGGTAGGCAGTCATACAACAAAAACCATCAACAACAACAACGTCAAGTACCGGAATTAACAGCGAAGGACAATAGCAAACGGATGTAACGAACATTAAGTTATTGCTGGCGGAAAGCATCAATACCAAAGGAGGTATGTGGCAGACAAAAAATTCGCAGGACGACAGGACCATGTTTTTTCTATAGAAAAAAAATCGAGGGACGTCAGGACCAAGTTTTTTCTATAGAAAAAAATTCGAGGGACTTCAGGGCTAAGTTTTTTCTATAGAAAAAATTCGAGGGACGTCAGGACTAAGTTTTTTCTATAGAAAAAAAATTCGAGGGTCCTCAGGACCAAATTTTTTCTATAGAAAAAAATTCGAGGGCCTCAGGACCAAGTTTTTTCTATAGAAAAAAATTCGCCAGGACGTCAGGACCAAGTTTTTTCTATAGAAAATAATTCGCCAGGACGTCAGAACCAAGTTTTTTTTCTATAGAAAAAAATTCGCCAGGACGTCAGGACCAAGTTTTTTTGTATAGAAAAAAATTCGCCAGGACGTCAGGACCAAGTTTTTTTCTATAGAAAAAAATTCGCCAGGACGTCAGGACCAAGTTTTTTTCCATGGAAAAAAATTCGCCAGGACATCAGGACCAAGTTTTTTCCATGGAAAAAAATTCGCCAGGACGTCAGGACCAAGTTTTTTCCATGGAAAAAAATTCGCCAGGACGTCAGGACCAAGTTTTTTCCATGGAAAAAAATTCGCCAGGACGTCAGGACCAAGTTTTTTCCATGGAAAAAAATTCGCCAGGACGTCAGGACCAAGTTTTTTCCATAGAAAAAAATTCGCCAGGACGTCAGGACCAAGTTTTTTCCATAGAAAAAAATTCGCCAGGACGTCAGGACCAAGTTTTTTCTATAGAAAAAAAATCGCCAGGACGTCAGGACCAAGTTTTTTCTATAGAAAAAAATTCGCCAGGACGTCAGGACCAAGTTTTTTCTATAGAAAAAAATTCGCCAGGCATTTGATTTTTTTCTATAGAAAAAAACTTGGTCCTGATGGCCCTCGATTTTTTTCTATAGAAAAAAAATCGAAGGACGTCAGGACCAAGTTTTTTCTATAAAATAATATAAAATATGTTAGAATAAATAAAAATCATACGCCAGAAATAATTAATATTAATTATACGCCCTGAAGAAATTTACTTTATTTTGCCTGTTTTCAGTTTTTTAAAGCTGCTTATTTTTTCTCATCTTCAATAGGCCTTAAAGCCCGTTTCTTTATTGCATCCGAACTCCATTTTGATTCCAGCGGTTAATTCAATTTAAAAATTTAATTGCATTTTCAACGTTTTGCCCTCGGTATCTCCCCTTTGGTGTGTCGATGTATAACACAAACATTTCCTGTTATCCTTTTTATGATACAGTCTTTTTTGTTGCTCTTTTTCCGATGGTCCTGCCTGCCTTCTGTTGTTGTTATTATGGCTTTGGCAAACATCATCAAGAGGAACGAATAACTAAAGCTCATTTTATGGCAAATTAGACATGGCCAAAATTGAATTCTTTATGAATTTCCACAAAAGGACCGGCACCATAAATTGGGAGGGGGAATTCTTTTCATCGTGGCTTGTAAGAGCAGAAATTGTTACTTGAAAACCAAGCCAGCAGGCCGGCCGCCATTAATTTCCCCGAAGACCAACGAACCAAACTTCAATTGACTTGTTCCGAGGTTGGTTGGTTATTTTTTCGCAACAACTATCAAAGAATGAAAATTGTTGTGGCGGAGGAGAAAAAAAAAGGTGATTTTTTTTCTTTGCTGACCACCTTTATAAACAACACCATTAGTGGTGCAGGGGCCAAGGCACGCTTGGCTGGAGTAAAAAAGTAACTAGAAGAGGGAATAAGCAATTCCTGGGCTTATTTAATTTTTTAAGCAATAACTGATATTATTTTGGGATTTTGATGAGAGGGTGAAAGGGGTCTGCTGATTTTTTATTCTCATTTTGAAAACAATTTACAATTTATTGAAAATCCGCATTAAATTTGAAATTTTTGCAACATGATCAGACAAAAGGCCTTTGAGAAGTATGATTGATATTAATTGAGTACTCTGCAGCGTATACTTATTATATAAGTTATACGAACCATCTTTCAAAAACGGGGGGAAAAGGGTTTTTCCATGACAACATTATATTCTAATTATCCCAACGCTTATGAAAATATTACATTTCCATTTTCTCTTTGACTTCTTTTGACAGCATTTTAAAGTCTAACTGACTGACTGACTGGCTGACAGACAACTATTCATTTGAAATTTCCTTTCATTGCTTCACAGAGGCTGCATTCAACAAATGACAGAAACCTGAACGTCAAAACCTAATACGGCTGATTATGTTCTCTCTCTCTAATAGCTTGATTAAAAGAGCTTCAGTGGAAGATGAGCTCGCTCGGCAGTTCATTATTCAAAATTCTTGGGAACTCTTCAGTTAATGGCCTTTTCATATGCAAATGCAAAAGAGACAGACCACATGTCACACAGACTTTAATAATAAGCCAGCGTTTTCCAGCAACTCTTTTTTGTAACAGCTGGCTTTGAGAGGAAGATGAAAAAAAAACGAATGAAAAAACTTGAACACCATTTAATTTATTTAATTAAAATATCTTCATTAGGATGTCTAGTGAAGAGAGCCACACTGGAGAGAGAGAAAGAGAGCACGATAAGTTTGAGGCCAACTATTATTCACTATTATAAATAAAATGAACAGAATGCCAGCCAATCCGACTTAGCTCAGAATGTGTAGCATGAAAAAAGCCATTGCCTGTGGCTAAAAATTAACCAGAAACTAAGTTTTAATTGAATTTATTTTTTGTTTTCCAAACTTAACTTTTTTACGCTTTTTTTTCCTGAAAAAGAAATCAACAGTTGAATTGGGAAGCAGGAGCGAAATTTTTAAATAAATTGAAAGGGGTTTGAAGTTTGGGTATTTTGGTTTCGAATTCTTTCTCTGTAGCAAAAAAAAAAAAAAAAATGTCCCGAAAGTAACTGGTGAATTCTTTGACCAGAGGTCCTGACGATTTTTCTTTTCCACAGCAAAAAACTTGGACCTGAGGTCCTGGGTAATTTTTTTTTTTTTTAGAAAAAAACTTGGTCCTCAAAGGTTCTGGCGAATTTTTTCAATAGAAAAACTGGGGCCTAAGAGTTTCTGGCGGCCTGACGGCCTGTGAATTTTTTTCTATAGAAAAAACTTAGTCCTGACGGCCTGTGAATTTTTTTCTATAGAAAAAACTTAGTCCTGACGGCCTGTGAATTTTTTTCTATAGAAAAAACTTAGTCCTGACGGCCTGTGAATTTTTTTCTATAGAAAAAACTTAGTCCTGACGGCCTGTGAATTTTTTTCTATAGAAAAAACTTAGTCCTGACGGCCTGTGAATTTTTTTCTATAGAAAAAACTTAGTCCTGACGGCCTGTGAATTTTTTTCTATAGAAAAAACTTAGTCCTGACGGCCTGTGAATTTTTTTCTATAGAAAAAACTTTGTCCTGACGGCCTGTGAATTTTTTTCTATAGAAAAAACTTAGTCCTGACGGCCTGCGAATTTTTTTCTATATAAAAAAACTTAGTCCTGACGGCCTGCGAATTTTTTTCTATAGAAAAAACTTGGTCCTGACGGCCTGTAAATTTTTTTCTATAGAAAAAACTTGGTCCTGACGGCCTGTGAATTTTTTTCTATAGAAAAAACTTGGTCCTGACGGCCTGTGAATTTTTTTCTATAGAAAAAAACAGGGACCTGAGAGGAACTGGCGAGTTGTTTTCTATAGAAAAAAAACTGGAACCTGAAGTCCTAGCGATTTTTTTATGAAAAAAAAAACTGACACCTGGGACGTCCTGGTGATTTTTTTCTATAAAAAAGTCCTGGCGATTTTATTTTTTTCAAAGAAAATAACTTAAACTGAGTTCCTAGGATTTTTTTATTAGAAAAAAATCGCAACTGTTATCCTGTGAAATTCTCCAGGAGTTATTACATGTCCTTATTTTTTCCTTTAATTTTCCTTTTCTTTGGACTCAATTAAAGCCTCGCGCTTAAAGTATCTTCCATTTTTCAACAAGTCCTTAAATTGTAGTCCTATTTTGATCGCCTTTAAAGTACTCCTAATTAGACGGTTTTTAGATGACTTCCAATCTCTTGCTCTCTTCTGTAGCCAAATTCAATGCCTCTTTTCCTCCTCACCTCAAAGGACACCAGGAAAACTCCTCGGCTATCATAGTACAGATAGGGAAAAAAGGAAGCCATTACCTTCAACTTCTTATCATTAACATTTTAACAAGACAATTTGCCAGGTTTCTTCTCTCTCCACCTCCTCTCCACCGGAATTTTTTTGATAAGGAATGGTCTGAGTGAAAATTTCAAATTGCCGAGTAGCAGTAGCAGGCCTTGATGCCTTGTTAAAGTTTTATTACTTTATTATTATGCAATGGAACTTCGTTTTTTGGCCAGTCACCAATGACACCGTCGCCATTTACTTTTCAGCAGCTAGCCATGGCGGCTCGATGATACCTTTAGAAGTACGAGGCCAAAAAAAAAAAAAAACAGCAGATGTTACTGCAATTGGTTGTCGCTTGGGCTGAGCTGGGCTAGATGGTGAGATGGCTGCTCTGGTGACACCTTGTATGGGAGAATGGGCAGGAGGGGTCAAAAAGTAAACAAACTACAAAACTTTGAAGTAAGCACTTAAAAAGTCATTTTAGTCTTCGAAGAGCGGCAGCAGCATCATTTCATCCTTCCAACCATCCAACCAACCATTAAGCCAAGCCATTTTCAGGCCAAGAGATTCACGCTGACGATCTCCGAAAAACAAAGTTAAGTCAGTCATTGGCTGGTCTAGTTGTCTCCATTTCCATCTTTCGCCGAAATGGATATTTTACAGCTCTGGGTTTAACACCGCCTAACTACGGCATGGTGTCATTCTGGTCTTGTTCTACATTTTTCCAGTTTTTCCTGTCGTTATTTTCTTTAACTGCACAAAAGTAGTTAAAACTTTACAAAAGTCAAATACTGGCAAAAGTAAACTGAACGGACGGACAGACAGAGCGACCGACAGACCATGGAAGAAAATGGACTCTGTTATGTGTCGTTGCCTAATGCTGTTGTTAATGTCTTTGTTGTTGTTGTTGGTGGTGGTGTTCTACAAGAAATGAAAAATAATCAACGTTTGGTTTCTTGACAGTAACGTTGCCAGGACAGCAGTTACAACCTCCCACCCCCAACACAGAGCTGTCAATATTTGTTAGAGTTGTTGTTCTAGTTTTTCTTAAATTTTCTTTTCTGCTCAGTTTCCGCTTCCGAATTCAAACAGAAAAAGAAAATATGGAAATGGAAATATTACTGCTGTTGTCTTGAAGGTTTTAATGACCACAAAAAAGAGTTCCTAATATATTTTCTATAGGAAAAAAACTTGGAATTGATATCTCTAGATTTTTTTCTATAGAAAAAACTTGGACCAGACATCCTGGCGAATTTATTTTCTATAAAAAAAAACTGGAATCTAAGGTCCTCTCGATTTTTTTCTATAGAAAAAAAATTGGACCTGAGGTCCTGGCGAATTTTTTTCTATAGAAAAAAAAAACTTGGACCTGAGGTCCTGGCGAATTTTTTTCTATAGAAAAAAAAAACTTGGACCTGAGGTCCTGGCGAATTTTTTTCTATAGAAAAAAACTGGGACCCGAGGTCCTGGCGAATTTTTTTCTATAGAAAAAAAACTGGGACCCGAGGTCCTGGCGAATTTTTTTCTATAGAAAAAAACTGGGACCCGAGGTCCTGGCGAATTTTTTTCTATAGAAAAAAACTGGGACCCGAGGTCCTGGCGAATTTTTTTCTATAGAAAAAAACTGGGACCCGAGGTCCTGGCGAATTTTTTTCTATAGAAAAAAACTGGGACCCGAGGTCCTGGCGAATTTTTTTCTATAGAAAAAACTGGGACCAGTGGTCCTGGCGAATTTTTTCTATAGAATTTTTTTTCTATAGAAAAAAACTTGGACCTGAGGTCCTGGTGAATTTTTTTCTATAGAAAAAACTTGGACCTGAGGTCCTAGTGAATTTTTTTCTATAGAAAAAACTTGGACCAAAGGTCCTGGCGAATTTTTTTCTATAGAAAAAACTTGGACCAAATGTCCTGGCGAATTTTTTTCTATAGAAAATCTTGGACCAAAGGTCCTGGCGAATTTTTTTCTATAGAAAAAACTTGGACCAAAGGTCCTGGCGAATTTTTTTCTATAGAAAAAACTTGGACCAAAGGTCCTGGCGAATTTTTTTCTATAGAAAAAACTTGGACCAAAGGTCCTGGCGAATTTTTTTCTATAGAAAAAACTTGGACCAAAGGTCCTGGCGAATTTTTTTCTATAGAAAAAACTTGGACCAAAGGTCCTGGCGAATTTTTTTCTATAGAAAAAACTTGGACCAAAGGTCCTGGCGAATTTTTTTCTATAGAAAAAACTTGGACCAAAGGTCCTGGCGAATTTTTTTCTATAGAAAAAAACTGGGACCTGAGGTCCTGGCGAATTTTTTTCTATAGAAAAAAACTGGGACCTGAGGTCCTGGCGAATTTTTTTCTATAGAAAAAAACTGGGACCTGAGGTCCTGGCGAATTTTTTTCTATAGAAAAAAACTGGGACCTGAGGTCCTGGCGAATTTTTTTCTATAGAAAAAAACTGGGACCTGAGGTCCTGGCGAATTTTTTTCTATAGAAAAAAACTGGGACCTGAGGTCCTGGCGAATTTTTTTCTATAGAAAAAAACTGGGACCTGAGGTCCTGGCGAATTTTTTTCTATAAAAAAAAAACCGGGGCCTGAGGTCCTGGCGAATTTTTTTCTATAGAAAAAAACTGGGACCTGAGGTCCTGGCGAATTTTTTTCTATAGAAAAAAACTTGGACCTGAGGTCCTGGCGAATTTTTTTCTATAGAAAAAAACTGGGACCTGAGGTCCTGGCGAATTTTTTTCTATAGAAAAAAACTGGGACCTGAGGTCCTGGCGAATTTTTTTCTATAGAAAAAAACTGGGACCTGAGGTCCTGGCGAATTTTTTTCTATAGAAAAAACTTGGACCAGAGGTCCTGCCGAATTTTTTTTCTATAGAAAAAACTTGGACCCAGAGGTCCTGGCGAATTTTCTTTCTATAGAAAAAACTTGGGCTATTACAAGTTTTGACTCGAAGGTTTCTTGAATACAAAAATAAGGTGCTGCGATTTTTCCATAGACAAAATGTTAATGTGAGGTCCTGCAAATTTTTTTCTATAAAAAAAAAAAGCTTGAATGCGAGGCTCCATTTTTTTTTATTTTTTTTAATTTTTTATTTTTTTTTTTTTTTGAAAAACCCTTCGATTTCAGATTTGTTTCTACAGAGAAACCATAGACCAGAGAAGGAGAGATCCACACAATTTATGAATTTTCTTTATTACCAAATTGAAAAAAATCCGGGCGTATAATTGTTATTAATATTGGATTGGGGGCGTATGATTAATATGTTAAATATACGTACAGTTAATAATATTATTATTTCTCTTTTTTACGGTTCAGGTATTGCTCTTCTAAGCTTGTGCTAAATATTTAAACGATTTTCATAATTTTCTATTTATAACGGAATTTTTCTCCACCCCTCTTCTCCGCACCTCTCTCGACACCCAAAACAAAATTGTTCACATTTTAATTAACACTTTAGGATAGGCACTTCAACCCAAAAAGTCCTTCAGCCATCTCATGGCAAAGTGATTGGCGTCGATGCTGGTGGCTTATGAGCAAAAATATTAGCTCTTCAAATTAAAAGTTGTGAATTTTATATGGCTGCTTAAAAAGCCGAACTTCCTGTTTCCCTCGAACGCTTGAAAGAGTAGGTCCTTGTTTATATGTTTCCAAAGGAATTAAGTAAACGAATTTCACATAATCCAATCCTTCTACACCTTCTCCATCCCTCTTCTTGGGACAAATAACTTTGTCACACAATCGGTGATTCACCAACACCACCACCACCAGCACCGACATACATGAGGCTAACATACTTAAGATTTTCTCACACATACCCCGACATATTTTAGTGGCAAAACTTTCATTCACCCATTCTCTCATGTAGTCAATGCAGAACACACAAATACACCTACAATTAGGAAAGAAAACTGGCTTCGCCTCTCGCCCCTTTTAGTAATGACGTATTTAGGTTGTCAATGCTAAATATTTGCGCAAGAATGTACCAACGAAACAACAGCAACAACTTTAGCAGCAGCAGCAGTTAAACAACAATTTCATTAGAAATGTTGTCAACTCTTTTCGGGTGGCGAGGAAGGGTGCTTAGGAGCAAGGGAGGTAAAGAATAAGTGTTTGCATACATACATATGTATTTTATTGCTGTTGTTGTTGCTGCTGGTTTTGTCGCCAGGTTGCCTTGTATTTTGGAATTTTATTTTCTATGCTGCCGTTGCCTCTGCTTCAGCTACGTTTTAGGCATTCGCTCTAAAGTGGGTCAAGTGTTTTACGGAAATAAATTCCGTAATTGCTTTTACATAACCCATTTCTTGTCATTGCTTCGGAGAATAGCTAAACAACAACAGCCGCAGCAACTACAACAACATCAATGGCTAATAGGCTTAGCCGAAAAGACTTTAGACTTCCCAGAGATTAAAAGGTAGTTGTTTTGTTTTTCGTTGAGGAGTTCTTAATGAAAAGCAGTAGGAAAAGGTCTTTTAAGGATGTGAATGGAAGGCAGGAGAGATTTGGTTGTAAGGAAAATTAATTGGCTACGAGAAAAAGGATTTGGTTTTCCACAGAGTACAGTTTTTCTATAAGAAAAACTTGGACAAGAGGTCCTGGCGAATTTTTTTCTATAGGAAAAACTTGGACCAGAGGTCCTGGCGAATTTTTTTTTATAGAAAAAACTTGGACCAGAGGTCCTGGCAAATATTTTTCTATAGAAAAAACTTGGACCAGAGGTCCTGGCAAATTTTTTTCTATAGAAAAAACTTGGACCAGAGGTCCTGGCGAATTTTTTTCTATAGAAAAAACTTGGACCAGAGTTCCTGGCGAATTTTTTTCTATAGAAAAAACTTGGACCAGAGGTCCTGGCGATTTTTTTTCTATAGAAAAAACTTGGACCAGAGGTCCTGGCGAATTTTTTTCTATAGAAAAAACTTGGACCAGAGGTCCTGGCGAATTTTTTTCTATAGAAAAAACTTGGACCAGAGGTCCTGGCGAATTTTTTTCTATAGAAAAAACTTGGACCAGAGGTCCTGGCGAATTTTTTTCTATAGAAAAAACTTGGACCAGAGGTCCTGGCGAATTTTTTTCTATAGAAAAAACATGGACCAGAGGTCCTGGCGAATTTTTTTCTATAGAAAAAACTTGGACCAGAGGTCCTGGCGAATTTTTTCTATAGAAAAAACTTGGACCAAAGTTTCTGGCGATGAAAAGTATTTTGAAAAAAAAACTAAAAAATACCGAAGTGTCGATCACCTCAGGCAAGCGCTTCGCCGGAAGTAGTCCAAAATACCAACATTTCGGGCAGCGTGTGTGGGTTTTATTGGCCGTTTGAAGGTCATTATTCGTGCCAAAGGCAACCAATTCTAACAAATCTAAACTTATTCTAAAATTTGATGCTATTTTTTGCTTTCATTCAATAAAATTTAAAAAAAAAAAATGTAAAAATTATGGAGTTTGACTTTACTGCAGTTTTTTTATCTCACCCTGTAGATGCACATTTCTTTCTAGAGAATGAAGGAGGAAAGAAACGTAGAGAAAAAAATTAAATTAGAAAGGATTATAAAAGGAAATCTCTCTGGCGCATACTTAATATAACAATCATACGCCTCCGAGGCTCCAGAAATTAATATTAGTTATACGCAGGAAAGAACTTTGTTGTTACTATGAGTTGCTGATTCCATATGGCAAAAAAACCACAAATTTTGTTTTGTTTTTTAAGGAAATTATAAATCAGCACCTGAAACGAGTTCTAAAAATGACCAACTTCCTTCTTTTTGATTTTGAAAATTCGACCCCAAAAGTAATATTTGATAGAAGCTGTAGAAAATTAGTTCGATTTTCCCATCGTTGAATATCCTTTGAAACTATAACTCCGATATTTCCTTGTTTGAAAAATTCCGAACTTCCATAAAGATGAGAAAGATTTCAGTCTTGAATTTTTCTATATATATTTTTTTCAATTGAGAAAATATTTGAATCCTTGCAAAATCCTAGACAATTGGGCCACAAAAGTAATATTTTGCTGGAAGCTGTAAAAAACTAGTTCCGTTTTCCCATCGCTAAGTACCTTTTGAAACTATTACTCTGATATTTCCTTGTTCCAGAATTTCCGAACTGTTATAAAAATGATAAAATATTTGAATCAGGAGGAGGAAATTACCCTAATTTTTCTTTTCAATTCAGAGAATATTTGAATCCCTGTCAAAATCCTAGCTCCCCATTTTACCTGTTTTATTTGCAAAAGTTCTACTCCAGACTTGAAAGTCATGTCTTTAATTCTCCAAAAATTTTGGCAAAATAGTGAAAAGTTTTCCCACAAATGCTTCCCCTCTTCCCTCGCCTCTCCTCCCCACCCCTCCTCACATGCTACAAAGCTCACCAAGATCTTGGCCAAGTGCTGGCATAGGTTTCCAGTAAAACTTCTAAATTGCTTTAGATAATTTGGGCAAAAATCTCTTTCGCATAGAAGACTGACTGGCTGCCTGCCTGACTAACTAATGAATGAATGAATATCTGCATATATATGTGTAGCTAAGGGTGGGGGTTGTGGTGGTGGATGTCTGCAATAATTTGTGTCTTTGGCTGGAAAGTGGAGGTAATAATGTCTTGGGTAGGGAGATGCTAATGCTACGTTGGCTGGCAGTGGTTTCCTGCAAAGTTTTGGCTCTCTGCTGCAGTATTACCTGTAATTAGTTATGATAGCCAAAGTTAGCAAAGAATACACACACATACACCCAAACACTCTTCCATGACTGCATTTATTAGCAAATTATGACTGCAGTGCAAGGCCAAGTGAGTGCTGGGTTTCTCACTGCCATACTCTCCCTCCTCCCCCCACCATAACCCAAAAAATACATTCGGAAAGTTTCTCAAAACTTTTCAACTAGCTTCAAGGAGGGCCAGCAACAGAACTGAAAGAGCTTCTGCTTCCCGGCTTTTGCTTAAAAACTAAACTAAACTTATTATACCCAGGTCGCCCCCAGGGGGATTAGTGGCAGGTTCGCTTTCTCAAGCAGGAAGTCTATGCTATTCTTGGGGTCTTGACAACAACAACAACATGAACAACAACAACAACAGTACCATCTAACATGATTTAATATTAAAATTTTGTGTGTATGTGTCTCGCTTGTTTGTTTGTTTCTGATTTAGCTACGTCATCTACTTACTGTACTGCTGAGCTCGAGTTCCATAGAGTGGCTCCTGAAGCAAAGGTGAACGTCCATTGGTAATTTCTTTAACTAAAATTAAAGAAGAAAACACCAAACAAAAATACAAAATTAGAAAGAGGTCGGATAACTTCAGGATAAGAAGTGACAGAACAGAAGAAGGAGAACAATAGACAATCATCATCATCGGCATCATCATCTGCATCATCATCAACAGTAACAACCAATGAAAAAAGAAAAAAAAAACAATGCAAGGCAAGAAATTTGTCAGGGGTGTTCTTGGGGTTGGGGGTACCCTCAACAAGGTGTAAAGAAGGGGGGGAAATGGCCACAATTATTTATGGAAATTGGAAACATAACAGAGCCAGCACCAGCAATGGAATCACAAGCAAATTTCACTACTCCATCATCTCATCATCCTTCGCCTCCTAGCCACACTTCCAACAACATCACCCTACCTCAAGAAGCTACTTGAAAGTAATTCTCCTGGCACTTGAACTTTTCGGAATTCATTCCAGCAGCAATATTTCAATGGGTAACCCCTCCCCCTACCTACCTCTAATGCGTCCAAGTCCTTCTTCTCGTTTCTAGTTAACACTCTCTAATGGATTATCACCAGCTTCTTCATAAGCACTTCTATTTGAATAAATTTTCAAGTATATTCGTTGGGGGCACCTCTCCCCCTCCCCAGCCCCTCTTACATTGATAGATAGTTTCTTATAATTCTACATTTCAATGGTTGATTTAATTTATTTGATTTGGATACAAATTAGAATTCAGTTAAGTGGTGGAGGGTGAGTGGGGAGAAGTGGAGAAGAATGGGGAGAGGGGGGGATAAGAGGCAAGTGATGAATGCAAAATGAGATTTTATGAGCAGGGAAGGGAGCTAGAAACACTTTGAAAATGTAACTTTTACTTGAAAAATGATTTGCATAGAATTGGAAAAAATTATAATAAAACGCAGAGAGGGAGGGGGGAACGGAAAAATTGAAAAAAAACTAAGGGAGAAGTGGCAAAGGCGTGTTAGAAAAAATAAGGTGAGGGGTTCAAAACAAACAAACGTTTTTTGCTCTAAAAAAATCAGGATCCAAATTCTCTCTTTCGATATTGAAAAAAAATCGATCGAAATGAGATAGGCTCATAGTTACTTTTGAGGATCCTCATTCTGAGTCTTTTTATTTATATCATGCCATCCGTCAATCCTTCCATGAATTATTCTAAGCAAAGTACAAGTCGCATTTATTGCCGGATCCAGATTAAATTTTCCAAAAAACATTTCTATGGCCCAAGGACGAAACCTATTGAAATTGGAGATAATCGTTGTAAATTGAGATATAGCTTCCATTTATATCTTCATCCGATTTGCCTTTTAATGTGCACTTAACGTGTAATATTAGCCCAAATGGGATGGAATTGGGCACTTACCACCAAATTGAGCATAGAAACAAGTATGCCAAATTTGATGGAAATCGGTTCAGATATAGCTATAGCTCCCATATATATTGTTCTTCCGATTTTATAATTTTTTCCCCCGCAGCCGTAATATGCACTCTATAACAACGATATTTGGGAAAATATTTCAAATACAGCTCAGAAATACCATTCCAAAAATTTATCAAAATCGGTTCAGATTTGGATGTGGCTCCCATATATAACTTCGTCCGATTTGAGGTTTATTGTGCACCAAACGCCGAATATCCGCCCAAATAGTATGGAATTTTGCATACACGACCAAATTAAGTCTAGAAACAAGTATGCCAAATTTTAATCGAAATCGGTTCAGATATAGCTATAGCTCCCACATATATTTTCCTTCCGATTTGATATTTTTGTCCTCCGCAGCCGTAATATACACTCTGTAACAATGATATTCGGGGAAATATATCAAATACAGCTCAGAAATGCCTGTGCTAAATTTTATGAAGATCGGATTCAGATTTGGATATAGCTCCATTATATATCTTCGTCCGATTTGAGGTTTATTGTGCACCAAATGGCCATTATCAGTCCAAATGACCTGAATTTTGGCACATCCAATCGAATTCAGGGTAGAAGCAAGTATATCAAATTTGGTGAAAATCGGCTCAGATATAGCTATAGCTTCCATATATACCTTAATCCGATTTTAGGTCTATTGTGCACCGAATGGCCAATATCAGTCCAAATCACCTGAATTTTGGCACATCCAAGCTAATTCAGCCTGGAAGCAAATACCTCAAATTTAATGAAAATCGACTCAGATATAGCTATAGCTCCCATACATGTCTTTCATCCGATTTGGTGTTTAAGTCCCTCACTTTCGAAATATGTACCCTGTAACAATGATATTTGGCACCAGATATCTTATAGAGCTCGGAAATACCTTTGCCAAATTTTATCGAGATCAGTTCAGATTTGGATATAGCTCCCATATATATCTTCGTCCGATTTGAGGTTTATTGTGCACAAAATGACTCCTATCATCCCAAATGGCCTGAATTTTGGTACATCCGCCCGAAGTCAGCCTAGAAGCAAATGCTTCAAATTTGATTAAAATCGGCTCAGATATAGCTATAGCTTCCATATATACCCTAATCCGATTTTAGGTTTATTGTGCACCTAAGGGCCAATATTAGTCCATATGGCCTGAATTTTGGTATATCCGAACGAATTCAGTCTAGAAGCAAATACATCAAATTTGGTGAAAATCGGTTCTGATATAGCTACAGATATTGGTACCAAATATCAGATATAGCCCAGAAATATCTGGTTCAACTTTTAACAAAATCGGTTCAGATTTGGATATAGCTCCCAAATATAGCTTCGTCCGATTTGAGGTTTATTGTGCACCAAAATGGCCAAAATCAGTGGAATGACTTGAATTTTGGTACATCCGACGGAATTCATCCTGGTAGCAAATACCTCAAAAATCGACTCAGATATCGCTATATCTTCAATGTATATAAATCTTCCATCCGATTTGTTGGTTAAGTCCCTCACTTTCGTAATATGTACCCTGCAACAATGATATTTGGCACCAGATATCTTATAGAGCTCGGAAATACCTTTCACAAATTTTATCGAGATCGGTTCAGACTTGGATATAGGTCCCATATATAACTTCATCTTTAATTGTGCACCAAATGGTCAATATTAATCAAAATGACCGCTTAACCAGCGCCGAAACGCGTCGCATACTTCCAATTTTCAATGCCAAATCCTTAGGTCATTAAAAGCTACAGTCAAAAGAAAAATTTATCTGAAATTCATTTCGAGCGACATTTTTGCCATATCTAATGAATTTGATCCCTGATTTTTTTTTTCGGAGAAAATACTACAAATATTTGTGGTTATGTTGAACCCCTCTGCCTTATTTTTTCCCACAGGAAAAACTAGGCTCCCCCATAGATTAAATAAAAAAAATAAATGAATATTTTAATAGAAAGAAAAAACTCGATGAGAAGTTTGGTATATTTGTTTCTCTCCCCCATTCCTCTTTATCTCCCCCTCTTATTAAAAATTATAAAAACAATGTTAAACACAAAAATATATACTTGAGATAGGTCAGTGCAGACTTGAATGTTGTTATTTAACACAGTTAACTTTATTCATTCATCAGTTGGAAAAAAAAAACAACAACAAAAACACTAAAAATAACAACTTGATACTGCTACTGCTCATCATCACCATCTCCTCTAACAACAACATCATCATCATCGTCATTATCATCAAAGCCATAAAATCTCACACAAAAATGTTTGTTTTTATCATTTACTGTTTTTATGCAAATCAACGATAATTCTATTCATATTTAAAAGATAGGAAAGTAAACAGAAACAACAACGACGAGAGTGTAGAGGAAAAAACAACAAGGTAGATGACGCGAAGCAACAAGCTTTATGGCTTAAGTAGGAGTTGCTATGTTTGCTTAAAATTGGCATAAAACAAAGCCAAAATAGGGAAACGCAACAAACAGATTAAACTCTTCAGAAAATTTGTCCGGAAAAGAAAGAAAATTCTGGAACGAAGGTAAGAAATTTTGTAGATATAGGTTCCAGAAATTAGGACCTGTTCAAATTTTCTTAGTTACAAGGACTTTTAAGAGATTTATGGATATTTTTGTCGCAGAAAAAAATTAGGTTAGGTGGGTACCTTGAAATAATTTTGTTTCTACATTTCGAAGCTGTAAGCCTGCAAATCTTGTTCACAGCTGCTTATTCTTATCATTAGAAGTTGACAAAACCGTAGAATATTTCGGAGTTATACCCCTATAATTCATGTCAAAAGTCTTAAAAAAGAGAATAAAGTCTTAAAAAAAAAACAGAATAAATTTGGACAAAAATTTAGACATTTGAAGATAAAGTTCCATGGGTTCCATAGGCCAAAACGTACCTCATCGAAATAAGATTTTTATACCCTAAGTCTCTTTGGACTAAATTTAGACATTTGGAGATAAAGGTCCATCGGTTTCATAGGCCAAAACGTGCCTCATTGAAATAAGAGTGGTATATCCATTTCAGGACATTTGGAGTCGTGAAGAGATGTCCGTCCGTCCGTCTCTCTGGCTGGTGCGCACGATAACTTTCGAAAGAAGTATTTGATTTGGTCTAAACTTGGTACATCGCAATGTTATTATTAGACTTAGGTCGAGTTCGGTCAAATATTGGAATAAACAAAACGATCATAAAATCCGAAAAAAGTATTCGGTTCTCTTTAAATTACACACATCAAAATATTTTTATTAGGCCAAGATCTAGTGTGAAGATGGGATATATCGGTCAGAATTTTGGTCAAAATTTTGAGTATCCATGAAACTCATAAAACGTCAAATCAACATCCGTTTACATTCGGAAGTGGTACACCTCAATATTTGTATCAACACAAGGTCCGTTATTAACATGGAAGAGATCGGACCATTACTTTTGGTACCTCCCCCACATAGGGTTCAAGATTTCGAAGAACAAAACGCTCAAAGATAGAGAGCTGAATATGCTATATATCTGCGAACCCCTTCTTGTACCTCAGCCACAAAGGGTCAACATTTTGAATACTCTTATCTGTCATAAGCTGTGAAACAAGTCAGCGATTCTTTACAAATTGCTATATCTAAAAATAATTCTCTCAACCGGAAATTTGAGATGAATACGGAATTTATGATTCCGCATAAAATTGCATATACATTTTAGATTTTCTTGTTATTTTGCCCATATCGCCCATAAAAATTATCACATATAGTCCAAACCTGGTCGATAAAGTCCAAACCTAACACGTCACAGTATTTATATATTATTTATTTCTATCATATTTATTTAGGTCCGATACGAAATGAAGAATATTGGTCCATTTATTCGGCACCTACTCCATAGAGGGTGAAAAATTTGAATAATCATAACACAAGTCAAAATGTATTAAAATAATCGAACATTGGCTGAGGTTATACATTTGTCGGCAAAACCGACTTAAACTTTTTCAGATAATGGCCGAATAGTTCTGGACCGAGTAAAGATTTTTTTGTCCATCTAAATCTTCTGAAAAATTTGTCGAAAATTAATTTGGAAGGCGTCTACTTAATGTCCATACTCATACGCTACCTATACTAAGGGTAACATCCTGAAGAATGGAAATACCCTAGCTAATCATGCCAAATTCTAAAAATCTAACGGAAAATATGCATAATTTGCATTTGAAAGGCGTATACTTAATGCTCATACTCATACGCTTCGAGGGCCTAGGAAAGATGGGCTGAAGAATGATAGCTTATCTCTGAATGTGCCAATTTTTTAAAAAATACGAAATATTATATAATTCGCATTATCTTTCCGAATATCAAATTTTGATATATCTTTACATAATTTTTCAAATTGGAATTTTCTCTTTTATATATACAAAAATGTCCAATTTTTCAATACTTCTTCGACTCACATATCAAAACGCCCTTCCCTCTCCTTCCTACCTCATCTTATGAATCACTCTAGAAAAATCGCACAGGCTATTCTAAGAACATATCATATGCCGGCGATTAAATGGATTACAATTCCAGTCATGTAATTAGTTAATAATACAAATTAATTCAGCAACACAACAATGGCCAGGTGGTGGTGGCGGATGGTGGTCAAAAGGGAGGGGTTGGTCACAAAGTTTGCACAACAATTTGAGCAAATAATTGGTTATTGTTTTTTTTTTTTCTATTCTATTCCCAAGCACTTTGTGCCAATAGAATAACGCTTTTGCAAAGTGGAAAAGTAAATGAATAGATTGAGCTGCTGTTTTTTTTTTTTAATTTGCCCAAAGGCGGCCCCCATTTAACAAAATCAATTGCCACTAATCTGGGTAATTGAGATGAAGAAAAAAAATTACAACAACAACAAAAAAAAAACAATTATTCTAAAAAAATACTATACACATATTTGTCGTTCGGTTTGTTGAGTTGCTTTGCCTGAGAAAACCAAGTCAAGGTCTATAGGCCATTTTTAGATTGAGTGCCCCGAGTTGAGAGGAAAAAACCCAACAACAATAATTTGTTAACAACTTGAGCATGGCAGCTAACAGAAACAGCAGAACCAGCAGCCAGGCTGCCATTCTGGCTTGTCTGTTCATGATGGCTGCAGAGATGCAGTTAACCCTGTTTGTTTTGCCCCGATTGTCGTTGTTAAGTGATTATTCACTACGATTTTTTGTTGTTGTTGCTGTTGTTGTCGTTGAGATTTTTTTTTTAGAACATCTACAAAAAAATTGGAAACCTGTTATGCCTTGATTTGGTATTGCATTTTAATGTGTGTGTTTTTCTAGCCAGTCATTAAAGATATATTGGCAGTAATTGGCAGTCAGTCAGTTGGCCAATTTTTCTATTTTGGCAGGCAGTTGTTTGCAATTGGCCATTAATTGCAGGGAACGTCATAGGCAGCCAACGCGTATTAGAAAATGTCGTTAACATTTTATGTGAACAAAAAAGAAAAACAAAGTAGTTAAAAATTATTGGAAAAAAACTATAGTAGCCTCTGTTGCTCAAGAGTTACTTCGAGGTAAAAAAGAAAGGTTCATAATCATGGAACTTGAACCAGGTCTATGGAAACCTTAGAAAATAAAATAAAGCATAGACTGTCAATCCATTAAAAAATATTAAGTGCTTCAATCTAGAGCTAAAAAAGGTCATGATCGGCCGTAGTGGACCTGGGAAAAACTACCAAAAATTATAAGCCTGGATAAAATCTTTAATTGGTGATCATCAGTGATATAATATATCAATAAGAACTGACGAAAACCCTTTCGACAAACCTTATTTTAAATTCTCTGTCGGATTTTCTTAGCGTTCAGCGGTTCTTATTTTTTTTTTCAATTCATATTTTTAGACATTTAATATCCTAAAATGCACGAAGAATATGCAGATCCATACTGCTTCACAAACAAGAATATTTAAAAAATTCGCTATAACAGTCCCCAGGTAGCCCTGGAAGAGTTCTTAAATAAATCTTAAACAAAATCCGCGTTTTTAAACCCCAAATTTCCATTCGGACATTTTCTGACAAAAAAAAATTTTACTACCCCCCGAACAGCTCGAGCTTAATAAACCTGAAATGACCTTTAAAAAGTAATGACAAAGTAAAAATTTAAAGGTTCCCAATATCCCCCAAAAAAACGTTTGACAGTCGAAATCTTGAAATTTTAAATTTCTGGGCTCCGAATGTTCCTCCCTATGCGAACCAAAAGTGTTCCTCTACCGATTCTTGAAATTCCACTTTAAGAAACCCTTAAGCAACTTCATATTACCCTTTAAAGAGGCCTCAAATATCTAATTTAAAGAGCATCAATGTTTGCCAAACTATTTTAGAACTCCACGTTTATGGGTCTCCAAAAGGGATCCAATGTTTCCTTTAAAAAAACAATACCCTTTCCAAGATGTCCTTAAGACCCCCGCTTTAAAATTTATTTTAAAGACCTGAAATATCATATTAATGAGGTTCTCAAGTGTCTTTAGGCTCAAAAACATGGGTCCCCTATAAGTCTGAGAAGCACAGCTTCGAGAAGGTCTTCAATGACCCGCCAAATCCACGTCTAATAAAAAAATCCAAATCCAAATGGCCCTTACAACAAATGACTGCTATAAAGTCTTAAAAATCGATTTTGAGATCCCTGTCCTTATGTTATTTTCTTTTATTTCCTGATTTGTAGGCCTATAACTTCTTTACAAAAATATTGTCAAAAATCCACGTTTGTAGACCTCCTAGTCTTATAGACCTCCTAGTCTTATAGACGAACCGTCATCAAAATCAACAATTATGGGCCACGCTTGAACCTCAGAGAAGCCTATGAAAAAATCCACATTAAGTCTCCAGAATCTCTCTTTAGCGATTTAAAAAAAAAAAACATGTTTAGGGGACTTTACTGACCCTGCGAAAAATCGTAAAAGAGCCATTTTTATATCCCTCCTATGGTTCTCTAGAACGTAATTAACCTCCTCCAAAGACTCTTCAAAAATCCACATTCGAAGGTCTCAAATATTTTTGCCAAAAATTGTTCAAAAAATCTATGATTTTAGGCCTCCAGCAATGGTCTGAAAAGTCTTTGAGAAACCCCACCTTTACTGGCCTCCGGCGATCCTCCAGTCCTGATCCTGAAGTACTTAAAAATTTACGTTTATTAACCTACAATGGTCTTTTAAGGAATATGGAAAAATCTCATGTTAAAATCCCGCCCTATTGGCTTTCAAAAGGTTCAGGTTTGTTGAGCAACATGGCCTGAAGAAGAAGTCATTCAATTTTTAAAAAAAAAAAGTATTTTCAAGATTTTTTAAAAACAGGGTCCAAGTGCATTCAATAATCCCAAAAAAAAAAACAAAAAAAAAAACAAAAAAAAAGATATTCACACAGTTCACGTTTCTAAACCCCTAAGGATTCTGTAAAACCGGTTTAAAATAATTCTCCACAAGCCTTTAAAAATTCATGTTTATGACACTTTAACGGCCCCTCAAGAAATTTGAAAACCTCGCGTTAATAAGCTCCCATGCTATCCTCCCATGGACTTCGAAGAAGCTTTTAAAAATTCATTTTTTTAGTAAAAAAAATCCTTTTCAGTATTTATTGAATAGAACGGGTCTATATGCCTTTTATTATCTAAAAAAAGGTATTCAAGAAGTCCAAGTCTCTACACCACTAAGAACTCTGTGAAACCGGTTAAAAATATCCAAAGTTTCCTTACTTGGACCTGTGAGGACCTATGAAGCTTCCAAACAATTCAGGAGAAAATACGCCAAATGTCCCTTAAAGTGGTCATCGTTTGGCCTGAGAAATATCATAAATTTGTGAGCATGTATTGACCATCTGAGAATTCTTTGAAATCTGCTTTTATGGCTCTCTATTGACCCTCTCCAAACGATTTTTCGTGACAAGGCTCCAAAGCAAATTTTTTGTTTTTTTTTTTTTAGAAAATGTTTTAAATAAAAAAATTGACATTAATCAATTAAAGAGAACATGGCAAGCCCCTATTGGACCGCAAAAAAGAATTTGCAGAAAAATTATGTGTCTATTTTTCCAAAGCTCCTTTAATAGGGTTTAAATGGACTTATACCTCTCTATTGGCCCTATAAAAGACTCGGCGGTAAAATCCATGAAATTTAACCCAGGTGTTTTTTGGTTTTTTGAAGTTTCATAGTAGAATTCTTTATAGAATTAACTTTTCCTAGCCTTCTAGGAATGGCTGAAGTCTATTAGCTATTCTGATAAAGAATCTGATGGTATGGATTTTTTTTTTAATTTGTCTTGTTTCATACAAGTCGTAATTTTCAATGTAAGAGTCGTATGCATAATGCGACAATCATACGCCCCCTTGTGCCTCTCATAAAATAAATTATTATAAATCATACGACCTTTGGACCATTTTTCAACTTTGCATAGCCTTACAGGGCAGGTTGATGATATTACGAAAAAGTCAAAATTATTTTTGCGAAATTGAGATTTAGAGGGGAATAAAATTATTTTATTTTGAAAGGTATTTTGATATTTTCAGAGAAGACAGATCCCCTCGAAATGGGAGAAATGATAAAAATTTGATTGGTATAATATCATCAATATAGAAAATTGGTACCTACAAGGCTAGTACCTTTATTGTGTCGTTAAATATATATCAATGGGTTATAATTAATATTTAATGTACGTGTGTGTGTGTGCAAATGTGTGGGATCTAAAATTTCAGTTTAGCCATAATTTGTAAAAAAAAATAATTTTGATAATAATTTAATATATTTTTTTTCCAGTTATTTAAAAAAACAAAAATGAAGCTAAAGAAAAAAATTTGGAAGTGAGTCTGGCATCTACGATAATGAAGCTTATTTTTGTGTGAGTGTGTGTTTGTTTGTCTGATTTATTTTTGTGGAAAGAAAATGAAATAAATTCAACAAAAACTCACCTCCCTTTGATGCATTTGGGGGCCACAGAACGAAGAGGATGATTTCTGCCACATTTTAAACCACACACACACAGTGACACTTTTTTGGGGCTTAATTGGTAATAAAACCCCAAAGGCTGCATTTTGAAAATGAGCTGACGTCATCATCATCATTATCATCATAATCACAAAGAGTCAGAAGACAACACAACCCACAATGGAGCTAAACCCAAAAACTTAAGACCCCGCAACTCCTTCTTCTACCCCAAAAAACTTATTGAACAGATCTACTTAAAAGAAAACTTATTCCGATTTCTATCTTTACACAAAATAAGTTGGGAGGCTAATTTCACTCACGTCCTCTCTGTTGTTAACAACAACAACTCAACACATTCAACAACCACATACAAAAAAAACGTTTGATATTTTTGTTTTACATTTTTTGTTGTAATTTTTTTTCTTTAGACCAAAAAATTCAAAAACCTTTTGAGATTTTCTTCGATTTTCATTTTTTTATTTAGATTTTCAAGTGGTTTTGCAACTCTTTAAGCCGATCTGTTCAATAACTCTTTAGAAGTGAAAACATGAAGAGAGAGAGGGAGGGAGTCAGTCTCTTCGTTTTCTCTCTTTGGGCGATGGGAGGAAGGAGGAGCTTTGGAATTTGAGTTCCGTAGTTGGTTTAAGGTTCCGTTGCAAAAGTTATGTTGTCCATGTTTCTCTCAGTTGTCTCAAAACTCTCTCTTTTGAAGAGTTAAGTATGGCACTCTCTTGAGTGTGGTTCTCTTAATTCATTGCTGTTTGGGGTTGGGATTCCCTGGATATTCTCGTTCTCCAGTGTTACTGCTCCAGGTAAGTGTTTCGCTGCTGCCATTTCTGCTGTCGCCGCTCTCACCTTTGACCTTTTTACCCTGCACACAGACAAACAAGCGAAATTTATAGTCATTTTTTTGAGATTTATTTACACAGACAGAGAGAGAGAGAGATAATTTGATTTGATTTGTTTATTTTGTTCCTTTTTTTATTTGAATTTTTCTGTTGTAGTTGTTGTTGTAGTAGTTGTTGTTCTTGTTCTGGTTGAGGAGGGGTTAATATTTATTTCTGATCAGTTTATTATTGTTGATGTTGTAGCTGTTGTTGTTGTTGTTTGATGTAATAGTTGGTAATTTGCTGGGTCTTGATGTTGTTGTTGTTGTTGTTCTTGTTTTTTGAATGGCTTGAGAGAGAGAGAATTTTGTTGCTTGTTTTCTGTTGTTGTTGTTTCTTTCTGTTTTTTTTGCTATTATTTCAAATACAAATACTTAGTCAGAGAGAAAGAGAAAGGCATATTTTGTTTGTTGTTGTTTGTTTTCTATTTTGAATCCAAGTTTTTGAATTTTTTGATTTTTGTTTTTAAGACTTATTTATTTCAGGGATTAAATTTCCAAAAAAAGTGCAAAAACAAATTTTTTGTTTTGGGATATTTTAGTGGTTGTTTATTATTATTTTTTTATTAAAAATAATTTCAAAAATTTGTAAGCATTAGTTGCTTTTTTTGGTAGTTTTTTTATTATAATAATTTTTTGTTGTAGTTGTTGATGTGATTTTTTTGATTGATTTTGCTGTTGGCTGTTGTTGTTGCTGTTGTTGGCAGTTTATAAAACGTTTCGGTTTTATTATTTTTTATTATTATTGAAAAACAATACAAAAAAAGTTTTACTCAATCTAAATAAAATGGGGGCGGGGGGCTTGTGAGAGGAGGTCCTATATTTTATATACAACGTAATGGTATTGACATCGTATTACTATATAGTTTTCTTTTTTAATTTTTTTCAAGTTAAGCAATTTTCAAATTTTTTAGAAAGTTAGTTTAATTTAATATTTAATTTTTTATTTGAGTATTAGTAAAATATTGAGATCAATGATTAGGAAAATCTACAGAAAAAAATGTTTTTCTAGTAAAGAAGAGACATAGCAAAAGAACGCAAAAGATAAAGAAAAATAACTGTTAAAGTAGTAATCAAAATAAAATTAGGGTATTAGAGGTATAGACCTGTGTGTGTTGCGGTGTATTGAAGTATAATGTTCTCAAAGGATATTAAAAAAAAATGGAAATTTGTCTGTTTTTAATTTTAAAAAATATATTGAGATAAAATCTCTACCGAATATCCTTATGAAAGCCAGTTTAAAGAATATTTTAGAGGTTCTCGCATAGCTAAATATCTTCAATTAATACTGATTATTTAATAAATCAATCATACGCACCTACGGTAATTAATTAATATCAATCATACGTTCTATAAAAAAATTTTAAAATTTTGAATAAAACTGGGCCGAGGGGCATCAAGAACGCAAATTGTGGAACAAGGACTTCCTTTTTAATGGCAACATTCGGAGAATTCTTTTCAGCCTAGATTCTGCCTAATTTCCCTTTAAGCACCTCGGAAAAGTCCTTATAATTATCATAAATCATACAATCCCACCCCCCAAAGTCTTATGAAGAGGCGAGATGATGCCTCGAATCGCCATATTGTATTCTGGAAAAATGGAAGAACCTTGTAGAGATAAAACGTGAAATTCTGAAGGGCCTCTTGGAGAACTATCGAAATTTTGTAAACCTGGATTTTTTCAAAATTTTTTTGTGGGGAAATATGGGAGGTCGGATTCTAGAGTTTTTTCATAGGATTGGATGGAGACTTTGAAGACTTTTTGAAGGATTATTGGAGATCTACAGACGAGGATGTTTCCAGAAAATTTGGATAGGCGACATAGGTTCTTAAATGTTAATTTTTTTAGAGACATTAAAAGGTCCTTCGTAGTGGATTTTTAAAGACCTTTTCGAAGGACATTTAAGGTCTTTAAGGCTGCATTTTAAAATAACTTTAGGGGTGGGGGTGTCAATTTGAACGTCATTAAATATTTTTTAACGACTTCTTAGGATTGCATGGAGACTTTGAAGACTTTTTGAAGGATTATTTGAGTCTTCTGACGAGGCTTTTTCCAGAAATTTTTGGATAGGCAACATAGGTCCTTAAATGTGAATTTTTACGAGACATTAAAAGGACCTTCGTAGTGGATTTTTTAAGCCTGGATTTTTAAAGAACTTTAGGGGTGGGGGTGTTCTTAGACGGCCACTGGAGGTCCAAAATATTTGAATTTGAAAAAAAAGCCATTCCAGGTCATTAAACCTGTTTTTATACCCTCCACCATACTATGGAGGGTATATTAACTTTGTCATTCCGTTTGTAACTCCTCGAAATACTCATATCAGACCCAACAAAGTATATATATTCTTGATCAGCGTAAAATTCTAAGTCGATTTAGCGATGTCCGTCTGTCTGTCCGTCTGTCTGTCTGTCTGTCCGTCTGTCTGTCTGTTGTAATCACTCTATCTTTCGAATGAATTGAGATAGGTGGCTGACATTTTGCACACATGTTTATTTTTCCAGTAGGCAGGTTAAGTTCGTAAATGGGCCATGTAGGTCCACGTTTTCATATAGCGCCCATATAACGGTACCTCCATATATTCGGTATTTTGATGATTTTAGCGACATTATTCACGGGAATTGTTTCAAATTTGGTATTTGAAGTTCAAAATGGATACTACACCCTAAGACGGAAAATTATCCGTGCAGGTCTACGTCTTCGTATAGCCCCCATATAACGGTACCTCCCGATATTCGGTATTTTGATGATTTTAGCGACATTATTCACCGGAATTGTTTCAAATTTGGTATTTGAAGTTCAAAATGGATACTACACCCTAAGACAGAAAATTGTCTGTGCAGGTCCACGTCTTCATATAGCCCCCATATAACGGTACCTCCCTATATTCGGTATTTTGATGATTTTAGCGACATTATTCACCGGAATTGTTTTAAAATTGGTATTTGAAGTTCGTTATGGGAACTACAGTCTGTGACAGAAAATTGTCTGTGCGGGTCCAGGTCTTCGTATAGCCCCCATATAACGGTACCTCCCTATATTCGGTATTTTGATGATTTTAGCTACATTATTCACCGTTTATTTCAAGTTTCGAATTTGAATATGGTAATGGCTTATGACAAACAATGACTATGTACGTCCACGTCGTATAGACCCCAAAATAACGGCTATATTCGGTATTTTTAAAATTTTAACAGAATTTTTTAAGGATTTTATTTTTTGAAAATTTTCAAATTCGTTGCAAATGGTGGAGGGTATTAAAAGTTCGGCACGGCCGAACTTACTGCTTTTTAACTTGTTTTTTTTTTTTTGACGTACTTTGGATGTCTTCAAATTTGAAATTTTAAGGACTTCTTGGATGGAATTGAAAGTGAATAATTGTTTGAGAGAACATTTGAGACCATAAACCGGAATTTATATACAGGCCTTAAAACTCTGATTGGTATGCGCTTCTTGGAGGTATGTTGAAAGGTCTGAATTTTAAAGAATTTCTTGGGAGGACATCGAATGCCTGTCAAAGTGTTCTGGAAGTAATATCGCAGGTCAGTAATATGGTATTTTTGAGGGGTGATTAAATGCCTTCGAAACCGGATTTTGAAAGTCTCCTTAGAGAGACATTTAGGTATCCTTGGAGGAACATGCGAGTCCGACAAACCCTGATTTTGTAAAGGCTTTTCGGAGGGAGGGAGGGAGGGAGATAGTAATATCGCAGGCCAGTAATATGGTCTTTTTGGGGGAGATTAAATGCCTTCGAAACCGGATTTTGAAAGTCTTCTTAGAGAGACATTTACGTATCGACTCCGACAAACCCTAATTTTTCAAAGGCTTTTCGGAGGGAGGTATTCTATACCTACAAACTTGAATATTGCTGAATTTGGTAGATATATAATAAGAATATTGAATATTTGGAGGTATATAAGAGGCTAATAAACTTAGCAAGTTAACGTGGAAGTAGGCGATCTGCAAGTGTGGATTAGTTTTTAGATTTTTAAAGAATTTTATTTTTTTTTTTTTTGTGACAGATATTGAAAGTCTGTATATTTGCATTTTAAGAACGTATTGGAAGGACATCATCGATATAAAAATCTGGACTTGTATACTTGCAAGTATTTCAATAGACCATTGAAAACCTATTAGCCTGGATTGATAGACTTTTTCGAGAACCATTTAAAATTTGAAAACATTACGAAATGTTCAAGCCATTAGGGGTATATAAAGATGGCTTGTGCTAAGACAGCATGGCGAACATTAAAGACATATTATCGTAGGCTATTGTGGAATAGCAGAGTTTATAGCAGAATTTATAGCAATAAAAACACATATATTCAGGTCCTATGGACCTATTTTTTAAGAAATCAAGATTATGTTTCCAAAATTAATGAATACCTGGAATACCCCGATTCTCCATAAATCGACTATCGACTAAAATATTTTACAAAAATCCGCAAAATAACCAAATTTTACAGGGCTTTCGGAAGACTTTACATCTGTACTAACCCCAAAACAATATCTTTCTGTGCATTTTCCCTTTCAAAATCTACAAAACTCAAATTTCTTGTGCAAAATTAAAAAAATTATATAAAATTAGTAAAGCAGTATATCTTTTTGAACATCCAAATATTGTGTATTCAAATCCTGATCTTTTCTGATTTTCCGATTTTCAGGAAATTGTGTACTTGTTTACCAAAAGCCGCTTGATTTTAGGGAGCCTTGTTCTGATATTCTGTTGTCTGGAGAGTAGTTGTTTTTGTGATTATGATGATGATGTTGTTGTTGTTCTTGTTGTTGCTGTTTTTATTTTTCAAAAGGCAGTATTTGAGGTTATGTTAATTTCAGTTTTTTTTTTAATTTGGTACCATTTTCTTGGCCCCTTTGCTGTTGCTGTGGTTGGTGGTGGTGGGTGGTGATGTTAGTGGCTGTTACTGGATCATATTTTTGTAGGCAGTAGTTTATTGTTATTATGTTAACAATTTTATTTGGTATTTGTTGTCATATATTTTGTTGTTATATATTTTTGCTTGTTTTGTTTTGCATATAAATATCAGTTGTTTATTCCACAGTGTATTTTTTTAATAAATATGTATATGTACATTACGCATTTTTGTTATTAATTTTTTTGTGATTTAATTCTTTAATGTGATATGCATAAATAAATTTTTGCGGGTGATAAAAACAACATTACAGACATACATTTACATATACATACACGAAACACATATGTAGATACAAACACATAGAGATGTTGATGGCATGCATAGAATTATAATTACAGCATTAAGAGGCAGCAGCAGCAGCAGCAACAATAATTTATTTATTAATCAAAATCTAATAACGAAATATTAACACGCACGCAAGCCACGCACACACACACACGCTGAGAGAAAGAAAGAGAGCGGGTGGGAAGGAGAGGGGGTGTAATAGAGGGACAGGATTACGTTTTAACGAGATTGTTCGTTGAGGGTGTAAGCAAAAAAAAAAAAAAACAAAGGCAAAGGCAAAGAACATAAATAAATGAGCGGCAATATCGCACACGCACGATTTTACATCAAAACACGCACCCATATTTTATAAGGGTATAATTGTTTGGGTGTCTGTCTGCTTGCCTGGCGGTCTATGGCTATGTCGTTGGTATTTCGTGGAAAATATGCGTTGAAGGGGGGAGGGTGGAGGTGTAGAACGAACACACGCAACGTAAATTCTATATGATTTGTATTTTTTTTTTTTTTCGAAGTATTAGGAACATTTAATTGAAAAAGTAAATATTAAAGTGAATGTGAGACACGTGGAGAAAGTATCGAAAAATAAGTAAAAAAAAAAAATATCGAAAAAATAAAGAAAGGTATCGAAAAATTAAAAAAAAAAAAACTTAAAAAGTATCAGACGGTTTTGCCGCCAGATGTATACCCTCAGCCAATGTTCGATTATTTGAAAATATTTTGACTTTTGTTCTGATTATTCAAAATGTTGGCCCTCTATGGAGTAGGCTCCGAAGGAATAGGCCAATATTGTCTATTTCATATCGGATCTAAATAAATATGATATAAATATTGGGACGTGCCAGTTTTGGGCTATATCGACTACTTCCTTTACTTCATATGAGATATGTGAAAATTTTAAGAAAATTTTAAAATATGCGTGAGTTAGCAGATATTGTCGACCGAAATAATCTCTCTTAATACTTGATCTGATGCAGAAAAAAACATTGGCATGGGCAAAATTACAAGAAAATCGAACATTTACATGAAATTTTATGCCGAATTATAAATTCCATGTTCATGTCAGGTTTCCGGTTGACAGAAATATTGAGATATATCAAGTTGTAGAGAATCGCTGAAATTGTGTCCCTTCGTGGGTGAGTTACCAGAAGGAATGGACCAATTTATTCCATCTTCACAGCAGATCTTGTTTTATCGAAAATATTGAGATGTAGGAAATCTGAAGAGAACCGGATGCTTATTTCCGATTTTATTATCATTTTGGTTATTTAAAATTTTGACAATTTGTGGGAGAGGTATCAGAAGGAATGGACCGATCTCTACCATCTTTATAACAGATCTTGTGTTGATGGAAATATTAAGATGTGCCAAGTCTGGATGGAATCGGATGTTAATTTCGCGTTTTATGAGTTTCGTGGAAATTCAAAATTTTGACCCTTTGTGGGGGAGGTACCAGAAGGAATGGACCAATATATCCCATCTTTACACCAGACTTGGGTTATTAAAAATATTGAGATGTGGAAAATTTGAAGAGATCCGGGTACTTATTTCAGATTTTATGATCATTTTGGTTATTCAAAACTTTGGCACTTTGTGGGGGGAGGTACCAGAAGGAATGGTCCGATCTCTACCATCTTTATAACAGATCTTGTGTTTATGGAAATATTAAGATGTGCCAAGTCTGTAAGGAATCGGAGGTTAATTTCGCGTTTTATGAGTCATTCAAAATTTTGACTCTTTGTGGGGGAGGTACCAGAAGGAGTAGACCGATCTATACCACCTTCACAGCAGATCGTGTGTTATCGAATATATTGAGATGTTGGAAATCTGAAGAGAACGGGATGCCTATTTCAGATTTTATGATCATTTTGGTTATTCAAAACTTTGACCCTTTGTGGGGGACCTGCCAGAAGGAATGGTCCGATCTCTAACATATTTATGACAGAACTTGTGTTAATAGAAATATTGAAATGTGCCAAGTCTGTAAGGAATCGGAGGTTAATTTCGCGTTTTATGAGTTTCGTGGAAATTCAAATTTTTGTCCATTTGTGGGGGAGGTACCAGCAGGAGTAGACCGATCTATACCATCTTCACAGCACATCTTGTGTTATCAAAAATATTGAGATGTGGGAAATCTGAAGAGAACAGGATGCTTATTTTGGATTTTATGATCGTTTTGGATATTTAAAAGTTTGACCCTTTGTGGGAGAGGTACCAGAAGGAATGGTCCGATCTCTATCATCTCTATAACAAAACTCGTGTTGATAAAAATATTGAGATGTGCCAAGTTTGAATGGAATCGGATGTTAATTTTTTGGATATTTATAAGCTTCATGGATATTCAAAATGTTGACCCTTTGTGCGGGAGGTACTAGAAGGAGTGCACCCATACATTCCATCTTCACAACAGACCTGGTGTTAGTAAAAATAATGGGATGTGTGAAACATGAAGAGAAAAGGAGACTTACTTCGGTTTTTATAGTCGTTTCGGTTATTTAAAACTTTTAACCCTTTGTGGCGGAGGGACCAGAAGGACCGGACCGACATACTCCATTTTCAAACCAGTCCTTGGGTTCATAAAAATATTTTGATGATTGAAATTTGAATGCAAGCGAACTTTTACATCACATTTTAGAGGAGTTAGAATTATTCAAAATGTTGACCCTTTGTGTGGGAGGTACTTGATGGAGTGGACCGACATTGTCCATTTTCACACATGACCTGGCACTGATGCAAATATTAGGATTTGCAAAGCTGGAGCAAAATCGGAATATCCTTTCTCCTTCTGTGCAGAAAAATATTTTTTGAAAATTCCGATATTTTGTGGGTTAGGTACCAAAAGGAGTGGACCGATATTGTCCATCTCCGCACTCAATCTAAGTTTGATAATAATATTACGATGTACTTAGTTTGGACCAAATCGGATAGTCCCTGCGAGAGTTATCGTGCGCACCAGCCAGACAGACAGGCAGGCAGATAGACAGACGGATGGATGGACGGACATCGCTAGATCGACTCCAAATGTCCTGAAAAGGATTTGGTCCAAAAAGACCTAGATTCTAAAACTGTTATTTCGTTTTGGTCGTATCAAATGATATATACCCTCCTCTTTAGCCATATTTCTGAGGATATAAACATATCAAAAAAAAAAAAATAAATAAATAAATAAATAAAGGAAGGGCATCGGAAAAATAAAAAAGAAGAAGAAAGAGAATTTTTCATAAAAAAATTTGGATGGTATTGAGAACTCCTTATGGGAAGGGCATCGGAAAAATAAAAAAGAAGAAGAAAAAGAATTTTTCATAAAAAATTTGGATGGTAATGTGAACTCCTTATGGTCCTTGAAAAAATATCCTTAAAAAATCAGCAAAGGCTTTGATAACATTGTTAAAAAAAAATTAAAAAAAATTGTTTTAAATTTAGAATGACATTTTCGAAAACTCAGTAGCGAGCGTATACTTGCTGACACCACGTATACGCCCCCATGTTGCTTAGATTTCTTTTATAATTATTTCAATATTTTATGGGCCTTTGTTTCCAGGCTTTTTTGCCTCGTTGTCTAATAACTGTTACGCCTCCCAACTCTCGGAACATTTACCCCACAACAAAATAAACAAATTGCAATTGCAATCGGGGCCAACCTATAGGCCACACATATACAACTTGTATGTCAGAGACTTCACAAAACCAGCAACCTCAATTTCACATAACAACCCCACTAACTGACAAACAACCCACCAAACAATCGTCATTTATTTCCTAACTCTTCTTCTATAAATAACCAACCACTCCTTTCGTGGAGAGGGGAAACGGAGGAGGGAATCGTTTGTTTTCCACAATCCAAACAAACAAATTAAACTATTTTTTATGTCCTTGAGGTTGACATCAAAATGTGACTGCCCCCTCACATATGTCCTCCTCCTCTTCGTCTAGGGCTAAATTAAAACGCCAAAAGAAATGAAAAAGGAATACATAGAAGGCAGAAGGCACAACAGAGCCAGCAACGCAATTTCACAAAAAGACGACAATCAGAGAACAGAAATCGAGTCGAAGTCGGTGCTGTGCTTTGCTAGGCTAGCGTGACAAATATCCATTAAAAATCGTTCCGTAAAAGACAAGAATGTTTTCTTCATTTGACGGAGACAATATTGCAAGGCAAACAAGATATTTTGAAGAAATGAAAAAAAAGATGAAGAACAAAGTATTCAAAAGTTGAAAACAAAAAATCGATATAAATCAAAATATGGAGAGAGAGAGAGAGAGAGAGAGAGAAATAAAAAATGGGAGGAGCGAGAACTTTATTATTTTCTTACACAAATTTCTATAAAGTTTTGCCAAGAACCTTCATCGGATCCGATATTTGTTATTTCTAACGAATTCCTAGAGCCAGAAAAGTAAATGTTTTGAAATCTAAAGTTGACCTGTATTTTTTAAAGACAAATTTTCCTCAATTACCTCTTATCCTTTCCATTTCCACATTGAAATTTTAAGGGTCGTGGCCGTTTCTTAGAATCCTAAACTGGAATGTTTTGATAACATCTTTAGAAGATCTATATTTTTAAAAGACCCTTTTTCCCAGGACCTCCATTATCCTTTTTCTTCTTTTAATTTCCACATTAAAATTTAAAATCTTCAACACATTTCATTATTCCCCCATTTCTATGGCAGCTGAACTGAGCTGAGCTATTCGAATTAATTTCATTTCATTTAAGTTTTGCCCGGCTTTGTCTAGCATTTTTGTTTGCAATCTCAGAGGATATTAAAAAGAAAATATTCATTTAATTTTGCCTTTATTCTTCTCTGTCTACCAAGAGAGGGAAACCTGGGCAAAATGTCCTTAACTCTACCTCCTTGTTGTTGCTGTGTTGTTGTGGATGTTGTGTTACCATAAACTCTAATACAAATCTGCATAATATTGCCAAGATACAAGAATCTTTTTTAAAATACCCACTTCCATTGTCCTTTCAGTTTTTGTATCCTTGGATTTGGTTTTAGTTCTCTTTTTTTTTCATTTTTGTTTTCTTTTTTCAAATCTTGTGTTTTTATGTATTTACGTCGTACATAACTATTTCACAAGATAATCTCTATAAATATAATCATTTGGATTTATAGCAAAATATCCTTTTGAATAACACTAACCTAATGGTAGCCAATGGCAGGCAGGCAGGCAGACAGCACACGCCTTTGGTTTTTGTTTTTCTAGTCAAGGCCTTGGGAGAAAATATTAAAAAGGAGAGAGGATGCAAGAAATAAAATGTGGTCAAAGGAGAAAGAGAGAGAGTGAGAGGGGGGGAAGTTGCTGGAGTTGCTGAAGTGAAATAGATTTGTGGGAAAGCCATATTCAAATTTGTTGCCAAAATATTATTTGCCTTGGGTAAGGGGCGTATGCGTATTGACAACACGTATACGCCGAGTGTACTAAAGAAATATTTTAAAGAGGGGAATTTTGGTCATATTAGTCTGATAGACGAACCTATATTTCTGAGGGGTTTACTAGAGGACTTCCAGAGCTATAAAAATGGATTTTAATGGATTTTTAGGCACTATCCCAGCAGACTTTTCCAAGAACAGTTTCCAAGGATCCTCAGGGCAATATAATTAAATGTGGTCAAAGGAGAAAGAGAGAGTATCAAAGCAGTTGCTGAAGTGAAATAGATTTGTAGGATTGTCAGAAACTTTTTGCCAAAATATTAGTTGCCTTAGAGAGGGGCAACGTATACGCCGAATATGCCAAGGATATATTTGAAAGGGGAAATTTAGGGAATATGAGTCTGATATATAAATCAAGGTTTCTAAAGGGGTTTCTATAGCTACAAAAATGGATTTTGAAGGAATTTTTGAGGACTATCCAAGCAGACTATTACAGGCCCAATTTCCAAGAATTCTCTGGGCAGTAATATAATTTGTTCGAGGGGAGGGAGAAAGGAAGTATCGAAAAAGTTACTGAAGTGGAATAGATTTGTGGGAAAGTCATATTCAAATTTTGTTGCCAAAAAATTAGTTGCCTTGGGCAGGGGGCGTATACGTATTGACAACACTTATACGCCGAATATGCCAAAGAAATATTTGAAGGGGAAATTTAGGGCATACGAGTCTGATATATAAACCAATATTTCTAAGGGGGTTTCTATAGGACTTTCAGAGGCACAAAATGGATTATTAAGGACTATCCAACAGACTTTCCCAGGCCGAATTTCCAAGAACTCTCAAGGCCGAAATGCTATAAATTTTTCTATTTTCTTTTAATTTTTTATTTTCTTAAGGAGTGTTGGGCTAGTAATCGTAGCCAATTTTCCAAGTATTGTGGGAAAGCCATATTAAAATTTGGCGGAAAAAATATTAGTTGCCTTGGGCAGGATGCGTATACGTATTGACAGCATGTATACGCCGAGAGTACTGAATAAAATTTTTAAAGGAGATATTTTAAGGAAGATATTTCTAAGGGTTTTTCTACAGGATTTTCAGAGCTACAAAAATGAATTTTAAGAGATTTTTTAAGGACTATCCAAGCGGACTTTTCGTATACCAGTTTCCAAGGATTCTCAGGGCAGTAATGGATTATTTTTTCTGTTTTCTTTTCATTTTCTTATTTTCTTAAGGAGTGTTGGGGTAGTAATCGTATACAAGTTTCCAAGGATTGTGGGAAAGCCATATTCAAAATTTGTTGCAAAATATATTAGTTGCCTTGGGCAGGATGCGTATACGTATTGGCAGCACGTATACGCCGAGAGTACTGAATAAAATTTTTAAAGGAGATATTTTAAGGGAGATATTTCTCTAAGTGTTTTTCTACAGGGCTTTCAGAGCTACAAAAATGAATTTTAAGATATTTTTTAAGGACTATCCAAGCTGACTTTCCCCACGACCAGTTTCCAAGGATTCTCAGGCCAGCAACGGTATAATTTTTCTGTTTTCTTTTCATTTTCTTATTTTTTAAGGAGTGTTGGGGTAGTAATCGTAGGCAATTTTCCAAGGATTGTGGGAAAGCCATATTAAAATTAAAAAAAAAAAAAATGAAAAATTTGCCTTGGGCAGGAGGCGTATACGTATTGACAGCACGCATACGCCGAGAGTACTGAAGACAATTTTTAAAGGAGTTATTTTGGCTCATGTGAGACCAAGAGATAAACCGATGTTCTTAAGAGGTTTTTCTACAGGACTTTCAGAGCTACAAAAATGGATTTATAGGGATTTTTTTAAGGACTATCCTAGGAGACTTTCCCAATACGTTTCCAAGGAACCTCAGGGCAGAAATATTCCATATATTTCTCTTCTGTTTTCATTTCTATTGTTTTGTTTCTCTTAAGGACTATTGGGGTAGTAATCGTAGAATTTCCATGGACCCCTTTCCAAGAATTCTCTGGTATATATTTGTTGTTTTCTTTTCCTTCCTATATTTTATTTTCCTAAGGACTATTGGGGTTGTGATCGTATACTTCCCAAAACCAGTTTCCAAGGATTCTTGGGGCAGTAATAACATATATTTTTTTTCCTTTCCTTCCTATTTTTGATTTTCCTATGGACTATCTACTATATCGTAGAAAAATTTCCAAGGATTCTCTGAGCAGTTATGCCATATATATTTGTTATTTTTTTTTAATTTTCTTCTCCCTTGAACCACTGTCCTTTCATTGTCATACGAAAATCTATATTTAAAAGCACAAATGTTCAATTTGTCCTTTGAATATTCAAAAAAACAGCAAATCACTCCCACTTATGTGTATATCCTCCTCAGCAAATCTCCTACACATCATATTCAAATTTCACATAATCTAAAATAGCTTTTGTGCAAGATTTCGGATTTGCTTTTGTTCCAACCCCGGCACTTGAAACGATATTGGGGAGAGGTGGCCTTCTGCCATCCTTTTGGCAATAATCATTACTTGATGTTTATACAAATTTTAGAAACTAAACCCCATAAAGCTGCTGCTGCTGCTGTTATTTACTTTGCCCCTCAAAATAAAGAGACCCGGAATTTCAAATGTTGTTGTTGAATCCAAAAAAGGACATTTCGTTTTGTGGCTGGATATTCCCTGGACGCACTTAGGACATCATAAGGACCATTGTTGTTTGGGTTTATTCAACACGAAAGGCTTATGGGTGGATCCTGGTACCCAAGTGTTTTATTTGAGCGAACACACACACACACACACATCCTACGACCACATGGCTTATGAATGTTATTTGGCTCATGATTGTTATTTGTAAAACTTTGATTGTTTTTGTAGTTTTTTTTTTTCTATCTTCCTTTGTTGTAAATTTGTCCTCTTGTACGTGACCATGGCTATGGGATTTCCCAAACAGAAAAACAAAACAAATTTTCATTTAAAACTTCTTCCCCTCTCCCAAATGTAAAGTTCTATCGACAAAAATGGCCATTATTATGACAAACAATTATTTTTCATTATCCCCAACAACAACAATGACCACAATAACAATGCCACATAATCTCTGGGGTAATATACATCATATCCAAAAATTCCATGTATATATGTATGTATGTGCATATGTTTCCTAGTGGTGTGTGTGTGTGTCTATTAGTGGTTTACTGGTTATGGTTTATGACAAATCTCATCCAAATGGCAAACGTTTTAGGCATAATGGATAAGAATGGCTCTAAACTACAATTAACTTTTGTAATTGGATATTTTATTCAGAATTCAGGATCAAAGCAGCAATGGAGATATGAAAAATCTTAGGAGCATATACAGTCTAAATCCTGGATTTATTAATAATTCAGGACATCTTTTGAGATTTTTTCTTGGAAGAATCAACAAGAAATATATCCCACTAGTGTTGTGTCAATGAAGGTCCTAGTCCAGTACATCGCCTCCCAAACGTATGAGTGATTTCATATATTTCATATCACTCATACGCAGAGTTCTCAGTAAAATGATTGAGATCCATGGAACTAGTCCTTGGAACTAAATAAGCAAGCAACAGGTTCGATCGACATAGGTTGACACAAGTCTATATACCACTACCTCTCAGAGAATACTTGGAAAATGGACTTCGAAAAGTCTACGATTATTGCTCGGATTGTCTTTGAGAAAAACAAAAAAAAACGATTGAGAACCTTGGAACTAGTCCTTAGATATAGTCTTTGCAACTAGTCCTTGAAACTAGAAAAGCATCCAGAAGGTTCAATTAACATAGGTTGGCACAAGTCTATATACCACTACCTCTCAGAGAATCCTTGGAAAAATGGTATTCGAAAAATCTACGATTATTGCTCGGATTGTCCTTGAGAAAATCCATCAAATTACAAATTTATGGCTTCGAAACCTTCCAAAATTCTGGAATTTGGAAATTTTCTCAGGCTAATATGACCCTAATTCGTCCCACAATTATGTCTTTGGTAATGGCGGGGGCGTATACGTGTTGTTTATACGTATAGGCATACGTTTGTTTTTTTTTTTAATATTTTTCAAGGACCAATAGTCTTGAAGGACGAATTTAAAAAAAAAATCCTTAAAATCAAATGATACGCTTCTGAAAGTCCTGTGGAAAAAATTTCAGATATATTGGTTTATCATTGGGCCAAAAATCGCAAATTCGCCTTTAAATAATTTCTTTGGTACAAACGGGGCGTATACGTGCTGTCAATACGTATACGTTACTTTCCGAATGTGTTTTTATAACATCCCCACCATACACAGCATGGAGGGTATATTAAGTTCGTTCGATCGGAAGCAAAAATTTCGCAGAGAGCGAGATCTTTTGTCTGCAGCAAGGTAAAGTTCGAAACTGATTTTAAGGGATTGTCAAGGACTATCCAAGCAGGCTTTCCCAAGACCAGTTTCCAAGAATTCTCTGGGCAGTAATAAAATCTGGTCAAAGGAGAGGGAGAGAGAGAGAGAGAGAGAGCATTCAAGGAGTCGCTTTCCCACATTCATATGTGGCCAAAATAGAAGTGACAACACGTATACGCCGAAGGTACCAAAGCAATATTTAAAGGGAGAATTTAGGGCATATGAGTCTGATATAAAAAACCAATGTTTCTAAAGACTTTCAGAGCTACAAAATGGATTTTAAGGACTATCCAAAATGACTTTCCGGAGAGCAAGCTAAAATAGGAAGCTAAAATTTTGCAGAGAGCAGTGTTTTGTCTGCAGCCAGGTCAAGTTCGAAGATGGGCTACATCGGCCCACGATATTTTATAGCCTCCATATATAACGCTATCCTACGCCACTCGGAATCTTGATGATTGTAGCCAAATTTTTCAATGAAATCCACAAAAGGAGTTCCTTCTAAGTACTTCACCCCCTGGAAGAGTAATGTCTATATAGGTCCACGATGATATCGTTTATCCCCCACATAACGATACCTCCCTATATTCTGTATTTTGATGATTTTAGCTACATTTTTTGAATGGAATTGTTTAAAAATCCATATTAGGAGATCTTTCCAAGCACTTGATCTCCTGGAAAAGAAGTGTCTATATAGGTCCACGATATCGTATAGCCCACATACAACGGTACCCTCAGATATTCGATATTTTGAAGATTTTAGAGACATTATTCACCGGAGTTGCTTCAAATTTCGTATTTAGAATTCGTAACGGGTACTACAGCCTGTGACAAAAAATTGAGTATGCAGGTCCACGTCTTCGTTTAACCTCCATATGTCAGTAGCTCCCTATATTCGGTATTTTTATGATTTTAGCGACATAATTCACCGGATTTGTTTCAAATTTCGTATTGAGAATTCGTAATGGGTACTACAGCCTGTGACAAAAAAATTGCGTGAGCCGGCCCAGGTCTTCGTATAGGCCCCATATATCAGTACCTCACTAAATTCGACATTTTGACGAATTTAGACACAATATTCATTGAAATTATTTGAAATATCGTATTTGAAGCTTCCAATAGGTACTGCAGCCCGTGATAGAAAATTGTGTATGCAGGTCCAGCTCTTCGTATAGCCCTAATATGACGGTAACAAACTCTTTGGGTATTTTTATAATTTTAGCAGCTACATTATTCGCCGGATTTTTTTCAAGTTTAGTATTTAAATATTGTAATGGCTTATGACAAAAATTGTCTATGCAGGTCCACGTCTTCGTATAGACCCCAAGAGCTATATTCGGTATTCTTAAGATTTTTACAGAATTTTTAATGGATTTTATTTTTTGAAAATTTTCAAAGTCGTTCCAAATGGTGGAGGTTATTCAAAGTTCGGGCCGTTTGTTTAAAATATTTTTTGAAGGGTCAATAGGGACTTGAATGACTAATTTGAATAATATTTTTATGCAGGCCCACATTTTCTTAAAGCCTCCATATGTACGAATTTTTCAAAATTTTGTTTCCAAGGACCTTTAAAACATTTTAGGGATCGAAAAACCCCCAAGGGCAAAATGAGCGATTTTTAAGAATACCACAAACAAAAACGCAAGGACAAAGGGGATCCTCAAACCTCGATTTTGAAAAATATTTATTTCTTTTTTAAAAGGACCCAAACGAGGCTCTAACGAATATTATTCCGTTTCTTTTTTCTGAATCCAGCAATTAATTAGTATTAATGAATCGGCCTCACCCCTCTAAGGCAGATTTGTGCCAAATAATTTCCACAAACAAAAAAAGAAAACTTTCCAACTGCAGAACAGAATTCCAGTCTGTCATACCAAAACGACGGACGACGACGTGACAGCTTGACTGCCGCCTGACTAAATGCTTAACATAACGAATGAATAATAAATTAAATTAAATGAAACCACAAATTCATTTCATCCTCCCACTTCCTACCACCCCAAACCCCTCTACACCATTTAGTTTCCATTCATGGCCCACAACATCATTCAATTTAATTCACTTCCACACAATAGCGACAACAACAACAACAAAAACACAACAGCATCGATGTACAAAGAAGCAGAAGAAGAAGACGACGACGATGACGACGAAAAGAACCAGTCACTGGAAAGAAAATTTATGTTTTGTTGAAAAAACGAGGAGAAGAAAAGCAACAAAACCACCAATGGAAGAATGAATGCAAACAAAAGCGAAAGAAAACGACACCCACCTCACCCCAGTACACCCACCTACTTGCAGCACCTGGTCTCCAATGCGATTATGCGTTTACTTCTTGAGATGTGGAGACAGGCTGTCTGGCAGAATCTGACCATAGAGAAATGCGAAACGACGAAGATGGCGCAGGTGGCCGCCAAGATGTTTACACGGAATTGTTGGTACAAAAACGTAATACGGAAAAACAGAAAGAAGAGGAGGAAGAAATTAAAGCAGGTGGGTGACGCGGCAGTGACGACAACAACGCTTGTGCGATAAACTGATATCCATGTGCAGCCTCTTGGTTGCCAGGTGGGCGAACAATCGGCGTGGGTTTCCAGGGCATGTGTCTTGTGGGTGGAACTCGTCCCACCCTCTTTAACCACATGTGCCCGGGTATCAGCGGCATGTGGGTAAACAAAAACATGTCACAAAGGACCTTCATGGCTAGGAAGAAGGAGTTTGTTTTTTTCTCCTCATTATTCCCAGCTATTGATTGGAAATGAGCAAGAAAATGGAGGAAAATATTTTGCGAAGAATTTTCGAAGAATAAAAAATATGAAAAATGGCTAGCCTACTCTCGTCGTCCCCTGTGATCATCTACTCAACAATAGAGGACCTCTGAAATCATAGTAGACAACATGGGAAATCACGGTCCCTATTCTAGGGACCTCTGAGGCTATATATTAAACAATCGCACCTACTTTATCGTAGATCACCTTAGAACCCATCTACTCCACCGTAGTCGACCTCTAAAAGGCCAAATATTCTACCATAGACGATCTCTGAGTCCATCTTCTGTATTGTAGACAATCTCTGAGGACATCTACTCTACCAAAGGCAACCTTTGAGATAATCTACTGTATATAGTAGACGATCTTTGAGGTCATGTATTCTTCAGAAGACGACCTTTGAGGTCATCTACTCCACCGTAGACGACAATCTACTCTAATGAATAAAATCTTTTAGGACAGCTACTCTACAGTAGGCGACCTTTGAGGTCATCCACTCAACAGTCGACGACCACTGAGGTCATCTACTCAACTATAGAGGACCTCTGAAATCATAGTAGACAACCTGGGAAATCACGGTCCTTATTCTAGGGACTTCTGAGACTATATATTAAACAGTCGCACCTACTTTATCGTAGATCACTTTAGAACCCATCTACTCCACCGTAGTCGCCTTCTAATGCCAAATATTCTACCATAGACGACCTCTGGGTCCCTCTTCTGTACTGTAGACAACCACTGAGGAGATCTACTCTACCAAAGGCTACCTTTGAGATAATCTACTGTAGTAGACGATCTTTGAGGTCATGTATTCTTCAGAAGATGACCTTTGAGGTCATCTAGACGACAATCTACTCTAAAGAATAAAATCTGTTAGGACAGCTACTCTACAATAGACTGCTACTGAGGTCGACCTTTGAGGTCATCCATTCAACAGTAGACGACCTTTGAGGCTATCTACTAGGCTATCTCAACAGTAGACGACCTTTGAGGCCATCTGCTCAACAGCAGACAACCTTTGGGGTCATCTACTCAACAGTAGATGGCCTTTGAGGTCATCTACTCCATCGTAGAGATCGTTTGAGGACATCTACTCTACAGTAGATGGCCTTTGAAGACATCTACTCTACAGTAGATGGCCTTTAAAGGCATCTACTCTACAGTAGATGGCCTTTGAGACGGCCACTGAGGTCATCGACGACCACTGAGGTCATCTAATCGACCGTAGACGACCTTTGAGGACATCTACTCTATAGTAGGCGACCTTTGAGCATATCTACTCTACAGTAGACAAGCTTTAAGGTTATCTGCTCAACAGTAGACAACCTTTGAATAGTAGTAGACGGCCTTTAGAGTCATCTACTTCACCGTAGACGACTCTTGAGGTCGTCTACTCTGCAGTCGACGACCACGGAGGTCATCTACTCTAAAGTAGCCGACCTTTGAGGTCATCTACTCTACAGTAGACGATCGCTGAGGTCATCTACACTACCACAGACGGCCTCTGAACTTTTCTACGCTACCGTAGACGATCTCTGAAGACACATTTTCTAAAGTTCACCTCTAAGGTCATCTACTTTACAGAAGACGACTACTGGGGTCATCTACTCTGCCTTAGATGCCCTTTGAAGAAATCTGCTTAACAGCGGTCATCCATTCTACAGTAGATGACCACTGAGTTTATCTACTCCACTGTAGACGGGTATTTCTGACATCTATTTGATGTATTCGACTTCAGAACTCGTCTCCTTTACCTTACATGACTTTTGAGGTAAACTACTCTACAGTAGACGCCAACTGAGGTTATATACTCTACAGAAGACGAACTTTAAGGTCATCTACACTGTAGTAGGCGAATCTTCAGTAGATACCTTTAAAGCCCACCGAACCTGTAGTTATTGAAACTTTACCTCCCACACTTTAGAGTAGAGGACCTCAGAGCCCATCTACGCTGTAGAAGCTGAACCTCTTATGCCAAATACTCAACCCCTGGCCACAACTCCACATTTTTAATCCGAAAATGGCCCACCTAACATCACCGAAATGTTTCCCCAATTCAACAACAACACCAAAAAACAAATTCTATTGTTTGCATTTTTTTTTTTGCCGATAAATGTTTACCTCTTTTTTTTTGTTGTTATTGCTCGTGTTGTTGTTGCTGTTGTTATTGCAATGCAAATAATGCCTTTGGCTCTTACGAAGTGAACGTGTGCTGCGGAGGTGCCATAATAGCTAATTACATCAATTCGCTTGGCGGTGGCAGCGGTTACGAGTGGTCGATTTGGTTTCACATGTTCCACATTTGGATGCAAGCCCCCCCCACCGCGAAATGTATTTAATTTCCCAAACCTCCTCCGGACGAGCATTTCGGCCATCTGTCTCTGTTTATTTTGGTTCATTTCAATATTCCATTGCCCGCCTCTGCCCCTTCACTTGGAAAATTCCCACTTCAGGCAATGGATGGCTGGCTGGTCGGCTAGCTGCCGGGTTGTCTCTCTAAACCACCGAAAAGCCAACCACCCACATGGAAACAAGTTTTTTGCTTTGGAGAATGAATTCCGTAGCCCAAAAAAAAATCGAAATAAAAATTCGCATAAAATGGCCATAAAAATGAATGAAATGAATTGGTTGAGTGGTGTTGTTGCCCCGACCAAACGACCAACCAACCGGCCGACCACACTTCTGCTTGTTTTCTTAGCACAATAAAAATTCAAAATAGCAAAAGAGCAAAAACAACAACACCGACACCGACAGCAGGCCAAAAACAACTCACACATTTTAGTGACACGCGACAAATTAGCTGAAACATCAAATAAAGAAGAAGCCCACAATCAGCCCCCCAAACAAGAAATGACGAAGAAGAAGGCAAGCAACAACAACTGCAGAAATGCCGGAATAATGAATTCAGCCAAAACACACACCGTTAATCTAAACATTGGCAGTGGGAATATCAAATCTGTCAAAATTGGATTAAAATCCCATAAAAATATTTTTTTCGGAATATTCAGCAAAAATAAATATTAAGGGGTACTTGGAAAATGATGCCAGATGGGGGTTAATGTATAGTAGATGGCCTTAAGGGTCATCTACTGGGAAGTTGGTGGCTTCAGAGGTCATATATTGAGAAGTTGATGGCTTTAGAGGTCATCTGCTGGGAAGTAGATGGCTTCAGAGGTCATCTACGGGGAAATATATGGCCTTGGAGGTCATGTACTGGGTAGTAGATGGCTGTGGAGTTCATCTACAGGGAAGTAGATGGATTCGGAGGTCATCTACAGGGAAGTAGATGGATTCGAAGGTCATCTACTGGGTAGTAGATGATCTCAATTGACATCTATAGGTAATTAGAGGGACTCAAAATTCATCTACTGAGAAGTATAAGGCTTTAGCAGCCATCTCGAGAGAAGTAGATGGCTTCAAGAGCCATATATTAGGAAGTAGATGGCCTCGGGGGTTATATCCTGGAAAGTAGATGTCCTTATGGGTCATCTACTTTGTCGTGATACAAAGTGAAAAAACACCAACTGTCTTGACGTACGGCAGACCACAAAGAAGTAGAGATGCAAAAAAAATATTAGAGAAGATGTTAAAATATTGGTGGTAGGATCGCGGAAGTCATCCACTAGAGAAGACGAGCACAGAGTTCATCTTCTGTTGAAAAGATGGGCAAAATGACTTCTACTAATGAGTAGATGTGGCCAAAGGGCATCTACGGAAAGTAGATGGACTCAGAGACCATTTCCTTTGGAGTAGATTTACTCAGCTCATGTACAGCAGAGTGGATGAACCCAGAGGTAATCTACAATAGAGTACATGGACTCAGAACTCATCTATTGATGTCACCCCCAGTGGAGAGGACCGGCTACGCCGTCGACGACGACAAAGGAGAGGTCATCTCCGATTAAGTAGATAGGTTCTGAGATGATTTACTGCAGAGTAGGAAGTTTGGCATTCATTAACTACAGAGTAGATGGGCCCAGATAACATTTCCATGATTTCCGAGGTACTCCACTGGAGAGTAAATGACCTCAGAGGTCCACCATTGGAGAGTAGATTATCTCAGAGGTCCTCCATTGACATATAGATGACATTAGCGGTCCTCTACTGGAGACTATATGATTTCAGACAACCTCAGAGGTCCTCTACAGAAGAGTGGATGACCTCAGAGATCCTCTACAGAAGAGTGGATGACCTTAGAGGTCCTCTACAGAAAAGTAGATGACCTCAGAAATCCTCTACGGAAGAGTAAATGACCTAAGAAATCCTATACGGAAGAGTAGATGAACTCCGAGATCCTCTTCAGAAGAATAGATGACCTCAGCGGTATTTTACGGAAGAGTAAATGACCTCAAATGTCCTCCACAGAAAAGTAGATGACCTCAGAGGTCCTCTACAGAATAGTAGATGACCCTAGAGGTCCTCTACAGAAGCGTAGATCTTTAAGTAGAGGACCCCAGAGGTCGTCTACAGAACAGTAGATGGCCTCCGAGGTCTTCGAATGTAGAGTAGATAACCTCAGAGGTCCTCGAAGTTTATGGCTGCAGGTGTCATAAAATGTGAATTAGATGTCCTTAAGGGTCATTCATTGGGGATGGCCTCATTTATTGGGGAAAAGGTCGCCTCAAGGTTCATCTACTGGAAAGTACATGGCTTCCGGAGTCATATACTATGAATTACATGTCTTCAAGGGTCATTTACAGGAAAATAGATTGCCTCAGGAGTTATTTACCTTGACGTACATGTCGTCAAGGGTCGTAGATGGTATCAGAGTTTCCCAACCATGATGTAGATGTCTTCACAGATCATAAATTGTAGAGTAGATGTTCAGAATTCATCTACTGAGAAGCATAAGGCTTCAGCAGCCATCTCAAGATAAGAGATGGCTTCAAGGGTCATATATTGGGATGGCCTCAAACGTTATATCCTGGAAAGTAGATGTCCTTATGGAGGACATCTACTGGAAAGTAGATGACTTCAGGTGTCATAAACTGTAAAGTAGATGTTCTCAAGGGTCATTCATTGGGGAGTATATGACCTCATTTATTGGGGAAAAGGTTGCCTCAAGGGTCATCAACTGGGAAGTAGCTTCTGGAATCGCATACTACGAATTGCATGTCCCCTAGAATTTTCTACAGGAGAGTAGATTGCCTCAGGAGTTATTTACCTTGAAGTAGATGTCATCGAGGGTCATCTACTATGGCTCCATAGGTCACCTACTATAAGGGTCACATACTATGGCTCATTTTTTGGGGAAAAGGGTAACGTACTGAGAAGTATGTCGCTTCCGGAATCGTATATTATGAATTACATGGCCTCAAGGGTCATCTACAGATAAGTAGATTGCCTCAGGATTTATTTACCTTAAGGTAGATGTCGTCAGGAGTCATCTACTGATGGCTACATATGTCATCCATTGGTAAGCGAACGGATTCTTAGACTTCATCATCCAATGCGGTGTAGATGGCGCCAGGGTTCCCCATCCTCGATGCAGATATCTCCATAGATCATCAATTTTGATTCCTTACTCCCCCTCCCTCTCCCCTACCGACTCCACTCTCCTCCACCAGACTGCCATCGAAGTTCCCCACCTTGTTGTTACATGGCATGAAAGTTTATGAACTCACGTTGTTGTCACATTTTCTGTTGTCCCTTTTAAACCAACTTCCTTTTGTTGTTTCATTTTTTTATTTTGCGAATTAAATGCAAATTGTCTATGACACTATTGTCAGGAGGCTATTTTCATGGCGCAAAAAATGCAACAACAAAAACTATGGAAATTTCCCGACATTGTCAAGCAACAAAAGGAAGCGGAACACAAAAATACAAGACAACCTCAAACCCATTCTTTTGTGTTTTTTTTTTCTCTCTCTCTCTCTCTCCCTGTTTCCCATTCTCTCTGGTCTTTTATTTATTCGGAGAGGTCTGACTTTAAGTTTGGAGGACATTGTTCAGTGACACGGCGGGTCCGTCTGGTGGGGTTGGTTGTCTGAACACCTTTCAAATAAAAAAAAACGCTATCAGGGATGACAAAAAGCAAAATTCAAGACTTGGTAAATGTTTAAACAACGGAAGAGCGACAACATTAAAAGACAGGATAATGGAAAACTACCAAAAAAAGTTCAGTACCGACATAATTCCAAAAATTGGATGCGACTTACGGGTTCCCCTTGGAGTTGGAAAAATTGGGTTGTCTGGCTTGCCAGACAAATTGCATGGCTGAAAGGTGTTATTGGCGTTCCAAAAAAATAGGAGGAAGAATAAAAGAAAATAAATTAAATATTACATGAGTCTGTCGTACCCTCACACACCCTTTCGACTTCCATATGTTGCAAGACCTCGTTAGTTTTTCCATTATTTCTGTCTCGCCTGCCTGTATCACACTCAAACCACCTTTCCCCACTCCTTGCATCTTGCACCCACATCATTTACTTCAATGCTTCGCCAAATTAAAAGCCTAAAGGTATGCAGGCAGTACCAATTGTTATCCTGTTGTCAATGAATCGCCATTTTCCACAAAAGAATAAGGCTGGCTGGTTTGCTTGTCTTGAATCTCCAAATACCCAACTCCAAGGTGATGATGTTAAGGAGCTGAGAAAAAGGTTAGGAAAATGAGAAGCTTTCTACTCCCCCCTGGCATGAGAAAAAATTCCAGGCCAAAAAAGCCATTCTTATTCTTATCCTGACAGAGACATAATAATCCCGAAAGAACGTTAATTTTTTTTTCGTGACACAAAGTGAAAGACCATCAACTTTCTTGACGTATAGCAGACCACAAAGAAGTAGAGATGCAAAAAAATATAAGAGAAGATGTTAAAATATGGGTGGAAAGCCCGCGGAAGTCATCCACCAAAGAAGAGATGTAGAGAAGATGAGCTCATTGTTGAGTAGATTGGCTAAAAATTACTTCTACTGATGCGTAGGCGTGACTAAAGGACATCTACCGTAAAGTTGATGGACTCAGAGACAATTTCCTGTAGAGTAGCTGCGCTCAGAGCTCATCTACCGTAGAGAGAATGAACCCAGAGGTCATCTACAATAGAGCAGATGGACTCAGAACTCATATATTGATGTCACCCCCAGTGGAGAAAACGGACTACACCGTCCACGGCAAAGGAGAGGTCATCTACGATTAAGTAGATTGGCTCCGACATAATTTATTGCAAATTAGAGAAGTTCGGTATTCATATACTACAGAGTAGATGGACCCAGATAACATATCCATGAATTCAGAGGTCTTCCACTGGAGAGCAAATGACCTGACAGGACCTCCATTGGAGAGTAGATGACCTCAGAGATCATTTACAAAAGAGTAGATGACCTAATAGGTTATCCACCGTAAATTAGATGATCTCAGAGTTCATCTACAGAAGAGTAGGTGACATCAAAGGTCTTTTACAGAAGAGTAGATGACCTCATAGGTCTTCTAAAGAAAAGTAGATGGCATCATAGGTCTTCTACAGAAGAGTAGATGACATCATAGGTCCTCCACCGTAAATTAGGTGACTTCAGAGATCCTCTACAGAAGAGTAGATGAACTCAGAGATCTTCTTCAGAAGAATATATGATCTCGGAGTTCTTTTACGGAAGAGTAAATGACCACAAAGGTACTCTACCGAAGAGTAGATGACCTCTGGAGTCCTCTACAGAAGAATATATGACCTCGGAAGTCCTCTACAGAAGAGTAGATGACTTCAGATGTCCTCTATAGAAGAGTAGATGACATCAAAGGTCTTTTACAGAAGAGTAGATGACCTCAGGGGTCCTCTACAGAATAGTAGATGACCTCAGGAGTCCTCTACAGAAGAATAGATGACCTCAGAAGTCCTCTACAGAAGAGTAGATGACTTCAGAGGTCCTCTACAGAAGAGTAGATGACCTCACAGGTCCTCTACGAAAGAGTAGATGACCTCAGAGGTCCTCTACTGAAGTGTAGATGACCTCAGAGGTCCTTTACTGAAGAGTAGATAACCTCAGATGTCCTCTACTGAATAGTAGATGACCTCAGAGGTCCTCTACAGAAGAATAGATGACCTCAGAGGTCCTCTACAGAAGAATAGATGACCTCAGAGGTTCTCTATCGTAAATTAGATGATCTCAGAGGTCCTCCATTGAAGTGTAGATGATCTCAGAGATCCTCTACTGAAGTGTAGATGATCTCAAAGGTCCTTTACAGACAAGCAGATGACCTCAAAGGTCCTCTATAGAACAGTAGATGGTCTCCGAGGTATTTGAATGTAGAGATAACCTCAGAGGTCCTCTACAGAACAGTTGATGGTCTCCGAGGTCTTCGAATGTAGAGTAGATGACCTCAGAGGTCCTCGAATTTAGAGTAAATGACTCCAATGGCCCTTTATTGTAGAGTAGATGCTCTCAGATGCCCTCTACTGTAGAGTAGATGACCTCAGAAGTGTTCTATTGTGAGGTAGATGACCTAAGAGGTCCTCTACTGCAGAGAAGATGAGCTACTATTGATTAGATGACCTCTTAGGTCCTCTAGTGGAGAGTAGATGGCATAAGAGGTCATCTACTGCTAATTAAATGGAATTAGAGGCAGTCTCTACAGTAGACCGATTAGAGACCTCTACTATCGCGTGGAGGACCTCTGAGATCATCATTGATGTTTTCTACGAAATGTGAGAACTTCTGAGACCTTCTTAGTTTAATTTATTTTTTGCAGAATTTTTACGTGTAAGTACTGACAACAATCATACGCCTAAAAGCATTTCAAGTTTTTTTGGAAGTGTGTAAGTTTACCTAACATGTTTTTTATCTTCGAATAGGGTTGAGGACTGTTGGTACTGTGTGTGTTCTCGATAATTTTGATGATCGAAATCGTAGAGTATAGTAGAGAGAGATACAGATAGAGTAGTGAAAATGTATTTTTGTGAATAAGAATTTCGTTTTTGTGGCAAAAGGAACAATAAATGAAAAAAATAACAACAAGTAAAAGAAAGACAAAAGAAGAAGGAAAGAAACGAATGTAGCAAAGAAGTTGGCCTTTACATACCTGCAGTGGCGAGAGTGTAATCCCAGCTGGTTTCTGGTTCATTTTTGTAGACGTTCAATTTTTCCGGCTAGAGAAGAAGGGGAAAAAGATAACGATTAAAAAAATAGCAAGGGTTAAGTTTGTGCTCCAATAAATCAAAAAAAGAAAAATTTGGAACTGGGATCAAAACTCTACAAAAAAAATTAAAAAAATAAACTAAGGAGAAATTGAAATAAAAATGAAAATCTAAAAAATACACCTCAAAATTTGTTTTCAAGGGCGTATGACTGTTTTTAATGCGAATAATGGTGGGTATTGGGTGACGTATGATTGACATCAGCGGTTATACGCCGTTCGTATAACTTTTGTTATTACTCATACGTCACCATTTACCTTCCGTTATTCAAAATAATAATAGTCATACGCCCTAGAAACAATATTACCAAATTTGAGTATTCTATGAATTATTTTCATTTTTATTATAATTATTTTTATTTCATTTATTTATTAAATAAATTAATATTTATTTTTTTATTTATTTATTTTATTAATTTTATTTATTTTATTTTTTTGACTTACTCACCTTGGCAAAATCAATTTTCAAAGTACAACATCCCGAATAAATATCAGCTCCATTTAAATTTTCCCTGGCTCTGGTTGCCGATTCCAAGCTGTCGAATTCCACCATGGCCTGGACGCCATTCTTTTTGAATATGACAATGCGCATTACCTGGCCGTGTGGGACACATATTTTATGCAAGACATCCTGCAATGAAACAAAGGGGAGAGAGAAACAAATTTAATTTCAGTTGAAGGCAAAAAAAAAAATAAATAAATAAAAAATATTTAAGGCTAATTATCAGGCCTAGACCTCAAAACAATAGACAGCCAGATTATGCCAAGTGCTTTGGCTGGTAAATTAATTATTGGTGTTTTAAGCACCCATGGAGAACATGACTTGATTGGTTTTGGCACCAAAAATACTTAGTTTTTTATTGAAAAACCAATTTGAATGAAAATGACCACAAATACCTACCTGACGTCTAATGCCAAAATCCCCCAGACTTTGGCTGAAATTGCCAAGAAGAGAAAAAAACGACATGCTGATGACCCCCAACAACACCATATCATGCCAGGCATTCATTTTCGAAATCAAGTACAAGGCGAAAAGGTAAATGTTTTCATTACTCACATGAAGGGATTCTGAGAAAATGTATCAAAAAAATCTGCTGATGTTATGACCCACCAGCAGCTCAGCCTTCAAGAAATTACATGTCTTTTTTTCGTCCAAAACCAAAAAAACTGGCTATTGTCATGTCCTGAAAGAAGGATATTTTCCCAACCGAAAACAATAGCCGTCATCAACTTTAAAAGCTTTTTGCATTCCCTTCCGAAAAAAGAAAGGTGTTAAAGGACCTGCCTTCCAAGGATGTATTTTTTTTTTCAAATACCAGGTGTTATTGTATCATTCCAGGCAAAATATTTGCAAATCATTGATGGTAGGTAGACACAACAAACAAATGATTCTGGTATATCCTACCAGCAGCATGTCGTTCTCGTACCTGGGGTTTACTGACTGGCATCCAACTAAATTTAAGGGGAATTAATGTTGTAGAACTCCCCCCATGTAGGATATGGGGGAAAATGCCCATTTTGCTGGAGGTGAAGGCTGAAGACCATCAATAACAATGTTTTGTACGCCGAGGCGATCAACATTCATTCCCAAGGCACCTGTGCAACAATAGCCCATAGAGGTAGGTTTGATATTTGAAAGAAATGTTACACCAAAGGAAAAACATCTGATGGAGGTGATTTTCAAATAAGGAAAATTTTCAGGATACAAATATTTTCCAAGGACCTTTATAGGAAGACAATAATTTGATAGCAATTGAAGTTCCTTTTAAAATCTTGAAGAATTTTAATCGAACTCTTATTTTTTGCCCACATGAGTCACCCTGTCGTATAAGTATTGACAACACGTATACGCATAATAGCTTTAATACCCTTAGCCATATGGCTAAAGAGGCTATATATCATTTTACACAGTCAAAACGTGCCTCATCGCAATAACGGTTTTCGAAGCTAGGTTTCTTTGGCCAAAATCCGTTTCAGGACATTTGGTGTCTAGATCGACATGTCCGTTCGTCCGTTTGTTTGTCTAGCTGGCTGTTGCGCACGATAACCCTCGAAGAGAGTATCCGATTTGATCCAAACTTGGTACATCGTAATATGATTACCAAACTTAGATTGAGTTCGGAGATGGGCAAAATTGGCCCGCTCCTTCTGGTACCTCCCCCACAAAAGTGCGAAATGTTCAAAGAAAATAATTTACTGCATAGAATCAGAAAGGATCATCCGATTTTGCTCCAACTTTGCAAATCCTAATATTTACATCAGTGCTAGGTCAGGTGCAAAAATTGACAATATCGGTCCACGCCATCAAGTCCTCCCCAAAAAGGGTCAACATTTTTGAATAATTATAACCCTAATAAAATGTGATGTAAGAGTCCGATTGTCTTCAAATTACACACATCTCAATGTCTCTATTAACCCAAGGTCTGGTGTGAATATGGAATATATCGGTCCACTCATTCTGGTACCAACCCCACAAAGGGTCAAAATTTTGAATATCCATGAAGGTCATACAACGCTAAATTAATATCCGATTCCACTCCGACTTGGTATATCTCAATATTTCCATCAGATCAGTCATAGAGATGCTAGAGATCGGACAATTCATTGTGGTACCTCCCCCACAAAGGGTCAAAGTTTTGAATAAACAAAACGATTATAAAACCCGACATAAGCATCCGGTTCTCTTCAAACTCTACACATCCAAATATTTCTACAAACACAACATCTGCTATGAAAATGGAATATATCGGGCCAATCCTTCTGGTACCTTCTTCACAAAGGGTCAAAATTTTGAATATCAAAGAAGCTCATAAAACGTGAAATTAACATCCGATTCCATTCAGATTTGGCACATCTGAATATTTTCATCAACACAAGATCTGTCATAGAGATGCTGGAGATCGGACCATTCCTTCTGGTACCTCCCCCACAAAGGGTTAAAATTTTGAATAATCAAAACGATCATAAAATCCGAAATAAGCATCCGGTCCTCTTCAAACTCTAAACATCACAATATTTCTATTAACACAACATCTGCTATGAAAATGGGATATATCGGTCCACTCCTTCTGGTAACTCCCTCACAAAGGGTCGAAATTTTGAATATACATGAACCTCATAAAACGCTAAATTAATATCCGATTCCACTCAGATTTGGCATATCGCAATATTTCCATCAACACAATATCAGTCATAGAGATGCTAGAGATCGGACCATTCCTTGTGGTACCTCCCCCACAAAGGGTTCAAGTTCTGAATAAAAAAAACTATTATAAAATCCGAAATAAGTATCCGATTCTCTTCATATTTCACAGACCCTATTACCTCTACAAACACCAGACCTGCTGTGAAGATGGGATATATCGGTCCAGTCCTTCTGGTACCTCCCCCACAAATGTCAAAATTCCGAATATCCCTGAAGCTCATAAAACGCAAAATTAACTTCCGATTCCACTCGGTATATCTCAATATTTCCATCAACACAAGCTCTGTTATAAATATGGCAGAGATCGGACCATTCCTTGTGGTACCTCCTCCATATAGAGTTTAAGGTTTTAAATACCAAAAGGCTCAGAGAAAGCGGAGTAAGCATCCAGCTCTCTTCAAATTTCAGATACAACAACCCCGAACCCCTTCTGGTACTACCTCAGCCTCAAAGGGTCATAATTTTCAATACTTATATCTGTCCTAACTTGCGAAACATGTAGACGTTGCTTTACAACTTGCTATATCTAAATATTTCTCTCAACCAAAAACCTGAGATGAATATGCCCATACCATAGCGGAACCTACCCCATAGAGGGTTAGCAAGTTGAATATATGTTGTCAAAATACATGTAAATAATCGAGCATTGATTGAGGGTATACATCTGTCGGCAAAACCGACTGATACTTTTTATCTTTACCCACTTGTGCCACTCTGTCGTATGAGTGCTGTCACGTCGTCTCTATACCCTACAAAAATATGTTCTTGGGAATATGATATGCTTGTTTGGGTCAACATTTTTGTGGCACCTCGATATATTGTCCATAGTAAACATTTTCCCTTGAAATCATCTAACATTTTTGCCTGAGTGTACTCAGTTAATTCCTTAAGACCATTAGAAAGGACTTATGCACACAACAGGAGCTAAACGCACACACAATACCCACAAAGCGGGATGATAGCTTTCTGTTAATTGACATAATGACAAATACCCCCGGATTTAAGAGACTCAAAAATTTTCAAGAGGCCAAACTGTCCTCAAAACCTTAATGAAGAGGATGGTATTTGAATTTTCTTAAAGGACTCTTTTAGAAGAACATTTAAAGGAAAATATTTAAAATTTCATTTCAAAATTCCAACAAGGCCAAACTGGTTTATTTTGCTGTTTGATTATTAGCCATCATTTGTTGGACTATCAGCGGCTATTATCTTCTGTTTTTCCAACAATTTTGAGTAGCATTATCATCAAGGATATCCATTGAAATGACTATTTATCTATTCATTCATTCAGTCCATTCATTGTTTTAAATGAGTTTTCCCCTTCTTTTTTTCGTTTCCTTCCAACCACGACAGCGGCAACACGTAATGGGCCAAAGTTAGACGATTTCATAATTTCCAGAGTTGGCATTTTGTCAAAAACCGAAAATATCGTAAAAAACAAAAAAAAAAATAAAAGCTAAAACGTTTCAATGTTAGGTCATAGTAATAGGGGAGGACCAGAAGAAGGATGAGGCGAAAAGGGGGGACGGAGAAGGATAACAAATATTTCGAGGAAAGTAATAATAAAACAAATAGCTGTGATAATGGCCCAAACATAAACACTTAAAACCCAAAAATATCCTTTTAACACATTTAAGGACATTTTGAGATGCTCAAACAAAAATAGCAACAACAACAATGGCATACTAATGACTGCCAAAGAAAAAGAAAAGGATATTGAATTTGGTAGTGGTAGTAATAATAATAGAAATGATAAGAGATTATGCTACAACAAGGATAATGGCCTTCTAAGGACATCATAATGTGACTCAGAGATGTTTTCAAAATTAATAAAATTACCTTGGAACTTCCAAAGGACACAAAATAACAATTTTTTCTAAATATTTTGAATACCAAAGAGAGAAAAGAAACATGTCCTTCATGGAAACTTAGTTTCCGAACTTTTCCAGTCAGGTCACAAAAATAGCCATTTCAATTTATGTCAGTTATCATTTCAGTTTTATTATCTCCAGGATATGCGAGAAAGGACATCACATTTGTCAATTGATTATTTATGGTGTGTCACATACAAAAGGACAAGTAAAGACAAGGGTTGGACAGAAGTGAGCAACTGGATTAAAATAAAATGAATTGTTGAGAATATTTGACATGCAGGTAAGGCAGAGCTATTTTTGGGAATTATATGGAATTTTTACACAGACTTATATTAGTTTCAAGGACCTTTACTGAAATAATAATTTCAAAGATATTCAGAGCTATAATCGTGGAGTTAGGAGTATCTTTTCTATGAAACCCCCCCCCAACCAAGAACTAATAGAAACACAAATGTGTATTTTCTAAAAATTCTCCAGGACTCTCAGGATTAAAATCTATGGGTTTTAGGAACTTTTCGAAAGACTCCCCAAACCCAAAATCATGATTATTTACAAGAATTTTGATTATTTACAAGGGCTTTTTCCAAGAACCAGCACAGACTAAACCTTGGATTTTTAAGGAATCTTCTTCAAGAAAATAGAAGGAATTGTAAGAAATTTTCTCAGGGACTGTTAGAACAAAATTCATAGTTTTTTTAGAGAATTTTTCGAAAAATTTTCGAAACGACAGAAAAGTAAAAGCGTGGATTTTTAAGGAATTTTGTCCGGTTATCATCGTTTATTTTCGAAGAATATTCTTAAGGGTCTGGAAGGATTTTAAGGATTTTTGGAGATATTTTCTCGAGGTCCAGCAGTGACCAAATGGTAGACTTTTAAAGGACTTTTTTCAAGGGCCTGCATTGAAGGTCCCTTCAAGGAATTTTGCACAAGGACTTTGATTTACAATAGAGGAATTTTACAGAATTTTTAAAACGATCAGCTGTAGAGAACATATCGTGGATTTTGTAAGGACCTTCCACAAGGATCAGTAGAACAAATTTTTAAGGACCAGCAGACATTGAATTTTCGATTTCAAAGCATTTTATAAGGAAGCATTTTACAAGGATTTTCAGATCCATTGCTGTTATTTTTTAAAGAAATTTCTTAAGGACCAGCAGATAGCAAACTGAAGTTTTTTTTTTTGGAGTTTTTTCCAAGGACGAACATAGGAAAAATCTTCAAGATTGAAAGGGATTACAAAAAAAAAAAAGACTACCTTAAACTGAACCGTGGAGTTTATAGGAACTTTTCAGGAAAAAAAGCTGCTGCAAATGCTGCTAACTACAGAGACCTAATTATAGATTTAAAAATAATAGGAATTTCCTCAAGGACCAGAACACACAAAAATCATCAGCTTTTTAGGGATTTTTAAAAAACAGATTTTACTGAAATATGCCAGGGACCATATCGTCCTTTTTAAATAAATTTTTGAATTTATTTCACAAATAATTTTTAAGGAATTGTCTCAAGAACTATTAGTGATCAAAAAATAGATTTTTAAAGAACTTATCTCAAGGAACCTCCAATGAAGACCGATTGCCCTAGAGTTTTAACGGATTTTCCCAAAGAATTTCAGAGCCATCTTCGTTGATTTATAGGGACTTTTCAAGAGCTTTCCAAACGGTAATCGTTGATTTTTTAAGATTGAGATCTTTGGAACCATATGCGAAGATTATTTAAGTTATTTTCTTAAGGACCAAATAAAGACCAATCAGAACACTTTCTAAGGAATTTTTTCAAGGAATTTTACAAGCCTATCAATCATGGACTTTTTGATCCATAATCGTTAATTTTTAAGAAAAAAATTTGGTTAAGTTTTGAGAGACTTTATTATTAAATTTCCAAGGACTGTCTAAGACCGGTTCATGAGTTATTCAAGGACAAAAATTAAAAAACAACAATTTCAAAGAAAAAGTTTCAAAAAATAAATAAAAATGTGAAAACTTTCTGAAAAATTATCATTTGTATTCAAGAAGACTTTCGAAGCTGAAATTATTTATTTTCCATGTTTTTTTTTATTTATTTATAAAAAAAAAGTGAACCTTGAAGGTGTTTCCTCAAGGATTTTCATAATCATAATCAAGGATATTTTAAGAATTCTCCTCGAAGGAATATCGGAGACAAATGAGAAATTGAAAACTAATGTTTTTCAAAGACGCATTGATCGCAATTTTTACGCAAGGAATACCTGCAAAGACATTCAGTTCACTTTCAATGACAAGTCATCGATTTTTAGGGAAGTTTTTTTTCGAGAGTTAGCAGATACCAAGTTTTGAACTTTTTAGGGAATTTTTTCCAAGTGGTCTCAGGGCCATTAATTTCTTTAGAATTGACTTCAAATATAGGCATAGCGACCAAATGGAGGATTTTTCTTTTTTTTTTTTTCAAAAGCCTTTTTGAATCATAACCGTAATATTTTTTAGAAATTTCTTAAGGGACGTTCAGATATATATTCGCGATTATTTTAAGAAACCAACCATGGGGGATTTTTTCTTTGACGATTTCTAGAATCATAACAGTCTGGATATAACTCATAAGAACCGAATTTTTCAGTTTTTAGGCCAATAACTTTTAAAAAAGTTTAAAAAACAATGCATTCAGTAATACAGGAGGACAAATCAGACTAAAGCATTGCTATCGATTTAATAAAAAAAAATCCTAACCAGGCCGTATTAGTGTTGTCAACACGTATACGCACCATAAAACAATTTTTCATTATTTGTTTTTCGAGTTTATTTCACTGAACATCAAAGCGTTTCAAAAGTACTTGCAAAACACAAAAAACATATCGTGTGAAAGTTCCTTTGGGGCAAAGGAGTTGTAAAACGATATCCTTCTATTAACGTTTTTTTTTTTTCATCTATCACGCCATCATCAAAACGATTGAAATCAAAGCCCATACTTAACACCTCAGGTGCGTGCAGCGGCAATACTAATTAGAAAATATTAAAATACAACAACAAATAAAAACAAATAATTTATGTTTAGATTTTTTATGGCTCCGAACAAGACTTCAAAGGATTTCATGTTTGGAGGGGGCCAGCCAAGCGTTAAGGCGTCACCGTCTAGTTGACGATAACTCCAAAGTTGCAATGGAAAGGAGAGCAAGAGATAGCAGAATGCTTCAAACACTATTAACGCACAATGTGGACAAGTCGTAAAAAATGTTTTTCATTTATTTTTGTTATCTTCCTCTACACCTCTTCCTCGTCCCTTGGATGGTGACTCCACAATTTTATCGAGGAAGAAATTATGCCCAGCTGTTGTTTTGTTGTCCCTAGTCCTCGTCGTCTCTGCAAAAGTCATAAATGTTGGCAATAAATGTTGGCCTTCTGCATAGCGCGTAACTTAATTCCACTTGCTCCTATTAAGTTGCAAAGGAATGATGGCAACAACATCGGTGGCACCACTTAAGAGTGTGTTGAACTTGGCCGGCGAAGTGATAATTTTTTTCTCCTTTTTCCCGAACATTTTAACAACATTGTTAAAAAAATGTACGAAGCATAAAAATTGTCATATTTTTTGAAGAGAAAAAAATTAACAAATTTTAATGCCAACACCAAAGGCTGGAAAGACCCCAAGAGTTATGAATCGACGCTATAAACTCATTAAGATCGGTGAATCGGGGGGAGAACAGGTCATAAATTGTTAAGTTAAGCCATTCAAAAGTATGGCCATAAAAATTAACTGTTGTGCCACGAAATGGAACGGGTAGGGGTTAATTTCATTTACGGCGTATGAGTGTTATCAATTTGGTCGACATCAGCGTATGATTAATATTCACACTTATACGCAATAACGTGCCATACAGAAAAGGGATGAAAAATTTACTTTTAGAGAGTATTACTTGCATTTCCATAAAATAATCTAAAGGAAACAATCCTCTAGGAAAGAAAAAAGTCTCTCTCTTCTAGCAAGAGGTTTTTAGTTCGCAAGCGAATATTTTATGATATTTTATTTAAAGTGAGCACAGACCTTAAAAAATCAATTTTTTTTAAACTCTTGGATAAATAGAGCACAGGTATGAGTGGCACATGAGTGTTATTAATTTTGGAGGTTGGCATGTATGTGGAAAAGTGCCCTATTACACCATCCAAAAAAAAAAAAAAAAAACAGAGAAATAAAAAGTTGGTTTTTGTATGAGAGAACTCTGTGTATGAGAGACCTTCTTTTATGAGAAGGGACTCTGCATTTCTATAAGACCTCTATTTAAGGACCTCACTTTCCAGTCTTCTATGAGGATCTGACACATAAGTCAATATTAACCAGGCTTTTCTAGAGTAAATTACAGATTTATAAAAATAGAGAATACATTTTTATCCTACTCTTTAGAAAGAAATATTCTGGTCTTTCGCCGGATTTTGAAGATTGGTTATCCTGATTTTCTATGAGAAGACTTTCCAGCAGTTTTCTGACATTCTAATGTATGAAGACCTCAAAGGTTTATCGAAAAAGTCCTTTTGCACTTCTCGGAGAGAAGTTTATGAACTTCCCAGAATGGACCTTTGGCCTCTTATGCTCTTCTCTGAGAGGACTTTATGTCCTTCCTCTGTGAGAAGTTCTTCTGCTCCTCCCTGAGAAGTGCTTCTGCTTTTCCCAGAGAACACTAACCAGACACTCGGAAGTAGATTTTGTTTCTGACATTCTTAGAGAAGGCCTCGTGATCTTCTCCGATGAGAAAACCTTGCTCTTTTCTCTGAGAAGATCTTGCGGCTTCTCTGGAAAGACTTTCTGCTTTTCTATGAGAAGACCCTCTGGTCTTCTGTGGGAAAAACCTTTAGTCTTCTAAACTTTGTGATCACATAGGAGACCTTTCTGAAGATATCATTGTTTTCTATGTATTTCGGAAGAGATCTTGGAGACTAGAGAAGACATTTGAAGGCTTTCTGAAAAGTCTTTGATATCTTTTAAAGACTATAGAGAAGTCTCTAAAGTCTTCTATAGAAGACCTTGATGCGTTTTAGAGAAGATTTTGAAGTGTCCTGGAGAAATTTTTGAAGTCTTTTTTGGAAGTGTTCTAAGCAGGGCTTTGAAGGCTCCTAGAAAAGACTTTGAAATCTTCTAGAGAAGACTTTAAAGTATTCCAGAGAAGACTGAAGTTATCTAGAGGAGACTTTGCAATCTTCTAGGGATTACTTTGAGGTCTTGTAGAGAAGACTTGGAAGTCTTTTAGAGAAGTATTTGATATCTTCGTCTGAGGAAAACATTGCAGTCTTCTAGAGAAGGCTTTGAAATCCTCTAGAGAAGACTTTGATGTCTTCCAGGGAAGACTTTGAAGTGTTTCAGAGAAGACTTTGAAGTCTTCTAGGGAAGACTTTGAAGTCCTCTATAGAAAAATAGAATATGTTGAAGTTTTCTAGAGGAGACTTTGGGGTCATCTAGAGAAAACGTTCAAGTCTTCTAGAGAAGATCTGAAGTCTTCCGGAGAAAAATTTGAAATCTTCTATAGAAGACTTCTGGAGAATATTTTTAAGTCCTCTAGGGAAGACTTTGGAGTGTTCTAGAGAAGACTTTGGTGTCTTCTAGAGAAAAAATTTGGAGACTTCTAGAGAAGACTTCGGAGTTTTCTAGAGCAGACTTTGAAGTGTTCTGGGAAGACTTTGAGGTCTCCTAGAGAAGTCTTCAAAGTCTTCTGGAGAGGATTTTGAAGTCTTGTGGATAGACCTTTCAAGTGTTTTGGAGAACACTTTCAAGTCTCCCTGGGTCTTCTAGAGAAGATTTGAAGTCTTCCGGAGAAAATTTTGAAATCTTCTATAGAAGACTTTGAAGACTTCTGGAGAATATTTTTAAGTCCTCTAGGGAAGACTTTGGAGTCTTTTAGAGAAGACTTGTGTCTTCTGGAGAAGATTTTGGTGTCTTCTAGAGAAGATTTTGGAGACTTATAGAGAAGACTTTGGAGTTTTCTAGAGCAGACTTTGAAGACTTCTAGAGAAGACTTTAAGGTATCCTAGAGAAGTCTTCAAGAGAAAACTTTAAAATCTTCTGAAGAACACTTTCAAGTCTCCCTTGGTCCATCAGCCAGATTAAAACTTTTGTCCATCCTTAAAAGAATGTCCATTCTCTCCAGCTTTTAAATAAATCTAACATCTCCCCCCTGGGATGGTCGTATGATTAACAACCATACGTATACGTCAACGTCTTCTCATTACAAATTATGCAACACTTTGTTGCACACACAGAGTCATCCAAAGAGAATGCAAAAAAACAAATGTTGTGTTCTCCATTGCCATTTGTGAGTGTCATGATTTATATTTTATAATTTGTATGTTGCCTTTGAAAGCAGTTTTCTTGATATCCCCAATTTACCTCCTTCCTCTCCCTCTCTGACTATCTTCATCTGGCTTGCATTTGTGGAAATCTGTTTGCTGTTGTCTGTCATTATTTGTTTGGGCCGGGTCTCTCTGCTGCCCGGTTATTGTTGCCATAGTTCTTTTGGCGTAGGTTTGTTTGTGGCAACTAATTTGCATGAAATGTCGCCTGGGGTGCCATAAAGAGCAGCCCAACACTTGGAAAGGAAAAAAAGGATGGAGATAAAAAAAAACAATGTGGAAAAGGAATCAAAGCAGCAAAGTAAGTCTCTTGAGAGAGTGGAAGAAGAAAACAAATTTTCCTTGGGTGATTCTTTTTAGTTTTTTTTTTTTTTTTTTTTTTTTTTTTTTTTTTTTTTTGGTGTAAATGGTCTTGTCGCCTTGCCTTTGAGAGATAATAGAAGAGTAGTAGAGTCTTAGTTCTAGTTTTCCTTTTTGTTCTTCGTCTGATAAGATTAAATGTGTTTGCCTGCCTGGAGGCTCTCTCTCTCCCTCTCTCTCTCTCTCTCTTTCTCTCGCTGCAGCAAAAACTGCAATGCCTGCCTGGCCTAAGAAATCCTCTTACTATGACAAACTACAAATGAAGACAAATTTTTTGTTGTTGTTGCAACAACAAAAAATAACTTTGCAAAACTAAAAGTGAATACAGCAAATACGGAGTCCCACCTCCACCTCACATCTCTTCTTGAAGTGTAGATATTCTCCATAAAACATTCAGCTTGCATTTTTTTTTTTTTTTTTGCCTCGGAGATTTGAATAAAAACTCGTGAGAGACAAAAAGACGGCAATGGCTTGAAGCTGCCACTAACAATGTTGAGAGGGGGGAAGGGGGAACCCACCATGGTAAAGTGTGAAGTATTCTAACGTTTAAAAAGTGGCAGGTGGTCGTCGTCATTGTCGGCATCTTATGTTGCAACACTTGAGTATTTGTTGTTGTACAACAAAATAAAAAACCAAAAACAACTTTTTAAAAGCTCGTTTTTTGAGACTAAACAAAAATTTTATGGGTTTCTTGGATTTGTTGCCGTTGCTGCGGCATGGGAAGCTGTTGTGGCCAGAGTCTTTCATTTTTTGGTGTTGTTGGATTTTCCACAAAGTTTCCCACCATTATTTGTTAAGTTTTCATTGCCCCATAGCCGGCTGGCAAAAAAGACTTTTACGGATTTCGGCTAACAAACTAGCCAGTCTGTCCGGCAGCCCCATCAAACCACCAACCAAGCAACCTGCATGTCAGCCTTTTCGGAGTGTGTGACTGACTTGAGAATATAAACGATTTGCAGGTTGCAGTTGTTATAGCCAGTTTAACAATTGCCATGGTTGTTGCTGTTGTTGTATTTAAACTGATTTATATGCTTCACTTAAATGTTGTTGTAAAAGAAAAACCTTGTTGTTGTAAATAAATATATATATTTTTGTGCTCGAAAATGTTCCGATTTCATAAAACATTCATTTCAAAAGGAGAACCACAGAGAGGGGTGTGAAGACACAAAGAGAGAGAGGGAGGGGGAGAAGTTTGTGCAACATTGCCAGGGTATTTGTGCTGCGCTGTGTTGTTGCTATTGTTGTTTTAATAATGTAAATGTTTTGCCCCAGTATGTGACGGTTTGCCAGCCGTTTACTTGGTAATGGAGGAATTATTTATTGTCATTTTTGCAAACGACAGCAACAACAACGACGACGACGATTAAATTGTCGTTTTGAAAACAAGCTATGAACGTCGCGTAGCCGCTCTTTTTGCAAAAAGGCATTTTATTACAACACCATTTGTTGCAGATTGTTGATCTTCCATTCCCCCTTCCTTCATTCATATACGCCAGCCTGCAACCTCCCTCCCCCCTTCTTCTATATCATATCTCCAACTCCATAATCTTTGATATGCTGTACCAAACTCCAACATCGTTATTGGCTGGAAAATCGAAATATTTGCCAGTGTTTTTTTATTTCCCTTCGCTGAAAATTTCCACATGTGCCACAGCAGCCATTATTTGCTCGTTTTATTTCAAAACACACCATCCAATGGCAGCCATAAATTGCTGGTCAACGAGGAAAAAAAGGAAAAATGCCTGGAAAATTACAGTGGGAAATGATGGGATAATATGGGAGACAAAGAGAGGAAATTTGGTCATAATTGTCTAAGATACAGCGGCTCAAATTAAAAAAAAAAAAATTAAACAGTCCTGAGATTAAATTCTTCCCAGGAAAATTCAGGATTTCTGAAAAGGCTGCGAGAGAAGATTTTTTTTTTTTTTTTTTTTTTTTTTTTGATAAATCTTTGGGATCTTTAGAGAAAATATTGCAGTTCTCCAGAACTCTTTTAGGAACGATTTTAAAGTCTTCCAGAGAAGGCTTTAAAGTTTGAGTTATTAAAAAAAAAAAATACTTCGAATCATTCAGAAAAGACATCCTGAGGTAGAATTTGTGTGAATTCTATTTTATTTGTCAAGACTTTGAAGATTCCCAAAGCAAATCATGAAAGTTTTTATAGAATTTTTAGAAGTACGTAACAGAACTCTTCCTGATGTTTGATTTGAAATCTTTTTAGGGGGAAAAATGTCTAAGTTTTCCAGAGGAAAATTTGAGATCCTTTAGAGGCAATTTCAGAGAAGTCTTCGTGAGGAAAACTAGAAATCTTCCTCAGAATGGCCAGAATTCTTTCTTGTATGACTTTCAAGTCCTCCAGAGAAAATTGTGCAGTATTTTCAAGAAGAATACAAGGATTTCTTTGATGTTTTTTCAGAGAATACTTGGGGGTATTTCAGTGCTAGATTCCTAATGGAATTCTGAAGTTTTCCTGAAAATATCTAACAGTCTTCCTTCGAAGAATTTAGAATAGCCTTCTTTGAAATCGTTATGGGAAGGCTTTTTTGACGGAATTCTGAAATTTTCCCGAAAATATCTAACAATCGTCCTTCGAAGAATTTAAAATAGCCTTCCTTGAAGTCGTTATGAGAAGGCCTTGATATCATCCAAAGTTTGAAATATTTCTAAGAAGCTAAAAATCTTTCCGAGAAGAAGTTAAGGTCTTCAAATCTTTTCACGAACAATTTAAAATATTTTCTTAAAGATATTCCTTCAGAGAAGACTTTGAAGTGTTTCTGATAAAACTTTAGAAATAATCCAGAAAAAATGGGCGATTTCGGAGTTTTCCAGGAAAGACTTTAAAATTTTTAAGCGGAAACTTCATGAGAAACTTTAAGAGAAAATAAGTAAAAAAGCAGCAAAGATCGACCGGGCCGATTTTTTTTTTTTTTTTTTTTTTTGCAATTCTTTAAATCCGAAAACTGCCACTTAATTGAGAACCGTTGTATGGGTATTAAACGAAGACGTGGACTTGTTTACGAAAATTTTTGCCATATGTTGTAGTACCCATTACGAACTTCAAATGCGAAATTTGAAATAATTCCGGCAAAAAATGTCGCTAAAATCATGAAAATACCGAATAATATCGGGAGGTACCGTTATTTGGAGGCTATACGAAAACGTAGACCGGCATGACCCATTTCCGAACTTAGCCTGTAAACTATACATGTATGCAAAATTTCAGCCTTCTACCACAATTCTTTCGACAGACAGCGTGATTACAACAGACAGACAGACGGACAGACAGATGGTAGTACTCCAGGGATATCTTTCCCATTAGCCATTTTGGTTTTACAGACAAGTCTTTGAAATCTTGAAAAGTCTTGAAAAAAACTATTAATTAGAGAGCATTCAATTCAAAATGTTGAAGTCTCTCAGAGGTTATGACAAAGATATTCTGAGAGGATGCATGGACGTCATTGTGAGAAGACTAAAATATTTTAGAAAAATTATTTCCAAATGACTCTTGAATCCTTTTAGAATATTTGAAATATTTTTGACAAGATTGTTGTATTCCTGAAAATATTTTGATATTTTCCAGAAAAATCTTTACAGTGTTAAAGACAGGGCTTTGAATAATTTCCGAGAACACTCTTTGTTGGAACACTTTGAAGAGAAACTCAACTGCCAATTTGTGAATGCTCGTTTCATGTTTCCGAACAAAACTTTCCGGACTTACCTTAAAAATAGAACAAAAGATGGTGAAGAATGGGCATACATCCTCAAAAAAAACTTCAAGTCTTGGGAATCAAAGGTAAATATTATAACAGGAGAATTCGGGGAGGAAGGATAAAAATATGTGGAAACCAACAAACATTTCATAAAAGAAAGAAGTTTCAAAAAAAGGCGTATGATTTATATTTATTTATATCGACAAGAGGCGTATGACTTATTTTAGTTCAACTATGCCTATGCTTAAATATGTTGCATTAGTTCAATGGGACCTATGATTGTCGTAAATCGGAAAAATGAATTCATAGGGAAAAGAAAAGAAATGATTCTGAAAAGAGCGAAATGATTCTCCATTTTAAGGGCGTATAATTACTTTTCAATGGATGTTCTTAGGAGCGTATGATTTATTTTATTAGTGTTTATATTGTAATACCGGGGTGATACGTTCAGGGGTTTATGAAGTAAATAAAACTTAATTATTTCATGTTTTGCTCAATATTTCATTAGCCTTTTTCCAACTCTATCATTGCGCTTTTTTTTCATTGACAATCCTAAGATAAAAACATTTTTTTTTTTTGCCAATAACAATATTAAAAAATAAATTCAAATTTCTCTTCATTTTCTTAATACCTAAACCCAAAATATTTTCTTGGAACTGAAAGAATGTCATCTACCATCTCCCTTCTCAAATATGCCCCAAATATCTAACATTTTTGTGGCATAATGAAACTAATTGAAATATAATAAAGTGAGGAGACTTGACGGAACGAGTGAGGGGGTAGGTAAAATTGAAGCTAAAATAATTATTGTAATTTGACAACAAAGAAAGAAATTTTTGGTGGAGGGTATAATTATGAACGTGACTTTCGTGGAAAATGAAGAGTGGACAAAAAAAAACGAGATAATGGAGTGACAAGGGAGACGGTAGAAGGAGACTAAATTGTATTAGAAAGAAATGGAGGTTAAAGAAAAATAAAGCGAATGAGAGATATAAAAAATTAAATGAATTGATTTAAAGGCTCTAAATGGAAAAAAAAAGGGAAAAAAATCGATCTGCAATAAGACAATATCTTTAAGAAGTCTTTATAAGCTCTCAAAAATTAAACATTGCTATGCCAATAGAAAATGAGGAATATTTTGTAAAATATGTATTGAGAACTAAGATACTAAGGCGCATACGCAATGTCAATACGTATACGCACTATATGACGTATGCTTAAGGTAAGCTCATTCGGCATAATAAAGTTTAATTCTACTTCCTGAGGTGAGAATTGTTATTTTCAATATCGCTTCACTTCATATTGGCCATGGTGGCGTATGACGTTCATGATCAATTTACAATTTCATACGCTCCCAGGCACATTAATTATTAACAATCATACGCCCCATAACCTCCGCTATTTATAGCATTCGAGTGTTGAAAAATGTCCTCTATTTTAAATAATTACTGGAAATTGTCATTTAAATTTGTTTCTCATTAAATATATATATTTTTTTAATTTATGTAATGCTAAAATTAATGTTCATTTCATATCTAGGAGATCCATATAATTTTTTGTGTCACACCAACCGAAAATATTTTTGGGGGGTTCGAAAGCAGACCAATTCTGTAATCACACTTTGGTTGATGGCTATACACTTAGTTGATGTGTAATTTGGGCTGTTTCGCCACCATGCTCCATATAAAAAATTATCCATTGTTGACAAATGAAAACAGAAAATTATTAACCAAGCGTTAAATGTTTGTATTTAAGTTTCTGTTGGAAATACCAAAACTATGTGTTTTTGTTTTGTTTTCCATGCCCTTTGGCGCTTACAACGAGCATTGCGGCTGTCGTCTGGCCTAAAAACTGAAAACAAACCAACACAAATTTTATGTCACACAGCAGAGTTTTGGTAGTTTCTGTTCTGTAATTATGTTTAATTACTTTTAATGTGGGGAATTGTTTTACGAATTTATTTTTGGTAATAAAAATTTCCACAAAACTATTTAGGTTTGGAAATTTAAAAATAATTGTTCCATTTCAAATAATTTTTCGGGTATTAAAATTAATAAAAAACATACCAGCCAGTGAAATATTAAGAGAACCGGAGGCCTATTTTGGATAAAATATTGTTATTGGGGGAGGTACCAGAAGAAACGGTCCGATCTCTACCATCTTTATAACAGATCTTCTGTTGATGGTAATATTGAGATGTACCAAGTCTAAATTGAATCGGATGTTATTTTCGCGTTTAATGAGACATTTATAGACATTCCAGATTTTAACCCTTTGTGGGGGAGGTACCAGAAGTAGTGCTCCGATACATCCCATTTTCACAGCAGATCTTGTGTTAGTAAACATAATTGGATGTGTATAATTTGAAGAGAACCGGACACTTATTTCCGATTTTATGATCGTTTTGAATATTCAAAATTTCGACCCTTTGTGGGGGAGGTACCACTAGGAGTGGACCGACATATTCCATATTCATAACAGACCTTGGGTTAATAAAAATATTGTGATGTGTGGAATTTGAAGAGAACCGGACGCTTATTTCAGATTTTATGATCGTTTTGGATATTCAAAACGTTGACCCTTTTTGGGGGAGGCACCACTAGGAGTGGACCGATATATTCCATATTCACACCAGACCTTGGGTTAATAAAAATATAGTGATGTGTGCAATTTGAAGATAATCGGACTCTTAAATAATAATTTATAGGAGTTTTAATTATTCAAAATGTTGACCCTTTGTGGGGGAGGTACTTGATGGAATGGACCGATATTGTCCATTTTCGCACCTGACTTTGAGTTAGTAAAAATATTGTGATGTTTGTAATTTAAAGACAATCGGACTCCTACATCACATTTTATAGGAGTTAAAATCATTCAAAATTTTGACCCTTTGTAGGGGAGGTACTTAATGCAGTGGACCGAAATTGTCCATTTTCGCACCTGACGTAGCACTTATCCAAATATTAGGATTCGCAAAAGTTGGAGCAAAATCAGATTATCCTTTCTCTTTTTGTGCAATAAAACATTTTCTTGAAAAATTCGACATTTTGGGGGGGGGGGGTGGAGGTTTACTAGAAGGAGTTAACCAATATTGCCCATCTCCGAACTCGATCTAAGTTTTATAATAATATTACAATGTACCAAGTTTAAAATATATCGTATGCTCCCTTCGAGAGTTATCGTGCGCACCAGCCAGAGAAACAGACAGGCGAACATCACTAGATCGACTCCAAAGGCCCTGAAACGGATTTGGTCCAAAGAGACCTAGGATCTAAAAGCGTTATTACGATGAGGCACATTTTGACCAATGGCAAATGATACATACCCCATCTAGCCATATGCCTAAGGGTATAAAACGGAGTTTTCATATGGAACCTGATTATCCTTGAATTGGGGATCATTTATATTCCTAAGTTTTGGACAATAAATGCTTCTAAGTTTTCATTTTCTATGCTATCTATTCTTTTTTTAATTTTTAATAATCATACGCCCTCAAGAACCTACTGCATTAAAATAAATCATACGCCCCTTGGTATCTCTACATAAAAAATCAATCATACGCTCCATGGAACTTTTTTTTAAATATCAACATAGAATTTATTGAAATCATATAATACAAATTCTTAACCCCATTAAACCAGATTCCAAATTAATTTCCAACAAAATCGTCCCATCGACATTAGAATCAATCATACGCCCCTTTTGTGTCCCTACATTACGTCCCTTTGGGAGAATTTAAAATGGGACAATAAAATTAAATTTCGAACCCCGCCGTTTTAACTCCATTAAATCCGCTCCTAAATTAATTTCCCAAGAAATCCTCCCAGCCACTGGCACTTAACTTAAAACGCCTTATTTGCATATCACTTACAGCAAATATCATCATCTGGCCTGGGTTGATGTCATTTTTTCCATTCTCACTTTATCCCTCCGCTTCCATGAGCTGGCCATAATTAACATTACAAAAAGATGAAGAAGAAAAAAAAAAAAAAAAACAAACGATATGCTATTGCAGCACACATGCTGCTGTTGCTGCTGCTGTTAAATTTGAAAATGATGGAACGTAAGGCAAACGTTAATAATGATACTGCATGCATGCATATGTTAATGTGGCCCTGCCAGTACTTCTCTATAAATATCTCTGTAGCATAGTTTACTTTGCCCTAGGGCTATCCGGCATCTTATTTGCTCGACATATCACACACACACACATACAGCACAAAGAAGAATGATGATAAAAAAAACCCGCTCATGATGATGATGATGGCGATGCTGAAGAGTTCTCCTCTTAATGTTCACACTTAATTCATTTCTAAACAATGCAGACAACATTACGGCATAGTTGACAATTAAATGTTGCATTAGATTTGTCTACAGTTAACGAAGAGAATGTGAGACAGCCAGCCATCCAGTCAGTCAGCCACAAGCTGGGCAGCAACATTTTGCTGCTGCTGTCAAGTGAGTTTATGGCAAATTTAATTAGCATTAATTGACACTAAAACGTTTTTTGTTCCAACAGCAACAACAAAAGCCACAACTAATATGCAGTCTGAGTGTTTTAATTTATCAACTTCAGGAAAATGTGGGCAACAAAATTTGAAAGGAAAATTAAAAAAAAAAATCATATTTTTAATGATTTTCCAATGAGTTTTTATGAGTAAATTAGAAGCCGCATGGGTATTGGCAATACGTATACGTCACGTGGTATTTTTTTTTTTTTTTTATTGAAGGAACTTTTTAGATAATACTCAATTTTTGAAGGAACTTTTAATGAGGGTGGAAAAAACCCTTCTTCAATTATTTCGTTGGTAGCTATGAGTAAAATAGTGGCGTATGAGTATTGACGGTAATCATACGACACATAACGCCCAATATTGAAATTAACCTTAAACCTCAGTGGACCCAATAATACGATAGAAGAAATTCCTCAGGGAAATTGAAAAATTCATATTCAAGAGGCAATTCTTGATGATTTTTTCGTTGATTGTTAGTAGGAAACTATAACGAGTATTATTATCAACAATACGTATACGCCCTTAAGGATTTTGATATAAAAATTATTTTAAAATATATGTTATTAAATTGCCATATAAGTAGTTCTCCAAATAAAAACTCAGTTTAGGAATGGAATTTAAAAAAAAATACAAGAAAACTATTTTTATGATGGTTTTCAAGATTTTTATGAGTGAATTGGGGGCGTATACGTATTGACAAAGCTCATACGCCACAAATTGTCTTTAAAATTGCAACAAACGTAAAATACACAAACTCGATAGGCTTAAATCTCAAAGCAAACCTTAAATTTGTGGGAGAAAAATACCAAAAAAAAAAAAAAAACATAATTTTTGATTTTTTGCTCGTTATTGACGAAATTTGAAGGCGTATAAGTGCCGACAAAACTCATACGCCAGACTGTCCCAAATATTGAAATTAACTTCCAATCCCAGCAGACTTTACAATCCAATATAAAAAACGATCAGAAAAATCAGCTCAAAAAAATGTCTTTCCAAAAAATTAGTTCGGAAATTTTTAAGAAGTTTCTTGGCCGAGTCAGGAATACCTTTTATACGTCTTGTAAAGCTAGGAGACCTCCCAAAAATTTTCCTATGAGAAAAGGACCTTCAATAGCTATTTTATGGAAATTTCTTAATGTGTTCTACATAGAAACGACCTTCCAAAGGCCTTAAAGAGATAGAATGCCTAGAAGAGCTAAAGTACTTTCTTAGGCTAATAGAACTTCTAGCTCGAAGCCCGTCTTCTTGACTTCAATGTCAAAAAAAAAAACGGTTTTCTGGGTACTCGAAGAATTTCAAACAGTCGCCCACGGCTTGAAGATCTTTTATTTGTTTTCTGTGGCTGGAAGACCGTTTACAAGTCTTCTATGGCTTCAAGATCTTCTAAAGGTACATAAGACCTTCTACAGGACTTTTATGTCTAGGGGACCCTCTACAGAACCGCTTTGGTTAGATGTTCTTGTATAGACCTTAAATGGCCTGCGTACTTTCTGAAGGAAGTCCCTTTGCAGGAGATCTATGGCTTAAAGACTTCTTCGTCTAACGTATCTTGCATTGACCTCCTATGTAGAAAAGAAAAAATAGCCCTCTACAGAACAAAAATGCCTCCAACAGAACTTGTACGTCTGGGATGCTTTCGTCAGGACCTCCACGGTTAGATGTCCTTGTACATGCCCTTCATGGAGACTCTCTGCAAACTTTCTAGGGCTAGTGATATTTTGCAGGACTTCTACGGCTAAATGGTCTTTAACTGACAAAAGGTTGCCTATGAATAAAAGTCCCGCCAAAAGACCTTTTATGGCAACAAAAGACTTCTATGGTTAGAAGACCTTTTCCAGGTTTTCTTTGCGCCTCAAAGACCCTCCACAGGTCTAGACGGCGTTCTACAGAGGTTCAAGGCTAAAAAAAAATAATAAAGCTAGCAGACCTTGGAAATAACTTCTTTAGCTAAATTGCATTCCACAAGGATTCCATGGTTACAGGACCTTCTACAATACTCCTATGACCAGAAAACTTTCTACAGGGCTTATGTGGCTAAAGGACCTTCTATACGACATCTATGGTGAAAAGTCTCCCTAAAAAAACTAATATAGCTAGCAGACCTTGGAAAGGATCTCTCTGACCAAATAGCTTTCCACAAGGCTTCTGTGGCTAAAGGACCTTCTATAATACTTCTATGACCAGAAAACTTTCTACAAGGCTTCTGTGGCTAAAGGACCTTCTAGAGGACTTCTATGGTGAAAAGTCTCCCTAAAAAAAAACTAATATAGCTAGCAGACCTTAGAAAGAACCTGTTTGGCTAAATAGCTTTCCAAAAGGCTTCTATAGTTATAGGACCTTCTACACGACTTCTATGACCAGAAAACTTTCTACAAGGCTTCTGCGGCTAAAGGACCTTCCACAGGACTTCTATGGTGAAAAGCCTTTCTACTGGTTTTTCGTGCTTAGAAAATATTAAACAGGACTTCTGTTTCCAAAAATAAGTTTTAATGTTATTTCATGACTAGAAGATCTTCTAAGAATCTTCCATGTCTATAAGACTTTCTACAGCTCTCCAACGGCTAGAACAGGGCCTTTATATCAACATAATTTCTGGAGGACAGTTTTCGTTAGAAGACCTTCTACTGCTATTCTACTTCCAGAAGATCCTCTAAAAATGTATTCCATAGCTTGAATACCATCATCATTTTGCCATCCAAGAAGGGAGTAGGACAAACTCTACTTGAGAAACAAAAATAAAGAAACTCCTGGAAAGCCATTACAAAAAAGGGGGGCAACAACAAACATGCAACATTATGCGGCACACACATGTCGTGTGTGTTCTCTCCTCATAAAGAAAATTGTAAAATAAAGCCCCGAAAATTTGCTAAAATAAAGAACAGGCGAGAGGAGGTGAATGCCATGTGACAGCATGTGGAAAATTTCAGTATCGTTGACACCAGGAACTCACGTCTTCTCCATGAACTGCTCTCAATGCAACAGCTGCAGCTCAAGTCAAGATGTATTTACAGCTCACAGAGTGACAATTCTCAATGGCTTGACTTGGCGTGGCGTGGTTCTGAACTAATGTTTCCCCACAAAATGCCACTCAACAGGCTTTAATGCGCTTTCATTCTTCCTTCTTTTTCTGTTGAAGATGCATTCTTTTTCCTCCTTCCTGTCATGTCTTACACATTTGTCTTTCGTAAGTTTTCCCCCTTTTTTTTGTTATTTTCTTTAAGGATGTGTGAATGTGTGCAGCAGCAGCAGCAGCATGGCAACATTTCAAGTGTTTGCCTCCATACAACATGCGAGGCATGCGAAGCACTCCCCCCCTTGCCCTACTCCATGTGGCATGAACAACTTTTGATGTTGCTTGCTGCCTCTTTGCTGCTCTTCATGAACATTTATTTAATTCATGTCTACTTGAGAGCAACTAAACCCCTCTTCTTTTCGCCGTGGTGTTTTTTTCCCGCTCTTCAAACCAACAATTTTTGGGCGTTTATTTTCTACATTCATGGCCAGTCAAGTGTGGGAGCTGCCAGAATTTTTTTTACTGGGGAAGGGTTTTTTCCAAAGGTCCTGCTGTTTTTTTGTGGTGAGGGAGAACAAAAACAGAAATCCTTTTATCGCTGTACCAGCCACACTAACTACCAAGTCATTCAGTCAAGTGCAGCTAACCAATGCTGTTGTTGTTGCTCTTATTGGTTTCTATAAATTTTAGATGTTCATCTTTTTTATTTTTTTTTCGAATGATTCTCCCTCAAAGACCTTTCGTGGCTGCTATTGGCGTATGTGTTGCAAAACAAACTTAAATTCATGGAATTCGTTTCAAACAAACGAATGTATGCGGAAAAACTTATTAGTTTTTCCTCATTTTTTTTTGGAGGAGGGGAGGGAGGTGTCCCTAAGACAACAACCCTCCCCAAAATTCACCCACCCACCAAAGGAGCAGCACGTAAATCCAGCCAAAGGAAGAAAAACTATTTGCCAATTGTAAACTCCTTTTCCATGCACGAAGTTCGTGTTTTCTTTACAACTTAGCTCAAAAGTTGCGTTCTATTCCGTTCTGTTTTTGTTTTCTTCTAAATAAGCAATAACATATTTTTTTTTTGCATTCATCTTGGATTGGAAAAAAAGTTGTAGGAAAAGCCGAACAAAAAAAATGTATTGGCAATCAAAGCAATCAACTTTGCACGTCATTTGGATAATGGGGAAGCGTATTTCTAGCTCATTTTCTAGGAATGGATAAAATTACTTTCATGGATAATGGAATTTCGTCAAAGGGATAACTGGAAATAGGCTCTTAAGTCATTTGATTGGACTGGATAATGATTTTCTACCATTCGGATAATGTGGATAACGAAATTTCCAAATTGGGATAATGCGGATAATAGTTTTCCAACTTTGGATAAGTATTTTCTTGTATTTAAATAAGGAGAATAAACCGAAAAACAAGTTTTCGTGGCATTTGAATAATTAGAATAAACGATTGCAACTACTTTTCAAAAAAAAAAAAAAAAAAAACAGGATCAGACTTAAAATCGTGAATAATGAAATTTTTTTCAACCGGATAACATGAAATATATCCTCACGGCAACGGATAATATTTTTCTATCATTTGGATAATATGGATAATGATTTTTCGATATTTAACTAACGTGGACAATGATTTTATGTTATTCGGATAATGATCCAACTTTATCCACATACAGTAGATAATGATTTTGCGTTATCCGGATACCGTATACAATGATTTCATTTCATTTTATCCACATAACACGGATAATGATTTTACTGTAATCGGATAACGTGGATAATGATGTTAAGACAATGGAATAAGAATTGCAGGTACGCGGAAGGTACATGAAAGACTTCATGGTCATTTGAATAACGCGCATAAACATTTTTGGGTCATTACAAGTACGTGGATAAAGTTTTTATGGCACCTGGATAACGCGGATAACCCCTTTATGTTATTTGGATGTTCGGATAAACATCTTGAGTCACTGCAGGAACGTGGATAAGTCTTTCATACCTCGGATAACCAACTTTACGTCATTTGGATAACATGGATAAACACATAATGTCGGATAGATGATGTGGATAATCATTTTAGGTCAATGCAAGTATGTGGATAACATTTTCATGACGCCTTGAGAACGCGGATAACTACTTTATGTCATTTAGATATCGCGGATAACCATATTAAGCCATTTCAAATACGTGTATATACCTTTCCTGTTATTTATATACCAGGATAACCACCTCATGGCATTTGGATAATATGGATAAGCACATTATGTCGGATAAATAATGTGGATAATCATTTTGGGTCATTGCAAGTAGGCGGATGAATCTCTCACGATGTCTGGATAACACATATATACACTTTCTATAATTCGGATAAAGCGGATAAGCAGGTAGATAATGCGGATAACCATATTTGAGCCATTGCAAGTTCGTAGATACATTTTTCATGTCAACTGGATACACGGATAACTATTTTATGGCATGTGCATATCGCGGATAAACATTTGATGTCAGTTAGAAAACACGGCTAAATATTTTGAATCATTACAAGTGGGTGGATAAAATTTCATGACATGTGGATAACGCGGATAACTACATTTTAGCATTAGAATATCGCGGATAACCATTTTTGAGCCATTCCAAGCACGTGGATAAACCTTTCATGACATCAGGATAACGTCAATAAGCCTTTTATGGCATCTAGATATCACGGATAACAATTGTATGTCATTTGGATAACGCGGATAACCGCCTTATACATTTGGGAGAAGTTGGATAACCATATAATGTCACATAGGCAACGCTGATAACCAGTTTGTGTCATTTCAAGTGTGTGGATAAACCTTTCCTGACATCTGGATAACGCGGATAACCATTTCGTGTCTTTTTAAGTGCATGGATAAACCTTTCCTAACATCCGGATAACGCGGATGGCCATTTTGTGTCTTTTAAAGAGCATGGATAAACCTTTCCTGACATCTGGATAACGCGGATAACCATTTTGAGCCATTGCAAGTACGTGGATAACATTTCATGGCATGTGGATAACGCGGATAACCGTTATACGTCATTTGGATAACGCGGATAATCATTCCCAGTCATTGCAAGTACCTGGATAAAACGTTCATGGCATATGGATAAAGCGGATAACTACTTTATGATATTTGGATAACGTGGATAACAGTATTATGTCGAAAAGATAACGCGGATAATCTCTTGAGATGTTTCGGATAAAGGATAAATATGCGTGGATAAAATTTCATGGCATGTGGATAACGCGGATAACCACATTTTACCATTAGAATATCGAGGATAACCATTTTGAGCTATTGCAAGTGCGTGGATAAAATTTCATGGCATGTGGATAACGCGGATAACCGTTATATGTCATTTGGATAATGCGGATAATCATTCCGAGTCATTGCAAGTACCTGGATAAAACGTTCATGGCATATGGATGAAGCGGATAACTACTTTATGACATTTGGATAACGTGGATAACAGTATTATGTCGAAAAGATAACGCGGATAATTTTTTGAGACATCTAGATATATCGGATAATGTTTTTTTTTTCGTCTGGATAAAGCGGATAAATATCGTGGATAATTGGCATTGTCTAAGAAAATCGGATAAATATTTGCGGTGTTCTACTTCTTTGGATCTTCTGCATATATTTTAAATGGATCACCTTAGTCATATCCCAAAATGTTTTGGGACACCTACCTCAGAAACCCCTTTCGATGTTAATTGTTTTAAAACACTGACCTACTTGGGGAACTCACTCAGCCAATTTATGTTTGTCCCGATTGTCCTCCAACAACACTTTCCCTCAGAAAATATTAAGTAATTTCTAAATTTTGCATAATTTTCTTTTAGATTGAAAATTCTTTCAGTTGATGATTCAATTTTCAATTTTATGAAAACTCATAGCTTTTCCCAAAAGACTATGGCGGCGGGGTGGCCAATTCCGTTGCCTTCCAACGTTGAAGTGCGCTCTTGAAAATCTTTGTCGTAATCATTCATATTTAGTTTGTTAATATTTTGACATTTGATGACACTTGAAACGTGTGCACATGCAAGGGAACAGCAATTTTGCCAACCACACAATGAGGTTTATGAGTCCATCAAATCGGCCAAGCAGTGGCAGCGCTGAGCTATTGGTCATACCAACCAACCACCAACAACAATTAATAGACAATTTCTTCTTTCATTTCATTCCGGTTTGTGTTTTAATGTGTTTCTGTTTTTGTTTGCTTGTCGTTGCTGCTGATGGCTGTCAAGATGCTCAGCAGAGAGCTCAGCAGATTTTTTCATCACCCAGACATCAATCACAGGCAAAGAGGTTCCCTTGGCGCTTCCTCCCTCCCTCCCGATGCCCCATTTTATTGATGTGTCATTTCAAAGTTTGTTCTAATTTTTCTTTAGTCAAATTTAGTTTGTTTCGGCGTTTGATTTTCATGAGAGAGTTTATTTTTTTTTTTGTGTCCTCCCCCTCTTCCCCTCTCCTCTCCTCCCGCGAAGAATGTCATGTTGTATGTCAAACTACAAGGCGTTGATGCTGCACATGACAACTTAATGCAAATGCAAAATAGAAAAACAAAATACCAAACATTCTGCTCCCCGGCGGCAGCAGCGAAATGATTGAATGGCCAAGACCGCTCTCCCCCACCGCCTCATCTCTCTTTACCCTCAAATTGGAGAGAATCCACCAATCAAATGAACTTAGAAATAGATTCGTTTAGAAAATAAATGGCATAGATTGAATGGAATTGAAATGATTCACTTGCTGCCAATGCCACTAACATTTTCTCTTCATCAAATTCTATTGGCAATGGGTGGGGAGAGGGGGCTGAGGAGAGTTGAAAAGTGCCTGGCAATTTGTTGTTGTTCAGCTAAACCAAATTTTCAATTTGTTTTCAATATTCGAATGAAAAAACAGCAGCAACAACAACAATGACATCCACATATCTGTCTATGGGTAATTGTCGAACCGTTTGTTCTCGAGTGCCGGGCCAAGTCTGCTCTTTCGACAAAACGGAAATGTTCGACATATGACAGGAACTCGATGAATGACAAGGTGGTGGATTGTGGGTGAGCTGGCTGGCTGGCAGCACTTCCTTTAGAAATCCAAGAAAAAAGAACCCAAAACTAAAAACTTTTGCCTTAGGCCACGTCTTGGCCATATTAAGTTTTTCCCCGGCTGATCTTTTACATTTCCAAGTACTCTTGCCAACAACCGGAGCCTCACATAAAAATCGTGTTGGCATTTTATGAGAAAACTTTCAACTGCCTCTTAAAGCCAAGCGGCCGTGAAGGCACGTATCATCCAACTGAGGGGGCATAGGGGGGTATCAAGATTTTTAAAAAACCATCAAACCTTCCTAAACACATATTTGGAGAAAGGTTTAAGTTTGTGTGTGTGAGTGGGCGAACAAAACTAAAGTACCACAAACTTTAAGTGGATTTCCGTTCGCCCTCCTCTTCTGTCCCTTCTTCATCGGTGTTAAATTGCAAAAAAAAGTTCAACTTTAGGCCAATAAAAATCTAAGAAAAATTGCTAGTAGCTGGCTTAGAAAATGTATCCAACTCCTCCCCCTGTACAACCCCCCCCCCCCACACACACAGTGTAAATGTTATTTAATAGGCAATAAAATAGCCAGGCAAGTTTCCAAGAGCAAGTAGAGCAAGCTTTAAGTTGTGTGATCGGATTACAAGAAAAGCTAAAGCTAATTTCAAAGTTTAGAGGAAAAATAAAGAAGTTCGAGGAGATAAGGAGAGTTTGAAAGAGAGGGACAGTAAAAGTCATAAAAACTCTGAATTATTAGCCATTCAAGGAGCCCAAATAGATTTTCCGATTTATCCAAAAATTATCCATTTCATCCAGGAGACAAGAGAAATCCTATCCACATTATCAAAACATGAAAAATTGATTATCCAATTTATCCGGAAGACAAAAACCTGTTATCCATCTTATCCAAATTGCGAGAAATTATTATCCACGTTGAAATAATGGTTATCCACATGACGAGAAATGATTTTCCACGTTATCCAAATATCATTCAAGGGTTATTTAAGTTATCCAAATGTCATTCAGGGGCTATACAAATTATTTCATAAGATTATCCGCGTCTTTCAAATCTCCTTAAAATTATCCATGTCCACGTCATCCAAATGCCAATATAAAGCTATCCGTGTTATCCAAAACTCAACATTGAATTATCCACGTTTTCTAAATTTCATTACAGGATTATCCAAATGTCATTACAGGTTTATCCGAGTTATCTAAATGCTAAAACAGGTTTATCCACTTCATCCAAATGCTAATATAGGTTTATCCGCATTATCCAAATGCTGATATAGAGCTATCAGTGTTATCCAAATGCAGATATATAGTTATACACGTTATCTAAATTTCATTTCAAAGTTATCCAAAGTTCATTACAGGTTTATCCAAGTTATCCAAATGCGTACACAGGTTATCCAAGTTATCCAAATGCTAATATAGAGTTATCCGCATTATCCAAATGCCAATATGGGATTATCCGCATTATCCAAATGCCAATATGGGGTTATCCGTGTTACCCAAATGCTAATATAGGGTTATCCACGTTATCTAAATTTCATTACAAGGTTACCCAAATATCATAACAGGTTTATCAAGGTTATCCAAATGCGAAGACCAAATGTTGATACAGGGTTATCCGTGTTATCCAAATGCCAATATGGGGTTATCCGTGTTTTCCGAATGCCAATATAGGGTTATCCGTGTTATCCAAATGTCAATATAAAGTTATCTACGTTATCTAAATAGCATTACAAGGCTATCCAAATGCGTACACAGGGTTATCCACGGTATCCAATTTCTAATATAGGATTATCAACGTTATTCAAATGTTATTACTGAATTATCCGAGTTATCCAAATACTGGAACACAATTATCCACGTTATCCAAATGACATTACAGGGTCATTCAAGTTATCAAAATAATAATTTTTATTTAAATGCGTCAAAATAGTAATATAAAGTTATCCGTGTTATCCAAATGCTGATACATGATTATCCACGTTATCTGAGTGTCAATTAGGGGTAATTAACTTTATCCAAATGCTAATATATAGAGTTATTTGTGTTATCCAAATCCTAATAAAGGACTATCCGCCTTATCCAAACCTAAAAAAAATGTTATCCGAAGAGTAAACGATTATCCATTTTATCCTAATGGCGCAAATTGTTATCCGAATGATGAAAAAATGGTTATCCGTGTTATCCACTTTATCCGAATTGCAAGAACGATTATCCATTTTATCCTAAGGTCGCAAATTGTTATCTGAATGAAGTAAAGTTATTATCCGTGACATTTAAATGGAAAAAAAATGGTTATGCATGTTATCCAAATGGTTATCCGCTTTATCCGAACTGCAAGAAATGCTTATCCAAAGGGAAAAACTTATTATCCAAGGACCAAAAAGTTTATTCTAGGTTATATTAAGGCTAAAAAATGGCTAATCACTTTATCCAAAGGGTAAAAATCGTTATCCAATTTATCCAAATTATGAAAAATGATTATAGAACTACAGATAATCATTATCCACTTTGTGCAAATGCCAATAGATCTTTATCCAAAGTGTAAAACATCGTTATCCGGATTATCAAAACTGTATTTAATGATTATCCACGTTATTTTTATTATCCAACACTATTTTCGGGGCCTAAAATTGTTGTTATCCATGCTATCCAAATTCTGTAAAATTAATACCGATGTTATCCGAACTCATAACCATAAACAACATAACATCGTTATCCACGTTATTTTTATAACGAAAATTTATTATCCATGACATTTTCATGACATATAATTTTTATCCACATTATCCTAGCAATGTAAAATGGTTATCCACTTTATCCACACAAAGTACAATGATTATCCACGTTATCCATAAGGGGTAAAATGATTATCCACCTTTTCCAAACAACATGAAAATATTATCCACGTTATCCTACCAACTAAAAATTATTATCCACTTTATAAAAACAGAACCAAATAGATTATCCACGCTATTTTGGTAATGTAAAATTATTATCCGCATTATTTTTACAACGTAAAATCATTTTCCAAGATATTTTATTTATATTTATATTATAAGGTTAAGTCTACCATCCACATTATCCGAACAACATAAAATCATTATCCACGTTATCCAAGTAACGTAGGATCCGTATCCACGTTATCCCAATAAAGTAAAATTATTATCCACGTTATCTAAATAACCCTAAATCTTTATCCATGTTATCCGAACGATATTTAATCACTACCCACGTTATCCGAATAACCTAAACTTATTATCCACAGTATCCCCTGAACGAAAAAGCATTATCCACCGCTGCCAATTAGCAAAAAATCACCCAAGACCAAAAAACCTTTATCCGTGTTATCCAAATAACAAATTAACCAAAAAATTTACACATCCTTCAAATACTGACTACTCCAAAGTCCTTACAAAAATTCTGAATGCTCTGTTCATTAAATAATCATTATTTCCTCAAAAAAGAAAAGAACTTCCCATCTCCCTCACCCCCCCCCCCCTCCTGAGAATAAATGCATATGAATTTCAAATATATACTATTGTCATCATGGAGTAAACTGCAATTAGACAGGCAGGCAGTAGAGTTCCAAAACTACTGCTACAAAAACAAAACTATTGACATGGAGAGCCTCATGGAGCTGCAAAGGGAGAGGGATGGAGGGAGGGTGGATTACAAAACTATGCTTTGGCAAATCTTTTGATATTCCCCCCTCCGACCCATGTGTGTCTGTGTGAGTGTTCCATACTTTGTCGTCTCTTACAACAACAACAACACCAACAACAATTACAACAATTGGTTTTGAATACATGAATATAAATCACTGGCAATAACACAAACACCAAAAAACAAAAAAAAAAAAATAAAAACGAGGAATTACCAAATAATGGATGTGGTAACATTCGAGAAGCAGAAAAAAACCCGACTGGAGAAAATCCTCAGAAAAACACACTAACTGACTGGCTGACTGGCTGAATGACAACCCAAAGGATTTCAACTCTAAACGACTGCTGTGTTTCGACAAACAAAATTATTCACTTCTTTTGTCACTTCTCTGCTGCTGCTCCTAACTCTGGGATATCACCCAAAGTCTATGGCAAATAGAAGCTATGATGCCGATGCTGATATTCGAAAAAAAAAAAAACAAAATCTCAGTTTCTATGCAAATTGCTAAAGCCAAGCTCTAGTGGCTGCTGGCTGGAGCATTTATCCAAAGAAATGGAGAATGTAAATTTTATGGGCAACCAAACAGCCAGCCAGCCAACACAGAAAGCCTTGGAAAAATATAGCATAGGAAATTTGAATAGCCCCCAACCCCCCTCCAACAAAACCAATACAATCTATGGCCAAATTATATTCAAGCAAATAGCATTAAACTATTGAAAAGAAAACTAATAATACACCAAAAAAAAACGAAAGAGAGAGAAAGAAAGGAGAAATGGCAAATTGATGTTTTAAGGAGGGGGACTTAAAGAATTTCCTAGACCCCTTTTAAGGCTCAAAACGTGGACTTTTTATACTAATATTTATAGACCTTTTTTAAGACTCAAAACATCGATTTTTAAAGAAATTATAAAAACCCAGTCTGGACAGAAAACGTCGATATTTTTAATAAAATCAGAAGAATTCAGCCTCGACCGCAAACGTGGATTTTTAAGAATTTTTAGGGCCTATTTGAAAAAGCCTCAAAATTCAGATTTTTAAGGAATTTTTGGAGAACCTTTCTAAGCTCCATAACCTCATATTTTTTAAGGGATTATTAGGACCAAGAAAAGATCCCACCACCAGGATTTTTTAAGAATTTTTTGGAACCCATTTTAAGGTTCAAAAATGGAATTTTGTATAGCCTCGTTAAAGCCTCATCTTAAGATTATTTTAAGGACCTTTAAAAATGTCTTTATTTAACCTCACAACTCGAATTTTTTTGGTAAACTCGAAAGGACTTTCTAAGACTTAAAAGGGATTTTTCAAAAGCAAATTTTATGGCATCTCAAATTTTTAATAAAAATCAAACGTTGATTTAGGAGATTAAAAGGGCCCGTTCTGAACCGATAACTTGGATATTTAAGGATTGTTATGGCCACGTTGGAGCTTCAAAATTCACATTTTTTTGTAGAACCTTTCTAAGCTCCATGACGTAATTGTTCAAAGAAATTAAAAGAACCCGTTCTGGACCGGTAACTTGGATTTTTAAGGATTGTTATTGCACCTTTGGAGCTTCAAAATTCAGATTTTATTTTTTGGAGAGCCTTTCTAAGCTCCATGACGTAATTGTTCAGAGAAATTAAAATAATACGTTCTGGACCGGTAACTTGGTTTTTTAAGAATATTGTGGTCCCTTTGAAGCCTCAAATTTCAGATTTTTAAGGAATTTTTGTAGAACCCATCCAAGCTCCATTACGTAATTTTTTAACAAAAATTAAAAGAACCCTTTCTGGGCCGGTAACTTGGATTCTTCTGGATTGTTATGGGCCATTTGGAACTTCAAAATGCAGGCTTGTTACTGGATTTTTGAAGAACCTTTTTAAGCCTCATAACGTATTTTTTAAAGAAATTATAAGGACCCCAAATAAGACCCGCCATCTGGATTTTTTTGAAGAATTTTTAAGGACCCATTTTAGGGTTCAAACCAGGAATTTTGTATAACCTCGTTTAAAGCCGAATCTAAAAACTATTTTAGGAATTTTTTTAAGGCCCTTTCTAGCCTCAGAACTCGTAGTTACTTTTTAAGACCAAAAAAAGGGAATTTTTAAAAGCATATTTTTAGGCATCTCCAAATATTTAACAAAAATCAAAAGAGGATTTTATTAGAAAATTATAAGAGCCTGTTCTGAAACGGAAACGTGGATTTTTAACGTGGAACGGTAACGTGAGTTTTTAACTTGGACTCTTAAGGATTGTTATGGACCCTTTGGACCTTCAAAATTCAGATTTTTATACGATTTTTGGAGAACCTTCCTAAGCTCTATATCGTAATTTTTTTAAAGGAAATATAAGGACCCTAAATAAATCCCACCTACATAAGATCCACAAAAGGTCAAGATTTTCACAGAAAATAATTTATAAAAGGATAATCCGATTTTTCTCAGGTGAGAAAATGGACAAAATTGGTCTACTCCATCAAGTACCTCCCGCAAAAAAGGGTCAACATTTTTAATAACTATTACTCTTATGAAATGATGGAAGAGTCCAATTGTCTCAAAATTACACTCATCACAATACTTTTATTAACCCAAGATCTGGTGAGAAGATGGGATATGTCGGATCACTCCTTCTGGTACCTCCCTCACAAATGGTCAAAATTTTGAATATTCATGAAGCTCATAAGACACAAAATTAACATTCGATTCCATTCAGACTCGGCACAACTCAATATTTCAATCAACACAAGATCTGTTGAGATCGGACCACTACTTCTGGTAGAGATCGGACCACTACTTCTGGTACCTTCCCCACAAAGGGTAGAAGTTTTGAATAACCAAAACGATCATAAAATCCGAAATATTCAAATGGTTCTCATAAATTTTCACACATCCCATTATTTTTACAAACACAAGATCTGCTACGAAAGTGGGATATATCGATCCACTCCTTCTGGTATTTACCCCACAAAAGGTTCAAAATTTTGAAAAACCAAACGCTCAAAGAAAGCGAAAAAAGCATCTAACTCTCTTCAAATTTAACACATCTGAACATTTTTGTCAACACGAAATCCGTTGTAAAGATGATCGATATCTGCCAACTCGTTCTGGTACCTCACCCAGAAAGGGCCACAATTTCCTGTTCTAATATCAGACTTGCGAAACAAGTCGGCGATTCTATACAAATTTTTATATTTAAATATTTCCCGTTGACAGAAATCTGATATGAATATGTGTTTCGGAACCTCCCCCATAAAGGGTCAACAGTTAGAATAATCATAACTCAAGGTTGGGGATATACATATGTCGGCAAAACCGACAGAGTACTCTTTAACTTGTTTTTTGACAATTTCAACCATTTTTGGGGGAGGTACTAGAAGGAGAGGACCAATATTCTCCATTTTCGAATTCGATTTAAGTTTGATAATAATATTGCGATGTATCAAGTTTGGATCAAATCGGATACTCCCATCGAGAATTATCGTGCGCACCAGCCAACCAGACAGATCGACTCCAAATGTCCTGAAACGGATTTGGTGCAAAGAGACCTAGGGTCTAAAACCATTATTTCGTTGAGGCACATTTTGGCCGTATTAAATGTGATGTATACCCTCCTCAAATCCTATGGCTGAGGGTATAAAAACCCTTAATTCAATATTCGACAAATATCAATCTATTTGATACAGGAAATAATTGATGATATAACAAACAATATATCCCAGACAACAAAAAAAAATAAATTTAATAAAAATATTTTTTTTTTATTTTCTCACGTGCTCCCCATATATCTGCCGAATATCCTTGTGCGTGATAATAATTTAATCATATTTATTCGCCGGACCAAAAAAAAAAAACGAATTTATATTATATCAATTTATGTAGAAAGCCATTCAAGTTGAATTAATTCACATATACACACACGTATATATAACAATTTAATTTAGTTATATTTTTTATTTAAGCCCTCCCCCCTACCTACCACTCTCTTTCCAAATAATTTTTTTAGTTCACTTATCTCCCGGCCTGAGTTGATTTAATTTTAAAGTTGTGAAAACTATAGTTGAATAATGAATGTATTTAACATTTTGTTTCTCTCCCCTCTCCTCCTCCCCCTCTCCCACCCTGTTATTAAATTATTAACAGGCAAAAGGAAGAGAGACATTGTACAATATGCAAATGCATCATTTTGCTTCCTGCCAGCAAAAAAAAGAACGAAACATACGAAAAAACGCCATATAATACGAGAGTCCAAAAAAAAAAACCAGTCGCCATCAATGATAACGACGACGACGACAACAGGGAAAATGTAACCACAAAATATCCACACAAAAAATAACTGAATGCATTTAAAATGGCTTTTCTCTCGTTCGCTTCGTTTTTGGTTCACTTAAAATAAAAATGAAATAATGCAAGGACGTGTCCACTTTTTGTTCGACTTGCATACAGTGGAGGACATAATTGTGAAATAAAATATTTTACGTCGAAGGACCAAAAGTATGGCCAAGATACCCAATATTAGGAGAACATTGTTCTGTCAATGAAACCTTTGAATCCTATGTGGGGAACATACCAGAAGAAATGTTCCAATCTCTACCATTTTTATAGGTGATAATGTATTGATAGAAATATTGAAATGTACCAAGTCAGAATGGAATCTGATGTTAATTTCGTGTTTTAGGAGCTTAAGGAATATTCCAAATTTTTACCCCTTGTAGGGCTGGTACCGAAAGGACCCTTTGTGGGGGAGTTAACGTAAGGAGTGGATCGATATATCCCATCTTCACGGCAGATCTTGTGTTACTAGAAATAATGGGATGTGTGAAATATGAAGAGAATCGGATGCTTATTTCGGAATTTATAATCGTTTTGGTTATTCAAAACGTTGACCCCTTGCGGGGGAGGTACACGAATAAATGGTTCGATCTCTACCATCTTTGCAACAGATCTTGTATTGATAGAAATATTGAGATGTACCAAGTCTGAGTGGAATTGGATGGTAATTTGGCGTTTTATGAGCTTCATAGATTTGTGGGGGAGGTACTTGATGCAGTAGACCGATATTGTCCATTTTCTCACCGGAGCGAGCACTGATGCAAGTATTAGGATTTGCACAGTTTGAGCAAAATCGAATCATCCTTTCTATTTCTGTGCAGTAAAATATTTTTTTTGGAAAATCTTGACCTTTTGTGAGGGAGGTACTAGAGGGAGTGGACCAATATTACCTATCTCCGAACTCAATCTAAGTTTGATAATAATATTACGATGTACCAATTTGGACCAAATCGGATAATCGCTTCGAGAGTTATATATTATAGCCTCTGTAGCAATATGGCCACAGTTCCTGAGGAGAATTGTTTCGACCGAAAAAAAACCCATTCTGAGTTCCTGAGGAGAATTTTTTCCTATCGAAAAAAAAACCATCCTCAGTTCCTGAGGAGAATTTTTTCTATCGAAAAAACCCATCCTCAGTTCTTGAGGAGAATTTTTTTCTATCCGAAAAAAAACCATCCTTAGTTCCTGAGGACAATTTTTTCTGTCGAAAAACCCATCCACAGTTCCTGAGGAGAATTTTTTCTATCGGAAAAAACCCATCCTCAGTTCCTTAGGAGAATTTTTTCTATCGGAAAAAACCCATCCTCAGTTCCTGAGGAGAATTTTTTCTATCGGAAAAAACTCATCCTCAGTTCCTGAGGAGAATTTTTTCTATCGGAAAGAACCCATCCTCAGTTCCTGAGGAGAATTTTTTCTATCGGAAAAAAACCCATCCTCAGTTCCTGAGGAGAATTTTTTCTATCGAAAAAACCCATCCTCAATCACTGAGGAGAATTTTTTCTATCGAAAAAAACCCATCCTCAATTCCTGAGAAGAATTTTTTCTATCGGAAAAAACCCATCCTCAGTTCCTGAGGAGAATTTTTTCTAACGAAAAAACCCATCCTCAGTTCCCGGGGAGAATTTTTTCTAGCGAAAAAAACCCATCCTCAGTTCCTGAGGAGAATTTTTTCTATCGGAAAAACCCATCCTCAGTTCCTGAGGATAATTTTTTTTATCGGAAAAAACTCATCCTCAGTTCCTGAGGAGAATTTTTTCTATCGGAAAAAACCCATCCTCAGTTCGTGAGGAGAATTTTTTCTACCAAAAAAAGAACCCATCCTCAGTTTCAGAGGAGAATTTTTTCTATCGAAAAAAAACCCATCCTCAGTTTCGGAGGAGAATTTTTTCTATCGGAAAAAAACCATCCTCAGTTCCTGAGGAGAATTTTTTCTATCGGAAAAAACCCATCCTCAGTTCGTGAGGAGAATTTTTTCTACCAAAAAAAAGAACCCATCCTCAGTTCCTGAGGAGAATTTTTTCTATCGAAAAAACCCATCCTCAGTTCCAGAGGAGAATTTTTTCTATCGAAAAAACCCATCCTCAGTTCCTGAGGAGAATTTTTTCTATCGAAAAAACCCATCCTCAGATCCTGAGGAGAATTTTTTCTATCGAAAGAAACGTGGGGATTTTTTTTTGGTGGGGGCGGGGGTAGGGTGTTATAAATATGGGTTTTGTTTCACTGTCCTGTCTACACTATACCAAATAATTTTTAAACAACCAAATATTTTTTTTTTTTTTTTTTTTTTTTTTTTTAAAAAAAATTTTTCAAATATTCTTAGGCTTGGAATCATTGAAACAAAAAAATGCAAGAATTGAGATTGACTTGGTTTTGACTGGCTTTATGGAGGCCAAAAGCACATCTGCGGTATTGCTGTTATATATGCATGGTCGAACAGAAATGGAATGGTGGTCACTCCGCCATGATGTTGGTGGTGTTGGTCGGCCCGGCCCTGGGCCAGCAGCCTGGGAAATCATAATAAAACCCAAACAACAACAACAACAAGGGCATATTTGTTATTTTATAGATATACATCAAGCCAAAAAAAAAAACAACACCAACAATAACACATCACAAAAACAAACAATTGCCAGTGATGGCGTGGCTACTGATGCAGAACTCCAGGGAGAGAGAGGGAGAAAAAAAATTCCAAAAAAATATGGAAAAATATGAAAACACCACCATGGAGAAATGCTGTAATAAAAATTTAATTCTTTATTGCCTGAAATTCCATACAATGAATAGGGCCACAAAAAAGGACTGAAAAAAATGGCCCATGGAATCCTCCTCTGAAAACTCAATTAAATCCCTGGGAATCCTTTCATCACAAAAATGCATCAAAAACATAAAATGATTTATGGAAGGGAAATAAATGAAAACAAGAAAAAAAAGTAGGTATGTTCGGCCGGGCCGAACTTTTAATACCCTCCAACATTTGGGAGGAAAAAATTTAACCAATTCCGAAAAATACCGTTTAAATGATGAGGTTTATACGGGGCCCATAGGAAGACGTTAGTAATTTTTTTGTTACAGGCTGTAGTACCCGTGACGAACTTTGAATACGAAATTTGAAACGATTCGGTTGGAAAATGTCGCTAAAATCATCCAAATACCGAATAAAGGGAGCTACCGTTATATGGGGGCTATACGAAGACCTGGACCAGCATAGACAATTTTCTGGCATAGGCTGAAGTACCCGTTACGAACTTCAAATACGAAATTTGAAACAATTCGGGTGCAAAATGTAGCTAAAATCATCAAAACGCCGAATATCGGGAGGTACCTTTATATGGGGGCTATACGAAGACCTGGACGAGCATACTCAGTTTTCTGTCATAGGTTGTAGTATCCATTACGGACTTCAAATACTACATTTGAAGCAATTCTGGTGAATAATGTTGCTGAAATCATCAAAATTCCGAATATCGTGAGGTACCGTCAAATGGGGGCTATACGAAGACGTGGACCTACAAACGAAATTTTTTGCCAAAGGTTGTAGTACCCAATAAGATCTTCCAATACGAAATTTGAAACGATTCCGGTGAATAATGTTGCTAAAATCATTAAAATACCGAATACCGGGAGGAACCGTTATATGGGGGCTATACGAAGACGTGGACCTGCACAGACAATTTTCGGTTTTAGGCTATAGTACCCATTGCGAACTTTAAATATGAAATTTGAAATAATTCCGGTAAATAATGTTGCTGAAATCATCAAAATACCGAATATCGGGAGATACTGTTATATGGGGGCTATACGAAAACGTGGACCGACATGGCCCATTTATGAACTTAACATGCCTACTGGGAAAATACACATGTGTGCAAAATTTTAGCCTTCTATCTCAATTCGTTCGAAAGAGACAGACGCACAGACAGACAGTCGGACACCGCTAAATCGTCTTAGAGGTTAAGTTGCTCCAGAATATGTACACTTTATAGGGTCTATCATGAATATTTCGAGGAGATACAAATGGAATGACAAAGCTTATATACCCTCCATAGAATAGTGGAGGGTATAATAACAAAAACTCATAAGGACTTTAGGGCAGGTCAGTGGGGGGTTATCATATTTCATAACCTTTTCCATTAAAACCTGGATTTGAAAAGCAAATAAAATTAAGTACTTAAAGGACCTCCCCTAATCCAAGAGATTAGGACTTGAATTTTGAATAGAAAACAAAGCATTGAGAAAATCTCCCCCATCCTCCTTTTCTTCTCTCCTAGTTTGATGGATTTCCATGACAGTTCCTCGTTTTTCTTTACACATATTGGGCAAATGCTCACCCGCTTACCCTCATCACCAACCTCACCCTGGGTATCCAGCACCATCATGATCACAATGATGTTAAGGTAGGTAAATATTTGTTTAAACATCCTTTGAAATTCAATACCCACAAAAAAAACGCACTCATCAACGTCAGCTCTTTGGTCGACAGAGTCTTTGCATCCCGCTCACCACTCCTAGACTAGCTCCTATGCAGAGCTATATAATACGATGAAATGTGATGCACCCACCATGGCCATGTATTTTACATGATTTACTACCACCTCCTCCGAACCCCTTCAAACGCAAAGAAGAAGGCATGGTTCATTTTTGTGATTTATACGTAGTTACCCCTTCCCTACCTCCACTTCCCTACATTTCTCTCTCCCTCTCTCTCCCACCTCTGCCGATGAAAGACGATGCTGAATAAATGCATGAAGGCAAAGAAATCCATTTGAAGGCATGTAGCAGAAAATAAATAAACAATGGCCCTACCTCCACCACCAGCCACAGGGCAAGGGGATGGGGATGGAAGGCAGAAGCGAGAAAGGCCATAGTGATTATGTCTGTTCAACTACTGGAAAAATCAACAGAATGTCAAAAATGTCATACACTTGACATATGAAGACATATCACACCATCCAACCACCCACACACACACACACACACACAGACAGAGGCAGCGCCATCAAAAGGCATTCAACAGCCAGCCAGCAGCAGCAATACCACCACTGGCAATCAGTGGCCCAGGCCTCCACATCTCCAGACCTGCAACATGCCAGGGAGTGTTCATCGAAAAAAGAGCATTGATTGCAGCCGAAGCATCGACATAATCGGAAATCCATAGAATATGTTGGCAATAGACTTCTTCTCCTTCGATTTTTGTCAGGCATCCCGTTAGATACTGACAACAGCAGGCAGACGCGGGAGTAGGAGCGATATGCATGCATTCACATATCCCAAACTTGAGCAACAAAGGAAATTCTATGCCTCAGCCCCTTGCCTTGCCAACCCCTGGGGCCATGTCAACATTTCATTTATCTGTGACATCCAACACTCAATAATCATCAGCAGCATCGTCGTCAATGATGCTGTTCGGGTTTCCTTCAATTCCAGTCACACCACACCACGTTTATCGGGCAATATTGGGTAAACATTAGTCCGACCATCCTTAGAATCTGCATAACATGGAAGCAACAACAACAGCAGCAGTTACTCAAAAGACCCATTGGACCGTGAACTCAGGCTATTATTACCCATCAAATAGACGATATCTTGTACCACTAGATATGTGAGAGATACATACAGACATATGTTGATGGGATGGGGTCGTCCATTCTGGCTGGCCTCCATCTGTCATCGTTGTCTGGCCCGGTGTCTAGGTGGCTTCATGAAAATGCAAAATTTACAGAGAGATAATATTTAATGCATCAAATGCATGTGTATCCGTTTTCAGACACATACATGAATGTTTACACATACATCGGAAAAAGAGGGAGGACTTAGGGCAATTTTTCTGAAGAAAAAAAAAATCCCTGAAATCAAAATTTCCCATAGAAAACTCCATCTCTGTGAACTGAAGTGAAGTTTTTCTGTAAAAAAATCCACCTCAGGGGAACTGCGGTGAAGTTTTTCTATAGAAAAATCCACCTCAGGGAACTGAGGTGAAGATTTTCTATAGAAAAATCCACCTCAGGGAACTGAGGTGAAGATTTTCTATAGAAAAATACACCTCAGGGAACTGGGGTGAAGTTTTTCTATAGAAAAATCCACCTCAGGGAACTGAGGTGAAGTTTTTCTATAGAAAAATCCACCTCAGGGGAACTGAGGTGAAGTTTTTCTATAGAAAAATCCACCTCAGGGGAACTGAGGTGAAGTTTTTCTATAGAAAAATCCACCTCAGGGGAACTGAGGTGAAGTTTTTCTATAGAAAAATCCACCTCAGGGGAACTGAGGTGAAGTTTTTCTATAGAAAAATCCACCTCAGGGGAACTGAGGTGAAGATTTTCTATAGAAAAATCCACCTCAGGGGCACTGAGGTGAAGTTTTTCTATAGAAAAATCCACCTCAGGGGCACTGAGGTGAAGTTTTTCTATAGAAAAATCCACCTCAGGGGCACTGAGGTGAAGTTTTTCTATAGAAAAATCCACTCAGGGGAACTGAGGTGAAGATTTTCTATAGAAAAATCCACCTCAGGGGAACTGAGGTAAAATTTTCTATAGAAAAATCCACCTCAGGGGAACTGAGGTAAAATTTTCTATAGAAAAATCCACCTCAGGGGAACTGAGGGGAGGTTTTTCTATAGAAAAATCCACCTCAGGGGAACTGAGGGGAGGTTTTTCTATAGAAAAATCCACCTCAGGGGAACTGAGGGGAGGTTTTTCTATAGAAAAATCCACCTCAGGGGAACTGAGGTGAAGGTTTTCTATAGAAAAATCCACCTCAGGGGCACTGAGGTGAAGTTTTTCTATAGAAAAATCCACCTCAGGGGCACTGAGGTGAAGTTTTTCTATAGAAAAATCCACCTCAGGGGCACTGAGGTGAAGTTTTTCTATAGAAAAATCCACCTCAGGGAACTGAGGTAAAATTTTCTATAGAAAAATCCACCTCAGGGGACTGAGGTGAAGTTTTTCTATAGAAAAATCCACCTCAGGGGACTGAGGTGAAGTTTTTCTATAGAAAAATCCACCTCAGGGGACTGAGGTGAAGTTTTTCTATAGAAAAATCCACCTCAGGGGACTGAGGTGAAGTTTTTCTATAGAAAAATCCACCTCAGGGGACTGAGGTGAAGTTTTTCTATAGAAAAATCCACCTCAGGGGACTGAGGTGAAGTTTTTCTATAGAAAAATCCACCTCAGGGGACTGAGGTGAAGTTTTTCTATAGAAAAATCCACCTCAGGGGACTGAGGTGAAGTTTTTCTATAGAAAAACCCACCTCAGGGAACTGAGGTGAAGTTTTTCTATAGAAAAATCCACCTCAGGGGAACTGAGGTGAAGTTTTCTTATAGAAAAATCCACCTCAGGGGACTGAGGTGAAGTTTTCTATAGAAAAATCAACCTCAGGGGACTGAGGTGAAGTTTTTCTATAGCAAAATCAACCTCAGGGGACTGAGGTGAAGTTTTATATGGATAAATAAATCTTAGGCAAATGAGGTGAATATCCTCTCTCTCTCTTTCCGTTATTTCTTAAACCTATGTTAGTATTGAAAGAGACTCCTCATGACATACGAGAGAGCGAGCTGAGAGTGGGTTAATTTCATGAGGAATTGTTGGGGTCTTGAAATACTTACAAAAAAAGTGTCCTGAAATTATCACTGCTCACCTCGTCTCTAAGAAAAAACAGCAGCCAATAATGACATCCACACATTGCAGAGCCATGATGTTCGACTCAGACTCTGCATGACAATCATGGTCATAAAGAGAGTTATTATGTGTTAGTTTACATATTAAAGGGGGCAGATACACACTCACATCCGAGGATGATGATGGCGTTGATGATAATGCCAGGGAAGAAGCCGGAATAGAAGATAACTATGGTAATGGCAGAGGCATATAGTGGCAGGGGTGGGAGGTGTTTGGGAAAAGGACCTCAATCACTTAGTTAATCAAGCATTCATGCATGACATACATGGTGTGGTCGGCATTTGTCAACGGCATGGCCTGGCTTCTCTTCCCTCCTCCCAGTCTATGTGCGGCTCTAATATAATTGTAAGCATATTTAATGAAGCGCCAGGCTCCAACTCCAGGAAAATGAAGTCAGGAACCCATGATTTGATTTGAGTGGCATAGAGCACTAGAGCCTAGGTTGCCAAGCAAATCAAGTATGTCATTGAGTTTTCTGCTCATTTCAGTGGCTTATTAATAATGTCATCATTTTCATAATGGCAAATCCGCAGCCCACCTCCTCTATATTAGAGAGAGAGCAAATTTGCTTTAATGGTAGTTTAAGACTTGGCATTGGCTTTATTCGAATGCCAAGTTTTGCCAAACTTAATAAACATATTCGAGTATTGTTTTTTTTTTTCTCTTTTTACTTGAAAATGATTATTGCAAACAGATAATGGCCAAAAGGGGAGTTGATATTGGTTGCAAAAAAAGTTTTGGTTTTTTTTTTGGGGGACAAAAACCTCATAACTCTTTAGCTGCTCTTGGACAAGTCCATTGTCAAGAGTTCATAGACAGACGGACAGACAGACAAATGATTGCAGCAGCAGATGTCTGCTAGACTGCCGCAGCCAAATATCCGTCCAAAATGCCATTAGTTATTCCTCAACTCGGAAAATTCATTTTCTAGGTTTTCCATCTTTTCTGCCCATCGTTCTGTGTGTGTCTATCCTGCAGGCAGTTTTGTTTCAACTTTCTCCAGCATTTTTTGGCATTGTTAGCTCTTGGCTTGGCATGTTTTAAGTGGTAGTTAGATAAGGGTAATATCTATCTGTGGCTTAATATGCAGATATATTGGTTATTCGACAAAAGACACACAAAAACCAAATTGCCTTGATTAAAGGAGATGGTATTGAAGTAAGGATATGGAATTTAAGAATTACTTGGAAATTTCGGATTTTTAATAATGGCCAATAGGGCGTATACATAGTGGCATAACGTATACGTCCCATGTATTTATTGGGGCGTATGCATAACATCAATACTTATACGCCTTAAGGCCTAAAAATTTCCGAGAGAAAATTTCCACGGGACAGGATTTCAAGACTCATATCGAATTTTGTTAATAACAAAAGTCCTCGGGATCAGAGGTGGATTTTTTTAAATTACATTTTCCTTTGGAATTGAGGTCGGATTTTACTATAGAAAAACATTACTAAAGGAGCTGTTGTTAGATTTTTTTCTATAGAAAAAAAATCTCAATATTTTTGAGTCTGACGTCAGGTTCTTTTTTTAGAAACAATTAATCTCAGGAACCGCAGTGTTTTTTTTTATGGGAAAAAATATCTCAGTATCTGTGCTGGGTTTTCTGTATAGAAAAAAATCCTCAAACCCGGAGTTGAAATTTTTTTCCATAGAAAAATATTCTTGGGACCGGAGGTGGACTCGTAAAAAACTGAAGGGTGGAAAAAAACTTGTGCTCACTTCTGAGGAGATCATTTTTTTAATGAAATAAGATAGTCATCCTTTGTTCCAGAAGGGAATTTTTTCTACAGAAAATAGTAAGTCCAGACTTTTTTTAAGAAAAAACGCATCCTCGGGTTTTCGGGACTTACCCTTTTCTCAGATCCTTATATTAAAAAAATTAAACCCCTGTTTAAAGGCAGTTTTCCTCGAGAGTATATCATCTTTGTCACAAAGAAAGTTGCCCCTCTCAACGACACCTTTCAGACGTCACCTTGTCCATATGTCAATATTGTTGACTAAAACACAAACTCAACGAAAACCACCAACACCGGCAACAAATGAAAAAATGTGGTTTTGTGCCAGAGGTTTTTTCCTCATCGGCTATTTTTTTTTTTTTTTTTTTTTTGTCATCTGTTTTTAGTTTTCAAAATAAGTTTCAATTTCTAATTTGGTTTCGTTTTCATAAAAAACAAATATTTACCGTTGATTATTGTGTGTATGCGGTGTCATGCATGCGGCTGTCTGTTTGTCTTTTTTGTGGTGAAATTGAAAACCTTTGACATTGAAACTTTTGTCATGCAATGCAAAAAAAAAAAACACAATTTAAATGCATTGGCTGATTTCTGGCATTACGGAAGAAATCTAGGAAATGTTAATTTTTTGAGGGTTGGAGGGGTGAATTCTCTTTATGAGACACTTTGGAGAGCTTTAGAATTTCTCAAAATTCCATTATACAACCCCCTTAACCTTCATTTTCATAAAATTCTATAAATTCGAATAAAAATCAGCCACAGAATTCCGTATTTAAATTCCTGCGGGGATCTGGGTAACATCAAATTTTAAGGAAACGAAAATTTCAAACTTAGAGCCATTTCTGTGAAACTTACCATGATGCGTATACGTGATGTCAATACTAATACGCACCCATTGAAAAGGTGGCATTTGCTAAAATCTGGGTATTTGTAAAGTAAAAAGACCGCATTTTCCACATTAATTGAAAATTATACACCCCTCTATAACTAATTTGATTTCCCAATGGAGGTTGGAAGGAAAAAAGCAAGGATACAACTGTTTGAGAAAGGGGGCAAATAAAAAAGGAGTGATTCTCATTCTAAAACAGTTTGGAGCAGTAAAATTATAAAAAATAATCTTGTTTCTCCAAACTGCCCATGTTGAGAATTACTTAAAATTCGGTTCTCTTTAAATTCCTGAAAATTCGGTTCTCGGACATGAGTGTGTATACATGGTGTCAATACTCATCAAACCACCCATTGCCATTAAATTCGACAACCTCGGATTAAAATTAGTCACTGAAAACCGTATTAAAGTCACAGTGGAGATCTGGATAATATCCAATTTTAATGAAAGCGAAGATTCACCCCAAGAGACAGTTTTGTTAAACTTACCATGGTGCGTATACTTGGTGTCAATACTAATACGCCCTCATCCAAGAAGTCGTATTTCCTGATATTTTAATACATTTAATGAAAACGGACCCCACAATTTCCAACTCTCTTGATATCACAAGAGAATGGAAAGAAATAAGAAAGGTATACAAGTTTGTGAGAAGGAGGTAGGAAGGGAGCGATTCTTGTTATGAAATATGTTTTGGAAGAATATTATTCCCCAAAAATGTTGTTTTCCCAAACAAGCCACGCTATGAATTCAACAATTTTATCAGTGGGATCTCAAGCCTTTCCAATGAAAATCCAGATTCCAGTAAATTGACCATGGTGCGTATACATGGTGTCAACACTCCTACGCACCCATTTACAAAACCACTTTTGCTTGATGCGTTTCCACGTCAGGGTAGAAAATGACACTAAATTGATTCTAAATTTAACTTATCAAGAATTTTTCCATCTGAAAATATAAAATTCCAAAGAGTCCCATCAAAACTTCTTTTAATATTTATAATTCGTTGTTTCCTTGAATTGCAATTGAAATTTATGTCATTTATTTTACCTGCAATCCATTGCTATCTGCTGTTAACTTTTTCCCTTTTAATTTGTCCCCAAAAGTTTTTAATGTCATTGGAAAAAAACTAAGAAACAGTTAGTGTCAATTTTAAACAACCCTGGTTAATTGCAAAACTTTCCGAACGAAGAATAAAAAAAAACTTTGCCTCAATATAACAAATAAGCTCGACATTGACATATTGCAAATATTTGTCGTTTAGTTTTTAATTGGGGGAAAATGAATTGAAAATGATAAAATACACATTTTGAAAATTTAGACAAAAAAATCTCCTTAGGAGCTGAAGATGGGGTTTTTTGATAGAAAAAATTCTCCTCAGGAACTGAGGATGGGTTTTTTTCTTAGAAAAAATTCTCTTCAGGAACTTAGATTGGGTTTTCGACAGAAAAAATTCATTTCAGGAACTGAGATGATTTTTTTCCGATAGAAAAAATTCTCTCAAAAGCTGAGGATGGAGGTTTTTTTGCTAGAAAAAAATTCGCCTCAGGAACTGAGAATGGGTCTTTTTCTATAGACAAAATTCTCTTTAGGTTTTTTTTTGGGTTTTTTCCGATAAAAAAAATTCTTCTCAGAAATCGAGGATGGTTTTTTTGATAGAAAAAAAATCGCCTCTAGAACTGAGAAGGGTTTTTTTGCAAAAAAAAAAAAAAATATCCTCAAGAATTGAGAATGGGTTTTTCCGATAGAAAAAATTCTCTTAAGAAATCGAGGATGGGTTTTTTGATAGAAAAAATTCGCCTCAGGAACTGAGTGTGGGTCTTGTTCGATAGAAAAAATTCTCTCCAGGAACTGAGGATGGGATTTTTTGAGAGAAAAAATTCCCCTCAAGAACTGAAGAAAATAGAAAAAATGCTCCTCGGGAACAGAGATTAGGTTTTTTCCCATAGAAAAAACTCTCCTCAGAAATCGAGGATGGGTTTTTTGATAGAAAAAAATCGCCTCTGAAACTGAGGAGGGGTTTTTTTTCAGGAATTGAGGATGGGTTTTTCCGATAGAAAAAATTCTCCTTAGGAACTGAGGATAGGTTTTTTCGATAAAAAAAATTCTCCTCAGGATGGATTTCTTCGATAGAAAAAATTCTCCTCAGGAACTGAGGATAGGTTTTTCCGATAAAAAAACATTTCCTCAGGAACTGACGATAGGTTTTTCCGATAGGAAAAATTCACTTCAGGAGCTGAGGTGAGAATTCTCTTTATAGGTAATCCTCGACCTCAGCTTCTTAAGAGAATTTTTTCATTTCGTTTTCTGCAAAAATGTTCCGTTTTTAGGACTTTTTTGTAAAGGAGTTTTTATTTTTGGCTATCTCTTCCTAAGTCTTGTAACAGATTCGTTTTGCCTTTCAGCTGCTTGCTTGGGATTGTTTTGGAAAAACATGAAATATGTTCATAAAAAAGACCTGAAAGACATTTGAAGAAACTTGTAGCAGTTAAGTCAACAATTTGCCGTTGCTGTCATGTTTCTGCTTCGTCTATCTTTCTCCTCCTCCACCTCCCTCATCCGTAACTTGCCATAATTCAGTAGAGGCAACAACATCAGTGTTGTAAATAATCCCTTTAAGGATGTTGTTTTCATGTTTACTTTGGCTTTATTTTCTACATTTTTCTTCATGGTGGTGTCTGTGTGTGTGTGTTAAAGAGAAGTGTAAAACACATTTTCTAGTAGTTATCCCCCGCTTCTCCTCCGCCCATATTTTGCTATTGTTTTTTATTGTGGCTAAGGGTTTTTGAATAACCAGCAAAAAAGGAAGTAAAGTTTATCTAGGTCCTACAGCAAGTAATGGCAGATGGGGGAAGGGTTGTGGGAGGAAGAAGCGAGAGGGCAATTTTGAGTTGGCACACGTTTGGTTCGAAATGGTGGAGGAATAGGGGTTCGGGGTAAACCATTCAGGTAGAAACGCATTGTTTGCCACAGAGGATTTTCCGTACGATTAGGAAGGGGTTTTGTTTTGAGGTGTTGTTGCTGCTGTTGTTGTTGTACCTCCAGTCACGTTTAACCAAACATTACTTTTGCAGAATTGTTGTCTTTCACACCTAGATTTGTCATGCATTTAAATGTTCGCCACAAATACAAACCCTCATACACACATTCAGACTCAGTCTCAGACTCACACACTCACAACTTAGTCCTTTGGAGGAAAAAAAAAAAAAAAACGAGAATTTGTCACCAAATTGTTGTTTGTGGATTATTGCTTTCTGTCTTTGTTGTTGTTGTTGTTTTTGTTGGTTGCACTTATTGTTGCTGTTCAAGTGCCAGTGTAACACTTAAGTACTTGAGTGGGTCGTTGTTGCAATGCTTTGTTGTACCCTCATCATCAGCTCAGATGTTGTTTGTTATCCTTGCCAGGAAACGAACTACTCGGCAGGCAGGCAAGCAAGCGACTGACAACGGCAACAAAAAACAATGTGTTGCCTGGTAGATATCCTGTTAAAATAATAACCCAGGCAGCCGACCCAAAAAGGTTGTTGCACGCCAAACAAAAACAACAGCAGCAGCAACAACAATTCATAGTTCCTTCATTGGTCTGTTTTACAGGATTTTGAAATAATTTCCAGTTACTTCCTAGCAGTCTCTTTAAAGGATATTTTTCATTTTTTTCGGTTATTTTTAAAATAATAACAACAACAATAAAATTGTCTACTTACAACTGTAATCGGGTAGAATGGATTTATGATGGTGAAGAGCAAAATGTGATTTGGCCTTGTGGATTCGGGGCGCTTTCTTCTCAGATCATCATTCGATTTATTCATCAAGGGCTGTTGTTGGCTTTGAGTGGTTGTCTGGAAAAAAAGAAAACGAAGAGAAAAAGGAAAAATATTATTAATTGGGTAATAAAAAAAAAAACTATCGACTATTTCTAAACTATTTCAGAGGTTATGGGAGAAAGGGTAAAACCATCCTGAGGATGGATTTTTCCCATAGAAAAAATATTCCTCAGGAACAGTGGTAGGTTTTTCCTTCAGAAAAAAAATTTCTCAGGAACTGAGAATGGATTTTTTCCATAGAACAAATTATCTTCAGGAACTGAGGATGGATTTTTTCCATAGAAAAAATTTCGCCTCAGGAACTGAGGATGGATTTTTTCCACAGAAAAAATTTCGCCTCAGGAACTGAGGATGGATTTTTTCCATAGAAAAAATTTCGCCTCAGGAACTGAGGATGGATTTTTTCCATAGAAAAAATTTCGCCTCAGGAAATGAGAATAAAATTCTCCTCAGGAACTGAGGATGGATTTTTTCCATAGAACTGAGGATGGATTTTTTCCATAGAAAAAATTCTCCTCAGGAACTGAGGATGGATTTTTTCCATAGAAAAAATTCTCCTCAGGAACTGAGGATGGATTTTTTCCATAGAAAAAATTCTCCTCAGGAACTGAGGATGGATTTTTTCCATAGAAAAAATTCTCCTCAGGAACTGAGGATGGATTTTTTCCATAGAAAAAATTCTCCTCAGGAACTGAGGATGGATTTTTTCCATAGAAAAAATTCTCCTCAGGAACTGAGGATGGATTTTTTCCATAGAAAAAATTCTCCTCAGGAACTGAGGATGGATTTTTTCCATAGAAAAAATTCTCCTCAGGAACTGAGGATGGATTTTTTCCATAGAAAAAATTCTCCTCAGGAACTGAGGATGGATTTTTTCCATAGAAAAAATTCTCCTCAGGAACTGAGGATGGATTTTTTCCATAGAAAAAATTCTCCTCAGGAACTGAGGATGGATTTTTTCCATAGAAAAAATTCTCCTCAGGAACTGAGGATGGATTTTTTCCATAGAAAAAATTCTCCTCAGGACCTGAGTATGGATTTTTTCTATAGATAAAATTCTCCTCAGGAACTGAGGATGGATTTTTTCCATAGAAAAAATTCTCCTCAGGACCTGAGTATGGATTTTTTCCATAGAAAAAATTCCACCTCAGGAACTGAGGATGAATTTTTTCCATAGAAAAAAATTCTCCTCAGGAACTAAGGATGGATTTTTTCCGATAGAAAAAATTCTGCTCAGGAACTGAGGATGGATTTTTTCCGATAGAAAAAATTCTGCTCAGGAACTGAGGATGGATTTTTTCCGATAGAAAAAATTTCGCCTCAGGAACTGAGGATGGATTTTTTCGATAGAAAAAATTATCCTCAGGAACTGAGGATGGATTTTTTCCATAGAAAAAATTTCGCGTCAGGAACTTAGGATGGGTTTTTTTCGATAGAAAAAATTCTCCCCAGGAACTGAGGATGGGTTTTTTTCGGTAGAAAAAATTCTCCTCAGGAACTGAGTATGGGTTTTTTCGATAGAAAAAATTCTCCTCAGGAACTGAGGATGGATTTTTTTCCGATAAAAAAAATTCTCCTCAGGAACTGAGGATGGATTTTTTCCGATAGAAAAAATTCTCCTCAGGAACTGAGGGTGGGTTTTTTCGATAGAAAACCCCACTTCAGTTAACTGAATTTTTGGTAAAACCCACCTCTGAATAATTCCTGAGTGGAAGTTTTTCTACAAAAAACATAAAAATAACAAAGTTTCGTGTGACCCCACGTTGGGCGCCAGCAAGCACATCTGTGCGTTATGAACGAGAACTTCAAAAGTATATATCATTTTTATAAATAAATATAATTTTTAGGAGAAAAAGTAACAAAATATCTACATTTTGTGTATATTCCTGGGAAATGGACAGGACAGGTTTATTTTGAGAACAATTTAGGGTAGTATAATTAATTTGACGATTTGATTCGACGAATTAAAAACAAAAAGCATGTATCTCTCAACTTTGCAGTGGACGCACGATGGGCGCCAATAGGGAAATATATTAAACATGTCTGATTAATGACCTGATTTTTATATTTTTAATTTATTTAGGGAAGCCTCAGGGTCGAAGATGGGTTTATATGAAAATAAAACCGCCACTGGAACCGTCCTAAGTCGGGTTTGTCTATTAAAAAAAATCTCCTCAGGAAAAACATTTTTTCAGGAATTGAAAAAAATCTCCTTAGTAAATGGGGGCTCCGACAGATCCTAAAGAGAAAAATTCCCAAGTCAATTTGTTTCCAAGTTTCTCACTTTTATAATTCCTATAACTGACGAGGAAAGTCATTAAAAAGTCACGTCCGTTAACTTAACTCAAAAAAGGAAAATGGCTGTCTATTATTTGCTCAAATGTTGGCAATAAAAGATGATTTTCTCTCCACTGCGAGTTGTTTTTCCTCATTTTCTTTTATAAATCAACTTTAATTATCATTTATTAAAACTTGGCAAAGTGTGCCATTAAATATCGTGGGGTCAATGAGATGAGGAGAGAGGGTAAGAAGAATAGAACCAAGTAACAAAGTAATTCTTCGTACCACTCATAGGAATGGGAGAGGAAAGAAGAGAGAGAGAAAAAAACAGTTCTACAAATTTCATTTAGGAAAAAAATAGGCAGCGGGGTAAGAAAAGAAAAAAAATACCACCACCACTTGGTCATAAATCAAAAATGTTTATAATCCGTTAATAGGCCATTACAATAACTGACAAAACATTACCAAACTTGGTCTGATCCGGAGGAACTAACAACGAGAGAAGAAAATTGAAACAACAAAAGGTGTCATAACTCAATTACTTTTTTTCACCATTGACCCTTCTCCTGCCACCCTCTCCAATCTTTTCGCCCTCCGCTCCTTCATAAGTTAACAGCGAAAGGGTCATTTGTGTTTCCAGCTAACATTAAGTTCATTGCCGGTCATCAGCAAAAACAACAACATCGAAATTAAGTGTCTTTGCAGGCCAACACATCATAAAAACGTGCTGGCTGGCAAATGACATTCTATGCCAGACCCCCAAACTCAAGCTGACGACCAACAATGACGGCTGGCCCAGCGAGTCGCTGAGCAGGAAAATCTCTTCCAGAAATAAAACATTAATTAGTCGATTACCGGAATCATGACTCTCCACATTCTAGTGCCTGACAAACAGGGAAAAAGAGAAAGGGTTCGCAGGGCTCTCTAATGAGGCCACAGCCCAAAAAACCCAACTGCAGCTGTTCTTGGTTTGCTTTCCACAATGACTTGGCTCTTAAGGTAAAGTTCGCAATAATGACCAGCCAAGCAGTCAGGCGCAATGTGCTCTGACCAACACTAACAAAAAGGTCATGATTTTTTCTGTTTCTTTTCTTTTTTTATTTTTCTTTCATTCTTTCTTTCGGCCTTTCTACACAAAAACAGACTTCACATATTTCTTTTTGGTAATAATTTTCTTTATTTTTTAAACGTTTGTTTGCATTTGATTTATGATGGCTGGAGCGAGTGGAGCGTCGGCTGCTGCTGCCATTGCCTCCAGCAATTTTTTTTCGGTGGGAATTTCTGAGATTTTAGGGAGTTAATGGGAGGGAGGGGCCAGTCCCAGATTGTTGTTATTGTTGTCGGGCACTCATGATAATTATGATAATGACAGCATTAAAATCGTAAACGGAAGTTAATTAAATGCCAGGCAATTTGTTTTGGCCACAAGTGTTGTAATTTGGTTGGAGAGAAAGAGAATGGAAAGAGAGGAAAAAATCTGCTTCATTTTCGGAGATTAACTTTTCGAGAGAAAAAACCCTCCTCAGTAACTGAGGAGAATTTTTTGCATAGAAAAACCCCATCCTCAGTTCCTGGGGATATTTTTTTCCAGCTAAAAACCCCATCCCATCCTCAGTTCCTGAGGAGAATTTGTTCTATCGGAAAAACCATCCTCAGTTCCTGAGGAGAATTTTTCTGTAGAAAAAAAAACACCTCAGTAACTGTGGAGAATTTTTTCCAACGAAAAAACCAATCCTTAGTTCCTGAGGAGAATTTTTTTCTATCGGAAAAAAACCCATCCTGAGTTCCTTAGGAGAATTTTTTCTATCGGAAAAACCCATCTTCAGTTCCTGAGGAGAATTTTTTCTATCGGAAAAAAACCCATCCTCAGTTCCTGAAGAGAATTTTTTTCTATAGGAAAAAACCCATCCTCAGTTCCTGAGGAGAATTTTTGTCTATCGGAAAAAACCCATCCTCAGTTCCTGAGGAGAATTTTTTCTATCGGAAAAAACCCATCCTCAGTTCCTGAGGAGAATTTTTTCTAGCGAAAAAAAAACCATCCTCAGTTCCTGAGGAGAATTTTTTCTAGCGAAAAAAAAACCCATCCTCAGTTCCTGAGGAGAATTTTTTCTATCAGAAAAAAAACCAATCTTCAGTTCCTGAGGAGAATTTTTTCTATAGAAAAAACCCATCCTCAGTTCCTATGAAAAAAATTAGGCTTAGTCTCAAGTCTTTTACTTTAACTTAAGGCACAAAATGTTGTTACTTTCGCTACTTATTCCCCTTCCCCCTTTCAGTTTCCCTCCACAAAAATTCCCCAGCAATTTTGTAGACGAACAACTTGTCGAAATAATTACACATAACCCTAGCCAAAGCACACAGCGTTTATTACAGGTCATAAAGGTGGGCTGGTTGTAGTTTTAATGTTGGGGCCAAGATCGTGTTGCTGGAAAAAGACTAGCAGCAGAAGCAGTTTTGTCAACGATTTTTAAAGTACGCAGTCAGTCACCTTGTGTGGCCTCACCTATTTTTTTTTTTTTTTTTTTTTGGCCTCTGCACTTCTCACAAGTGCTCAGCAATTAAACAGATATTCAGTTTTCTCTACCCGGCTGAACAAGATGATATTGACGCAAATACTGTTCGTCAAATTGGACGACAGACAGCGTTTGAGTGTTGTTCTACATTCCTTCGCATGTTTTATTTGATTTTTTTTTTCGAAAATGGAATTTCTAATGAGAAAATTTACAGGTGTTGTTAGTTGTCATCTGTTTAGTGTTTTGATGGGGGGGCTATTTTAATGTTCACTTTTTAAATATTTTTTTATTTTTTATTTTGGGTACTTGTTTTGTTGCCTTCAACTTTCCCCTCCAACGACTCTCCTTGTGCTCCAAGTACTTGAATATATTTGATACAAAAAATTCATCTCAAGGAAATATACTAGATTCTTAGACCGTTCCCTGCATTGCTTGGCCAGCCGCCCTGTCTATCTATCTTTTGCCTGTCTGTCTCTCTAATTAAAACGTCTGTTTTCTTTTTTTCTTCTTCGACATAATCAGAGCGCATGTTATTCCATTTCAGTCCTTAGTTCTTCACGACATACTTCAGTTTCAGACATAATTTGCGTTAATTAGCAGCAGCAACAACACTGCACAAGTATTTTTTTCTTGGTAGAAGCAATGGCAACAAGAAAAAATGTCAAATTTCTTTTGACAATAGATTTTTAGGTTGCTATGCTGCTAATAAATTCTGACTGCAGTAAGGGGCAAGGGGGGGAAGATTTGCCAGGTATTTTAGGTATATTTTTTTTATAAATTACAATTAAAGACTATGTCGAAACAATAATATTTACTTAAACAAAGAAATAACCAATTTCCATGTGACCCCACGTTGGACGCCAACCAGCACACTTATAAGAAATCTATGAAAACCTTATAAAATATGTAATTTTAGTATAGATCCATATAATTTCAAAGAAAAATGCTTATTTTTCTATATTTACAGAGGACCCGCGTTGGGCGCCAATAAGAAAATGTATTGCACATGCCCGGAATATCATATAAAAGCTCATAAATTATATAATTTTCTATGTATGAAAATAATTTCCGAGAAATATATTAATAATTATATAAGTTCAGTGGACCCATGTTGGGCGCCAATAAAGAAATTTGTTGTACATGCCAGAGAAATGACTAGATTTGATATTCTAGAAAAAATTGTGACTAATATTTTAGAATTTTATAAAAGATCATTGCCACCAAAGAGCCCATGTTGGGCGCCAATTGAAAATCAAACCAAATAAATATTTCAAAATTCACAGCGTACCCACATTGGTGGCTAATAAGAGAATCAACTTAAAATGAGTGGTTAATACCCAGTTTTGATATTCTTCAACAATTTATGGTGGTACTATGGGAATTTAAAGAAAACTCTTTATTTCTTAAGGCCCACCTTGGGCGTCATCGGACAAATTCGTGAGCTATGTTAAAAAAACAAACAAAATTTATATTGCCTTGTATTTCAAAAATAATAAATATGTTATATTGTATCAATTTCGAAGAAAAATTGCAATATTTTTACATTTAGAGTGGATCCACATTGGGCGCCAATAAGAGAATTTACGAAAAATCCCTGATTAATGCCAAGATTTGATAATCTTTAACAATTTATGGTGGTAATATGGGAATATTAAGAAATCTCATTATTTCCTAGAACTCCACGTTGGGCGCTATCAGGCAAATTTGCGACCTATGTTTGAAAATCGAACAGAATGAATAGTTCATAGTATTTCAATGAAATGGGAAGATAATATTAAAGAAATTGTGGAATATAATTTTGACCCAAATTGGGCGCCAATAAGAAAATTTACCAGAAATGCCAGGATATTTCAACAAATTAGGGTAGTAACATGGGAATTTAGGGTAGTAACATGGGAATTTAATTATTTCAAAAGGCCCCACGTTGGTCGCCATCAACTATACTCGCGAGTTATGTTTAAAAATCAAACAGAGTAAATATTCCGTTGCACTCCAATGAAATAGGAAGATAATATCAAGGAAATTTCGGAATATAATGTTGACCCACATTGGGCACCAATAAGAAATATTTCTAAAAATGCCAAGTTAATGTCCCGTTTTGACATTCTTCAACAAGTTAGGGTAGTAGTAACGGCATTTTAAGAAAACTCATTATTTCGTAAGACCCCACGTTGGGCGCCATATGGAAAACCTGCGAGTTGTATTGTAATTCAATGAAATAAGAATGAAATATAAAAGAATTTTTGAAAAATAATGTTGATCCACGTTGGGCGCCAATTAGAAAACTCTATATTTCGGCATAGAAACGATCAGGTTTTAACAATTTTTAACACTTCCAGGGCATTATGCAATAATTAGACAAATTACGACGGATGGTACTTTTGGCGCCAATTTAAAAATTCGACGTTGATCTATAAAAGGATGACTGGATTAAATAATTTTTAAAAATTGTAAAGAAACATCATGATTCTCCGTATATCCATGTTAACTCAGGGGCTGCGCGATATTAGATGAGAAAATATCGTCATTTTTTCATGAACTCACGTTGGGCGCCAATCGGCAAAATGCCATTGCAACGAAATGAGGACATATATTTACATTTATTCCTAATAACCTCTCGTTGCTCGCGCCATTGTGAAAATGTAAAACTAGAACCATTTTTCAAAAGTTCACTAATTATTGAGTCCTAATTGGCCAATGCGTGTTGCTCTGTTGGACGCCACTATGTCTTTATGCTTGAAAATGGAGGAACTAAGACAAAAAGGTTAAATATATTGAAATAAGAGTAGAAATGGTGCATCAATTGCAGGAAGGAACTAGAATCACCAAATGTGCTGAACTTAGGCCAGCCACATATTGGGCGCCAGTATGCGAATTTATCGGATATAAATGAAAATGAATCAAACTTGATTTTTTATTCATAATCTTTGCGCGAAAAGCCACATCCATTTCAAGAAGCAAACAAATTGGATAGTCAACGTCCAATAACAGTAGAAAATAAGGCGGCCTTATTTTGGGCGCCAGTGTGAGATTTTATCCTATATTAATTGAAATGGTCATAGTTGATCTTTTCTTAAAAATGTTGGCAAATTTTTAGGACATCAAGTAAAGATATATCCTTGTGGTCTCACGTTGGGCGCCATTTGGCATACTTTCACTTTCTGCCTACTTTCAAAAATAATTCACAATTTTCATTTGGGATTTTTTATTCCTGATGCATTGCTTTCGGTATTGCCTGTCCATCCATTGCAAGAAGCAAACAAAGTGGACATTCAATGTCTAATAGCACTAGAAAATATGGCGGTCTTATGTTGGGCGCCAGTGTGAGATTTCATGGTATATAAATTGAAATGGTCATAGTTGATCTCTTCTAAAAAAAGTTGGCAAATTTTTAGAACATCAAGTAATAATATCCTTGTGGTCTCACGTTGGGCGCCATTTAGCAAATTTTCACTGTCTGCCTACTTTCAAAAATAATTCTCAATTTGCTGCATTGGGCGCCATTAAACCTATCCCCTTTTATAAATAAAACTTGGATAATTATGCGAGAATTAAGTATTTCTCCAAATTCAAGACCCTTAAATACAATAGATGTTCATCTAAATGACCCTCCATTAAGCCTTACATCCAAACATTTAATTTTACATCTCCTCCTCCTCCTCCGGCCAATAATCTCGCATGCATGTAAGAAATTTTAAATTAGCTATGTAATCCAATTACATACATTTAGTTTGTTGTTCTTCTGTGTTTCGTAGCTAGTTTGTGTTAATTTAAAGCTTTTAAAGACTAATTACTGGGCAGCAGATAGCAAAAAAACCCGACAGAAAATAAGTTCTAACATTGGCCTCAGGGCGTTTGGCTTTTGCCCTATGCCATAGAACAGTAGCAGCAGTAGCATGCAGAGATTACCCCTGCGCAGCCTTCTACTAAATTTAAATACAGATGTTGTTTACAACATCTCCACATCTCTCTCCCTCTCCCCACCTCCCTCCCACCCTTTCCACTCATCTCTTCAAGTTATGAAGAGAAACAATTAAAAACTAATTGAGTTCTTTAGCTTTTCATACATCTTTTAATTGAATTGTCTTGAACAAGACAACTACTTGCCATACATAAATAATAAAAGAATTTCCGAGACAAAAACAACAACAAGAACAAAAGTCATCTGCATCATCATCATCATCTTCATCACAGACAAAGATATGAAGGAAAAACTGCTGCAGCAACAACAACAGCAACAAACAATAATAACTGCACATAATAAAAAAGCAACAAAAAGAAAAACAAATCATGAATATGTTGCAGCAAGGCTGCCAGGCATTCGAGCAGCTACAAACATCTTCTTCTTCGTATTCGTCTTCTTGAAGCTAAATGGCCAACAAACTATTAGAAAATGGAAAGAGGCGGGCGTAACTGCATCATTGGCCCCCCTAAGCAATGGAAACCCAGCAGCATTTACTTTTCAGTCAAGCATGCAAGATTTTGCTTTTCAAATGCATTTGCAAGAAAAGAGGAGGAGGTTGGGGAATTGGAACCCGGGGGAGAAAAAAACCTCAGTTCACCTGCCAATGAATAACGCCAACCAAATAATAGACTAAACATCAACAACAATGTTGTAAAATGTTTGTGAAAATCAACACATCATCGTATAGTTACAGCAGAACCGAAGAGGACAGACAAACCCCAACAACAAGAACAACAACAAAATAAACAAAAAAAACACACTCATCCAAACATTAAAATTACAGTTTGCTATGGTCCGGCACTCTTTGGCTGCCAAAGCAGTAAACAACTATCCGTCCGTCCGTCTGTCTTTGAGGTCTCCAATTGTTTGCTTAACATTGAGGGTGGCCCACAGCTTGGCTGTTCGTTCGTCCCTCGGCCAGTGGTTTACTTTTAACACTTGAAAACAAACTTCCCAATTCAAAAGAAGAATTAAACGCTTAAAAAAAAACCGAAATAAAAACGTTGGCGATACATAATGACATGATAGTGTTGAGGTTTGCTTTTCATAGCTGCTACATAACCCAGCAAACCAAAATATCAGAATTAGGGAGAAAATTAGGTCAAATGATAAATTTTGTTGGTGTGGTATGAAAATGGCAATACTTTGCTGCCCCAGAAGAGATGTCAGACTTCCATCAGAAATTTCGGAGAGGACAGGAACCACTCCTTATGAATTGCGGTTCGAATACCTCGACTTTGGCAAAACATCGGCAGAGTCTTCGACCGAGAGATAAATTTTGTCCGAAAATAAAATGGGACTACCTTCCTAAGCCTGGAAACACTTCAGACTTTCATCCGACGTTACGGACATTCAATGGGAATTTCGGTCCGGCAAACGAATTTCATTCAGAATTGCGGTTCGAAATCCCAAAAATTTGGCACTGCGTCGATAGAATCTTCGGTCGTACTATTTTCTTTTACCAGGAAAGACTTCAGACTTTCACCCGACCTTTCGGATATTCAACTATTCAATGGGAATTTTGTGTCTGGCACAACGTCGGTAGAATATTCGGTCAAACGAGTTTGTGTCAATGCAATGTGGCACCAAATTTCATTCAGAATTGCGATTTAAAAATCTCCGAATTTGACACTGGTCGAAAGACAAGTTCAGTGAGACTGAAATCAAGATCGGACTATTTTCTTTTACCCGGAAAAACCTCCGACTTTTATCCAACGTTTCGGATATTCTATTGTTGAACTGGAATTTTTGTCTGGCATCGCCAATTTCAGCACTGCATCGGTAGAAGCTTCGGTCGAAAGATTTTGTGGGAATGGAAAATGGTATTACCCTTCTACCGCAGGAAAGGTTTCAGATTTTCTTCCGACTTTTCGGTTGGAGAACACGGCAACCAAATTTCATTATGAATAGCGATTCGAAATCCCCGACTTTGCCCCTGTATTGGTAGAATATTCGGTCGCGAAATTTCACCAGAAACGACCTCAGACTTTTTTCCGACATTTTTGGGAAATTCAATGGTTCGATGAAAATTTCGGTCCGACAACGCCAAATTTGGCGCCAGGAGAACATTAGCTTCAACGATTTTGTTCGAAAGCAATATGGGACTACCATCCTACCCCACGAAAGGTTTCAGACTTTATTCCGATATTTTCGCTGGAGAATACGGCAGCCAAATTTCATTTTGAATTTCGGTTCAAAAACCCCGACTTGGCCACTGTATCGGTAGAATCTTCGGTCGAGAGATAAATTCTTAGATTTGGTTGCTGGATAGGAGTTTCATTACCTTAAAACCCAGACGAAAATTGTAAGAAGTTCCGGCCTTGGGCAATCGGAAGGAATTCCGAAAGCATTCTGTTAGACATGTCGGAAAAACTTCAAGACCTTTTGTACATATTTGATATTTCTTAAGTACGGAGATTTTTTCCTTTTCTCAGAGACCCAAAAGTTAGGATAAGAATTGGGATAGAAATCTGTCAGAAATGTCTGGGAAAAAAATATGTCCTTGAGCTAAAAGGTTTGGTCTACTGGAGCGTTGGCTTATTTAAATTCAAAAGAAAAAAATGTTAAAAGAAATATTTTCTTCAAATAATCGCCAGAAGTCTGTCAGACAATTCGGAAAAAATTTTAGATTTTGAGTTGACATGTCTGTCGGCTGAAATTCAGTTTACCGGAGAGTTGTCTTCGCTTAAATTTGAGAGAAAAAGGTAAAAACACTTCCCTAAAAAAATTGAACGGAACTCAGACAGAATTCTCTCAGACATGTCGGAAAGACTTTCAGAATTTGAGTTGACATGACGGAGAGATTGTTTCCCTTGAATTTGAAAGAAAAAATGAAAAAATACATCCCTCAGATAACCAAATGGAATTCGGACAGAAGTCAGTCGAACGGAATTGCTACAGATTTTTATCAGACTTGTCGGAAAAAACATGAAGCTTTTACCAGACATGTCGGACATTTACAAATTAGATTGCAGAGTTTGTTTCTATTGACTTGGAGAAGGAAAATGGAGATACTTTACTCAGACAATCCATTGACTTCGAGAAGAAAAGTGGAGATAGGAATCGAAAGGAATTCTAACAGAAGTCTGTCAGACATGTCGGAAAGCACTTTAGACTTTGGACAATCTGGTCGAACGTTTGGAATTTGGTTTGCCAGAGAGATTGCTTCCCTTGAAGTCGGAATAAATAAATAAAAAATAATACATTTTTAAGAATCAAAAAAAGTTCTGACAGAAGTCTGCCAGACATGTCGAAAAAAACCCCAGACTTCAGGAAGATATATTGTATGTTTAGAATCGGCTTTGCTTAGAGTTGGTTTCTCTTGAACCCGAAAGCAAAGTAAAAAATACAACCGTACGGAATTTCGACTGAAGTCTATCAGACACGTCGGAAGATACGTCTGGGAAATTTGTCTTCTTTCAAAGACTTCAGACTTTGAGCAGAACCGTTAGAGGTCCGAAAATTGGATTTTCTGGGAAGTTTGACCTCACTGAAGGAAAGAGTGCAAAAATGAAAAAAAATCCAACCTCTGACCCTATAATCGAGAAAGTTTTCTGACATTTCGAAAAATCCCATCAGACTTCTAACCTTTGCCACATGGTTTGCTGGGTATTTCTTTGGTATATTTACATTGTGACGACGTCGAAGTGATGTCTAAGGTCTATCGCTGACAGACAGAAAGATAGAGGCATTGTTAATCTTTCAATACCTTAACATTGCAATTTTTCGTAACTGGTGGAAGGCGGTAGAGGTGGTGGTACATTATTGGCATTTAACCGAGTTTTTGCCTGAATAACCCCACCACCATAGAAACATACCTCAGCAAACCTCCGACATAAATAATTACAAATGTAAGCCAAAAAAAAATCTGGTCATTACTAAAGGCAGACATTCCATTGCCTCCGCCTCCCCCTCTCGATGCAATTTTCCACTCTGCCTTTCTGCCACTAACTATTATGTTGCCTATCTAAATGTCGATCTGGCAGGCAGGCTGTCCGTCCGTCCGCCTATGGCGGCTTTACGAGTCGTTTTTTACACTTCAAGTATTTCAATGAATTATTTGTGGTCCGGTCGGTGGGTCGGTTGGTTGAATGAATTCTTTTCATGATTTCACTTGAAATGCAATGCCAGGCCAGGCCTCTGGTCTACGTCTTCTTGATGGCACTTGGCTATTTATAATTGGGCCTTTTGGCTATCAAAAAAAAAAAAAAAAACTCAAACACAATTCAACAAATAGTTACAGGCCAAGAAATCGCATAGTTTTTTGCCATTTAAATTTGCACTAGCCTAGCCTCTGAGCGAGGAGAGAAAGGAGTATCCCTCACTCTTGATTAGCTGGCGGCTAGGTGACAGTAAGTTAGTCACAACAGCCATTGCTACTGATTAGAAATTGTTTATTTCATTTTTTATTAAGGCAATTATAATTACGCGACCCAGGCACCACTCCCTCTCAACTTTCACCAATGGTCAAACCTATGGATTTTCAAATGCGAAATTTTATCCCCTCTTTCTCCTGCCTCTCCCCTACTTTCAACTTATCACTGAGTCGCCTTGCAATTTCACACATGGCTAGTTTAATTTTGAAAAAATACCAATTTTAGCAAACGAATAAATTCCAAATGGCCGGCCGGCCACTTGATAACGCCTGCCTTAATTATCCACATTGCGAGGAGGCCCAGCCAGACAACGGGCCATTGGAACATTACAGAATTATTGAAACAGCAACATCAGAAAAAAAAAAAACAAGTATAGCCATCCAACTAACCCACGTCAGTGGATAAAGAAAATTCCTTCAAAGACCAATCAAAATTCTTGAAATAGTTCCATTCGCCAGCAAATAGACAGACGGGTGTGGGGGAGGAGAAGTAGAGACCCATCATCGTAGCACACAAAAAACAAACGTTTCCAACCATAAATAACCAAAAAGCAGAACATCGTAAAACGTTTACCGCACACGCTCACGCTCCGCACATTAATGATCGATTGAGGCGTGCGCGTGAATTCTAATGCCTGTGGTTGGTTTACGCACCACCAACCCACAAAGGCCCAATAATTTATGCTGCCTCCGCCTCCGAAGATGAAGGTGGCAGCAGGTGGCTGCCAGCAATTTTGGGTTTTGTTATGACGACAACATAGCTCGACGCCATGCCGGAGCGGAGGGGGATAGAATATGAATAATGTGGAGGAAGAATGAAAGCGAAAAAAAGATGGCCTAAAGAAACGAAACACCAGGGAAATCAATGTCGAAGGTATAAGAGAATACAAAACATATTTCAGAGAGAGTGAGAGAGAGGGAGGGAGAGATATATATTTGGAGAGAGATTAAGAAAAGAGAATCAGAAATGTTCTATAGAAAATCCTGTGGAACATAAGTTTTTCTATAGATAATCTTGTGGAACGTACTTTTTTCTATGGAAAATCTTGTGGAACATAAGTTTTTCTACAGAAAACCTTGTAGATCATAAGTTTATCTACAAAAAATTTTGTGGAACATCAGTTTTTTTTATAGAAAATCTTGTGGAACATAAATTTTCCCAAAGTAAATCTTGTAGGTCATAAGTTTCTCAAAAGAAAATCTAGTGGAACATAAGTTTTCCATAGAAAATCTCGTGGAATATAAGTTTTTATATAGAAAATTTTGTGGAAGACAAATTTTTCTTGAGAAAATCTAGTGGAACATACGTTTTTCCTTAGAATAACTCTTATAAAGCCAGTTTTTCCATAGAAAATCTTGTGGAACATGAGTTTTTTCAAGTAAATTCTTGTGGAACAGAAGTTTTTTCTACAAAATCTTGTGGAACTTAAGTCCTACAGAAAACCTTGTGGAGCATACATTTTTCTATGGAAAATTCTGTGGAAGCCAGGTTTTTCTATAGAATTTTGTGGACCATAAGTTTTTCCATAGATAAACTTAAGAAACATAGGTGTTTCTACAGAAAATCTAGTGGAACATAAATTTTTCTATAAAAAACTTTGTGAAACATAATTTTTTCTATAGAAAATGTTGTGGAACATAAGTTTTTCTATAGAACACCTTGTAGAACATAACAATTTCCACAGGAAATTTTGTGGAACATAAGTTTTTCTATAGAAAACTTTGTGGAACATAAGTTTTTCCATAGAAAATCTTGTGGAACATCATTTTTTCTATAGAATACTTTGTAGAACATAACACTTTCCACAGAAAATCTAGTGGAACATAAGTTTTTTCTATAGAAAACTATGTGGAACACAAGTTTTTCTATATAAAACCTTGTGGAACATAAGTTTCTCTATAGAACACCTTGTAGAACATAACAAATTCCATAGAAAATCTTGTGGCACATAAGTTTTTCTATAAAAAAAAATTGTGGAACATAAGTTTTTCTATTGAAAATTTTGTGGAACAAGTTTTTCTATAGAAAACTTTGTGGAACATAATTTTTTCAATAAAAAAACAATGTGGAACCCAAGTGTTTCTACATAAAATTTTGTGGAACATAAATTTTTCTCTAGAAAATTATGTGGATCATAAGTTTTTCTGTAGAAAACTTTGTGGAACTTTGTGGAACACAAATTTTTCTCTATAAAATCTTGTGGAACATAAGTTTTTCTATAGAAAATCTTGTGGAAGCCAAGTTTTCTTGAGAAAAACTTGCGGAACAGAAGTCTTTCTTCAGAAAATCTTGTGGAACATAAGTTTTTCCATAGAAAATTTAGTGGAGCATAAATTTTTTCTAAAGAAAATCTTTTGAAACATAAGATTTTCTATTGAAAATCTTGTGGAACGCAAGTTTTCCTACAGAAAAACTTGTGTAACGTAAGTGTTTCAATAGAATATCTTGTGGAAGCCAATTGTTTCTACAGAAAATCTTGTGGAACCCAAGTTTTTCTCTATAAAAATTTGCGGAACATAAGTTTTTCTACAGAAAATCTTGTGGAAGCTAAGTTTTTCTATAGAAAATCCAGGAATATTAGTTTTTCCATAGAAAATCGTGTGGTGGAGAATCGTTTTCCAACGAAAATCGCGTCCATTAAAATTTTCTACAAATTCCCCACCCTCCCCTCGTTAATCAATTGTCCCCCTTTCGTTGAAGAAATACCTTTCCGATGATGGTGTTGTTTATGCTGTTCAATTTTGTGGTTACGCTTGAGATTGCTCTGGTTGGGTGTTCAACGACAGGCGGCAAACATATGATGAGACTCATCAATACATACAACAACAACATTAAGAATAACAACAACAACATGAAAAACATACAGCGAAAAAGAAGCGGAACTAATGATGGGTATGTTTGTGTATAGATTATGAATTTATGAATAACAAAACGATAATGACGGCCGGCGATGATGATGATGATTATGATGATGGGGAGGATGAGGGTGCTGATGATGATCACCATCATCATCATGTGTATGAGCATGGGCAGAGCCAGAGCCACCATTAACAACGTCATAACAATAAAAAGGCATTGAAATGAAAAGTTGCTTCGTTCTTGTTGTTGTTGTTGTTAATGGAGGAAAGTGTAAGATTTTGGTTGTGGTCGGCTGAATGGATGGCTGGCTGGCTGCGTTTTTGCTTTCCCATGCTCGTCATAATTATTTTTATTATTTCTATTATCAATGTTCAATGAAAATCTATGGGAATTTAATGTTTTAATTGGAAAATAAAAAAATATGAAATTATTTGTTTATTTTTTCGGAAGAAGAAAAATCGATTTAAAATGTATTAATTTTTGTGGATGGTGGGTGGGGAAATGGAAAATATACTATTATGATTATGGAATCCAAATAATGCAAATAGAAACATTTTAGAAAATATTTTGAAAGATACGTTTTTCTATGGAAAAATGTTGTGGAACGTAAGTTTGCCTTTAGAAAATTTGGTGGATCGCATGTTTTTCTTTGGAAAATCTTGTGGAATGAAGGTTTTTTCATAGAATATCTTGTGGAATGCAAGTTTTTCTATAGAAAATCTTGTGGAATGCAAGTTTATCTATAGAAAATCTTGTAGAACCTAATTTTTGCCAGAGAAAATCTTGTGGAATCCATTTTCTTCTACAGAAAATCGTGTGGAAGCCAATTTTTCTATAGAAAATCTTGTGGAATGCAAGTTTTTCTATAGAAAATATTGTGGAACCTAATTTTTGCCAGAGAAAATCTTGTGGAAGCCAATTTTTTCTAAAGAAAATGTTGTGAAAGCCAATTTTTCTTATAGAAAATGGTGTGGAACGCAAGTTTTTCTATAGAAAATCTTGTGGAATGAATGATTTTCTATAGAAAATCTTGTGGAATGAATGTTTTTCTATAGAATATCATGTGGAACGTAAGTTTTCCTATAGAATAGTTTTTGGAACTTAAGTTTTTCTATAGAAAACCTTGTGGAAGGCAAGTTTTTTGCTATAGAAAATATTGTGGAGGGCAAGTTTTTCTATAGAAAATATTGTGGAGGGCAAGATTTTCTATAGAAAATATTGTGGAGGGCAAGTTTTTCTATAGAAAATATTGTGGAGGGCAAGTTTTTCTATAGAAAATATTGTGGAAGGCAGGTATTTCCATAGAAAATCCTGTGAAACTCAAAATTTTCGGCATTTAATCCTGTGGAACGTATGTTTGCCTTTAGAAGATATTGTGGAAGGCAAGTTTTTCTAAAGAAAATCTTGTGGAATGCAAGTTTTCCAAAGAAAATCTTGTGGAAGGTAATATTTTCTATGGAAAATCTTATGGAACCCAAGTTTTGCTATGGAAAATCTTGTGGAACCTAAGTTTTTCTATAGAAAATCTTGTGGAATGAAAGGTTTTCCATAGAAAATCTTGTGGAACGTATGTTTTTCTATAGAAAACTTCAGTTTTTGTGTGGAATGTATGTTTTTCTATGGAAAATCTAGTGTAACATATTTTTTTATAGAGAAAATCTTGTGGAGAGTGACTTTCCATTGAAAAATCCTATCGAACTGATTTGTTCTGACGTTATTTGGTAATTGAATACCCGTTTTTGCCATGTCGTTTTGTCGTCGCAGTCTCTTTTGTGACATTGCTTTGATTGTTAACCGTCGCTGTTGTTGTCATGTTATCGTCCGTCGTCGTTGTTTCCAAATTTATGTGATTTGGTCGTGTCGTCGAACTGATATGTCTTTGGAGACAAATTAAAACAAAAACTGAATTGAAACAACAAGACCAACAACAGCAACCCGACTCGGTGAATTGCCCATTACATCAAACAAACAATGGAGCGACGTAATGTGTTTTACAAGATTGCACCACCAGCACACCATAAGCGAATGCAACAACGTCCTATATTTTGTGATGGAAAAACAACTACCCGAACCATAAATGCATTGAAAATGGCCAAAAACAACAACAACAACCACGAGAATATTGCAACAATATCCAAAAAAGCTTTTATCCAAAGCCATTTTGGCAATACAAGTTAATGCAACATAAAAAAAATGTGCAGTGAATGTGTTGCATGGAATAGCAACAACAACACCAGTAATCTGCCACAATCCAAGTGATATCATAAAAGATCATAACGCCATCTATGGTAGTCCTGACAAATATGGTGGCTCTCCAAATTGACTGTGGTCAGGGGAATGTATTTGGACAGACAGGTTGGGTAATTGGAACTGGGTTTTTTAAAGAATCTTTAACAATTTTTCATGTGGAACCTGTTCTTTGTTAAAATAGTTGTGTGGAATCTAAGATTTTCGATGGAAAATCTTGTGGAAGGCATGTTTTTCTACGGAAACTCTTGTGGAAGGCAAGTATTTCTATAGAAAATCTTGTGGAAGGCAAGTTTTTCTATAGAAAATCTTGTGGAAGTCAAGTTTTTCTATAGAAAATCTTGTGGAAAGCAAGTTTTTCTAAAGAAACTCTTGTGGAAAGCAAGTTTTTCTAAAGAAACTCTTGTGGAAGGCAAGTTTGTCTATAGAAACTCTTGTGGAAGGCAAGTTTTTCTATAGAAAATCTTGTGGAAGGCAAGTTTTTCTATAGAAACTCTTGTGGAAGCCAAGTTTTTCTATAGAAAATCTTGTGGAAGGCAAGTTTTTTGTAAATTTTTCTAAAAAAAAATTATTGTGGAAATTAAGTTATTTATCTAAAGAAAAAAATTGTGGATCACAATTTTTTCTACAGAAATATTGTGGAACATATGTTTTTCAGAGAAAATCTTGTGAAACATAAGTTTCCCAAGAGAAACTGTTGTGGAACATAAGATTCCTAAAAGAAAATGTTGTGGAACATAAGATTCCTAAAAGAAAATGTTGTGGAACATATTTTTTTATAGAGAAAAGCTTGTGGAATGCATGTTTTCCACAGAAAATATTGTGGAAGCCAGGTTTTTCCACAAAAAAAAGTTTGTGTAACCCAAGTTTTCCACAGAAAAACCTGTGGAACTCAAATTTTTCTTTCGAATATATTGTGGAACCCAAGTTTTCCATGACACCACACCACTTATGCCACCATCCTATCCTCTCTTGTATCTTTTTAATTGTTTTTCATTCGACAACCAGCCAACACATTTAACTTCCCTAATGACTTTTCCAACAACCACAACAACAAGAGAAAAGAAAAACGTAAAAACCAATACAGCAAATTATGCTAATTTTCCATTAATTAGATCGTTACGAACAATATGAACTGTGCATATGTCAGCTCCAGAACAACGCACTTGAAGTTGTCTCCTGGCCTCTCTACCTACTCTGCAACTCAGAACTCAAAACTCCATCATTATGACTGACATAACGCCCTGGACGTAGGGAAGTCAACACAAAAAAATCCATGGAAAACAAGAGAAGACGAATCATATCTCTGCAGAGCCCATCACAACAAATGGGAAATCTGTTGTTGCAACAGCAGACGACACAACATTTCTACTAATTGGAACATCGAGCAGCAAACACGAGTTACAACAACTGAAATTTTGCATGACAAATCGCAACGAGTTATGGACTTGAGGCTAGGCCAGGCCCGGCAAGCAGACAGACAGATAGCCAAGCAACCTAGGCTAGCCCTATGCTGCCTGGCCATGCTATTTCTATCAGTCATCATAACGATAAAGATGAGATACGACACTATCTTCATCATTGGCATCAGCAGCCGTCTGCCAGTCAGTCAGCCGACCCGCCAGCCAGGCAGCCAGCAACATGCTGCTGCTGTTGAAATCATAAAGGGCAGCAACAAATGTGAAATCAGGGGAAACTGTAAAAAGTCCATGGCAAATGTTTGTTGTATCCAAGGCAGGGGAGGGCCAAGGGGAGCAGAGGTAGCAAATTAATGCATGTCTGCAACAAAAAGAAATATTTGTGCGTAAATTTTTCTTGGCAACGTGTCTGGCACACACCAAAGGCGAAGACGACGACGACCCAAACATCATACTGCACCACATCCACACTCGGTGGTGGACGCACAAATGCAGTGGCGCATAATGCACCTCGCCTAGCCGTCTGTCCTTCCGTTCATTTGTTTGGTCTATCCAACCATCCGTCCTCCCTTCTTTGTCTGTGCCTGTGTCCATGTGTCTGTTCGTCGTCTGTCCCATGGCTGCCGTTTCTAATAAACGACAGCGACAACAACGAAGACGATTTGTTGCTTTGACTATTTTAATTTGACTTGAAAACATCAACTGAGAATCTCTTGGCATTTCTTTGCGTCGTTGTTTTCTTCTTTTTCTTCTATTTTGCATTCTCTAGTCCTGTGTTTGTTGGCGATTTTCTATGCTGATGTTTGGCGCGCCCGAATTGGCGGAATGGCATAAAAAATTAAGAAATTGCAAAGAGAAGACCCCAACAACCTGCAGCAGCAACAGCAACACGAAATCAAATTCATTTTGCAAAGGATACAACATTTATTTAATGGCCGTCGAATGTTGTCGAGTGGATGAGCAAAAGCCACAAAAAAACAGAAATTTAGAAGATATTTAAATAGGTATGCATTAAAGTTGGGGATGAAATTATAGCACTTGTTATCAAACGCAAAACAAATAAAAAAATAAAAAAAATCGATAATGACAAATCGGACCGATAACAATATTCTCAATTAATAAAAAAGGTTTTCTAAGGATCATGGTGCAAGATGTTCCTAAGTTTATATTATCGATATTAAAAACTGTTCTCGAAAATGGTATCGATAACAAGATATTCAGTAGAAAGTTATCGACACATATAATACGGATAACAATATATTTTATAACAATCATTATCGATAACAAAATTTTTATAGCACATATTATCGATAACAATATTTCCACACAATATATTATCGATAACAATATTTTTCAGAATATATATTATCGATAATAATATTTTAGATAACATAAGTTAACGATAAAAATATTTTAGATAACAAATTGTATCGATAACAATATTTCAGATAACATATCTAATCGATAACAATGATGATAAACAACATATGTTATCGATAACAATATTTTATACAACATATATTATTGATAACAATATTATTATAACAATCATTATCGATAACAATATTTTATAATCATATATTATCGATAACAATATTTTATAAAACTTATATTATCGATAGTAATATTTTTTATAACAATCATTACGATAACAAAATTTCTTGTAACAACCATTATCGATAAAAATATTTTATGCAAAATATATTATCGATAACACATTTTTATACAACATAATTATCGATAACAATGTTTTATACGTCATATATTATAGATAACAATATTTTATGCAACATATATTATCGATAACAATATTTTGTGCCACATATATTATCGATAACAATATTTTATACAACAATTATTATCGATAACAACATTTTTCATGACAATCATTATCGATAACAATATTTTATGTAGCGTATATTATCGATAACAATATTTTGTGCCACATATATTACCGACAACAATATTTTATACAACAATTATTATCGATAACAACATTTTTCATAACAATCATTATCGATAAAAATATTTTATGCAGCGTATATAATCGATAACAATATTTTATACAATTATTATCGATAACAACATTTTTCATGACAATCATTATCGATAACAATATTTTATGTAGCGTATATAACCGATAACAAAATTTTATACAACGTATATTATCGATAACAACATTTTTCATAACAATCATTATCGATAACAATATTTAATGGAACGTATATAATCTATAAAAATATTTTATGCAACGTATATTATCGATAACAATATTTTTATAACAATCATTATCGATAACAATATTTTTTATAACAATCATTATAGATAACAATATTTTTTATAACAATCATTATCGATAACAATATTTTATACGACATATATTATCAATAGCCATATTTTATGCATCATATTTTACCGATAACAATATTTTATGGAACATAACTTATCGATAACACTATTTTATACAACGTATATTATCGATAACAATATTTTTTATAACAATCATTATCGATAACAAAATTTTATGCCACATATATTATCGATAACAATATTTTTTATAAAAATCATTATCGATAACAATATTTTATGCAAAATATATCATCAATAACAATATTTTATGCAACATATTTTACAGATAACAATATTTTATGGAACATAACTTATCGATAACAATATTTTATATAACAACCATTATCGATAACAACATTTTATACAACATTTATCATCGATAACAATATATTTTTTATAAAAATCATTATCGAAAACAAAATTTTTCATAATATATATTATCGATAATAAAATATTTCATAACATATGATTTCGATAACGATATTATCCATAACATATATCATACTATCGATAAAAATATTGATCTATAGATTCCCGTATCGTTAACAACATTTTCTATAGGAAATGATATCGATAACATGATTTCCCTTGGGGAAATGATACGCAATATTGAATATTGCTCTAAAAATAGGACCGAAAACCAAATATTCTTTAGGAAATTAAACCGATAACAAAATTTTTATATAGAAAAGAGGATCGGTATCAAAATTTCTGTAACCACTTTTGCAAGGGAAAAACTTACCGATAACAATATTTTCCATAGAATGCGTGGCATATAACAACATTTTTTTAATGTGTGTTAATAGAAAAATGTATCGATAACAATATTTTCTATGGCAAATCGTCCCGATAATAATATTTTCTATAACAAATCGTATCGATAACAATATGTCCAATAGTAGCTCTTGCCGACAACAAGATTTTCTTTGTGCAATTTAACCCCCATCATGAGATTTCTAGAGAATACCGTGCGATAGCAATATTTTCTATATATAAAACCGTTCCGATAGCAGGATGTTCTGTTCAAAGTCTGACCGATAACTACCTTTTGTGTGGAAATCTGTACCAATTACAAGAATTTCTATTGAAAAATTACATCGATAAAACAATATTGTTTAGAAAAATTGACTAATAATACATTTTTCTGAAAAAATAGGTTCCGATAACAACAATTTCTATAGAGACCTATTCCGATAACAACATATTCTATAGAAATCAATATGAATAAGAATGTTTTTACATAGAAAATCGTACCGATAACAATATAGCAGATGTCAAATGTTACAGAGAACAGAATTTTCTTTGGAAAATTATATCGATAACAACACATTCCATGGAAAATCGAATCGATAACATGTTTTTTTTTTTCTGAGAAACCAATTTCCACGGAAACAGGCTTTTTGGAATGTAGAGTCTACAATAAAATTTTGAACAAGAATTTGAATCGATATTAAGTTTTTCTATCTATAATAAACCCGATAACATGTAAAATCGTGTCCGATAACACAATTCTTGATTCGAAATAAAGTCATTTAAATGCTCTGCTATGTCCCTTGACCATTAATGTGAGATGGCATAGAATTTCGCAATATCGTAAATTAAATTAAACGCAATGCAAACAATTCGAAAAAAACGCCAGCAACAACAAAAATTAAACATTTTCTTTGGGCGGTTGTTGTTGTTGTTGTTGTTAGTATTTTCCTTTCCCAAAAATACCCAAATACCCAACAAATAGTTGTGCTTTAAAGAAAAGCAATTCATCTTCTTTTCACTGCAGTTCAAGATGACTGATATGAAGGCATTTTTAAATAGTTTCACAAGACCAAGAAGCGACGACGCACTCCCCCCATCGATGTCGGCTGGTTGTCGCTTGGCCTGTCCATTAGCCAGCCAGCCAGCCAGCGAGTCAGCCAAATCGAAAACATGACGACAACAGGCAGCAGCGATATGCTGATACTTTAGCTCGAGTTTCGTAATGTATTTGCATTGAAAATTTTGTCCTGTTTTTTTTTTTCGGCGGGGATAAATGGATGGATGGACGGTTGGTTGGTTTGCCTCTTCAAAGAACCAGACAACATCAAATATTTTCTCGACTTTTTTTGTGTTTCTCTTGGTTTTCAGCGAAACAATGCTCCAATAATGTAATTTAATCAACACCATTTCCGCATTCTAATGGCGGGACAAACTGATTTCAGGGCAATGATAAGCAGCCAGGGGGGATAGGTACGGGAATCGTCCCGCCTTGTTGATCCCTCATTTCCAATATTGTCTTTGAAAATATTTTCCTCCAACACAGACCTCCACTTCTTGGCGCTACATCTTGTTTTTTTTCCCGACAATTTTTAGTTTAGAAAAACAAAGAAATCGGAGCACTCGGGCTCTTGAGCTGTCTGCACTTTGCCAGCCAGCCAGCCAGCCAGTCACTACTTGATTTTCAAGTAAATTTCCTAAAAAAAAATAATAATTTGACGAAAAACAAATGTTTTTTTCCGAAAAAAAATCCTTTTTCCTCTCCACTCAAAAAAAAATCAATCCAAAACTTGTTCAAGAGGTTCTGTGCTGACTACCTCATCAAATCAATTTGACAGCCAGCCATCATCGAGAAAAAATGGAAAAATATCAAATTTCCCTCTAATTTTCCGGCCCCCTACAACGAGACGATGTTCTCTCTAATTTATCATAATTTACCAAAGGCCTGGCCAAGACTTCAATTATGTTCTGGTGGTGGGTGGCATTTTTTGCTTAGAGTGCCCCCTTCCCTCCTTTCTCCCCTCCACTTTTATGTGATTTGTAACAATTTTTAGTTCTTTAATTGAGACCCATTTCCTTTTACAATACAAATGTTTTACAAATCATATTTTGGCATTTGTTTCCCTCTGCCATCCCCACCCTCTCCTCTCTCCCTCTGCCAAACAACAGCGAACACATTTCTTGTGTTCATTGCTTCTTTTATGTTTTTCCACTTTGGTATTCTCTGTGACGAAAGAAAATTATCTATGCTTTAAAGGCTGGCTGGCCGGCGGTCGGACAGCCACCGCCACCACCATTGCCATAGACCAAAAACAGCAGAAAAAACATTCATAAATATTAGAAATGCTCCCGCAAAAGCTGAACACGAAGCAGCAGAAGAAGAATAACAAGCGTACCAAAAAATCATTTCGACCAACTACGTCAGCTGGTGATTAATAATGAAATATGCCGACGCTCTTCAATGCGCAACAAACTATTTAAGAATTGTTTTTTTTTTTCGTTTTGTCGTTCGAAAAGTATCCGAAATTACTCAATTATGTTTCATGCGGCAAAATTGCCGAACAAAATCGTGGCAGACAATAGAACTTTTCTTAGTGGAAACTATTTTAAAAATCAATTTTAAGAGTTTAATTTTTGTTGAAAAGGATTTTGAAAAGGAAATCGGTAACAAAGTGTTTTTTGGAAACATGAGACGATAACAAAACTGAATACAATATTATTTTAACAAATACAAAAAAAAAATGAGATGACAAAATTATCTTTTAAAAAATCATACCCAGTTTTCGATAAGAATTCGTAACGATTACCAATTATTATAAGAAAAAAATTACCCATAACAATATTTTATGTGGCTGTTGAAAAATGTATCGATTACTGGACTTTTTGTAGAAAATTGGATCGATAACAAGTATTTCTTAAGAAATTGTATCAATACCAATTTTTTTATTTTATAGAAAATGTTACCAATAACTATTCCAGCGCTCAATTGTAACGATTTTTCCTTTAGAAAGTGGAACCGATAACAAGGTTTTCTTAAAAAATGATACCGATGACAATGTTTCCCAAATGAAATGGTACGAATATAAAATAGGACGAAAGAATTCTATTGAAATTCGTACCTATAACAAGAATTTTCTGCCCAAAAACCTAAAGATTCCAACATTTATTGTGGAAAATCCTGCCGATAACCAGCATTTTTGTACAAAAAGCTTCCGATAACGGGATTTTCTCCAGAAAAATGTATCGATAACCATGTTTTATGTATAAAATATTAAAGGTAGCAACGTATTATATATAAAATGGTAGCTATTCGTTACAATCTGCTACCGATAACAAAATGAGCCACAGCAAACTATATCGATAACATGATTTTTTTTATCTAAAATACCAACAATAAAAAGATTGCCTTTTAAAAATAATATCGATAACCACCTGTTCTATCGAAATTCGCGACGAACATTAGATTTTTCTGTGTCAAATGACATCGATAACAAGAGTATGTGTAGAAAATGTATCCGATAACAAGTTTTTCCATGGAAAATCCTACAGACAAACGGAATTTTCTATAAACAATGGTACCAATAACAGTGTTTCCTCTTGGATAATGTGCCGATAACGTGATTTTTCTTTAGCTAATGCTATCGATAACAATGTTTTCTGTGTAAATTCCTACCGATAACAATGGATAATGTATAAAATCATACTGGTAAGACAATTCTCTTTAAAATCTGGTACCGATAACAAAATAAGCTATGGCAAATCATATCGATAGCACGATTTTTGAACTAAAATAGAAACAAAACAAGATTTTCTGGAGAAAATATATTCGAAAACAAAATTTTCTCTAGAAAAAAATTTCGATAACATAATTTTCTTTAGAAAATATTGTCGATAACATAATTTTCTATAGAATATGTGGCTGATAACATAATTTTCTATAAAAAATGTTGTCCATAACACGATTTTCTATAGAAAAATATTGTCGATAAAAGGATTTTCTTTAGAAAATATTGTCAATAACACGATTTTCTATAGAAAATATTATCGATAGCATTATTTTCTATCAAAATTTCTGTCGATAACAAGACTTTTTATAGAAAACAAGTTTTTCTACAGAAAATATTATCGATAACAAGATTTTCTATAGAAAATATTGTCGATAACAAAAACATTGTTGATAACAAGATTATCTATTAAAAATATTGTCGATAACAGTATTTTATACTAAATTTACAGGATTTTCTATAAAAATATATTGTTGATAACACCATTTCATATCAAAATTATTGTCGATAACAAAAATGTCTATAGAAAATACTGTCGATAAAAGGATATTATACCGAGAATGTTATCGAGAACCGACAAATATTGGCGCTAACAAGATTTCCTGGAGAAAATATTATAACTGAATTTACAAGAGTCACTACATTTTCATAAAAAATATTGTCGATAAAAATGTTCTATGAAACAAAACTTTTTTTATAATGAAAATGTCGATAGCAAAAATTATAATAAAAAAATAAAATTTCCGTTTAAAAATTTTTTCGATAAAATACATTTATATACAAATAATTTTCAATAAAAATGCCTTTTTTACAAAAGAATGTCGAAAGCACGATTTTCCAATTAAAAATTTGGCCTCAAGAAACGAAAACAGTGTTATCCATATAACTCCTGTATTCCATGACGCCTTTTTAAAATATCGATAGCAAAATTTCATGGAGTGTCATAAATATTATCGCCAACAAGATTTTATATAGAAGCTCTTCTAGATAAAACCATCTTTATTCAAAACTAATATCGATAAATTGATTCCTGAACATTCTCTAAGAGAATATTCCATTTTCCAAACTGGTATCGATAACATGGGACTTAAAATAAAAACATCTTAATCTTCTAAAAAAATCTTTTCGTCGACAATAATTATTTCTAGACAATCGTACCACCGATAGACTACTTCTATTTAATTTCTTTTCAAATATTTTCTTAAACTTTAAAGAGTTTCATTCATGTGGTTTATCATATTACCTGCATTAGATGCGAATTATCCATATCAGAGGTGTAGCTTACCTGGAAGGAAATAATAATAAAACAATTATTAGAAAATAAAATCATTAAAAAATTACAAAACTTCATACAAATTACAAAAATCATTTAAAAATGCTTCAATATTAAAAATCAGCTTAACATTATCGCTACACCCTGTAATTTGTATCCCCTCATTTTGCAAGAATAACTGTAAATGCTGCAACAAGTTTTCAAATTTCATCTTATAACTTCAGATTATCTTCTTCTCTCTCCCCAACGACAACCCCAACAAACCAAAACACACAAAAAACAACACAACGGCACCAGAAGATATCTGTTTGTGTTTCCAAAAATAACGGGACTTTTACTTATGCAATACAAGATAAGAAGACGCAGAATACAATAACAGCAACAACAATAATAAAATACCCGCAACACATTGCCAAACGGGTGTCTTTTTGTGTTTTCAATTTATTTTGTTACGTTTGCCAAAATCATTCCCCCATATCATTGAAAAACCGAAATGAAAAAAAAAACGAAAAACAACGAAACAGCATCAGAGTAACATTTCACCAAAAACAAAAAAAAAAAAAACCAACAAAAAGTACAGCAACAACAATTGGTGTAAAAAGGAGGCCTACAATTCCCCCCACATACAAGTTAAGTAAGGCACCTTTCTCCCACTCCACTCATCTCTCTTGTTCCACAGAGAGCAATCAACATGTGTGTGAGAACAAAACAAAGCTAAGATCAAAATTAGGGTTTTGATTTCTCAGAGCCAAGATTTGTTGTTTTTGTGTTACAAAGGAAAGTATGAAAAAATGCACATAAATAATGACGACTGACTGCTGGCCGGCCAACCCGAGAGCCATGGAAGCCGAAAGCCATTGAATGACGATGTGACTCTGAGACTCCTTCCTTCTTCTTTTGTTGGTTTTGTTGTTTCTTTGGCATTTGATTTCCTCCTTGGGATAATCGTTTGTATGACTAACTTAAGGGAGACCCTCACACAAGAAATACAATCACACATGACTGCCACGAGAGAGTATGGGTGGTGGTGTGCTGTGAGTTAATTCACAAATGAATTCATTTTGGGGGCCTTGCTCAGAGTGAGTGTTGATGTTATTGTTATGCGTTCGTTCATTGTTGCCGTTGCTGCTGTTGTTGTTTTTGTTGCTTCTTTGTGTTATTGCCCGTTAAAAAGCAACGTTTGTTTGGTTGCAATAATAATTTGACCTAATTTCGCAACCAGAAACAATACAAAAACAAAAACAAAAAAGGAAGAACGAAAAGAAAACACAGAACGAAAGAATAAGTCAAGAAGAATTTTTTAAAATATCAAGGAAGACATTTTTTGGAGGGTAAAATGTAAAGAAAGAAAAAAACTATTTTTGCCAACATGTCTCCAGGCTAATGAGAAATTAATATACGACACAAAAACAAGGAGAAAGAGAGGGGAGTCGTGTGGGGGACAGATTACACACATAGAGGGAGATCATTAACTAAATGAGTAGGTAGAAATGATAAAGAGGCAAGGGAAAAAGGGTGATTTCATTTGAGAGCAAAAAAAAAGAGTAACAATTTGGTGGTTGCGGAGTTCTTGTAATATCCATTGAATATCTTGATGGTTTCTTTGTTTGTATATCAAATACTGCAAAAAGGCAAGGAGAGAGGGGAATACTTTTGCTGGCAATTCAAACACCTAATAAAAATCCAGGAACCATAAAACCTGAAACTGGTTTTAAAGGCATCGACGAGATCGATTTGATTTATGTGTTGCCGTTGCTGATGTTTATTTATTCTGGCATTATTCTTTGGTTACTTCTTTTGAGCCAACCCAAAAATCTTACAATTTTGTAGCTGTACTTGCATACGTTTTTACACACGCCCAAAAAAATATCCAAATAAAAAAATCCAAAAATAAAACCAAAAATGCGGTATTTGAATAACTGCAGATGTCAACACAATTTGTTTTTTGTTCTCTCGCTTTCAAGTGTCAATAAACTTTACGAAATTGATAAACAAAAAAACAAACGACAACATTAATGGAAAATGTGCAGTTTTATGTTTACGATGAAATTTCAAAGGGGGCGTGTGCTGAGAAGGGGATAAGAGAGGGAGAGAGAGTTCGTGAATTTTTAATTATGGTCTTTTATTTGAAAAATCAAATGAGGGGAAATAAAAACAAAGAGACTGGGAAGCGTGTTGAATGGAATTAATTTGCCATTACCGAGGCCACCTATCAGCAGATGGGCATCTTTCTCGTCTACTCTGTAGTAGATGGTCTAATTTAGCATTTACAATAAAGTAGATGACCCCATAGGCGGTCTACTGTAGAGAGTATACACTTTTAGGTCAAGATCCATTTAGGCATCTACTAGAGAGTATATGAGCCTATTGACCGGATACTATATAGTATTTTCATCTATAGCAAATTATTTTTTATTTCTATTATTTTGTTTATTATATATTTTTATTGTTTAATTTTTTATTTTATATTTCGTTCGTTTTAATTTTATTGTTTTTATTTTTTTTTGTTTTTTATTTTTAACTGTTTATTTTTTATTTTTAATTTTTATTTTTTTTTTTATTCCATTCTGTCTTATTATTATAATTTTAGTTTTCTTAACATTTTCATTTTTTATTTTGTTTAATTTAATTTAATTTTATTATTATTCTATATTATTTTATTTTTTAATTTTTTAATTAACGTTATTTTTATTTATTTTTAGCGTGCTTTTATTGTTGAAATTTATTTTTAATTTTTATGCTTTATCTCATTTATTTATTTATCTTATTTATTTTTTTATTTCATTTATTTTTTTATTTTTACTGTCTTTATTTTTTTATTTTATTTTTTGTTTAATTTCTTCTTATTAACTAACCTTACCCCATTTTATTTTGTAACGTTATCTTTAATTTACTATTGTTTTTAATTTTCATTTATATTTTTCATTATTATTTTTTTAATTCCAGTTTTTTTACTTTCTAATTCCATATTTTAAATTTGAATTTTATTTTTTTATTATTATTTTTTTAATTTCATTTTTTTTTTTACTTTCTAATTCCATATTTTTAATTTGAATTTTATCTTTTTTTTAATTTTAATTATTTACTTTAAAATAGCATTTTTTTAATTTTTTAACTATTTTTTTTATTTTGCTTTATTTTTAATTCATTATTATTTCTATTATAAATTATTTTATTATTAATTTTATTTTCAATTTTATCTAAAAATTTAAAATTTTTATTTTTAATTTTTTTTTATTATTTTATTTTGTATTATTTTGAGTGTCCTTTAATTTTTTTGTTTTTTTTTTTTACTGTATTCTTATTTTTATCTCTATTTTATTCAATTTTTTAATGTGTGTTTTTTATTTTTCTTTATTTATTTATTTTTTGATATTATTTTATTATTATTAAATATTATTAAAATATTATTCTTTATAAAAATATTATTTTATTTTTGGTTTTAATTTTACTTAATATTTTAATTTTATCTTTCAATTTTTATTTATTAATTTTATTTGATTTTGTTTATTTTTTATTTTATTTTTTTTTTTTAATTTTATTTGGTTTATTTTATTTATTTTTTTGTATTTAATTTTTATTAAATTCATATAATATGTTATATCTTAAATTTTTTTTATTTTTGGTTTTAATTTTACTTAATATTTTAATTTTATTCTTAAATTTTTATTTGTTAATTTTATTTGATTTAATTAGATTTTGTTTGTTTTTTATTTTATTTTTTTTTATTTTATTTTGTTTATTTTATTTTATTTTTTTTTTTTTGTATTTTATTTTTATTAAATTCATACAATATGTTATATCTTACAATTTTTTTGCAATTGTATTTTTTTTAATTTTTGTTTTTAAAAATACTCCAATCCTTGTCATAAACCTCCTACCTAGCTCTGGGCACCAAACATCAGCAACACACTCATCACCAGCATTTGTCTTCCTAGACAGGCAGGTGTTAAAGTTTAACAACCCATTAACGAAAAAAAAACCAATGAAATGACAATAACCTACCAAAAGGCAACAACAACAACACAATTCATAGCAAACAAATTAAAAATGTGTCAACATTCCAAAAACAAAACAAAAAAACGATAAAAAAAATATTCTCAAAGATTATTCCCCCCAGTGGAATCCCAAAAACAATAAATATTATTTAACTTCCACAAAAGATAACAAATATCTACCGCCCTCCTCTCTCTCTTCCACTGCCAAAGATGGCTACTTTCCCATCATAAATTTGGCGTTTGATAGGAACAACAAGGAGAAAAATGTGTTAATGAGAGGTTGAAAAGGTGAGAAGAAGAGATGATCACTTTTTTAGTGTTGGAGGCTTGGAGGGAGCACTCTCAAAGATAAATACAAGCCCTTCCCTCCTCCCGGCTGATGTTCAAAATTTCATAATATTAAGTTATCACGTGTAAAGAAGACAAGTGTGTGACGTCGGGTAGACAAAGTTGTAGGTGGCTGCATCACATTTTCACACTGATAACAACGAACAACCAGACCCCGCTACCCCTCGAACCAACAACACCGACAGCCACCTTACCTTCTCGGCTAGATAATAAATTTATGACGTTTTCGGCAAGAATTAAAACAACAAAAATGTCATGACACTAAATGTTGTGGCAATTGAGGGGGAGTGGAAGGGGGGAATATAAACAAAAAATATGGAATTAAAATGACAACAAAAACAATGAGGCAGCAAAAACGAGGGAGCGAACGAGCAAATGAACATAATTAAGTGTGAATAAACTGTCAAGATAAATAAAGCGCAAAGTTTTGAAGTTTTTTTTTTTTGCCCTGGAGGGGGGATAAAGGGAGGTGTGAAGAAGCGTGTTAATGGGAAGAGAAAAAGTATGCTGTATGGTATTTGGATAGCAAGCAGCTTTTGTTGTTGTCAAGTATTTTTTTAAGCTGCATTGCATAAATGATTTAAACACTTTAGCTAAAAATATAAATAAACATTTATTAATTAAGCAATTTAATGCAAGTTTTTTGGAATTGTCAAGGCCGGGAATTGTTTTAAAGTTCGTCACTTTTTGATGGCATCAGAAAGGGATGACAATTTCAAATATTTGAGGAGAAATATTTATTAGAATTTTTGCGTCAATCCCAAATTGTTATAAATTTGAACTGATTTATAAAAAATATTTATAAATATTTTAAAAATATTTATGTTTTGAAATTTAATTTGCAATTTGGTTATGGAAAAGTGGACCTCTTGTGAGAAAGTCCAGAATTTTTGTTCAAAATCATGAAATTCGAAATTTTACCTCAATCCCAAACTTTTAAAAATTGGAACTGACGTTTAAATAAATTAATGAGGAAATGTTAGAATTGAATTTGCAATTTGGGAATGGGCCAAAATACCGCAGAGCAACATTCGGGCAGCGTGTGACTGTTTCATTGGCCGTTTGAAGACCATAATTCGTGACAAAGGTGACCAATTCAAACAAATCTAAACTTATTCTAAAATTTGATGCTATTTCCGACATTTTTTGTTTCATTCAATAAAATAAAAAAAAAGGAAAAAATTATGGCGTTTGACTTTGTTGCAGTTTTTTTTTATCTCACCCGGTATTTTTTCAAGTTTTCTATATCTTTAATTTTTTTTTTAATTTTTTGTTTTTCGTTTTAATTTTTTATTTTGTTTTATTAAAATAGTTTTATTTTAATTTTATTTTTTTATTTTTCTAATTTTTTTTATTTTATTTTTTAATTTATTTTTTTTTTGCTTTCGAATTTTTATTTTTTTTTTGTTGTTTTTTAATTTTTATTTTTTTTTTCTTTTTGTTTTTTAATTTTTATTTTTTTTTTTTCTTTTTGTTTTTTAATTTTTCTTTTTTTTTTAATTTTCTAAAAAAGATAATTGTTTATGCTTGATGTCAAGGTCGAAAACCCAGAAAAACATGCTTTAATTTTTTTAATTATCTTTTCCCTAAACCAATATTTTTTTAAATTTTCTATTTTTTTTACTTTTTTCCTTGAACTTTGTTGCAGTTTTTTTCACCTGTATTTTTTCAAGTTTTCTATATCTATAAAACTTTTTTTGTTATATTTTTTCATTTTAATTTTTTTATTTTGTTTAATTAAATAGTTTTGTTTTAATTTTATTTTTTTAATTTGTTATTTAATTTTTATATTTTTTTTATTAAATTTTTATTTATTTTTTTTTTTTGGTTTTGAATTTTTATTTATTTTTTTTTTTTTTGTTTTTTGAATTTTTATTTATTTTTTTTTTGGTTTTGAATTTTTATTTTTTTTTAATTTTCTAATAAAAATAATTGTTTAAAAAAATAACCGAATGCTAAAAAAACCAAATGCTCTTTCAACAACTTTTTCGGTTTTTTTTATTTTTTTATATAAATTCTACAAATTCTCTGTTTGCCTTATCGTATTTTATCAAAAATTGTGCAACAGCTTGTAAATCCATAAATAAAACCCAAACTGAATAAATACAAAACGAAAAAAGAATAACAATTACATTTCCGCATAAATATCATTCTTCTTCAAACAAAAAAAGATAATTTTCATAAGATGTAATTAACGCAATAACGCCCCCTTTGGTTTGATCAAACAAGTCGTCCTCTCTCTCTCTTCTCTCCTCTCCCCCTCTCAAAATGCATTCATTAAAATGACTAAAGTGTTGGTTAGTTGTTTGCAAAAATTGCATATTTTAGGTACGAGTCACTCTGCTGCATTTAAGAGGGGCCTCTCTCTCTCTCCTCTCTCTCTCTCTTTGATAAATGCATTGCAAACACTGCAAGCAGTAACTCTCTTGCATAAACAATTGAATGCCACGAACTTGATCGTGGTGCAACTCTCACACACGTGTACCATGAAAAAAAGGCAGTACTATCTCGTATCAAGTTATTGTCACTTGAAACTCTGGAATTGCTTGGACAAGGGAGGGAGGGGGTAAAAGACACTTGAGGAAAAATGTTAGTTGGAATAAAGAATTATTTTCTTTCTTTTTTTTTTTTGAAATAGAAAAATAGGGGAATCGCACTCTAAATGAAACTGATTTTAAAGCGTGGGATATTTTTCACAAAAGCAGGGATTTTCCTGGACAATTTTATTATTCTTAAAGTAAAGTTTTAAAAACTTCGCTACTACTATTATTTAGGAAATTTTTGGAAAATATTTGAGACATTGGTTTTGGTTTTTATAATGCAGATATTTGGTAATTCTCAAATATTAAGGTTTAATTTCAGATTTCTTGTTTTAATAACATAAAACATATTTTTTTATTCGTAGAGAAATCACGTTGTCTACAATGGGTAGAGAGATTTTAGATAACATTTAGTAGAAAACCCAACAATTTTTTTCAAGCAGGAGCCTTCGGTTGAAATTTATTTTCAACCTAACATCATGTTTTTATATGTCTTTTAGTGAAAAAAAAATTAGAAACAAATTTTTGCTCAATTTCAATATTCATTATTTCCTTTATATGCATCTAATGAACGTGTTTTGAAACATTAAAATTGAAAAATGCTCAGATTAAAAAACTTTTTCAATTATAGAATTTTTCCCCAATGATTTTGAAAAGTGTGTTTGTTTTGCCATTGCTGCTTCCTTTCATTTCATTTCATTCCATTCCATTCTATTATTTCCATTTCAATTACAAATTACGAAAATAAACACCTCAAAATTAAAACAACAACAGGAGCAAAAGTGGAGAATTGCATTGGAAATAAATGAACTCGTAAACGCTGAGTAAACAAATAAAAGTGCGAACAAAATAATAACAACTATAAAAATATTTTTGTTTGTATGAATTATTGTTTGGGGTGGTGGCGGGCGGTGGTCGCACAGGTTGGCTTTGCTGGTTTGCAGCAAACCACTCTATGGCCAAGATCAAGTGTGTGGCAATGATGGGATGGCAGCAGAAGCGGCAATAATAAGTGTTTGCAGTAATATTGTGAAAAAATAACAATGCCATAGTTACGAGCCATTAGGAGGAGGACAAGTGTTATGAGTTATTTGAGGACTTAGCTGCTGATAATAAGAGTACTTAGAACATATTTAAAAAGAGAGAGAGAGAGAGGAATTATTCTTAAAGAAAGATTGTTTATAAGCATCATAACCGTAAGAAAAAGCATAGAGATACTCATTTTTATACAAAATGCTCCTCCCAGGATCTATTTATTTGAGGAAGGATATATCTAAAATTTACTTATCTGTAATATGAGATTAAAAAGTTACTACTGAAACAAGGACTTAAGCAAAGTAGACTCTTCAATTTGGGGCCACGAAGTGAAAAATTAAGAAACCTTTTTTATATTTCATGGATTTTTTTGCTATTTTTTTCCGAATGATTGGACCACTATTGTCTATTTCATATCTGACTTTAGGTTGATATAAATATTAGAATGTGCCCGAGTTGTTTGAAAATAATCGCTAATTTGTTTCACAAGTTATGAGTGCTAAAACTATTGAAAATTGCGACCCTTTATGAGGAAGATACCAAAAGGGGGGGGGGGGGGGTCCGATATATTTTATCTTCAGAGCAGATGGTAAAAATATTGAGATGTGTGAAATTTGCAGAGAATCTGAAGCTTATTTTGCATTTTATAAGCGTTTTGGGTATTTAAAATTGTAGCCCCTTTGTTGGGGAAGTACCGGAAGGTGTGGGCCGATATATGCCATCTTCACACCAATTCTTGTCTTTGTGAAAATATTGGAATGTGCGAAATTCGAAGGTAATCGGATGGTTATTTCGTATGATATGAGAGATATAATTATTCAAAATGTTGAGCCCTTTATGGGGGAGGTACCAGAAGGAGTGAACCGATACATCCAATTTTCACAACAGATCTTGCGATGGTAAAAATATTGAGAAGTGTGAAATTTGAAAAGAATCGAATGCTTATTTCGCATTTTATGAGCGTTTTGATTATTCAAAATTTTAACCCCTTTATGGGGCAGGTACCAGAAGGAGTGGTCTGATATATTCCATTTTCGCACCAGATCTTACAATGGTAAAAATATTGAGAAGTGTGAATTTTGAAGAGAATCGAATGCTTATTTCACATTTTATGAGCGTTTTGTTTATTCAGAATTTTAACCCCATTGTGGGGGAGGTACCAGAAGGAGAGGTCCAATATATTCCATTTTCATACCAAATATTGTGTTAGTAAAAATATTGAAATGTGTAAAGTTTAGAAAGGATCGAAACCTTACATCAAATTCTATAGGCGTTTTGGTTTTTCAAAAATTCGACCCCTTTGTGGGGAAGGATGCCAGAAGGAGTACACCGATATCTACCATCTTCACACCAGATCTTGTATTTGTAAAAATATTGTAAAGTGTGAAATATAGAAAGAATCGGATGCTTATTTCGCATTTTAGGGGGTTTTAGTTATTCTAAATTTTGGCACCTTCGTGGGGGAGGTACCAGAAGGAATGGGTCTATATTCACCATCTTCACAACAGATCTCGTGTGGATAAAAATTATGCGATTTGCCGAAAATATGTTTAAAAGTTCCACCAAAGCGTTTTTTTATTTATTTATTATTATTTTTTATTTTATTTATTTATGTATTTATTTATTTATTTTGAAAAATCTCCATTCCAAAGTTGTAATGAACAGCTGTGAGACATGTCAAGCTCTGCATACCAAATTCATACTTATACAAGACACACCGTTTTTTTTTTTTCGTCTGACAATTACAGAGATAAACGTCAGCTATCATACGATCTTGTCTCCCAGACAACTCACATCACCCCCTCTCTCACTTCCACCTCGCTTTAAATGTGGAAAATTTCAAGTCTACAATCTACGTACAAATCTTTCGGAGTACCAACGACATAAACTTATGCCAGTTGTTGGATCTACATGTCTAACGATATTGATACGGCTCATTTTACAGTAATTAAATTTTTATTTAAATACAACAATAATAAAACAACAACAATAAAAACATAAAAATGGCAGCAAATCTCGGTAGCAGGCAAATGATTGTAAAACAAAAAGTAATGTTGGCTTAATACAAGCTAAACAGCAAATGTGTGCACGTAGAGGGAGAGTTTCTTTATGGGTAGGCGAAGAGAGGTGGGAGAATTGTTACAATTTGAATTACTCTTGCCTTTTGGTGACTCCCCTCTTCCCTCCCCCACAAATCGTGTTTTTATGTAGACTACTTTGTCTATTTATCGTCATTTGATCTCTGTAAAATAAATGCTTGGGTTGTTTAGGCTGTTGTTGGTGTTTTTGTTGTTATTGCTTTTTTAATTTTGGTTTTTGTTGGTTTCCTATTGTCTGCTATTTTTTTTTTTTTTTGTTATCTTCATATCTCCCTACCGGCTAAAATGACAATCACAAATTAAATTACGCATAAAATTGTAGCAACAACAACAATTAAAGGAAAGGTAATTTAAATATCTCTCAAAAAGATTAACTGTAACAATGTATGTATGTAAGAAGAGCATACTCATCATGCATATGTATGAGCAATTTGAGTAGAGATCAAAGGTGAGATGTTATTGCGATCTCATGGGGTGCTCTATTCATTTCATGTAAGTGAGAGTTGTTGTGGTTATGAGTTAAGGTATTTTGTAGGGATATAGAGCGGCTGTGTTTGTGTGGGTGGGGTGGGTGGTGTAATATAAAGCCTCAATAACACAAAAAAAAACCGAAGCACAGCTTACTTCTCTTTCAACGGAAATTGAAACAGAGTATTACATATGTATATTAATACAAGAGATGTTGTTTTGCAAGTGGGAGGGGAGTAGAGAATGTTTGAGAACGTGGCTTTTGTTGGGTTAAATATTGATTAACTCGCCTGCCTTTTGGAATTTCCGGTGGATATTGGAATTGTGAGTATTGGGAAATTGGATTTTACAAGCAGAGATCAGGTAAGTTAAAAAAAAAACAAAGAGAAATCTCTTGGATTAAAGAGCAGCACACATCATCACCTTAACCCAGATTCTGTGAAACTCTTTCCAATATCTGATGAAAAAGAAAAAAAAAATTGTAATACAAAATACCCTGGGAAACATCAAGAAAAACCCCATGAAACATAAAAATTACATTTTTTTAAACAAATGGTAAATTAAAAAAAATGTAAACCATGCCAATGCCAAGGGGAGGGGATGGAAAACTTGCCATGTTGTGGCTATCCCCTTCACCTTGCGATCAACAGCAAATCATTCATGTCTTTCAAACACAAATAATTATTGGTGAAAATGAAAATTATCCGAACTAACAAAATGAGGAAAATCCAAAAGAAAGAAGGAGAAAAAACCACAAAGAAGAAGTAGGAGATGACGAAAGAAAATAGTTCAAAGTCATTGTGTGAAAAACGATTTAATGAGAGCAGCAGCAGCAGCCGCCGTGCTCCGATTGTGGTAAAGGCCAGCAAAAAACAGAAAACAAGGAGAAACCCCATTAATATTGGGAGGCCGGTAAAAAAAAACCATCGCACCGCCATTACACATATGAACAACAATGAAATGAAAAGTGTGTCGAAGTTATTTTCGTTATAGGCCCGCTCGGTTTTTTTTGTTTAACAATAACAACAATAAAACATTGTGTGTTCCATAAATTAAATATTTTTTTTATTTTTAAATCGGTGCTAGGGCTAGCATTTAAATTGGAAAATTGGAGAAACAAAAAGAGAAATTAAAACATAAAATGGAATTGGGTTTTCCACACACACAGACACACATGTGATGGCATCATCAGCGGGATGCTTTCAACAATAATTGCCGGGAACTCAAACACAGTTACAAAAACATAATTATCCATACAACCATTAAATTTTTAATTCAGTTACAATTTCTAAAAAAAAAAAAGATAAATAAAAATAAAAATTTTATGAAAAGCAAAAACATAAAAATATTTAATTATTATTAAAATGCAGTTAATTTTGGAATGATTTTGTAAAGGAAAATGCTTGAAGGCCTAGTGAAAAATTTATACATAATTGATTTTTTACTATATAACTTGAAACAAGTTAAAGGTATAAATTTGCCGATAAATGCATGCTTTTTGTGCGAGAGGTATCAGAAGAGATGACGTGAGGAAGTGAGTCTACAGCTACCATCCTTACAATAGATCTTGTGTCTTGAAAAAATATTGGGATGAGTGAACTTTGAAGAGAATCGCTTGCTTATTTCGCATTTTATGGGCGTTTTGGTTATTCAAAATTTGGACCCCTTTGTGGGGAAGATACCAGAAAGAGTGGGACGATATATCTCATTTTCTCACCAGATTTTACGTTTATAAAAATATTAAGATTTACCGAGTTTGAAAATAATCGGTTATTTATTTTGCATTTTATGACAGATATAATTATTCAAAATTTTGACCCCTTTGTGGGGGAGGCACCAGAAGCGGAGGGCCCATACATCTCATTTTCACACCAGACTTTGTGTTAGTAGAAATATTGGGAGGTGTGGAGTTTCAAAAGAATTGAGAGCTTATTTAGCTTTTTATGAACGTTTTGGTTATTCAAAATGTTGACCCCTTTGTGTGGGAGGTACCAGAAGGTGCGGACCGATATATCTCATCTTCACACCAGATTTTGTGTTTATAAAAATATTGCGATGTACCGAGTTTGAAAATAATCAGTTGTTTACTTTGTATTTTATGACAGATACAATTATTCAAAATTTGGCACCCTTTGTGGGGGAGGTACCAGAAGGAGTAGAGCGATGTATCCCATTTTCACAGCAGATCTTGTATTAGTAGAAATATAGTGATGTGTGAAGTTTCAAATGAATCAAATGCTTATTTCGCATTTTATGAGCGTTTTGATTATTCAAAAATTTAACCTCTTTATGAGGGAGTTACCGGAAGGGCTAGTCCGATGTATCCCATATCCACACCAGATGTTGTGTTGACAAAAATATTGTGATGCACCGAGTTTGAAAGTAATCGGATGTTCATATTGCGTTTTATGAACGTTTTGGTTATTCAAAATTTTGAGCCCTATATGGGGGAGGTACCAGAAGGAGTGGAGCGATGTATCCCATTTTCACAGCAGATCTTGTATTAGTAGAAATATAGAGATGTGTGAAGTTTAAAAAGGATTGAACACTAATAAAGTTTTTATGAGCGTTTTATTAAACCCATTGTGGGGGAAGTACCAGAATTGGTGGAACGATATATCCCACATTCACACCAGATCTTGTGTTTGTAGTAATATTGAGATGTGTGAAATTCGAGGAGAATTGGGTACTTATTTGAGGGTTATATTTTTTTTTCAAAAATTTGACCTTTTGTGGGGGAGGTACATGATGGATCGGACTGATTCAGTTCATTTTCGCACCTGACCTAGCACTGCTAAAAATATTATGATTTGCAAAGTTTGTGCACAAAAAAATTAGAATTCTTTTTCCGTTACGTGTTTTGTTTTTTTTTTTTTCAAACTACAAAAAATGATTTAGAATTTAAATTTTTGTACCATTTTTACATAACCCCTATTATTCTACAGGAAACTTAAAATTCCAAAACCCTTTGCCGTTTTTCAATTTTAATAAATATTTCAAGCTCCAAATACAGCCAACTTTCAAACGGTGGCTTATTTTTTCATATCTGCCGCTCAGGGCTATTAGCTAACAAAAATATTTCAATTGTTGCAGTTGTTGTTGTTGTTGTTGTTATTGCAGTGGTTATTGCCATGTAATAATTCCCTAGTTTTTGACATGTTATGAAATGTTGTGTAAATTCTTTGTGTGCGAATAACGCTAAGAAAAAAAAAAAAAAAAAAAAAAAACGGGGCAAAAAATCACGTAGGGCCTTTTTTCTCGTAAAGGTAGGGAGTGAGATTACGAAAAAGTAAACCAGAACACGTTTTCCCACAAATTCATGTGAGTTCGAGTGTGTGTGTGCATCTGACTCACAAAGCGAGTGAGCGAGCGGATGAATTTACACACCGTTTTTCGAAGATTAAAAACTCATCTATTCATGGATTTGACTGAAGAGTTGTTGCCAGAGGTAGGTAGGAAGGTATGCTAACAGGCAGGCTAAATAAAACTCGAACAAAACAGGCGAATAAAAAATAATATGCGCTCCAGTAGAATTTTAGAGCGTTGCAGCAAAAAAATCCTCACCAAAAAACTGCTGAAAAGGCATCGACAGCAACGACAAAGTGCAGTGTAAAAAATTATGTTTTTGTTGTGTTTTGTTTCCATTATGGAAATCATTTATGTTCTGGTTTACCTTCAACCAACCAGCTAGTCGTCATAGCCCGACCAGCAGCAGCAACAACAAAGCGTCGCAAAATAAACACATGTTGTGTTACGACTGACGACAGTCATTGTTAGTGGGACCATATACTTTTTTTAAATTTTAATTTTAATGGGTTAAAACGAAAAGTGGATGCCATTAAAAAATACTGGCCTCATTAAGGAGTTTTGAGGTCAAAATTCATTGGGGCCAGAGGCAAAATTAGAGCAGGTGGAGGTTTACAAATTTAATTTAGCTTTACAAATTTTATTTAATAATTATTTATTAAATAAATATTTACTCTATAAATATAATTTAATAAAAAAATATTAATTATATAAATATAATTAAATTTTCTATATATTTATTAAATGTTTAATTAATCTTTTTTTAATTTATTATAATTTTTATTATTATTATTTTTAATTTTATTGTTTTTTTTAGTTTTCAAATAATTCCCTTACACCTCAATGTCCCATATAAAATATTTATTATATAAATATAATTACATTCTGCATGTATTTATTTATTATTATTTTTTTAATTTATTTGATTTTTCATTATTTTTTATTTTTTTTTTATTTTTATTTTTTTAAATTGTTTTATACATATTTTTTATATATATTTCTTATATATATATTTTTTTTATTTTATAATTTTTATTTTACAGTTAATTTTTTTAATTTTAAAATAATTGCATTCCACCCAAATGTGCCATACTAAATAAGCATTTATTATATAAATAGAATTATTTTTTTTTAACTTTTTTGAAATAATTTTTTTTTAATTTTTATTTTTTTAAATTTTTTTAATTTAAAACTTTTATTTTCTTTTTATACTTTTTTATTTTTAAATAATTGTCTTCCACCTCAATGTCCCAAATAAAATGTTTATTATATAAATTAAATAAATTTGTTGTGTATTTTTTTAAAGTTTTATTAGTGCTTTTTTACTCTTTTCAATTTATTTGTTTTTTTATTTCTTCTTAATTATTTTTTTAATTTTATGTATATTTTTTATATATATATTTTTATTTTTTATATAAAATTTTTATTTTTTGTATATATTTTTTATTTTTTTATTTTTTTAATTTGTTGTTTTTTTTAATTTTCAAATAATTCCCTTCCACCCAAATGTGCCATACTAAATAAATATTTATTATATGAATATACTTATTTTTTTTCTTTTTTGAAATTATTTTTTTTTTAATTTTTATTTTTTTATATTTTTAATTTTTTTTTATATTTTTAATTTTTATTTTTTTAATTTACAATTTTTATTTTCTTTTTATATTTTTTTATTTTTAAATAATTGCCTTCCACCTCAATGTCCCAAATAAAATGTTTATTATATAAATATAATTACTTTTTGGTGTATTTATTTAAAGTTTTATTAATGCTTTTTTACTCTTTTCAATTTACTTGTTTTTTTATTTCTCCTTAATTATTTTTTTTAATTTTTATTCAATTTTTTTATTTTTTATTTATTTTTTTTATTTTTTGTATATATTTTTTATTTTTTATAATTTTTATTTTGTTATTTTTTTTAATTTTCAAATAATTGCCTTCCTCCTAAATGTCTCATACTAAATAAATATTTATTATATAAATATTATTATTTTTTTAACTTTTTGAAATTATTTATTTTTTAATTTTTATTTTTTTAATATTTTTAATTTTTATTTTAACGTTTTCTTTAATTTTTTTTTTAATTTTTTCTTTTTTTTATTTAATTTTTTTATTTTTTATATTTTTATTTTTTTATGTTTTTTTATTTTCAAATAATTACCTTCCACCTCAATGTCCGATATTAAATATTTATTATATAAATATAATTAATTTTTTGTGTATTTATTTAAAGTTTTATTAATGTTTTTTTTACTCTTTTCAATTTATTTGTTTTTTATTTCTTTATTTCTTCTTGATAATTTATTTTTTTAATATTTATATATATTTTTTATTTTTCATATATATTTTTTATTTTTTTTATATATTTTTTGTTTTTTAAATTTTTGTTTTTTTTAATTGCCTGCCGAATGTCCCATACTAAATAAATATATATTATATATGTTTATTTAAAGTATAATACATTTTTTTACTTTTTTAAATTTGTTTTTTAATTATTTTTATTTTTTTTTTTTATTTTTGAATTTTTTTATTTATTTTATTTTTCATTTTTTAATTTTTTCATATATATATTTTTTTAATTTTCAAAAAATTACCTTCCACCCCAATGTCCCACACATTTCTCAGCTTGCAAATTTTGCTCAAAATTCACTGCAAAATGCACCATCAATACTTGAAACAAAAAACTTAACTTCAAAAGCATGTTGGCTGGCTCTATTTTCCAAGCCTGTGTTGCATTTCCAGTTTCTGTTTCTTCCACTCTCCCAGACACTTGTCTCCACCTCACCTCTTCCTACCCTCTCACAAACGAAGCTGTTCGAAATGCATTTCAGCAACAAGAACAACACTTACACTTGGCAATGCAACTGCATGCTGGCTGCCCTCCTACACTGCACCGCAGCACACTGCAAAATCCCACTTTGATTCCAAACCCCCTCTCTCCCTTCCTCTCTCTGCTCTGAGATTCCAGTTAAATTAATTCCACAACAAGAAAAAAAGAAAAATAAAGCAAACCGCAAAAATCGTGCAACTCCACTGTGAAATTCAAACTGTTTAAACTTCAAGTAAAGCTCCTCTGGCTGCCGCTGATCAGGACGGACAGCAATTCGAGTGAAATATAACAACAAAAACAACAAATGGATTTTAAGCAGAACAACAATGGCACAAAATTAACAAAGAAGCACGATATAAGATACTCGTCCGCCCATCACCCCTGGCAAGTAGAGTAGTACGAAAATGTGAATGCAAAAGATACACTCACACATGCATAGATTGTATTCGCCGATACATAAGTGGAAAACAACAGCAACAAATTGCAACAACAATAACTAAATGCATTAAAATGAATTTCGCTGACCTACTAACTTCCCTCATTCACCAATGAATGCATTATTTAGCGCAAGGCATGGTTGCCAGCACACACACACACACACTCAAACACTAACACAGACAAATTTAGTTAATCGCACAGATACTTACATCGAACGCCAAACAAACAAAAGAGACAGTGTCAGACTGACAATGCAAAAAAGAAATACCTTACATGCGATAGTGGCAGAGAGCCCCCGCACACTTAAGATTAACATAAAATTCTGTTCTCTACTTCCCCCACAACCCACTCTTCCATCATTATCTTTTTTATCTCTTACTCTCTCTCCGCCAAACGATCGAGCCAAATGCATCAGACCCTACACTGCAGTTTTTTCATTAGCAATGCAACTGCATTGTCGAACTCAAACAACGGTATGACTTATCTGAGTGTTATGTTTTTGTAGGTGAGAGTTATTCACTCTCTCTCTTCTCTCTCCACTCATTATGCAAAATTAAGCCAACCAGGTGAGAGTAATTATCACCTAATTAATTCCAAAACAAAACACGTGAGAGTTGAGCTTGACGCACACTGTATTGTAAATGGCGTTGTTGTTGTTGTTTTTGTTGTTGTTAATGCAAATGCAAAAACAAAACAATTTCACCACCATCATTGCCACCTGAATGCCGGCTGCTTCTATGCAGCAGAAAAGGAAAGTGCATTAATGGAAAAATATGAAAATTGCAAAAAAAGAAACGAAGAGAGAAAAGGTGATAGGGGAACATAGGCGAAATGCAAATAATTTTGCTATGGAAAGCTAATTGAGAAATTAAAGTTAAATGGGGGAAAACTGCGCATAGAAGACATTTAAAAGGTCTTAAATAAGTGAAAGAATACTGTGGATTAATCTTCTAGAGATATTCTATAAAAATACAGATGACACCAGCGATCGTCAACTAAAGATTAGATGACACCATGACCATATACTATAAAAAAGGCGAACTTTTGGGACATCTACTGTAGAAGTAGAAGATGATCTTGAGAACCTAGGTGTCTATTGTAGAAAATATCGATTCAGAGGCCACCTAAGGTAGAGTAGATGGTCTCAGAGCACGTCTACTGTGGAGTAGATGGTCCCAGGATCCGTCTAGGGTAGAGTAGATGGTCCCAAGATCCGTCTACGGTAGAGTAGATGGTCCAGGATCCGTCTACTGTAGAGTAGATGGTCCCAGTATCCGTCTACTGTAGAGTAGATGGTCCCAGGATCCGTCTACTGTAGAGTAGATGGTCCCAGGATCCGTCTACTGTGGAGTAGATGGTCCCAGGATACGTCTACGTAAGAGAAGATGGTCCCAGGATCCGTCTACGGTAGAGTAGATGGTCCCTGGATCCGTCTACTGTGGAGTAGATGGTCCCACGATCCGTCTATTGTAGAGTAGATGGTCCCAGGGGACATCTACTGTAGAGTAGATGGTCCCAGGGGACATCTACTGTAGAGTAGATGGTCCCAGGGGACGTCTACTGTAGAGTAGATGGTCCCTGGATCCGTCTACTGTGGAGTAGATGGTCCCACGATCCGTCTACTGTGGAGTAGATGGTCCCACGATCCGTCTACTGTGGAGTAGATGGTCCCACGATCCGTCTACTGTGGAGTAGATGGTCCCACTATCCGTCTACTGTGGAGTAGATTGTCCCACTATCCGTCTACTGTGGAGTAGATGGTCCCACTATCCATCTACTGTAGAGTAGATGGCCCCTGTGGACATCTACCGTAGAGTAAATGATCCCTGTGGACGCCTACGGTAGAGTATGTAGACCCAGAGGACGTCTATTGTAAAGTAGATGGATCCAGAAGCCATCTACACCAGAGTAGATGACGTCGGGAGCGTCCACTGTAGAGTTGATGACCTCGGGAGCGTCCACTGTAGAGTTGATGACCTCGGGGGGCATCTACGGAAGAGTAGATGACCTCGGGGGCGTCTACCGCGGAGTAGATGATCTGAGTGGCGCCTACGATAGAGTAAATGATCTCAGGGGCGTCTACACCTGAGTAGACAGTCTCAGAGCCGTCCACCGTGTAGTAGATGGTCGTAGGGATTATCCACTTAAGAGCAGTTAACCTACTGTGGACTGGATGTTCTCCGTGGTCTTGTAGTGTGGAGTTAAAAATCTCTGTTACCATTGGGGTCAAGCAGATGGCCGGTAGACCTTCAAGGTCGTAACTGTACATAAACTTAATCGCATATCTTTTGTTTGGAAAAATATTTTCCTTTATTGATTAATTGAACATCTCTCTCTCTCTCTCTGTCCTAGGTGAACGCTTCCTTTCAAAAACTAATTGAATCAAAGCTTTTCGCAAAATAAATTGGAAAAACAAAACTTTTTTTGGTTGTAACTCCAAGGCAATTTGAATGATCGAAACAATGTGTTGTTTTTGCTAACTAATAAAGTGTAAAAAAGGACATCAACGCTGGGCGGCCGCTTTGTGCCTGCAAAGCCTTTTGGGCGAGATATCAAGTTTTCGATAAAAGCAAATCCTGCTGTACATGGATGCTGTTGTTTGTTACAGCCTTCAACCGGCGGCCGCAGGCTTTATTAATGACGGTGACGACGACGAGGATGTAGTTGCCTTTGTAACAACTTTATAACGGTATGAGAAAGTTTTCTGTTGCTCCTCTTCTTCTTGTTTGAGGTTGTTGCTGTTATGTTTCAAACGAAACGGGGGGAAAACACAGCCGATTGAACTTACACACATACACACACACAGCCTGCCTGCCATCCGTGCCGACACACCACTCCATATGAGTTTTGAGTTTTCAACAAAGGTTCAATAACCTGTGACCAAACACAAACAATTCCAAAACAAAAACCAAACCCATCGTCATCATGATGATCATCAACGGCATCGTCATCATCAACATCATCCATAAGCCCATCACAAGAACACAACAAAGGCAACAACAAGAAGCGAAAAAAAGCAGAGCAGAAACTCAAAAAAAAAAAAAAAACACCGGCAAAATTTTACTTCTGGCCGAATGAGCAGCAGCAGCTGAGACAACTGGTGGCTGCCGCCGCCTGGCTGAGCTTGGATTTTCAAACGTATCTTCTTCTCCTTCTGCTTCGCTAACTAACCAAGCGACCGACCTCCTCCTAAGCCAGCCAGCCAGTCATTGCTGCTGCTAATGGTCTGACTGGCCCTCAATGAATGGATGGATGGTTGGATGTTGGCTGCGGCGATGTTGTATCGTGGAATTGTTGCTGCTGCTGCCGCCGTTGTTGTTGTTGCTATTGTTATGTTTTAGAGTTGTTGCTGGCTGTTAAGTCTTACATAACAGTCAGACAGCCAGCCAAACAAAACAATGTTTGCAACAGCAACAACCACCAACTATTAAGCTGTCCATCTGAAAAGTACAGCAAAGCAACAAAACATCCTCTCCGTAAACAAGAACAACAATTGCCATCATCGCCATCATCTGGAGGTACAGTGGCCCAGTGAACCATCCATGACCAAGAGTGCGAGTGTGTGTGTGTTTCTCTGCAAGTACTCTTGGTTTATTTCAAACAATAACACACACACGCCGAACATGTCGAAAGAACAATAACACAGAGCAAAAAAACACAAAAAACTAAAATTCAAAACAAAACAAACCAACCGGGCAATGAATGCCCAAAGACCAAAGACCTCCAGACCCTTTGGGAGAGCAAAAAAAAAAGAACACAAATCTGTAATTCCAAACACATATGATTACGTCGTCTTCTTCCTTTTCTGCTTCTTCGTCGATTTTTTCAAATGTTTCGAGTTTTATGGATGCGAGGTATGAAGGGGCAGGCCTGTTTCAAACAAACAGATTTCCGAAACAAAACAATCAAAACACCTATCACCTGGTATCGTCTGATGCCAGTTTGAAACAAACCGTTATTCGATGGTATCGACGAAAAAGAGTCACTCCATAATTATAGGGGTGGTCGTTTTTGGTAGTTGATGATATTTGAAGTTTATTTTTGTCATCGGAAATTTGAGATGAACGGGACCAGCCTTCAGGCCATTTATTCTACACTAGTCGAAATGTGAGATTATCTACTCTAAAGGAGAAGACTTTTGAAGTAATAGAAGTCGACACTTCTGTAAAAGAATTTACTCTACCGTAGACGGAACCTGGAACTATCTACTCTACCATAGACGGATCCTGGAACAATCTACTCTACCGTTGACGGATCCTGGGGCAATCATCTCTACCGTAGACGTCCACTGGGACCATCTACGCTACCGTAGACGGCCACTGGGACCATCTACGCTACCGTAAATGGCCCCTGGGACCATCTACTCTTCATAGATGGCCCCTGGGACCATCTACTCTACATAGATGGCCCCTGGGACCATCTACGCTACCGTAGACGTCCACTGGGGCCTTCTACTCTACCGTAGACGTCCACCGGGACCATCTACTCTACCGTAGACGTCCACTGGGACCATCTACTCTACAGTAGACGTCCCCTGGGACCATCTACTCTACCGTAGATGTCCCCTGGGACCATTTACTATACCGTAGATGTCCCCTGGGACCATCTAATCTACCGTAGATGTCCCCTGGGACCATCTACTCTACCGTAGATGTCCCCTGGGACCATCTACTCTACCGTAGATGTCCCCTGGGACCATCTACTCTACAGTAGACGTCCCCTGGGACCATCTATTTACAGTAGAAGCCCCGAGGGACATCTACTCTACGGTAGGGACATCTACTTTACAGTAGACGCCTCCTGGGACCATCTACTGTACAGTAGACGTCCCTGCGGCGCATCTACTCCACATTAAACGCCCCTGAGGGACAGATACTCTACAGTAGACTCCATTGATAGACACCTACACGACAGTAAATGCCTCCAAGACATCTACTCTCAGTAGACGCCCCTGGGACCACAGTAGTTGCCCTGAGGGACATCTACTCAACAGTAGACACCCTTGAGGGACATCTACTCCACAGTAGACGCTTCTAGCGGACATCTTCTTCACAGTGGACACCTCTGAGGGGCATCTACTCACTGGTACACGACATTTTCCGCCATTTACCCTGCTGTATATGACCTTTGAAGTCATCTTCCAAATATGACCCATTCCTAAAATTCTTCAGCAGGTGATTTTTGGGGTCAAAACACTCTCTTTCTATGATAGTAGCTCACAACTAGCCCCTTAAAAAAAGCTAGTCAAAAATTCCAAGCACGCCACTACTTTTGTTTGGAAACTACCGCACTACACACACACATTCTGACATTCATTCGATCAATCAATGCATCATCGGCAAACTATGTGTGGTGTCCAGGCCCGTCCAACACCTCTAAACACCAACAACAATAGCTAGAGTGTTAACAATTGTTAGAAAAATAAGTTAACAACAAGAAGAGAATGTCTTTCGTTTTTTTTCTTTGGGAGGGGTAGGTACGGTGGGAAAAGGGAGGGTTTTTTACTTAACTTGGTTTATTTTATTACTTCTTGTTTCTATTTACTGTTTTGTTTTCTATTTCTTTGTCATGTGGTAGTTGATGTTGTTGTTGTTGGGTACTTACTTTCATGTCTTCTATGGTTTGCTGGTACGTGAGTTTCGGGCCCTATTGTTATTTACCACGGACTGGCTCTGGCTGGCTGTCTGACTTTGCAGCCAGGGTTTCAATTACAATTACGGGTTACGAGTTTTGTTATTTCAAATCGAGAAAATGTGTCACCGCAGCTTTTTTTGTATTTTTCGAATTTTTCTATTTTTGTTAACAAACCCAAATATTTTTTTTTTGTTACAAAATCGGGTTATCTTTGTTTTTTGTTGGCTTTGAACGAAATTCAGGCTTTGAAGTAAAAGGTTAATACGATATTTGCTTTTCGGAATAAAATAACAGAAATTCCAAGAATTGGAGCAGAACACCAGCTCATGGCTGGTTATTTCATTAGCCAACAACAAAGACATTGCTGGTGGGGGTATGTGAGTGAAGGAAACTCATTGAGGTTAGGGGGAAAACATTTCTATGGAATTTCAGGGGGAAAATTTTTGGAATTCAAAGAAACTGCAATGAGAAATTTCCGAGAATATTTCAAATGAAATTGGAATTAGAAAATCTAGAGAAACGTTGGAGGTGAGGGTCAGATTGTAGGGGGAAATATTGCAGTAATGGTTCAGAGATATTCAAATATTTCAGATAAATTGAAATATTTAAAATATATTTCAGAATTTTTTTCAAGCTAAGGGACCTAAGATGATTCCCAAAACAAGGCATTCAAAAGAGATCCAGAGATCCCAAATTATACTGGATGATATAAAAAAAACTGCAACCAACTTCAGACTGCTGTCATTTCTAAGCCACTTGTCCGACAGCTGTTAAAATTATTCCAGCTCATTCTATTGTTTACAGGCGAACAAAAAAACATTTTGGTGAGAATTTTCCAGAAAAAAAGGTATTCCTGATGGAATTCAAGCATGATAGCGGGATTTCTTTATATTTGGCTGGAGAACCACAACAGGCTATCGTTAGGGCACTCCAGCATTTAAATGTGAATAAATCTTTTGTGTCTCGTACCATCGCTCGTTACCCTGATACTAATAGCGTAGCCCGACGTCAAGGAAGTGGACGGAAAAAAAGCAGCAACATCAGCAGAAATGGTTCGCAAAGTAAAGAAGCGATATGATCGAAACCAGTGTCGAAGTGGCCGAAAAAAGGCTCGTGAGCTGAACATATCGCAATATTCCATTCGGCAAATATTGAAAAATGAGCTCAGGGTGAAGCTATTGAAATTCCAAAAAGCGCAAGAACTTACACCGCATCGGAAAGAAAATCGACTCAAAAGAGCTAAAGAGTTGCTTCGCTTGGTCGAAAGTGGTGAACTGCCGAATTTTGGGTTCTCCGATGAGAAAACATTCGTTGTCCAGCAGTTTGTAAACATCGTGTTTACTTTCCAAAGAGGTCATGTCAGCTGAAAATGTGCACCTTCGGTTCGGTTGACCACCAGAACTCAAGCCTCAAGCCGGCCATGGTGATGGTGTGGGCCGCCATAACAGCCGATGGTCGCTCTCCACTCGTATTAATCGACCGTGGCATTAGAATAAATGCCGAATATTATCGCGAAAATAATCTGGAGGGTTTATTAAAGCCTTGGGGACGTAAATATTTTGGCCGCAGACCTTGGACATTCCAACAGGACTCAGCACGCGCCACCCAAGAACGGTTACAAAATGAGGTTCCTCGCTTCATTTCCAGCGCACAATGTTTACTTGCCAAGAGGTCAGCTAAAAACGTACACCTTCGGTTGGCGGTTGGCCACCAGAACTCAAGCGCCGGACATGGTGATGGTGTGGACCGCCATAACAGCTGATGGTCGCTCTGCGCTGTCCGTGTTAATCGACCGTGGCATCAGAATTAATGCCGAATATTATCGCAAAAATATTCTGAAAGGGTATATTAAAGCCTTGGGCACGCAAACATTTTGGCCGCAGACCTTGGACATTCCAACAGGACTCAGCACCATTGCACTCAGCACGCCACCCCCACCTATGAAAGGTTACGAAATGAGGTTCCTCGCTTCATTTCCAGCACACAATGGCCACCAAAATCTCCGGAAACCAATCCGCTGGACTATTGCGTCTGGCGTATTTTGGAAAGCAAGGTTGGCACTAAAAAATACCAGTGTCGATCACCTCAAGCAAGCGCTTCGCCGGGAATGGGCCAAAATACCACAGAGCAACATTCGGGCAGCGTGTGACGGTGTTTCATTGGCCGTTTGAAGGCCATAATTCGTGCCAAAGGGACCAATTCGAACAAATCGAAACTTATTGTAGAGGTTGATGCTATTTCCGACATTTTTTGCTTCCATTCAAAAAATTAGAAAAAAAAAATGTAAAAATTATGGCGTTTGACTTCTTTGCAGTTTTTTTTATCTAACCCTGTACTTCAGAGATATTCAAATATTTGAGATATATTTCGAAATATTTGAAATATATTTTAGAAATATTTTCAAGCTAAGGAACCTTACCTGAGGTGGTCCCAAAGATAAGTCATTCAAAAGAGGAACCTGAGGTCGCAAAATCTCAATAATTTTTCCCAGTAATTAGACCTCCTACTTCTCAAAATTAGAATTCCTACTTCCCAAATACTTTCCTCTTTAATTCGATGTTTTTTTTTTATCTCTAAAACCCATGTTTTCTTCTAACCTCTTCAACCTCTTCCCATCCCTCCCCATTAAATTAAGAGAACATTTTCATTTGAATGGTTACAAATAATGCCAGCAATTTATGGTAACTTCTAACATACGACGAAGACCACGACGTCGACGATGGTTTTAATTAAAAAATCACAAAAGGGGATGGCCATGGATGGGTGGTGACGCAGGTCACTTGGAACCAAGGCAGCATAACGCATCCATATGATAAGAATTAACAAACAAACGCATGGAATGGAGTATCAGAGAGGCAGGCAGACAAACCGACAGATAGTCCAGCATCACCCCCCTCCTCCTCTTCCTGTTACATATGGTGGGCTGATGCTGCAGCTTCCAGGAATGCATTTTGGAAAATTTTCAGAGAATGATGCTAGACGTTTAGCTGATAGAGTACCACCAAGGAAGGGGGGTAGAAACACACATGTTTCCCTTTGTCTCCCTTTGTGGAACATATGATTTGGCGAAAAACTTTTCCAAAAAAAAAAATGTTTTTTGCAGTTTTCAAACTGGGGTGTCTGTGTAAATTTTGTATGCCCTAAACTCCCCCCTCCCCAGAATCTCCTTGCGGTGCGCATTGCATTTGGATGTCCTTGTTCTTTGCCATGCAAATTCTATGTTTGACAAACACAATAATTCCATTAAGGTTAACATTTGTAACTTTTCTGGACTTTTGAATGTAAACCAATAAGCTAAAGCTGTTACAGCCAACCCAGTAAACAACTTTTGCCGAATTCGGTCCGATTTCTGTCAGAATCTCTGAAAAAATGTCCGATTCTGATTCCGAATTCCTTCCGATTTCGGTACGAAAGTTGTATGGACGTGGTCACCGAATTCGGAAAGATTTTCTGAAAAAAATCTGAAAAAATATTAGATTTTCTGGACGAATTCGGTCCGAATTCGGTGAAAATTCTTGAAAAAATAGGAGAAAAAATTAGATTTTCGGAAAAGATTCGGAGGACAACTCCGAATTTCTGAAAGAAATCGGGCAGAATTCGTCTGGAAATTCGGCGGAATATTCAGATTTTCTAAAAGAAATCGGTCAGAATTCGAAAGAAAATTCGGAATAAAATTCAGATTTTCTGAAAAAAAACGCTCAGAATTCGGGAGAAAGTTCCGATTTTCTGAAAGAAATCGTTCAGAATTCGGAAGAAATATCGAAAAAATCGTCACACCACTTAAAAATGAAAAAAAACACATATTTATTTCAAAAACAAACAATTTATTTCGGGTTTCGTAAAAATGTAGTTTAAATATTACATCTATAATACATTTACATTATAAATATTATTTTTATTAGGAACATAACATACAGTAGCACGTTTCTGTTTCAACTGCTAAACAAGAACTAAAAATAACAAGTAAAAAAGCAGTAAGTTCGGCCGGGCCGAACTTTGAATACCCTCCACCATTTGGAACGAATTAGAAAAATTTTCAAAAAATAAAATCCAATAAAAATTCTTTTAAAATCTTTAAAATATCTAATATAGGAAGGTGGATTTTCAGACAATTCTGATGAAAAATGTGGGTCAAATCATAAAATACCGAATATCGGGAGGTACCGTTATATGGGGGATATACGATATCGTGGACCTGTATAGACAATTCTCTCTCAGGGGGTGAAGTACTCACAAGGAACTATTTGTGTGGATTTTCAGACAATTCCGTTGAAAAATGTGGGTAAAATCATCAAAATACCGAATATCGGGGGGTACCCTTACATGGGGGCTATACGATATCGTGGACCTATATAGACAATTCTCTGCCGAGGTATAAAGTACCCACAAGGAACTCCTTGTGTGTTTTTTCAGACAATTCCGTTGAAAAATGTGGGTAAAATCATCAAAATACCGAATATCGGGGGGTACCGTTATATGGGGGCTTCGAACTTGACCTGCCTGCAGACAAAAGAGAGATCTGTGCAAAATTTTAGCTTCCTATCTTAATTCGTTTAGACTGTAGCGTGATTACAACAGACGGACAGACGGACAGACGGACGGACAGGTCTAAATCGTCTTAGAATTTTACGCTGATCAAGAATATATATACTTTGTTGGGTCTAAAATGATTATTTCGATGAGTTACAAACGGAATGACAAAGTTAATATACCCTCCATACCTTTTTTGGTGGAGGGTATAAAAAGCAGTGCACACAGAAAACCGGTATGTAGTTGTTTTTGCAATTTTTTTCCATCATATTTTTTTGGGAACGAAAGAGAAAGAGGCTGATTCACAACAACAACAAAACGCACATTTTTACAACGGAAAATCTAACAGTTCACAATAACAATAACAAATAGAATTTTTGCTTTGCGCTTTGTTGTTGTTGAGATCTTGAAATGAATGATCACAACAACAACTACTATGGGAGAGAATGTGTCAAACCACCACCATCCGTTTACATGTGGGAGAGAATATGCCAGAGCAATAGACAATCTACTCTCTCCGTTTGTACATTTTTCGAGTTTTTTTCGCTTAAAAACACAGGAAAATGTGCAGAAATTCTAAAAAAAAACGTTTAGAAAATCGGACCAATTTCTATCAGAAATTTCTGAAAAAAACGTCAGAAATTTCGGAAAAAAATCTAAAATCAGAGCAGTCGGAAAAAATTGTTTACTGGCTTAAGCCAGTGCAACCACCAATACCACGACAACCTTCTTTCCCGACATCTCCTTTGCCATCATCCCTTTTTTTGGGGATGCAAGCTCTTTGGTGGTGTAAATCAGAAAAATATCAAGGGTTGTTATTGAACTGGGAATTTGCCACCCCTCTTTCCACTCCTCTCCTTTCATCTCCTAAACACCTATTTGCTTTGAGGGTAAGTAATGCATTTGAATGAAAAAATATTAGAAATTATTTCAATTGTTTCCAAGTTTGAGATGGATAATGGTAAACCAACGTTTTTCATGTTAAGTTAAAATAGATAGGGAAATTCAGAGGGAAATATAGGCGACTCAGAGAATTATGGTTTTAGGTTTTAAGTTCCATCAGTTTCTAACAACCATTACAATATTCAAATGCGAAATCTGAAAAAAAAAATCGGTAAATGACGTCGCTAAAATCATCAAAGTGCCGAATATCGGGAGGTACGGTTTTATGGGAGCTATACGAAGACGTAGACCTGCACAGACAATTTTGTGTCTTAGGCTGTACTATCCATTACGAACTTCAAATACCAAATTTGAAACATTTCCGGTGAATAATGTCGCTTAAATCACCAAAATACTGAAAAAAGGGAGGTACCATTATATGGGGGCTATACCAAAACATGGACCTACATGATCCATTTTCAATACCAAAAGTCCTACAGACATAATACACATTCGGGTAAAATTTTATCAACCTATTTCATTTCGTTCGGAAGCTAAAGAGATTTCCACAGACGGACATATGGAGAGATGGACAGAAGGACAGACGGGCGGACATGGCTAAATCGACATAGAAATTTATGCTGATCAAGAATATATATACTTTATATACCCTCCATACTATGGTCGAGGGCATAAAAAGTAGTGGAATAACTGACTGACTGACTAACTATCCGATCGAGAATTAACACCCGGATGAAACGGCAGAAGCTAGAATCTTGAAATTATGCCCAAGGATCAGTATTGGCATCAGTTTTGGCAACATTCGAAGGGCTTTTATTTGATACCCATATGGGTTCCAAAAAAAAACGGGTTTAGTTCGGTTTTTTTCGGATAACCGGTTATGACAGCCGGGTAAAATTTAAATTTTTGTAATCAGAAGAAATAAAACAAAAATTCAGCTCGAAAGGCAATTTTTTCAGATTTGATTTGATACCCATAATATCGGTTTAAAAAACCGGTTTTAGTTCGGTTTTTTCAGGTAACCGGTTATGATCACCGGGTAAGATTTACACTTTTGTAATCAGAAGAAATAAAACAAAATTTCAGATCGAAATGCAATTTTTACAGATTTTATTTTTTACCGGTTTTAGTTCTGTTTTTTCAGGTAATCGGTTATGACCGCCTTGTAAAATTTATACTTTTGTAGTCAGGAGGAACAAAACAAAAAATTCAGATCGAAAGTCAATTTCTGAAGCTTTCATTTGATACCCATATCGTTTCTAAAAAAACCGGTTTTGTTTCGGGTTTTTTTTCGGTTAACCGGTTATGACCGCCTGGTAAAATTTACATTTTTGTAATCACAACAAAAAAACAAAACAAAAATTTAGATCGAAAGGTACCATATCGGTTCCAAAAAAACGGTTTTAGTTCGGTTTTTTCAGGTAGTCGCCGGTTAAAATTCCCATTTTTTTAATCAGGAGAAAAAAAAAACAAAACAAAAATTCAGATCTAAAGGAAATTTCTTCAGGTTTCATTTGATACCCATATCGGTTCTAAAAACCCGGTTTTATTTTGTTTTTCGGGTAACCGGTTATGATTGCTCTGTAAAAATTACAATTTTTAAAACAGGAAAAAAACAAACCAGAATTTCAGATCGAAAGGTAGTTTCTTAACCTTTCATTTGTAAACCACATCGGTTCTTAAAAAACCGGTTTTAGTTCGGGTTTTTGGGTAACCGGTAATGACCGCCCGGTAGAATTTACATTTTTGTAATCAGGAGAAAAAAATCAAAGCAAAATTCAGATCCAAAGGTAATTGCTTCAGCTTTCATTTGATACCCATATCGGTTCCAAAAAAAACCGGGTTTAGCTCGGTTTTTTCGGATAACCGGTTATGACCGCCGGGTAAAATTTACATTCTTGTAAAAGGAGAAAAAAAAAACAAAAATTCAAATCGAAAGGTTGTTTCTTCAGCTTTCATTTGATAACCATAAAATTGAATGCTTTGTACTGGACAAACAGAATGAGCTAGAATTCTGAAATTTGGAATGAGAGTCAGCGATGGAGTTCAGAATGGTTAGGTTAAGAAAAGTTCCAAAATGTTACGAAATTTCTAAAAGTGGTACCAAATTTACAACAGTTTGGTTAAAGGTGAACGGATGAAGCTGAAATTCTAAAATGTTGTATTGGGGTCTCTGTTGGTGATAGGTTTGTGATAAAGAGGTGGTTTTGCTGATGTGTAGTACATGTGTATGAAAAGTACTATATTTGGTACAACTTGGTATTGGATTAACAAATAGTTCTTAAAATCTTCAATTTGGTATTAGGATTGATGTTCCTGTTTAGACTGGATATATGGAGGTGGTTTCGGAAATGTTTATAATTGTACGAAAAGTACTTAGCGGTACTAAATTTGGTAATGGTTGCAAGGAGAGAACTGGAATTTGAAATTTGCTATTGAGGTCTCTGTTGGTATCTGTGATTGAGAGAAGGAGTATCGGAAATGAGTACTAAAATTGTACAAAAAGTACTAATTGGTACTATATTTAGTATTGGGTGAAAGGATAGAGGTGAAATCCCGAAATTTGATATTTAGATTACAGATGGTATCTGGGATTGAGATATGGAGTGGAAGAACGCATTTCCAAGTCCTTTATTTGTACGAAAAATACTAAACGGTTTTAAATTTAGTATTAGATGTATGGATAGGGCTGGAATCCCGAAATTTTATATTGAGGGATTGAGATACAGAGGTATTTCTAAAAATGCTTACTATGAACGTACGAAAAGTACGAAATGTATTAAATTTGGTATTGGGTGAAGGAACAGAGCTGGAATTCTGAAATTTGATATGGACGCTATTGTTGGTGTCTGTGGTTAAGACGTGGAGGTGATTTGGGAAATACGCTCTATGAACGTACGAAAAGTACTAATCGTACCAAATAAGGTATTCGGTGAAGGATTAGAACTGAAAATATGAAATTTCATATTGTGGTCTCTGTTGGTATCTGAAATTGAGATATGGAGCTAGTTTCGAAAATGTGTGCTACAATTGTCCGAAAAATACTACTTGGGTATAGGGTAAAAAGATAGAGCTGGAATCCTGAAATTTGATATTGAGGTCTCTGTCATTGAATACTGGGTGAAGGGGTAGAGCTGAGATTCTGAAATTTGATATTGAGATCTCGGTCAGTATCAGGAATTCAGATATGGAGATGGTTTTGGAAATGTGTTCTAGAATTGTTCCAAAAGTACTAAATGGTACTAATTTGGATGGAAGAGTGCTGAATGTTTTGGATTTTACTAAATTAGGTTTTGCGTAAGTAGAAAAAGCTGAATTTGACCGATATTTGATATTGAGGTCACTGTTGGTTTCTAGCGTTTACATATGGAGAGGTTAAAACAATTTTGTACAGCAAAATCGAATGTGGGTCCATTGTGCAATGGTTTTACGAATACCCTCCTCTGTTAATTTCGAAGAGAAGGATTTTGAAGATTTTTTTGGTGTAAAAGGCAAACATTCTCCCACTGTTATTTCCGAAAATGGAAAAATCTTGGGCAATATAAAAAAACCTTGAATGCTGAAAATTTAGTGCGATTTTTTTGATTAAGACATCTTGTCAATCCGACAAATGGTAAATTTTTGAATACGAAAAAGGCCCAACACGAACTTTTGAAACGAACCTAAAATTTTAAAGCGGACTTTTCGTTGACTAAGAAGAGGGCACTTGCCAGTAATTCATAAAAATAGTTCTATGGGAAGATTTCAATAAACATGTGAGGAGCAAGGCCCTGAGAAGTTCCAAATAAATAAAAAAAACATTCGGAGAAGACCGATTTATACAAAAAAAAACATCAACGTTTGTCTATTGCAAAGTATCATACCTCGAGCCTCATACCACCACCACATGCCCTGAAAATATTACCTCTCAGCCAAATTCTGAGTAGTTTCCACTCAAATTTCAATACAAATTCAAAATTGTCACAACCGAAACTAGTAATAGTAACACACTGCTCAAGGGGGTATTGATTGCCTTCATACACCAAAAAAAAAAAAAAATAAATAAAAAAAATTGAAAACCAATAATCTTTTCTCCCAACTGTCAAAGCAACATTTTCCACTTTAATTTTCTTTCCAAGGAAAAGCTGTGCCATATTATTCCAATATGTTTGCCATGATTGCCATGACAATCAGCCATCCAATCCACATTCAATACCCAAAAAAATAAATGGGAAAAATGAAAATAGAACTAGAAAATCTGTGTTTTTCCAAATCGGTGACATTTGAAGTATCGAGTGGTATTGGAGGAGAGGAGGGAGGTGGTGAGAGGAAATGCAATAGGTGGTGGTAACGTTGTTTCTTCTCCATGCCACAAAAAACCCCAAAGGAAAAAACAACATTTGCGTATTGAGTTGTTGTGTTTATCTTTACTTTACTTTACTTTATTTTTTTTTCTTTTTGTTTTTGTTGTTATGGTTGTTGTTTATGTTTATTTTGTGCATTATTTTCTTTATGTCTTTCTCCCTATTTTTCGATGTTTTTTTTTCTTTATTTTTTATTTTTATTTGGGAAAAATGTCATTGCGGTTGTGACACTTTGGTGTCAGTGTCATTCACTTGACAGTTGAAAGAGTGCAGGCAGTCAGTAAAAACGGAATAATAATCGAGCCACAATGTCGTTTTGGCGTTTCGGCATTCTGATGGCATTTGTCACTCTTATGGTTTGGTTTGTCTCCGCTCTTTTTTTTCTGACGTTATTATTGTTTTTTTTTTTTGAGGGAAATAGGGAAAGAGAGAGAAAATTCTGTTTTTATTGCATAACAATATTACTACAACAATAAACAACAAATTGTCACAATCCTGACAAGGGACGGAAGAAGAAAGAGAATAGGAAATGTAGTGGCAGTTTAAATTGTTGGCCCAAAAATGATTTTCCGAATGAAAGTTTGACTGATTTGGTGGATGGCATATGCAATGAAGTATGTCTTCTTCTATGTCAGAAAATGGACTCGATGAAATGAGATTTTCATTAGGGAAATAGGACACTCACTAAATGTTATTTCTTCATTTATTTTTCCGAGAATTAAAATTCAAAAGAGTGGAATTTTTCATTGATCAAAAGGGAGAGTTTTTTCCTATTTGAAAATCATGAAAGTAATCGTTTAATGGATTAGATTCTTGAAATCTGAAAAAAGATTCCTTTTTAAATCAGCCACAAAAATATTGAGAGAGAACAGTTTATTACCAGATCAAAGAGACTTACTCTTTTATTCTCAGATATATGAGGTTAAAGAGGGTATAATTTGGTACGGCCAAAATGGGTCCCATCACGGCTCTAGGGCCTAGGTCTCTTTGGAACAAATCTATTTCAGGTCATTTGAAGTCGATATTGGGCTGTTCGTCCAACCGTCCGTGAGTCTGTCTGCCTAGTGCGCACAATAAATTTCAAAAGGAATATCCGATTTCATCCAAACTTGGTACATCGTCATATTATTATTAAATTCCAAACGAGTTTGGATATGGGCAACATCGGCCCACCCCTTCAGGTACCTCCTCCACAAAAGATAGAAAATTTCAAAGAAAAAAGATTACCTCTTAAAAAGAAAAAGGATAAGTCGATTTTTTGCAAACTTTGCAAATCCGAATATTTACCTTAGAGCTTGGTCAGGTGCGAAAATGGACAATATAGGTCCACTCCATCAAGCACCTCCCCCTCAAGCGGTCAATATTTGGAATAATTATAACTATTATAAAATGTGAAGTAAGATTCCGATGGTCTTCAAATTTCACATATCGCAATATTTATATTAACACAAAATCTGGCGTGAAGATGGTAGATATCGGTCCACTCCTTGTGGTACCTCCCCCACAAAGGGGTCAACATTTTGAATGGGCATGAAGCTCGTCAAACACAAAAATGAACACCCGATCCCTTTCAAACTCGGCAAATATCAATATTTCTATCAACATAAGTTATATTGTGAAGATAGTAGACATCGGTCCACTCCTTGTGGTACCTCCCCCACAACGGGGTCAAAATTTTAAATAATCAAAAGGCTCTCAAATTAGGAAAAAAGCTTCAAATTCTCCTCAAAATTCACACAACCCAAGGTTTTTGATAACACGAGATCTGCTGTGAAGATGGGATGCATCGGACCCCTACTCCTGGTACCTCCTCCACAAAGGGGTCAAAATTTTAAATAATCAAAAGGCTCATAAAGTGGGAAAAAGCTTCTGATCCTCCTCAAAGTTCACACATCCCAAGGTTTTTGATAACACAAGATTTGGTGTAAAGATGGTAGATATCGGACCACTTCTTCTGGTACATCCCCCACAAAGGGTTCAAAATTTTGAATAATTGAAACGCTCATAAAATGGAAAATAAGTTTCCCATAATATTCAAATTTTACACACTTCAATATTTTTATTACCACAAGATCTGATGTGAAGTTGGTAGAGATCGGTCCACTCCTTCTGGTACCTCACCCACAAAGGGATCGAAATTTTGAATAATCAAAACGGTCATAAAATTCAAATTGAGCATCCAATTCTCTTCCCATTTTACATATCCCAATATCTCTACTTAAACAAGATCTGGTGTGAAGATAGTAGAGATCGGACCCCTGCTTCTGGTACCTCCCCCACAAATGGGTCAAAATTTTGAATAATCAAAACGCTTATAAACGGGGAAATAAGCATCCGATTCTCTTCAAATTTTACACACTTTAATATTTTTATTACCCCAAGATCTGATGTGAAGATGGTAGAGATCGGACCACTCCTTGTGGTACCTCCTCCACAAAGATCCTTGAAATTTCCTCAAATGTTGAATGTGTTGTCTAACCATGGGAATGGGGGTTTAAGTGTTTTCAAGGTTCTCTTTTCACAGGAAAAGAAAATTCCCAAGTCTGAAATCCTAGGAACCGATTATCCTCCGAAAAAATATCATTGGACCTCAGGGGACAACTAAAAAAGAAGGAAATCCCAGTTTCTGTTATGTTAACCCCCCAACAACCTAACACAACACACAACCTTTAACCTACTCCTCCTACCTTTTTCCACACAACATTTTGCGCCGTGAAATGAAATATTTTTGCGCTCTCGCTCTTTATTAAAAGCATTTTGTTTATTTTATGACCTTTTGCCCCCTAAAGCGTTGCGTTCGTTATGATGTTCGGGCATAAATTGCTTTTATTTGTGTGGCAAAAGGAGGAGGAGGAGCAGAAGGCGGGAGAGAGAAGGTGGCTGTTGCCATAAATTAGTTTTTTTTTCTGTGAATTAAACATGCCATACTTTTAGGGGTCTTTTTTGGGGTTAATGTCAAAATCGGTGTTAGTTGCGAGGAGTAGAAAAAAGGGAAACAGGGGGAGAGAGGAGGGAGGGGAGGCTGTAAACAAAGTCTGTTTGCTTATTAAAGAAACCTGTTTGCTTGTAGCAAAAAAAAATATTACTTTTGTAATTTCAACTATTCAACTTCTGCCCGAGGCCATAACTATCGCGCCAGCTTAGAAACGCCACGGTAAATGATGACGTTTAAGCCAAGTCCACGAGCAGTTGTGAATTATCATCAAATTAGCTTAACTTGTTTTAATAGATTCGTTTTAATGAGAGAGACGTGCTCTTTGACTTAAATGTCAGTTTAGACAACAACTACAACATGGCTGCAAAACACAGCAGCTCTGACGCAGTGCCATTCAAACAAAAGACACACGCACACATCCTTACTTTCGCTCACTTTCTTCTTGTTCTGCTGGCAATTACAAATAATGGATGATGGAGAACAGCTCTTAGAACACAAATCCAAAGTGAGTGACTTAACGTCATGTAACGACTTTCTAACGAACCAACAAACGAACCGGCAGAGGGCACACGGATCTCTCCTTCATAGCTGGGAACCTGATGCTGCTGCTGCTGTATTTGTTGTTCTTGCTGGTGTCTTCTCCTTCATCGGCTTGTTAGTAGTCTTCCACTCTAAGAAGGATTTATGTTGTTTTGGTGCGGCACTCACAACAGCAGCCAGCCAGTCAGCCCGTCAGCCACTTATGAATGAGATGAGTGTGTGTTATAGTATATATTTGGGATGGAGGGCCTTCTCGAAAATACTGTTGCATATTTCGAGGCGTTCTAAGCTCTCGTAAACAACAATGGCTACAGAAATGTCGTCTGTGTGTCTGTCTAGGAACCTGGCAGGCCAACAGCTTGTTGAATGAATGTGACTAATGGATAGAAGGAACCTTCCACCTACCTCAGCCCCCCCCCCCCTCCGTTCCCTAGACCCGGAAAACGTGCAAAATAAGCACTTTTACAATGGCAAAAGGGGAAGGCAAGAAAAAAAGAAAACGGCAGGAAAAATGTTTAGAAAAGACAATGAGACCAACGAGACCTTTTGTTATGGTTCAGGTCTCTGCCAAGACCTTCCATAAAAGAAAGAAAAGGGGAAAAATGAAGACCAGGCAACCTATGTTGTACCCAACCAAAGAGAAATGCCATTTTGTCTTTCAAGTAATTGCTCTTCAGAGTCAACATTTATTGTTGTTGCTGGTGCTCACAACAAAATACAGCAATACCAATAAACAAGACACACCAATACCAACAAAGAATCTATATTTTTTCAAACACACACACACACTCTCTCTTCCACTCCCCACCATTCACATACCCAATATTCCGTTATGCATTCCACAGCTCGAGCAATATTCCCGTTGTTAATGCGTAGCATTACAATGAATTTTTATGGCCTACCTTTAGGCTTTCCATGAAATGGCATAAATTATTGCATACTTTTAGGGGTTGCTTTACAGCAAACATCGTTGTTTAATACTTTAGCATTTCCCCATCATTCAGGGGGGCGCAACAAAATTAAGGGAATGGAAAATGGTTTTCTGGTCTGCGTGTTTGCGCACCATTTGCCGTCCCCTCCCCACCCCACCTACCAATTGGTAATTTTTTATTAATGGTCATTTTATGACCATTGACGGGGTAAATGCAGACATTTTCATTAAATGGAGGATACTCATTTTATTTACTATGAAATTTATATTGATTTTTATGTAATATTCCCGCAACATGGCAGTCGGATAGATGTGGGAAATTTTCAGGGGTGTCGTGGAAATAGTTTGGTGTAAAGAGGCATGAGAAAAAAATGCCACGCCACTAAAAGATTCTGGCAGAATAAAACGTGTTTTCCTGTATTTCGGCAAAAATATGGTCTTATGGGATCAGAATAATTGTACCTCGAACCAGTCCTGAGAATTTTTCAAAAATTCGATACTTGGACCTGGGCTTTTCCCTACAAAAAAATCGATCAATGGAAAAATATCGAAACGTTGGACCTGTGAAATTCTCCAAAAAAATCGATTCTAAAACCCAAGGGTAGAAAAATCTATCTTTCGGGCCTGGATTATTTTCTATGGGAAAAAATTTATTTTCAGAACATGAGAATTGAGTTCCTACAGGAAAAGATCTATCCCAAAAATCTGGACAATTCTCCCCCTAAAGAGAAAAATCCTCTGAAAATATATTCTAAGGGCCTAAGCATTTTTATAGGGAAAAACCATGGTCAGGACCTGGCTATGAAAATAGTTTGGTAAAAGACTTTGGCAAACAAATTGTGTATTTCTGAATTTCGGCAAAAAAATGGTCTTATGAGATCCGAATAATTGTGCCTTGAACCAGTCCGGAGAATTTTTCAAAAAATCGATACTTGGACCTGAACTTTTCCCTACGAAAAAACTCGATCAATGGAAAAATATCGAAACGTTGGACCTGTGACATTTTCCAAAAAAAAAATCGATTCTAGAACCCAAGGGTAGAAAAATCTATCATTTGGACCTGGCATATTTTCTATGGGAAAAAATGATAGTCAGAACATGAGAATTGAGTTCCTACAGGAAAAGATCTATCCCAAAAACCTGGACAATTCTCCCCCTAAAGAGAAAAATCCTCTGAAAATATATCCTAAAGGCCTAAGCACTTTTATAGGGAAAGACCATGGTCAGGACCTGGCTATGAAAATAGTTTGGTAAAAGACTTTGGCAAACAAATTGTGTATTTCTGAATTTCGGCAAAAAAAAATGGTCTTATGAGATCCGAATAATTGTGCCTTGAACCAGTCCGGAGAATTTTTCAAAAAATCGATACTTGGACCTGAGCTTTTTTCTACGAAAAAAATCGATGAATGGAAAAATATCGAAACGTTGAACCTGTGAAATTTTCCAAAAAATCGATTCTAAAACCCAAGGATAGAAAAATCTATCATTTGGACCTGGATTATTTTCTATGGAAAAAAATGATCATCAGAACATGAGAATTGAGTTCCTGCAGAAAAAAAATATATCCAAAAAAAACATGGACAATTTTTCCCCTAAAGAGAAAAATCCTTGGAAAATGTATACTAAGCGCCTAAGCACTTCTATAGGGAAAAAAACCATGGTCATGACCTGGGTATTATTCTTGAAAACTTAATGCTCAGGTCCTGGCCAGAGACTTCCAGTACTTCTATTGGCTCTGGAAGATCTTAAGACCTTCTATAGACTCTGGAAGACCTCAAGACCTTCTATTAGCTGTAGAAGACCACAAGGCCTTCTTTTGTTTCGAAACAACTCAATACTTTCTATTGGATGTAGAAGACCTTAAGGCCTTCTTTTGGCTTCATGAGGAGCTCAGGGCCTTCTTTTGGCTTCAGAAGACCTCAAGGCCTTCTATTGGCTATAGAAGACCTCAGGGCCTTTTTTGGCTTCAGAAGAACTCAAGGCTTTCTATTGGCTCTGGAAGACCTCAAGGACTTGTATTGACTGTGGAAGACTTCAAGGCCTCATACTGACTCTGATAGAGGTCAAGGCCTTGTAGTGGCTCTAGCAGACCTCAAGGCCATATATTCGCTCTGGAAGACCTCAAGGATTTATATTGGCTCGAGAAGACCTCAAGTTCATATATTGGCTCCAGAAGACCTCAAGCCTTATATTGGCTTTTGAAAATCTCAAGGCCTTCGTTTGGCTTCGGAAGATCTCAAGGCCTTCTCTCGACTCTAGAAGATATCTTTTGGCTCTGGAACACCTCAAAGCCTTCTACTGGATCTGAAAGTCCACATGGCCTTCTGTTGGTTCTAGAAGACCTCAAGGCCTGATTTTGGCTTCAGAACAACTCAAGGACTTCTATTTGCTCTGGAAGATCCCAAGGCCTTATACTGATTCTGGAAGACCTCAAGATCTTCTATTGACTCTGGAACACCTTCTATTCCATGTATTTATTTGACATTTTTTTTTCAGAACCTAGTTAGGACCTGGGTGTTTTTATTTTCTTAAGAAATTACATTTTTTTAGAAACAAAAATTATCCTCTGGTCCTAAGAATTTCAATAGCGATATGTTGAGATTCAGTACCTGAAGAAAAATTGAGGATTTTTCTATACTTCCCTTCAAAGAAAAAAGCTTACGGATTTTCTTCTATAGAATATAAATTTTAATAAGGATCTGGACCTAGATTATTTTCTTAAAAAAATTGACCCTCAAAACAGAGGACCTGAAATCTATCCAGAATAAAGTATCCTCAGAATAATGTATTCCTCCAGAAAAATGTATCCTCATGACCTAGGCACTTCTACAGGAAAAAGCGTCAGCTCATGAGTTTTTACTTCAAAACTCAAATGCTCAGGCCCTGACCTGAGGATTCTTCTGAAATAAAAAATCGATTTTCGGAATTTGAGTTGTTTTTTACAAATCAACTTTTTTTGAAGACCCAAGCATTTCCATAGAAATAAATCGATCATCAGGATCCAAGCAATTGTTTTTGAAATGGACAATTTATCTTCAGGACCTAAGGGATTTTTACTCTTAGAAAATTCGATTCACAGTAACTAAGGAATTTCTCCCAAAACCCCGTCGATTTTTAGCGTCTGAGGACTTTTCAATAATGAAACCGAAACGATAATCAGGTCTTGAGTTTTTTTTTTTTTCTCTAGAAAAATTGACCCTCAGAAGGTAGCCATAAAAATGAACTTCAAGGTAGGAGAATTTTAAGGACCTGACCTGAGGATATTTAAAAAAAGATCATTCATCCGTTTCTGAAGTCTATTTTTTTTGTTTTTTCAAAAGATAAAATTAGCCTCAGAACTCGAGGAATTGGAAATGTCAAGCGCCTGATATTTTTTTCTGCAAAGTTCTTCTTAAAAAGTTGTTCTATATTAATTATTTATCCTAAGGAACTGAGAGTTTTTCGCTTGAAAAGTAAGCCGCTAGAAGGACTAAAGGATATTCCCTAAAAAAAAATTCAGGATTTGAGATTTTATGCGAGAAAATATGGATTTTGAGAGCCCGATAAATTTTCCCTACAAAAAGGCGAATTAAGGACATGAGACTGTAGAATAAAAATAAAGGCCCTGAAGATCGATTTTTCCCAAAACTTCAGGTCTTAAATGTCGAATTTTGTATGAAAAAGAAAAAATCTCGCAGATATTGAGAAAATCTGCGGAAAAAAGACCTGATGTCCTGAGGGAAAATATCTATCAAAACAAGTAAATAAGCAGTTGATTTAGGCCTGTAGATCGATTACAATATTTATAAAAAATCAGGACCTGAAAGGTGTTTTTTTTTTCTTTAAAAAATCCTCAGGACAATTATGGTCTTAAAAAAAATCAGATACTACGGACAGATTTTTTCCTCTAGGTCCCCAAGATCGATTTTCACTTAGAAAATAAACATCATTTCCAACGGAAAAACTGCTCCTGGCCTAAGGATGCATTTTTAATTTTTCATGCCTGGGAAAGGTATAGTATCTGAAATTTATTTGCGATTTCAACAAACTTATGGTCACATTACCTTTATTTTCTCATATTCCCTCCCTTCTCATATCCCCTTTCCTCCTCCTTCTGCCTTCATTCTTTTCACCTAATTTCCATGGAAAACTAAGAAATCGAATAAAAATAGAAAATACCACCAATAGCTTAGTTTAGCTGGACGCGTTTCACAAAACCGGATTAAAATAAAAAAGCCGGGACCAAGGGGTGAAAGAAGCAGGAAAAACAAAGGTAGAGGAGGCGTAGCAGTAATGAAAAAATAACACAAAACAAACTTTGTTGCCATTGTTACTGGCGGCTCGGCGGCAAGTTTTTTACCTCCTTTTCTCTTCTCTCCTTTCTCCCATGAATAAAAATCGATTTTCCAACCCCCCAAAACGAAAAGAAGAAGAGGCACGCATTTAGAATAAAAACAAAAAACGGCAAGCTAATGCACTTGGCCCTCTTTTTTGCGCGCACAGACAAAATCCACAACAACACTAAGTTAACGAGCAAAGGCTATGTGGAGAGATTGTCCAAGCCAATATAGAACGCCAGTGAAAGGCATTAACAAGCAAATGTCGGCCTGTCTGTCTCTCCGCCCGTCCTGAGGTTACTTTTTTTCTCATCGTAACAACAACGCAATGACGACGATGAAGGCGACGAAGGGTCAAACAGAAAACATGCCGACCCCGTCTATCAGCGGAAAAAATCGCTTAACCGATTACTAAAAATAAAAACAAAAACAACGAGAAAGCATGGAAGAAATAGAACAAGTATCTGTTGTTAAGATCCGGTGTGGCGCAAAAAGATTGGGGGATGCAGGGCAGAGGAAAGGCAGGGTGGTTGAATTTTTGCCTCGCGGCCGGCTAGTTAATGGAAATTGGAATCACCACCACTTCTACGTTACAAAACAAAAAAAAAGAAAAAGGTTTGATGGATACACATCATCATCGTCATTGCAATCGCCAGCGACTGGAAACGTGGCCGATATGGATGATGATTGACGGTGGTGGTGGTGGCGTTGATGGCCCACTGAACATGGCTTGATTGTTGTGACGACGACGACGACGGCCAACAAACGATATTTGATTTTTGACTTAATGACCAGAAGGAAGGAAGCTAAAAATATGGAAGTTATGTTGGGAGGTGCAAAAAAATAGGCCTAAAAATTATTTGAAAAAAAAGGATTCTGTAGCCAGGAGGCCTTTCCTGTGGAGACAGAAGACCTCTTCTGTGGAGACAAAAGACCTCTTCTGTGGAGACAAAAGACCTCTTCTGTGGAGACAGAAGACCTCTTCTGTGGCCAGAAGACCTCTTTTGTGGAGACAGAAGACCTCTTCTTCTTTAAGACATAGATGAGGTCTTCTGGACACGGAAGAGGTCTTCTGAACCCGGAAGAGGTCTTCTGGACACAGAAGAGGTCTTCTGGACACAGAAGAGATCTTCTGGACACAGAAGAAGATCTTCTGGACACAGAAGAGATCTTCTGGACACAGAAGAAGATCTTCTGGACACAGAAGAAGATCTTCTGGACACAGAAGAGGTCTTCTGGACACAGAAGAGGTCTTCTGGTCACAGAAGAGGTCTTCTGGTCACAGAAGAGGTCTTCTGGTCACAGAAGAGGTCTTCTGGTCACAGAAGAGGTCTTCTGGTCACAGAAGAGGTCTTCTGGTCACAGAAGAAGATCTTCTGGACACAGAAGAGGTCTTCTGGACACAGAAGAGGTCTTCTGGTCACAGAAGAGGTCTTCTGGTCACAGAAGAGGTCTTCTGGTCACAGAAGAGGTCTTCTGGTCACAGAAGAGGTCTTCCGGTCACAGAAGAGGTCTTCTGGACACAGAAGAGGTCTTCTGGTCACAGAAGAGGTCTTCTGGACACAGAAGAGGTCTTCTGGACACAGAAGAGGTCTTCTGGTCACAGAAGAAGTCTTCTGGACACAGAAGAAGTCTTCTGGACACAGAAGAGATCTTCTGGTCATAGAAGAGATCTTCTGGTCATAGAAGAGGTCTTCTGGAAACAGAAGAGGTCTTCTGGTCACAGAAGAAGAGGTCTTCTGGACACAGAAGAGGTCTTCTGGTTACAGAAGAAGAGGTCTTCTGGTTACAGAAGAAGAGGTCTTCTGGTCACAGAAGAGGTCTTCTGGACACAGAAGAGGTCTTCTGGTCACAGAAGACCCGAGTTTTGTTTCTTAAGATTTCATATTATAGGATCTCTTAATTGATTTTGACCTTTAAAAATCTCCAGATCTGAGAGTCGACTCTGAGAGTCATTGGCTTACATTTATGGAAAATATTGGGTCCTCATGACCACTTTTTAGATTCAGATATTCTCAGATTTCAGATTCTCATTGAAACCTTGTTTAAGGACCTTTTGGATCGATATCCCTTGCAAGGGTTCATATTCTACTTTCACACTACACATGTCACCTTAACGCTGAGGATGCATCTATTTTCAAGGATTCCCATGGGGACCTTGAATATTTTCAGCGGGGGATCGATTTCTCCTCAAAAAAAAAACATTCATACATCAAACTATTGAAAAAATTACATTTCCTGATGTTACTTTCCTCTTGAGGTATCTCCTGGGAACGTGGTATCCCTCGGAACCCCTTTTGACCCATTTTTTTCTTCAAGTTCGTTTTCTTATTTCAAAAAAAAAAATATGATCTTGTCTCAAAACTTACCCTGGCAATCATGTGTACATCCCCGTCACCTCCCTGCTGGACACCGGTGCGTATCTTTTTGTTCTGCGGCCCATCGCTGACCACCAGAACGCCCCCTCCGCCGCCGGCACTGCCATTGGTTGAGCCGTTATAGGGCATGATAGCCTTGGGTATGTTCGGGTCGCTGGGTTGGTGAATTATTTTGACGGCTGTGTTGAACAGTTTGTCGGTTATGAAATTCGGCTCCTGGGTAATTTTTGCGCTTTGCTCGCTCGCTTACGCACACAAACGGACCACGCTAAATGGGTTAGCAGTTGGGGGGTCGGTTTGTGTAGGTGGTGTATTAGAGAGGGCGTAGAACGGCGACGACGACAACGACGTTTACGGCGAAGACGACGATAACCACGAAGGACGATAAGGACGATTTGATAATCTAAGGACGCGAACTTTTAAAGCCTTAGAATGACGCGAATCAAGCGAATTGGGTTCCCCGGAGACGACGATGTAACCGTGATTAAATACCAATTGGATAACGAGCGTTTTCGAATGCGAGTTCCTTCAATTGGGAGGTGTGTTGTTTGGGTTCCTGTTCCTGTTGTTGTTGTTGGATTTGTGTTGAATGTTTGCTTCCTCTTCTTGCCACTTGCGGTCTGTGGTGTAAATATTGGTTGTTGTTGTTGTTGATGTTTTTCTTTGGAACTGAATCAGCTGTTTAGGCTCTGCTCATTTGTTTGTTGTGTGATGGTGGTGGTTGTTGTAGTTATTGTTGTTGTTGTTGGTTTTCAAACAAAATGAAAATCGTAGCGTAGCCAGGCCGGAAAAGAAGAAAAGAAAGAAAGAAAAATTAAATTTAAGAAAATTATTAAATTTTTCGGTTATTGAGTTGAAATAACTTAAGTCAATATTTATGTTTATTTTAGTTTTTGGTTTCTTTGTTATTGTTGTTGTTGTATTTTTTTGTTTTGACTTTGTATCTGTTTCCTAGAATAGTTGTCGGAGCATGGGGACACATATTAATACTATTGGTCAATCTCCCCTCCCTTTCCACCACTTTTTTCTTCACTCCCTCAATCTTCTCTTAATTTTGTTTTAATTACAACAACTTGTGCCGGCAATGGCAAGTGCAATGGCTCTTTCCGTGTTGTTGTTGTTGTTATAAACAAAAATTATAATTACTGGCGTGTCGTCATCACCATCATCATCATCGGCATCGGCATCGACATGGACATCAGTTTCGACTTTTGTTTGTTTATTTTTACCATGCCAATCAAACCCCTTATTCCCAACACCCCTGACCCCCACCCCTTCTCGCCTTCTTTTTTCCTTCTATTTTCCGCTCAAACTTTCCCAAAGCCTCTATCAACTGACGCACATTATTTTTCATTTTTTGTTGTTGTTGCTGCAATTAGATAAAAAATTTTCCATATTGTAGTTGTTGTTGTCTTTATCGTAAACAAATATCGAAATAATTGTTTCTGTTGGGTAGTGAATTATTGAAAATCCATTTAGGCCCGGCAAAATACACTAATCAACTAAAAAATGAAAATTGTTTTTCCGTTGTTGTTGTTTTGTGCTTTGTTTTCCCCCCATATTCTTGGCCTAAATATGCCACCACCCCGTTGCTGTTGCTGTTTTCGGTTTCTATCCGAAACACGCAATGGCCATAGTTTTATGCTATGCCATCCAGCCAGTCGGCCAGCCTGCCTACAGAAGGTTGTATAATTTTTCTCCTATCCTCTGCTTCTTCTACTTCTTCCCAATTTTCCATATCGTTTTGTTATGGTGTACCAGTAGCAGAACTAGGATTGCCATTATCGGAAAAATAATTATCAATGGCGAAAGTAAAGGTTAGCATAAAACAAAGTTACAGTAAGTGACAAAAGTGAGTACATGCATTGTCAGGAGATTTCAAAAAAGAAATTTGAAGATTTTTTTTTTGTTTAAAAAAGGACTAAAAGAGAAAAAGAAGAAATGGTTCATAATTCTGAATGGCTACAATCGAAAAAATCCTTAGGTCCGGGTCAAATGCAAATATAGCATAGAAGTCCCCTCTCTACTTCCATTAGGTCCTTCCTAACACACCTGGTAGTTCGATCCACCATATGATGATTGAGATGAGATAAACAAGAAATCAATGACAGTCGAATATGGCTATATCGACTCCAAATGATCAAAAACCGATTTAATCCAAAGAGACAGCTAAGGCTACAAAGCAGAATATATTTTCGTGATAGTCTTCCACTTGTTATGAACTCAAAACCCCAAATTTCAGACCATTCAGTTAAAAAATTAGGTTATGAAGCCAGAAAGTAACCACAATCTATTGGGGCCCAAATGGTTGCATGAAATTTTTCAGCAAAAGTCTCAGAGACCAGAACAGTTCATTCTTTGCGAAAAAGTTAATTTTCGGAACTTAAGATTTGTTGTACCTGGAAAAAAGTTATTTTATATCGGGAAAATATGACGCGCATCGCCGAAAAGAACTGCAAAAATTTGTGGATTAACTTCGATATGATGCATCCTAATTTAAAAATCTATGCGGATTAATTCCTTGTTTTAACTTCATGTGAAAACTTGACTTCTGATCAAATCGGCTATTTTCAAACTCCAAATTATTTTAGAATTTCCGTCGGCCTAAATTTGGGCCTATGGATTCTATTTTTAATGACAAATATCCTATGTACAAAATCAATGCCGGTACAATTTAAAGATAGACGGGCATGTCGCCCTGATATATTGGCATAGAAATTTATGCTGATCGTGAATATACATATAGATACGTATGAGGAATCCGGTGAATATCTCTAGATTCAATTTAATAAGCCCTCCTCCTTTCTGGTACATGGTATAAAAATTAGAGGTTAAGCAGTTGAAAAAAACTAAGATCTAACATCCAATTCAAAAATTCTGCAGTCCAGAAGATTTAGAATTACTGTTTCCTTCCAAAAATGTCTATTTTCAATCGATCGTATCTTCTTGATGTAAAAGCAAAATTGTATAACAATCTCTGATGATTGGAGGGAGTAGTTTATTAACAACTTATTTTTCGTGAGCATTGTGGGTCTAAATTTTGAATTAATCAACTTCTCTGGCCAAGAAATGTGAGAATTATTTTTATATCCTCAGCCATATGTCTGCTCATCAAAATAACGGCTTTAGACACTAAGTCTCTTTATAGGAAATCCGTTTCAGGACATTTGGAGACGAGATAGCTGTGTCCGTCCGATCATCTGACTGGCTGGTGAGCACGATAGCACTTCGATGTCGGAGATAGGCAATATCCATCCACACCTTGTGGTACTTCTCCCACAAAAAGGTCAACATTTTCAAGGAATATAAATTATATTCTAGAAAAATAAATACTCATTCCTTTCCAACTTTCCAATTTCTAATATTTGTATCATTGCCTAAATGGACAATATCGACCAACTCTTTCTAGTACCTCCTTTAATGATTAAAATTTTAAATGATTATATATGTGCAAAAGTAAAGTCAGATTGTCTTCAGATTTCGATCTTCCCAATATTTCTAAATCATGTGTTATGAAGGTAAAATAGGGCAGACCACACCCTCTGGTACCTCCTCCTTAACGAGTCAAAATTGTGAATAACCCTCACTCTCATAAATTGCGATATAAACTTCCGATTTTTTCATATTTTGCAAGTCCCAATATTTAAACCAAAACCACTCCTTCTGGTAAAGAAGTTACATCAAGGAATAGTTGTATTTCAAACTGCAATAATCTATATTTATCGGGTCGTAAGATATTTTTGTAATCCTAACAATAAATGTTGGTAGTAATGAAAAATACATCAGGGAAAAATCGCAAGAAGAAAAATCCCGGCTAAAAATGATAATATTCACTTCGACATCAAAAGGTTGTTTTTTTTTCAGATGGAAATCATGGTAGAGTCGATTTTAATCTATGAATCTGTTTCTATGATGGATAATTAATAAATATTTCCTACTCCCAAAAAATAATATTTTACCCTCAGAGAATTGAAAATTCTCTTTAAAAACTATCCTCAGGAATTTTAAATGGTTCTCAGGCCCTATTTAGTTTTAAACTTGCAATTTGTCGTAAGGAATTATTTTAGAGATTTTTTTTTTTCATACAACTTCGAAATGTCCACATAATTTTTCAATCGTCGGACATGGAGACTAAGGTGATTTCAAACCTAAAACATAATATTTGTATCAAACTTAGATCAGTTGCGAAAATTGACAAAATGTAGAACTATTCCTTCAAGTACCTTATTCTAAACTATGGTCAATATAAGACCCGTTCAAGAAATGTATAACATTTATCGTACTGGACATGTCAAATGGTTGCAAACATGTATTCGTGGGTTGAAAATATTTACCTGGGTGCAAACTAACCAATATTTTCTAACTTGCCTTCTTAATTCTTGTATAAGAATTACGAATCAAAGAGTGCTCAAAAATCCTTACTGGGACTATAAGATTTCAAAATTCTCAGATTATTTATACCAAATCCTGCAAATATTTGCAATCTCATATTCGATTCTTTGCCAAATGGACCTCCAACCCCGATTTCTCAAACTTATATGCTGATATTAAAAACCTTAAACGAGGACCAAACTGTGGCATGTATGGATTGCCCATAAAACGCATCTTCCCAATATCTCTTAATTGTTTTAATAAATGCTTAGATCCGATTCGGAAAATATTTCTTTCAATATTAGGTCGAATGTTGAAATTCTACTATGAAAATGTTTCTGGTTCTCGATACTTAACATAATATTTGAAAATCTTTGGCATCCCTGAAAAGAAAATGGCAGGAAAAACTTGTTTGCACCAGCAACGAGATACCATGCTGCTACCACCTCTGCTGTTGCTGATTCTGCCGCTCTACTCAAATAAATGGCAAAAGCAAAGTCAATGGCAAGCGAGAAAACACCCCCATTTGGTTGGCTGTTGTTACTGATTTTTCGGCAAAGAGCAGGATGCTTGACTGTGAAACGGTATCATCAAAAAAAAAGAAAGAAGATGGAAATTGGAATTTTCACCTTGTTGGTAAAATTCAATTCAGAAAAGGAAAACAACACAGCGGCTGATTGGGAAAATCCAGCAACAAAATCTAATAAGAAAAATTGTTTGGGTTTTACTGTCCCTTGAAGAGAAAATGAAAGTTCCTGACAAATGAACAAAGGGTAGATGAATGAAAGGACCAACGGACGGACAGACAACCCTTAAAAATCTTTAATGTCCTATGCCATGCCGAGGAAAGGGAACAAAAACGGAAGCTTACAAAAGATTAGAGGATGAAACAGGGATGGAAAATTTGTGAATGCAATGAATGTGGAGAGGAGATGACGATGATGATGATGGCGATGAAAACAAATGAGGGAAAATTTCTTCCCTTTTGCCTTTGTCCCGCCGCTTTTTCCAAGGAATCATAGAAACTCAAACAGCCATGGAGTGGAAAAAATTGATGAAAATGAATGAAAAGAGAGGCAAACATTTGCAATTGTTGAAACACACACACACACAGGCACGGAAATATTAAACTTTTTCAACAGATTTTCACATTATTTTGTAGCTCAGAATAATTCACATTTTTCTTGGTTTTTAAATTGTTTCAATTGCATCTCAAAAATTTAATTATTCTTCACTGTTTTGTTCACTATTCTTGATTGTTAATATTTTCCGATTTTGGCAGATTTTTTTCTCTTGGGCTTTTCTTTGCTCACTTTTCACTGCTTGGTATTTGGAATTTGTTTAAATGAATTTTTGTTGGTTTTTTTGTTTGAAATTTTTCTTTTTTTCAGTTCCTTGTCGTTGACAAATTTCTCTAGGTTGACTCAAGTTAATTTTTTTTCAATTCTTTTTTTTTTTTTTGGAAAAATATGAAATTTTCTACAAGTGATGTGTATATTTCTGCTGACTCGGCTGACAGTTGTATTTCCCACACTTGAGTGTCACAGAACCGAGAACAAGTGTGTGTGTGTGTGTGTATTTTCCATCATTTTTCATAAATCCAGCCGCCATGGCAAAGAGAAGGAAGGCAATGCCGACATTAAGCGTCAGTGGCGGCGGCGACGGCGGCGTGAAAAGCATTTTTAATTTTTATTTTTTTTTTTTTGGTGTTTCGTGATTCTTGGCTTGCCTGCCATGTGAGTTGCTATCGCTGTGTGTGTGCGTGTATCTGTGAGTTTGTCAATTTTTGTATTTTTACCGTTTGTTGTTTTGATCGCGTGTATGGGTTGTGGGTGAATGAATATTTTTTTCTGGTTAAAACGCTCGTCAGCGCCAAAACACAAAATGTGCGTAAGTTCCGCTTAACGTTCTGCTAACAAATGGCTTGGAGTAATAGCCAACTCTCGCACACACAAAGGAAATATGTACATACACACACAGGAGGCACGAAAGAGAGTTGAGTTGGCGACGGCGCAGCACCAACCAAGTGCGCTCTGTTTGTCACAGACAACACCACCAACAAATACACCTTCGCTCCAACCACCCACAAAACAACCCAAAGCCCAACACTCACTCTCAACGGTGAGTAAAGAGATGAGAGATGATAATAACAATAACAACAATAAAACAATAATAGTTTCTGACAAGAATACCAAAATGACAATAATAACGGCGTACCTACAAAAAAAAAAAACACAATTGCAGCGAACAACAACAACAAAACTACTAATGGTTCACTGTTATCGTCGTCTCGGTAACTTAACGGTATAATTTCTTTTTTTTTTTTCGGCAAAACAAAAATAATCAGGTAAGCCAACGAGGATGGTGGTGGTGGTGGCAGTATTGACGTTTAATAAGATTTTATTAAAACTCCACTTAAAACGCCACCAGGTTTGGGTGGTAGTTTGTTATGTGTTCTCGACAAAGGTGAACGGGGGAGGAAAAAACGAGATTCCTGTCTTTGGAGAAAATCTGTTAGAAAACCCACAAAACACCAACAGCAATTCTAACTAGCATTGCCAACAGCAGCCAAAGTAACGAGGAAAAAATCTTGTATACCACGCTCTCTTCTCTCGTTGAAAGGGATTCTCTTTCTCTCTGAGTTGTTTATTTATTTTTTTTTATTGTGATAACACAACTCTTACCCGTGTAACTACCATAAATCGTTTGGGGAGGGAGAGGAGAGTTTTACAGCCGTAGGATTTTTGTGTTGTGTTAAGAAAACAGTGATGCTAACATATCTTGGTGGAAAAAGACGCCGATAAAATGTTAATTGCTCTGATAGATATGAAATTAAAAGGTATTTTTTCGTTAAGAGTGATTGAGATAAATTTCAGAAGGAAACAAAAGAAGTGACTCCTTTTGTTTCAACTAAAATTAATCATAGGTTTTAGAATATTTTGACCCCAGGGAACCCTAAATGAGGTAGGTACTACAAATTAAGAATTTTTGTATTTTGAAAGATTTATTTATTTATTTTTTTTTTATTTTATTTACCAAAAAAATCTTTTTGAAAAAAAATTAAATATGTCCACATCCTCTTTTTGCTGATCCATCGGATTTAACTGATTGTATTGTGAGGTAATTGAGGTATTTTTAGGATAAAAATCAAATCGGATTTATGAAAAATGGCATAGTTTAGTTCAAAATGACAACTCTCCACGTATTTCAAAAATTTTAAACACCATCTCACCAATTGTTGGATGCAATTTTTATTTATCTGAGCAAAAAACTGCCGAGATTATAATGTTTTTTTCTTTTTTTTTTTCAGACGGGTTTGACTTAGTATTTCTTTGTAGTTAAAGTGATGAGAAAGATTTTATAGCAAAAACTTTGTATTTATATTTTTTTTTTCTGTTCGTCATAAACATGTCCCATGGAATTTTACATTTTTTTGATTTATTTCAACAATATCTTTATGCGGGAAGAATTGGCTTTTGCCTGCAAGTGTGTATCCCAGTCAAATCTTAATTTTTTTATTTCCTCCCATTTTGAATTTTATAATGGTTTGCAGAGCATAGTTTTTTCAGTCCCCATTTCAGAATTTAAAAGATGGTTTATAAAGATTCATTCCTCTTAGAACATCCTGATTTTTTATATGGGCAGTACATGGAATTTTCAGAATTCGTAGATTCAGCCATATTTTGAAATGGGTCTGTTTATCTTCGTCTGTCCTTGTGGTAGTCCAAGCGTTGGCTGCATATAATGGTACAGATTAAATTAATATTTAATTTAATACCATCAACCATTTGAAAAGAATTTCGCAACTTTCATAAATAAATAAAATCCGTTAAAAATTCTGTTATAATCTTAAAAATACCGAATTTAGCCATTATATTAGGGTCTATACGACGACAATATTCAAATGCGAAACTTAAAAAAATCGGTAATAATGGAGATAACATCATTAAAATACCGAATATAGAGAGGTACTATTATATAGGCTGTACCAAAACGTGGACCTGCAACAGACAATTTTCTCTCATAGGCTGTAGTATCCATTACGAACTCCAAATACCAAATTTGAAACAATTCCGGTGAAAATATCGCTAAAATCATTAAAATACCGAATATCTGGCTATACGAAGACGTAGACCTGAACAGACAATTTTCTGTCATTGGTTGTAGTATCCATTTCGAACTTCAAGTACTAAATTTGAAACAATTCCGGTAAATAATGTCGCTATAATCATCAAAATACCGAATATTTGGAGGTACCGTTGTATGGGAGCTATACGACGACGTGGACCTGCACATACAATTTTCTCTCTAAGGCTGTAGTATTCATTGCGAACTTCAAATAACAAATTTGAAACAATCCCGGTGAATAACGTCGCTAAAATTATCAAAATACCGAAAATAGGGAGTTACAATTGTATGGGGGCGATACCAAAACGTGGACCTACATGACCCATTTTCAATACCAAAAGTCCAGCAGACGTAATATACATTTGAGTAAAATTTTTTTCATCTATTTCATTTCGTTGGGAAGCTATTACCACAGATGGACGGACATCTCAAAACTGACATAGAATTTTATGCTGATCAAGAACATATATACTTTGTGGGGTCTAAAATGTATATTTCAAGGAGTTACAAACGAAATGACAAATGTAATATACCCTCTATTCTTTGGTGGAGGGTATAAAAAAATTTTTAGTACCAAATTAGAACCACAATTGAAATGACTGCCTTCTTTATTTTTCCATGGGAGGTGGGACCTACTACGAACGAAAATATAAAATTTCAAACAATACGATTGGAAACCCTTGATACAATCATCAAAATACCAAATATCGGGAGGTTCTCTTACATGGGTACAATACCCTTGTGTATGGAAACAATTTCGGGGACCAATATATAAGTCACTTGCTGTCTGATTCGTTAGTGTCCACCAAGAACTGTAAATACAAAATTCAGGCAATTCCTTTGGAATTCATCAAAATATGGAATATCAGGTAGGTTATTTTCTATTGGAGGTTATACGAAAAAAATGAAACGACATAGACTTTCTCCAAACCCATTAAAATTTCAGACATAAATAACAAGCGTTTTACCAAAATTAAACATCTAGTTCGATCCATTTGAAAAGAGATTGCCACAGAAAGAGATTCCCTTCAAAAGGAGATTTCCCTTTGTGAGACTTAAATGATTTTTACGTTTTAGTCCTAGACTTTACATTTTAGTCCCAGTAAACAAAGAAAGTTAAAGCGATTTTACAGAGATTCGACTTAACATTTCACGCAATCCTAGAATATATATTCATAAAATGTCTTGAAGGTTTTAAAAATCACCAAATTAGCATCACTGCATCATTTTAACTACTGCTGTTGTTGAATAGGAAAAAGGCTCTATTTTGCTCTCCTTCTCTGTTATCCATGGAGAGGAAAAAAGAGAGTCACAACTAAGTGGTTATTTCCCAGTAAACAACTTTTGCCGAATTCGGTCCGATTTCTGTCAGAATCTCTGAAAAAATGTCCGATTCTGATTCCGAATTCCTTCCGATTTCGGTACGAAAGTTGTATGGACGTGGTCACCGAATTCGGAAAGATTTTCTGAAAAAAATCTGAAAAAATATTAGATTTTCTGGACGAATTCGGTCCGAATTCGGTGAAAATTCTTGAAAAAATAGGAGAAAAAATTAGATTTTCGGAAAAGATTCGGAGGACAACTCCGAATTTCTGAAAGAAATCGGGCAGAATTCGTCTGGAAATTCGGCGGAATATTCAGATTTTCTAAAAGAAATCGGTCAGAATTCGAAAGAAAATTCGGAATAAAATTCAGATTTTCTGAAAAAAAACGCTCAGAATTCGGGAGAAAGTTCCGATTTTCTGAAAGAAATCGTTCAGAATTCGGAAGAAATATCGAAAAAATCGTCACACCACTTAAAAATGAAAAAAAAACACATATTTATTTCAAAAACAAACAATTTATTTCGGGTTTCGTAAAAATGTAGTTTAAATATTACATCTATAATACATTTACATTATAAATATTATTTTTATTAGGAACATAACATACAGTAGCACGTTTCTGTTTCAACTGCTAAACAAGAACTAAAAATAACAAGTAAAAAAGCAGTAAGTTCGGCCGGGCCGAACTTTGAATACCCTCCACCATTTGGAACGAATTAGAAAAATTTTCAAAAAAATAAAATCCAATAAAAATTCTTTTAAAATCTTTAAAATATCTAATATAGGAAGGTGGATTTTCAGACAATTCTGATGAAAAATGTGGGTCAAATCATAAAATACCGAATATCGGGAGGTACCGTTATATGGGGGATATACGATATCGTGGACCTGTATAGACAATTCTCTCTCAGGGGGTGAAGTACTCACAAGGAACTATTTGTGTGGATTTTCAGACAATTCCGTTGAAAAATGTGGGTAAAATCATCAAAATACCGAATATCGGGGGGTACCCTTACATGGGGGCTATACGATATCGTGGACCTATATAGACAATTCTCTGCCGAGGTATAAAGTACCCACAAGGAACTCCTTGTGTGTTTTTTCAGACAATTCCGTTGAAAAATGTGGGTAAAATCATCAAAATACCGAATATCGGGGGGTACCGTTATATGGGGGCTTCGAACTTGACCTGCCTGCAGACAAAAGAGAGATCTGTGCAAAATTTTAGCTTCCTATCTTAATTCGTTTAGACTGTAGCGTGATTACAACAGACGGACAGACGGACAGACGGACGGACAGGTCTAAATCGTCTTAGAATTTTACGCTGATCAAGAATATATATACTTTGTTGGGTCTAAAATGATTATTTCGATGAGTTACAAACGGAATGACAAAGTTAATATACCCTCCATACCTTTTTTGGTGGAGGGTATAAAAAGCAGTGCACACAGAAAACCGGTATGTAGTTGTTTTTGCAATTTTTTTCCATCATATTTTTTTGGGAACGAAAGAGAAAGAGGCTGATTCACAACAACAACAAAACGCACATTTTTACAACGGAAAATCTAACAGTTCACAATAACAATAACAAATAGAATTTTTGCTTTGCGCTTTGTTGTTGTTGAGATCTTGAAATGAATGATCACAACAACAACTACTATGGGAGAGAATGTGTCAAACCACCACCATCCGTTTACATGTGGGAGAGAATATGCCAGAGCAATAGACAATCTACTCTCTCCGTTTGTACATTTTTCGAGTTTTTTTCGCTTAAAAACACAGGAAAATGTGCAGAAATTCTAAAAAAAAACGTTTAGAAAATCGGACCAATTTCTATCAGAAATTTCTGAAAAAAACGTCAGAAATTTCGGAAAAAAATCTAAAATCAGAGCAGTCGGAAAAAATTGTTTACTGGGTTCTGAGTGTGGTATACCTGTTTGTATGAGTACGCGTGTGCGTGTGTGTGTTTGGAAAGGTTGGCGTTGCATTTTTACAAGGCAAACAAAAAAAGAAAAGAAAAACAACAACTTGGTGGTGGATTTTTCCAAGCTTTTTCTTTTTTTCCTTTTTTAGGGAAAATTATAAACAAATAAGGAAAGTTTAGAATCAAATTTTTAATATTTACAAATTTATTAAGTAATCCTAATTATAATTAAGTCTCTCTGTCTCAAGCTGTAAAAACAATTTTCCATTTTTCAAGCTATCCTGAGAGTAGAAACAAAAACAACAAACAAAACCTCCACCACAGCACAGCACCGCGACATGCAAACAAGTTTTCTAGCGTAAAATGAAAACGCCATATTTGGCCTTCTCTTCGATGTTGGCAATGCCTAGCACACAACGGGAGACAGTAAACCAAAAAAAAAAACAACAAAATGAGTTGTGGAAAGCCAGTTAGTTGGGATGGGGAAAAACCCACACATATTTTCCAAATACTGTTTTTTTTGGAATTTTTTTCTTTAACTTCCTTTGTGGATCGATAAGAAAGCGTTAATAACTTCTTTTAAAGAATTACATGCAGAAAATAATTTCCCCCCTGACCATGTTACATTTTCCATCGAATTTCACATTCAAATTCCCAATATTTGCACAAAACTCATTTCTGTTTCATGTTTGCTCTTGCTCTCCTCTCCTTTGAGGCCAAACAGAGTTACGAATTTTTTACACTTTCACTTGAAAAATCATGAACGAACAATGACTGGCCTGCCTGCCTGCTTGGCCAGATGAAAGGAACAACACCAAAAACAAAATCCATGCCCCACAGAAAAGTAGATGCCGTCGTGTTGAACAACCAAGAAGAAAACAATTGCAATTGACAAAACTAATTAACAATTTTTTACACTTTTTCTCTTGTTGTTGTTGTTGTTGTTGCTGTTAACTTGTTTCTTTTTTGCAGCTCTCTTCTGTTACTATTTTTTTTGCCACAACTTTTTTACATTCACTTTTTTCTCTACACTTCTTTTTCGTTTTTTTTTTTTCTTCTTTTTTGCTTGGCGAGAATTTACCTTTATTTTTCTTCTTTTTTGGCGAAACGGGGGGAGAGATTTTCTTGTTGGATTTTCTTCTCGTTGATGTTGGTTGGTTGGTTGCTTGCTTGGCAGGAAAACGGAAATTCTGTTTTTACACTGCTTCTTCTTCTTAATTTCCACAGAGAATTGTCAAAAAGTGGTTCCTTTTCGTTTTTCCTTTTTACGGCGTTTTTGATAGAAATTTTCTATTTTCCGATTAGATTTGTTTTGTTAGAGAAATTTTCCCATTACAAGGTATGCTTGCTGTTATTGTTGTTTGTTTGTTTTTTGCCTCTAGCCTGCTATTGTTGTACACACGACATTCATCAAATTCACTACAACGTTTTTCTCACTGAGCGCTTCTTGTTTATTTGTAATTACAAATTTTTCTTTTGCCGTTTTTTGTTGTTATTTTTTTTTTGTTTTACTTCGACTCGACGACTCTGTAAAATTTTACCGTGGTTGTTGTTTTTGGTGGTTGATTTTTTGTTTTGTTTTAATTTTTTCTTATTTCTTCTTCTTCTTTACTTTACTTCTTGTTTCTGTTGCTGCTGTTACACACACATACATACAACATAACACATTCACTACTATTTTGTTTTGCTTGTTGTTGCTGCTTCGAAAAAACACAGAACTATAGAATTTATTTAGCTTTACTTTTGTTCTTGTTGTTGTGGCTTGGTTTTTTGTTGTTATTGTGTGAAAGAAATTAGTTTTGGATTTGCTTCAATTCTTCAATTGTATCCGCTAGTAACCTTCCGTTTCACTTCAAAGTACAATACGTACTGAAAATAATTCAAGTTGTTTCAATGCGAAAAAGAGAAAATTTTCTTTTACTCTGCCGACGACGATGACGACGACAGCAGCAGCAGCACAATGAGAACCATCAACATGAGCGTCGTCGTCGTCACCATTCGTGTTTATCCAATTTGAAAATCGTGCAAGCATTGATGTGTGTTTGGCTGAGTTGACGACGTTGACGTTGCTGTGGCTCAATGGGCAGAGCACAAACCACAACAACAATGTGTGTGAGTGTGTTTCAATTGCCACCAAGAGAAAAGAGGGAATGTAAAAGAGATCAGTGAATTGGAATGTAGATGGCGTTGCAAAATAACTACTTAAACACTTGTAAGTTAACAGTGGGTCTGAGAAGAGTTGGAGAAATGGATTTTTTATGATTTTTTCAGATTGGAAAGGAACAAAGTAAAAAAATTAAAAAGAGGGAGAACCGTTTTTGGTAATTCGCTTATAGAAATATTTTAGGCAAAGGTGAAAATAACAACATTTTTGAAAATAAATTGCCTTGTGTAAATTTAGAAGTATGGTCTAAATAGAACGATAACAAGTTAAAAAGTATCGGTCGGTATTGCCGCCAGATATATACCCTCAGCCTATGTTCGATTATCTAAATATATTTTGACTAGTGTTAAGATTACTCAAACGTTTGACCCTCTATGGAGCAGATCCCGAAGGAATGGGCCAATATTGCCCATCTCCTATCGGACCCAAAATATGATATAAATATTTCGACAGATGTGCCAAGTCTAAATGGAATCGGATGTTACTTTGGCGTTTTATGAGCTTCGTGGGTACTCAACATTTCAATATTTTATGGGGGAGGTACCAGAAGGAGTGGACCGATGTATTCCCCCTTCACACCAGACCATGGGTTAATACAAATATTAGGATGTGTGAAATTTGAATACAATCGGCCTTTTACATCACATTTAATGAGATTGTATTTATTCAAAATTTTGACCATTTGTGGGGGAGGTATTTGATGGAGTGGACCGATGTTGTCCATTTCCACACCTGATCTAGTACTGACGCAAATTTTAGGATATGCAAAGTTGGAGCAGAATCGGATTAGCCTTTCTCTTTCTGTGCAAAAAATATATTTTTTTAACATTTCGACCTTTTGTGGGGGAGGTACCAGAAGGAGTGGACCGATATTGTTCATCTTAACACCAGACCTTGGGTTAATATAAATATTGGGATGTGTGAAATTTGAAGACAATCGGACTCTTACATCACATTTTATGAGAGTTGTAATTTTTCAAAATTTTGACGATTTGTGGGGGAGGTACTTGATAGAGTGGACCGATATTGTCCATTTTCACAACCTGACCTAGCACTGACGCAAATATTAGGATTTGCAAAGTTGGAGCTAATTCGGATTATCCTTTCTCTTTCTGTGCAAAAAATATATTGTTTGAAAATTACGACCTTTTGTGGGGGAGGTACCAGAAGGAGTGGACCGATATTGCCCATCTCCGAACTCGATCTAAGTTTGACAAAAATATTACGATGGCCAATTTGGACCAAATCGGATACTCCCTTCGAGAGTTATCGTGCGCACCAGCCAGCCAGACAGACAGACAGACGGACGGACGGACGGACATCGCTAGATCGACTTCAAATGTTCTGAAACGGATTTGGTCCAAAGAGACCTAGGGTCTAAAACCGTTATTTCGACTAGGCACGTTTTGGCCGTATCAAATGATATATACCCTCTGTAGCCATATGGCTGAGGGTATAAAAATGGCCGAAAGTAAACTCGCCTACTCTAAATTTGGACTTAGCTTGGTGATTTTATTGTTGTATTATCTCCCTCTTACTCCTTCACTTTTAAAAATACTGTCCCATAAAATCAAGCCTGATAGCTCAGTATTGAATCACGACTTGTCAACACCGGTTGGTAAAGGGGAAAAGTAAAGCTGTGCATTGTAGAACTCGTAGTGTAAACGAACTTTCACCGGACTAAGATAAACCTGAATTAGGTAAAATATATTCAATTAAGGGTTGACATGCCAATTTTACTTCTGTAATAAGGGCCACTCAAGGCATTATATATCTTTCACATGGATATAAAAGCACCCTATCTCTGAAGCTCCTTTAAGACCAATATCTCTTGGAAAAGACGGCCAGTGGGGACCATTATATGTTATTTGCGGGCCTGACAAGGATATTATCTATTAGATAAGCTTTAAAATTTTAGTTTGGGATAAGATAAGTGCATATCAGGAAAGTTCTCTTTGAGAAAGAGAGAGATGAAAAATCAACGACTCTCTAATAAGAACAAATCAGGACAATTATCTTTAAGATAAGTGGCAGACAGCTCAATTATCATCCATAAAAAAATAAAATATAGATATAAAATTCAGGCCAAGCGCCAAACAGGTTCATTGCCTTCGAAATAAAGGTCAGTAAAATCTATAATCTCTAAACTAAGGAGCAGCTATATAACTATTCTCAGATATGACCATGTCTGAGATAAGGGCTAGTCTGGTACAATCAGGTACAGTTAGAACCTTATGTCTTAGAAAAGCGACAGACAGTTTTCTGAAATGAAGAGCAAAACAAATAAATAAGACTTAGCCCAAACCATTGCCTCCAAGATAATAAAAAGGTCAGCTAGAAGCACTATCTCTATGTTATTGGTTAGCTGACAATATAATCTCAGAGACCACCATCATTACTAATGATGTAAGGGTCAACCAAGAGAATGAGAGAAGAGGATTTGAAGAGACTTTTTTCTAAATCCTAAGGCTCATGAGAAGCATTTTAATTAGAAATCCTCAGACACCTGAGAAGAGTTTTGCTTTATAAAAAGAACCTCTAGGTTGCGGAAGAGCCGTTTTCTATAGAAAGAATTTAACCAGGCTCGGCGAAAGACTTTTTCTATTGAAAAATATTCTCGGGTTCCTTAGGAGAACTTTTTTCTATATTGAAAATTACACAGTCGCCGGATGAGCTTAACAATTTTTCAGTTCAAGTTTCTCAGTTCTTTGATAAGCCTTTTTCCTATAGAAAAATATTCTTCATGTCCCTGAGCAAGTCCTTTTTCTTCAAGATTGTATGCAGGCATGCTAATTACCTCAGTAATAAGACGTCTTCTAAAGGTTGGGGGGAGCTTTACAAATGAACGATTGTTTGAAGGTATTCAAAGATGAGAGACTTTCTAAAGATAGAAAACCTTTTGAGAAACTTTCAAAGATAACCTTCGGATAAACCTTCGGTTGCTTTATATAAATCTTTCTGCAGACCTTTGATGAATATCGAAAGGCATTTTTTGGATAGAAAAACTTGGAGGAACTTTTAAACAAAAGATATCTACTGCATGTTTCCAACAGATGGAAGAACTTCCGGAGGTCTTCGTAAGATGGAAGACTTTCGAGAAATCTTCTGCAGCTCGTTTTCTACCAGAAGTTTTCTGGACCTGTTTTATAAATAGAAGACCTTATGGAGACTCTTTTATAAAACCAAAACACATTGAAGATCTTCTGGAGCTAGAATATTGTAGGTCCTCTACGAATAAAAACCTTTAAAAGTCTTCAAGGATTTTTTAAAGCCTTCTATAGCTAAGAAACTACATGAGTTCCTGTATTTTAATTTGTCTTTCATAATTAAAATTACTACCCTATACTTTCTGCGGAAAAATTGGGTATTATGGTGGGCATTTTAAAAGCCTCTCTAGAGATTTTCAGGTTTGTATTGGTTTTATTAACTCTGGCGCTTTAGTAAGGCAAGAATCTCTGACATCTGGCAACTTTCTTATGAATACATAATGGTTTATCCCCATCCTTGGTCATTCGACGTAGCCGTAGCCTATATCTGGAAAATATTTAAATTTAAAATTCTAAGTTAAAATCTTTTTTTTTTTTCTATTTTCAAATTTTCCCTAATTATGGAAAATAATGTCATACTTATCACCCTTTGCTTCTTTAATGGGTTAATCATTAAATTTATTCCCTCATTTGGTCTACCCATAACCACTGTTCACTATCTGACGCGGCGCATTTAATATCTATCTCTGTTTATTTTTTTATTCCTTCTGCAATATTCAATTGCATTCAGACAGCTCGCATTACAGATCCAAAGATACACAAACTCACAGGCACACACACTCAGAAAGAGAGACACACAACAGCCCGCTATGTGCATTGCAAACAGAACACCAAACTCAAAAAAACCCTAATGGCCAACAACAACACACCAGAGAGGCCCGGACTCACTTCGTACGAAACAAACAACAACAAAAAAATCATATCACCATCAAATAAGCTCGCGTGCGCACTAACACCAATGCAAATGAAACGGTAAATTTACCAAACTCAATAACTGCTGACTGGCAACAAAAACAAAACGCGATGCGGCGACGACTGAAATGCGAATTCATTGTCATGCGTTGGCAGAGAGGGAGAGAAGAGAGATAAAGTGAAGAGCATAAGCTGGTGCATTGCACACATGAAAATGAGAACGGCACTGCCAAACAACATCTCAGTTGGCTTCGCTGAAAGTGTTTGTGGCGTTGTGTTGTGTGTGGGCAGAGTTTTCTTTACTTCGCTTGTTCGCGGCAGTGCTGTTTGTAATATGGTGAGACGTCGTCGTCGCTGTTGGCAGCACATTCAATGCGAGTGCATGCATTCTCTTTTTTTGGTTGGGGTATTGTGTGTGCTTGCGAATGAGCCAAAGGTATTGTTGCATAGGAAATGCAACCGTTATTGAAGGAGAGTTGTATTGAGAAGTGTTATCAGAGTTCACGAATTATTATTGAAAGTGTTTCACAAAAAATAACATACAAATTAAATATTAAATAAATATTAAAAATTATATATAAAATATGCGTATTAAAAATTAAATGCACAGTGGTCCAACATATATGGGAAGACGTGACAAAAATGTTTCTGTATCCAATCGATCTTATTTTTATTCTGAATAGCTTCATAATGAGTAAAAAATAATTTAATAAAAAATTGTAAAAATTTGTCAAATTTAAGGCATAGACCCATATAACGGTACCCCCCCATTTAAGGAAATTTCAAGATTTTAAGTACACTTTTTATTGAAATTGATTGAGATCTGGCACTTGGTGTTCCTAATGGAATGGATACAGCTCTCATAGATCCCTGCACCGGATTTTACTTCTTTGGAGGATTTTTACCATATGTTTTCAACTGATTTTCTCCAAATTTAGAAATTTCTGCTTCTGTTGAACATGTTTTTGATATAGCACCCATAAAACCCTGTCTCCAATTTGAAAGATTTTGAAACTTTTGACAAACACTTTCAACAAATGTTCATGTAATTTGAAATTTTAGATTCTGAATAAAATATATACCTTCTTTGCAAAAAAATTTTTCAATCTTTAGTATTTCTTTCATGTGAGGGTACCTCCACATTTACAGTATTTTAAAGGTTAATGTAACATTTTGAAACGCGAGTGCGATCCACAGATGCAAAAATATGCAGCTGAAATCAATTTTTTCGTAATCGCCACACTTTTTTTTAGTGTTTAGGACAAAAGTTTGAGAGTGCCATGGAATGCCAGAGTAGAACTTTACCTCTTTTAAGAGTATGTAAGTTAAGTATGAATATTGGCAGCTCTAAAGTTAACATTTGTTATATTCAGGTTTTTATACCCTCCTCCATAGAGGAGCAGAACTCACCTCCTTCGGTCCCCACCAGAGAGAAGCAAAAGGTATCTCCTCCGGTCTCCTCCTCCATAGAGGAGCAAAAGGTATCTCCTTCGGTCTCCTCCACCATAGAGGAGCAGAAGGCACCTCCTTGGTCCTCTCCTCCATAGAGGAGCAGAAGGTACCTCCTTCGGTCTCCTCCTCCATAGAGGAGCAGAAGGTACCTCCTTCGGCCTCCTTCACCATAGAGGAGCAGAAGGTACCTCCTTCGGTCTCCTCCACCATAAAGGAGCAGAAGGTACCACCTTCGGTCTCCTCCTCCATAGAGGAGCAGAAGGTACCACCTTCGGTCTCCTCCTCCATAGAGGAGCAGAAGGTACCACCTTCGGTCTCCTCCTCCATAGAGGAGCAGAAGGTACCACCTTCGGTCTCCTCCTCCATAGAGGAGCAGAAGGCATCTCCTCAGTCTCCTCCTCCATAGGGGAGCAGAAGACACCTCCTTCGGTCTCCTCCTCCCATAGAGGAGTAATAGGTACCACCTTCGGTCTCCTCCTCCATAGAGGAGCAGAAGGTACCACCTTCGGTCTCCTCCTCCATAGAGGAGCAGAAGGTACCACCTTCGGTCTCCTCCTCCATAGAGGAGCAGAAGGTATCTCCTTCGGTCTCCTCCTCCATAGAGGAGCAGAAGGTATCTCCTTCGGTCTCCTCCTCCATAGAGAAGCAGAAGGTATCTCCTTCGGTCTCCTCCTCCATAGAGGAGCAGAAGGTATCTCCTTCGGTCTCCTCCTCCATAAAGGAGCAGAAGGTATTTCCTTCGGTCTCCTTCTCCATAGAGAAGCAGAATGGACCTCTTTCGGTCTCCTCCTCCATAGAGGAGCAGAAGGTACCTCCTTCGGTCTCCCTTCTGTCTCCTCAACATAGAGGAACAAAAGGTCTATTCAAAGTTTGTTATGGGTATTACAGCCTTTGGCAAAAAAAATTCGTATGCAGGTTCCCCTTATAACGGTTACCTTCCGATATTCGATATTTTCATGATTTTAGCGAAATTATTCGCCGAAATGGTGTCACATTTCATATGCATAGTTTGTAATGGGTACTACAGCCTTTGACAAAAAATTTTCGTATGCAGGTTCACATTTTTATATAGCACCCTTGCAACGGTACCTCCCGATATTCGGTATTTTCATGATTTTAGCTTCATTATTCATCGGATTGTTTAAAACTTCGTATTCATTGTTATGGGTACTACAGCCTTTGGCAAAAAATCCACCGGAATGTTTCAGATTTTGTATTCAAAGTTTGTAATGGGTGCTACAGCCTTTGACAAAACATTTTCGTATGCAGGTCCATATCTTCGTATAGCCCCCATTTAACGGTATCTCCCAATATTCGATATTTTCATGATTTTAGCGAAATTATTCACCGGAATTGTTTCAAATTTCGTATTCAAAGTTCGCTACAGCCTATGACAAAAAATTCCGTATGCTGCTCCACGTCTTTCTATTGTCCCTCATATAACGGTATCTCCCGATATTCGGTATTTTCATGAATTTAGAGACGTTATTGACCGAAATTGTTACAAATTTCGTATTCAAAGTTCGAAATAGACACTACAGCCTTTCCCAAAAAAATTTAGTATGCTGTGCCACTTCTTCGTATAGCCCCCATATAATGGTATCTCCCTTTATTCTGTGTTCTGATGATTTTAGAGACATTATTCACCGGATTGTTTCAAATTTCGTATTCAAAATTCGTAATGGGTACTACAGCCTATCACAAAAAATTCAGCACGATGTGCCACCTCTTCGTATATAATGGCACCTTACTTTATTCAGTGTCTAACGGTTTTTTATACAACGATTTTCATTTAAGCGATATTTTTCGGAATTTATTTTAAAATTTTCAAGTTCCTTGCAAAATTAGAGTTTTGTCATGGCTTGGGACCACTGTGCAATGGTTGGACAAATAGTTTGCAGAATTGGTTGGCTAACATTTTTTCAAAATTTTGTTTATTTGCAGGATCAATTCATTTTTATTATATAAACAGATTACCACCCTACCAAGGTTCAGATATTTTTTCCGATGAATTGACAATCAAGTTCTCTTAAGGCATGTTTTTTTACAAAATTTTTACTTGCTTTTCAATATTCAGATGCGTTTCTGAAAATTGTATGCCTAGTATACTGTTAAAAAATAAATTAATTAATTAATTTATATACATTATTTGTTTATTATTATTATTATTATTATTATTATTATTATTATTATTATTATTATTATTATTATTATTATTATTATTATTATTATTATTATTATTATTATTATTATTATTATTATTATTATTATTATTATTATTATTATTATTATTATTATTATTATTATTATTATTATTATTATTATTATTATTATTATTATTATTATTATTATTATTATTATTATTATTATTATTATTATTATTATTATTATTATTATTATATTATTATTATTATTATTATTATTATTATTATTATTATTATTATTATTATTATTATTATTATTATTATTATTATTATATTATTATTATTATTATTATTATTATTATTATTATTATTATTATTATTATTATTATTATTATTATATTATTATTATTATTATTATTATTATTATTATTATTATTATTATTATTATTATATTATTATATTATTATTATATTATTATATTATTATTATTATTATTATTATTATTATTATTATTATTATTATTATTATATTATTATTATTATATTATTATTATTATTATTATTATTATTATATTATTATTATTATTATTATTATTATTATTATTATTATTATTATTATATTATTATTATATTATTATATTATTATTATTATTATTATTATTATTATTATTATTATTATTATTATTATTATTATTATTATTATTATTATTATTATTATTATTATTATTATTATTATTATTATTATTATTATTATTATTATTATTATTATTATTATTATTATTATTATTATTATTATTATTATTATTATTATTATTATTATTATTATTATTATTATTATTATTATTATTATTATTATTATTATTATTATTATTATTTATTTATTTCTTTCTTTTTTGAAGTCAGGAAACGTCAATTTTTCTAATTTAACAATTGACGTTAACCTAGTGTTTGTGAGAAGTTTCACAACTGAACATTTTTTTAAATTATTATTGCTAATTAATATAAATTTTTATGTTCGCTTTTATAAATGCACTCCGAACTCCCTTTCATTGCAAGTCTCCTTTGGATATCAACGAACCAACACAAATAACCATTTGGAAGTTACAACTGAGCAGCCAAACATTACCAACAAGAGAACAATCATGCCATGCGTACTCACTTGCTCTCCAACGACGAAGAGAAGAGCATTGCGTTTGTAACTATCAAAGAGAAAACCCCCCCAACTACTGGGAAACCATTCAAAGAGAACCAATCAATGTGTATTTTATGGCGATGTAACTGACTCCGCTGCTGCGGTGGCAGTGAGCGTTGGTGCTTGGCATTGTTAATGAAATTTTCAAATTTGAAATTTTGCTCACGCCAAAACGCCGAGCAACAGCAACAACAATTAAAACACGTAACAAACGACGGGATGGAAAATTAAAACAAATGTTTGGTTGGCTTGGTTTGATGAGGTGACAGGAGGGGAGTTGGAGAACCTAGCCACACACAACGTGGCTAAGGTGGATAGGCGGTTAGGTAGCTAGACGATTTTATGCTTCCAACCAACCAACAATTATGAATTAATTCGACACAAAACTAACAACAACACAATGGCAATTGTTTTGGATACGTCGTCATGTGGAAATTCATTGAGCTTTGAAAGCTTAATTCACAACCTCCTCGGCCCCTCCACCCCTTCACCCAATCATTTAGTTACTCAGGTAAGCGCATCGTTACTGGCATTTCTTCTGTTGGCTTTTGGCTGCAATTTAACGCCATGTTGTCAACTACATTTCAAAGTCAGCCAAAGAAAATAGCTGGCAAACGAATGCCCGAACAAAGGCAGGCAGCGCAAAACTAATGTCGAAAAAGAAAATGCCGCCGAAATGAATGCAAGAAAATGCTGTTGTCTGTCTATTTGTCTGTCAGTCAGCCATTCAAATGTGGGGTTCAATTTCAACTCAGCTACCAAACTATTTTCGGTTTTCCGTTGTTAACCCATTTCTATTCGCCGATTTGGAATGACGCCTCTAACATGTCCATCAAAAGGGCAACAGCAACAACAACACGCCTTGCCATCTTGTCACTCCATATGTTGTAAGGCAACAGCAGCAACAACAACAAAGCGTGAAATTTACTTCATTTTTTTCTAAATCCAAACGAATGTCATGAAGGTCGGTAGGCTTTTGGTTCTTCCCTCGCCCCCACTGTGCATTGAGGCATTTCTTCTCCCACCAATTTCCACAGCTCCACGGGTATTTTCCTGTTGTGCGGTGGCACATTTTGCCGGTAGCATTTTGGAGTTGCTGATAGCTGTGTTGCTGTTGTTGTTGTTGCTGCTGGTATAGCGACGCACGCCTCCAGCTGAATATGTGTGAAACCACTGTAGCATGAAATACAGAAATGCAGTTTTGTGTTTCAATTCTCGAATTCGAAATGTCGTTGTTGTTGTTGGTGGAAAAGCCCACAGTGTTTCAAGGGATGTAATGCGATCGAAAACGGGAGAATTTTAAAAGAGGAGCAGAAGCTCTGCCTTCTGTCTTCTCCTCCATAGAGGAGCAGCAGAAGGTCTCCCTTCTGTCTCCTCCTCCTCCATAGAGGAGCAGCAGAAGGTCTCCCTTCTGTCTCCTTCTCCTCCATAGAGGAGCAGCAGAAGGTCTCCCTTCTGTCTCCTCCTCCTCCATAGAGGAGCAGCAGAAGGTCTCCCTTCTGTCTCCTCCTCCTCCACAGAGGAGCAGCAGAAGGTCTCCCTTCTGTCTCCTCCTCCTCCATAGAGGAGCAGCAGAAGGTCTCCCTTCTGTCTCCTCCTCCTCCACAGAGGAGCAGCAGAAGGTCTCCCTTCTGTCTCCTCCTCCTCCAAAGAGGAGCAGCAGAAGGTCTCCCTTTTGTTTTCTCCTCCATAGAGAAGCAACAGAAGGTCCCTCCTTCTGTCTCCTGCTCCATAGAGGAGCAACAGAAGGTGTCCCTTCTGTCTTCTCCTCCCCCATTGAGGAGCAGCAGAAGGTCTCCCTTCTGTCTTCTCCTCCCCCATTGAGGAGCAGCAGAAGGTCTCCCTTCTGTCTTCTCCTCCCCCATTGAGGAGCAGCAGAAGGTGCATCCCTTCTGTCTTCTCCTCCCCCATAGAGGAGCAGCAGAAGGTCCTTCCCTTCTGTCTTCTCCTCCCCCATAGAGGAGCAGCAGAAGGTCCTTCCCTTCTGTCTACTCCTCCATAGAGGAGCAGCAGAAGGTCCTTCCCTTCTGTCTACTCCTCCATAGAGGAGCAGCAGAAGGTCTCCCTTCTGTCTACTCCTCCATAGAGGAGCAGCAGAAGGTCTCCCTTCTGTCTACTCCTCCATAGAGGAGCAGCAGAAGGTCTCCCTTCTGTCTACTCCTCCATAGAGGAGCAGCAGAAGGTCTCCCTTCTGTCTACTCCTCCATAGAGGAGCAGCAGAAGGTCTCCCTTCTGTCTACTCCTCCATAGAGGAGCAGCAGAAGGTCTCCCTTCTGTCTACTCCTCCATAGAGGAGCAGCAGAAGGTCTCCCTTCTGTCTTCTCCTCCCCCATAGAGGAGCAGTAGAAGATCTCCCTTCTGTCTTCTCCTCCCCCATAGAGGAGCAGTAGAAGATCTCCCTTCTGTCTTCTCCTCCCCCATAGAGGAGCAGTAGAAGGTCTCCCTTCTGTCTCCTCCTCCATAGAGGAGCAGTAGACGGTCTCCCTTCTGTCTCCTCCTCCTCCATAGAGGAGCAGTAGAAGGTCTCCGTTCTGTCTCCTCCTCCATAGAGGAGCAGCAGAAGCTCTGCCTTCTGTCTCCTCCTCCATAGAGGAGCAGCAGAAGCTCTGCCTTCTGTCTCCTCCTCCATAGAGGAGCAGCAGAAGCTCTGCCTTCTGTCTCCTCCTCCATAGAGGAGCAGCAGAAGCTCTGCCTTCTGTCTCCTCCTCCATAGAGGAGCAGCAGAAGCTCTGCCTTCTGTCTCCTCCTCCATAGAGGAGCAGCAGAAGCTCTGCCTTCTGTCTCCTCCTCCATAGAGGAGCAGCAGAAGCTCTGCCTTCTGTCTCCTCCTCCGTAGAGGAGCAGCAGAAGGTCTCCCTTCGGTCTCCAACTCCATAGAGGAGTTGGAGACCGAAGGGAGAGGAGCAGAAGCTCTGCTTCCACCTCCTTTGTTGTAGACCTGTTTTTCTTTCTCTTCGAAACACTGTGCTGTGTGTTTCCCTAACGGAAGACCTGTTTACCGTTGGTGTTTTGTGTTACGGTTAACGCCTAAAAACCAAACGACGACATTTCAATATGGAGTTGATTCCGGCACATCCGTGCGATAAACGTAATGCCACTGTTAGCTGGATTCCATGTAAACCGAAGTGAACCTATGTACCATGTATTACAACCCTCCTATCCCTAAATAGGGCGTTTAAAACGAATTTCATAAACATTTATTAGCCATGTTTGAAGTTGCATCCTTTATCCTGCTAAAGGTGTTGTTGTTTTTGTTTCTCCACCACGCTTGTTAGTGGATATGAATTGCAAATGGAATCCATGCTGTTGACGACCTCTATTTTGTCGATTCTGGAAAAAAAATTTGTCAAACTGTCTAAACATATATCAAAGAGTCTATCTCTAGGATGGGATAGGAAGCCCGGCGAACATTTGTCAATCCTTGGACAAACATTTATATTTACGGCCATTCATCGCTCGCTTGGCAGTGGATGAAAATGGCAAGAAAAACGGTCAAGCGATTTAATGAAAAACCAACAAGGATGTGAAAAAAAACTGGACGATGCCCCCCCTCCTCTACGCTGGAGAAAAGGTTATAAATTGGAAAACAAATGAATTCATCAGCCAAAAATTGGAGCGAGAAGGACATGATATCCTTTCCATTTTTTTTTTGGGGGGGGGGGGGGGAATGAGAAGTTCGCCAAAAGCTTGATTGATTTATCATAATCACCCACTCATAGGCTCTTTCATCATTCATTCATCTCCATTATCCTCATTATCCACTCCTTGTCATTAACAATTTAAAGACTTCCATTTGACATCTTTGAGGTCTCATAAATGGGGATTTTACTTTTTTCGGTTGATATCCTTGTTAGGATGTTTGTTAAACCAAAAATGCCTACAGGATTTGAGGCATTAAATGCCTCTTTGATAATGCTGTTAAAATATTCTCATCATCCATGTCATTATGCCACCGCACACAACAACATCGCAAACCCCTCTCTCTCTACTCCTACCCCTCTCCCTCACCCACAACACAAATAAAACCTGAGCTAATTCGTTTTAATGAATATCCTTGGCAAAATATTGAGTTCCCGGAATAACCTTAATTTCCATAGCCAGGTTTGTTTGTAAATAGCTAAGCACATATGTTCAAATACACATACATACATGCTTACCTACATATCAGCAGAGACATCTACATGTGTATGGGTGGCAGAGACACACACACACACTTACACACTCGTTTACATTTATAAATTTGCATTAAAATCAAATAACACTTGTAATTGTATTTATGTTTTGGTGGAGAATATTAGGGTCCTTGGAGGATAAATAGAGATTTTTGGTGAGAGAGAGGGACATTTTCTTCTCCAAAGAAAAAAGGAAAAATTCTCTTTTTCTATAAAAATTCTCTAATTCAATGGTCATTATTTTGTTATTTTAACAAGTCCAGAGGTTCTCCTCTTCCATAGAGGAGCAAAAGGTTGTTCTCTTTTACTTAAGAGGAGCAGGAGGTCCTCCTTCAATATACAGAGGAGTTCCTCATTCATCACAGAGGACCAGAAGAGCTCCTATATCCACCCTAGAAGAATAGAAGGCTCTCCTCTTTCACCACAAAGTAACAGAAGTTCATTCTTGCCAACATAGAAGAAGCAAAGGTCCTCCCTCCCACCAAAGATGAACAGAAGGTCCTCTTTTTCCAGCCTAAAGGAGCAGAAGATACTCCTCACCCTCTTTCACTGAGAAAAATTAGGACCTCCTCCTCCTCCATAGGGGAACATTATCCATTCCTTATCATCCCCTAACGAGATGCAAAAGGTCCTCATTTTCCTCAGGTCCCTCCCATAGAGGAGCAGAGGGCTCTTCTCTTTTACGTAGGAGGAGTAAAAGGTCCTTTTCCATTATGGGGAGTTGTAGGAGTTCCTCATTCATCATAGAGGAACAGAAAGCCCTCCTACATCCGCCATAGAGGAATATAAAGTCCTCCTCCTCCAATACAAAAGAATAGAAGTTCATCCTTGCCACCAAACATTAACGAAAGGGCATCCATCCCACCATAGATGAACAGAAGAAGGTCCTCTTTTTCCAGCCTAAAGGAGCACATGATCCTCCTCACCCTCTTCCACTGAGTAAAATAAGTTCCTCCTCCTCCATAGAGGAACAGCATACTCTCTTCCTTCTCATCCCCTAACGACATGGAAAGGTCCTCAGTTTCCTCAGGTTCTCCTTTTTCATAGAAGAGCAGAAAGTTCTTCTCCTTTATGTAAGAGCTCCTGCTCCTCCATTATAGAGAGGAGTAGAAGTTCCTCATCCATCATAGAGGATCAAAAGGCCCTCCTATATCCACCATAGAAGAATAGAAGGTCCTTCTCCTTCACCACCAAGGAACATCTTTTCCACCATTGATGAACCAAAGGTCCTCCTGCCAACCATAGATGAAAAGAAGGACCTCTTTTTCCGCCATAGAGGAGCAGAAGATCCTCCTCACCCTCTTCCACTGCGAAAAAATAAGGAACTTCTCCTCCACGGAGGAACAGAATATCATCTTCCTTTTCATATCCTAACGTGATGCAAAATATTCTCAATAGAGGACCGGAAGGTTATCTTCTCTATCTCCAAAGGTCTTCTCTACAAATGTCGAGCTGAAGGACCTCTTCCTCCTCCTAGAGGTGCCAACGGTGGTCCTCCTCTCCCAAGCTGAAGGTCCTCCTTATAGTAAAGGACGATTCTCCATTTCTTCTCGCTTCAGTATCAGAGATTCTCTTCCTTCATAGATGACTAGAAAGTCTCTCCCCCACACAGGAGCAAGAGGTTCCTCCTGTGCCAACAGAGGAAAAGAGGAGAAGGTCGTCCTTTCTGTCTCCACAAGGGAGCAGAGGGTCGTCCCTTCTGACTTCACAGTGGACGAATTGAAGGTCCCTTCTGTCTTCACAGTGGGCGTTATTGCAGGACCTATTCCTCCTTCTAGAGGTACAAACGGTGCTCCTCCTCACCCAAGCAAAAGTTCCTCCTTTAGCAGCAGTAGATCGTCCTTTTAATTGCAGAAGGTCCTCCTTTTAGTAGCAGAAGGTCCTCTTTTTAGTAGCAGTAGATCCTTCTTTTAGTATCAGAAGGTCCTCCTTTCCTCCCCGCTTGAGTATCACAAGATCCTCTTTATCCATAGATGGGCAGAAAGTCCCTTTTCCACAGAGGATCAAAAGGCCCCTTCGGTATCCATAAAGGAAAATAGGATCTCCTTATTCCGCAGAAGATCAGAAGGTCCTTTTCAGTGGAAGATTGTTCCTTCAGAGAAGTCCCGAGGTTCTTCCTAAGAATACTTGGTATTTTTTAACAAGATATAGGAACGTCATCTTCTTTTTCTTCTAACAAATATCATAAGTGTTCCTTCTTCAAAAGAAGGGGCTCTGAGATGGTACTTCTAGAAGGGACTTGAGGTTTTTCTCCCCGAGGCGATTTGGCAGTCATCTGCTATAGAATACCAGAATTGATATTTTAAATAAGTCTGTGAGCTCTACTTCAGAAGTTGTCTTTCTTCATCCAAAAATATTTTCAAAAGAGATTTTGGCGAACTCCTTTAATCGTAGATTTAAGAATTCTCTTCCAGAGAAGATCTTTTCTACTTCTGTTAAAGAACAGAACCTTAACTTTATAAAAATGATTTTTCATAAAGAACCAAAACCTCATTTTTTATACTAGACCAGAAAAAACGTCATCTCCAGCTACTCTCCTTCCCTTAGAGAGCTTCCATGGTTGTTCTGCCAGGGGAAACCTGCGAATTTCCTCCAAAAAAAGAAAAACGTTGATCTTCTTTTCCAAAAGACAAAAACATCATCTTTGAAAGAAGTCTAAATGGCTTTCTTCAGGAAATAACCTCTTTTTAAAGAAGATGTTCTGAGGTTGGTCTTTCAGAGGCTTTTGCTCGTTCTCTATAAAAATTGGAAGGCCGACTTCAAGAAAATTCAAAATACCTTCACATCCATTATCTCTTGTTTTTCCATCGGTTGTTTGTTGAGGTTGTTCTTCTCCCCCACAAAAGAATATCTTTTGCTTCTTTTCTGGAAGACTAGGAGCGAAGTCTTCCTGCACACTCCAATACACACACACGCAATCCCACTTCATTCCGTCTGACATTTGTATGGGTGATATTAAAATTGTAATCAGTGACAACATATGTCTATATTTTCTCAAACTCCCAGCAAAAGTGGAGGAGATTCATTGCTACGATAGAGATACAGAGAGAAGAGAACAAACGGAAGAGAGTTCATCTCCGGCAGATATGCAACATTACAAAGGAGCAACATGCCATAAGTATCCTATGGTTAGCTTGTTATTTTGTCATGGATTTTTCAGAAATACATGTGTGTATGTATGGATGCATGTATGTATGTGTGTGTACGTAATCGTAATGTGAGTGTGTGTGCAAAGAAACTCCATGCCATTTTATTTTATACTCTGCGCTTCTCTTCTTTATTTTTATGCAAAGCAATGGTAATTTTTACATTTTCTACAGATACACACATACATACATATATACAATCTTACTTACATACATGTACACACAAACATTGATACACATGTATGTGATATTCCATTAATACCTTTGCTACTTATCTGTTACCTTTTATTTGCATGCAAGTGTTAGTCGATCAATATGTGTATGGGTGTGTGTGTGCCTTTGTAGATGATACCCAACCGGAAACGGAAATTCTGATAGAAAAAATAAGTATAACTGATATAAAGTATACATCGGCGATGTGTTACGAGGAGTTATTTTCCCTATTTTAATGCGTAGCTTCTTTTTTGTACATTGATGCGTTTTTCCTTCCTTGCTCCATCACTCCCCTATTCCTTCTTCCCATTCGAAGAGTGTCTAAAGGATATAAGGGTAGGTGGAAACCCCTATCGGAATGTGAAAATGTGGCTGCATTAAACATGATTTTTTATGCCCTTTGGCAAAACAAAGTTGTAGCTGTGAAAAGACCCGGGAAATTCTCTGGCTGCTGCTTCGGCGGAAGCTAACGATACTTCTGCTTTTATAAATGTGCATAATATTCGTATGAGTGTGCCCTGGGTTGGGTTTGGTTATGTTAATGTCTGTGATATTGGTAGGAAATATTTTTCTTTATCGATATATACACAACGGTTAAACGGGCTTGGGAGAATAGGGGATTGAGTTGGCCTTCTCGTAGGAGTAGGAGGTCTCCTCATAGAAGAGCAGGAGGTCTCCCCTTCCTTTCATAGAAAAAAGGTGGTGCTCTTCTTATAGATGGCCATTTGGCCTTCTCGTGGATGACCAGGTGGTTTCTCAGAGAAGAGCAGATAGTCTTCTCAGAGGAGAGTAGATGGTCTTCTCAGAGGAGAGTAGATGGTCTTCTCCGAGAAGAGCTGGTGGTCTTCTCAGAGAAGATTAGGTGGTCCTTTTAGAGAAGAGTAGGAGGTCTTCTCAGAGAAGAGTAGGTGGTCTTCTCAGATAAGAGCTGGTGGTCTTCTCAGAGAAGAGTAGTTGCTCTTCTCAGAGAAGAGCTGGTGGTCTTCTCAAAGAAGAGCTGGTGGTCTTCTCAGAGAAGAGCTGGTGGTCTTCTCAGAGAAGAGCTATTGGTCTTCTCAGAGAAGAGCTGGTGGTCTTCTCAGAGAAGAGCTGGTGGTCTTCTCAGAGAAGAGCTGGTGGTCTTCTCAGAGAAGAGCTGGTGGCCTTCTCAGAGAAGAGCTGGTGGCCTTCTCAGAGAAGAGCTGGTGGTCTTCTCGGAGAAGAGCTGGTGGTCTTCTCGGAGAAGAGCTGGTGGTCTTCTCGGAGAAGAGCTGGTGGTCTTCTTGGAGAAGAGCTGGTGGTTCTCGGAGAAGAGCTGGTGGTCTTCTCAGAGAAGAGCTGGTGGTCTTCTCAGAGAAGAGCTGGTGGCCTTCTCAGAGAGGAGCTGGTGGCCTTCTCAGAGAAGAGCTGGTGGCCTTCTCAGAGAAGAGCTGGTGGTGTTCTCAGAGAAGAGCTGGCACGTGGCACATAGGTCTCCTTTTCGTAGAAGATCAGTTAGATTTCTAAGAAAAGATCATTTGGTCTTCTCATAGAAGAACTATTAGGATACAGGTCCGTAGGGCTATCATTATTTCTAGGTCAGTTGGCCTTCTCATAGTAATCTCATATGTCTCCTCTTAGAATATCCGTAGAGCTACTCATAGAGGGCCACCCTACAAAAATTGTCAGTTTTGACCACGTTTTAGCATTAACCCCGTTTAGAAGTTATTTTTCTACCAATTTTTAAGGTCCTGTTCATATTTTGTTACATAGTATTGCTTAATTCTATAACTAAATTCGAATTTATTTCCTCAGTTTCCATTCGCCTCGTCTTCTCTCTCATACATATTTTCCATTAACCCACCTCCTACCATTTTCCGTAATTTTCCATTCTCTTCACTTCTGTGTAGTTTAAAAAGAAGTTATCTTTTCTTTCTACTCAAAGGCTAAAGAGGATCAAAGCAATTTTTATTTTGCCCAGCATTTATGTGATGCCTTTTGCTCCATGTAATGCTCCAGCTTTTCCACCACCTCCTCCATTTTCAGGATACTTCGTTTCCATTTTAAAAACAGAATCACCTTGAACGGAAAGGAATGGTCGGTTGGAATGGTTCTGTTTTTGTATTTTCCTCTTTCAAAAACGATAGATGCGAGTAATGCTACAAATTCCTAGGATTCTAAGAAATGGTCAAAGGTCAGTAGCTATGCAAGGAAACCAAATGTCTGGGAGAGAGAGACAGAGAGCGAGAGAAATAGAAGTAAAATTGCAATGGCACGTTAGGAAATTGTTCACATAAACATAAATTTTGATAAAAATTATTATTTGAACGTTAATGCAGGTACTTACTTATGGTTGGATATTTATGGCTGGAAGAAGGTGCTGGCATAGAGAGGAAGGGTGGGGAAGGGAGGGGAGAAGGAGTTGTTAGACTGGCTGACCATTGGCCATATAAAAACTCCCACAGAGAGAAGGTTGGCTTTTTTTCTTGCAATGATGTTGCAAATGAGTAGTCATCTCAAAATAGTGGTATTCGTATGGCAGGAACAATAAACAGAAACTAAAATTTAAAACAAGTAAAAAAGCTGTAAGTTCGGCCGGTCCGAACTTTGAATATCCTCCACCATTTGGAATGAATTTGGTATTTATCAGAAACAATAAAATCCGTTAAAAATTCTGTTAAAATCTTAAAAATACCGAATGTAGCTGTAGGGTCCATACGACGACATGGACCTGCATAGGTAACTTTTGTCAATCGGTGAATAATCTCGCAAAAATCATCAAAATACCGAATATCAGGAGGTACCGGGGGCTATAAGAAGACGTGAACCTGCACAGACAATTTTCTGTCATAGGCTGTAGTATCCATTACGAACTTCAAATACCAAATTTGAAACAATTCCGGTGAAAAATGTCGCTAAAATCATCAAAATACCGAATATCGGGAGGTACGGTTATATGGGGGCTATACGAAGACCTGGACCTGCACAGACAATTTTCTGTTATAGGCTGTAGTATTCATCACGAACTTCAAATACCAAATTTGAATAATGTCGCTAAAATCATCAAAATACCGAATATCGGGAGGTACCGTTATATGGGGGCTGTACAAAGACGTGGATCTGCACAGACAATTTTCTGTCATAGGCTGTTGTATTCATTTCAAACATCAAATACCAAATTTGAAACAATTCCGATAAATAATGTGGCTAAAATCATCAAAATACCGAATATCGGGAGGTACCGTTATATGAGGGCTACACGAAGACGTGGACCTACATGGCCCATTTTCAATACCAAAAGTCCTGCAGATATAATATACATTTGAGTAAAATTTTATTAATCTACTTCAATTCGTTTGGAAGCTAGAGTGATTTCCACGGACGGACAGGCGGACGGACATCGATAATCGACATAGAATTTTATGCTGATCAAGAATATATACACTTTGTGGGGTCTAAAATGTTTGTATTTCGAGGTGTTACAAACCGAATGACAAACTTGTTGTTGCTATAACGCTCTTCAACAAAAATCGAATACCGCAATTTGCCTCTAACCTAATGCCACTGTAGATGGTATATCCAATTATATCTATATATGTACTTATATATGTGAACGTATTTGTTGTCCATTGTTGTTGTTATTATTGCATAAAATATGCATTTAATTAAAACGAGATATGAGTGGACACACGTGTGTGTGTGTGTGTGTGCGATTGTTTGTATCCGGCAGTGGTATGAGAAATGCATTGTGGTTGAATGCAAAGTATCTGTGGGGGAGAGAAGTGGTAAGGTATGGAATGGGGGGAGGGGAATGGCTGAGCTTAATGTACCACTGAGACAGTGGTTGATTTTTCCTATAGAAACTGTTTACTTGCAGTTGTTTGAGAGCATCGGTGTGTTTTGAGGGGTTTGGGAAGGGGGCTGGTTTGGGTTTTCAACATTTGAACAACTGCTACAATCTCTCCCCCCATTGCGCCCACTCTACCTCTCTCTCTTCCACTACGCCATCTGGCCAGACAGTCAGGTAAAGTTTCTCATCATATCTCTACCCTCCCCCCAGACCGTTGTGGTCAAAAGAAACCCTCCGTCTCTATATTACTCCTACCACCGCCACCCTCCCTCCAATCGTTCGTTATGCAAATTTATCTCTAATTCAATTCCATGACAATTTGAACTTTGAACTTTTGTATGAGTCTCTAAGTGACGACAGCTGTATTTACGCTACGCTTAAAGTTGTCGCAGCCAAAGACACACACACACACAGGCACACAGACGGATAGACACTGCATGAGAACGCCATCGAGATAAGTGTGTTCTTTGGAGAGATTTTATTGATGAAAAAACATTGACAATTATTGAAATTAAATTGGATTTAGAAACTGAAATAAAATATGGATAAAGGGTCAGAGATCAGAGAGGTTTGGACCTTGACTTTAATATGGGTTAGTTGTTTGGAATTCTGTACATGAAGTCTTCGGGTATTTTAGGAGAAGACATGATGGTCTTCTTTGGGAGGAAATGGCCAAATGGCTTTTGTATGATCTGCAAATAGACCAACCTTGAAATAGGCCCAGAAGGATATCTGTTAGAAAACCAAGGTCTTCTAAAAGGAAGGACAACTGGGTTTCGGTGAAACTATGGCCAACTATAACAAGCTATTCTAGGAGAATATAACATACTCTTTTAGGAGAAGATCAATTTCTTTTATACGAAAAGCTCACATGATCTTCAACGCGAATAGACCAAGCTCTTCTTAGAGAAGATGGTATTCTGCTCTGGGAGAAGATCAATCAGGAGATCCATGAGAAGACCACCTTATCATCATCACCGCGTATAATTTGTCGACTACGGCAAGACTCACATTTCTTCTACGACAAGATTAAGAGGTCGTCCACGAGAAAATCACCTCGGCTCTTATACGAGAAAGTCAGATGCTCTCTTCTATGGGAGCAGAAACAGCTTTTCTACGAGAAGATAATCTCTATGAAAAGATCATCTGCTCTCGTCTATGAAAAGACCACCTGCTCTCCTCTATGAGAAGATCACCTGCTCTCCCCTATGAGAAGATCACCTGCTCTCCCCTATGAGAAGATCACCTGCTCTCCCCTGTGAGAAGATCACCTGCTATCCCCTGTGAGAAGATCACCTGCTCTCCCTTATGAGAAGATCACTTGCTCTCCTCTATGAGAAGATCACCTGCTCTTCTATGAGAAGACCATCTGCTCTTCTATGTGAGAAGACCACCTGCTCTTCTATGAGAAGTTCACCTGATCTTCTATGAGAAGATCACCTGATCTTCTATGAGAAGTTCACCTGATCTTCTATGAGAAGATCACCTGGTCTTCCGTGAGAAGACCACCTGCTCCTCTATGAGAAGTACATCAACTTTATTACGAAAATATCTCCTACTTATATATTAGAAGATCTCTTCTTTGAGAGTACCACCTTCTCTCTAGTATGAGAAAACCGAAGGCTCTTTTATAATGAGACCATCCACTCTACTGTGGAAAGACCATCTGCTCTCTTCTCTGGATAGACCTCCTGCTTTCATGTGGGTGAGAATCTTGTATAAGAAGATCAAAGGCTATTTTATGAGAAGACCGCCAACAAGGTTTCTCTTCTATGAGAAGAGCATCTGCTCTCTTCTATGAAAATACCGTATGAACACTTCTATAAAAATCAACAGGCTATTTTATATGAAGACCACCATTTCTTCTTTTGCGAAGACAACCGGATCTTCTAAGGGAGAATCTTTTCACACTTCTATTAGAAGATTAGCTACTCTTGCCCGCTTCCTTCCATGATCACCTGGCCTCTTCTATTGGAGCACCAACTCTTCTATAAGAGAGATCTTCTATAAGAAGGTCTAGCGTTCTCTTCTATGAGTGGACCAGGACCTCTTTGTTAAGTCAACTAGGTCTTCTATGTGAATACATCTTCGCTCTTGTATGAAACGACCTCCTGCTCTCTTCTTTGAATAGATATTGTGCTGTCTTTTGTGAAAAGATTAATTGATCTTCCAAGAAAGGACCAAGTAGATTACTGGTCTTCTTCGAGAAATCCAACTGCTCTTGTGAGTAAAAACTTATCTAAGTCTCCTGGGAAAGGATTCTTGTTTTTTTTTCTGAATCCATGTGGGAGGGGACCAAAAGGGTAAACATTGTCTAATAAATTGCAGTTTTGGTTTCGTCGGCGATGGAGATTTTCCGATTTTTCCACTTTGTCTTTTCAAAAAGACCTGTTGGCCCTCATTCAATCATAGTTCACTTAGTAAAGTTATTGAGGCGTCTTAAAGACCAACGGGTTTTCTCTTTCTTCTTCTCCTCTACCTCTTGCTTTTCCCCTCCAATTTCGTAAAAATGACATTTCCGTTCCATATTTTTACAAATCTAAATATTCCGACTTTTTTAAAAAACACATGTGCCTGAGTTTCAAAATCTCATGTCAGGTTAGATTTCTTCTTCTTCTACTTCAAGATTTCCTTTTGCCATTCCCAAAAATTTGCAAATTTGCCCATTCGCCCGACTAAAATGTCATTTGTTGCTGTGAATTTGCAAATTTGTTGTTGTCACCATCAGCCACCAATTGGGCGGTGCCTAATGTAATATTTTTATTTGAATTCGGTTGTTGTTGCTATTTGTTGTTTTTCGGTGATTTCTTTCGAAAGTGTAAAAGATCTATTAAAAACATATATTTTTCGTTGCGTCTTAACGTTTGACAACCAGTGCAGGCCATTGCAAGAGAAATGGCTGGCTAGGTGGCTGACTGGCTGAGTGGCCATGTCTATGAAGGCGTAAAATTATGGGATTTGTTGCAATAATTTTTTTTTTTGTTTAAATTGTCTATTGCAAACGAACCACCCATGTTCGGCTTGAATGCAAAAAATTTAAATATTTTTTGTCACTTGTGTTTTTTTTTTTTGGTTTCGGTGAAAACAACAAATCACAGCTAACGAATGTGTGGGAAAATGCCAAGTGATTAATGCCTCCCTCAGTGAGAGAAAGAGAAAAAGAGGACGACGCCTCTTTGCGGCAAAAAAAAAATGAAAGAAAAATGTCTACCACGGGAAAATTGAAAAATGGATTTGATTTGTTTACAATATTTGCAAAATGTATTTTAGTAGGCCTACATTTTTTGAAAATTTAATTGGGAAAAATTATCAAGTGTTTGAGGCGGTATTGGGAAAATTTTAGGAGAGGTCTTCAAATTTTCAAAGAAATGCTAATTTTTATTTTTTATAAAAGGTGCGGAGAAATATGAGGGGAATTTTTTTATTTTATAGAATTATTGATCTGTTCCAGAATCTGCAAGAATCCAATAGGCTTGCAATTTTTATTTGATATCATAGAGGAAAAAACGATTATCGTAGTATAGACTTTACACTTTTGAAGAATTTAATACTTATGTGTCATCGCTGTCATTTCTAAGCCACTCGTCCGACAGCCGTTAAAATTATTCCAGTGACAGCTCATTCGATTGTTTACAAGCGTACAAAAGCATTTTGGTGAGAATTTTCCCGGAAAAAAATTATTCGTGATGGAGGAATTCGAGCGTGATGGTGTGATTTCTTTATATTTGGCTGGGAGACCTCAAGGGGCTATCGATAGAGCACTCCAGCATTTAAATGTGAATAAATCTTTTCTCGTCTCGTACCATCGCTCGTTACCGTTATCAGAACTCGTAGCGTAGCCCGACATATGTCGGAAGTTTACGAAAGAAAACAGCAACATCAGCAGAAATGGTTCGAAAAGTAAAGAACTCGACTCGATCGAAATCCGCTTTGCAGTAACCGAAAATAGGATCGTGAGCTGGACATATCGCAATATTCCGTTCGGCAAATATTGAAAAAATAAGCTTGGGGTAAAGCCATTGAAATTTCAAAAAGTGCCAGAACATACACCGCACCGGAAAGAAAACAGGCTCAAAAGAGCTAAAGAGTTGCTTCGCTTGGCCGAAAGTGGTGAACTACCGAATTTGGTTTTCTCCGACAATGAGAAAACATTCGTTGTCCAGCAGAAGTCCAGTTTGTAAACAAAAAAAAAAAAAATGATCCGCTCGTGTTTACTTGCCAAAGAGGTCAACTGAAAATGTGCACCTTCGGTTGGCCACCAGACCTCAAGCCTAAAGCCGGCCATGGTGATGGTGTGGGGGTCGCCATAACAGCCGATGGTCGCTCTCCCCTTGTATTAATCGACCGTGGCATCAGAATAAATGCCGATAATTATCGCGAAAATATTCTGGAGGTGTAATAAAGCTTGGCCGATAGTGGTGAACTGCCGCCTTTGGTTTTCTCCGTCTCCGATGAGAAAACCTTCGTTGTCCAGCAGAAAATTTGTAAACAAACAAAATGATCCGCTCTTGTTTACTTGCCAAAGAGGTCAGGTAAGCTGAAAATGTACACCTTCGGTTGGCCACCAGAACTCAGGCGCCGGCAATGGTGATGGTGTGGGCCGCCATAACAGTCGATGATCGCTCTCCGCTCGTATTAATCGACCGTGGCATCAGAATAAATGCCGAATACTAACGCGAAAATATTCTGGAGGGTGCATTAAAGCCTTGGGCACGAAAAATTTTGGCCGCAGACCTTTGACATTCCAATAGGATTCAACACCATCGCACTCAGCACGCGCCACCTAAGAATGGTTACGAAATGAGGCTCCTCGCTTCATTTCTAGCGCACAATGGCCACCAAAATCTCCGGATACCAATCCGTTGGACTATTGTGCCTGGAGTATTTTGGAAAGCAAGGTTGGCACTAAAAAATACCAAAGTGTCGATCACCTCAAGCAAGAGCTTTGCCGGAAATGGGCCAAAATACCGCAGAGCCACCAGAACTCAAGCGCCGGCCATGGTGATGCTGTGGGCCGCCATAACATCCGATGGTCGCTCTCCGCTCGTATTAATCGACATCAGAAAAAATGCCGAATATTATCGCGAAAAAATTCTGGAGGGTGAATTAAAGCCTTAGGCATGCAAATATTTTGGTCGCAGACTTTGGACATTCCAACAGGACTCAGCACCATGGCACTCAGCACGCGCCACTGCCACCCAAGAATGGTTACAAAATGACGTTCCTCGCTTAATTTCCAGCCCACAACGGCCACCAAAATCTCCGGATACCAATCCGTTGGACTATTGTGCCTGGAATATTTTGGAAAGCAAGGTTGACACTAAAAAATAACAAAGTGTCGATCACGTCAAGCAAGAGCTTTGTCGGAAATGGGCCAAAATACCGTAGAGCAACATTCGGGCAGTGTGTGACGGGTGCATTGGCCGTTTGAAGGCCAAATACCAAAGTGCCGATCACCTAAAGTAAGCACTTCGCCGGGGCCAATGGGCCAAAATACCTCAGAGCAACATTCGGGCAGCGTGTGACGGTTTCATTGGCCGTTTGAAGGCCATAATTCGTACCAAAGGTGAACTTATCCTAAAATATGAGCCTATTTCCGACATTTTTTGCTTTCATTCAATAAAATTAAACAAAAATTAAAAATTATGGCATTTGACTTTTTTGCAGTTTTTTTTTTTCTCACCCGTATATTATGCATATGCAGATTTTTAGAAATGCAATTTTAGAATTCAGTTTTTCTTTAAATTCAAATTTTAAATTGCCCCCACAACAATATCGCTTTTAAGAAATCCACAAAATATGCCCCTGCTTCTTCTTCTTCTTCAACTGACTTACTGCCTGAATGGCGGTCCGGCTGAGTGACTTCTTGATCTCCTTTAATGCAATAAATTACAATGTAAGCACATTTGCAATGCATTTCGACAATTGCTGGTCGCAAAAGATGTCAACAAAGGAAGACACGGACGCGGACGACGACGAAAGCGAGGTAGAAGAAAAATTAAACCACAAATTATATCCATATTGAAAGTGTGCGAGAGAAGATGTTATCACAAGCATAAATACATACATACATACACACATCTGCAAAAATATATGGTTGCACATATATATGTGTGTGTATTAAGGAGGAAGGTGTTTATTTGCATTGCGATACTTAAATATGTAAAAATACGGTTGAGAAAAGAATCGAAGACAAAAGAAAAAAAAATAGCTCTTCTTAACAAAGCCTTCTTTGACTTATGACATGAAAACAATGACTTGTTCCCATTTTGAAAAAATTCGAGATCTTCTATTCGAGATGGCCTATAAGAAAAGCAATCAAGGATGGCCGAACTTAAGGTTTTTTTTTACATGTTTTTCTTCTAGATGTCTTTTAGGTCTACTATGAGATCTATATTTTCTATGAAAGATTTTTCTCTAAGATTTTTCATTTTTTATAGAAAACTTGCGATTTTGGACCTGAAAATCCTTGAAATAATATTAATATTTCCTTCTACTTGGGAGGGCTTCGGAAAAAAATCAGAAATCCATGATGATCTGAAGGTCTTCTTAAAAAATCTCGTTTGAGGTTCTCAATCTCCTTCAAACACATTATTTAAGAATTCATTTTGGAGAGTCCGAAAGCCGTTGAAATAATATTAATTCTACAATCCATGTTGGAAAGTTATTTGAAAAAAAATTTGTAAAAACATCAGAAATTGTTGTTTGCCAAAAAATTCCATAATCCAGGATAAACGTTTTGAAGACCTTAAAAAAATATCCTTAAAAACTCCACGTTTTTGGCCCCAAAAGTCCTTCAAATATCCTTCATCAAAATTCGTGCTGGAGAATCTGAAAATCCTTCAAGAAATTCATAAAAAATTATGTTGAATTTAAAAAAAAATCTCTCCAAAAATCCACGTTTGGGGCTCTGAAAGTCCTCATAAAAACCCATGTTGGAGAATGAATGAAAATCTCTGGAAGACTCTGAAGTCCTTCGAAAAATGTACTTAAAAATCAAATTTTAAAGCTCTGAACGAATATTTTTAAAAGTCCATGTTTTTTGATTTGGATGTCCTTGAATAAAAAATCGAATGGTGCTATAAAAATTCTTCATAAATAAATTGTATGAAAAACTAAAGATTGAGGCGTTGAAAATTCTTTCAAAAAATACATGGCTCTGAAAGACTTGGAAGTCCTTAAAAAATATTTATAAAAAGATTGAGTTTCTAAAAGTTTTGCAAAAAAAAAAAAAATTAAAAATCAACAAAAATAGTAAAAATCCACTAAACAATATTATAAAAAAATCCTGATTTTTTGTTCTGAAAGTCCTTTTAAAAACACACTTTGGACATTTGAAAGTCTTTAAAAAAATTCTTAAAGAAATATAAGTTTGAAAGCACTTGAGAAAATCTATGTTTGGGCCTCTGAAAGTTCTTCAAAAATATTCTTAAGAAACCCTATCTGAAAGTCCTTTAAAAATGTTTTTAAAATTCACAGTTTTAGCTCTGAAGGTCTTTTGAAAGTCCTTTGAGAGTCCCTCAAAGAGACTCAGTAAAGACACTGTGCTATATAAGCCTTCACGAATTTCTTTAAAAATCCAAGTTTGAGACCTGGAAGTCCATGAAAAAATGTTACTAAAAATTCAATTTTAAGGTCTAGAATTCCTTGGAAAAATATTTTTAAAAAGCCAACTTTGTGGCTCTGAAGGTTCTTCAATAAATATTCTTAGAAATTCAAGATCGATACCCAGAAAGAAGTTAATAAATTTGAGGCTCTGCAAGGCTTAAAACAATATTTTAAAAAATCCATTTTCGAGGCTTGGAAATTCTCCAAAAAATATCCCTCAAAATTGAAGTTTGATAAAAGAATAGCTTGAGATTTTCTTCTGAATGTCCTTCAAAATTTCTTCGAAAATATGCACATATAAGGGTCTGAATGTCATTGAAGTTTTTTTCTTAGAAATTCATATTTGAGGCCTTCCGAATATCTTCTTTAGACCGAGAAAAATTCAGAAAAATCCCAGTAAAAGTTCTGTAAAAAACAACGAATATTGTTTATCGAAAGTTGGCCGAACTTTGAGTACCCTCCGCCATTTGGAAAGAATTTGTCAATTTTCAAAAAAAAAAAAAAAAAAAAAAGATAAATAAATAAATAAAATTCGTCAAAAATTCTGCTAAAATTTTAAAAATACCGAATGTAGCCGTTATATTAGGGTCTATACGACGACGTGGACTTGCATAGACTAGTTTCTGTCATAGGCTGTAATATCCATTAAGAAATTCAAATACCAAATTTGAAACAATTCCGGTGAATAATGCCGCTACAATCTCCAGAGCTATTACTAGCTACTATTGTATGGGGGCTATACCAAAACGTGAACCTACTCGGCCCATTTTCAATACTAAAAATCCTGCAGACATAATAATAAAAATTTGAGTAAACTTTTATCAACCTACTTCATTTTGTTCGGAAGCTAGAGTGATTTCCACAGACCGACAGACGGGTAGACGGACGGACATCGCTAAATCGACATAGAATTTTATGCTGATCAAGAATATATGTACTTTGTGGGGTCTGAAATGTATATTTCGAGGTGTTAAAAACGGAATGACAAACTTAACATACCCTCCATACTATGGTGGAGGGTATAATAAATGAATATACACATTTGATACTGAAGAAGTACTTTAGAAATTATTCCTAAAAATTCAAAATAAACTTAAAAAATCCTGGTGGGAATTCTAATTCCAAAGGGGAGATCTAATTTCCTTGGAAAAATCTTCTTAGAATCCACGTTAGAGGCTCTAAGATTTCTTCAAAAATAATCTATTAAATTTGTTAATCTGACGACTCGCTTTGGAAGACGAGAAAATATTAAAATGGATAAAGTTTCCTCTATAAGGACCCTATTTTTTTAAATTCCATTAACCTCCCTTTTTCGATTTGTATAGACATTTTTCTTCGAGTGCGCCCTATCGATTTTTGGTCTGACCATCGTCTGGCTTACAATGCCGTAGCATTTAAACAATTTGCAAGTGGAAAATGCTGTAAAATTTCAGACAATGCTCGACGCACGCACGCAACCACTCACATTATATTCGACAAAAATCCCATCACACATCACAGATCGCGAATAAAAATGTCCAACATCATCATTCACACCAATCATTGCAACGCATCCACGGTCGTTGCTGATGCTGCCAGTGCCACTGCCGTCGCTTTATGGTTTATTAATAAAAATTCATTTAATTTAAAAACTTGGATCTCTTTTGTTGCACAAACACACACGGACACACCGAAAATCCCAACGAAATGTAATGCGACCGACAACAATCAAAAAGTAGCAAAATACGACAAACGAACAGACGAACAAATAGGTGACAGCCGTAGAACGCCAACAAATTGTTGCCACATAAGAACAACAGCAACGACAACAACAAGAAAAACAAATAAAAAGTGATAAAATACGCACAATGAAATGCAATGCAATTAATTTATATATATACATGAAAAATACATACAACAACAACAATGACAACAACACTTCGTTCCGTAGTAATAAAATAATGGGCAATGAAAATTCCTCATCTAACAATGGCCGTACCGTAGCGGGGTAGCATTGCAGCTACGTGGCTAATGGGCAACTGTAGCGGATAAATGGCCTATGGCCATTTACAACCCTCAGCTATTGCGCCAACAAATAGCCGGCCCGCTGTTGCAATTGTCAGTCAAGTGACAACAACAAAGTGTTCGAATTTCAGAAATAAATGGGCCTAGGCATATGGGCCTAGAAATTTTTTCCTCGGGTTATCTCTTGCCTTAGCCGAAGTTTCCAAAGAACTTCATTAGCACCCGTCCGGTGGTTTTTGGTTTTGTTTTTTTTTTGTTGCATGTGTCAGACTATCTGTTCATGCCTCAATGCCCGGTTGCACTTGCCTGACATGTATTTGCCGCGTTAATGAGTGACAAAAAGTTGCAAGCAAATGTTTTTTGTTGTTGTTGTCGTTGTTGTTTTTTAGATGTTACGAAAATAAATCGTCTATTTATCGCTTACAATTCAATTAAAAGATACAATTACATGTTCGGACCGCATATGGCCGGGAGACAGGGGAATAAAAAGGGAAGTGATGAGAAATTAGAAAATAAACTCCTCTAGAAGGCATTTTTTGAGACAGAAAATCACTTGAGAGTGATTTTCTTTATAAAAGGGTGTCTTCTAGTGGAGTTTCCTTTTCTAACGATCGAAGAAATTTTATAGGTCTTCAATACAGAAATGACATTTCTAAGCTTACAGAGAATAATTCTTAGAGATCTTCTATACTATTCAGAGAAAACCTTGGGAAAATATTTTGTAAAGGTTAACTATTCAGAGCTGTCTTCAAATATACAACCTGTCTAAAGAACACATTCTGCAGAAGGGAGGTATTTATAAGGGTCTTCTATGGGTAGAAGGCATTTTGAAAATCTTTTATATGAAGAAGAGCCTAAAAAGGTGCTCTATGGTCGGAATACCTTACAGAGATCTTCTAAGGGCAGAATATTCCCAATGTGGTATTTCTTAGACTGAATACCTGTAAGGGGTCTTCTTTGGACAGAAACCCCTTTCATAGAAGACCTTTCGTCTTCTTCTGTCTATAGAAGTTCTTATCTTTTGTATAAGATCTCTGAAATTCTTCTGTAGAAGTGTTGACAAATGGCTTTTATTGGCAGAAGACCTATAAAGGGTCCCCTGTAAAAGGGTTTCTTTAAGAGAGACCACCGTGTAAATTTCTTGTAAAGAAAAGCAGATCTTTCAGTGGCTTTCAAAATGGAAAGATTTTGCCTATTGGACGTTTTCTACTAAAGGAAGACATTGTAAAGTACTCTTTAAATAGTTCCCTATTCAAAGAGTACTTTATATGTGAAGGTCTTCCTTATTAAAGAGGTCTTTGTAAAAGTCCTCTATAGTTGGAAATTCTTGTGAAAATCAACTATAGAGGATAAGATTTTGTGGAGGTCTTCTATAGAAGAGAATGCCTTCTGAAGGTCTTCCTTTAGGTCTTGTGAGGATCTTCTTCAGTAGAAATATTTGTAAAAACTTCTTATCGAGGTGTTCTATAGGAAGAAGGCTTTTAAAAGGACTTCGGTAAACAGAAGGCATTGCGATAGTTTTATTGAAAAGAAGACTTGTGAAGGTGGGCTATAGGAAAGAGGTGCTTGTGATGGTCTTCTTTGGAGGAGAAGGCTTGTGAAAGTCCTCTATAGAAGATAAGTGTAGATCTTCTATAGATGAGAGACCTTAAGAAGGGTTCTATAGTAGAAAAAACCTTGTGAGGGTCTCTTTTAGTAGTGAACACTTGTGAAAAGGTTTTCTATAACAGAGAGGAGGTTTTAAAGGTCTCCTTTAGAGAGAAGGCTTATGAAGGGGTTCCATAGAAAAGAAGGTGTGTGGGTCATCTTTAGTTGTGAAGACTTGTGAAAGTCTTCTATGAAGATAAGACTTTGTGTGGGCCTTCTATAGATGAAAGACCTTTAGAAGGTCTTCCATAGTAGAAAAGATCTTGTGAGGTCTTCTTTAGTAGGGTAGACTTGCGAAAGTCCTTTTGCGGAGGTATACTTTACCAAAAAGACTCCTAAGAGGTCTTTTGTAGACAGAAGACAGTGTGAAGGTCTTGTACTTTATGTGCAACGAAATTTCTGTATGAGGAAGGTTGTCTTCTATATGGAGAAATTCATCTTCTTGTGAAAGAAGTCGTCTTCTATAAGAAGGAGATTCATATGAAGAAGGGCTTCTTCAATAGGAAAAAGATCGTCTTCAATATGAAAAAAGTCGTTCTCTATATGGAGAAGATATTGTTCTTTACAGAAAAGTTCGTCTTCTATACAGAAAAATCGTCTTCTATACAGAAAAGTTTGTCTTCTATACAGAAAAGTTCGTATTCTATACAGAAAAGTCACCTTCTGTAAAGAAAACGTCTTCTTCTATTTAGAAAAGGTCGTATTCTGTATAGAAAAGGTCATCTTCTGTAGAGGAAAGGTCGTATTCTATACAGAAAAGGTCGTCTTATATACATAAAAGGTCGCATTCTATACAGAAAAGTTGCCTTCCATACAGAAAACGTCTTCTTCTATACAGAAAAGGTCGTCTTCTGTATAGAAAAGGTAGTCTTCTGTAGAGGATAGGTCGTATTCTATACAGAAAAGGTCGTCTTATATACATAAAAAGTCGTATTCTATACATAAGATTGTCTTTTATACAGGAAAGTTTGCTTTCTATACAGAAAAGGTCATCTTCTATACAGAAAAGGTCGTATTCTATACATAAAAGGTCGCTTTCTATACAGAAAAGATCGTCTTCTGTAGAGGAAAGGTCGTATTCTATACAGAAAAGGTCGTCTTATATACATAAAAGGTCGTATTCTATACAAAAGATTGTCTTCTATACATAAAAGGTCGTATTCTATATATAAGATTTCCTTTTATACAGAAAAGTTTGTCTTCTATACAGAAAAGGTCGTCTTCTATACAGAAAAGGTCTTCTTCTATACAGAAAAGGTCTTCTTCTATACAGAAAAGGTCGTCTTCTATACAGAAAAGGTCTTCTTCTATACAGAAAAGGTCTTTTTCTGTATAGAGAAAGTCATCTTCTGTATAGAAAATGTCGTATTCTATGACAAAAAGGTCGTCTCCTATACGGAAAGAAGACTCTCTATCTCTCTCTCTCCCTCTTATGGAAATTCTTCTCTCTCTCTTTCTCTCTCTTTCTTTATATGGATGACTTCTGGAAAGCCTTTTAGAAGTCTTCTATTGAAGAGAAAATTATCTTCAGACGGAAAGAAGACTCTCTATCTCCCTCTTATGGAAATTACTTCCCTCTCTCTTTCTCTTTCTCTCTCTATCTTTATATGGATGACTTCTAGGTGGCCCTTTAGATGACTTCTATTGAAGAGAAAATTATCTTCTGACATCAGACTCTTTAAAGGTCTTTGAGAGTCAGGCGGAATTTCTAAGAATAACAGATCCTTTAAAGCACTTCCAACAATTTTCAATTAATGTGATGATGTATTGGGAAATGCCAAAGCTTCTCTCAATTGCCTGGGAATTCATTGGAAAATTCCATTATGTTGAACAGTTTGTTGTCAGGTATTTAGACAGGGTTTTTTATTCTTCCTTTTTTTGTATGCTTTTTCACATTTCCCATTGCAGTGAAGGGGGGGGGGTGCTTTGATGATAAATTGTTGTTATATTTTCCCGTTCCTCCTTTGGCAAGGTGTTGCAGATGAGATGAAATGTATGGATGGATGGATGGATGGGAATAATGAAAAAAATATTCTTTAGAATAACAGTAAATACTTGAGGCTGATAATTGTATGAAAAAAGGTGGCCCCACCCCCTCTTCCATCATCTGCTTTGTAAGCCTCTGTAAATTGTAAATGGAGAATATGAAAGGGAGGATTTAAAGGAATAAATTAAGGCAAATGAAAGGCGCTCTGGATTAGTTTAAGTGTGTGCATTTGCAAGCTATCATGACCAAGTTTCCTTCTTCCTTTTTTTTTGATAAATCCCTGGGAATTTGTAGCACATGATTGCTTCTTGTTAGGGAGAAACTTTCCAAGAAGTTTTTAAAGGAAACTTAACCTTTTGAAAAAAACTGCATTGTAATTGAAAAGATATCCGATGGGGAAGAGCGAACCTGTTTCTTTTCACGTGGCCAAAGTCAAATCATCGGCTGCCGTAATCGAATTTGAAAAGAGCATAGGTTGCAGTGGATGAATGGATAGATGCCTGGTTGGTTGCACATTCTATTTTAAGTCATTTGACTAATGCTCTAAATATTAGTCATCACAAAAAAGGAATACAAACAGACATAGCTATAAATATAAGGTATCTATCAAATAAAATGAGAACTATAGATAGATACGTTACAAATACGAAATACGAAATCTCCTCTTCTGTGCTTTTTTCAATCAAAGGCAACTGATGTAGTCGGTCTGTCAGTCAGTTTGCCAATCCAACAGCCCGTAGGCAAAAATACAATAGACCAAAGAAATGCAGGCAAACAACAGCAACAAAAAAATTCGATGAAATAAAAATAAAGAGATAGACGACTATCAGAGGCAGAATAAAATAAAAAAAACAAACGTTTTCGAGGAATGCCGTATTGTCAATTTATTTGTTCATGGTTGAAATATTTAGAATGTTTAAATTCACATTGTATTTGTTTTGCAAAAAGGAAAAAAAAAAATACGAAAAAAAGCCCTGATGATAATCTAATGATAATGGGGGTGTTCAAGCGAAGGCAAAATTGAAAATGATTGGAGTCTTAAATTATTTCTCAGAAAATGTAATTTTCGATGATTTTGAACACAAATTGTTAAAAGTTTTCTATAAAAATATTAAAAGAATTCACTGGCGTATAATTAATTATAAATATGGACAATGGGTCGTATGATATATATTTGGATGAAATTACTCATACGTCACATCATGTATGTTTTATTTAACATTTATCAACATTTATTTATTTTTGTGTATTGCTCTTTAAAGCTCTGATTTTAAAGCATAACTGTAACTAACTGCTAAAAATCATTTCAGAAAAATTGTAAATTTTAAGGGCTCCTGAGGAAAAAATATAAAATATTTCCATTAAAATGAAGCTTAACTCATTTCGCTCCTATGTTGGATTTTTTCAAAAGTAAAAACACCCTTTTTCAAAAAAAAAAAAAAAAAAAAAAACAAATAAAAATCTCGGTAATTAAAAATCCCCCTAAAATTTAAAAAAGCAAAAAAAATATTTGTCTCCTAAAAAAATTATACAAATCTACGTTTCTGTATAAAATTTGAAAAAAATCGCCCCAAAAAACATTCCTTAAAAGTCAACCTTTGAAAGCCTTATTCCATTCCACAAAATTTATTTTTTATATATATATATTTTTATAAATATATATATATTTTTTTGAATTATCCGTCTATTTGCCTGCTTTGCAACTAACGACAAGGATTGCTACAATAGTCAACCTCCTAGAAGTATGCACCCTATAGAAAATAATATAATATGACATTATCGAAATTAAAATGTAGATGGCGTTGGCTTATGTTAAATACTTCCATTTTGAGTACTTCTCTAAACCCTTGAGGCATTTTTAAGAGAGAGAAAGATATAGAGAGCTTCTCCCATCTAGTTGCCCTAAAGCGTTGTATTTGTTATATGTTATAATTTATTAGTTTAGATCTGTATTGAAATTGAAATATAGATGGCGTTATTTTTGCAGATTGCAGAAATACTACCATCTTAAGTGCCTCTATGTGGATTAAATGGCTTATCCCATTGACTTATCCCTAGATGCGGCATTTGTTTGATTTTAGTTTCTTTAACTATATACACCACATTGAATAACAATACCATAGATCAGTATTGAAACTAAAACATAGATGGCGTTGGTTAATTCGTATTGTAAAGTACTTCCATTTGTAAAGCATATTGTTGTATTTTATGGATAAATGACTAGAGTCCCATCTAGCTGCCCTAAGATGCAATATTTGTTACAGTAATTAAGTTCCTATTCAGATAAAGAAATTACTTTAGATCAATATTGAAGTATAGATGGCGATGGCTAATTTAGAATGTAAGGTACTTCAATTTTGAATACTTCTGTTAAACTTTGGAGTATTTTGTAGCTAAAGGTCCCATCTAGTTGCCCTTAGGTGCTGTGTTTGTTGTAATATTATATGTTATAATATGTTAGCTTTGATCTGTATTGCAAAGGAAATATAGATGGCGTTATTATTGCCGATTTTGAAGTAATTCCATTTTTAGAGTATCTATGTGGATAAAAGGCTAGTCCTCTTAATTGCCCTGAGATGCGGTATTTGTTATAATATTTAAGTTCCATAAAGTATACCCCATGCAGGATAATGATACCTTAAATCAGTATTGAAATTTAAACGTAGATGGCGTTGTCCATTGTAGATTGTGAAAGACTTCTTGTGGTGTTTTGTGGGTAGATGATTAGTCCCACCTCGTTGTCGTATGATACAGCATCTGTTATAACATTAGGGATCCTAAAAGTATGCACCATGCAGAAAACTTTACCTTAGATCAGTATTGAAATTGAAATATAGATGTCGTTGGTTAACACAGATTGCAAAACACTTGATTTAGAGAACGAAGAAGATCTTTAAGTGTAACGACGGGATTTCCCTCCATGGGCTGAAATAACTAGTCGGGATTTAGCGGTTCGAACTGAATTTTTTTAGTTGTTGTTTTTTTTTTTTTTTTTGTTAGAGATGAAGGGAAAGACCGATGTAATTCGTTGTTCAATCGAGTTTTATTCAATGACTGAGACTGTATACGCACAAGTTAATTTATTTACTATGTCTCGCAGAATAAAAAATAGTCCACTAGTTCCAATGGTCCGCAGTCTGTAGGTTTTTAAATGGGCTCACTGATATTCGTCTAGATACGAGAGCTGAATAAGTTCTCGTAACTTAAGGACGGAAACGCCGGGTGTTTGAGAGATTAAGACCTGGATAAGTACTCTACAGATTTCCAAGGATTCTGGGATGGTTCTTCAAAGCTAATTGCTATTGACCTATAGCAGATTCAATGTTATGATTACAAGAGATCTTAATAAGTTCTCAAACAGACTAGAAGGATATTTAAAGGTACGGTTGCGAGAGACCTTAACAAAAGTTATATTGTCGATAGAATTCTAGTCCCACTCAGTTGTCCAATATTCCAGCTCATAAAGGTGTGCCTAACACAGTAAAGTGCTTCCAGAGTTCAGTATTGACATTGAAATATAGGTGGCGCGGATCATTGCCATAAAAACTGGTGTATCATTTGCCCTATTACCAAAGGTCAATACAAAACCAATCAAAAAATGTTCGCAAGAAATCCTTTGAGGTATTGGATAGAAGATAGCTTTATATGACGTCTATTTTCTATCGACAGATTATATTGGAGAATTCTAGCACTTAGAGTCTTTTGCGGACAAAATATTTATAGAAATGTCTATGTATGGATTTGATATTCGAGTATGGCCTTTAGAAACTCTGCTCCTATTCTTAGGAACCTGAAAATTTCTGATTCCAATGAAAGAAAGATATTGTGGGTCGAATGAACGATTTTTTTGTAAATATAACTTTACTACCCGTAGAACCTAGTTTTAATTGCTAATACGCCACAGAGTTCTTAAAAAATTGAAAGGAAAAGTAAATGGAATATTTAAAGTGAATGAAATATTTCAAATTAATGAAAATGTTTCAATTTCTCATCCCAATACAGTTCAGATCACAAATGCCCTCTGGAGTTGTTCGATGTATAAAATATCTTCAAAAAGCCTTCTGTCTGCAGAAGTCTAATTCTGACTACCCCTAATATTGCCCTTGTTTGTTGTTGTTGCTGCTGCTGTCGTAACCAGAAATTGTTTTAATCGAATAATTTGCAACACATATCTTTTTTCCTAGCACTTTTCATACATATACACACACACTCTGTGTTTGTGTTACATAGGTATGTAAATTTACACACACATACTTTTAAGCGTTTTATTTTATTTTTTTTTTTTTTTTTTACATTTGTCAAGTGTTGAATGTGAAAATGCATTTGAAGAGTTATTTTTGGCAAACGTCAGGAGAAAAAAACAATAAAAGTGCATTTAAAAACAAAAAAAACACACACACAGACACACATTACAACAACGATGGCAAACGGACACACACACAAATTTTTCACGACAAAAGATATTGAGAAGAACCAAAAAAACGACATTAAATTCTTGGCAGTTGCAAAACTTTCTTCAACCAAAATTAAGAGATACTAAATTAAAAGTGTACAACAACAATAAGAAGAGAAAAAAAAAACAATCCCAAAACAACATGGCCAAAAATGCGTATCTAATAGCAAGGCAAATCAAGAAAATAAAAATGCCAAGAAAAAGAATTGAAAACAAAGAACTGCAAAATTCCTGTAAAGAAAAATTACCCAAAAAGATCGTGTGGTTTTCGTAGAACAATACTTGGCTGATTAATGTTGCTGAGGCAAAAGTTTGTATTTTGCTATAAAAAACGGAAAATAATTAAAAAAAAATCTAAATATGCGTATTGTCCTCCTCAGTGGTGTTTTGTGTGTGCTTCTATGAATCAATTGCTCTAAATGCCTATGCTACAATGCTGATGAAAATTTTCTCTAGCTTTTTTTCACAGTTCAAAGGTTTAGTCGACCACTCAATATTTTATCTGCCATGATTCATTAAATGAATTGTCTTTTCGGTTTGGTAATTGAGGTGGTCGGTCAATAGATATTCGTCATCAGTGGCGATACAAAAGATTAAAAAAAAAAATAAAAATAAAAAAATCAAATTCTGAAAATTGATCCAATTATTGAGAATTGAGTATTTTTACTCTGAATAAATTGTAATCTGTTGAATTTTTAAATTTTTTTTTGTGAAAAACAGCTTAGAAAAGCTCATAAATGCTCATAATCTTGTTTATGGTCCTCCATGTGGTATAAGTAATATTAATTATGGTTTATGGGGTCGTATGAGTTATATAAATTAATGTATATTTTATACGTATCAACTGGAATATAGGGTAATTTGTATATGCAAGGATTGGAATTGATGGGAAATTTTCGAGATATCAAAAATGCTAATTTCGATGGAAAATATATTTGAGAGATATACTGACAATTGGGGTCCTAGGAAAACTTTTTTTAAAACAAAAAATTACTTTTTTATATAAAAATATAATCTTTGAGGCATCCTTGATACAAAACCAAGTGCTATGGATTGACAATCGTAACATTTTTGTAATCCTTAAAAAAATTCAGGTATGCCAGATAGTCACTATGAAATGCTGTCAGGAAAGCAATATATATCGTTAAACAATCTAACTATCCTGATAATCATGGACAAAAAAAAATATAGAACCATCTGACCTGAAATCTTGGGATAAAATCTTAAAAAATCCAGGTAATCAGGTCTGAAGAATGTTAAAAATTTACTCAAAAAAGTCATGCTTGGTCCGTAAAAAAACTCTTCATAAAAATTAGGTATCATTAATAATTATTCTTAAAATCCATATTTGGCTTTATATCCGTTGGGTGATCTGTACAAAAATTCGGAAAAGTCCTATTTCGAGTATAGTACAATCTGTAAGAAGTCATTTTTCTTTTTTTTCTGGTCAAGTCCAGGTTCTTCTAAACAAGTGATGAATGAAAAATAATAACAGGCTGGTATAGATGGCGTCTTTTGAGGTTTTACAGTTAGGAGACTTTAGGGGTCGCCTTGTTTTTGGTACAAATTCCAATACTGCAGTGCTGGTTTTTCATCCCATTATCATTAAAGAACAATGAAATAAATTAAAAGGATGTGTCCCCACAGCCTTGAGCTATGATTATTCTAACTATTGACCCTTTATGGGGTAGGCTTCGAAGGAATGGGCCAATATTGTCCATGTCGTAATGGACCTAAATACATGTGATATAAATATTGCGACGTGCCAGTTTTGGACTATATCGACTACTTCTTTCACTTTATATGTGATATGTGATAATCCTAAGAAAATGTTCAAATGTGCGTGAGGAGGTACCAGATATAGTCGACCGAAGTTTTTCATTTTCATACCTCAGCTAATACAGATAAAAATATTGGTATAGACAAAATTACAAGAAAATCGAACATTTATGTCCATTTTTGGCGAAAGGAATCGGTTAGGTTGTAAGGAATCGCTGACCTGTTTCGCAGGTTACCAGAAGAAGTGGACCAATATATTCCATCTTCACAGCAGATCTTGTTGTAGTAGAAAAAATGGGATGTGTGAAATATGAAGACAACCGGATACTTATTTCGGATTTTATGATCGTTTTGGTTATTCAAAACTTTGTGAGAGAGGTACCATAAGGAATGGTCCGATCTTTACCATCTTTATGACAGATCTTGTATTGATGGAAATATTGAGATGTGCCAAGTCTGAATGAAATCGGATATTAATAACGTATTTAATGAGCTTCATGGATATTCAAAATTTTGACCCTTTGTGGGAGAGGTACCATAAGGAGTGGGCCGATATGTTCCATCTTCACACCAGTCCTTGGGTTTGTAAAAATATTGTGATATGTGTAACTTGAAGAGAATTGGAGGCTTATATAGGATTTTATGATCGTTTTGGTTATTCAAAATCTTGAACCTAATGTGGGGGAGGTACCAGAAGAAATGGTCCGAGCTCTACCATCTTTATGACATATCCTGTATTGATGGAAATATTGAGATGTGCCAGGTCTGAATGGGATCGAATGTTAATTTAGAGTTTTAAGAGCTCCATGGATATTCAAAATGTTGAGCCTTTGTGAGGGAGGTACCAGAAGGAGTGGTCCAATATATCCCATCCTCACAGCTGATCTTGTCCTTGTAAAAAAAATGGGATGTGTGTAATATGAAGAGTATCGCTTGTTTATTTCAGATTTTATAATCGTTTTGGATATTCAAAACTTTGAACCTTTGTGGAGGAGGTATCAGTAGGTATGGTCCGATCTCTACTATTTTTATCACACATCTTGTATTGATGGAAATATTGAGATGTGCCAGGTCTGATTCCATTCAGGATGTTCATTTAGCGTTTTATGAGCCCCATGGATATTCAAAATTTAAACCATTTTTGGGGAGGTACCAGAAAGAGTGTACCGATATATTCCATCTTCACATCAGTCCTTGGGTTAATAAAAATATTGTTATGTGTTGAATTTAAAGACAATCGGACTCTTACATAACATTTTATAAGAGTTACAATTAATCAAAATGTTGACCCTTTGTGGGGGAGGTACTTGATGGAGTGGACCCATATTCTCCATTTTCGCATCTGATGTAGCACTGATGCAAATATTGGGATTTGCAAAGTAACAGAAAAATCGGATAATCTTTTCTCTTTCTGTGCAATAAATTATTTTCTTTGAAAATGTTGACATTTTGTGGGAGAGGTATCCGAAGGAGTGGACCGATATTGCCCATATCCGAACTCGATCAAAGTTGGACAATAATATTACGATGTACCAGGTTTGGATCAAATCGGATACTCCCTTCAAGAGTTATCGTGCGTACCAGCAAGTAGACAGACGGACGGACATCGCCAGATCGACTCCAAATGTTCTGAATCGGATTTGGTGCAACGAGACCTAGGGTCTAAAATCGTTATTTCTATGAGCCACATATTGGCCGTATCAAATGATATATTCCCTCTCTAGCCATATGGCTAAGGGTATAATTACAGGGTTTAGAAAAAATCCTAAAAGTATGGGGAATATATTTTACATAGATAATTAGGATGGCCTATGCACACATATGACTAAAGGCTACAAGGCGACTGTTTACATTTTCGGACATTGAAATATTCTGTCAATTACAGTTTTGTATCTTCATGCCGAAGTCACAGTTTAAGCTTTAATCTATCTTAACCGGTGAGGAAAACAATCGAAAATATGATACTGAAAATATCCAAAAGGTCGGAAAAAAACATCCTGAAATTGAAGGTATCATTTCAGCTTGAATTTTTCCTTGAATATCTTTGAAGTATTCTATATTTTTTTAGTGAGCGCCATATTGATATCATTATTGGGAGTTGATTGTAAGACGTGCAATCTCCTGAGCATACTTTTAGGGGCGGATTTGCAAAGTGACTATATTTTAGTAGCAAAATGGGCATTTTATGAAACAAATTGAATCAGGCCTGGTCAGCTCGATATTTTGTTATCCTAAATGACAACATTTCCTTTTTCCCTCATATCACATTCAGGCCTTCAAATTTCATTTTGGAGACTTCATAAATTCTTTTAAAAAATAATTGACTCTCAAAAATCCACCAGGAATTTTTAAATGTTTTTTTTCCTGAAACAATGTTTCGTTTTCCCGGTATACATACGACCAGAGGCTACTAAATTCTTTTCCTATCATACCTTTTATTTCCAACTTCTTGGTGTGAGGTTTCTTACGCATGAACTAACAACAGGGCCGAGAATGAATGTTAAATTCTTTATCAAACAACATAAATATTATTTATAATTTTATCACTTGCGTTTCGCTTTTTTGTTCGCTTGTCATACTCGTGTTCCTCCTACTAACATCGTTTTCAGTTCCACAAAAAGGAACACTCATACATTCACACATGTGTGAATTACTATGGCTACAAAAGCAACACGGGATATATTACTTGGCCTTTAAGTTCAACTCCCCAAACATCTGTATTAAACATTTGCAAGTTTCCGCTCGGCGCTCGCCATGAACAGCGGCACTACCACCACCAGCAGCGGCAGCGGCAGCAGCCGCAGCTGTAGTTGTTTCCGGTTTCAAATACCACAGCAGATGTGTGTTAAACTTGTGTGGGTTTTTCTTTTTCCTCTTTTTTGGTATGAGGGTGGGGGGTTTCCCCTCACACACACTCACTCATACACATGTGTGCTCAAAGATGCAGAAAAAAAATTATGTCTAAAGGGAAACATTTTTATCGCAATTTTCCGCATTTTATTCTCTTTTTTCTCACATTTCCAAAGTTGCAGGAGGGGGGCAGGGGGTAGAGGAAAAGTGAAAGCAAGTCAACATTAAATAGAATATTAAACAAATGTTTGAAATTTCCATAACTTCCCATCCCCCTCCACAAGAAAAAAAAAGAAAAACAAAATACGCAACGGAACATTTGATGAGAAATTTTTGCCAGTACATCCTGAAATTCTCCACTCTTCTGCTTGACTTGAACAAATGTTATTAACAAGAATAATCATGATTTCATATAGCAAAAGCTAAAAGTTTAATAGCTATCATATCACATATCAACTTGCAGAGGGCGGGTGGAGATTCAATCGGGGGAGGGGGAGGGCCACGAACTTAGACTTAGATAAATGCAATATTGTCAGAATCATCCACATCCTCATCATCATCGCCATAGCTTCTCAAAGTCACACAGCCACAACCACCAGCCGTGCTGGACCGGCAAACACCATCATCGAAGGAAAACAAACATTTTTCCTCAAAGCAAAGCAAACAACACCAACAAAATTTGGCAAACAAAGATTGTTTTTCTTTTGTTGAGAACCACATTTTCTTTCTTTCTTCCGTTTTTGGCAAATCTTCATCCATCAATTTTGTGCAGCAACTTAAGGATATTATGTTACACATCTTCGGCGGAGAACAGTGGAAACCAAAGGAAGATATACAATTTGCCTTAAACATGGATGGGACACCCGAAGATTTAGTGGAGACACATTTTTCCAAAACAAAGGTTTGTGGAGACCAAATTTTCCATAGAAATGTTGGTGGAGACTAAGTTTTTCCATAGAAACCTTGGTGGAGACTAAGTTATTCTCTAGAATACTTGGTGGAGACTTAAAAAAACAAAGTGGAGACCTCAGTTTCCCATAGAAAACTTGGTGGAGACCTCAGTTTTCTATGGAAAACTTAGTGGAGACCTCAGTTCCCTATAGAAAACTTAGTGGAGACCTCAGTTTTCTATGGAAAACTTAGTGGAGACCTCGGTTTTCTATAGAAAACTTGGTGGAGACCTCGGTTTTCTATAGAAAATTTGGTGAAGACCTCAGTTTTCTATAGAAAACTTGGTGAAGACCTCGGGTTTCTATAGAAAACTTGGTGGAGACCTCTATAGAAAACTTAGTGGAGAACTCAGTTTTCTAAAGAAAACTTGGTGGAGACCTCATTTTCCTATGGAAAACTTAGTGGAGACCTCAGGTTTCTATAGAAAACTTGGTGGAGACCTCATTTTCCTATGGAAAACTTAGTGGAGAACTCAGTTTTCTAAAGAAAACTTGGTGGAGACATCGGTTTTCTATAGAAAACTTGATGGAGACCTCGGTTTTCTATAGAAAACTTGATGGAGACCTCAGTTTTCTATAGAAAACTTGGTGGAGACCTCTGTTTTTTATAGAAAACTTAGTGGAGAACTCAGTTTTCTAAAGAAAACTTGGTGGAGACCTCGGTTTTCTATAGAAAACTTGATGGAGACCTCGGTTTTCTATAGAAAACTTGATGGAGACCTCAGTTTTCTATAGAAAACTTAGTGGAGACCTCTGTTTTCTATAGAAAACTTGGTGGAGACCTCATTTTCCTATGGAAAACTTAGTGGAGACCTCAGGTTTCTATAGAAAACTTGGTGGAGACCTCATTTTCCTATGGAAAACTTAGTGGAGAACTCAGTTTTCTAAAGAAAACTTGGTGGAGACATCGGTTTTCTATAGAAAACTTGATGGAGACCTCGGTTTTCTATAGAAAACTTGATGGAGACCTCAGTTTTCTATAGAAAACTTAGTGGAGACCTCTGTTTTCTATAGAAAACTTGGTGGAGACCTCTGTTTTCTATAGAAAACTTGGTGGAGACCTCATTTTCCTATGGAAAACTTAGTGGAGACCTCAGGTTTCTATAGAAAACTTGGTGGAGACCTTTGTTTTCTATAGAAAACAAAGTGGAGACCTCCGTTTTCTATAGAAATCTTAATAGAAACTTCAGTTTTCTATAGAAAACTTAGTAGAGACTTCATTTTTCTATAGAAAACTTAGGATAGACCTCTTTTTTTAATAAATAATGCAGTGGAGACCTCATTTTTTTAATAAATAATGCAGTGGAAACCTCAGTTTTCAATAAATATTGTAGTGGATACGTCAGTTTTCTCTAGAAAATTTGGTCAGTTTTCTCTATAGAAAACTTAGTGGAGACCTTAATTTTCAAAAGCAAATTCTTGGAGAAATCATGGATAAATTCCTTTTCCATAAAAGCCCAGAGGACACCTAAGATTTCTTTGGGAAATCAAGCTTCTTTCCCCTAGGACATACTGTAACATTGGCTACTTATGAAATCTATCCTTGTACACAAAGCCAAACACATACACACATCAAACGCACTGAGTTCTACTCAAAATCCAATGCATATTTTATTGATGTGGGAAAAAGGCCGTCCGATAGCATTTTCAACAGATCATGTGTAAGAAATAAATAATGGCCAACCATCAAAGTTTAGCTGGAAAAAATACCTTCTTCCACTTCGTCCGCATAGCATAGAGGACCCCTCCTCTAAAATCACTTAAATCTTTCATTGCTCGCCACAAACTATTCACAAAGAGCACTGAAAAGAAATATTGGCAAAATTGAAAATAATTTTTTATGGTCAAACTTAGGCATTTGTGTTTTCAAATGGGGGTACTTTGTCAAATGCTTGACTCATGGAAAATTTATGAAAAAACAAACAAACAACTATTTGTTGGACTAAAAGCTGGATAAAGAAAATTCCACCTAATGAAAATTTAAGCAAGATGGTCATGAGTGAAATGGCCAAGAGATATATAAGTTCCATAGTTGTTTAATTTTCATTGCATACTTTTAGGAGCTTTCGGAGTCAGAGGGGGGGGGGGGGGGTTTGTTAACCCAAGCCCTTAAATTTTTAAATATTTTATGTTTCATATTTTAATCCGTGCATTTCATTGTTGTTGCGTTTTCAGCACCAACAATTGTAGGTGCAGTTGTTGCTGCTGTTGTTGTTGTTGTTTCGGCAGTGGCAACAGCAGCCACACTTGTTGACAACCACATCCTTTTCATTTCATAATTTACATCCTTATACACGTTCAAAATGTTCAACTAAATGCTCAAGCTTTCCGACCCAGCTCGCCCTCTGGCATTAACAACTGCATTTGGTTAACATTCATGCAATCTAACCTCACTCTCTCCGCCCTCTCTTTCGCTCTTTGTCTCCATGAGTATGCTTTTGTCGTTTTGGCTGTGTGAATGAGTTGGTGTGTGTGTGTGTGTGCATCTTTCATTAAAATTGTTCATTTGGTAAAGCAATTAATTTACAACTTAATTGCAACTATTGTCCTTGTTAGTGGCTTCGCAGCAGTCTTGAAAGGGATCTTCACAATTTTCCTCAGAAGGAATCGGAAAAAAAGAAATATTTATTGGTTTTGAGGTTAGGTGTCTTTGTTTATATTTCTTATCATGGGGAGAACAAGGTTTCCTATAAAAACCTCTGTAGAAATCTTGGTGGAGACCTCAGTTTTCTAAATAAAAATTGATGGAGACCTCAAGTTTCTATAGAAAAATTGGTGGAGACCACGGTTATCTTGGTGAAGTCCTTGGTTTTCTTTAGAAAACTTGGTGGAAACCTCGGTTTTCTATAGAAAATCTAGTGGAGACCTTAGTTTTCTATAGAAAACTAGGTGGAGACCTCGGTTTTCTATAGAAAATCTAGTGGAGACTTTAGTTTTCTATAGAAAACTTAGTGGAAGCCTTAATTTTCTATTGAAAATTAAGTGGAGACCTCAGTTTTCTATAGAAAATCTAGCGGAGACCTAAGTTTTCTATTGAAAACTTCGTGATAACCCCGGTTTTCTATAGAAAACTTAGTGGAGACCTCCGTTTTCTATAGAAAACTTGGTGGAGACCTTGGTTTTCTATAGAAAACTTGGTGGAGACCTTGGTTTTCTATAGAAAACTTGTTGGAGACCTCCATTTTCTATAGAAAACTTGGTGGAGACCTCGGTTTTCTATAAAAAACTTGGTGGAGACCTCGGTTTTCTATAAAAAAAAAAAACTTTGTGGAAACCTCTGTTTTCTATAGAAAACGTGGTGGAGACCTCGGTTTTCTATAGAAAACGTGGTGGAGACCTCGGTTTTCTACAGAAAACTTGGTGGAGACCTCAGTTTTCTATAGAAAACTTAGTAGAGACCTCGGTTCTCTATTGAAAACTTAGTGAAGACCTCGGTTTTCTATAGAAAACTTAGTGGAGACCTCGGTTTTCTATAGAAAACTTAGTGGAGACCTCGGTTTTCTATAGAAAACTTGGTGGAGACCTCGGTTTTCTACAGAAAACTTGGTGGAGACCTCGGGTTTCTATAGAAAATTTGGTGGACACCTCGGTTTTCTATAGAAAACTTGGTGGAGACCTCGGTTTTCTATAGAAAAATTGGTGGAGACCTCGATTTTCTATAGAAAACTTGGTGGAGACCTCGATTTTCTATAGAAAACTTAGTGGAGACCTCGGTTTTCTATAGAAAAATTGGTGGAGACCTCGATTTTCTATAGAAAACTTGGTGGAGACCTCGATTTTCTATAGAAAACTTAGTGGAGACCTCGGTTTTCTATAGAAAACTTGGTGGAGACCTCGGTTTTCTATAGAAAACTTGGTGGAGACCTCGGTTTTCTATAGATAACTTGGTGGAGACAACGGTTTTCTATAGAAAACTTCGTGGAGACCTCGGTTTTCTTTAGAAAACTTGGTGGAGACCTCAGTTTTCTATAGAAACATCTGTGAAAACCTCATTTTTCTATAGAAAACTTGGTGGAGACTTAGGTTTTCTATAAAAAACTTAGTGGAGACCTCGGTTTTCTATAGAAAACTTGGTGGAGACCTCGGTTTTCTATAGAAAACTTAGTGGAGACCTCGTTTTTCTATAGAAAACTTGGTGGAGACCTCGTTTTTCTATAGAAAACTTGGTTGAGACCTCGGTTTTCTATAGAAAACTTGGTGGAGACCTCGGTTTTCTGTAGAAAACTTGGTGGAGACCTCGGTTTTCTATAGAAAACTTGGTGGAGACCTCGGTTTTCTATAGAAAACTTGGCGGAGACCTCGGTATTCTATAGAAAAATTTGCGGCAACCTCATTTTTCTATAGAAAACTTGGTGGAGACTTCGGTTTTCTATAGAAACATCTGTGAAAACCTCATTTTTCTATAGAAAACTTGGTGGAGACTTCGGTTTTCTATAAAAAACTTAGTGGAGACCTCGGTTTTCTATAGAAAACTTGGTGGAGACCTCGGTTTTCTATAGAAAACTTAGTGGAGACCTCGTTTTTCCATGGAAAACTTGGTGGAGACCTCAGAAAACTTCGTGGAGACCTCGTTTTTCTATAGAAAACTTGGTGGAGATCTTGGTTTTCTATAGAAAACTTAGTGGAGACCTTAGTTTTCTATATAAAACTTGGTGGAGACCTTGGTTTTGGGTAGAATACATTGTGGAGACCAAGATTTTGCATAGAAATCATGGTGTAGGGCTTGGGTTTCCATAGAAAACTTTGTGGAGACTAAGGTCTTTTCCATTGAAAATTCCATAGAGACAGTTTTCATAATTTTTCATCCCGCCCCACCCTAATATCTGCATATGACCATTAAATTCCTTTCCTTAATCCGCATCCTGCATAATTTTTCATTAATTATGTTACTGTAATGCAATATTTGTAATATTGTTGGTGTTGTTGTTGTTGCTGCCACAATCAGTTGTAACAATTACTAGTGTTATACAGATGTTGTTGTTGTTGGTTTTGTTGTCGTCGTCCTTATTATGTTAAAACTTCAGAAATTGGTTTGAATGGATGCAGCACCACTGTCTGAAATGAGTGAAATGGAAGATGTGTATGTATGGATGCTAGTTTGCCACCCAACATGTTTTTGTTCTACAACAACAACAACTGCATCAGCAACAGCAGTTGTTGCAGCAGCAGCAGCTATTTGTTGCATGTTTATGTGTCCCTTAAGTACTTAATGGGATGTTAGTAATTTAATTAATTGTTGTAGTTGTTGTTGTTGTAGTTTTAAATGGTAATTTGCCACAAGTGCATTTAGTGGAACAAGATGAAGCCATTGCAGTTTCAGCTGCAGCAGCTGCAATTCGAAACAGAGGTCAGTAGTAATGCAATTGGCTGCCAAATGCTGTTAATAAATTTAATTTTTAAATTAGGTTGATGTCGTTTGAATTTAAAAGGTTATCCTTTAAACGAAAGAGAACTATCATTGAAGTATGTAGATCTATGGAGAGTACTGTGGTTCTAACTTCGAAGCCAAAAAAATTGATTTTAGCTAAGAATGGAAATATTATCTGACATAATTCCAAGAATCTGCTTACATTTTTTCAAGGATATGAATTTCATAGATTTGATCCTTAGTTCCTTGATTCCTTGGTATACTGAAGATATAAGAAAATATTGAAAATGCCATGGTCCCACTGAGATCCCTTTCAATCCTTGATGGAGTATGTACAATAAAAGCCACAGCTATTAAGCATACATACCAAACACCACCTTCCTCTGCCATTTTCTTACACTGAATCTTCAGCCTACTATACCTTTGCCTTCTTCGCCGAGGCACACATAATTGCGGCCATCATAGAATTGTGTTTAGGCATTCGTTTGGAAAATGGCTACAATTTGTTACCAAATGTTGCCATTTTCCACTTGAATACCACCACCAGTCAGTCCAGCTGCAAATGGTATGGGGCTGCAACAGTAACTTCATCAGCAGCCATTCACGACATAGAGAATCTAAGCCTTTTCGTCCTTAATTTTAGTGGCCTCACTGAGAGGTATCCTCACTCCCAGGTAGCTACTTTGGCAGGCCGAAAAGATGCAGCATCATTTGCTACTTCATTCTGGATTCAAACGTGAAAATGAAGGACACAAAAATAGACTGGCAATTCTTTACTTGTGTATGTGTGTGTATATGTGAATACATGTGTGAATGTGTGTGCCCTTAATGTAACGGCATATGCCTGCGCCGGGTAAGATATGTACTTACCTGTGCATTTGTGGATGATTGGACCAAGTGGAAATGGTATTGGTTGCATCTTTTGGATTTTTGTTGCACGAACTGGAATATCTTTTATGAATTCTTAATGTGACAAGTGAGATGTTGGCTTAAGAATCCCATATGTTGGGTAAAAATGTACAGAAGAACTTGGACATGGATGCAAGTCATAAACAATAGGCGGATGGGGGAAATAATTGTAGAAACACAGTTTTCTATAGGAAAACGTAATCTCCGCCAAATTTTCTACAGAAAACCGAGGTCTCCACGAAGTTATCTATGGAAAACAAAAGTCTCCAACAAGTTTTCTATAAAAATCAAGGGTTTCTACGAAGTTATCTATAAAAAACAAAGGTCTACACTAAGCTTTCTATAGAAAACGGAGGTCTCCATTAAGTTTTTTTTTTTTTTATAGAAAACCGAGGTCTCCACCAAGTTTTCTATAGAAAATCGAGGTCTCCACGAAAATTTCTAGAGAAAACCGAGGTATTTACGAAAATTTCTATAGATAATCGAGGTCTCCACCAAGTTTTCTATAGAAACCCGAGATCTCCACCAAGTTTTCTATAGAAAACGGAGGTCTCCACTAAGTTTTCTAAAGAAAACGGAGGTCTCCACTAAGTTTTCTATAGAAAACGGAGGTCTCCACTAAGTTTTCTATAGAAAACCGAGGTCTCCACTAAGTTTTCTATAGAAAACCGAGGTCTCCACTAAGTTTTCTATAGAAAACGGAGGTCTCCATCAAGTTTTCTATAGAAAACCGAGGTCTCCACGAAATTTTCTATAGAAAACCGAGGTCTTCACCAAGTTTTCTATAGAAAACCGAGGTCTCCGCCAAGTTTTCTATAGAAAACCGATGTCTCCATCAAGTTTTCTATAGAAAACTGAGGTCTCCACCAAGTTTTCTATAGAAACCCGAGGTCTCCACCAAGTTTTCTATAGAAAACCGAGGTCTCCACTTGATTTTCTTTAGAAAACCGAGGTCTCCACCAAGTTTTCTATAGAAAACAGAATGCCAAGGTCTGCACCAAGAATACAAAGGTCTCCACCAAGTTTTCTATGGAAAACAAAACCAAACCAACAAGTTTTCTACAGAAAACAAGGGTGTCCACTAAGTTTTCTAGGGAAAACAAAAGTCTCCGCGAAGTTTTACATAGAGAACAAAGGTCTCCAAGAAGTTTTATATAGAAAACCGAGGACTTCACCAAATTTTCTATAAAAAAACCGAAGTCTCCACCAAGCTTTCTATATAGAACTGGGGTCTCCACTAAGTTTTCTATATAAGACTGAGGTCTCCACCAAGTTTTCTATAGAAAACTGAGGTCTCTACTAAATTTTCTAGAGAAAACCGAGGTCTCCACTAAAATATCTATGGAAAATTGAGGTCTCCACTAAGTTTTCTATAGAAAACCGTGGTCTCCACAAAGTTTTCTATATAAAACTGAGGTCTCCACTAAGTTTTCTATATAAAACTGAGGTCTCCACCAAGTTTTCTATAGAAAACCGAGGTCTCCACCAAGTTTTCTACAGAAAACAGAGGTCTCCACTAAGTTTTCTATAGAAAACAGAGGTCTCCACTAAGTTTTCTATAGAAAACAGAGGTCTCCACTAAGTTTTCTATAGAAAACAGAGGTCTCCACTAAGTTTTCTATAGAAAACAGAGGTCTCCACTAAGTTTTCTATAGAAAATCGAGATGTCCACCAAGTTATCTATTAAAAACTGAGGTCTCCACCAAGTTTTCCATAGAAACCTCAGATCTCCGCTAAGTTTTCTGTAGAAACCTGAGGTCTCCACTAAGTTTTCTATAGAAAACTAAGGTTTTCACCAAGTTTTCTATAGAAAACTAAGGTCTCCACTAAGTTTTCTTCAGAAATCGCAGATTTCCACTAAGTTTTCTGTAGAAACTGAGGTCTCCACAAAGTTTTCTATAGAAATCCTATGTCTCCACCATGTTTTCTATAAAAATCCTTAGTCTCCACCACGTTTTCAATAGAAATCCTAAGTCTCCGCCAAATTTTCTATAGGCATCCCAAGTCTCCACCAAGTTTCCTATGAACAACCAAGATCTCCATCATGTTTCCCATGGAAAACTGTATTCTTCTTAAATTTGGAAATCCCCAAACTTCCCTCCCCACCCTCGTTTCTTCTCGTTTGCAATGAAATCCTTTTGAATGTCTTATTTTTCATTTGCTTTGCTTTCATGTTTGCCTCTTGTCCAAGACACCAAATGAACAATCAAGAAAATCTTAACATTCAGCACAAACACACACACACACACACAGTTACACACATATACACAATGATGGCCACACACACATTGCCAGCAAACTTGCAATTCTCCAAAAATCTCTCTGAAGTATTAAATAAACATTTGAAATGATAAATTAAATTTCATTTATTGCACACAAGAATGGAACTTAAATTACATTTCTCTACACCCGGCAGAATATAAATCTCAACGGATGTGGATGGTCTCATACGCCATCGCCATTTCCACTCCTTTCGCCCACTCCTTCACTTCTTTCTTAGTTTCTTCTTTGATGCAACCATAACTCCACAAGGAAACACACAATGGCGCCCAACATCATAAGGCCGTAAATGAGCAGCGGCTTCTGCAAATAGGTCCAATCGAAATATTGCCCAGGAATCTTGTCATTGTCCATGTAGTAGAGTAGTTTTAGGGAAATGGCATGATATATGCTGCGATCTTCCCACACTTTGAGCAGCCCACTTTCCTGGATGACAAAAAAGAATTTAATGAGGGCACTGTGAAAGGGGGAGTCCCATTGCATGGGGAATCTCAAGAAGTAGCTGGCCGTACACATGTCACTTACTGAGGCCAGCCGGAATTTGGGTTTCCACAACAGCTGCTGTTGTAGGTTCAATTTTCGCCATTCCATCGATGTGGCCACATAGGCATAGTTGGTGTTGAGTTTATTTTTATTCCTCGACGAAAATGTGTCATTGACCTGGAAAAGTCTGGGTCGTAGAACTGCTGGAAGTAGTTCACTGTCAAAATAGATTTCCTTTTCATAGCGATTTACCATTATCTGCAGGCCGGAACGTAGAAGATCCTCTGGGGTGTCAATTTGATCTCCGTACACCGTGGTGCTGAGCAGCGAGGTGAGGGAGGCACAAAATGTGCTCTCCACCAAAACATTCACGGTGACAACGAGGAGATGGAGGACCCTTAGCAATACTTTACGTTGTTGAAAACGCTGTGGCTCCATGGCCTGAAATAGTAACGTGCCAAAGGCATATATCACCCCCTCACCGAAATCAAAGGTCCTTAGACGTAGCAGCTCCACCAGAAAGAGACTCAACAACTCTAGGAATAGAATTCCCAAAATAGTTGGCTGCAGAGACCGATAAATATAATCGCTTGGATGAATTTCAGGGATAACCGGCACAATGATGCAGGCATTTGTGTACCCAATAGGATAACTACCCGAGGTCTCATTGGCATAAGGTAGCAGGCCGGAATATGGATGCACACCAATGTCGATGACTTTTAGGGCGGCCAGTAGCAGAGTTTCCTTGTGATATGAATAAAAGCTGACGTTGCAGTTGAGGACAACGTTGATGGTCCCATTCACATAATGGGTGAATTCGTGGAATATTCTCCCTGCCGTACCAGTGATGTAGGGATAGCTGATGTTGTTGTGATGTTGCTCATAGGGGGTCTGAAAGAATTAAATTTGAAGATAATTATGGGCAGAATTGGATATGGGATATATTAAGGGGTTTCTATTTGGGCTGTCCTGTGAAAAAATAAACTAGGGTGGCCTCTTGATCTCCTTTGAAGAAACGCTTTAGGGTTTGAAAAAGCTCTCCTTTGAAAAGAAGACCTCTTTTTATGAAAAGATTCTTACTTTGGGAAGATGGAATATAGGTTTTCTATGACTTTCATCTTCTCTTATGCTCTGAATTATCTATTGGAAGAAAATGAAGTTTGGTCTTGAAGATGGCCTTGGGTAGGCCTGGGCCGAAATTGTCAATCTATCTATACAAAAGAGTGGTGAAATAACTGACTGAGCTAAAATCAACGCCCAGACGATACAGCTGAAGCTAGAATCTTGAAATTTTGGACGTGGGTCAGTCTTGGTACGTAGGCGTGGGATAAGGCCGGGTTTTTGGAAGCTCGTACTATAAGGATACGGAAAGTACTAAAATGTACTACAAATGAAATGAGCTAGAATATAGAATAAGAGTCGCTGATGGAGTCCAGAGGGTTTTTTGCAAATTCGAACTTTCAGGTTACGTAAAATGGTACTAAACTTCTAAAATGGTACCATTTTATATTATGTGAACCTCTATCCGCTCAAACTCCTTAAAAACTTAAAATTTGGTATGAGAATCAAGGTTGGAAAGTAAGTTTGATACGTATGAAGGTTGTTTTGAAAATGTGTACTAAGCGTGCGAACTGTACCAAATGGTACTAAATTTGGAATAGTGAGGTTAAAGGTGAACCGATGGAGCTGGAATTTTGAAATTGTATATTGGGGTCCCTGTTGGAGATAGGTTCGCGATAAAGAGGTGGTTTTGGAAATGTGTACAACATGTGCACGAAAAGTACTAAATAGTACTATATTTGGTACAATTAGCTATTTCTGTAAACAGATAGTGCTCGTAGTTTGAAATTTTGTATAAGAATCGCTTTTTATGTGTAGCCTGGACAAATGGAGGTGTTTTTGGAAATGCGTCCTAGAATTGTACGAAAAGTACAAAATGGTACTAAATTTAATATTGGGTGAAGGGATAGCGCTGAAATACTCAAAATTGATATTGAGATCTTTGTTGTTGTCTGGAAGTAATGTATGGAGAAGGTTTTGGAAATGTGTACTATAATTGTTCGAAAAGTACTAAATAGTACTATATTTGGTACAATTTGGTATAGGGTGAACAGCCAGTGATTGAAATCTGAAATTTGGTATTAGGATCGCTGATTATGTTTAGACTGGATATATGGAGGTGTTTTCGGAAATGTGTACTATAATTGTACGAAAATTACTGAATGGTACTATATTTGATATTGGGTGAAGAATAGATTTGAATTTCGGAAATTAGATATTGAGGTCTCTGTTGGTATCTGGAATTAAGATGTGGAGGTTGTTTTGGAAATGTGTACTATAATTGTTCGAAAAGTACTAAATAGTACTATATTTGGTACAGTTTGGTTTTGGGTGAACAGGTAGTGATTGAAATCTGGAATATAGTATAAGGGTCGCTTTTTATATGTAGCCTGGATATATGGAGGTGGTTTTGGAAATGTGTACTATAATAGCTGGAAAAGTACTAATGGTACTAAATTGGTATTGGGAGAAGGCATAGATCTGTAATCCCAAAATGTTTTATTCAGGTCTCTATTAGTATCTAGGATTGAGTAGATAATGTTTTGGAAAAATGTACTATGATTGTACGAATAATACTAAATTGGACTAAATTTGGTACAATTCGTTATTTTGGTGACGCTGTCAATGTGTAGCCTGTACATATGGAGGTGATTTCACAAATGTATGCTAAAATTGTTCGAAAAGTACCAAATGGTACGAAATTTGGTATTGTGTGAAGGGATAGGACTGGAGTCCTTAAATTTGATATTAAGGTCTCTGTTGGTATCTGGAATTGTTATAGGGTGGTGGTTTTGTAAATTTGTACCATAATTGTACGATAAGCACTAAATGGTGTTAAATAGTACTAAATTTGGTATTGGTTGTCAGGATATAGCTGAAATCCTGGAATTTGATACAGATGTCACTGTTGGGGTCTGTATATTAAGATATGGAGGTGGTTTTGGGAATGTGTATTATAATTGTACGAAAAGTACTAAATGGTACTAAATTTGTTATTGGGTGAAGGGATAGGACTGGGGTCGTCAAATTTAATATTAAGGTGTCTGATGGTATCTATAATTGAGATATGGAGGTGGTTTTGGAAATTTGTACCAAAACTGTACGAAAAGTACAAAATGGTTCTAAATTTACTATTGGGTGAAGGGATAGGGCTGGAATCCCGAAATTTCATACCGAGGTCTGTGTTTGTATCTGAAATAGAGATTTGGAGGTGGTTTTGGAACTGTGTACTATAATTGTACGAAAAGTACTAAATGGTACTAAATTTTGTATTGGATGAAGGGATGGGCTGGAATCTCTGAAATAGAGATCTGGAGGTGGTTTTGGAGCTGTGTACTATAATTGTACGAAAAGTACTAAATGGCACTGAATAATACTAAATTGATTATTGGTTGTCAAGATAGAGCAGAAATCCTGAAATTCTGTTGGGTCTGTTATTTCTATATTTATACGAAAAGTACTAAATTTGGTGAGAAGATAGGGCTGGAATCCCGACATTTGATATTGAGGTCTGTGTTTGAATCTGGAATGGTGATCTGGAGGTGATTTTGGAACTGCATACTATAATTGTACAAAACGTACTAAATTTGAACTGTTGAGTGAATGGATAGAGCAGGATTCCAGAATTTTGATATTGAGGTTTCTGTTGGTATCTGAAATGGAGATATGGAGATGGTTTTAGAAATGTGTACTATATTCGTACGAAGAGTACGAAATAGTACTACTTTTTGGGGGAAATTAAAGAATTAAAATCCTGAAATTTGATACAGATGTCAATGTTGGTGCAGATATAGAGGTGGTTTTTGAAATGTGTACTATAATTGCTTAAAAAGTACTAAGTAGCATTATATTGGCCATTGGGTGAAGCAAAAGAGCTGAAATCCCATTTGGTATTGAGGTCTCTGTTAGTATCTGGTGTTGAGATCTTGAGGTGGTTTTACAAATTTTCTAAAATTGATGTACGATGAAGGGTTAGAGCTGAAATTCTGAAATCTGATATTGAGGTCACTGTTGATTTCTAGAGCTTACATATGGAGGCGTGGAAATAGTTTTGGTCAAAAAAATGGATTTATGTCCACTGTGCAATGGTTTACTAATATCCTCCTCGGAAACCTTCAAAATAGAAAATTTTGAAGACTTTTCGAAAAAGAAGAAAAACATTTTCCAAATATTCTTTCCGAAAAAGAAAAAAACTGGAATAGTACATAAACCCTGAATACTTCGTTATGAAGTTTTAATTAAAAAAAAATGTAAAATTTCGCAGATCGTGAGTTTTCAGTACTAAAAGGCCCAGCACGAACTATCGGAATAAATCTAAAACTTTAAGGTGGACTTTCCGTTGCCGAAGTAGCGGTCACTTGCTAGTGTTTATATATTTTTTCACCATCTACTAAAAATCCATTTATTATTCTCTTAATTGAAAAGGTTACATTCATATAACCGCCATCAATTCCATAGTAAAACTTGAGGGAATTTCTGGACGTTGGGAATATCGGAATTTCTTGCCTTCCATTTAGATAACATATCTTTGTTCTTTTTCCTTCCATAAAATCTCCCATCCTTAGGAATAAGTTTTACTATGGAATGAATGGGTGTTATATGAATTTTACCTTCTCAACTCGGAGAATACCACATCTGTGGGTCCAATTTGTAAAACCTATCAGGTCAATTTGCCCCATTTGACTGTAATTTGACATTTCGCGGCCTCACATTATATTCCATTTAGTTTTAAATATCTCCAAGGATTTTAGTATGTTTTTCGGACAGATTCTACTTTAGAAAAAAACATATTAGGGTCACAATTTGTTAGGGGTCTAATATAATTCACTATCACAATAGCTTTCGAAACGTATGATTATTTTTGTAAATATGAATCATACGACATCCCCCCTGTCTTAAATTTATATTACTCATACGATCCAGTGTCCTCTATAAGGGAGGAAAGTATGATTATTATTTGTTATATGACTCATACGACCTCCCCCCTAAGTCTTAAATTAGAATTACTCATACGATTCATATTTCGTATATGACTCATACGACCTCTATAGTCTTAAATTAATACCTCTTATAAGCCCCAAAATTCTCCATAATGAAAAAAAAAACTTACCAAAAACACACTCGGCGGATTCATAAATATGGGTGTATCAAAGATATAACCTCTCGTATCGTTGATATATTCCAATATAAAATCCATTCGATTATCAAACAAAATCTCCTCCACTTCTTCAAATGCCAGCCGGGGGAATGGAGAATAACGAAAAATCTTTAAATCCTCAGTGGTGCCATTATCATGGAATATTATCAATACCACATTGATAATATTGAAGGCCCAACAATTTTCAAAGAAATCCTTTATTGCACGAGAATCGGGTATGGTCTCTGTTTTCAAAATCACCATCATGGCGGTGAAATGTAAATCTGTCAACGTTTCACTGGCCACCCTTAGTAGGGGGTCTCGTAGTTGACGAATATAGATGAAAACCAAATTATTCAAACCCAACTGGTGTTTAAAACGAACTCTGCGTTCCATGCCCCATATGATGAGGGGTATTTGTAGTTCTCTCATTAGATATTGTGGTAAATTTGTTTCACCAATTGCCGATTCCGAGGATTGGGAGCAGTTCTCACAAAATATTAAAAAGGTGTCGAAGTTGTGCCTCTCATAGAGGAATTGGGTATAGCTGGAGATGAAATCAATATTTTTTTGATTATTTTCCGAAGACAATGGAATTTCACAAGCCGCACTGGCCTTTAGAGAATGGATGAGAATTATTAACAAAGCCACTGGTTCCATTTAAATTTTTGTGGCTGCCTTTTTTCCGAAGCAATAGCTAAACGTTTGATTTCCTCCACCGGTATTGTTGCCCTATTTTAAACGCTTGTGTTTTGTTTTTCGCTCCCCCTCCGAAAAAAGGCGATTTGTAAAGGGCACCATTATTCGAAATGATTGGCAAATATTTGTCAAATATTGCAATTGTTGTTACAATGACAGTTTTTTTCCATTACTCCCGCGATGATGAATGGGAAATGGAAAATGAAAATTTTGTGCCATAGATTCATTTTGAATTTGCCACGGGGATTTAAAAGTTCGAAATATTGGCAGACCGGCTAAAGCGAGGGAAATTTGTTAACAATATTAGGCAATTGATGGATTATCAACCTTTAAATGATTGATGGTTGATTTATGAAACCCAAAATCGAAAAATGCCTCTAATTGTGGCCGTAGCACATAATATGGTGCATACTTTTAGGCGTATGTTGAGTAAAATACAAATCTATCTTCCCTTTGTATTAAATTCATCCTTTGCATTCTTAAAGCAGCAGTAAAATTCAAAAACCACCCTCCCTCAACTTGAGAACTCCACATATATACATCCTATCAAGCCCCCCCTCTCATTAGTAAGTAACTCCAACTAAATAAGACACAAGTAATTTGGCATTACAGCACCAATTACATAAATTATAAATATATGTATTACACGTGAAGCGTGTCGGAACAGGTAAAAAGGGGAAATTAGAGGGCAAAATGATGTTCCACTTTAAGTTTGTTTTTTTTTTAATAGAAATTAAATTTTTCACTCCCCTATCACACACACACACACATACACTTACGTTTGAATGCATAAAATGCCATTAAATCAAGTAAATTTATAGTCTCCTTACATCCAGACCCCACTACCTCCTGCCGGCGCCCGCAGGCATAGAGATATCCAACGAAGAAAAAAAAATGGTGGCACACATATTTCGCCCAAGGATCTAAACGTGTTTGGCATTGTGTTCGAGTCGTTGTTGCTGGAATGTTTTCGAGGGTTTTGCCTTTTCCGGTTTCCTGTTTTCTTTCGCACTTTTTTGAATAGTAAAGGAATCCTCGTGTCTTTTTTTTTGCAAAGCTCGGAAAGCGGTGTAAAATACCAGGCAAATGTAACACTTGTAAGAAACATGGAAACATAGGGTGGAGGGGAGTAAATATGTATATTTTTGGTAAAAATGAAAAGAAAAAAATCCTCAAAAAGGGCGTAATGGGAAAATTAAAAAAATATAATTATTATAGCAAAGGAGGTAAATTATATAAGAACCTTTACAAATTGGGAGCCAAAGATGATTTATTTTCTAACTTAAAAGTAGTATCTTTTCAAAAAACGCCACTGAACCTAATATTTTTGGTAAAAAAGAAAAAAAAAATCAAAAAGGGGGGTTATGGGAATAGTAAAAAAATATAATTATTATAGCGGAGGATGTAAATTATATTAAACCCTTTACAAAAAGGGGTCCTTTTTTAAATCAAAAGTACGATTTGTTCCAAAAACGCCACTGAAATCCTTCGAGACATTTAAAACTAAATGCAACATAATGTGAGGACGTCAAATGCCATACTACAGCCAGATGGGGCAGATTGGCTTGATAGTTTTTTTTTTTCAAACTGGAACCATTAATGGGGTATTCTCTCCCAGTTGAGAAGGATAAATTAATATTACAACCATCCATTCCTCAATAAAACTTATTCCCAAGGAAAGGAGATGTTATGGAAGGGAAATATCAAAGATGTATTATTTATACGGAGGACGTAGTCAGAAATGCCCCACAAAACCATTCCAAATGGAAGCAGGCAGAATGAATTTATTTTCAAGGAGAACGCTGAGAAAATATATTTTAACACTAGCAAGTGTCCACTACTTCGCCAGCCAAAAGTCCACCTTAGAATTTTAGTTTCATTACCAACAGTTCGTGTTAGGCTTTTTTTGGAATTTAAATGCCAATTTGTTTGGTTTGACAAAACTTTTTAATCGGAACCTCATACATCGTACAAAATTTTCAGACATTGAAGTTTTTTGTATATTATTTATGATTTTCCCTTTTCGGAAAGAATAATAGGAAAATATTTACCATTTACACCAAAAAGTCTTTAAAATCTTTAATTTTGAACTTTACCGAGTAGGATACAGGGAAAACCATTTCACAATTACAGTACACAGTTTCAAAATTACCCCCATATCTCAACACCACATTCCAAGAAAACCTCAATATCAGATTTCGAGATTCCTGCCCAATACCAAATTTAGTACTTTTCGTATAATTTTATACACATTTCCAAAACAACCTCTATATCTCAATCCTTCTCAACTACAGACACCAACAGTGACATCCATATCAAATTTCAGGGTTCCAGCCCTATTCCTTCACCTAATACCCAATTTAGTACCATTTGGTACTTTTCGTACAAATATAGGATGCATTTCCAAATCCAATTCCATATCTCTATCCTAGGTACCAAGATAAACCTTAAAATCAAATTTTAGGTTCCAGTCCTATTCCTTCACCCAACAGCAAATTTAGTACCATTTAGTACTTCTGTAGATACTTAATATCAATTTTAGGATTCCAGCCTTATTCCTTCACCCAAAAGCAAATTTAGTATCATTTGGTATTTTTCGCACAAATATAGGACGCATTACCAAAAACAGCACCATAAATCTATCCCAGATACCAGGAGAAACCTTTATATCAAGTTTCAGAATACTAATTTTATCTCTTCATCCAACACCTAATTTAGTACCACTTAGTACTTTTCGTACAAATATAGGATGCATTTTCAAATCACCGTCAAATCTCAAACGCAGATACCAGCAGTAACCCAAATATCAAATTTTAAAATTGTATGTCTATCCTACACCCAATACCAAATTTAGTACCATTTAGTACTTTTCGTACAATTATAGTACATATTTTCAATACCACCTCCTTATGTCCAGGCAACACCCTAATGTCAAGTTTCGGTTTTCCAGCACTTTCTGTTCACCCAAATTCCAAATTATACCAAATATATAGTACTATTTAGTACTTTTTGTACTGTAATAGTACATATATCCATGAACACCCCCATATCTCAATCCGAGACACCAACAGAGATCTTAATATCAAATTTCAGGATTTCATCCCTATCCCTTAACCAAATACCAAATATAGTACCATTTAGTACTTTCCGTACACTATGCACATTTCCGAAACCACCATCATATCTCAATCCCAAAAACCAACCGAGGTCACCCGATAACAAATTTGTGGATTTCAGCCCTATCCCTTTACCCCATACCAGTACCTTTTAGTATTTTTCGAACAATTATAGTGCACATTTCCAAAATCACCTCCATATCTCAATACAAACACCAACAGTGACATCTATACCAAATTTCAAATTCCAAATTTCCAAATTTCAGCTCTATTTCTTCAGTCATTACCAAATTTAGTACCATTTAGTACTGTTCAAACAATTATAGTATACATTTGCAAACAAAAAAAAAACTCCATATATAAGTCCCACATATCGACAAAAATAGATCTTAATATAAAATTTCGGGATTCCAAGTCTATGGCTTCTTCAAGTACTGTCCAGTACTTTTCAAACAATTATAGTACACAATTTCAAAACCAAATCCATATCTTAACCACAGACACCAACAATGACATCTTTATCAAAATTCAGAATATAGTACGAAATTTGTATTGAGCGAATAATACAAATTTCGTACTATTTCGTACTTTTCAGAATTTTATCACTATTCCTTCAACCAAGATCAAATTAAGTACCATTCATTACTTTTCGTACAATCATAGTACACATATCCGAAATCACCGCCATATGGCCTGGCTACACATGACCCGCGACCCTAATACCAAATTTAAGATTTCAAGCACTATCTGTTCACCCAAATAACAAATTGTACGCAATATAGTACTATTTAGTACTTTCGGTGCACTTGTAGTACACATTTCCAAAAACCACCTCTTTATCACAAACCCACAGGCACCACAACACAAAATATAAAAATTCCAGCTCCATCAGTTTACCTTAATCCAAACTGTTCCTAATTCAGTACCATTTAGTACAGTTCGCACACTCAGCACACATTTCTAAACCACCTTCGTTTATATCAAACATACTTTCCAACCTTGATTCTGATACCTAATGTCAAGTTTTTAGCTCCATCCGTTCACATAATATGAAATGATACCATTTTAGAAGTTTGGTACCATTTTCAAACTTTTTGCAACCCTAAAATTCTGATTTCCAAAAACCCTTCAGCACATTTTTCCTGCCATCTATTACTGACTCTCATATCATATTTCAGAATTCTAGCTCATTCCGTTTCTCCAACACAGAGTATTCAATTTTTAGTACGTTTTAGTACTTATCGAACTCTTTTAGTACGAATTTCCAAAAACCCAGTTTTATGAGACGCCTACGCTCCAAGGTTGGCCGTCGTGCAAAGTTTCAAAATTCTAGCTTCTGCCGTTTCGTCTGAGCGTTGATTTTCGGTCGGTCAGTCAGTCAGTTATTTCACTACTTTTTTGTATATATGTATATATAGATTTGGAGCCATCCATTATAATTGTTTCCATCATCCTCGAAAGATCATACCTCACACAAACTGCCGATTTTTTTTTTAATTCCAATAAATATCATTCTTAGACCCCTCGACTAAGATACAGCTTTCACAGCCATTGGTATCTATTTTCTATTTACTTTTAATAGTTATTCGAAGAAACTAAAGCATACTTTCAGGAGTTTTGTTAGAAAAAAATTCATTTCATTTGCATTACACTCTTTTACCCAAACACACACCTCTACAACCCTACTGTTCATACATAATTTAATGTCGTTTTCTAAATGTTCCCCACACACATGCATACTCACATACATAGTCTATGCATTCATATGGCGAATAGTTCTCTACCGTGTCTTTCGTTGCTCTATTGTGCAGCATTACTTGGAGCAAATGGAGAGAGAGATAGACAAAGATTTAATGATGATGCCAACAAAATGTTTTTCTTTTAAAGCAAACGTTGCCGACAATGACTGCAAATCTAAATGGCGCTGCTGATTACAGCCACTTTGGCTCTTGACAATGCACGCATATTCAGCTACTTGTGTTGCAAAATCAACCTGGCCCTCCCCCACAGCAGTATAAATAACCCTTTTGAAGAAATACGTTGTTGCTTTTTTCTTGGCATACCTAGGACGACATTGTCCTCATTGCAAGCAAAAGGCTGCAATGAGTTTTTTTTTTTCAATCCATGCCACTGCAGCTACTTGCAATGATGGTGGCTGTTGCTCCAGTTAATGCCATTTGGACCAAGCTCAGCAACAGTCGTTATGGCTTTTTCTTCTATGTGAGTGTGTGTGTGTGGCAACAAAGACCATTTCAATAGCATTGCACAAAACTGGAGGTTATTAGTTAAACTAGTTAAGACCATGATACAATGCATCACCACCACCACTGCCTTTGTTTTTCCACCCCAACCTGCTGCACTTGCAGCAGCTACTGTCCCATTTTCTTCTTTCGTGGACTGTGATTTTTCTTTCTGTGTACAAGATTTTCGCTAGGGTTTTTTTTATTGTCGTCTGTACGTGTCGGGTTATTCATGAACTGTTCTGCTCTCCAGAATATGTTGTGGATTGTTAATGGTATCTGAACTGTTGCTGTCGCTGCTGTTATTACTGTCTACTTTTTTTCCAGTCCTTGGGTGTTGCTGTCTTGAAAACTGCAAGCTGTTGCTGAGGTGGCTACAAATGTTGTTGTAGTTGTTGTTTCTCTTGTTTTACTTGTGTACACATTGCTTGATAATGAATAGAGAAGCGAGAAGAAAATTTCTACGGATCACAAGCGGGCTGGGAAGAAGGACAGTGTTTTTGGGAAATTTGGAGACTTTCCGCGAATAGTAATCTCATATTTCTCCAAAATGATCCAAAGAGTTAATAAAAAGATTAGATACTCAAGCATTCTTTTAAAGGCAGTTTCTGTCTTATTTCCTAACCATTTGAAGTCTCCGCTTATTATAATATTGGAGATCACAACAACAGTAGAATCCTAATTTTTTCTGGAGACTTGAATAAACTTCTTACGCAAATCTGGGGACACAAAATTTTCTCGACACAGCAACTGGAGACTGGAAAAATTTAACTACACAAGAACTTGAGGTTGGAGATTTCTACTGGGCTATGTAAAATAATTGGAGACTTGAGGTTGGAGATTTCTACTGGGCTATGTAAAATAATTGGAGACGAAAATATTTTCAGAAGAATGATTGTAGACTCCAAATACTTTCTGTGGACACATCACGTGATCTCTACACAACAATGAGAGACTTCTAATTTCCTATGTAGATCACTCAGAGAATTTGAATGTTCGGTATAGAATAATTAAAGAAATTAATGGCTCTCTCTGGACTGATTGGAGACTTCAAAATTTCGACATATATCAAGTGGATACGCTTTAGAATAATTGGAGACATCAAATATTCCCAAGGCAATAATTGGAGACTTCAAAATTTCGAAATATATCAAATTGAGGCTCTTTAGAATAATTGGAGATCGCAAAAATTTCCAAAGCAGTTATTGGAGACTCTGTACATTTCCTAGAGAATATATAAGGACCTCAAATGATCTCTACACTACACCTGGAGACTTTTTAAGTTCTCTAAAAAAAGAATTGGATGCATCAAAAGTACTCTATAGAAAGTTTGGAGACTATATTTGTTCTCTAGAGAACAATTGGAGACTTCAAATACTTTATACACAACAAGTGGAGACTATCAATTTCCTATGTATGACACTGAGAGATTTTTAATGTTCGATGTAGAACAATTGGAGACATTAAAAATTTATTATAGACTACTTGGAGACTTCAAAATTTTGCCATATATCCAGTGGAGACTCTTTAGAATAATTGGAGACTCCAAATAATAGCAAAGCAAAAATTAAAGACTTCAATTAGAGACTCCAAATACTTTATACTGACCAATTGGAGACTTCCATTTTATTATGCAGAACACACAGAGATTTTTAATCTTCGGTATAGAGCAATTGAAGACATTAAGGATTCACTATAGACTAATTGGAGACTTCAAAATGACGCCATATATCAAGAGAAGACTCTTTAGAATAATTGGAGACACCGAATATTTCCAAGGCAATAATTGGAGACTTCACAATTACGGCATATATCAAGTGGAGACTCTTTAGAATAATTGGATAGAAAAGGAAAAATTAGAGACTCCACATTTTCTCTACAAATAATTAGAGACTCTTAACATTTCCCAGATAACAACTAGAGGTTCCAAATATTCTCTACACTGTATCTGGAGACATTTATGTTCTCTTGAAAGGAATTGGATGCATCACAAGTACTCTACAGAACGTTTGGAGACTATATTTGTTCTCTGCAGAACTTTGGAGACTCCACATGATTTCTACACAATAAATGGAGACTTCCAATTTCTAATGTGGAACTCTCAGAGATTTTAAATGTTCGATATACAACAATTGGAGACATTAAAAATTATCTATAGACTAATTGGAGACATCAAAATGTCGCCATATTTCCATAGCATTAATTGGAGACTTCAAAATTTCTTCATATATCAAGTGGAGACCCATTAGAATAATTGGAGTCCCCCAATATTCCCCAAAACAATACTTGGAGACTCTATTTTTTTTATCTATAAAACTATTGGAGACTCTAAAGATTGCCTAAAAAACCACTATAGGCCTCAAGTGTTCTCTACACTGCATCTGAAGACTTTTTATGACCTTTGAAAAGAATTGGATACATTAAAAGTACCCTACAGAACGTTTAAAGGCTATAAGTGTTCTTTACAGAACACTTGGAGACTCCACATGGGTTCTACACAACAATTGGAGACTTTCAATGTACAATCGAAAACAAAGTATTGAATAATTGGAGATTTTCTAGAATTATTAGAGACATCAAATATTCTCTTTTTAACAATTGGAGACTTTTAATATTCTACAAAAAAACATTTAATTGTTTTTTTTTTTACCTCTTGACTCCAAATATTCCCCAAACAACAGTTGGAGAATCCATATTTTCTCTGTAGAACAATTGCAGATTTTTGGGGTTTCCCGCAGAGAGAGAGAGAGAGAGGGAGGGAGAATATACCATAAATGTAAAGCAGGCTATAAACTTTTCCTACACAAGAACTAGAGACTCTAAACAATCTGTAAGATCCACATGTTGAAGCCTCTCTATGGAACAACTGCAGACTAAACATTTTCTTTAGAATAACTCGAGACTAAAAATATTCTCTACACGACCATTGGAGACTTCAAATTTCTTTATACAATACTTGGAAAATCAAAATATTCTCTGTATGACAGCTAGAGACTTCAATTGTTATAGAAAGGAGATTTTACAACTTTGCTAAAAGGCAATTGCATGATTGGTTCACTGTAGGACAAATGGACTCCCAACATTTTCTTCAGAAAGGTTAATTACCAATCGAATTGTGTTTCTCGTGAAAATTGGAGATATTCAACAAAGAAGGAAGATTTGCCTACCACGTACGCCGCCAAACAACGTAAATCTCCAAGGTCCCCTAAAAGTATGCAAAGAAAGTAATAAAAATAATCTACCTAAAAGTATGCCATAAAATGCTGATAATTACTTTTATGTACCGCATGGTTTCTATTCATTTATGGGACAGTGGCCGATTATTTAATCGACTACCAAACAAAAGAATAATCCATAGTCACCCTTCTCTTTTATGGCTGGAGCTTTTAGAAACTATGCATGATTTCCCACGTCCATCATTCACGGACATCGTTTAAATGCTGTAGTTGCTGTTGCAGTTTTTTTGTTTTGCTTTCTCTTTCCCTTCTATCAAATCAGTGTCATTCGCCATCATGCCATGAACCGAAAATTTTTGCTCAACGAATTAATGGAGCAAAACTGAATGGATGGCCATCATTTTGGTCGTTGATGGTGGTGGCCATGATGGGTGGGGGTGTTCTATGGAATAGAAAATAACATAATGTCACCATTTAAAGCGCTATTACATATCCCTTTCCAGCATCCGCCCAGCTCCAGTCACCAAGCACCAGCCAAAGAGTCAAGCAGACGTGGTCCATATGCTGTTGCTTGTTCCAGGACAATCAATGGAGGTGTTTAAATGCTTGCATTTAGGGGGGATTTCATCCTCCATCCTCGGTGTGTGCCTTGCATATCAATGTGGCTCTCGACCGTCAAAAAAACGCAACGCTGCAATGGTTGCAGGATAAACAAGTGCCTGAAAGAGGACCGAGGAGAAAAAAAGCGCAACGTCAACACGAATAATAACAACAGCAGCAACAAGGCGTTCTGAGTTGGGTCATATTTTACGCGAGTCTAAGTGGAACTTCAAAAAGGATCTTAAAGGATATTTTTCAATGGTTGGTGGCTGGGTTTTTTCCCTCTCGTTTTAAGTAAGAATTATTACACGTTCCGAACTGGACCAAGAAAATCTATTTGCATGTGAAGTCATGTTGCTATTTTTTTTTGTCTTCGCCCATTTTGATGGAAGATTTATTATCGCAATTGGGTGGTGAGAGAAAAAAAGGAGTTTCAATTATGCATGACGTCCAAGGATTTGAAAGGAACACATTAGCTTTGATTGATTTTGTTATATTTTTCAAAAATTAAAAAGTAAATTATCTTTGTGATTTATGTATTTTTTTCTTCCCCCTCCCACCCTCTCCCTTGATTTCAATTAAATTACCAAGAGCTCCCCTGCAACTTCACAGCATTTGGTCAACGAAATTGAATTTGAATTCATTAACACTAATCGAAATCATTTCCTGGCACTCGGAAATGTCAAAATGCTATCTGGTAACATCTAAACATTCATTAATTTTCGTTACGTGAGAACATCGTTTTGGCACGTGAGATGTCAGCCAGGCAGCCAGCAACAATTCTTTTGGTGGCACCAAAAAGTATGCTTCACTTTTTTTTCCTTTTGATTGTATAAATGTGTACATGGAATTTTCATTTCTATTTTTATATTTTCCTTATACGCAATCATGTTAAATTAGTATACGTTCTAAGGAGAGAGAGAATGTGGCATAGAGAGAGAGAGAGAGAGGTAGAAAAAATATTATGAAAAAAGTTAAAGGTACACTGAGAGAAAAAAATATAATCTAGAAGTACACTTAAAACGTTGAATTTTGATTTCAATTTTTATATCATTTTTATACCGAATCGTGTGAAATTTATGGATGGAAATTTTTTATGAACATAGAGGAGAACTGTGAAAAGAAGAAAAAAGTTGTGAAAAAAAATTTAAGGTACACTGGGAGAAAGAAACATTTCCAACATATACAAGCACAGAGGATTGAACTTTCATATAAATTTTTGAATTTTTTATAATTTTTTTTTGTGTATGGACTGAGAAGAGGATGTAGTACACTGAGAGAAAAAAACTAATTAAAAATTGTGAGATACACTGAAAAAAAAACTTCAATAAGTACACTTTTTGACGTTTCTCCGATTTATATTTTTATATTCAATTAGCAAATGCCTGCTACTAAATCAGCGAAAAGTCCACGTTTAAATTTTAGATTCGTTCGTATTAGGCCTCCGTAGTACTCAGAATGAACAATTTGTTCAGTTTGAAAAAAAAAATTGATAATCAAAAAAAATTTTTTTTCGGAAAAAAATCGTAGGAAAATGTCTAACTTTTACGTGAAAAAATCTTTCATTTAGAAGTTAGTCGAGGAGGATATTAATATACCCATTGCACAGTGAACCCACATCTAATTTTTCTGTCAAAAACTATTTCAACGTCTGTTTATCAATCAAATTTCAGAATTTCAGATATATCCCTTCACCCAATGTCTATTAGTACCACTTAGTACTTTTCGAACAATTATAGTACACACTTCCAAAATCACCTCCACAGACACCAACAGTGAAATTCATATCAATTTTTGGTATATAAGCTCTTTAAATTCCCCCATTACCAAATTTAGTACTATTTAGTACTTTTTTGTAAAATTTTAGTACTCATTTACAAAATCACTTCCATATCTAAATTTCAGATACCAGCAATGACCTCGACATCAAATTTGAGGATTCCAGATCTATTCCTTCACCCCATACCAACAACTTAGTACCATTTAGTACTTTTCATACAAATAGAGGACGTATTTCCAAACCGCCTCCAAATCTCAAACACAGATACCATCAGTAATCTAAATATCAAATTTCAGAAATGTATCTCTTTTTCTGCAACCAATACCAAATGTAGTACCATTTAGTACTTTTAGTACAATTATAATACACCTCTCAAAATTCGTCTCCATATGTCCAGGCAACACATGAACAGCGACCCTAATACCTTATTTCGGATTTCAAGCACTATGTGTTCATCCAATACCAAATTGTACCTAATTTAGTTTAATTTAGTACTTTTCGTACAATTATAGTACAGATTTCCAAAACCACCTCCATATCTCAATTCCAGACACTAACAGAGACCTCCATATCAAATTTGAGGATTCCAACTTAATGCCAAATTTTGTACTTTTGTACTTTTCGTACAAAAATAGGATATATTTCCAAACCGCCACTAAATCTTAACTACAGATACTAAAACTACCTCCATATCTCAATCTCAGATACCCAACCGTTACCTTAATACCAAATTTCAGAATTTTGTCTCTATCCCTTCACCCAATAGCAAGTCTAGTACCATTTGGTACATTTCGTAAAAATATAGTACACATTTCTGAAACTACCTTTATATGTCCAGGCAGCACATGAACAATACCAAATTTCAGATTTCAAGCACTATCTGTTCACGCAATACCAAATTGTACCTAATTTAGTTCAATTTAGTACTTTTCGTAAAATTATAGTAAAGATTTCCAAAACCACCTTTATATTCCAATTCCAGATACCGAGAGTGACTTCAATATCAATTTAGGGAATTTCCGCCCGATCCCTTCACCGTATCATTACTTCAATTCACAGTACCTTTTTGTACTTTTTGGTACGTTTTTCCATAACCACCTCCAAATCTCAACCCAACACACTAACTGTGATTCTAATGTCGAATTTTAGATTTCAAACAGGATTTGTTCACGCAATATCAAATTTAGTACAATTTAGTACCATTTGTACGCTTTCTGAATGCATTTCCAAGACCAACTCCTTATCTTAACCCTGTCCCAATTTTAAGAGAACCCTCCTTATCTTAAGAGACTCCAAAAGCAATATTTTAAATTTCCAGATTATTTCGTCCCACCAAAACCAAATTGTACCGAATTTAGTACCATTTAGTACAGTTGTTACACCTAGTACACATTTCCAAAACTACTTCCTCACGTCAACCCTACTCCTCAACTTTGATTCCCATTCCAATTATCAAGGTTTTAGCTCTAACAGTTCTCATGCTACGAAATGGTACCTAATATAGTTCATTTTAGTACTTTTTGAAATTCTACCCAATTTAGTGCCATTTAGTACAGTTGCTGCACTTAGTAGCTGTTTCCAAAACTACCTCTTCACATCGAGCCTACTCCTCAACATTGATTCCCATTCCAAATTTCACGTTTTTAGCTCTTATAGTTTCCATGATACGAAATGGTACCAAATATCGTACATTTTAGTACGTTTCGTCACTTATTGTGCGAATTTTAAAAAATCCTTTTGTACATTAATCATCATCACTTCATCAGTGGACTTCATTCCAAATTTAAGAGTTCTAGCTCTACTGGTTCGTCTAACACCAAGGGTACTTTATTCAGTACCATTTCGTGCTTTTCGTACCGTTCTAGTACAAATTCCATAATGCCATATTTTTATAACTTAAATACCCTCCACCGTACATTGTATGGAGGGTTCGTCGTCCCATTTGTAGCTCATCAAAAAAATAATAGATCCAACAAAGTATATATATATTCTTGATCAGCGTAAAATCTAAGGAGATTCGGTCCCCATATAACGAAACCTTCCGACATTTTAGATTTTATTTTGTTGATTTTAGCCACATATTTCAATAACATTGTCTGAAATTCTACACAAGGAGTTCTCTGTGAGTACTTTACCCCCTGGAAGATAATTGTCTATATAGGACCACGATATCATAGAGCACCCATACAATGATACCTCCCGATGTTCGGTATTTTTATAATTTAAGCCAGATTTTTTAATGGAATCGTCTTAAATTCTACATAAGGACTTTTTTTGAGTACTTTACTTCGTGGAAGAGAATTGTCTATAAAGGTCCACGATATCGTATACACGGTATTCGGTATTTTGACAGTTTCCGCCACATTTTTCAATTGAATTGTATAAAAATCCACCCAAGGAGTTCCCTCTGAGTACTTAACTCCCTGGAAAAGAATTGTCTATATAGGTCCACTTTTTAGTATATCACCCACATTAAAAACGGAAGTTCGGAGTCATTACTACAGCCTATGACAAAAAATGACTTATGCAGCACCACGACTTCGTATAGCCCTCATATCAAGGTTTTCATTTGAGTGGTATTTTTCGACGGATTTTTTTTTTAAAATTTTTCAAGTTCCTTCCAAATGGTCGAGGGTATAAAAATTTCGATCCAGCTGAACTTAGCTGCTTTTTTTACTTGTTTGTTATAATTTTGCTCCCTTAAAATAATGTCTCAAAAAAATCTCCTATCTTCCTTTTCAACTGTCTTTTGGTTTACCATCAGTGACACTTTAAGAGCAATCTCCAAATTCTTCTCCAGCCAAATCATCCTTCTTGTAATTCATTTCCAAATATCATTTTCCTCTCCCCCCTCCTGCTATCCTCTTAATATTTACATTAAACATAAACATATTTGAAGTTTATTACATGGCATTATTTTCTTGCCTTTTGAAGGAACATAAATAACTTCCGTTATGTTTTTATTACAGTTTGCTGTGACTTTTGTCTCCTTCCTCTCCCTCGCCCACCATCGCGAAAAACATAACGCCTGCCATTTGCCTTTGGCATTACTGACTGACATTAAATCAATTATTCATTACCATCGATTAACTTTCACGAAAATTGTGAAATTGTTTCAGGCCCTCAATGAAATTACAAAATGTGGAGGCTGGCGAAGTGGTGGTGGCAATGGTGGTAGCGGTGGCGGTGTTGGAAGCCAGCAATCAAGGCTTTTCCATCAAAATGGCCGCTGAGCCAAGCCGATGCCGACATTACCTTGCACTCACACTCACTCACTGGCAGGGTGTTGCTGTAATTCTTGGCATTATCTTTAAATATTTATGAAATTTCTTTGCTGGCGTACAAGCAAATCTTATAACAGCTCTCCGGCAGCAGCCCAACCAGGTTGTTGGTTGCTGATGAAAATTTGTAGAGCCGTTTCCTTATGAATTGGACAAACAAGAACATGAACAACAGCAAACACATCCAACAAATATATAAGCTAAGGCCAACACGAATGCTTTTCAGCCTTTGGGCAATATTCATTTTCATGGACAGCAGTTCTGTTGGTCTTGAATGCCAACCAAGCGACCAAATAACCAACCAACCAACCAACCTGCTGCTGCTGGGTGGTGTTGGCCTGTTTTACGTGCTCTTTTGCAAAGTGGGTTATATTCCATGGTAGTGTGGATAGTTGGACGATAGAGTTTGTTTCAGTTTTGTCGTTTTTTTCTCGTTTTTTTTTTTTTGGTTGAGCCCCAGGAGAAGGATTTAAAATATTTAATTGAAATGGCAAAGATTTCCCTTGGAGCATTGTCGGACATCTTATCTGTTTTTCTTTTAGCCGTCAAACACATTTGCTGGGTATTGCTGTTGTTGCGGTGGGAAATGTAGTTTTCCTTAATTTTAAAATAAGAAGCCTGGAAGGCAAGTTTTTCAATGGAAAAGCGATCAATTTGTAATGCATTTATAAAAAAATCAGTGGGAATTGAATGGAATTATTAAAGCATACTTTTAGGGAGGGTCCTGAATTCTGGGATATCCCAGAGGAAATCATGAACGTATGTATACAACTTACCAGTTCTATAATTACATAAGAAATAAAATAAAAAGTGGTGTATACTTTTAGGCGCCAAAAGTAGAACCAAAGGAATATATTATTTTCCCCCATTGTAATGAATATTGTTAAACAATTTATTAATGTTTATATACAAAAATAACACATACAAAATAGTGCATACTTCTGGGCGTAAAAAATAATGAAAGTATAAAGCAATATAAAACAATAGCTCTGTTCCATAAACTAGTGCATACTTTTGGGCTTAAATAAGTACAATATAAAACAATAGCATCATTCCAGGGTCTAAAAATACCCTAATTCCATCATTAAAAAGCCTAATCGGCTGAAGCGAATATCCTAAAAATATAAAAAAGATCATTACCGCGTAAACAGGTCCTTAAAAACCAACATTTTTCGAAGGATCCTGGGGGAGAGAATTGAGGATCCTTCAATAGATACTGTAAGCCATGGATTTGTGAGAGAAGTTGGAATCTACCAACATGAAATTTCCACAGGATCCTAAGAAGTCAAGTACAGGCCTTAAAGACCAGAATTTTTCGAAGAATGCTGAGGGAGAATTGAGCATCTTTCAATAGATACTGTGAGCCATAGATTTAGAGAGAAATTGGAATCTATAAACATTATTCAAAGAACATCAAGAGGATAAATATAGGTTTTCAAACTGTGACTACTCAAAGAATTAAATACAGCAAATATTGGTCTCCAACAGGTAGAATCTTCAAAAGCTGCTAAGAGACATTGAACGCTGCCTCTTCAAAGAATTCCAACAGAGAAAAAAGGTGAACTGTTCCACTTTTACCAAGATATCAAATATATACCTTCAAACTGTCCTTTCTGGAGGAATCTCCTAAGAAGATGTATACAGATCATTATATGATGTTTTTTTAAAAGGTGTTTGATAGGACAAATATCGGACTTTAAATGTTTATCTTTCAAAGGATGCTAAGAAAACGAAAAGAGATCTCCAGGCGTGGCAGTATGGGCCTATTATCGTAATTCTTCGCAGATGTAAAGAGGGCGAAAATAAGCCTACAAACGGCATTTTTGAAATAATCTAAAGATGCCGAAAAACTATCTCCAAGTGGAGAGTCTCCAAGAAGGCAAATATAGAACGTCAAAGGAGGTTTCTTCAAATGATCCATATACCTCCAATTGGGAATTCTCCTAGGGTATTTGAGAGGACAAGTGTAGATTTTTAAAAGTGGATTCTAAAAAGGATCCCAATGGGAAAAATAAAGCTCTTTAAGCGACTATACTTTAAACGATTCTATAGAGTCGAATATGAACCAAAGAGAACAAATATGCAACCTCAAAATTTGATTCCTTAAAGGATCCTAAAAGGGAAAATGGAGACCGAAAAATGTGGATTTTTGAAGGATTGTATTTGGACATATATAGATATTCAGATATAGATTTTTTTAAAGGATCCTGTTAAACATGGATTTTTTTTTGTAAGGGTCCAGAGAGAGAAAATAAAGAAATCTACATTAGTTGATTTTTTGAGATCCTGTGAAGGAAAACATAGATCTACAAATGTGGTTCTTTCAATAGATCCTGGAATCAGATGATTTACATATTTTCCATAAAAAAGGGAGTCTGTTCTCAGACCTTTTCCTTAAAAAAATCCTGGTGTAACCTAAACTAATCTTTTTTCAAATGCTTATAGAAAATAATCTGGAACTCTGATTCCTGCTTTATAAATATTTAAAATTGACAAAATTCTCTTTATAAATTAGATTATCGTTTTCGTGGAAATTGAGCCCCAATATGGAATAGGAATAGTTGCTGAGAATTTCTTTAAGTTACGTGTCTGGAGCCTTCCACCTCATCATAATATATTTTTATTCAAAAATTCCTCTTAAGGCGATGGAGGACTTTTTTTGATCAAGTTATCTCCGCTGGCTTTTGCGGGGATAATTTTTTTCTATAAGCAGTTTCTCCCTTTGCTCGAGTAATCCCTTCTATAGGCATCGAAAGACAATCCTCTTAAATTATAAATTCTCAAAATAACATTATATCGAAACATTTAAATGTATTTGTTTGGTTTTCTTATAAATCACCACCTCCTACCTCCCAGCTATCCATCACACCCCCTCCCCTTCCCCAAAATCACATCCGTCCGCTCGACCATGCATTCAATTTTAAAAGCTTTGTCATGTTACCAGTAAATATGCTCTTAATTATGGGTAAAAATTGACAACAATTCCATAAGTAATTGATGCAATCGACATGAGATTGTATTTCACATTCGGTTGGGCAAACAACGGCAACGACAGCAGCAGCAGCAACAACAACAAAATCGATGAGCAATTCAAGCCTCGCTCCAACTATCTGGCCATCCATCCATCGATCTATCTATCAATGGATATTTGGCAATAAAGCCAGTGGCAGAACAACAAACCCAAAATAATGGCAGAGTGTTAGTGTTATTATCCTAAAAGGACCTATATCAACAGAAACATCATCGGCATCATCATTATTTTCCCCAGCAGAAAATTGTTGTTACGCCCACTCACCCACTCTCTTTTCGTCCGGCAATTGTTATAGTTATTTTTGGTCATTTTTCAGATAAACAAACACAAACAGACACATCCACACACACAGATGGAGAGAGATGTCCTCTTCTTATCCTGCGAATGATGTCTATGAGTTCTATGTATGTGTGTGAGTGCTTGTGTTTGGGTATTTGACATATCCTGGTAATATTATACAAGCACTTTTCAAACAAACAATTCAACAATACATCATAGCCACCATGTGTCCACTCGGTACTCCTCTCAGCAATTCATCCGGATGGACGTAAACACACACACACACACACACACACAATGGCAGAAATAGCCAGAGATATACACATTGTTTGGCCAGCAAAAATGTCCCTTAGAATGACATTCATTACCAATGTACATTCCACACTTGGCCAACAGAGAAGGATGAGAAGTGGCTTGGAGGATGGACACAAGTTTATCATTAGACTTGACGGACATTCTTGATAAAAATTCATAAAAATACAATTGCTTGATGGTTAGACGTGAAGTGTGTTTTTTGTTGTTATCTCGAATTGAAGTGGGAAATGTAAGTTTGGTGGAGGGGCTGATGAAATGGGTTTACTTTCTTCTTTTCTTGTGGAAAGAATGGGGGTGGGGGGATAATTTGAAGACAGATGAGTTGAGATTAGACAAACCCCTTTGGGAAATACTATCTAAATTATTGCCTGACATTTATTTATGTCTTTGATTTCTTTACAAGTTACACACACACCTAATGAAATAAGAGGATTTGTGTGTTAGGCAGGTAAAGGATTACATCTTAACATTACATTTGGGAGTAGATACATGATTATACATAACTGTTTATATAAATTCGTTCCTAAAAGTATGCATTGGATTAAGTTTAGATATAACTAGCGCCTTAAACGTTGATAGTTTTTTTGCTGAGAATTTCAAACAAATTCCGTTAAATTCCGAGAACTCCTGAAAGTATGTCCTAACTAGCATACGTGTTTTTAAATTTCTTACTTGAGACACCCATCTATTCTAACCTAAATTTAAAACGACTGTGTTCTCCGAATTTACTGTTTTCTTAAGAAGTGCATCCGATCTTTCTATAGAATAATTCCATTCAGCCTTCTTTCTGACGCAAAAATAATAAAGAAAATTTCATTGTAGACCATTTTTTAATGGAGAAAAAACTCAATGCAGAAAAATGTTTTTATAGAAAATTCAATTTAGAAAACTTTTTCTATAACACAATTCAGCTCATCTATAGAAACCTCCTGCTGGTTGTTCATAAAGTCTCCCTTCATCGCATCTCTGGATAACCCCAATCTTTCGTATCTAGAGACCCACTTTCTGTCGTCTCTAGAGACTCCATTTTTTTCATCCTTATAGACTCCATTTCTCTAGTCCCTAAAGACTCCCTTTCACTCGTATCTAGAGACTTCCTCTTTCTTGTTTCTAGAAAGTCCCTTCCGCATCTCTAGAGACTCCCTTTCTCTCATTTCTAGAAACCCCCTTTCTCTCGGCTCTGGAGACTCCCATTCTCTTGTCTCTAAATACTCTCTTTCTCTCGTACCTAGAGACTATTTTTCTCTTCTCCCAAGAAAATCCCTTTCTCTTGCCCCTAGGACTTTCTTTTGTCTCTAAAGGTTTACATTCTCTCTTCTCTAGAGACTCCCATTATCTCTCCTCTTTCCCTCCTTCTCTCGTCTCCAGATACTACCCTTCTCTCGTCTCGAAGGTGTCTCTTTCCCTCGTCTCTAAAGATTATCTTACTCTCGTCTCTGCAGACTCTCTTTCCCTCGTCTCTAGAGACTACCTTTCCCTCGTCTCTAGAGACTACCTTTCTATCGTCTCTAGAGACTCCCCTTCTTACGTCTCTAGAGACTCCGCTTCTCTAGTCTCTAGAGACTCCCCTTCTCTCGTCTCTAGAGGCTCTCCTTCTCTCGTCTCTAGAGACTTCCTTTCTCTCGCATCTAGAGACTCCCTTTCTCTCGCCTCTAGAGATTCCCGTTCTCTCGTCTCTCTACTCTCTTTCTCTCACCTCTAGAGGGCCCTTTATCTCGTCTATACAGACGCTCTTAATTTCGACTCCAGATACTCCATTTGGCTCATTTTTGACCAATACCTTCATGTCACCTGTTGCACCTCGCTTCAACCAGCCTATACAGACTCCCTCTAGAATAAACTCTTCAACTCGTTCATAGAACTTTCCTTTATTTTAGCACTGAGCTTCCCCCTTTCTCTGCTACATATGCGCTCTATATTTGTTCTATAGAATTTCCTATTTCTCAGTTTTACAGGTCTTTTCAGGTTGTCTGTCGAAAATTCACTCGTCTCTGGAGACTCCCTATAAGCCGTCTTTGAAACTTCCTTCAATGCGTCTTTGGAGACTTCTTTCCGCCTACCTTTGGCGACTTTCTTCCGTACGTCTTTGAAGACTCCTTTTAGACAGTCTCTGAAAACACAGTTCAACCTATCTCTGAAAGTCGTCTATAGAGACTTTTTCTAGCTCAGAGCCTCAATCTCTTTATGGAACTTTCCTTTTCCCTCCCCTTCGTTCGTCAATATAGACACTCTTCAGTTTATCTATGGAGACTCCCATTAACTTGTCTTGAGGGACTTCCTCAGCTCGTCTAGAAAAACTCCCTTCAGCTCATCTATGAAGACTCCATTCAACTTATTTAAGCAACTTTCCTATGGCTCGTCAATAGAGACTTTCTGTTGCTCGTCTGTGGATGGCACTTTCAGCTTGTCACTGAAGACTTACTTCAGCTCGCCTATGGAGATTACCTTCAGTTCTTCTGTGGAGATGAAAGCTCTATGGAGGCAATTTTTACAGTTCACCTAAGCCTATGAAGGCTCCATTAAACTCATCAAAGGAGCTTTCCTACGACTCGTCAATAGATACTTTCTCCTGTTCGTCTATGGAGACCGCTTTCAGCTTGCCGCTGGACACTTACTTTAGCTCGCCCATGGAGATTACCTTCATTTCTTCTATGGAGTTGATGGCTCTATAGAGGCATTCTTTTCAGTTCACCTAAGTATTACAAACTAACATTTGAATTCGTTTCCTTTCTAATCTGTGGAGACCGCTTTTAGCTCTTCGAAGGTGACTTCCTTTAGCTCGCACAATGCTGATAACCTTCATCGCTTCTATGGAGAATTATTTTTTCAAGCCGCCTAAGCCTTAGAAATTAAACTTTTAAGCGTTTTCTTCACCCCCCCTACGTGAGTTTATGTGTCTATGTGTATGAGTTGCATGAGTGACAGGTATTTTAGCCGCTTCCACCAGAGCGAGCTGAAGTTGAAAGTTGTGAAATGTATTTGTCATTCTTAATTAACATTTTAATTATTGTTGTTGCTGGTGATGGCGGTGTCAGCATCGTTGTTCTCTATATGCTCACAAAAATTCTGTCAATTAGCAGCTTTTGAGGTGGAACATCGAAAATGCGGGCGTCGAACATGAACATGGTAGACTTTGTGGAGCCTTTGAATAAATAAATGAATGCACACATACATACTTTTAGGCGGTTGGGGGGAGAGGGAGAGGGGGTCCTAGTTTGTTTAAATGTATTAGGGAGGAATGGAGGAAAAATTAATTAATTGGTTTAAAACAAGGCTAGGCAAAGAGTATCCCTTGGGATATCTGTGTGTTCACCAACACAATTGTAAAAAATAAATTGTTTTGAATTTTCTGTCAAAATAATTTTGGGAGAATATTTAGTTTTGTTCGAGCAGTCGTTGAGGAAGGTGCTGTCGGATATTTTTATGAATACACCGTAAGAAATATTGGAATACAAATATATCTTACTACATATTCGGAACAACTATTTCCAAATTTGTAAAAATTTTAATATTTATCTTATGTCAGCCTGTGGTAATCGGTATTAATTTTTAAAGGATCAACTTAGATGGTTAGGATGTTAAGTTCGAAATTATTATTTGTGTTTGATAAATTTTTTAATAAAAATTATATAAAATTTTTAAAAATGTCAACTTATATATTTTTTTATTTTAAAATGAAAAATAATTGAAATAACTGTGCAAATATATCTTCGAATTGTCGAATCAAAATATTAATTTTTAACAACGAAGTTGTTTTTAAAACAGAAAATTTTAAATAGAAAATTTAAAGATAACCAATTATTTCTCACTCTGTAAAGAGAGGCAAAAAAGCACTTGCAATAATTTATTATTTCAAAACACATACAATCACAAAAAAATTTTGAGGCTCTCTGCCTAGCCCTGGTTTAAAATAATCCCAAAAAAAGTGATTTTAAATATTTTTGGAGGGAATGGAAAAAAACAAATATTTTGGATAAAGAAACAGTGGCCCAAAGTGAGTTTTTCTCAAATTATTTTGGATTTTTCGTTCTATCTCACCTTTAAGGCATTCATGTCTTTTTTCTTTATTTTTTTTTGATGGATAAAACAACAACAACAACAGAATGATCTGTTCCACAACTCCAGGAATATAAAAGTTTTTACTACTATAAACAATTTTCTCTTTATGCTATCAGAGAATTCTTGCAGGTTATGGAACAGACCAGAACCGTAGAGCATATTTTCGTCCTCTTTTAATCACCCTATTACACCTCCATTATCTTTTCGTAGGAATTCCTTTTAACAATTCAAATTAACGCATCTTTCTTACTTGCTCTTGCCTTAACTCCCTCTCTCTCTCTCTCTCTCTCTCTGAGACACACACAAATGCCGGCCATAAATTCGCTTAAGCTGTGCATTTCTAATTGAGTTTAATTATGTTGTTGCGAACAAATTAACCGCAAGATTAAAGGTTATAAACAAAAGACCATTCACACCACTACCAACACACGTGCACACACACAAAAAACACCTGCTCACCAGCATTACACACACACACACATGCAAGTAAGTATAGCCATATCATTGTTACGGGTATCTTTTGCTTCATCTTCTTTGCCAGCCGTAATTTAAACATTGGTAGTGGAACAAGCTACCCAAAGCTATTTATAAAATAATTGTCCCCTCCAAAAGTTCTATTTTTGCCTGCTCCCGGTTGGCTGACTGACTTGCCGACGGAGCGTTTTCAACACAACAGCCGTTGCATAGTAATGAGCTAATTAATTATATAAATGTAGCACGTTAAATGTTATTAATGTAAACACTTTTTTGGGGAAGGGGGGGATCCTAAGGATGTTTTCCTTTGTAAATATATATTTTTTGGTTGAAACACGTTTCCTCATAAATGATGACCTTTTGGTTGGTAACAACAAACAGGAAAAAAAACACAAAACAAAAATTCACTCAAGAAATTACCGCCTTGATTTAAGCCAATTAACTGAGAGCAAGAGAACAAAGCAGAACACATTTTCGGTTAATTAGGAGTATGTTATTCCAATTTTTCTTAAGAAAGAATATTACTCATACGCCCCCTGATGATTATGAGTGTATATCATCGTAACATGTCATTGCTGTTCGCGGAAGTACCTGGGGGCGTATGAATATTGTGACTTTCATTAATTCGTATGGAGTTGTTTGTTAATCTTTACTTCTCTCCTCTCTTTCCTTTGTTTGTTAAGGAATTTCTCTCCACGCCCAGTGATCACATGTCGGATAAATGATTAGGTAAAATTACATATTTTTTTTGAGGCAAGGAGACAAAGGATACACAATATCCTTAAGAAAAAATATATCTATTAAAAATTCCCAGTAAAATTTATTTTATAGAAAATACTCAATTCATCCAGTTTGTGTATAGAAAAGGATTTCATTCAAATTTTTTTGTGCGGAAAAATTCAATTCAGATATTAGTTCCAACAACAATTAAACTTTCTTTTTGCCTTCCATCTCTCTCAGGATGGAAAATATAAAAGAAAATTGATCCTTCGCAACGTCGATAGGGGCTCGCCTTCAGTTAATCTATAGTGGCTCCCTTCAGTTTATCCAGATCGTCTGTAGAATTATCCCTCAGCACGTCTGTAGGGATTTCCTTCATCTTGTCGTTTGAGACCCCTATCAGAGACTCCCTCGCCTATAAAAATTCGCTTCAAATTGTCTATGGAAACTCCCCTCAGCACGTCGAGGGAGGTGACTTTCAGCTCGGCTATGGAGTGTCCATGGGCCTATCAGAAATAAAAAAAAAATAAAATAAAAAAGATCGTCAATAGCGACTTCCTTCATCCCATCCAAGGGGATTCCCCAGATACGTTTATAGAGACCGCCTTCAGCACTCCTATAGAGATCGTCTTCAGCACGCCCATAGAAATCGCCTTGAGCTCGTTTATAGAGACCACTCTCAGCTCGTTTATTGAAAACGACTTCAGCTCGTCTATAGAGACCGCCTTCAGCTCGTCTTAGATATCGGCTTCAGCTCGCCTATAGAAACCAACTTCAGCTCGTCCATAGAGACCTCCTTAGCTCGTCTATGGACTCCAGGGAGAGGCTCCATTCATCTTGTCTATGGACAAACATCCCTCAGCTCATCTATGGAGATATTCCATTCAACTTATCTATAGAGAGACTCCCTTCATGTCGTTTATGGAGGGACTCCCTACAGTTCGTCTACGGAGAGACTCCCTGCAGATCATTCATGGAGAGACTCCCTGCAGCTCATCTATGGAGAGACTTTCTTCAACTCGTCTATAGAGAGACTCCCTTCAGCTCGTCTATGGATAGACTCCCTGCAGCTAGTCTATGAAGAGACTCTCTCTAGCTCGTCTATGGAGAGACTCCCTTCAGCTCGTCTATGGATAAACTCCCTTTAGTTCGTCTTTGGAGAGACTCCCTTCAGCTCGTATTTGGAGAGACTCCCTTTAGCTCGTCTTTGGAGAGACTTCCTTCAGCTTGTCTATGGAGAGACTCCCTTCAGCACGTCTATGGAGAGACTCCCTTCAGCTCGTCCATGGAGGGACTCCCTTCAACTCGTCTATGGAGAGACGACCTTCAGCTCGTCTTTGGAGAGACTCCTTTCAACTCGTCTATGGAGAGACTCCTTTCAGCTCGTCTATGGAGAGACTCCCTTCAGCTCGTCTGTGAATAGACTCCCTGCAGCTAGTCTATGAAGAGACTCTCTCTAGCTCGTCTATGGAGAGACTCCCTCTAAGTCGTCTATGGAGAGACGACCTTCAGCTCAACTATGAAGAGACTCCCTGCAGCTCATATATGGAGGGACTCCTTGCAGCCCATCTATGGATAGACTCCCTGCAGCTCATCTATGGAGGGACTACCTTCAGCTCACCTATGGAGAAACTCCCTTCAGCTCGTCTATGAAGAAACTCCCTTCAGCTCGTCTATGGAGATACTCCCTTCAGCTCGTCTATGGAGATACTCCCTTCAGCTCGTCTATAGAGAGACTCCCTTCAGCTTGTCTGTGGAGAGACCACCTTCAGCTAATCTATAGAAGCCGCCTTCAGTTCGTCTAAAGAGATCGACTTCAGCTAAGGAAAGACTCCCTTCAAATTGTCTGCGGTAAGACTCTCTTCAGCTCATATATAGAGAAATTCTCTTCAGCTCGCCCATGGAGATTGCCTTCAGCTCGTCTGTAGAGAGACTCCCTTCAGCTCGTCTGTGGAGAGATTCCCTTCAACTCGTCTATAAAGACCCCCTACGGCGCGTCTATAGAGACTCCCTCTGTTTCATTTATAGAGACTCTTTCCGGTTCGTCTATAGAGACTCTATCCGGCTCGTGTATAAAGACTAGCTCCGCCCCGTTTATAGAGACTGTCTTTAGCACCTTTATCGAGACTCTCATTAGCTCGTGAAAAACTCTTTCGTCTATGGAGACTCACTTCAGCTCACCCATAGAGCCCGTCTATAAAGACTGACTTTAGCTCTTTTATGAGAGTCCATCACCTTGTTTACTCCTTTCAGGTAAGAGACTCTTTTTAGTTTTTCTATGAAGACGCCTTCAACAGGTCTAGGGCGACTTTCTTTAACCTGTCTAAAGACAGGCCTTCAGCTCGTCCAAAGAGGCTGTCTCTTTAACCCATTCATCTCTCTACTTCTATCAAAACCCCCTCTCTTCCCCTTTTCTCCTCCCCTCATCGTCATCTGCAAACACCCTCTCATCTTACTTCTAAGGGCTCTCTTCTATATTGTCTACATGAACTATAATTTATCTCGAGTGTCCCCAGGGCTTTTACACCCCTACCTCACCTCTCTCTCTCTCTTTTTCTTTTATGGATTACATTTTATTGCTGTTTTCCTGATTTAATGACATTTTTTGCTGAAATATTTCCATAAAATCAGCATCATTTTGATGCCGAACAAATTATGGTCAAATGTTTTGCTTATTATAAAATGACCCCTTCAAGCTAAATTTGATTTATATCCTATTTCTTACGACTCTCCCCCCGGCCCCCTTCACCTTTTTCTGCACTCCCTGATGCGTTCTATAATCAAATGCAAAGTGAGAAGAAGCTAAAGGGATTTGCATGGGCAAGAAAGGGGAGCAGAAGGATGGGAAAACACTACTCATTTCATTTTAAATATGACATTTTTCATAAGCTTTGAATACTAATTTGTGCAGAGCTTAGCAGTTTATGGCAATGATGATGATGATGATGAGAGAGTTGTTGTTGGCAGTGCGAATAGCAACACCATGACATTAAATATATGGCCATGATTTTACAAAATTGCATTTTTCCATACTTGGAAATGAGGCTGTTGCTTGGCTGCCTTTAGATCCCCTCATTCTGAGATTTATTTCCAGTAGGAAAAGAAGTTCTTTGCTTTTTCCATCCTCAGCCAAGAGATTAAATTCTATGATGAAAAAAATCCAATATAACAACGAATTGCAAGAAAATTATTTAATTTTCTCAAATCTCCTCAGCTGTGCAAGGCTCTGGGAAAATATTATGAAAAGCAAAACCGAAAAGCGAGAAAAAGAAAGGCAAAGAAGAAAACTGCCAACATCTGCAAAATTTTAACAGATTTCTAATTATGGCAACTGACTAAGCGTGGCATTGGTGGCCATGCATTGCCTCGCCGTGGTCAGTTTCCATTTAAGATGCTGCCATTGACTCCATACAGAACTTGCACTTCATCATGGCGGTATTGTTCTGCTACACATAGGACCACATCCTTTTTTGTCTCTTTTTCTCTGTTTTCCCTACTTCCGCTTCCAGTTTGGTTCCTGGAGAAAAAAAAACAACCAACCTCCAACCATGACGCATTTTTACCTTGCGTGAGCCATAATTTTTTTTTCGCAACACCATTTGTTGTTGCCTTTGTTATTATTGGGGTTTATGAATCCATTCAGAACATTGTTGTTGTTGCAACACCATCATGATGCTGTGTAAGTTTCCGTTTCCCAACTATTTTATGGTCCTCCGACTGGTCAGTCCTTTGGCCAGCAGCTGTATTTGTTATGCGTTGCATTTTTTGTTGTTGCCGCCATTCTCATATGTCGCCCACACACATACACATACATACATTTATACATAGATACCTGTCGCTTGTCATGCTCAATCGTGCAAATTAAGCAGAATTTAATAAATTCTTGAAGTTGTGGCTGCACAAAAAGAAAAATATTTTAAAAAGTCCAAATGCCATCTACTGTGGAGTAGATGTTCTCACAGGCTTCTAATGGAAAGAAGCTGTTCTTCGGGCCCATTTACACGAGAATATATAGCCTTCGGGTCAATCTACTGGAGAGTAGATAGCCTTCGGGTTCATCTGCTGGAGAGTAGATGGCCTTCGGGTCCATCTATGGAAAGTAGATGTTCCTTAGTTTCATCTATGGAGAGTAGATGGACTCCGGGTCCATCTAGTGGAGAGTAGAAGACCTTCGGCTCCATTTACCTTCAGGTCCATCTACTGGGGAGTAGAAGGCCTTCGGGTCCATCTACTGGAGAGTAGATGGCCTTCGGCTCCATTTACAGGAGAGTAGATTGCCTTCGGGTGCATCTATGGAGAGTAGAAGTTCCTCAGGTACATCTATGGAAAGTAGATGGACTCCGGGTCCATCTACTCGAGATTAAATGGCCTTCGGGTCCTTCTACTGTAGAGTAGTTGGCCTGTGGCTTCATCTGCTGGAGAGTAGATAGTCTTCGGGTCCATCTATAGATTGCCTTCGGGTGCATCTATGGAGAGTAGATGTTCCTCAGTTTCATCTATGGGATGTAGATGGACTCCGGGTCCATCTACTCGAGATTAAATGGCCTTCGGGTCATTCTACTGTAGAGTAGTTGGCCTGCGGCTCCATCTGTTCGAGAGTAGATAGTCTTTGGGTCCATCTACTGGAGAGTAGATATTCCTCAGTTCCATCTATGGAGAGTAGATGGAATCCAGGCCCATCTACTGGAGAGTAGATGTCCTTCGAGTCCATGTACTGTAGAGTAGTTGGCCTGCGGCTCCATTTGCTGGAGAGTATATAGCTTTCGAGTCCATATACTGGAGAGTAGACGACCTTTGGCTCCATCTACTATAGAGTAGAAGGTCTCCGGTTCCATCTTCTGTAGAGTAGAGTGTCACCTTTGGTCATCAGTAAATGTCACCTGTGGTTATCTACTCTACAGTAGATTACACTTTTGCTATCATCTCTACAGTGGGTGACACCTAGGGTTACCTACTTCACAGTACATGCCACCAGGGGCATCCACTCTACAGTAGATGACACCTAGGGTCATCTACTACGCAGTAGATTACACCTTTGCTCATCAACTCCTCGGTAGATGACACCAGGAGACATCTACTTCACAGAAGATGCCAACAGGAGTCATCTACCCTATCGTGGATGTCACCAGAAGTCCTCTACTGCATTGTAGATGACACCTAGAGTCATGTACTCTGTCGTTGATGACACCTGAAGTAATCTATTCCATCTAAGAGTGCTTCTAGAGGCATCTACTCTATCGTAGATGAAACATGGACTCATATATATTCCATCGTAGATGGCATCTGGGGTCATATATTCTATCGTAGATGACACCTGGGGTCATCTTATCTATTGTAGGTGGGAGCTGGGGCCATCTACTCCATTGTATATGGATATCTACACCATCTTAGATGGCAGCTCTGTCCATCTACTCCATTGTAGATGACAGCAGGGGATATCTTCACCATCGTAGATGGTAGCTGTGACCATCTACTGCTTCGTAAATGGTAGCTGGGTTCACCTGCACCAACGTAGATAACATCTGGCCTCTTATATTCTTTCGTAGATGGCAGCCTCTACACCATTATATGACAGCTTGGGCTCTTCTTTCCAATCATAGATGACAGCTTGGGCTATCTACTCCATCTTAGGTGGCAACTTGGGCCATCTCCTCTATCGCATATGGGAGCTGGCGACATGTACCCCAGCTATAGCCATCTGCTCCATCGTAGATGACTCCTGGGCTCATATTGTCTATCGTAGATGTTAGCTTGGGCCATCTAATCCATTGTAGATGGCAGCTTGAACCTTCTACTCAATCGCAGATGGCTGGGTCATCTATCTATCGTAAATTGGACTTTCTCTGTCGTATAAGGGCCCGGAGCCATCTGCTCTATTGTATATGACACCTTAGCTGTTTTACATTCTCGTAGATATCTTAGCCATCTTCTCTGTAGTATGTAACATTCTTGTCTTACATAACACACCTTTGTCAAACTTTTCCCCAAAACTTTTTTTTGCGTCCTTATTCCAACCTCGATTCCAACAAGAAAAACCAACATTCAAGTCATTCATCCGCAATTATCCCCAAACATTGGCATTTTAAATCGTAGCTCAAAGCTTGCCACACGAACTTGTTTTTCATGGCCATTCACTCGTGAACGCTTTGCTGGCTAAAAGAGATTTTAAAGTCTTCCATTTTTTTGGCAAATTTGACTTTATATCTACTCTCTCCCTTCTTCCAAAAAAATTTTCAAAGCAAAAAAAGAATGATATTGTGTCTTTGTTGTTCTGTTGTATTTCCGCTTTTATCATATCCTGTTACCCCCCAAAAAGAACAACAAAAAACAATAAGCCAAACTAAGCTTGCTGGGAATAGTGACTGCTGACTTTATCTCGGCATGCCAATGCCTATTTATTGTCCAAAAACAGTTTTAGACAAACAGGCATTAGCATACAAAATAACTACGGCAACTACAACACATCAGCTCTCCTACTCTTTTTCCAAAAATTTGTCCCAAACAATGGAGGAAATTTAAAGCCCTTCACTCACTTTCACTCCCCCACTCTCTTTGGCTATATTTGCTTACTCGCATGATTTTCTGTGTTTTTTTTTTCTCATTGAGCAAACGGTAATGGTTGTTGGTGTTTTTTTTTTGCATTTCGGGCAATGTGTGTTTGATGGCATCTCTTTGTATGTGTGTGTGTGTGTCTGTTTGGTTATTCATGTTTAGTCAACAAGATTTGAGTATAAACTTAATTGCTCACTTGAATACGTATTTCCGGTTTTAAGCATAACAATTTTTGTAACTTTGTAACATGTCCCCTGGTTTATGTGAGAGGCCGAGTTGGGCGATAGAGTGTGTGTGATAGAGAGAGAGAGAGAGCGTTGGAGAGGATGTGTTTTAAGGTTTGTCTTCAATATACATTTGATGTAAACAACATCATAAGCCTTGTGGATTTATTGTGTATATGGTGGAATACAGTGATCGGGCGGGGTATTATGGAGACCCCTTAAACCGAGACTAAGGACAAATTTTCTTTATAGAGAAAGTATGTGAAAATGGGGGAGATTTTTTTTAAATCTCTTAAATCCTTTATTTTCAACGAAAAATGTCTCAAGATTTAAGGGACATATTTCCCTCCAAAAAAATTAGAGCAGGATGAGACCATTTTTTTTAATAAACAAGTAAAATAGTATCATACGGTTTTGCCGACAGATTTATACCCACAGCCTTGAGTTATGATTATTCAAATTGTTGACCCTTTATGGGGGAGGTTCCGAAGCAGTTGGCCAATATTGACTAATTCGTATCTGACCAAAGACTAAAAAAAATATTACAATGTGCCAGATTTGGACTATGTCGACTAATTCCTATACTTTATATGAGATATGTGCAAATTTTTGGAAAATGCGTGAGATAACAGATATAGCGGACCGAAATATTCCACTTCATCTAATGCAGATAAAGATATTGGCTTGGGCAAAATTACAAGAAAATCAAATATTTACATCCAATTTTATGTCAATTCATAAATTCCAATAAATTCCATATTCGTATCAGGGTTCTGGTTAAGATGAATATTTAGATATATCAATTTGTAAATAATCGCTGATTTGTTTCGCAAGCTATGACAGATATAAGTATTGGAAATTCTAACTCTTTGTGGGTGAGGTACCAAAAGGGGGTTCGCAGATATATATTTAAAATCACGAACCCTTTGAGGGGGAGCTACCAGAAGAAATGCGCCGATATATCCCATCTTCACAGACAATCTTGTTTCTCGTAGAAATAATGGGATATGTGCAGTTTGAAGAGAATCGGATGCTTATTTTGGATTTTATAACAGTTTTGGTTATTCAAAATTTTAACCCTTTGTGGGGGAGGTACCGGAAGGAGTGCACCGATATATACCATCTTCACGCCAGACCTTGGGTAAATACAAATATTAAGATGTGTAAAATTTGAAAATAACCGGATGCCTATTTCGGATTTTATAATTGTTTTTGGTTATTCAAAACTTTGACCCTTTGTGGAGGAGGTACCAGAAGGAATGGTTCGGTCTCTGCCATCTTTACAATAGATCTTGTGTTGCGGAAAATATTGAGATGTACCAGATCTGAATGGAATCGGATGTTAATTTCGTTTATTTTTGAGCTTCATGAATATTCAAAATTTTGACCCTTTGTGGGGAAGGTACCAGAAGGGTTAGACCAATTTATCCCAACTTCACACCAGACCTTGAGTTAATAAAAATATTAAGATATGTGAAATTTGAAGAGAACCGGATGCTTATGTCGGATTTTATGATCGTTTTGGTTATTCATAACTTTGACCCTTTGTGGGGGAGGTACCAGAAGGAATGGTCCGATCTCTACCATATTTATAGGAGATCTTGTGTTTATGGAAATATTGAGCTGTGCCAAGTCTGAATGGAATCGGATTATAACTTCGATAACTTCCAAAAAAACCTAAAGGAGGTCTTCTATCTATAGAAGACCTGTAGAAGGTCTTCTAGACATAGAAAACCAGTAGAAGGTCTTTTAGCCATAGAAAACCTGTAGAAGGTCTTCTAGCCATAGAAAACCAGTAGAAAGTCTTCTAGCCATAGACGGCCTGTAGAAGGTCTTCCTGCCATAGAAGACCTGAAGAAGGTCTTCTTGCCATAGAAAACCTGTAGAAAGTCTTCTAGCCATAGAAGACCTATAGAATGTATTTTATCCATTTACTTCATGGTTATTAAAAATGTTGACCCTTTGTGGGGGAGGTACCAGAAGAAGTGGGCCGATATATTCCATCTTCACACCAAACCTTAAGTTAATAAAAATATTGTGATGTGCTAAATTTAAAGACTATCGGACACTTACATCACATTTTACAAGAGCTATAATTATTCAAAATTTTGACGCTTTGTAGCCATTTTAGCACCTAACCTAGAACTGAGGGAATATGAGGATTCGCAAAGTTAGAGTAAAATCTGATAATCCTTTTTCTTTCTATGCAGGAAAAGAATTTCTTTGAAAATGTTGACATTTTGTGTGGGAGGTACCAGAAGGAGTGGACCGATATTGCCCATCTCCGAACTCGATCCAAATTTGACAATAATATTACGATGTACCAAGTTTGGATCAAATCGGATACTCCCTTCGAGAGTTATTTTGTGCTAGATCGACTCCAAATATCCTGAAAGGAATTTGGTCCAGAGAAACCTAGGGTCTAAAATAGTTTTTCGATGAGGCAGGTTTTGGCCGTGTCAATTGATATATACCTCAGACTGTAAGGAAAATTTTTACCTCCAAAAAATTAGACCAGGCTTTGTAACCAATTTTTTATTGAAATATCCTCTGATCCTGAGACAATATTTTTTATTTCAAAAAATTAAGATTTACCATGAAATGTTTCAACACAGCCTGGCTTAATCGGAGCTCCCACAGGAAATCTCTTATTTAGCCTTGATGGATCATTTTTCTCCCGGGAAATCTTCTGTTCCGCCTGGCAATATAAGATTCCACATAGAGGGCTTAATAAGATTTCCTAAAAAATTCAGATATTCATTGTTGTTAAAGGAAATATTCTAAACATACCGTTCGGATATGATTTCCAATTGGAAATATTATTTTCCAATTGAAAAATTTCATATTCAGCCCTTGATGAAACAATCTCCCCACAAAAGTCGTCCTCTCAGCGTGGCTGAATAAAATTTGCCTCAGGGAATCTTCATCTGGGATCAATTTTCCCATAGAAAAAAACACCTCCTCAAAACATTTTTCTTAAAGACATTTTCCTGAAGGCATTTCCACAATTTTTGGCCGACCACTGTCATCGTCCATGGCAAAATAAGTGCTGTTTTTGTTTTGATTTGCCCACCTCTCTCTCTCTCTCTCTCTCTTTGCATTTAGCCACTAATGAAATAAACCATTGCCTGGCCTTTTTTACAAAACAAAAAGCCAAAAGGATTCACAATTGTATCTTTAATTTAGAGCACATCCTGCCAGGCAGGCATGGCCCTGGGAAGAATGACGACCACTTGAACGGAATGTAAGCACGTTTTTGCGGTTAGCCCAAATAGCTGAACAAAACTGAAACAAAAAACAAACCAAACCAACAAAATAACAACTAAGAACAACATCCGGTTCCGTTAAATGGCAACGGTAACAGGCAATAACAACAACAACAAAATAAAACCAATGGTTAAGTTAAAAAAAGGAGTCCCTTTAACCAGACTACTACAGTGGCAATGTAAAAGGCTACAAGTACCTCCCCACCAACCTAAATTCATTTTGAAATAAAGTACCTGGCACTGGTGGCAACCAATCTCCAATCATCCTCTCCAAGTTTTCCATTCCCAAATCCAAATTAAATTTAATCAAGCCACAAATTCGTCAGCTATGCCTTGCTCTTCTTCGATTGCTTGCTTTAGATTATTGTTATGCACAATTGCATCAAAACTCCATTTGTTAACGCTCCATGGAAGGCATTCAATGGCAGGAATTTTCCCCAGTCCTTTAGGATACCTTTGCAAGTGGAAGGATATTTGGCCAAGTCATGGATCTAGCCTAACATGGCGAGGGAAAAAAGGAACCACCACAATAACCATTAATTTACCAAACGTAGCGAGGGAACCTGCATGTGAATGGTATCCTGAAAATGCTTGGGCACCATCCACCTATTCAAACACACCCAAACACACATGTCGGGAAAAATGTATATGCGGTAAACACCAGTCATGTAAACTCAGTCTTTCAAATTTACCGACAGCATGATGTTATCCGGTATTTTCCTATGGCCTAAATCCAAATTCGTGGACGTGTATCTCAACAGACCTCAATGTGGACTCACTAACATATGCATATGTAGACGTCTGTGTGAATTGCATATGTCAATAGAATTCCATTAATTTTACGTTACATTATATTAGGGGATACATATTTCCCACACATTGGCTCAATGCTCTAAAACCGAATGATGTGGGGCAAAATTAGAGACTTAAGAATCTTTAAAAAACCAGTGCCTGAAATTATTTTTTTTAATTAAAAATGTCCAATTGGGGACTATTTTTTTCTAAAAAAATCATATTCATGATCTGCGGTTAGTTTTTTTCATAGAAAAATGCGTCCTCAGGGGCTAAGGTTAGTTTTATAGAGAAAATAGTCGTCCTCAGCTCCTGAGCTCAACTTTTTCTATAGAGAAAAATGCGTCTTCAGGAACTGAAGTTAGGTTTTTCTAGAGAAAAAAATTCATCCTCAGGAACTGAGGTTAGTTATTTTTATAGAAAAAAAAACATCCTCTGGAATTGAAATTATTTTTTTCTATATAAAAAATCATCCTCAGGTTTAGCTTTTTTACGGAAACTTAGTTTTTTTTTTTTTTCATTAATATAATATTATTATTAAAATAAAAAAATGCCTGCTTTGGGTGAAAATGTATTGGGCGCCATTTTGAAGTTAATTGAAGAAATTCATCTAAGGGCTCGAGGACCACTTTTCTATAAAAATTGTCAACAACAAATTTTTATTTTAAGATTTTTTTATTCAGAAATATATGACCTCTTCTCTATAGAAAAAAAAATGAACTCATGCTCTAAGAAAAATTTCTTATAAGTTGGAAAAAGTTCCCTACCCGCATTAACATTGGGCGCCACATTGGGGTAACTTTTTTATTTAAAAAATGCAAAAAATGCTTTTTATACCCAGTGACCGAAAAATGGCTCTTGAGCTTAACATATAGCAATATTCCATTCGGCAAATATTGAAAAATCAGCCCGGGGTAAAGCCATTGAAATTCCAAAAAGTGCAAGAACTTACACCGCAACAGAAAGAAAATAAACTCAAAAGAGCTAAAGTGTTGCTTCGCTTGGCCGAAAGTGATGAACTGCCGAATTTGGTTTTCTCCGATGGGAAAACATTCGTTGTCCAGCAGTAGTTTGTAAACAAACAAAATGATTCGCTCGTGTTTACTTTCCAAAGAGGTCAGCGGAAAATGTGCACCTTCGGTTGGCCACCAGAACTCAAGCACCGGCCATGGTGATGGTGGTGTAGGCCGCCATAACAGCCGATGGTCGGTCTCCGCTCGTATAAATCGACCGTGGCATCAGAATAAATGTTGAATATTATCGCGAAAATATTCTGGAGGGTGTATTTAAGCCTTGGACAGGCAAGCATTGTGTCTGGAGTTTTTTGGAAAGCAAGGTTGGCACTAAAAAATTCCAAAGTGTCACCTCAAGCAAGCTCTTCGCCGGGGATGGGCCAAAATACCGCAGAGCAACATTCGGGTAGCGTGTGACTGTTTCACTGGCCGTTTGAAGGCCATAATTTGTGCCAAAGGTGACTGATGCGAAAAATCTAAACTTATTTTAAAATTTGATGCTAAAAATGGTTTTAGACCCTAGGTCTCTTTGGACCAAATCCGTTTCAGGGCATTTGGAGTTGATCTAGCGATGTCCGTCCGTCTGCATGTCTGTCTAGCTAGCTGGTGCGATTTGATCCAAACTTGGCACATGATAATATTGTTGTATGTAGTTCGGAGATGGGCAACATCGGTCCACCTGGTACCTCCCCCACATAATGTCAACATTTCCAAAGATAATAATTTTCTGCACAGAAAAAGTTTTGCTTCAACTTTGGGAATAGGTCCTAGGTCATGTGCAAAAATAGATAATGTCGATCCACTCCATCAAGTGCCTCCACCACAAAGGGTCAAAATTTGGAATAATTATAAATCTTATAAAATGTGATGTAAGAGTCCGATTGTCTTCAAATTTCAAACATCCCAATATTTTTATTAACCCATGGTCTGGTGTGTAAATGGTACCTCTGATCCCTTTGACTTGCTATATAAAAATATCCAATTGACCTGATTTTTTATTTTTTATTTGCACTCAGAACCGACCATAACTCTGCCCTTCCCAAAAAAATCCAGTAATGAAAATTTCTTTTTCCAACTTCATCCATTTTATTTCTTCATTTATTTCTCTTCCTTTTTATTATTATTCCTCACATATACAATGACAAATAATTTTCTTTTTCGATTTTCATTTTGTAGATAAGTTGCGGCAATATCTGGACCGCTGCCATTGTCCCACCATGATCATGATAGAAATCACAATAGCGCACTCTCACGTAATCGGAAAACTCTCGACGCAATCGCAAACGTTGTAACTCGGTAGCGGAACATTTTTTCAAATCATGTTCGATTTTATGCATACAGGGGCGACATAGATCCAATTCTGTATTGAAATCATGCCAGTAATCTCCTTGCGGGATTTGTTCACATTTATGGCATTTAGCCACATTCAGGGGGCTACAGATTACCCCAATGGCGGGGAGTATCTTTCGTCGGCTGCCAAATGCTGAGGAGATGCGTAGTTTTGGGCGTTCAACGTGATGGGGATAGGTTGAGGGGCTAATGAGAGGGAAAGAATGATAGAGAGAGTAAAAAAGAAAGATAAAGAGAGAATAATTAGATGAGCTATAAAAGCTTAGTTATAAAAGAGCGAATTTTGAGAAATAACTCTCTCTTTAAGTAAAAAAGAGTAATTCACGTTTACTTTATGGCATTCTAACATTTTCAACATAATATTATTAACTAACAAGAAATAATTCTCATTTACTTTGATAACAATTGTGAATTACCCTAAAGTTAAAATATAAAAATTAAAATATGAAAATAAAGGGAAAATAATTCCCATCCACTTCGTTTCTAAATTACCCCGGAGTTAAAAACCTTTCCTTATCCTTTCTCGCCGCTCCAATATTAAACGGTTTGGCTGCATTCCTAAAGGGATTCCTTGTCTCCACATCATAGCTACCCACACATGGCATATTGGCATTTGAGGGACCCAATAGCCGAGGTGCCTTACTGGCAAAGGCCGAATAGCCCAATTTTGAGGGCCACTGGAAAATCACAAACATTTAATTGTCATTGAAATATATTACCACGTTTGGACCCACCTTTATTTCCAACAAATTCCTTTCATCAACTCTTGTTGCTGGTCCCGGACTCAGGAAAACATCGCCCTGATGTTGACGCATAAATGAAGTTAAACATGGTCCTCTTAGTGGTAGGGTTACACGTTCTAAACTCGAGCCGAAAGCCACTTTTGGAATTTCCGGTGGATTGACAACATAAACAAAGCCTGAAAAATGAAAGGAATTGAAAATGAGGTTAAAGCAAATCTTTAATTTCTATAAAACTAACAACAAAATGTTTGAGGTTTTGGTAGAAAATCCTAGTTGGCAACACCGGTTACCCAGTTCTATGCCATTTATTGAAGACACAAACCGTACTTCAAACGACCAAGGTAAATCATTAAATCCTACAAAAAAACTGTAATTTCTTATTTTTCCAATTGGAACACTGAAATAATTGTCTTTTAGAGAACATCTGTATACCAATTGGAACCAGAAAAGAGTTTTCCAATTACGAAAATTTAAGAAAAAAATCGAAAAAAACTTAACTCTAGAAGAAAATGAAAATGCATTGGGCGCCATCGGGCCATTTGATCATCAAGAAATCTATTTCAGGTCCTGGAACTATTTTTTTTCCTATAGAAAAAAGTGATCTCCCAACCTGAAAACACATTTGTTTCTATAAAAACTTATTTAATAAATTGGTTTCGCCCATTGATAAGGGATAAGGGATTTTTATTGGGCGCCATTTTGAAAGTAATTGATGAATTGATTCAGGTTCTTAGGACAATGTTCTTTTTTTTACAAAAACCAACAACCATCTTTGGTTAGATCAAAAAAAAGTGACAAATGGCGCTGAGAGCAGCTCTAGCAATAAGCCGTCTTTTGATTTTTTTTTTAAAAAACTTATTTGATTCGAAATGTATTGGGCGCCATTTTAAGGTAATTGAAGAAATTAATCTTAGACCCTGCAGACAATTCTTTTTTATAAAAAGAGTCCTTAAGACATATTTCTTGCACAGAAATCAATTGATCTCAGACCCTGGGAAGATCAGGAAAAAGTGACAACTGAGAAACTCTCTCTAGGAATAAGACCTCCTGACAACCAAAAATGTATTGGGCGCCATCTTAAAGGTAATTAAAGAAATTGATCTCAGACCTTGCGAAAAAGGTTTTGTCAAAATAACGTTGTAGAAAAAAAAGCTAACCTCCGGTCCTCATCCGGAGGACATCCCAAGAAATTATCCATCATGGAATAATTGTATAAAACTAATTTGGATCAGACAATGTATTGGGCGCCACTTTGAGGGTAATTGAAGAAATTTATTGGCTCCAAGCACAATTTTCCTAGAGAAGACTGTAAAGCTGATTTTTTATAGAAAACAGGCGATCTCATGTCTTGGGAAGATTTCTTCTGTAGAAAAATGTAATATTTGAGAAAAGTTCTCAGATTGATCTGAGAACATTAAAAAGCAAAGTTTTCTATTAAAAGAGATATCTTAGGCCTCGAGGACCATTTTTTTCTACAAATAAAGGCGGCGTCAGGTGCAGAAAACAAAAATCGACATTTGGCATGGGAAACGGTTATTTTGTAGAAAATATGAACCTAAGCCTTCGGCACACATCCTATCTACAGAAAACTGGTGGTCTGAGGCTTTAAAGGAACATTTTTCTGTGAAAGTCCTGGGCCTCGAGGACAATTTTTTTCATACAAAAAATAAATCTCTAGCCCAGATCTTAGATTTCTTTCTCTAGAAAATGTGACCGTTGTCCTTGGGATGGAATATTGAAAAAGGGATATCAAGCCCAAAGCAGATTTTTATTTATTTATTTTTTTTTTTTTTTTTTGACAAGTCTCCCCAGACTATAGGAACCATTTTTTTGTACTCAGGCTTCTAGAACAACTTTTTATCTTGCCCTGAGGACAGTTAGCCTTGAGATTTCGTAAAAAAATTGGACCTCAGGTCCTGAGAATAATTTTCCTATAAAAAGGGACCTTTAAGAATTATTATTAATACTATTATTATTATTATTATTATTTTTTTTTTTTTTTTGATGTGAAAAAGTTTTAACAGACGAAAATGACCTCAGGCTCTTAGAACAATTTTTTTTATCTTAAGTTTTTTTTTTTGGCTGAGGCTCTCCATAGAAAAAACATGAACTCATAATTTTTCTTGGTTGGAATTGGCATTGGATTGACATTGGGCGCCAATTTTCAGTTGCTTATAATTTTTTCTATTGCAAAAAATCTGTAGAATGAAGTGGACATTTTATAACTTGAAAAATGGCGCACAATGTATGTAAAAGAAGATGAACATAATTTTATGTTAATAAATGTTTATTTTTTAATAAAACAGATCTACTCAGGCAGTATAGTTCCCAAAAAAAAGTTGTCGAGGACCCGAATCGAAGTAATTTTTTAAAAAAGTTTCCATTTTGGTAAATACCTCTTTGCTTGGCTCGATTCCTTATCAGTTGGCTCTCTTTGCGTTGAGCTCTCAATTTAATTCTCTCCTCTTGGGTTAATTTTTTTAAAAACATTCTTTTGTTTCACTTTCACTATCGTTTCTTATCGCGCAGGATGTGGTGCCTTAAACTTATTGCAAATAACTGAAATGAAGGTTATGGTAACGTTGGGCGCCAAGCTACTGCTACTACTACCATGACCTAAACCCAAATGGCTTTTCAATAGAAATGGAAATCAAACGCACGAGGAAATTTTGTATTGAGGAAGCTAATGGTTGTTTAATTGGCCTTTCTCCCCACACACACACACAAACACACCCACATACATGGATTGCAAATATTAGAATTTACGCCAGCCATGGCATATCACGCACTAACTAACAGGAATCAATCACGATATGGCACGCATTCTTTAATGGCGATACTCCAATATTTTATGTTTTTTGTTGTTGTGATTTGAAACCAAGTTGATGGGTAATCAATAAATATGCCATAAAATAACAACAAGGACACTGGATTTAACCTTTACCTCCATTGCTACTGATATTTGAATCACTTATAAGGCCTTCCAGAATATTTATTGCCCAGGAACCCTGATTGATAATTCTGTGTCATTTTTTTTTATCAAATTTAAGTTTTATCTGTTTTTTTTGTCCTTAACATGAAATCTGTAGATTTTTGTTTAAATTCCATGCCTGTCCTCCATAAGGATAATATTTTATTAAAATTCCTTGTTTGTTATGCTTCTTGTTTTCTACATACCTTCCATATTTGATTTAGCAGTTCTCTCTGTTTAACCAAATCTGTAATTTATTCTCTCCTTCTCCATTTGCAAAATGCAATTTTGGTCCGCAGTTACGTAGAATTTTTTTTAGATTTTTTTTTTTGCGGAGCGAAATGACAATATTTGCGCTGTTATACGCTTTCTTTACGTTTTTAATTACAATTCCCACAGAAAATTCAACGACGAAGAGACGACGAAATACAAAAAATACAACAACAAAACGTAAACAAGAAAACATTAATAAAATTTCAAAATAGTTTTTTTTTATTTTGAAAACTTTTCGCTTTGCTCCTGTTTTGCATTTTGTGGGTATTGCCAGTGCAATGCAACGGCCAGTATGAATGGCAGAGGGGTAGTCACAAGGAGAGAATTTTTACTCTTAAGACAGGATAAAGTTGTCCTTAATTTTTATTGAAATCAAATTTTCAAATTTTTATACCCTATATTAACAACCCAATGAGAACACGACATGAAAAATCACAGCTGTCTTATTTTGAGACTTTTTGGGAAATACGTTTCAAAATTCCGAAAATAGGGCGCTATACCAAAAAACACCTCATGGGGTCTTGGGGATATTTCTAGGTGACAAGATTTAACTTTGCTTCCATTATATGAAGGAGGGATTGAAAAATCGTTTTTAAGCAACGTAGCGGCATTTCTGTTTGCCGAAACCTCTGCCTGAAAATCCTGCACTTTTCCTGCTGGCTGGAAAGGTGGCTTGACAGAAATTAAAGGTTAGCTTTTTATGCCCTCAGCCATATGGCTAGAGAGGGTATATATCATTTGATACGGCCAAAACATTCCTCATCGAAATAACGCTTTTTGACCCTAGGTCTCTTTGGTTCAAATCCGTTTCAGCATATTTGGAGTCGATCTAGAGATATCCGTCCTACCTTCCGCCTGTCTGGCTGGTGAGCACGATAACTCTCGAAGGGTGCATCCACTTTGATCCAAACTTGGTACATCGTAATATTATGATCAAACTTAGATCGAGTTCGGAGATGGGCGATATCGGTCCGCTCCTTCTGGTACCTCCCCCACAAAATATTAACATTTTCAAAGAAAATAATTTACTGCACAGAAAGAGAAGGGATAATCCAATTTTGCTCCAACTTTGCAAATCCTAATATTTGCAGCAGAGCTAGGTCAGATGATAAAATGGACAATATCGGTTCTCTCCATCAAGCACCTCCCCCACAAGGTGTCAAAATTTTGAATGATTATAATTCTTATGGAATGTGATGTAAGCGTCCGATTGTCTTCAAATTACACACAGCGCATTATTTCAATTAACACAAGGTCTAGTGCGAAGATGGAATATATCGGTCCACTCCTTCTGGTAATTCCCCACAATAGGTCAAAATTTTAAATATTCATGAAGCTCATAAAACGCGAAATTAAAATACGATCCCATTCAAACTTGACACATCTCAATATTTCCATCATTACAAGTTATGTTATAAAGATGGCAGAGATCGGACCATTCCTTCTGGTACCTCCCACACAAGGGGTCAAAGTTTTGAATAATCAAAACTATCATAAAATCCAAAATATGCATCCGGTTCTCTTCATATTTCACACATATCATTATTTCTATTAACACAAGATCTGCTGTGAGGATGAATCGTATCGGTCCACCCCTTCTGGTACCTCCCACACAAAGGGTCAATGTTTTGAATAACCAAAACTATCATAAAATCTGAAATATGCATCCGGTTCTCTTCATATTTCACACATCCCATTATTTCAACTAACACAAGATCTGCTGTGAAGATAAATTTTATCGGTCCACCCCTTCTGGTACCTCCCAAACAAAAGGGTCAAGGTTTTGAATAACCAAAACGATCAAAAAATTCAAAATATGCATCTGGTTCTCTTTATATTTCGCTCATCCCATTATTTCTAATAACACAAGATCCGCTGTGAAGAAGGGATATATCGGTCCACTCCTTCTGGTACCTCTCCCACAAAGGATTACATTTTTTGAAAAACAGAACGTCCATAAAACGCGAAATAAGTATCCGTTCTCTTCTTATTTTACACACCCAAACATTTTAGCTAACACAAGATCTCTTGTGAAGATGATACATATCTGCCATCCCCTTCTGGTACCTCACCCAAAAGTGGCCACAATTTCCAATACTTATGTCTGACAAAACTTGCGAAACAAATCAGCTATTCCTTACAACTTGCTATGAACATGGAATTTATCGGAATTTTTCGGAATTTCGCATAAAATTTCTAAAAAATTTCTCATATAAAGTGAAGCAGATAGTCGATAATGTCCAAACCTGGCACGTCGTAATATTTTAATCATATTTTTGTATATTCGATACGAAATGGACAATGTTGGCCCATTTTTTCGGAACCTACTCCATAGAGGGTCAACAATTTGAAATATATTTAAATAATCGAACATTACCTAAGGGCATACATCTGTCGGCAAAACCGGCTCATACTTTTTTACTTGTTTTATTTAATTTCATATTTTAATATGTATTTTATATTATTAAAAAAATTAGACCAAGTTTTGGCCTTAAACTTATAAACAATTTTAACAATTAAGATATTTTCAATTTCAAATCTGGCTTAAGAATTGTTGTACTCTGTTTCGCAAACATCTGCTTGAGACATTGATGTTAACACAAATAGGTTCTTTCTCGTTAAGTATGTCAGCCATTGCTTAAAAAGAATCCTTACTCTCCCAGAAATTACTTCTCTTGTCTTAAGGATACAATGTTCCACATTAAGCAAAGAGACGACCTTGATTATCATACCATTCGAAAACAATATTTATTTTCTCCTCTCTGTCTCCCTCTCTCTATTACAGTAGTATTGTAGGTCAACAGATTGTACTCATCAACAATTTGAAGCGCAAAATTCTTTTTTGCAAAGAGTGACCTTGAAGAGTTAACAATCTATAGTAGGCCAAAAACAATAGTTGTGCTCTAATTTAACTCTCCACTCTCTCATTTTATAATTTCATTTTTAACACCACTTTTTTCAATGCATTTTGTAAACGGTAAAAACTTTCCATTACATTTGTAATAACTCTCAAATACCACTTCCTCTCTCTTTCTGTTGCACTTTCTAACATTTTCTCTCTCTCTCTCGCTCTCACAAAAAAATTCCAGATTTCTAACACACAACAAAACCACCCTCATATTAACGTACGAGGATGCATTGTGTGAAAGAGCAAGATACATGTATGCACACTCCCTTAAGCCTCTCTCTAAATTTTTGTAACGGAAATGAGCATAGATAATTCTAATGATCTTTGAGTGTGTGTGTGTGTGTGTGCGTGTATGTTTTGAGTAGAATAACAAACTAAAATTTTATGTATAGGTATTTTCTTGATACTCGTTTTAAAGGAAATGGGAGAACGCAAGATTCCTGATGTACAAGATTAACAACACGTGCATATTTTGTTTTGTTTTGCTTTTCTTTTCTGTTTTTCTTTCTCTGCCATTCTAGCTGTGTCTTTGCATCGAAATTTACTTAAAATCTTGTAACAATGGAAACTAATCGGTGACCTTGGTTTCTTTCTTTACGAAAATCCTACATCTTTGGTGGGTGTTCCAAGAGCAGATGTTACAAATTCTGGCGCCCAAAGCAAATGCTCAGGAAAATTTAAAGAAAATACCAGAGAGTAATGGCAAAAAAAATTATAGGCAATATTATTTTATTTAATGTCATTTGTATGTGAGGTGTAGGAAAAGGTACAGTTGACAATTAATTTTAAAAGTGAAAATAATAAGAAATAATGACAATTGAATTAAAAAAGGTAATAAAAATATGGTGAGGGTTACACTAAATAAAATTAAGAGTCTGTTTATGTATTTTGGAAGAAAGTGAACTCAAAAGAAATAGTAAATGATTGGTCTGTTTCAAAAGTGCAAGAATGTAAAGGTTTTTACTACGATACCCGATCTTCCTTTATGATATATAAAAAATCAAAACTAGTAGATTCTTGCAGATTCTGGAGCAGAGCAGATGTCACATTTATTTGAAGAGCTAGGGTCTAAAAATGACACAATATACGAATGGATCCGACACAGCTTATCTTACAAAATACCCAAAAAAGTTGAGTGGCGCCCAACGCAAGAAATGTACATTTTCTGATAAAAGATGTCACAGTTGTCTGAAATACTTAAAGGTTTTAAAATTAACAACATTAGAAGTATGATTACTGATTAGGCATCTAGCGTAAGAAATTTTTGAAATAAAATATACCGCAGTTGTCAAAAAATGCTAAAGGGAAACACCGTTCGGTTGGCGCTCAACGTGAGAAAACTGCACATTTTCAAGTAAAATATGACACAATTGTCTCAAAAGCTAAGGTGTCTAAAAACTAACCCATTTGTAAATAGAACCAATCTAGCTAGACTTGTATTTTAGAGCATTGTTAGGGTGGCGCCCAACGTAAGAAGTATGCTCTTTTCCAAGTAAGATATGTCAAAAAAAAAAGTCCGAAAAACGAAAAATTTTGTTCGTAGACCAAAAAATGTGGCAAAAAAAAATATAAAAAAATATAGATTTGTATTTTGGAACACTGTTTGGGGCACCCAAAGTAAGAAATACAGTATTTTCCATGCAAGATATGCCAAAAGAATGTCTGAAAATCTCGTATTTTTTCGTAGGGCGCTATGTTCGCTGGCCGCCAAACAAAAATGTGGCAAAAAAAAATTCTAAAAAATTAGCATTCCTAGGAAATCCTGGGAGTCCCTAGCTACTTTGGCCAGAGAGTGGACGGATATGCCTCAGGTTCACGTTATGGAACAAGCATTTATTGGCGGTTTACATAGTGTGTTGAAAGTTCAAAACTTTTATAGAAAGTAGACATGGTGAGAATCTTCCCAAAATCTAGAAAACAAATAAAATGCAGCTAATAACCTCTACCATTTGGAAGGAACTTGAAATTTTTCAAAAAATAACGAAAAATACCGTCATCACTTTATGCGGAGGTTATACGAAGACGTAGAGCTGCATACGAAATTTTTGGTCTTACAAACTTCGAATACGAAATTTGAAACAATTCGGAAACAAAAAAACGCCAAATTCATATGGGGGCTATACGAAAACGTTGACATATATGTACAATGTTCCGCCACTAGTGCTAGAACCCATAACGAACTACAAATACCAATTTTTAGACAAATCCGAGGAAAAATGTGACCAAAAACCATCAAAATACCGAATATCGGGAGGTACAGTTATATGGGGCTATGTCAAAACGTGGACAGATATGTATCTCATTTTCTCAATACCAAACATCCTAGACACAATGCAAACTACTGTGCAAATTTTAAAGTTCTACGTCGAAAAATGTATGCTGTATCGTGATTTTAACAGACATACGGACAGACAGACGAACAGACAGACGTACATTGTTAAATCGACTTTGAATTGTATAATGATCATGAATGTATATACTTTATGGCGTCGATGACGAATATATAGAAGTGTTACAAACGTAATGGCAAATTTAATATACCCTCCTTTCCAAGGTGGAGGGTATACTGCGAAACTGAAGCAAAGACCTTAGAATCCCAACCAATGTTCCAGAATATTTTTACTATAATAACCGATCTTTCCTTTATAATATCGATAAATTAGAATAAATTAGTAAAAAGTTCTGAAGGTTCTGGGGCAGAATGTGCCTGAACGCATTTCAAAACCATTTTTGGGTTGGCGCCCAACGATCAAAACTAAATTTTCTCACGAAAAATTTACAATATTCATACATGAATTTTGTAAACTTTTCTAGGTGGCGCCCAACGATCAAAATTGAAGTTTTTCAATAAAAATTTTGCAAAATATATATGGGAAATTTGTAATCTACCGTTGTTCCGGGGATCCCTTTACTCGAATATGCTTCAGAATAAAGTTATTCAAATAGGACTTAGTAATGTTTTCGATATTGGGGTAAGATCAAGCATTTATGGAAAGATAGAATCTTCTCCAAACTTAGAAACGATATAAGAGAAATCTTTAAACGAATCTGTTAAGCTTATGGAATCAAAAGGTCAATGTTCAAATCAGTCATCGTTGTTGGCCCCAAAACTTCTAGATCCATTCTAGAATATGTGTACAAAAGGCTGTGAAAATTTTGAGTGTCCTGGGTGAGAGTTGCTCTGTTAAACTTGTTATGTCTGCATTTTTCGACCCGTAGTTGAATCCATAAAACAAAGGGAGGGCTGAAGTAGCTGTTAGGAACCAGGATTCCAATTTTGTTATTAGCAACGTCACTTTTCAGCCTGTGGTGACCTCTAAGTTAAAGCAATTCGATTGTGATTGAACCGATTTGAAAAGTTCTTGGCTCCAAAACTGTTCTATCCATTTCTAGAATATAATTGAGAAAAGAAATGGAAATTTAAGTGTTCTGGGTGAAAATTGTGTTGTTGAATTTGTTAGGTCCGGATTTTTCGATCTATAGTTGAAACCATGTAACAAAAGGGAGGGCCGAATTAGTTGTTATGAACCAGGATTCCAATTTTGTGTTTAGGAACGTCACTTTTCAGCCTGTGATGACCTCTAAGTTAAGGCATTTCGATTGTGATTGAACCGATTTTAAAAGTTTTTGGCTCCAAATCTGTTCTACTCATTTCTAGAATATATGTGAGAAAAGCTATGGTAAATGTAAGTGAGAATTGTGCTGTTAAACTTGTTAGGTCCAGATTTATCGATCCATATTGGAAACCATAAAATAGAGGGAGGGCTGAAGTTGTTGTGATGAACAAGGGTTTCAATTTTCTTATAAGGAACGTGACATTTTAGGCTATGATGACCTCTAAGTTAAGGCATTTCGATAGTTATTGAACCATTTTGAGAAGTTTTTGGCTCCGAAACTGTTCCATTCATTTCTAGAATATATGTGAGAAAAGCTATGTTAAATTTAAGCATCCTTAGTGAGAATTGCGCTGTTAAACTTGTTAGGTCCGGATTTTTTGATCCATAGTTGAAACCATAAAATAAGAGCAGAGCTAAAACTGTTGTGATGAACAAGGGTTTCGATTTTCTTATAAGGGACGTTACTCTTCAGTCTTTTGATGACCACTGAATTAAAGCAATTCGATTGTGATGGAATCATTTTGAGTAGTCCATGTTCGATTTTGTATTTAAAAAAACCATCCTTTTTCTATAGCCGGGACCTTTTCATGCCTCGTTGAAATGTATTTTTCTGAAATTTAAAAATAAAATTAAATAATTTCATGATAATTCATCAAATTATGCACTAACCATTTGAATTTTACAAATTTGTTTGAACCCAGAAACGGTATTTCATATTTATGAATTTCCTGGCTCTCTCTCTCTTTTGGATATCCTTCCTGTAATATATGTTATTAAGTTACGCTCCTGCTATAATCTTAGATAAGATTGCTGTAAATAAAACAAATAAAAAAACAAGAAAACTGCAAACAAGAATTTACATTAACACAAAGTTTTTTTTTTTTTTTTTGGTGTGTTCTTCTGTATTTCTTTTACTTCTCCTTTTTACCAGTCACACGGAAAGAAAATCAACAGCACTCAGTAGTGGCAGAAGACATGCAACAATTTGTTGTTGTAAGCACTTTCAATTCTCTTTTTTTTTTGTTCTTTGATTCTCATTAAAACAATGTTTACATTTTTGAGTTTATTTAACGCAAACTAAGAGGATGAACAACAACGGCAACGAGTCCTAGAACACTTTGTGGTTATTTGCTTGTTCCACAATGAGGCACCGTCATGTATGTGTGTGTGTCACTTATGAAAAAGTAGTTAGCACTAAGTTTATTTGTTTCTGTTTTTTTTTTTTTAAGTTTTATGTTTTAACCCCGCAGAAACTTGTTAAACCCAAAAAGAACAGCCACTGTGATATAAATATTTCATCATATGGAATACATCACTGCCACTGTTCCCTTCGATTTGAACAAAGAAGGCAACAACAAATGGCAATCTACACGAATGCAAAGGACGTAGCGAAAAAATTCCATTATTTTTTTTAATGGCGCCCAAATGGAAAATGTTGTTTGGCACTGTGAAATTAAAAAGAACAGCCACTGTGATATAACTATGCTATGGCAGGAAAAGAGTACATCACAAGCAGTCGTTCTCTTCAATTACGGCACAGTAAAGAAAGGGGATTCCATTGAAATATCAAATTTTGGAGGATCTGAGCCGGATCTAACACTTGAAGACTATACATCAAAAACAAAAAGAACAGCCACTGTGATATACATAGAAGAGAGTTATATGAGAGATACATCACAGCCACCATTCTCTTTGTTTGAAATGTGGGAAGGAAATTCACTTTTTCGCTTTTATTTTTGGAAAAAAAAAAACACTTTTTATGAAATTAGTTTTGTGAAGTTTTGAAATCACCGCAATATAAAGGAAAATCACTGTGATATGTCTATTAAAGAGAAACATATCACAACGATCGTTCCTTTTATTGAAATGATCATCAATTTGAGAATAATCAATTAAATTTCCAAAATTATTTCCACTTTCCAAGACGTCATGATCTGATATAACTAAAGGAACATAACTGTGATATATCCTTAATATAAGGTTGACAAAATTTCCGCATATCACAACGATCGTTCCTTTGATTGAATTGATCATTTGAAGAAGAAAAAAAAACACATTTTCAAAAATTAAACAAAATATTGCGGTAGGTTCTCACTTTTACACTTTTAGTACACTTTCACACACTTGGAATTTATTGGCACTTTTAGAACTTTTTTATTATTCTGAAATTTATTGGAACTTTTTAAGCAGCGAATTTCAATGGTTGTCTAGCTTTATGAGTCCAAAATGTTATCACTAAAGCCTAAACGACCACTGAGACTAATTGCTTTTCTCCACCTTTAATTTGTTTTATTTCTATGTTTCCAAACACTTCTTTTCCTGGGGCACTGTACATTTTGTTGCATGTTCTAAAATTATAGCACGAGTGTTCGGTCTAGTCACTGACTCCTAAAACAAACACAGAGACTATACCGACAATCGCCATTTAATTTTAAAAATTCTCTATGAGTTGTTGGTTTGGCGTCACTTGCTTACTTTCTCTCTCTCTCTCTCCCGCTCACACACACTGAAGCACTCTCTTTCACTTTTTTATTTCAACGAACACAAAACACTTTCACATATTTGCTCTGTTTTTTTTTTTTTTTGGTTACTCTCCCTCTCCCTCTCTTTCTCTCACTTCACACACTCACCTTTGGCTGGCTGATTATTCTCCCTCAGCATTGAGACACACTTTGCCCAGTGTTGAACCATGCGCATGTGTGCCCTTTGGAAGCCGACAACAAACTGAACAAATTGCATCCCAATGATGATAAGATAGTTTCCTTCGTTGCCACTTCTTAAGACACTGCTACTCACTCTCTGTTTTAAGATGGTTTTATTTCCTTTTTTTTTCACTTCTCTCTCTCGCACCATTTTCTTCTCACCACAATTCAATACAAAGCTGTTATTGTTGTTATTATAAGACAAACTTCACCCAGTGATGGTTGGGGGAAATGTTTTTCCTTTTTTAATGGATCATCAAACTGCTGGATAATGTTTGCCTCATAATTGTCAATCTTCAGATCAAAGGAAGTGATGGCAATTGCTTCTTGTGCTGCTGGAGGATGTTGTTCTCTTGAGAATGAACATTAAGTGACTGATACTCTTAGTTGGATTCTGTTCAATATTTATACAGAAAATAACTCAATTTCTGGATTAACTGTGATTTTTCTGACCAGCCAACCTTTCGGCGGCAGGTAGTTTGTCCTCGAAACTTAAAATTCCAGGAATTGATGTTTCCCACACCTATTCGTAATTACTTTTGCAACAAGGATTGTTGGTGTAATCTGGTATTAGGTGTGGGTGTATATACCTCTCTCTCTCTCTCCTTGTTTTGGTCATGGTCATAAGGATCATAAACGGATTTTGTTTTTGCCAAAAATCTACTCGGTGTGTTTGTGTCCTTTTGTAGAATATGCGCGCGCATTTTCCATACCTGTCAAAAAAATGCACACAATTTTTGTAATGATCGTGTCCTTGCAAGGACAAAAATGTATCCTTTTACCAACCATTTTTAAAACTAACCTGACACCAAGTCTACTTTTGTAAAAAAAAATCTGGGTTTAGCACGAGTCCTGTCAAAACATCACAAATTAATTAAAACGGACAATTATTGAAATATAACACCGACCGTTTTATGATTTATGGGCCATAACCTAACAGATGAATTAATTGGATATCACACGTTTTTAAGAATACCTAATGGGCATCAACGTACCTATATGGGGGCATGGGGTCCATACTGAGAATATAATCCAGTTTTAGGCATTATTTTCTTGTTTTATATGGAAATATTTCAATTTTACCATTGGGCGCCATTTCTGGCTATGGCAGTGATGAGACACATAAATGGTTAAATTGAATAAACTAGAGTTAATAAACGAGTTACGTTTAAAATACTTTTTAGAAAAATGAATTGAAGTTTGGGTGAAATTGCTGCAGTGTCTCAGGGGGCAGGTTCCGGAAATGGTCAAATTGTAGATATTATTTGCACATTGTAAGGATTTTTTTAATTTTGTCCGTTGGGCGCCGGGTTTTTATCCATTTCCTCATAGATCGTTGCCTCAAGACATAGTCGGGGGGGTTAAATAAAAATTAATTTAGAAACCAGAAAACAAATTTAAATAAAATCCAGTAAGGAAAAGTCAAAAGTCGGACGGACCCAATTGTATGATAACCTTCGCCACCATGCATATTTAGTGGAGCTTCCGTAACAAAAGTAATTATTTGAAGTAGATCATACCACTTATCAACATTTGGCTTTAGATCACTTTTGTTTGATTTCAGAGGGAGAGGGAGGATATTTGGGAGCTATATACAAATCTTAGACGATCTCGATAAAATTTGGCAAAGGTATTTCCGAGCTCTATAAGATATCTGGTAGCAAATATCATTCTTGTCGATTGGATATTACGAATGTGAGGGGCTGAAGCACCAAATCGGATGAAACATATATATGGGACCTATAGCTATATTTGAACCGATTTTCACCAAATTTGATGTACTTGCTTCTAGACTGTATTCGATCGGATGTGCTAAAATTCAGGTCATTTTGTAGTGACTGATATTGGCCATTTGGTGTGCAATAAACCCGAAATCGGTTGAAGATATATATATATATAAATTTGGCAAAGGTATTTCCGAGCTTTATAAGATATCTGGTACCAAATATCATTCTTGTTGAATGCATATTACGAATGCGAGGGACTTAAAGACAAGATCGGATGAAACATATATGTGGAAGCTATAGCTATATCTGAACCGATTTTCAGCTAAATTGGTATACTTACTTCTAGACTGGTTGAATGTGGTAAAATTCATTTGTTACACAATTAACCCGAAATCGGTTGAAGATACATGGGAGCTATATCTGAAACTGATTCAATTATCATCAATTTAAAAAGGGTTCATCTTTGGGCCAAACAAATATTGTTCGAAAAATTTCATCTCAATCGGATAATAAATGCGATCTGCATTTTTTTTTTAGAAAAATATATGGACAGTCGGACTGACATGCATAAATCAACTCAGAAAGTGATTCTATGAAGATCCTCAAAATTAACTATGGGTCTATCTCGTTTCCTTCTCCATGTTACGAACAAATGGACAAAGACATAATACCCTTACCACTATGTGGTGTAGGGTATAAATTAAAATTAAATAAATTGTTTTAAAGACTGGTAATAATGACAACAAAGAGTATAGACTTGGATATGTAGGGGCATAGGGTTTAGACTCACGAACTTGTCAAGTTTTAGACATATTTTGCGCAAACATGCACAAAATTCAATTCTCTCCGTTGGGCGCCGAAGTGGTTTCAATATCCATTCCTGGCTAGGTCGGTGCATAGACACATTTATGGGGTAGGGAATTGAAAAATTCTGGCTTCAGGATTATTGAGCCACGTTTAGTGATAAATGAATTAGATCTTATAATTAAATAATGACGACTAAGGTGCACCTAGCGACGTCGGTTAAATTCGAGGACCTTAGCTCATTATTTCCATACACTTAAAAAAATCAATTCTATGCGTTGGGCGCCATTCCTAGCAAGGTAGATGCCAGGAATGAAGTCATTATCGTGATATATGAGGCACACTTAAACATCTTTGGAGAACAACTATTTTGATTCCACAAGGTAATAACAATTCCTAGGAAGAGGCTGGGGACCTCGACCTCCTGGAATGATCAAGTTTTAATCATTATTCGCCTTTTTATACTCTCCACCATACATAGTATAGAGGGTATATCATTCCGTTTGTAACTTGTAGAAATAATAATTTTAGACCTAACAAGGTACTACAGTCTATGCGTATGCAGGTCCACTTCATAGTATGGCCCCCATATAACCATACCTCCCTGTATTCGGTATTTTGATGATTTTAGATACATTATTCACCGGAAATGTTTCAAATTTCGTATTTGAAGTTCATATGGTGTACAACAACCCATGGCGGAAAATTTTCTATATAGGTCCACGTCTTCATATAGACCACATATAACGGCACCTCCCTTTATTCGGTGTTTTAATGATATTAGCGACATTATTCGTCGAAATTGTTTTAATTTTCGTATTTAAAGTTTTTTTTTATTTTTAAATTGATACTACAGCCTATGAAAAAAAAACTTATGCCCCCATATAACGGTTTTCCTTTGAGCTGTATTTTTCGACGGATTTTTTTTTACATTTTTCAAGCTCCTTCAAAAGGGTGAAGGTATTGAGAGTTCGGCCCTGCCGAACATAGCTGCTTTTTTACTTGTTTGTGTTCAAATCTTTTACTTGGGCGCCATTTCTGTCTTGGCCGGTGTTAAGTGGGCTAGTCTGGTTTCAAATGAATTAATTCAAAATTCTTGATCCTTGCTCAGAGAAAATTAATTGATTTCAAGAGACTGTTAATTCCTATACCAAAAGGGGCCGATTTTTCCAGATAGAGCCCAGGGTTGATATTTAGGCATTATTCACATGTTTTATAGGGAAAGCTTCCATTTCATCATTTGGGCGCCAAAGTGATAGTATTGAATAAAGAAACGCTGGACAAAATAAATTGTACCACAAAATGGGGCTAAAGGAGTGGTACATTAAGAAGCTGGAAGGACGGGGTTCCGAAAGGGAAAAATGTGAATATATAGTTAAGTATATGCACAAAAAAGTCCACGACGATGCCAGATGACAAACACTTGCCGGCATATGCATAATCATTTTAGTTATGAGACATGTGAACGCTAGAGGCCTTGTTGCACCGACGTAGTTAGGGGGGCGGTCGGATTGTTTTGGAACTGCACTACCTAATATAGAATAATACGTTTTTTAAATAAAATGACCTGAAACGGATTTGGTCCAAAGAGACTTATGGCTGAGGCTATAACTAGTCATATGGCTGAGGGAAAAAAAATCTGAACCAATCATCTAATTTTTTAAGGACCACTACCGCACTGCAAATCTTAACCTGTCCTCCATGCACACAGAAGTCCATAGGTTTGAACACCGACCATAATATCATCAATTGTTCAGCAAATCTGTATACACTGAGAAAAATAATTTGTTTTAGTGTTAAAACGCCGTTTTGAGTTTTAATTTCCACAATAGGTAGGCAACACTGTCCTACTTTGATTACCTGTGAATTTTCACAAAACGTCTATTTTGGTGTATGCTGCAAGATGTTTTTCTATTTTGCGACCCTTTCGCCATCCTCGTCATCTCAATGGCGGCCACGCTACAACCGTTAAGCAAACATTCGTTGGTATGCATGCTAACAAATACCTAGTTGTAGATTTGCTTAATCCAAGTCATAAAAACCGTCATAAAAGACAATTGTCTTCATTCTCCTTCGTATTTCTATGGAAAACCGAAGGACTAGAAACAAATCTTACATTGGGTTATTCCAAGGCTTTACTAAATCCTCCTTGGCCTGCCAACGGCGTGGCAAATGTAGTCATAGACTTAGCCAATGCTACTAAGGTTAGCGAGAGACAGAGCCTTGCCATAATATTTGTTTTTGCCCGGACTAACCTTCAATCCGGAATCATAATGTATGGATGGGCATTGTATGCTGCCGCTGCCGCTGCTGCGGCTCAACGCGATTTCAACACCCACGGCTAGGGTCTTTTGTTGCAATTGTGTTTGAGGACAGCAGCATCCCATGTTAGATTTGTTTGCCGCTCATTGTCAATGGCATTGTTTTCCTTCTTGAGCCATGGCATTTTCCTGGAATTCAGCTCATTAACAGCGAGAGCCAGTCAGCCAGCCATACAGCCAGTCAAGCTTTGACAGTCTGGAGATTTTTTCAATTGTTTTTCTTCATTTTTGGGTAGGTATGTGTTTTGTGTTTTTGTTGTGGCTCATCGTCTCAAGCCTCAATGTGGGAAATTCTCTTGTTTATCCATCTCAATATAGCATTGGCATGTTGAGTAGCCTTGTTGTCGCCTTTAGCATTGCAAGAAGGATGTACTAAGTTAGTAACGCTTAGTTAGACATCGTCTAGGTTTGGCATGCCAAGGAGCAGGGGGTATTTTAGTTTTGTCGTCTGGCAAAAGCAAATGTTTTTGAGAAATATTCTAGAATGCAAAAGAAAAAAATAATATTCGAAAATTTGAATTGAATAATTCTCTAAACAAATGCAAATTGCGGATATTAATTTCACGCCCAAGAAATTGGCACATGCCCTTTAAGGGACATATAGCTGCAGTTCAATATTTTCCTTTTTCAAAAATTAGAAATGACTATCAAATATGGAATGAAAATAAATTAGAAACTCTGCCTGTTTTTGGTACAATCAAGAGGTATGGAAGAACTGCCAGCTGATTACAATTTTTTCCTGAGTGTGCCCGAATTTGCCAATTTTTTGTTCGGATTTATTGTTGGGAAAAAATAAAAACTGAGAAATTTTCAGATCAATGTTTAGAAGAAATGTAAATTACGACACGCCTATTGAAAATATTAACCAGTTTTGAAAAGGAATTTGAATCATATTTTTAAAAGGAAATCTAGACATTTCATTGGTCCTCCACAGGTTTTAACTCTTTTAAAAATATTAAGGAAATGTAGTAAAAATATTAAATAAAAGAGAACAACTTTTTGCTTCTAACCTTTAATAATTTAGATAGAAAGCGAGCATAGCCTCAGGGATGTATATCATTAGCTCTTTTTATTATATCATTATACCCTGCCGACTGGTAGGTTTATAGGTAGATAGGAAATGAAAGTAGAAGTTATATGCCTACATTCGCATAGCTAAAATATAAAATAGACACTTTCTAGTGCTAGATTTCCCTTTCCTAGTAGCTAGATTTCCCTTTGGAAACACTGTTTGCGTGGCGCCCAACGTAAGCACTGTGCACTTTTTCATGTTAAATATACAAAAATTGTTTGAAAAGACAAGAGAAGCTACAATTTAACCAATTTGCAGATCAATCCGACATTGGTAGGCTTGCATTTTGAGTCACTTTTGGGGTGACACCCAACGTAAGAAATCTGGAATTTTTTCATGTAAAATATGCCAGAAACATCTGAAAAGCTAAGGAGTTTAAAAATTAACCAATTTGCGGACGGGCGCCAACCAAATAATGTTCAAAAATTCGAAGTAGATCCGATGTAGATAGACATGAATTTTTGAACATTATTTGGGTGGCGCCCAACGTAAGAAATAATTAAACAGTGGTATGAAAAGATGACGTATCCAAATATGAACCAATTTGCAAATCAACCAGGCTTCTCTAAGAAATACGGTTAAATTGGAAAATACAGGGTGAGATGAAAAAACTGCAAAAACATTCGTTGTCCAGCAGTTTGTAAACAAACAAAATGATCCGCTCGTGTTTACTTGCCAAAGATGTCAGCTGTAAATGTGCACCTTCGGTTGGCTACCAGAACTCAAGCGCCGGCCATGGTGATGGTGGTGATGTGGGCCACCATAACAGCCGATGGTCGCTCTCCGCTCGTATTAATCGACCGTGGCATCAGAATAAATATTATCGCGAAAATATTCTGGAGGGTGTATTAAAGCCTTGGGCACGCAAACATTTTGACTGCAGACCTTGGACATTCCAACAGGACTCAGCACGCGCCACCCAAGAATGGTTACAAAATGAGGTTCCTCGTTTCATTTCCAACACAACGCACCGGATACCAATCCGTTGGACTATTGTGTCTGGAGTATTTTGGAAAGTGTCGATCACCTCAAGCAAGCTCTTTGCCGGGAATGGACCAAAATACCACAGAGCAACATTCGGGCAGCGTGTGACGGTTTCATTGGCCGTTTAAATGCCATAATTCGTGCCAAAGGTCACCAATTCGAACAAATCTAAACTTATTCTAAAATTTGATGCTATTTCCGACATTTTTTGCTTTCATTCAATAAAATTAAGAAAAAAAATGTAAAAATTATAGCGTTTGACTTTGTTGCATTTTTTTATCTCACCCTGTATATATTCTTGATCAGCATAAAATTCTATGTCGATTTACCTATGTCCGTCCGTCTGTAGAAATCACTCTATCTTCCGAACGAAATGAAGTAGGTTGGAAAAACTTTACTCAATTGTATATTATGTCTGCACGACTTTTGGTATTGAAAATTGGCCATGAAGGTCCACGTTTGGTATAGCTCCCATATAATGGTACCTCCCTTTATTCGGTATTTTGACGATTTAAGCGACATTATTCACCGGAATTGTTTCAAATTTGGTATTTGAAGTTCGCAATGGATACTACAGCCTATGACAGAAAATTGTCCGTTCAGGTCCACGCCTTCGTAAAGCCTCCATATAACGGCACCTCCTGATATTCGGTATTTTTGTGATTTAAGCGACATTATTCACCGGAATTGTTTCAAATTTGGTTTCTGAAGTTCGTAATTGATGTTTCAGCCCATGACAGAAAATTGTCTATGCAGGTCCCAGTCTTCGTATAGCCCCCATATAATGGTACTTCCCTATATTCGGTATTTTGTGTGATATAGGCGACATTGTGCACCGGAATTGTTTCCAATTTGGTATTTGAAGTTCGCAATTGACACTACAGCCTATGACAGAAATTTTTTCTGTGCAGGTCCATGTTTTGTTATAGCCCCCATATAATAGTACCTCCCTATATTCGGTATTTTGATGATTTAAGCGACATTATTCACCGGAATTGTTTCAAATCTGGTATTTGAAGTTCGCAACGGATACTACAGACTATGACAGAAAATTGTCAGTGCAGGTCCACGTTTTGGTATAGCCCCCAAATAACGGCACCTCGGTATTTTGACGATTTTAGCTATATTATTCACCGGAATTGTTTCACATTTGGTATTTGAAGTTCGCAACGGATACTACATCCTATGGCAGAAAATTGTCCGCGCAGGTCCACGTTTTGGTATAGCCCCCATATAATGACACTTCCTAATATTCTGTATTTTAGTGATTTAAGCAACATTATTCACCGGAAATATTTCAAATTTGGTATTTGAAGTTCGCAATGGATATTACAGCCTATGACAGAAAATTGTCCGTACAGGTCCACGCCTTCGTATAGCCCCTATATAACGGCACCTCCCTATATATATTGATGATTTTATCAACATTATTCAATTGCAATAGCTTATGACAAAAGTTGCCTATGCAGGTCCACGTCGCCGCATAGACCATAATATTACGGCTACATTCGGTATGTTTTAAGATTTTAACAGAATTTTTAACAGATTTTATTTATTTATTATTATTTTTTTTTTTTTTTTTTGAAAATTGCCAAATTTTTTTATTTTTTTTTCACAATAAAATTAAAAATGCCCTAATCATGTGATATGGTCTATAAAATATATAAATAAATTAATTTACCATTAGCATAAATTAATTTACCCTTAATCTTCAAACAAAGATTCCTATATTCCAAGGTGGGTTTATGGTGGGAGAATTATTCTGGCCATAGCCAAAATTTAATAATTTCATAATTTTACATTGTTTTTATTAACCCAACACACATTTTATGTCAACTTTTGTTCCAAATTCGATTACACCTAACAAGTTAAAATTTTTACATTTTCTCCTCCAAAAAAAAAAAAAAACCAGGCACCGAATTCAATTAAATTTGCATACAATTATATTTACCCTGAATTAAATAAAATTAAAAACACAGATATTGTTTTTTGTTGGTATTATTATTGTTCACTTTTTTTTGCCTTTATTTGTAATCTTTTGTTGTTGTTTTTTTTTTTTTTAGGTTAAATTAGTTTTTATTTTGGAAAAAAATGTTTGTTATTTTAAAATTGTTGTGATTTACCTTTTTTCAGTTTTCTTGCTTTCTCTTTCTTTTCGTTTTTCAGTTTTGTTTTTTGTTGTAAATATAATAAACCATCAAAAAAAATGTTTAGCTTTTCTAGGCTCTAATGTGGTGGAAAAAATTAAAATAAATTTATTTTTGTTTATTTAAGTTGTTGCATCGAGAAACGGTTCAGCCAGCCGACTGTTGGCCAGAGGAAGTGTGTAGGAGTGCGAAAGTTTGTCCAGCTTCTTCTTGGTCTCTCATTTCCCAGCTGATGATAACATCCAGACCAGGTAGGCAGTAAACAGAAACTGTATCTAAGTTGAAGATGATGATGATGACCAATTCCATTCCATGTAGTTTTTGTTGTTTTTTTTTTTTTTTTTTTGATATTTGATGTAAGGGGGGCAGAGGGACAGATTTATAAGCTTTTTGAAAGCTGTAAAATATATAAATGTTAATAACAATTATTTGTTACCATTGTTATTTTTGAGAAAATGTGGTAATTGTTGGTGATGATGGTTGCTTGGTCGTATCTAAATTTTTTGGCTGGTTTCCTAGACCCTGGCCTTCAGGGTTTTTGGGTGATGGTAGAGTCTTGTCTTCCAAACACTTTTCCCCTTGCAATTTGGCTGGCCGATTGGTTGGTTGGTTTCCTCAATGTAACAGTGCTCATCTTATAATTGATTATTGATATTCTGTAAGAAATTAGAATCAGGAATTTAATTTCATCTCTTCAAACTCAAATAAATCAGTTGTAGCAAATTCGTTTACCTTTTTCTTTTGTTTTTCTCATTTTTTTTTTGTTTGTTTTCCTTATTTGCGTGGCTTTGAACCAATAGTCCTTATAACTAAAAATCCTAAATCTATAGACGAGGAGAAGATGAATTGTGGGGGGGTCTGGTTGTTGGGAGGGTAGGGTGATATAGGATGTTTACAGGTTATACAGGCCTTATAACACTGCCAATTGTTGTTGGGATTTGCAAGAAGAGTCATAATGATTAAAGGGAAATGGAATGTAATGGAAAGAGAGAAGAAAAAAAGAGACACAAAAAAATGAAAAAGAAAGAAAATAATTGATTAAAATTATTTATCAAATATCATGATTAGTTGTTGTTTTTGTCTTACAATACCACTTAGCTTAACTTTAACCTTACTTTTAAAGTTAATCAATCAGCTGTACTTAATGAGCAATGGGAGAGTAAACTAAATTTAGTGGAGATTATTATAGATGGAGCATAGATTTTTTGGAGAGTTAATTGTGGCCACAAAAAACTAGAATTTAGTGATGTTTCTTATTCGAATGTAACCCACATAATTGTATCATACATTTCTAGTTAAGAAGGGACAAGATTTTATTTAACCCGAATTTAGATTAGGCCAATTTATTTGCGGCAAGTCTTTTGAAACAACTAGGTGTGACTTGGATTATCGAAATACCGATTTTTGATGGGCATTGTAATATTCATGCTATAGAAAAACGTGGACCTAAATATTCAATGTCCTGCCACAGGAGCTAGAACCTATTATGACCTACAAATACCAATTTTTAGACAAATCCGTGAAAAAAATTGGCGAAAATAATCAAAATAGTGAATATGGGAAGGTACCGTTATATGGCGGCCATACCAAAACGTGGACCGATATATCTGATTTTGAATACCAACCATCCTAGACATAATACACAATGTTGTGCCAAATTTTGAAGCTCTACGTCAAATAATGTGGGCTGTATCGTGTTTCCAAAAGACAGACAGACATCGTTAAATCGACTTAGAATTTTATGCTGATCATGAATATATATACTTTATGGGGTCTACGGCGAATATTTAGAGATGTTACAAACGGAATGTCAAAGTTAATATACCCCCTCTTCAAGGTGGAGGCTATAAAAATTAATGTAGATTTTGGGCGATATTTTCCAGAGAATGTTGCACTCAAGTATCTACTTAATGTAATGCTGACAGGTTCGAAGGAGACTTTGTAATACTAGAATAACTTAAATGCTATGCAAGGAACGGAATCTTTAAAAATATAACTTTTTTTTTAACAATTTTGAATAATTTTTCAAAAAGATCTTTTATTTCTAAAATAAATTTGAAATAATTTACAGGCCTGGAGAGTGCTAAGAATAACTCCGATAGTTGTTGGATTTGTACAATTCTGTACAATTTTTTTTAACAATTCTGAATTTTATTTCTAAAATATCTTTTATTTCTAAAATAATTTTGAAATCATTTACTGGCCTGCTGAGGACTATTTCGATAGCTGTTGGATTTGTACACAGCATCTTAGATACTTTCGTTTTATTCAAATGGTGTATCATTTCCTGGAAAAGTAATTTCCAGGCTTTCCTTGAAATGTATAATTTGTTTGGTCCCTAAGAGCCTGCGTTGCTTGAACAGAAAGACATTTCTCCCAAATCCCAACCTTAACGATATGCCTCAGTAGACTTTGAAAAATATATCTCCCCAAACCTATAAAACCAATGAAAAGAGCGCAAGCTTTAATTTCCCAAAAGGGCAGTTTTGTAACGACTCTCGGTACTAAATGCTATCAGAAGAGAGGATTTCGAATATAAAACTGATCGAGGCTTTGGGAAAAAGTAAATCTATTTAACTTGCCGAATTAAAAAAAAAACTAATGCCCCATTTCTGTATGGCGATACGAATTTAAAAAAAAAACACCATTCTGCACGAGTTTTTCAATTTCTACTTTTTTTATATTTATTTTATATTTAAATACAAAATTGAAACCTCACTTCCGTATCACCTAACAGAAAGTGGCCCTTAGTTTTTATTTACGACTTGAAAATAAATAAAACTAATTGATGAACTGACGAATTTTTCATTGGCGTTTGGTGGATCAGTCCTAGTATTGTTGGCGAATGGTTCGTTTCTGAATAGTAGATCGTAGTCTGAAGGTAATTTGATGGGCCAAGGAGGGGTTTTTACTAAGAAGGCCTGTGGAAACAAGGTGTAATACCTATAGTTCTTACAAAGTATACGCTACTATCAAGATCTCATATAATTCCGGACTCGAATTCATAAGAACGTCTCTTTTTTATACAAAGTAGGAGGATGACCTTCAAGTTGATTCTAATTAAATCTTTATGAAATATTAAACGTTTTTTTTAAATTTAAATAACAAAATTGAAACCTCACTTTCGTATCACCACACAGAAGCTGGTCCTTAGTTTTTATTTATGACTTCAAAATGAATAGAACTATCATCAGGTTTAGTATTGTTGGCGATCGGTTCATTCCTGAATGGTAGATCGTAGTCTGAAGGTAGTTTAATGGGCCAAGGAGGGGTTTTTACTAAGAAGTCCTATGAAAACATGGGTTAATACTGTTCTTGGAAAGTATACAAAACTCTAAGGTATTATTTTTGGAAGACTAGAAGACTTTATTGAGAAGATTTTATATTGGACAATGTATAAGAAAGTGGGTGTTCCGAAAGTAAGCGAAAAATTTTTATAGCACCCTTTCGTGGTCGACAAAAACGTTTCACCAGGTTCAAGCCCTGATAATTGCAAAATCGGAATCGATTGATTTCTTCTAGACGCATTGATTTTGAATCAATTAAATTCTGAGACCATATTCTTCCCTTCGGAATTTTCAAATAATTTTTTTCGAGTCGTTTTCAATATTTCTTATGGTAACTTAACTTTATACCGAGAACTTTGATTGAAATTTATGTGGATTCATTGAATACTCACATCTACCAAATTGAAGCGCTTGTCGTTTTCACGACATACGGATCTACTATTCGGTACGACTACCCAAATTCTCACACCAACTACTCAGTTACACAAATGGTGAGACAATTGGGTCTACGTATTTTAAGCTAATGCTATAAGGGCCACTAATTCTTAAATCCCCGACTAAACAAGAATTTTTCGTTTTTTTTTTAATTTATAGAATTTAAAGCCGCTAAGTTCCTGGGGCCCTGATCACCGTACACAACATGTCAACTTTGAATAAATTTTGAAAATAGGAGAAGGTATGAAGAAACCCAAAACCATGTGAGAAACAAAAAAAGATAATAGCATAAATTTTGAAAAGAAAATAATAAAGACTGGTAAATTAAAATAAAATTGTTTTTTGGAATCATTTTTTTAAATATATTTTTTTTTGATTTTTTTTCTTTCTCTTTTTTTTTGATTTTCTTTTTTTTATTTTGTTGCTTTTGTTCTTTTTCTTTTATAAAAAAATATAAATAATTTTTAAATAGTATATTGCATTTTTCTTTTCTTTTTTCTCATTCTTTTTTTTTCAATATTTTGTTTTTTTTTTTAATTTTATTATATTTTCTAAAAAATAAAGAAAAAATTTGTATATATATCTATATAAAGGTATTTTATAATAAAAAAGTTATGGTAAAAAAATTTTCCTAAAAAATTGTAAAGTAGTATTAGAAAAAAAGTCAGTTGTATAGAGTATAACACATACACATATACGGTCAGTTATAAAGCTGCTATTTAGAGGAGGGTGTGGGGTATTAATGCAAGTTAATGATGATTTGGATGAATTGAAGAATGCGCTAGTTGAGATGGGGAAACGGGCATATTTTTTTCAAAAAAACAAGAGTAGTCTTTTTTTCTTTAATAATTCTTTAGAAAAGATCAAAACCCACCGTTGTTGCATCAGACCAAATGATGAAAATGAAAAATTATTATCAATTTGAAATAAAAACTTACAAGTTATGGTAGTGGTTGGTGTAGCCATAGTACTTCCCGGTGTTTCGTGGTCAGATATATTGTGGTTGTTGCTATTGTTGTTGTTGTTCGTATTCTTGTTGATGGATAAATGTTGTTGATGCAGATGCTGTAGATGTTGCTGCTTATGGCTGTGGCTGTGGTTGTGATTGTGGCTGTGGTTGCTGTTGCTGTATGAGTTGGAGAGACGCCTGGCATGACGATTGTACAAAGTCGTGGGATTCACTGTTGATTGAGACGATGATGACGACGACGACGATGACACTGATGCGGAGCTGGATGTTAGACGTTGGCAGAAAATGCTATTGGAATTGGCAGCTGCAGCGGCATTGTTGTTTTTACGAAATTTCTGTGTGTTATGATGGAGCAGAGGATGTGGCGAGCCATGGGTCAGCAATGTATGCGTGGGAGGATAGAGGTGCGGATGCGGTGTCGCTGTCGTCGTATGCGGCGGCGGCGGTCACGAGCATGCAACTTCGGTTGCGGGTTGAGCTGAAGCTGTTGCTGTGTTGCTATTAGGTGTGCTATTGCCATTGCCATTGGCATTGCCTGCACCAGCACCACCACCACCACTGTTGCTATTGTCCGAATGATCCTCCACTGGTGTGGCCTGTTTGCTGTTAGCATTGCTAAATGTTGGCGGCGTCTGTTGGGTTGAGGTGGGTGTTGTGGGAGTTGTCGCGCCACCAGCATCACTGGATGCATTTGAGTTCTCCTCATTCTAAACAGGAAGGATAACAAGCATTAATGGGAATTCAATTAAAATGGTTTGGATGCTTGCTTGCTTGCTTACCGATTCACTGACACGTGAACGTTTGACATTGGTATTGGTACTACCATTACTGCCATCCTTTTGCATTTCTGTGGATAGCCTTTTGCGATTGGCCATAATCTGATTATTGAAATTATTATGGCTCTCCATGGATTTTCGTTCCTTCTTGAGGAAATCAGCGTCCAAATACTGAGACAATTGTTTGCGTTTAACATGGCGAGCTTCAATGGACATGCCCTCCTTAAGCATTTTAATATTTACCTGGAAGCAAATAAACAACAAGTCATTATAATGTTCTCTTTGGAAATCTATTGCCTCTTGTACTTACACCATGTTGTATGACATGTTCCGTGAAATTTTGTATACTTTCCGTTAAATCTACATTGAGATTTTCGGTGCGTTCAAATTCTAAACCTATGAACCACATTGAACAGAATGGTGAACTGGTTACCGTTGATGTGGTCTGCTGGGAGCCACCGGTTTTATCTTCTTCGTTGCCACTACTGTTCTGTGAACATGAAGTGTTGTTATTATTATTATTGTTGTTGGTGTTGTTTGTGTTGCCCTTTTTGTGCTCAAAACATTTGGGATTGACATGGGCCAGTGAAATGTGTTGATTACGTTCTAAGTTGCCTATAAGTAAACGAATTTTAGATTCGACCAAACCACACCATTCCAAATGATCATCAGCGGTTTGTGAATTTACCAGGAGCACAATAAAGTGGCGATATCTGAAAAAAAAAAGAATTACAAATTGCATTATAAATGTAAAATAAATAAAATTACAACTTACCTATAAAAGAAACTGGGAGCTTCAAATAATCTGTCCCAGGAGGCACGACCCAACATGATTTCATCCGTTGTGGTCATGCCTCTGTTGAATTCCATTAAAATAACTTTCTTTGTTGATTCGGAAACATTGAATGTGGAATTTTGTTGGGGATATGCTGGTGTTATGATGGGCATTAAATGATAACGATCCGAGGCATTGACCCGGGGATCCCAAACCTTTAAGGAAGGAAGAGGACATTTTTTTATAAAGTATATGTATAAAAAAGGCCACCACTTACCGGAAATCTTAAATTAACATTGTCTGGATGTTTAAGCAACACAGGATGGGGCCATTTCCAACGCGAAAACACTAAAAAGAATTTATGAACCAAGGTTGCGGCTGTGGCATTTGGATATAGCTGGCAAGTTCGGGCCACTAACATGGCCCATGTCACACCACCAAAATAACCCAGGGAATTGGAATAGATGCCATGTTCTGAAAGACAAAAATTGTCATAAAAAAATTTAAAGTTAGTAACAGCCGAGACAACTTACTCTTGGCCCACAGTTTTATGGAACGTAAAGCTAAACGGAAATTCTCAATGTTGGGTACCAACGACAATATCTCATCCGTTACCCGACAGCCGTTCAAACTGCGCACCGAACGTGGATCTAGGTTCTTTAACAAATTATCATCACGTAAATCAAAATCATCGGGTATCTCTTTGAGAGATAGTCGGGCAAAGAGCAAATCTATTTCTATGCCATCAAAATTCATTTTGATTACCGGCACAAATGCCTCCTCTACGGCCCGGCATTCCGTGACCTCAGGCTGTTTTTTCATTAAATCAAAAAACGATGTAAAATAATCCGAACGTTCTATGTTGCGTGGTGCCACACACAATGCGTCAATATCGGCACCCTTGTGATGTACACCGAGACGATATGAGCCAAATGTATAGATTTTACCACCCAACTTGGAGGCCGCTGCTTCGGGCATATTTTTGGCAATGGACACATCTTTGACCCACTGTTTGACCAATGTATTTAATTTGGCTAGAATTTCCATGCGATGATTTAGCTCCTCTTCCGTTTCAAAGACTTTGTATGGCTCCAAAGCTTTGCGCAGCTCATCGGTTTTTTGTACATCTTCAGGTCGTGGACCTGCCAAGCTAATCGCTGATGTCATACCCAATTGTTTGGGTGGATTTTGTGATCCGGATCGTGAACCATTGCCATTGTTGGTATTCTGTTGTGTTCCTGTATTTGTTGAGGTAATTACACCATTTTGTTGTTGTTGTCTATCCAAATTCCACATGGTCAAGCAGGGATAAGTTTCTACAAGAAAAGTGGTTTTGAAAAGGATATAAAATGAATGTTGGATTACTTACCTTAGTTTCAAAAAATCTCAAAACTAATCCCAGTACTTTTATAACTAAAGTTAGTAAAAAAAAACAAATACTAATTTTAAGAAACTCTATATAACAAGTTTCGTCTATATTTTTTTGGCGCTTTGTTTATAACTTTTCACTTTGCATCCAGTTGCTTGATTGAAATTTTTAGCAGATTTCTGGGCTGTAAGAGATAGTTAAGAAAAGGTTGATTAATTAGGGATTAGTTACAGCAGGAAAACAAAAAGTAATAATTAATACATTTATAATTAAAAAAATCTAATATAGAATTGTTATCTAAAGTTTAATTAAAAACTGATTAATTAATTTAGATATTAGATTTGCGCTATTATGTGCTTTTGTTATTCAATATAATGTAGCTAATCAAAACCATGGCTATATCTATGTGATAAATATGCTAGGTACAATATATATATGATGATTCATCCTCCAGAAATTCCAAATTGGAAATTACTTATTTAAAACCGTATACCCTCCTATTGGAATAAATCAGATGATCCTAAGTCTCTGAAGGATAAGCTAATAAAAAATCTGTTTGAAATGTTGAATCTTGGTGACAAAATGATAAATTGCCATACAAATTCAAATCAGCCAGTTTGAACAAAGAATTCGAACCGGAAATTCAATTTACTTTCAAAATTTCTAGAAGGTTGTCTCTCTTTTTCAATGCAATTCAAAATTATAAGGTCAATGACATTGATTGTATGGAGGCCATAATATACAAGGTTTAGCTCAAAAACGTGACACAAACGCAAATTACCTAGAAATAGTTGATCCCAATAGGAGCTGGTAAGTCCTTTGCCAATAAGATATTCAAATTTTTAAAAACTTCCACTCTGCACCCCTTCGCCTGTATTTCATGATCTGATATCTACTTCTCAATACTGATTAAATTTGGGATGTTTTGGTTTTCTTTCCAAATATAGATCACAGCGACCTTAAAACTCCACTTCCTGTCTGTTGAAGGTGGATGAAACATAAAAAAACACACACAGAAAGAGGGGAACATAACAGAAAATAAAGGAAAAACTGTGATAACAATTACTGTTTGATGAGAGCGTGTGCTCGCTAGAGTGTACGTGTGGAAAAGGGAATAACAAAAATACCCTACACCTGCATGCAAACCCCCGTTTCATCCCCCTAAAATAAGATTTAAGTATCCAGACATTCAACCAACCAACGAACCATTGATTCCCACTCATATATGGCATACACACACTCAAATACATATTTACACTAACACACTCTTGCGCGCTATACACAACAAAGCCGTGACGGGTTTGGAAGCGTATATCACAACACTACATTCCAAGAAAGAAAAAAAAAATAACGAATAAAAATTTTTGCTTTCCTCTGATAAAGATGAAACAAAGATTATAATTGATCAAAAAAATTGTTTACCTCTTTTGTTGTATTTAATGTTTGTGTGTTTTCTTTCTTTTTTTTGCGTCGTCGTTGGCCGCGGCGGCGTTGTTAGTATCTTTCCCCGTTCATTATTTTCGCATGGGCCATAAAAAACATTACAAAGCAACTTATTTTCTTTTTATTGTGTGTTGATTCGTTTCGTTCTTTTGCTGCTTCCTTCAAAATCCAACGCATTAATATGTGTGCCTCTTCTTCTTCTTCTTCTTTCTACGTTTTCATTTGCTTGCTTCTCGACGACTTGTTCAGAATTTTCACTTGTATTTTCTGCAATAAATTCTATGAATTTTCACTTAATTTCTATTATCCGGGCAATGGTGGTGGCTAAAGACACGTTTGCCATAAATATTTCACAATTAAAAAACCAATTTCACGAGATATTTGTTAATAAAAATTAATCGCGTAATGGAACTAAATTTCTGTGGTTAACGGAGCCATACTAAAGTGGTTAAATGACGGCGTTGTTTAAAGGGTTTTCATGACAATGTGACATGTAGGGGGCGTGCTAGCAATCATCAACAGTTATCATTCACTTGGAATTGAAAAACAACGGGTTATCATTTCAAGGTGATTAGCAAAGGCAAACGTGTTAGGGATATCATTTTCACAGTGTTTTGCAAAAAAAACAATCAGCTGATATTTGCTCATCCTTTTGTTTTATTCGTAAACACTGACTACACACACGCCAATTCTGCTTTGTATTCCTCTTTAACAGCCTTTTTTCTCTATCATACCATTCGTAACGTTTGAAGCTTGTCAGGAGTCAAGGAAAGGAGGTGGTGTCCTGTTGTTATTGAACATATTTTTTGGAAAAGTAAACATAAAATATTGCACAGCACAAAAATTGTATAAAGGTCAAAAATCCTTGAAATTCGAAGAAATCTATGATCAAAAATGAAAAGGAGCTAGGCCCTATAATAGCACACCTTTGTAAGCCTTGAGGAAATTTTCAATTGACTTGAAAAGTGCTCTAATGCATCCTAATGATCATGATCTTCATTGGTTGGTCACATTTATTCAAAACAGCGTTACAATAACAAATTGCCAATGCCTTGAGAAGAAAACAAAATAAATTAAACCCCGATTTGGGAAACATGATTTCGAATTAGACAAGTGCCAAGCAAATCAATCCATTGTGTGAAAATGATTCCATGGGTGCGTGAAAAATTTGCAGAACGACGTGCAAAATGGTTGGCACGATCCAAGAGGTCTCAAAGCAGTGGAGGCAGTGCCAGTGGTGGAGGCAACAAAGAGGACGATGATGAATGCAGTGAGACAAGAGATAGAGATTCCCCAAGATTTCATCGTTTAAACTGTAAGCAGGAGGATGACGATGATGAAGAAGATCTGGAAGATGATACAGATGCCAACTCTCCGGGTCACAGCAGTCAGCATAGTTCAAGCAGACATCAACACAATTCACCAACACCTTCGAGACATCAGCAGCAGCAGTGTCATCATGCCACTCGCTCCCTACATTCTTCCCCAGTCAAGTTAGCTAAGTACGAAATATTTTATTTTCAAATTTTCAAAATTATTTGTCAACTAAAATGCAAAAATTACGCAGTCTTTTTGCCAAGTAAATTCCAATTTTGTATTCACAATTTATTTCATTCTCCCTTTTTCGAATTTTCAGAAAAAGTTCCCGTCGTTCATCGGCAGCATCTTCGTCCATCACCAATACCTTAGTAAATACAGAAAGTTACGCCCGGGGCTGTTCCTCGCCTCGAGAACGCATTAAGGTTCGTGTTATCTGTCCCTCGGCCAGGCTTATGATATTCCAAACTGATGGTAATCGCCGTTTGTTAGAACTGAAAAATGAAATAATATTGGAATTAGCCGATGATCTACTTACCAACATGCCTATGTACGCGAGTGAACCAAAATCGTTGGCAACCAAATTTCGTTTATTAAAAGCCGATTATCAGGGCTCTGAACTGAATGAAGGACATAGCCTTGAACAGCTGGGCATTGGAAATAATGACACCTTGGTCTTGGTGGCCAAACGTGGCAATATCCAGCAGTTGGTAAATCAGACCCGGGAGACTCGTTCACCGTCCGACAAAGATATTGAATTGGCCACCGTTAATTTGCCGGTCCGTTCGGCTGATGTTCCCCTGGTGGATATAAATGAGATTTTCCAACAATCAAATGTGAGTAAAAGAGGTTTTTAATAACTTCTCCATTATTATTAAATAAATGCGTTTGTTTTCTTAGCTACATTTTGATGTCCGCAAAGTGTTGATATCCCTGGCCCAGGCTTCTGCTGTGGTGATAGGTTCCGGTCCCTATGCCAAGCGTTTAATAGCAATGCTTAAACAAAAACTCATCAATAAACGAAATTATCAGAACGATACAACCCAGTGCCTTGTGGATATGGGCTTTAAGAAAGAAAAAGCCGAATATGCATTGAAATTGCACAACAATGTCTACTCGGCCGCTTTGGAATGGCTGATACAGCGTCAAAGTCAGGAGACGTCAATTGAAGAGGTTGTAATGGGTATACCAAGAACAAGTTCAATGGCTTCACCATCGGGGATATTATCGAGTGATGTGAGTAAAATGCTGAAGATGTTAAAAGAATGAAACTTCCTGGAAAGAGTCAAGAAAGAGAGTTCTCATAAAGATCTAATCAATTGCTTCATGGAACACAATAGATCATCTAAAATAATTTTTTGGATATAGGTATCAAATTTTTGCTCCAAGAAAATTTATGGACTTTTTATAAAAGGCCATAGGTCTTCTCGTAGAAAATTAAAGCTATGGTACTGGTCTTCTGCTAGAAAAGCCAAGGTCCTACATGAGTCCTTATGAAGAAGAAGTATCAGTTTCTGGGAAGGGTTGAAGGAGTGTTACCATAAAGCTCCAACCTATTTTATCATAGAACACAATAGGTCATCTAAAAGTATCAAATGTTTGCTCCAAGAAAGTTGATAAGAATAAAAGACCATAGATCTGCTCGTAGAAAATTAAAGCTATGGTACTGGCCTTCTGCTAGAAGAGCCTAGATCCCATTTGAGTTCTTATGAAGAAGAAGTATCAGTCTACGTATTTGAGATTCAAACACAAAAACAATTTCATAGGTTCATGAAGAAGAGGGTAAAGAAATGGTGCATTTCTTCTTATTTTTGATTTTTTCAGGAGTTGGTTTCAAATGTTTGCTCCAAGAAAATGAATACGCTTTTAATAAAAGGTCATAGTTCATAAATCATTTCAAAGAAAAAGAAAATCTTATGAAGAAGACGTATCAGTTTACGTATTCGAAATTCAAACACAAAAACAATTTTAGAGTTTCACGGAGAAGAGTGGCATTTCTTTTTATTCTTGTATCCCTATCTTGGTTGTTCCCCAGAAACTTGAGTGGCAAATTAATGTTCTCTTTTTTCCCATTTGCAGAACACTGTGGAAAATATTGCTGCTTTGTTGGAAATCGTGCGCATATACAGCTATCGTGATATACCACCGACACCAGACGCTGTACAGACCCTGGTGGAAATGGGGTTTCAAGAAAGCGATGTTATCGAGGTGAGAAAAGAAACATATTTGTGTGGCTTTATTAGGACCCTTTGTGTTATGCCAAGAACACATTTTGATATTGGAGGCACACAGATTTTGGGTTGGGTTTTTAAATGGGGATAGGGTCATAATCTATGAAGGAGTTTGGTAAAGTCTGACTGTATGCCGGGCACATTTATCGAAATTAGCATCTTGAAATTGAGATGCTTTGATACTAAACAGTTGATATTGTGAGCGCCATCTTGTTACAGTTATTAACAATAGTTTTTTGTTTTGAACAGTGTAAAGTCATGTTGCATACTTTCAGGCGCATTTTTTGGGAAGTTTGTAAAATCTATGTTGTTTCTTACTGAGGACGAAAATCAATGTTGTTTATTCAGAGCTATACAGGGTGGGATAAAAAATTGCAAGAAAGTCAAACGCCATATTTTTTTTAAATTTTATTGAATGAAAGTAAAAGAATGTCGGAAATAGCATCAAATTTTAGAATAAGTTTAGATTTGTTCGAATTGGTCACCTTTGGCACGAATTATGTCCTTCAAACGGCCAATGAGACCGTCAACCTAATATAACGGCTGCATTCGGTATTTTTAATTTAATAGAATTTTCAACGGATTTTATTTTTTTCTTTTTTTTTGAAAATTTGCAAATGGTGGAGGGTATTCAAAGTTCGGCCCGGCTGAGGACGAACATCAAAGGTGTTTAATTTAGATCTAAAGATATTTTGTTTTATTTATTTTATATTTTTAACCCAAGCGTCAATTTTTATTAACGTTTTTATGTAATATTTTTTTTCTGAAGGCATTAAAGAAAACCTGCAACAACAAAGCGGCAGCCTGTGAATGGTTATGTGGAAATCGTACTGGTAGTTTAGTAGAATTACGCGAAGGCTTAGCTCAAGACTCGCCAATATTAAAAACAATACTGCAATTGCCACAAGTTCAATTAAGCTTAAGTAATCCTGAAATTCTATTGGGTGAGTTGAAAATGAAATTATCCACCACACACACACAGTTACTAAATACACCTCATTCCACCCTAGCCTTTTTAGCAATACTGGAAAACGAACAATCAATACGTGTGTGGGGCGATGACAATGACACAACTTCGGTTATAACACATATCCTACAAAAATATCACGAAGAGAAACATGTTTTGGGCATTAATCAATTCTATAGCAGTCGATAGTTAATCTGTAACGATTATAAATTATGGTTTTGAAAAAGACAGGCATCCTTTGTTCGATTTTGTGAATGGTTCATAAGGTTCCACAATAGAAAAAGACGAAACAAAAATTAAATAATCATGTACAGTTAAAAAAAACATAAATTATAAGTAAACAAATATTTTTAATTAAAAGATTAAACTTTCAGCACCTCTTACAACACTACACACCACCAATAAAAACCAAAAAAACACTTTGCCAAACAACTGCTGCAATAGTCTGCAATTTAATTGAATATAATTTTTCTACGCGCACATTTTAGTTAAATAAACTTTTATTTTTATGGAAATATTTTAGATGTATGTGTGCTTTGCCAAAAGAAAAAACAAACTCTTATCAAACGAAAATAATAAGCAAAAGGAAAAGTGCAATTCTATTCAAATAATAAAAACAAAGAGGTTATTTACAATACTCTTCTATATACAAAAATAACAAAGAAAATGGAAAATAAATCGAAACTGATGTTTTGAATAATTCAATACATATGTAGATGGTACCTAATTTTTAGCGTTTTAGCTTTGACAACAACAACAACACTAAATCTTAAGTATACAAAACCAAAAAACAAAAAATGCTTAAAATATTTAGTATAAATCTATGACTAAAACATATTTGCAACAATCGACTTACAAACATAAAAGGATACAAGTAAAGGATTCCATTCCATTGACTTTAAGTGATATAATTTTTGTTTATATCACTTTGATTGAGAAAAAAAAAACAAATCCTATTAAGTTATAATTTAAGAAAAGAATATGTCTTGTTCCAATATTACTTAAATATTTATATTAAATGTCTGATTTTAGAGAACACAATCAAATTTGCCAAAAAAAAAAAACGTTTGCTTTCTGTGTGCATTTTTAGTTTTATAAATTTGCTTTCTTTTGTGTGGAACAGATAAGTAATCTATTGTTCTGTTCTAGAACTACAAAAATGATATCGAAGAAAATTGTAAAAGTAGTAGATTCTTGCAGGTTCTGGAACAGAGTATATACAGGGTGAGATAAAAAAACTGCAACCAACTTCAGAATGCTGTCATTATTTCTAAGCCAATTGTCCGGCAGCTGTTAAAGTTGTCCCAGCGACAGCTAATTATATTGTTTACAAGCCTACAAAAGCATTTTGGTGAGAATTTTCCCGGAAAAAAGTTATTCGTGATGGAATTCAAGCGTGATTTCTTTATATTTGGCTGGAAAACCACATGTGGCTATCGTTAGAGATCTCCAGCATTTAAAAGTAAATAAATCTTTTGTTTCTCGTAACATCGTGATACTGGTAGCATAGCCCGACGTCAAGGAAGTGGACGGAAGAAAACAGCAAAATCAGCAGAAATGCTTCGAAAAGTAAAGAAGCGACTTGATCGAAATCCACCCACGTCGCAGTGGCCGAAAAATGACTCGTGAGCTGAACATACCGCAATATTCCATTCGGCAAACGGCATTGAGAAACGAGCTGGGATAAAGCCTTTGAATTTGCAAAAAGTGGAAGAACTTACACCGCAACGGAAAGAAAATATACTCAAAAGGGCTAAAGGGTTGCTTCGCTTGGCCGAAAGTGGTGAACTGCCGAATTTGGTTTTCTCCGATGAGAAAAAATTCGTTGTCCAGCAGCTGTTTGTAAACAAACAAAATGATCCGCTCTTGTTTACTTGCCAAAAAGTTGGCAAGAGCTCAAGGGCGGGTCATGGTAATGGTGCGGTGTGGGAAATAACAGCCGATGGTCGTTCTCCGCTCGTATTAATCGACCGTGGCATTAGAAAAAACTCCAAATATTATAGCGAAAATATTCTGGAGGGTGTAATAAAGCTTTGGGCTCGTAAACATTTTGCCCACAGACCTTGGACATTCCAACAGGACTCAGCACTTGCCACCCAAGAATGGTTACAAAATTAGGTGCCTCGCTTCATTTCCAGCGCACAATGGTCACCAAAATCTATCGGATACCGATCCATTGGACCATCGTGTCTGGAGTATTTTGGAAAGCAAGGTTGGCACTAAAAAATACCAAAGTTTAGATCAACTCAAGCAACCGCTTCGCCGGGAATGGGCCAAATTACCGCAGAGCAACATTCGGGCAGCGTGTGACGGTCTCATTGGCTGTTTAAAGGTCATAATTCGTGCCAAAGGTGACCAATTCGAACAAATCTAAACTTATTCTAAAATTTAATGCTATTTTCAATATATTTTGCTTTCATTGAATAAATTTGAAAAAAAAATATGGCGTTGCAGTTTTTCATCTCACCCTGTATATTTTAGTATTAATTACACAGCAATTTCAATGATCTCTCTCCTTATGAATAAAAATTAAACCCATGAAATTTGTTTGGAATGGGTTAAAAAAATGAAAATTTTGTAAAATGTTTTGTGTTCTTTTTAGATTTTAAAATGAAGTTAAAATCTAATGCAACGATTTTTTTAAATCCATTTTTTATTTATTTTTTAATTCTCTTTGCCTTTCTTGCATATTTAATCTAAAAGGAATACAAAACAATTTATTTAAAACAAATACATATATCAAAAGCAAACAAACTATCTCTCTAATAAAAATAAGCTATATTTTAAAATTTTAAGATCTACAACAAGAAACAGCAATTTATTACTATCAACAATAAATTATTAAAAAAATCGCAATATTGATAAGTAATGCAGTCAGTGTCTTTTATTGAAATTTTAAAATATCAACTCCTTATGTAATTGGGAACCTGAATACAAATAATGAAACTATGGTATTGAAATTTGTCATGAGATTTTTCGTAACATCGTTGACATGTAGATGGGGCAGTCTGTTAGTTTCATACTACAAATTATTTAATTTCCTTACCACATGACGCTATCAGTCGTGCCTGGGCCTTGAAAATAGTCACATCAGGCACTGAAAAATATAGCCATAAAAAGTTAACCTTTAATTTTTGTCAAGCCACTGATACAGCCAGCAGAGTCGTAACTGCAATTACAGGATTTGCAGAGGTTCCGGCAAACAGAAATGCCGCTACGTTGCTTAAGAACTTTTTATTTCAAATCCCTCCTTCATAAAATGATGGGAATAATAAATATGTCATTCCGTTTGCAAGACCTCAATATACACCCAATACGCTATGTGGTGTTATCATATATCATTTGATACGGCCAAAACTTTCCTCTTCAAAATAACGGTTTTAGACCCTAGGTCTCTTTGGATCAAATTCGTTTCAGTACATTGGGAGTCGATCTAGCGATGTCCGTCTGTCTGTCTAGCTGGTGCGCACGATAACTCTCGAAGGGAGTATCCGATTTGATACAAACTTGGTACATCGTAATATTATTGTCAAACTTACTCCACTTTTTTTGGTACCTCCTCCACAAAATGTCAACATTTTCAAAGAAAATAATATACTGCACAGATAAAGGATAATCCAATTTTGCTCCAACTTTATCAATCTTAATATTTGCATCCGTGCTACTTCAGGTGCGATGTTGGACAACATCGGTCAACTCCATCAAGGAACTCCCCCATAAAAGGGTCAACATTTTGAATACTTGTAACTCTTATATATTTGTCCGATTGTCTTCAAATTTAACACATCACAATATTTTTATTAACCCAAGCTCTGGGGTGAAGATGAGACATATCGGTACCTCCCCCACAAAGGGTCAACATTTTGAATATTTATGGAGCTCATAAACGCGAAATTAACATCCGATTCCATTCAGCCTTGGCACATCTCAATATTTCTTTCAACACAAGATATGCAATTAAGAAGTTACAGATCGGACCATTCCTTCTGGTACCTCCCCCACAAAGGCTCAACGTTTTAAATAAAAAAGATCATAAATTCTGATATCAGCATCCGGTTCTCTTCAAATTACACACATCACAATATTTTTATTAACCCTAGGTCTGGTGTGAAGATGGAATATATCGGTCCACTCCTTCACGTACCTCTCCCACAAAGGGTAAACATTTTTAATATGCATGAAGCTCATGAAACACGAAATTAACATCCGATCCCAATCAGACCTGGCACATCTAAATATTTCCATCAACACAAGATCTGTTATAAAGATGTTACAGATCGGACGATTTCTTCTGGTACCTCTCCTACATAGGGTTCAAGATTAGAAAAAAAACAAAACGCTCAGAAAAAGCAAAATAAGCATCCAATTCTCTTCAAATTTCGCACATCCAAAGACTTTTGTTGGCGCAAAATCTGTTGTGAAGATGATAGATATCTGCCAACCCCTTCCTGTACCTCACTTACAAAGGGTCACAATTTCCAATACTTTTATCTGTCATAACTTGCGAAACAAGCCGGCGATTCTATACAACTTTCTATATCTAAATAATTCTCTTAAAAAGAAATCTGATATGAGTATGTAATTTATCGAAATTTATGATTTCGCATGAAATTGGATATAAAGGTTCGATTTCCGTCAAATTTTGCACATATCAATATTTTTATCTGTATTAGATGAGGGGTGAAAATGGAATACTTCGGTCCGTTACCTCACGCTTTTTCCACTTCTTCCCAAATGTTGCACATAACTCATATAAAGTATAGGAACCTCCCCATAAAGGGTCAACAGTTTGAATAATAATAACTCAAGGCTGGGGGTAAAAATCTGTCGAAAAAAACCGACTGATACTATTTCACTGATACTGTCTTGTATTTTCTGAATTTTGAAACTTATTGCCCAAAAAGTCTCCAAACAAAACAGCGGTGTTTTTACGTGTCGTGTACTCATTGGGTTGTTTAGCTCCCTTACAATAAATATTCAATTTGGTTTGCGATTTAATTCTGCAATCGAATCTAAAGAACTGAAAAATGAAAAAGAAATTCTTCAATTCAAAGGTTCTTTCTTTCCAATATAAACACCAAACTCACCCAATTTCTTTAGAGAATGTGAATAAGTTTGGTTTTTGGTAGTTTTAGGTGTCAATGTTCAAAATTTTTGAAGTTGGATTTTTAAAGCCTTTTCAGAAAATAATAAAATTTGGATGTGTAGGGTGCTTCTGGACCGAGGAAACGACAATGTATAAAATATTCAGTGCAAAAAATACTAGGCATCTCCTTCTTGTTCAAAAGTTAAAATTCCAACTTGTTCTCAACAATATAGGCTGACATATTGGAGTTTGAGATCAAACCCTCTCTCAGCAAAATTTTCCTCTATTTCCCCCCTCAAAATAAACAAAACACATTGCCACTTTTTACATATAACATTTCATATTATTATTAATTATTTCATTTCGTATTAACATTTTTTTGTTCGATATAAAACTTAAACTCGTACTTTTATTTACAACTAATAGACAAGGGGTGGGCTGGGTAGGTGTAGGAGAATAAGGACTGTACAATAAATATTAATATAATTTAGGTTTCTTTACACAATGTACATGCAAAATTGTTCTGCTTTTGAAATGGACAAAATTATACTTGCACAAACAAAATGGAAAGAAAGAAGTTTAGAATCATCAACAGCTCGATTAGAAAAGAAATTGGGTCGTTCGTTTTGTATTTCTTTTTTTACAAAAATTTTCGAATATCGTTAAAATGTTTCTGGATGGGGATTGCATTTTGTTGATGATGACAGTGGTGGGTGGTGAAACGCACGCAGCATCAGTATAACTTCAATTAGGCTAAAAATAAAATAAAAAATCACGCAAAAAAGCTATAAAACAAAACTAAAAAAAGACATTACAAGCAAAAAAGATTTGAGGTTATGAAATGGGTAAAGTTTTATTTATTTGTTATTAAAAATTAGTTTTTTTTTTTAAATCGTGCATTGCAGAGAAAACAATTCATTCAATATGAATGATGATCGTAGATTTGGTTATTTGTTGGTCGTTCAACTCGTTACAAACAAAAATTAAGGGCATGAGTCGTATTATGGTGTATGTGTGTGAGTACATGGGTGTGTGTGTGTGTGGCATTAAATTTAAGTAGTAATAATTAATAATACATGGAACAAACTTAAAATTATATGGCATTTGGAGAAGGATATTAAATGTAAGTCTTGTGTTGGTTGGTGGTTTCTGGTTACCAGCAGGATTAGGAAAGTTCGTTGCATTCGTTTTTTTTTGTTTGTTTCACATATATACTCATCTAAAACTAACTAACTACATTATTAAAGGTAATGACATTGAGAAAATAAATTAAGTTTTTTTTTTATAAAAAATACAAATTAAAATTAAACAATCAATTAAAAAAACAAGTGTCTTTAATGGGTGTGGCTGTGTGTGTGTGATAGTGTTTATGGCATTATTTGATGACAACTAACGATCGATGTTCTTCCATGGCCAAAATAACAAATCGTCGTTACAATTCATTTTCCATATTGGAACGAACATTCTTGAGGACATTGTGCGTTTTGAGTATTTGATTTTTAATGTCTTTTTCGATTTGTGCTTTGCGCTGGTTAGCATTGCGCAATTTCTCATAGGTGTCTTCGAAGGCACGTTTTGTGCGCAACAATTTGCGACGCAATTCAGCGTTCTCTTGCTCTACCTTGGCACAATCGTGTTTCTTAAAGGCCAAATTTTCTTGTCCAACTGCACTGGATGATGACGCCGCAGCTGCATTGGGTGGTAAATTAGATGGTTTGATATTTTCCAAACTGGAATCCAAAGGTTCTGGAAAGAAAAAATAATAGGTTATTATTAAGAAAAGATTTCCGGGTATCAATAATGTATATTTCATCAAGAAGTTATAGAAGTAGTTAGTCTACAAAAACATCTGTTATTACCACGAAAGAAAATCAAAAGTCCTAATTGGAAGATTAACAAGTAAAATATTATCAATCGGTTTTGCCGACAGATATATATCCCTCCGGATTATTCAAACTGTTGACCCGTTATGAGGCAGGTTCCGAAGCAGTTGGACAATATTGACCAATTCGTATCTGACCTAAGGTTGATAAAAATATTACAACGTGCCAGATTTGGACTATATCGACTACTTCCTATACTTTATATGAGATATGGCCCTTTGTGGGGGAGATACCAGAAGGAGTGGACCAGTATATCCCATCTTCACAGCAGATCTTGTGCTAGTAGAAATAATGGGATGTGTAAAATATGAAGAGAACCAGATAATTATTTCGGATTTCATAATCGTTTTGGTTATTCAGAACTTTGAACCTTTGTTGGGGAGGTATCAGAAGGAATGGTCCGATCTCTACCATCTTTATAACAGATCTTGTGTTGTTAGAAATATTGAGATGTACCAAGTTTGAATGGAATCGGATGGTTATTTCGTGTTTTATGAGCTTCATGGATATTCAAAAAGTTGACCCTTTGTGGGCAAGATACCAGAATGAGTGGACCAATATATTCCATATTCACACCAGACCTGGGGTTAATAAAAATATTATGATGTGTGTAATTTGAAGAGAATCGGATGCTTATTTCGGATTTTATGATCGTTTTGGTTATTCAAAATTTTGACTCCTTGTGGGGGAGGTACCAGAAGGAATGGTCAGATCTGCACTATCTTTATAACAGATGTTGGTTTGATGGAAATATTGAGATGTGCCAAGTATGAATGGAATCGAATGTTAATTTCGCGTTTTATGAGCTTCGTGAATATTCAAAATTTTGACCCTTTGTGGGGGAGGTACCAGAAGGAGTGGACCGATATTTCACATCTTCACACCAGACCTTTAGCTAACAAAGAGATTGTAATGTGTATAATTTGAAGAGAACCAGATTATTTATTTTGGTTTATATGGTCGTTTTGGTTATTCAAAATTGTGAACCTTTGTGGGGGAGGTACCAGAGGGAGGTGCCCGATATCTATCATCTTTATAACAGATCTTGTGCTTATGGAAATATTGAGATGTACCAAGTCTGAATGGAATCGGATGTTAATTTCGTGTTTTATGAGCCTCATGAATATTCAAAATGTTGACCCTTTGTGGGGGAAGTACCAGAAGGATTGGACCGATATATTTCATTTTCACACCAGACTTTGGGTTATTAAAAAGATTGTGATGTGTGTACGTTGAAGATAATTTGATGTTTATTTCGGATTTTATGATCCTTTTTTGTTATTCAAAATTGTGAACCTTTATGTGGGAGGTACCAGAAGGAGTATTCCGATCTCTATAATCTTTATAACAGATCTTGTGCTTATGGAAATATTGAGATGTACTAATTCTGAATGGAATCGAAAGTTAATTCCGCGTTTTATGAGCTTCTTGAATATTTAAAATGTTGACCCTTTGTGGGAGAGGTACCAGAAGGAGTGGACCGATATATTCCATCTTCACACCAGACCTTGGGTTAATAAAAATATTGTGACGTGTGTAATTTGAAGAGATTCGGATGCTTATTTCGGATTTTATGATCGTTTTGGTGATTCAAAATTTTGACCCTTTGTGGGGGAGGTACCAAAAGGATTGGACCGACGTATCCCATCTTCACCCCAGAACTTGGATTAATAAAAAAAATTGTGGTGTGTGTTATTTGAAGACAATCGGAATCTTACTTTGTGATCTTCTACAAAAAAAATCCAGAAGATCTCCCATAGAAGCCATCAGAATCTTACCCTACTAAATTTTTGAATGAACCGCTCCAAATTATTATTTCCCCAATTACCTATTAATAATAATTCACTTCAAAGTATTCTGAAAAAAATACTTTCATATTTTCCAGTGAAGCAGATGACCCCCACCCCCAAAAGAAAACTTTTTTTTTTTCTAGAAAAGCATCTCCCTTCCATTTACAAAACATTGCCACCAACTCACCTTCAGTTACATTTAGATTTTCCTTATTCGGACTAATTTCCACCGTCTTCAGCAGCGGCAATTGGGCATTGCTCAGCTCGGCACTTGATATACGTCCTGCATCACTTTCTATACCCAAGTCGGGTGAATAGTTTTGGGCGTTACGTTGTTCACCCAGACGTTGTTGGGCGACGGTTTGTGCACCGCTTGCCATTGTCAGGGGAACTTCTTCAGATGTATAGCCGGATTGGCAAGTATCATCCGACTTCTTTTCTACATTTCGGTTAGATGTTTGTGCAGCTGCCTCTTCGGCCAGACGTTGCGCCTCAGCCAAACGTTCCATTAGCTGTGATTGTTCATTCTCCAATTGTTGTACTTGCTGTTGTAATTGACTACGTTCCGTTTGATATGCGGCCAATTCTTGAGACAATTCCTCGAGACGTTTTTCCAATTGCAATTTTTCATTGAGAGCCTTTACACGTTCTGTTGTGGCCTTGGAGGCTCTCAGGGTGCTCTCATCGATTTGTTTCTGCAAATTTCTGGCCGTCAACTCAGACTCGACCAATGTTTGTTTCAGTTCATGTTCATTCTCCTGCAGGCATTCTATGTTGCGTTGGGCCTCCATAAAGTGCAGCTGCAATTCGCCCAATTGCTTGCGACACTCATCCACTTCTTGTTGTTTGGCCTGCAGTGACTCCTGCAGAATGTTATCCATTTCTTGTCGCAACATGGCCAATTGTTGTTTCTGTTGTTCGTTGGCTTTTTGCATGGCCTCATCGTGTCTCATTTTCATATTTTCCATTTCATCCTTTAGCGAATTGATTTGCATTTCTGCCAAACGTGACTCCATTATCAGGCGTTCATGTTCCTCTTGCATTTTTTCCAGGGAACGAGATTTCTCTTCAATTTGCTGCAATAGCATGGATTCATCGTGGGCAGTGGTGGATGGTTCATGGGAACCAATAGCTACCAAATCATCGTGAAGTTCTTTGTTGCGCGTCTTTAGTTCCTCCAATTCTTCGGTGTATTCTTCTACCTTCATTTTCTCTTTGCGCAGCATGTTATCAGCCTCGGCTAATTGATTTTGTATTTCGAGTATGCGATTATCGCGTTGCTGTATTATTTGTTCCAATTGATTGATACGTTCCTGGGTACGTGAAGATTTCATATTGCGGCTATCCAATTGACCGGATTCACTGTAATCACTGTCGGTTTCGGCTTGTTGGGTAGAGGAAGGTTCCTTTGCCGCTGGGGGCATTAACGAGGCTGAGTGGTCCTCCAAGCCAATGCGTGCCAGGGAAACCTTGCGATCAGGTTCTGACCAGGCTTCTGATTCACTTTCACGATTCTCCAACATGACACTGAGTGGCAGGGACCTTCTCTCCTTTTTGTTTTCAGCATTGCGTCGCTTATCCAATTCCTTTTTCAAGGCCTTATTTTCAGCCTTCAGACTTTCAATGGACGGCTGTTGTTGGCCACTGACACAGCTGACGGCATGTAACTCTTCGTGAGAATTAAATGTTTCATTTGCCAGACCAGCCTCAACATCCCCGAGAATATCTGACAAATTGTGTAACTCAGCCAGTGAGTGGTCAATCATGGAAAGACCCGAAACGGAGAGAGTCATATTCAAACTCTTGGACAAATCCAGACTGCGATCGACAGCCCGACGCATTGCCTTACGTTTCTCCACGGCCAAAACACCCAAGACATCTTTGTGTTTTAGCAGGGAATTCAGGAAGCCAGCCAGCTCCTCCAAACGTGTTGACAGTGTGGCACATAAATCTCCACATTGGCGACGCCATTTTTCAGCATGCTCAGCATCGGCCCGAGCCTGTTTCAGTTCGGTGCGTAATTGTGAAATAACAGCATCGGCATTGCGCTCCGAACCTAAACGTTGTAGTAAAATATCGACTTTACGTTGCAATAGCTTATTGCGTTGCACAGCCTTGGCATATTCCACATCGGAAAAGGATTGCTGCAGCTCACCACCAGCACCTTCTTGACTCAGGTTGTTATTGCTGGTATTGTTATTTTTCGGGGACGTGGGGCTACCATTTGTGGCAGAATTGTTGTTCAAGATTTTATTGAGACGTTCTATTTCACGATTCTTCTCCCACAACTCTTTGTTGACGAAATGCTGGAAAGGATTAAAAAAATGGGTTACTTGGAATTGAAAGTAAAATATGATAGCGTATTTGATCATTTTATCCTGGGCAATATATTTTATTTCTTCAAGTTTCCTTTTGTGTTACATTTACCTGCAGATCAGCCGTTTTCTTTTTAATATCTGCCTTCAAGGTTTCAATAACCGTCTCCTGTTCCTGAATAATTGTTTCATATTTTTGTTTTTGGGCCAATGGCATGACATCTTGTATGGCATCTGAATCACTGAGCGAGGGACAGAAACCGGTAACCTCTAGGCCACTTAAGCCAACGGCACTATTAGCATTCTAAAAAGAAAAATAAACAAAGTTTTACGATGTGCCTTAAAGTTTTGTTGTTTTAACTCACCTCTTTGTCATTATTGGCCGTGTTGTTGTTATTATTGTTATTCGTCGACGAAGACTGACTGGAATTGTGATTCTTGAGACGATTTATTTCAGCCTGCTGATTTTTAATGTGCAACATTAATTTTTGTATGGTAAAACGTGCCTTGTCGTACAGTTGGTCGCGATTGCTCAGTTTATCTTCCAATTCCTGCACCAAACACATTTTATCCGCCACTTCCATTTTACATTTTTGCAAATCCTGTTTTAGCTGTTGGGTCTGTTTTTCAAAGGAGAAGAATGGGATTTATGAGTTATTAAAAATTCAATGAAATCTTGAAAATGTTCACCATAACCATCAACCCATTGTGAATGTTGTGTGAAAAATGCGATTTTGAGTGAGCTGTGCTGAAAATGATGAATGGAAAGTAAAATGCGATGGAAGAGAACAAATAAATGATCCCTTTCCAAGAAATTATATAGTCAATACATTGGAGTTATACGTAGAATGAAAAAACTGAGTTTAATACCCAAGTATTGCAAGGAAATTAAGGTCTCAAGACAAAAAAGTAAAACCTTAGAAAGAAACTTGATCCTTTCTTGATCACAATCTTAGACAGAAATCTTTACGAAATATCAGATTTTCCACCAACTAAGGGTTAGAATAGTATTCCGAGGTAACGTCAGACATCTTTCGGTCAGCTATCTGATGCTTTTCAGGTCGAATTCAATTAGAACAGCCCTCAATCCTCCGATTTTTCGGATTTAAACAAATTAAACTAATTAAAATGTCAAATTTTCCACCAACTTTTGGATAGAATTTTATACAGATTTTTTTACGAAGTCAGATTTTCCACCAACTTTGGGTTAGAAGATATATTCCGAGGTCACGTCAGCCATCTTTCAGTGAGCTATCTAAAGTGTCTGACGCTTTTCGGTTCGAATTCAATTAGAACAGTCTTCAATTCTCCAATTTGTATGATCCGAAAAAAAAAAACAAAAAAAAAAAAAAAAACGAAATTCCGCCACTTTTTTCAGGAAATCAGAATTTCGTCGACCAAATCTACTCAAATTCAGTTTTTTTGCCAATGACAATTAATCCAATCAAAAGTTTGGCTAAAGTCCATACGAGATGTCGACTAAAACTTTTGATTTTACGCGGGACAATTTTGCAACCGTCGATATTACTTGGATAAGAATTTGGCCAGATCTCCAACATCTCTAGTATTCTTCGGGACAAACTCAATACGAACAGTCCTCAAATTCTCTGGTGGTTATGATTCCAGTAAAAAGCATTCCAAGCTCCACAAAGTCTTCTCAAATTTGGATATACTTTGGTTTTGTTTAACCAAATAAATGCCAGTTACCAGAAGCTACTTCTTTTCAGTTCTTTTCTTTTACTAGAATTGTTCGAACTTGTATACCCTCCATCATAGTATGGAGGGTATATTAAGTTTTTCATTCCGTTTGTAATACCTCGAAATATACATTTTAGACCCCACAAAGTATAAATACTCTTGATCAGCATAACATTATATGGCGATTTAGAGATGTCCGTCCGTCCGCCTGTGTAAATTACTCTAGCTTCCGAACAAAATGAAGTAGGTTGATAAAAATTTACTCAAATGTATATTATGTCTGTAGGACTTTTGGTATTGAAAATGGGCCAAGTAGGTCCACGTTTTGGTATAGTCCCCATATAACGGTACCTCCCGATATTCGGTATTTTGGCGATTTAAGCGGCATTATTCCTCAGAATTGTTTCAAATTTGGTATTTGAAGTTCGTAATGGATATTACAGTTTATGACAGAAAATTGTCTGTGCAGGTTCACGTTTTGGTATAGCCCCCATATAAGGGCTCCTCCCTATTTTCGGTATTTTGGTTATTTTAGCGACATTATTGACCGTAATTGTTTCAAATTTGGCATTTGGAGTTCGTAATGAATACTACAGCCTATGATATAGCCCCCATATAACGGGGCTATACGATATTCGATATTTTGGTGATTTTAGCGACATTATTCACCGGAATTGTTTCAAATTTGGTATTTGAAATTCGTAATGGATACTTCTGTCTCTGACAGAAAATTGTCTATGCAGGTCCACGTCTTCGTATAGCCCCCATATAATGGAACCTCCCGATATTTGGTATTTTGATGATGTTAGCGACATTATTCACCGGAATTGTTTCAAATTACAGCCTATGACAAAAAATTGTCCGTGCAGGTCCACGTTGTGCTATAGCCCCCATAAAATGGTGCATCCCTATATTTTGATGAATTTAGCTACATTATTCCCCGATTTTTTTTTTCAAGTTTCGCATTTGAATATTGTAACGGCATATGTCAAAAGTTACTTATGTAGGTCCTTACAGCTTTTTTTCTTGTTTTCTTTTATTTTTACAACACTGTTTGCCATAGAGGCCCACACCAAAGAGGTTTCTTTTATTGTACTCGAACCAATTTTGCAGAGTTTAAAAGGTGGCGAAACTATGACAACCAAATTTATATCCATAGACTATTTTTTGAAAATCTTATCGGAATTTTAAAATTTTTGGGTATATTTGGCAATAAAATTAATCGTTCGCTATACCAGAGAAGATGTACCCTTCTATATGGATAAAAAAAACTTTTGATCAAATAGGCCCCAACTCCTTCAAATCCAAATAGACCTTCGGATTACACATTTACTTCTAGGGGCAACCCTAACGGAAACGAACAAATTGTAAACTCTGCTATTTGGGGATATTTTGACAATGCATATCAACAATATTTCAAAAATATTACAAAATATGTTAAATTTATTCAAAAATAAAGAAAAATAAAAAGGATGTGACAAAAAATTGCTCAAAATATATACATACATATTTTGTAATGGGTATTTGAATCAACATGGGAAAATGTTCAAAACAACTGGAAGTTCTTGAGCAAAAAAAAAAATCCCTCACGGAAAAGATGTGCCAAATTTTGAGTAAAGACAATTCAGACCATCTTGCTGCAGCTGCTGCTGTTCATTATTATTGTTCATGCTCCATTGATAACGATTATCATTCAATTTTGGAATCTTTTGAATACACATATATATTTGACAATGAATATGATTGTTTCATTTCAGGAACTACTCACATTTAAAAGTGCATTTCTATCCAAATAAAATGTTTTACTCTCGCTACAAAGAAGACATTGCGGTTTCACTGATTTGCTAGAATTTTGATATTGACTAAAGAGACTTGTATCACTTATGGTATACCTTATGGGAATATTTGTTTCCATGAGGCTATCGGAAGGTTCATGGTCATTTTCCTGGGAATTTACTTGCCCACAATTATTATTAATCGCTGGTTTCTTTTGACGACAGCATTCCCGATTGCAGCAAATATTGAAACATAGTTTTTGTTGAAAATTAAATGTTTGTTTGTCTACATCTTCTTGCAATCTCTTGGCTGGCCGTCGTGGACAACAATTTGTCTCGAAATTCTTTTGTTTGTTCAAACCCAAATAATTGAATTTAAAATTGAGATTAGGCAGGAAATTCTTTTTATGATTCATTAGTTCTTCGTCGTCTTTTCGGGCAGCGCTTAATTTATCGATCATCATTTTAAAAAATTGATTTTCACGTTTTACAATATTTCGTTCGATATTCATTCGCGTTACAATCTGTTCATAATCCTGTATGCGTTCCAATAAACGTTCAGTATTGGCAGTTTTAATGGAAATGGTGGTCTTTTGTTCGTTGTGATTGTGGGATTATGAGATGAGGATGCAGAAACCCGACACATGTGTTTATACCAAGCCATCAATGAAATTGCATGAATGAATAAAGAAGTGATGATTGGTTAGAAATGCAAAATTTTTAAAGCAGATGTTTTAATATGATTTAATGAACAAATGAATGTGAAGCTTTAAAGATTTAGAGAACAATTTCCATCGAAAAAAGTGAGACATAAACACTTTTGATATTGCAAAAGATAGTATAGCACAAACGATGGATTTGAAAAAGAAAGAGTTATTCTACAGAGAGGCAAATATGGCATTTCATGTCTATATAACTCAAAAAAAAAAAAAATTAAAAACCTCCCCTTAAATATAGCTTAGAAGATCCTTTATTTATTGCCTACGGAAGGCCCTGACAGACCATCGCCAGATCAATTTGAATGGATATGTGTGAAGGCTTTTTTAAATGACTGCAGGGACAAACAAAAACCACCACCTTAGCCACATATGTATACAGGGTGAGATGAAAAAAAAAAACTGCAACCAACTTCAGAGTGCTGTCATTTCTAAGCCAGCTCGTCCAATAGCTCTTAAAATTATTCCAGTGACAGCTCATTATATTGTTTACAAGCGTACAAAAGCATTTTGGTGAGAGTTTTCCCGGAAAAAAGTTATTCGTGATGGAATTCAAACGAGAGAGTGCGATTTCTTTATATTTGGCTGGAAAACCAACCACAAGTGGCCATCGTTAGAGGGCTCCAGCATTTAAATGTGAAAAAATCTTTTGTCTCGTACCATCGCTCGTTAACACGATACTGGTAGCGTAGCCCCACGTCAAGGAAGTGGACGGAAGAAAACAGCAACATCAGTGGAAATGGTTCGAAAAGTAAAGAAGCGACTTGATCGAAACCCGCGTCACAGTGGCCGAAAAATGGCTCGTGAGCTGAACATACCGCAATATTCCATTCGGCAAATGGCATTGAAAAATGAGCTCGGGGTAAAGCCATTGAAATTGCAAAAAGTGCAAGAACTTACACCGCAACCGAAAGAAAATAGACTCAAAAGAGCTAAAGAGTTACTTCGAATGTCGAATGTCGAACTGTCGAATTTGGATTTCTCCGATGAGAAAACATTCGTTGTCCAGCAGCAGTTTGTAAACAAACAAAATGATCCGCTGGTGTTTTCTTGCCAAAGAGGTCAGGTGAAAATGTCCACCTTAGGTTGGCCACCAGAACTCAAGCGCCGGCCATGGTAATGGTGTGGGTGTGGGCCGCCATAACAGCCGATAGGTGCTTTCCGCTCGTATTAATCGATCGTGGCATCAGAATAAATGCCGTATATTATCGCGAAAATATTCTGGAGGGTGTATTAAAGCCTTGGGCGCAAGCAAACATTTTGGCCGCAGACCTTGGACATTCCAACAGGACTCAGCACCATCGCACTCCGCAAGTGTCACCCAAGAATGGTTACAAAATAAGGTTCCTCACTTCATTTCCAGAGCACAATGGCCACCAAAATCTCCGGATACCAATCCGTTGGACTATTGTGCCCGGAGTATTTTGGAAAGCAAGGTTGGCACTAAAAAATACCCAAGTGTCGAACACCTCAAGCTAGCGCTTCCGCGGGGAATGGGCCAAACTACCGCAGAGCAGCTTGTGACGGTTTCATTGGCAGTTTGAAGGCCATAATTCGGCACGAATTCGAACAAATCTACACTTATACCAAAATTTGATGCTATTTCCGACATTTTTGCTTTCATTCAATGAAATTTTAAACAAAAATGTTATGGCCTTTGACTTGGTTGCAGTTTTTTTTTTTATCTCACCCTCTATATACAAATCCCCCTTAACTTTCCACCTGGACACCCAGCACTGCTTCTTGGACTTACTTGCATTTTTGTTAAGGTTTCTTGCTGTTGACGCATTTGGCTCTCATATTCTTTAATATTGGACATTTCTTTGCCGAAATTGTCCCGAGTGCTTTGCAATGCTAGGACGAGTTTTTCATTTTCAGATTTAAGTTCAGCATTTGCGGAACGTAGACCTTTTATGGAACGCTTGGGAAAGTTATAAAATTATTTTTTGGCTTATAAATCAATGGGTTGATGATTATGCTGCCGCAACTCTTTATTGGAATAACTAATTACCTCTTTCGTGGCCAATTCTAGATCACGATTTTCCACCGATTCCAATAGCTCGGCATTTTGGAAGACCAGTTCCTTGACTTTTTCCTCATACTCCTGGATGGTTTCATCACGCTTGGCCAAGATTTCATCCAGTTTGGTTATTTGCTGTTGGAAATCTTCCAGCTTTTCATCGGATTGTTTCAATAACGATTCCAGATCGCGTATCTATAAAACAACAAGAAATTATTATAAAACTAAATTATTTAATTGTTTCTAAGGACCCACCCTTTGCAAGGCATTCATGTTTTCATGGATCTCTGAACGTCCCAGTAAATCACTCATCGATTCCGTGTTGACATGTCCCGACTTTGCCTTTTCCATTTCACGATCCATTTCCATGTACTGTATCTTTTGCTTAAGTTCATCAATCATTTCCTGATATCTCAGCTCGGTGTCCTTTTGTATCTTCTCCATTTGTGTCATGGCCTGGGCGGCTTCTTTCAGGAGATCCTGTTTTTCCTGGATTTCTTTGCGCAAAATTTCCATTTCGACTCGCACATCAATGAGCTGTTTCATAAGGGTCTCCTGGCCCTCGCTGGAATTTGAGGCCTGCTGATAGCCTGGTATACTTTCCTCAATGAAATACAGACGCAATTTTAAATTGAAATTCTCCTTGCGCAATGTGGCCATCTGTTCCTCAAATTCCCTTACAGATCTGCCTTGGCCCGCCGGAGAGGTGGAGCCTTGGAATGGCTGCTGTAGGCTGACACAGGGTGAACGATAGCCCACACCATCTGTAATGAAATAAAAAAAAAAGAATCACAATTAATAGATTGCAACGAAGTGGTCAACGAAATATAAACATTGCACATCTACCCTGAAGTGATACGGGGCGATTATCTGGCCAACAAAATGAGGGCGGCTGTGTCTTTTCAAAATCTTCTAATAAATTATAATCATTTCCGTTGTTGCCTTCTTTATTGCTGCTGCTATTTGTTATTATGCAATTTCTTTGCATTATTTTTGTTATTGAAAACAAATCTTTAACGAATTTTCCAGTTGAGCAAATTTTCCGTTTTGATTTCCCGTTGTTTTTTTGAAATTAAGTTTTTATGAGAATTTTTTTTTATTTCAATTTAATTTCAAAATTATTTTCGCTTTACATTTTATTCAAAACTATGTTGTTTTAAGGCACGACAAGTAATGATCAAAAGTTTTTTTTCTTTGGTTGAACTAAAAAAAGATCCGTGGGGGTGGTGTTGTTTAGTTTAAATGGAAATTAAAAGAAAAAACAAGCAGCAGCACTGCAACAACAACAACAATTATAACACAGACGATGTCTGCCACAAATGAATTTTCAGATATTTCCCCCCAAACGCCTGTCAGTCAGTCAGCCAGCCACATACAGAATCGTTTTATTAATTAATGTGGCGTTACAGAAGCTGTGCTCTTTTTAAAGGTTGAGATATTAAAACAATGAAGAGACAGAGAGAAAAATTTTAAGAATTTAAATTTTTTGTAATACCAAGAGAGCCAGCCATCAGAGAAGTTGATTTTGATAGTGTTTTTATATTTGATGTGGGAAAGTCAGAGGAATTTGTGAAAATGCAATGAATTTAATGTTCAGGAACATTGAGGGATATTGAAAAAATATTAAGCCAAGTATTACAGCTTAATGTGAAGAATTGAGGGATATATTTGAAGGATGAAATACCAAGGAGGATTTCGTTAAAAAGAGAACCACAGATCAATTTGACGGGAATGTTAGCTGGAAACAGACGTGTATTACCCAAAGAGAATTGCTGTCAGCTGATATTGAAAAAGTTGTTGGTTTAAGAAATTAGACTTTTAGGGATCAAAATACATGAAAGACGAAAACTTTTCTTCACGAGGTAGCCAATTGAGGTTAGTTCAATGAACATTAAAAGCACATTTTTTTTATTTTTTCAGAAGGAGATCCATATTTGAGTCAAAAACATGGTAACATTATTCTACATATTTGCTGACATGAAATTGGTCTCGAGTTGGCTAAATAGTCAAAGATAGAATTTTTATACCCTCCACCATAATATGGAGGGTATATAAAGTTTGTCATTCCATTTGTAACACCTTGAAATATACATTTTAGGCCCCACAAAGTATATATATACTCTTGAATAAATAATAAAATTCTATGTCGATTTAGCAATGTCCGTCCGTCCCTGGAAATAAATCTAGCTTCCGAACGCAATGTAGAAGGTTGATAAAATTTTACTCAAATGTACATTATGTCTGCAGGACTTTTGGTATTGAAAATGGGCCTTGTAGGTCCATGTTTCGGTACAGCCCCCATAGAATGGTACTATTTTCGGTATTTTGATGATTTTAGCGACATTATTTACCGGAATTGTTTCAAATTTGGATTTTGAAGTTCGTAATGGATACTACAGCCTATGACAGAAAATTGTCTGTGCAGGTCCACGTCTTCGTATGGCCCCCATATAATGGTACCTCCCGATATTCAGTATTTTGATGATTTTAGCGACATTATTCACCGGAATTGTTTCAAAGTTGGTATTTGAAGTTCGTAACGGATACTACAGCCTATGACAGAAAATTGTCTGTGCAGGTCCACGTTTTCGTATAGCCCCCATATAAAGCCACCTCCTGCTATTCGGTATTTTGATGATTTTAGCGATATTATTCACCGGAAATATTTCAAATTTCGCATTTGAAGTTCGTAATGGGTACTATAGCCTAAGACAGAAAATTGTCAGTCAATCGCCAAATTCGTTCCAAATGGTGGTATATTCAAAGGCCGAACTTCCAGCTTTTTTACTTGTTTCTTTTTTGTCAAATTTCAAACTTATATATTTTGAATAAGGCAGCTAAACTTGTAATATATTCCTATCGTTCATAAAAAGTCGTAATTTATGCATTAAGTCGTATTTTTAGGTTATGTATAGCATGACACAATGAAATTTAAATATTAATGTTATTCTAAAATTTTGTAACCAAGTGTAATTATCTATGTAACTAATCACATTTGCTTTGACTAAAAATTATTAACAAAGTTCAAAACAACAATGAACCCCATCAATGAAAGAAAAAACACACATCGGCCCTTTACATGTCGGTCCAAACAATGTGAAAGTCAACACACGTGGTGTTTGTAAGAAAATATGAATATTAAGTGGACATGCGGCAGACAGCCAGCTAGCTAGCCAGCCAGCATCCATCCATCCATACCCTTCATCATTGTGTTCTTTTACTCAAATTTGCCACTTATGTTATATTTATTTGCCTTACACCCTCATTCGTTTGGAATTTTTTGAGTCTTTGCCAACAATTTTTTTTTAGGAAATGACCATGATTTCAGTTCATATTTTTTAAATTCCACATTTATACTTTGAAATTTATCGATATGTGAATGGAAAGCATTAAAGAATGAGTAAAAAAAATAACTGCAGAAAGATGTACAATGGGGTGGGTCAATGTTTTTCTCTGTCAAAATTTCAACAAGAAAGCGATTTATTAAAATCGATTTATTTAAATCAACTTGGAATCCGTTGGAATTACAATTAGAAAATTTCAAAAAAATGTGGAAGGGGGAAGAAGGAACTTTCCAAATCTGCAAGGAAGCCTTATTAAATCCTGGATCTAAAGGTTGTAAAAAAATGTGAGACAATAAAAAAATAGAACAGTGTGGCTTGTTTGTTCGGGATACCGTAGTATTTTGAAAAAAATAAAAAATGTTTTTTACTCAAAACAATTTGACCCAACCTAATATACAATGTATGACCATCATCGTAAAGATGCCGGCAAATGGAAAAAAAATTCTTTTTGTCATCATTTTTTTTAAATTTTTATATTTTTAAGGGTAGTTCTGAGGTCTTTTTTGAAATAGGAAAATTGCCATACATGACGATTTGATACCCTACATAACTAGACACAGCGGTTGCTTGCAGTTCTATTTCTATTAAAATGAAACATTGGAATATTTCTTCAAAATCCATTTCTCTCAAAAAAAAGTTATCATCAAAACCTGATTTTTATACTCTCGGCCGTATGGCTAGAGAGGGTAGATATATCATTTGACATGACCAAAAAGTGCCTCATCGAAATAACGGTATTAGACCCTAAGTCTCTTTGAACCAAATCCATTTCAGGACATTTGGAGTCGATCCGTCCATCTGTCTGGCTGAAGTATCCGATTTCATCCAAACTTGGTACATGGTATTATTTTTGTCAAACTTAGATCGAGTTTGGAGATGGACAATATTGGTCCACTCCTTCTGGTACCTCCCCCACAAATACGTTAGTTTGAATGCATTTTCTTCATAAAAATAACTTTGGCTTTTTGTGAATTCTCAAAGAAAGCTGCATTTTGAGCATAATTCTCAAAGCTATATTGCAAAAACCATTAGTCTTCGCCTTGATCTGTTACAAAACTCAAGTCCCCATATTGATTGGGCTGCCCTTTGCCTGTTTGAAAACCTCTTTCTCCTGGCTACAAAATACAATCAAAAGATGAAATTAAATTCTTCGTTTGCACATCTGTTTTAAAATACTTACATGGATTGTCCATTGTCACATCTTGTAGAGTACCCGGGCTGGTGCTGGAAAATAATAAGAATACAAAGAAGGCCATTAATAACAATCATAATAATACGAATCATGCACAACTGCTCTTCATCATCAAGATCAAAAACTGTCTGTGTGAATAGTAGTCACAATTGAAAAATTAATTAAATACTTAAATTTTAATTTGATTATGTGCGCGTTTTGCACAGAAAAAGATGGGCTTCTCCTTTTTTCCCCATTTCGGAAGAATAACAAATGACCTCATATGGCATTTATTTAAATGACCTCCACAGAGAGAGAGAGAGAGACAGAGAGTGAGAGAGAATATGAAGTAATTATTTGATTTATATATTTTTTTGCGTAAATCATCACGTCACGACTGTGAGGAAGCCCATCGTAGCCCAGCCATTCATGGTCAAAATATGAAGATTTATTTCGCATATTTTTCGACAAAAATATTGTATTGAGGGCCAATAAATATGGGATTTGATGCATGGAACCATGGTTCCATATTTTTTTGATTATCAAAACAGTTTTTCAATTCAATTTATTATTAATTTTCAAAATCTCATGCCACTCTGTAATGTTTTGATTTCCACATACCCCCCTCATTACATATTATGAACTTTCGATTTGTTACCATACCCCACCCCAGCCCAGAACAAACAGCACGCATTACGAAAATACGCAATTTCCCATTTAAGACCTACCATAAAACAGAAACCAACAAACTTTGGAATAATTAACATGCATTTATATATTTATTGACGGGTCTGCTTCTTCCATATTCAAAACATCCGCTTAAGGTCAGTGAGAGTGTTTGACCATTTCCTCAACCAAATCCCAATACCAGCAACCAACATGAAATGCAATCGTATGGAATTAATGTACAACAACACTTAAATAAAACTGAATAAATGGCTCATTTTTGATGAATAGATTTTGGAATGGTATTAACAAATAAAAAAAATTGGATTCACATTAATTATTTTGTAATGACAGTGTTATCTTTCAATTTCTTTTGAATTTATTTTACAATTTAAATAAATGTCGGAAATTCAAAATAGGCCTCCAACGGTTTGGGATTATTTTTTATGCCCGCCATAACTGTCTGTCTGTGTGCAACAATACAACTCAACTCACATGGCGATGATGATGATGTTCCTTTGAAAAAATCAGATTCTAAAAATAAATCAAGTTTTGGAAAAACATAAGAGGTGGAAAAACGTGAACGTGAAGTTATTTTTAAAAATCACATCTCTAACAACCACAAATCTTCTAGCCTGGATAGATGGATGGATGATTGTTCAGAATAATCACATTTCAAGTGAATGGTGTTTGGCGTTGTAAAACGCTCGTTAATATTGAAATTATATGAAAAAAAATATTATTTCAACTGGGAAACAGGCCATCCATCATCATACTAGAAAAAATAGGAAACGGAACATAAAGTGCAGGGATTTATTTGAATAATTAATATTTTACTCGAATGAAATATAAATTTATGAAGAGAATCAATCACATGGAGGTCATTTCCGAAGAGGAGTATATATTTTTATAGCCTCCAACATAGTATTGAGGGTATATTAAGTTTATCATTCCGTTTGTAAAACCTCGAAATATATATTTTAGACCCCACAAAGTATATACAGTGGTGGCCATATCATATGCAACTAAGATTCATCTACGTTAAAAGGCTATATAAATTTGTAAATTTCACAACGAAGTATATAAAGGTGGGTTAATTATAGTCAATACGTTCTTACGATTTCAAATTATTATCAAAATGTGCATCTTTTGTTTACATCTCTATGTTTACAGGTGTTTTGTTGACAAATATGAAATTTGGTGTGGTCAAAACATATGCAACTTTATATATTTGGTTTAAATAACGGCATTTTTACAATTTCGTTTGTTCTATTGTTCTTCTTATTATTAGCTAGAGACACTACGTAAAGAGATTTAAAGCTACCTTCACATTTTTATTGCGTTGCTTTTTTCACAAAGCTAAAATAGAGTTTGTTCAAAAATGGCACGCGATAAATTTGGACTTGAGCTCAGACAACGAATTGTGACTGCGTATTCTTCTGGATTATCACAAAAATGTATTGCCGAGAAATATACCGTTCATAAAAGCTCCATATCGCGCATCATTAATAATTACAAAAAAAAATCACAAGTCTCTGTTATACACCGTGGTGGTCGAAGTCGAAAAACAAGCGATCGGACGGACAAATTAATAATCAGACACGTGAAAAAAGACCCATTTATATCATCCTCTAAGATAGTGGAAAGATTTCAGTTGCCAGTTTCTGCTCGCACCATCCGTAGAAGACTTTTACAAGCCTCCCTCTGCGCAAGACGTCCTGCAAAAAAACCACTGATATTCAAGCGAAACCAGAAAAAGCGTTTGGAATTTGCTAAAGCTCATATAAATTGGACAGAAAGTAAATGGAGAACTATATTATTTAGTGATGAGTCCAAATTTAACATCATTGGTAGCGATGGCATGTGCTATGTAAGGCGACCAGAAGGAAAACGACTCGAAGCACGTTACTGTAAAAAAACGGTCAATCATGGAGGGGGCAATATAATGGTGTGGGGTTGTTTTTCTGGTGCTGGAGTTGGCCCACTGCATAGAATTGTTGGTATTATGGATAGATTTATGTATAAAGACATATTGCAAAGGGTAATGCTCGCATACGCAGAATATAATATGACATTGCGGTGGGTCTTTCAACAGGACAACGACCCCAAACACGCTTCGAAGGTGGTCAAATCGTGGTTTGCCGATAATAGAGTTACGGTAATGGAATGGCCACCCCAATCCCCAGATTTAAACCCAATAGAGAATCTGTGGGAAATTGTAAACAAAAAAATTGATCGAGAAAATTGTACAAGTTTAGATGTTTTATTTTGCCGGCTGGAAGATGCCTGGAAATCAATCCCAAAAAGCGTCATTGACAATCATATAGCGTCAATGCCTCGAAGATGTCAGGCTGTAATCGACAACAACGGATTTGCAACAAAATATTAACTTTATTTGCACTTTACTGAGCTCGATTTAATTAGTTGCATATGTTTTGGCCACTTCATAATAAGACTGAATATCTTTTTCTAATTTTTTTTTATAAATGAATTGAATATCTATGGAGTATATGTTTTTTTCTTAAACTACAAGCAATAAAAAATAATATTTAAAAAAATAATTGCATAATTTTGTTTTCAGAAAATTTTTTCACGGTTTTTGGTAAAGGTTAGATTTCAGTTGCATATGATATGGCCACCACTGTATATTCTCGATCAGCATAACATTTTATGTCGATTTAGCGATTTCCCTTCGTCTGTGGAAATCACTCTAGCTTCCGAACGAAATGAAGTAGGTTGATAAAATTTTACTCAAATGTACATTATGGCTGCAGGACTTTTGGTATTGAAAATGGGTCATGTAGGTCCACGTTTTGGTATAGCCCCGATATAACGGCGCCTCCCTATTTTCGGTATTTTTGTGATTTAAGCGACATTATTCACCGGAAATGTATCAAATTGGGTATTTGCAGTTCGTAATGGATACTACAGCCTAGGAGAGAAAATTGTCCGTGCAGGTCCATGCCTTCGTATAGCCTCCATATAACGATACCTCCCCATATTCGGTATTTTCATGATTTTAGCGACATTAATCACCGGAATTGTTTCAAATTTGGTATTTGACGTTCGTAATGGATACTACAGCCAAAGACAGAAAATTGTCCGTGCAGGTTCACGTCTTTGTATAGCCCCCATATAATGGTACCTCCCGATATTCGGTATTTTAATGATTTTAGCGACATTATTCACCGGAATCGTTTCAAACTTGGCATTTGAAGTTCGTAGTGGATACTACAGCCTACGACAGAAAATAGTCCGTGCAGGTCCACGTCTTCGTATAGCCCCCATAAAACGCCACCTCCCGATATTCGGTATTTGGATGATTTTAGCGACATTATTCACGGATTTTTTTTAGTTTCAAGTTTCGCATTTGAATATTTAATGGCTTATGCAGGCCCACATCGTCGTATAGACCCTAATATAACGGCTACATTCGGTATTTTTAAGATTTTAAAAGAATTTTTTACAGATTTTATTTTTTTGATAATTGCCAAATTCGTTCCAAATGGTGGAGGGTATTCAATGTTCCTAACCTTTCGGAAAATAGTCAAAAATTTTTGCCAGACCCTTAGAAGACCTTCTGACGCTCTTCTGTAGTTAAAAGACCTTCTTAAGCTCTTAGAAGACGTTCTAAGGTTAGAAGACCTTCTATAGCTAGAAGACCTTCTGAAGCTCTTTTAAGGCTAGAAGATCATTTGAAGCCCTTCTGAGGCCAGAATACCTTCTGAAGCTCTTCTATGGCCAAAAGACCTTCTGAAGCTTCCCTAAGGTTAGAAGACCTTCTGAAGCTCTTCTAAGGTTAGAAGACCTTCTGAAGCTCTTCTAAGGATAGAAGACTTTCTGAAGCTCTTCTAAGGTTAGAAGACCTTCCGAAGCTCTTCTATGGCCAGAAGACCTTCTGAAGCTCTTCTATGGCCAGAAGACCTTCTTAAGCTCTTTATGGCTAGAAGACCTTCGGAAGCTCATAATGGCTAGAAGACCTTCTGAAGCTCTTCTAAGGTTAGAAGACCTTCCGAAGTTTTTTAAGGCTAGAAGACCAGCTGAAGTTCTTCTGTGGCTAGAAGATCATATGGCTAGAAGACCTTCTGAAGCTTTTCTATAGCTAGAAGACCTTCTGAAGCCCTTCTATGGCTAGAAGACCTTCTGAAGCTCTTCTATAGCTAGAATACCTTCTGAAGCTCTTCTATAGATAGAAGACCTTCTGAAGCTTTTCTATAGTTAGAAGACCTTTTGAAGATCTTCTGTGACTAGAAGATCTACTGAAGGTCTTCTATGACTAGAAGACCTTCTGAAGCTCTTCTGGGGCTAAAAGACTTTCTGAAGCTCTTCTGTGACTAAAAGAACTTCTAAAGCTTTTCTGTGGCTAAAAGACCTTCTGAAGCTCTTCTTCTATAACTAGAAGACCTTCTGAAGTTTTTTTAAGGCTAGAAGACCAGCTGAAGTTCTTCTGTGGCTAGAAGATCATATGGCTAGAAGACCTTCTGAAGCTTTTCTATGGGTAGAAGACCTTCTTCTATAGCTAGAAGACCTTCTGAAGCTTTTCTATAGCTAGAAGACCTTCTGAAGCACTTCTATGGCTAGAAGACCTTCTGAAGCTCTTCTATAGCTAGAAGACCTTCTGAAGCTTTTCTATAGCTAGAAGACCTTCTGAAGCTCTTCTGGGGCTAAAAGACTTTCTGAAGCTCTTCTGTGACTAAAAGAACTTCTAAAGCTTTTTTGTGGCTAAAAGACCTTCTGAAGCTCTTCTGTGGCTAGAAGACCTTCTGAAGCTCTTCTATGGCTAGAAGATCTTCTGAAGCTCTTCTATCGCTTAAAGACCTTCTGAAGCCTTCTATGGCTAGAACACCTTTTGAAGATCTTCCTTCTGAAGCTTCATTTTCAAGTGCTAGCGAATATTTTGCCACAAAAATTAATTTATTTTCTCCATGTTTTGTGTTTTTTTTGTGGATCCCTATCCCTCTGCCCTCCACGAGTGTTATAAAAAATCTCTTATATTTGCCCAACAAAAAATTAATTGTAAACATTTTCTCAAGCATCTGTAACATAATAGCCATGGGTCATTTGGACAAGCACTTGGGTACTGATTAGGGAAAATCAATTTAGAATTTTGTTTACATTCCTTTCCGCCTTTCCGCTCATTTTAATGAGATAGCATTTTGAAAATGGAACTTTAAGAAATTTGCTATTAAAAAAACAACATTTAATTGGTTGGAAATGCAGACACTTGATACTGACCACCAGTCAGCCACCAAACCAAACAAATGACTGTGTCGAGTTGAAAACAAACTAATAATAAAGACCACCTAGGGGGCAGGTGGTCCATGGAGTTTTGGATTGGAATCTTGCAGCACCTTATTATTAATAACAATTAAGAACTTTAATTATTCAAATGCAATGTGAGTGATTTTGAAACCATTGCAAACTTCAATTGAGCGGCGAGCAGCATAAAATCGAAAACGTTTTGTTAATAGAAATTTTCAAAAGGTTTGGTGTTTCTTTTTGTTTTTCTTTGTGGAATTCGATTAGCTGGAGATTTGTTTACAAAGAAAATAAAAAACAAAAAACTAAACCGGTTTTGTTGTCATAATTTGCAATAAATTTCAATAAACTCTGGGTAGTTTTTGTTTTTGTTATTCGCTTTGTACTTGAAAGTTGTTTAATTTAAAAAATATTGAAAAAAAAAAACTGAAAACACTATTGTTTGCTTATCATCACGCTGTGGCAGCTGTTAAGGCATGGGTGGAGTGGAGGTGGCAGTAGCACCACTGGCAGTGTTGTTGGTCAACACCCTACCCAGCCAAGGCAGGCAGGCAGCCAGCCAGGCATTGATGATGATTTACAATTATTAACATAGTTTATTAGCCAGTGTGCGGAGTCGGACGTTAACTGGGATTTCAATACTTCATTCAAAAATTGTTATCCAAGAATTATGAATATTTCACGCTCTCAGCAAATTAATTATGCAAAACAACGTCCGACTAGCAAGCCAAAGGTGGCAGTGGCAGCAGCACGTGTGTTTACGCTACAAATTTCCATAATCGTGACGCTTTTATTGCTAATCACTCAAAGCAAAGAGGCCCAGACGCGTCGTCTGCAACCATGCGAATTTGCAGGTCAATTGTATATCTTGGACGTACCCAAAGAAGAGCTGCCTCTTTGGCTATGCATTGTCCAGTACGAGAGTCGTTTCAACACCCATGTCATTGGGTCACGCAACACGGATGGCTCGCTCGACTATGGGATATTTCAGATAAGCGATAAATACTGGTGTAAACCGCCCAAGGAGCCGCAGTTTCATTACCACAATGAATGCAATGTCGATTGCATGGATCTGATGCAGGATGATATAACGGCAGCGGTGAAGTGTGCCAAAATGATCCGGAAACAGCAGGGTTGGTCCGCCTGGTCGGTGTATGGAGAATTTTGCAATAGCACCAATACCGTGTATCAGGATATTGAAATTGAGGAATGTTTCGGTTAAGGAACTGGGAGATTTTTTGAAATGTTTTGTGAAACTATGTGGCATGTGTATTAGAGTGTAATGAAAATGTCAATTAAATAAAAGCTAAATTGAAATAAAAAAGTGGGAAAAAAATGAAGTGAAAAATTTATTTTTAAAAAAAGAGAAAAGAGTTTTAATATAGAGAAGGCGCTCTGAAGCTCTAATGTAGCTAACATCGTATCTGGAAAGAAAAGCTATTTTACAAATAGCACTTCGAGAGATCTGCTCTATACAGAAAAGCTTCCAATATTCGTATAAAACAAAAGATATTACATCCTTACAGTTATAGAAAAAATCCTTACAGTTATAGAAAAAAAACTTTAAAAGCTCTTTTATAAGTAGAAGACCTTCTAAAGCTCTAGTATATATAGACGACTTTCAATAGCTTTTGTATACATAGAAGACCTTCTGAAGCTCCTTTATGACTAGAAGACCTTCAGAAGATCTTTTATGACCAGAAGACCTTTTGAAGCACTTTTATGACTAGAAGACCTTCTGAAGATCTTCTATGTCTAGAAGACCTTCTAAAGCTCTTCTATTCAGGCATTACCTTCTAAAGCTCTTCTATACAGAGAAGACCTTCAGAAGCTCTTCTATACAGAGAAGACCCTCAAAAGCTCTTCTAAACATCTAAAGCTCTTCTATACATAGAAGACCTCCTAAAGCTCTTCTATACATAGAAGACCTCCTAAAGCTCTTCCATACATAGAAGACCTTCTAAAGCTCTTCTAAACATAGAAGACCTTCAAAAGCTCTTCTATGGGTAGAAGACCTTTCGAAGCTCTTCTATGGATAGAAGACTTTCCAAAGCTCTTCTATGGATAGAAGACCTTCCAAAGCACTTCTATAGCTGGAAGACCTTCTTAAGCTCTTCTATGGCTAGAAGATATTCTGAAGCTCTGCTATGTCTGAAAGACCTTCTGAATCTCTCCTAGGGATTGAAGACCTTTTCTTCTATAAACGGAAGACCTTCCAAATCTCTTCTATGGATAGAAGACCTTCCAAAACTCTTCTATGGATAGAAGACCTTCCAAAGCTCTTTTATGGATAGAAGACCTTCTGAAGCTATTCTATGGATAGAAGATCTTCTGAAGCTATTCTATGGATAGAAAATCTTCTGAAGCTATTCTATGGATAAAAGACCTTCTAAAGCTTTTCTATGGATAGAACCCCTTCTAAAACTCTCCTATTCATAGAATATCTTCTGAAGCTCTTCTAAACATTCAAGACCTTCTAAAGCTCTTTAAAACACAGAAGACCTTCTGAAGCTCTTTTTAACATAGAAGACCCCGTGAAGCTCTTCTATACATAAAAGACCTTCTGAAGCTCTTTTAAAAATATAAGACCTCCCAAAGCTCTTCTATATATAGAAGATCTCCTAAAGCTCTTCTATATATAGAAGACCTCCTAAAGCTCTTCTATGGATAGAATAACTTTCTGAAGCTCTTCAAACATAGAAGACTTTCTGAAGCTCTGTACAACATAGGGGACGTTCTGAAGCTCTTTTAAACATGGAAGACCTTCTGAAGCACTTCTGAGTATAAAATACCTTCTAAAGATACCTTCTATTCTTTTCATAGAAGATCTTCAAAAGGTCTTCTATGGATAAAAGAACTCCTGAAGATCGTCAGTAAAAAGAAGACCTTCTGATGCCCTTCTCTACATGCAATACCCTATGAAGCTCTTTTTTATAGAACGTATACCATCTGAAGCTTTTCTTTACATAGAAAAAATTCTGAAACTCTTCATACATGCCACCTTTGAATCCCAATTCTTCCCTCTATCCCTATCTAACACATTCATTCTGCTGCTGGATTTTGTTATGTTTTTCTTCTGTGATCAGTCTTATTTAGATGAAATCATCAGTCTCTTCATTTTTTTCTTTATAAATAAACATCAGGTCATAACATTAACAAAACAAAAAAAGTGCCGATTAACGTCTCTTATCAGTGACAGAATAGGCGTGTAGCGTCGCAGCATTGGTATCACTCGACAATCACTCACCGATGCAATTCAAAATAAATTTCAAATATAAATTGTTCCAATTAAAGAAGGAGAAGAAGAAGACGAACAGTAATTCATCTTCCCCGTGTCCCATTGTGAAGTGACTGACCACCATCGACACGATCGATCGATGAAGTGATGACAAGTGATTGATTTAAAAAATCCAGTAATTGAGATAATTAAAGTGAATTATTAAAAACAAATTGGAAATGGGTAAAAATAATAATAATAAAAAAATAGATAGATTCATGGTAACAATGATATCAAGGTAGGGCTATGATACCATATGATTTCAATTTTTTTATTTTCTTGGCTTAATATGTCATCTTTATTTGTTTATGTATGTGTTTTCTTTTCAATAACAAAAAAATTGTTCAGAAAACATTCAAATTCGGATGTTTTCAAAATGTTTATTTCATCGTATGCATCGACAAAATCTAGAGTTTTTGTAGCGAAATAATCCTTTAGAGATATATAGAACCTGGTTTTGAAAAGAAGTGTTGACCTTTCATTCAGTTTTCGCGGTTTTCAATTATTTATTCAAAATAAATGCAACAAGTTGTTTGATTTTGTTATTGTTTCGATACTATTTCTGATATTACAAGCCAAACAGGTAGACCTCTATACTTGCAATTTTTTCAAAGTTGACCTACCTTCTCTTCATTGTACCATGGATAGATTTAAATTTTGGTGCATGAAAAAATTAAAATATCCAAAATCCATTAAAGGTATCCTATTTTTAATCTAATTTTGACCACGTGTGTTGTTATAATCATGTATGCTGTTTATATAATTATAATCGACTGATATGGAGTAAATTAAAGTAATTTATTTCATGTTTTGCTCCATCGTACTTTTTTTTCTTAAATTATTGATCCTGTATAGGGTATCCTGATTATGCAACAACTTTAGATGTCCCTTTTCTTTATAAAACTTTAATAGACCAAGTTCTAAGACGAATAAACATTTTTAAACGACTCTTTAATGAATTTCCTCAAAGAGAGCATTCCAAAGAGAGAGAGTATGTTAAAGAGAAAATAACAGTTGTTGATGTTGAGTTTTAATTCTATGCAAATATTGCACGAATATTAGACCCGTTTTCTTTTCTGTTGAATAAAACATAATTCATATGATTTTTTGTTTACATTTTCTCCAAATGAAAACTGGAAATTATTTTTCTCGCGGGTGTGTGCGTGTGTGTGTGATTCCCGTGCAACAATGTAAACATTTCAATTTCAATAATTTTTTTATTTTCAAAAGGGAACATTTGTTGGTCAAGCATTGCAACATTTTTTTTTTTTGTGTGCCCATTTATAATGAGTGAAATATATTTCCTCGATATAATGGCCAGTGGAAACACAAGAAATTGGAAACATTCATAAAGAATGTCTTTCAAGAAATTAAAAAAAAATAAAAACCATCAACAAATATTTTTTAACAATGCATTTACATAAAGTAATCACAGAATTTGTTTATTGTTCATTTGTGTGTGTAAGCACTTCTCTTCCCAGTCCTGGGGCATAAAACTGTCGTAATTTATCATTTGTTCTGCAGACAACTTGTTACTCAAAAGACACCTTCCCCGGTTTTTTTGCAAAGCGAAATAAAAAGGCAAGGAATTTCCACCAGATCTTCTTCTTTTTATTCAAAGATATTTTTTCCGTTTTTCACTTTTCAAAAACATTCCTCTATTGAGGGCAAAAGTTTTGCATTCTTACAGCGGCCATTGTACACCGACCAGGCCCGCCATCCCTGTAGCTTTTTCACTTTCTGGGCACATTTGATAGACTCTCTCACATCATCGCCGCTGACCAAATGCTGACAATTAATTTGACACAAATTTGCTGAACTTCTTGATGGCTTCGCCGACGACTGACACCAGTAGCGATCGCTGAACTGAAACAGGCCATAGTCATTGGACCAATTGCCATTCAGGCGGCCAATGGCGGTGGTGTTGTAGCGACTTTCGAACTGGGCAATGCAACACCAGGTGGCAAGTTCGGATTTTGCAACGCCCAAACGGGACATTTCCCTGGCCAAATCACAGCAATTTAAGATGCGACCCTCAGAGAGAGGGGAAAAGACTGTTGTCACTATCCAGCAAACAATGTAGGCGATTTTCAAATTCATAATTTCCTCAGCTGCTGTTTTTCTATTCTTGTTACGACAAATTAAATATTCTGACTGAATTCAATAAAATGCCTAAATATTCTTTTGAGATCTGTCAGTCTGGCCTGCCAGCCATAGAAAATTTAAAGTTGAGTGCTGAGAAAACTAGTTTTCTTGTCGCTAGGCTTCGGATTGAGGCAACACCCTAAAAACAGCGTTTAAACAAATCATTAGAACAACTTTATTTATGAAGCCATTAATTGAGCTATTTTATGACACAGATTTTTTAAATACAGTGCAGACTTAAGAATTTGAATGGGAATTGGATTTTTGTCAATTTAAAATAAAAAGGTTTGAATTCGAGGGTTTCCACTGTGTGGCAAGCAACCTAGAGAATTGTAGTAAAAGAGTTGGAGGGTTTAAACTTATTAAAATCCGGTAGGAGCTAAGGAAGATTTTCTACGGCGAAACTTAACAAGCTTTAATATCTACAGAAGAGCTTTGGAAAAAGTTATGTTATAGACTAATGAATTTATGAAAAAAGGAATACTCTCTCGGGCTCAGCGGATTTCGTCTATGTCGTTTCAGGGATATGAGTGAAAATACTGAAGTTACTTAAATCTAAATTGTTGGAAATATTACAAATTGTGAGACATCTATGAACTGAAAATGATGGATTGGAATAGAAAACCCGCCTGCTACAAGATGACATCGCGAAATATTCAAATAACTCTCGAATGGACTCTCGTAGAGAGTATCCGATTTGATCCAAACTTGGTATATGGTAATATTATTGTCAAACTTTAATCGAGTTCGAAGATGGGTAGTATTGGTCCACTCTTTCTGGTACCTCCCCCACAAAATGTCAATATTTTCAAAGAATATCATTAACTGCACAGAAAGAGAAAGGATTATCCGATTTTGCTCCAACTTTGCAAATCCTAATATTTGCATCAGTCCTAAGTCAGGTGCGAAAATGGACAATATCGGTCAACTCGAACAAGTACCTCCCCCACAAAGGGTCAACATTTGGAAAAATTATAATTTTTATAAAATGTGATGTAAGTGTCCAATTGTCTTGAAATTGCACACATCACAATATTTTTATTTACCCAAGATCTGGTGCGAAAATGGACATTATCGGTCCACTCCTTCGGGTACCTCCCCCACAAAGGGTCAAAATTTTGAATATCCTTTGAAGCTCATAAAACACGAAATTAACATCCGATTCCATTTAGACTTAGTACATCTCAATATTTCCATCAACACAAGATCTGTTATAAAGATAGTAGAGATCGGAATATTCCTTTTGGCACCTCCCACAGAAATGGTTAACATTTTGAATTATCAAAACGATCATAAAATCCGAAATAAGCTTTCAGTTCTCTTCAAATTACTCACATCACAGTATTTTTATTAACCTAAGGCCTGGTGTGAAGATGGGATATATCGGTCCACTCCTTCTTGTACCTCCCCCACAAAGGTTCAAAATGTTGGATAATTATAACTCTTATAACATGCGATGTAAGCGTTCGATTGTCTTCAAATTACACACCTCACAATATTTTTATGAAACCAAGGTCTGGTGTGAACATGGAATATATCGGTCCGCTCCTTCTGGTACCTCCACCACAAAGGTTCAAAATTGTGAGTATCCATGAAGCTCATATTTCCATCATCACAAGATCTGTTATAAAAATGGTGCAGATCGGACCATTCCTTCTGGTACCTCCCCCACAAAGGGTCGAAATTTTGAATTATCAAAGGGATCATAAAATCCGAAATAAGCAATCGGTTCTCTTTATATTTCACACTTCCTATTATTTCCACTAACACAAGATCTGCAGTGAAGATGGGATATATCGGGCCACTCCTTATTTTAGATTGTAATAAAAATGTCATCTACTCCATAATAGATGACTCAAAATGGCATCTACTTGGCAGCAGGATAACAAAATTGTCATCTACTCGTTAGTAGATGGCCAACATTATCATCTACTTTTTTTTTTTTTTTGAGTTTTAGTACGTCTTCTGTGTTTATTTCTCCGATTCCACCAACGTAGTCATTGGAATCTAGAGCGAGGGAGAGATAACACTATTCACTTTTTATACATTTTTCAAATATTTCCTCTCCTTGCCTCTCTGTGGATAATATCTAAATACATAGAGTGGCTAATATGAAAGCTATAGTTTGTATCTCTTATTTATCTGTCATACGAGCAATTTTCTACAATTATTTCTTTAAAATGGGTTTTGAGCTAATTTTGATTTTTTTTGTTTATAAATTATAAAATAAGGTAAATTCGAAGCAAGATCGCTGTTTTGAATTTTTCTTTCATTATTCGACCATATATGGGCAAGTATGTACGGCAGCGTCGGTGTCTCTTATTCTCCGCCATAAGTAAAGCATCAATAAACAGACACATATGAATAATTTTTAATATAAAATAATTTTTGAGTTTATTTTGATTATATTTTTGTTTAAAAATTACTAAAAAAAGTAAAAAACTCGACATAAGAAAATTATTTCAAAATTCCCTAAGCATTTCTCTTTCAATATTTTGCCCATCTATGACTTAACTACAGCGGTGCTCAAAACCGTGTTCTAGAACATGAAGAGAAAAAGAGATAATTTAAGAGAAAATTAAAATTCAGTTTTTCTTTATATTTTACGGTTCTATTTAATTGTTTTTAAACACGAAGGTTTGCCAAAATAATTTATAAAGCAAATGGATAAAAAATAATTATGTAAATAATGACTTAACACTCTTTTCTTCTTGATTTAAATAAGCAAAGAGAAATTTGAATGAAAAGAGATATTTCTTTTTGGGCACCGCTGGATTTAACCAGTGGTGCTCAAAACAGTGTTCTAGAACATGAAGAGAAAAAAGAAATAATTTAAGAGAAAATTAAAATTCTGTTTTTCTTTATGTTTTACAGTCCTATTTAATTGTTTTTAAACATGAATGTTTGCCAAAATAATTTATAAAGCAAATGGTTAAAAAATATTTGTATAAATAATGACTTAACACTGTTTTGTTCTTGATTTAAATAAGCAAAGAGAACTTGGACTGAAAAGAGATATTTCTTCTTGAGCACCCCTGATTTAACTCATCTGTGTTCTAAACAACTCTTTAAACAGCATCCACTGTTATTTCTCTTACACTGCATGTGTGGATCACACTCTCTTCAATGTTGCCTTATCTCTTATAAATTTCTCACAATAGAAATTACCTGTGTTTCTCTTAATCATTAAATACCGCATAAAAATATGAATAATTTAAAATATTTGTCTTTTCTTAAAAAAAAAGGTTAGTAATGTTAGATAAAAAAGTAATATTCTTATCAAAAAAAATAATAATAAAAACAAAGGTGATTCTTACCAAAATGCACTGAACGAAAAGCGTTTATTGGGCGTTGAATCATTGCTATGATTTGACATGGAATTACTGCGAAATATTCCCGACATGTTTAAGGCATTAATAATTAAAATTAGTTTACATAGAAAAATTATATAAAATATAATTTTTATTGTTTTTTTTTCTGAGGGGGTGGGGTGTGTTTTTTTCAGTTTAACTTGATCAGACTTTGGTGTTTGGTGATTTTTGTTCTTTGGTTGTTTTTGGTTTTCGTTTTGGTTCTAAATTTATTGTGCTCAAGTGCAAGAAAAGCAACAGAACTTTTTTTTTTTGATATGCTTCGTTAATTAGCGCTGCTGTAGATCTTCTCTCCTGTTTCTTTTTTTAGGATTTTTCCTTTTCGTGTGTTGAGTTTTTTTTTTCTTTTTGGCTGCTGCTAAGGTCTTCTCTTTTTACGTTTTTTCAAATTTTCAGTTTGAATTTGATTTTTCAATTTAATTAAATTAAGTTGGTGTGGAGCAGGCATATGATGCAGCCTTAGCCGCATGAGTCACACGTTCAGCAGCACCAGCAAAAAGTCGTTGCTGTTGTTTATTGTTGTGTCACCAGAAGGCTTTGGTGGCCGTTGCACCTCGTCGCCGGTTTTTTTTCAAGGGACATTTATTGCAGCAGTTGCGTTGCTGATGACACTGCCTGTGGTGTTGATGTACATTTGTGTTTCATCTAGAATTAGGAGTTTTTAGAAGAACCGACGAAAAAAAAAAAACGAAAACAAAATAAATAAATAAGCAATTGCGAGACATCAAAGACCATTGCCCCAAAATACACAAACGAACATTTGCGAGTGATTATTTTTCCTCTTTTTTCGTTGAAGTTTAGCCATTTTGTGTCAACATCAATTATTTGTTGCCTTCAGAGTTGACAATTTCAATTCACAGCGCATCTCTTGTGACTAAGCGTTTTTAGTGACCAATAAAAAAGGTAAACCTTTGCCCGATCCAAATTTTGGTAATGGGAAGAAGATTTTTAAGGAGCAAGGGTATTCTTTTCAATATTTTTGTAGAATCTATTTGAGAATTTTGTGGAAACAAGATCTTAAATATGCATGTGAGCCTATAATAACCTATAACAGGCAGGAGTTTTTCCGCAGGACTGTTATAAGTGGAAGACACTTTATGGCCCTCTTCTGAAACGTCCGATTCCGATTACTTTTCTAAAATTCTTTGTACATTTTACATTGAAAATTGGATGTTTTGATCCCACTATCCTAAAATGTTGTCAAAATACCCCTCTAGGTACGTCGCTGCTTCTATAAGTTTTTTTTTTTAAATTGGAAGACCTCCTACCACCTCCCTATAGATAAAATACAGTCCATACAGAACGCTAAAAATATCATTTACTATTGCGTAGATGAGTAAAAATTATATCTATTCTAGAGTAGCTGACAAAAGAATCCATCTACTCCAGGGTAGACGACCAAAATTGACATCTACTCTAAAATAGACCAAAAATGACTTCTGCTACCCGGTTTTTTTGATTTAAAGTGTCATCTACTAAAGGGAAGATGACCAAAAATGTCATCTACTACCGGCTAGATGACTAAAACTGGTATCTACTACCGGTAAATGATTAAAACTGACATCTAAACCAGGGTATATGACCTAAAATGCCATATAATTTAGGGTAGATGACTAAAACTGAAATCTACTCAAGATCATAATTGACATCTACTCCAAAGTAGAGGACCAAAAATGACTTCTACTACCAGGTATTTGATTTAAAATGTCATCTACTACAGGGTAGATGATTAAAACTGAGATCTACTAAAGGGTAGATGACCACAAAAAACATCTACTTCGGGGTAGACGACTAAAACTTACATCTACAACAGGGCGGATGACCTAAAATGACTCTATTCCAGGTTAGATGACCGAAAATGACATCAACACCAGGTTAGGGGACTTAAAATGTCGAATTTTCTTCAGTAGACGACCTAAAATTTCATCTACTCTGGAGTAGACGTCACAAAACCGACATCGATGACAAAGAACATTATCTACTCTGCAATAGATGATTAAAAATGACATCTACTCTAGAGTAGATGACAAAAAATTCCATCTACCCCAGGGTAGATGACCAAAACTTACTTCTACTCTGGGGTAGATGATCAAGAACGACATCTACTCTAACTACTACCGGGTAGATGATTAAAACTGACATCTATTCCAGGGCAGATGACCTAAAATGTCATCGAATTCAAGGTAGATGACTGAAAATGACATCTACTCCAGGTTAAATGACTTAAAATGTCCAATTTTCTTCAGTAGATGATCAAAAATGTCATCTACTCTGGAGTAGATGTCACAAAACCGACATCTACTCGTTAGTAAATGACAAAGAATATAATCTACTCTGCAATAGATGATCAAAACTGGCATTAAAATCACAAGAGATGACAAAAAATTCCATCTACCCCAGGGTAGATGAACAAAACTGGCATCTACACCCAGGTAGATGGCATATAATTCAGGATAGATGACTGAAAATCGCATCTACTCCAGGTAAGATGACTGAAAATGTCACATTTTCTTCAATAGACAACCAAGAATTTCATCTACTCTGGAGTAGATGTCACAAAACTGACATCTACTCTTGAATGTATGACATAGAAAGTAATCTACGGTACAATAGACGAACAAAACTGTCATTAAAACCATAATAGATAATCTAAAATGACATCTACTCTATAGTAGATGTTGGAAAAATTTATAAAATCTATAGTTCAGGACATATTGTCATCTACTCCAGAGGCATCATATATACCCTGAAGTAGATAAGCCAAAATGCAAGTTTTTTCTATTTTAGATTGTTATAAAAATGTCATCTACTCCATAATAGATGACTCAAAAAAGCATCTACTTGGCAGCAGGATAATAAAAATGCCATCTACTCCTCAGTGGATGGCCAATAATATCATCTACTCAAAGGTACATTGTTCAAAATGTGATCTACACTATTCCAGATTATCATCTATGTCATCTACTTGGTTGTAGTTTAACAAAAATGTCATCTTCTCCGCCGTAGAAGTCATCTTCTCCACTGTAGATGTTCGAGAATTCCCTATACTATAGAGTATATGACCAGAGGTGTTTGTCTTCGTTCCGCTAAATGACTCAAAATTACATCTACTCCGCATCTATTCCATAATAGATGGCCTGAAATCTCGTCTACTCCATTCTTGATTGCCATCTACTCGAAAGCAGCTAAACAAAAATTCCATCTTCTCCGAGGCAGACCAACTACTCCTGAGTATATGCTCCAAAATTTAGATTATCTTTCATTTCAGATTATCATCCATGCAATCTCCTCTCCGGTTAACACAGAAGTCATCTATTCCATAGTAGATGGCGAAAACACTTATCTACTCTAGAGGACATCACCCCAAATGTCATCTACGCTAGGGTAGATGTCAAAAAAAACACATTTTATTTCAGGTTAGCATCAATGACATCTACTCCACAGTAGATGAACCAAAAATGGCATCTACTCTTAAAAATTTCCTAAAAATATCTTCAATTTCCCACAACAAATCTATGGCTTGTGGAGCAAATTCCACCTCCCCCTTTTTTTCTGATTCAGTTTTCCTTCCCTGCAGCCTCTTCACACAATTCACAAAACAACAAACTTCTAATTAATAGAACAAAAAACAACAACAAAAATTATTATCATTTTTCACACATTCATCACAGAGCGGAAAAGAAGCAACAACAACACCAACAATGTATTTCATGTCAACGCTTAAAAATTTACAACAAAAATATTTTTTCTACGTTTCTTTCATTTCGCGAAAGTCACGATTTTTTTCAATTTGCATTAATAAAAGAAAATTGTGCATTGTTGTAATCTGTAAAACCAAAACTAGAACGAACATCGTCTTTCCGAAAAGATGGAGAGGAGGGGAGCTGTGGAAAACTGCATTTGCCAAAATCAAAAAAGTTGCAGAAAACCGAAAACTGACAAGAAAATTAGATTTTTAGCACTTACTTGATGTAGATGGGCGACATGTAGGGTTCATGTGGATGTGGCTGTTGTTGTTGTTGCATGTTTTTCATTTGTTGTTATACGTTTTTTTTTTCTGGGCATGCACAAGTTATTTTTTCTCCTTTGATTTCTTCTTCTTTTTTTTGGGACACACTTGTGCATTCATCACTCACTCAATAAAATTTAGACACGGAATTTATTTTTGGAAATTAGCAAAACATGGGACGGTCGGCAGGCCGGATGCCCAGCCACAAAACCACTTGAATTTTTAGAATTTGAAAAAAATATAAAATCTGTTTTTTTTTTCTCTTGGCATGACAAACCCTCTGGCCAGTGGTCAGTCAATTTGTCATTCAATATCCAGTTAAAAGTCAAAAAAAAAAAAGGTTGGGGGGGACAAGTTGGCAGGACAACCAAAATAGTTTGCCATGGTAACCCCAATTGCCCAGGTAAAAGGACAACCACCAAAGGATGGCAAGGAAACACCATGGCCAACTACACAAATCTAAACAAACAAAATGTGGGTTAAATGCAAATTTTGCTGAGCAACAAGTTTTTTTGGAAGAGAAGAAAAAAAACGCTCAGACAAAAACCAGAAATTGTGCGAAATTGAATCTGACATTCCTATTCATTGTTGTATTGAATTGAGCGGAGTGAAAAAATTGGTTTATGCGTAGGTTGCGGTAATTGAATTATGAGAATTATTTCATTTCGGTTTTTTTGCTTTTCACAGACTCATAATTATAGGAAGCACGACGTCTTCTTATGTGCCGGGTATGTGGGTAGTCTCAAATTTTTTCTAGATGAGACAACAGTGGGAAAATTAGGTGGGAAATGTATTCAAATTTAGGATTTGAATTAGAATATAGAAGTGAAAAATTAAAACAAAATGGCATATATTTTAAAGCATATTTTGAAAATTATTTTCAAATCTGTAGTAGAAGCAGTAGATGACCAAAAATAGCATAATACCTGAAGATCAAGACCAGATGTCATATACTTATCAGTAGATTGCTAAAAAAATTTGCTGAAATTGTCATCTACACTTTCGTAGATGACCATAGAATCCAAAAATTCCGTGGCCACATTTTGTCTCACTGTTCTCAATATCAGCTGCCTGAATGCGTTTTAACAGAACGCAATACATATTCCTCCAATATCTGTTGCATGCATTGCATTCTATTTGGACTATGGTATCTGTGTATCTGGAGTACAAGAAGCAACCAGACATAGCATCTCAATCAACAGCCATTCACACCCGCAGCAAAACAAAAAAAAAATCGAACAAAAAAGGAACGTTGCACACAATTGTTTAAACAAGAGAATAACACATTTATAATAATGTGGTTGTTTGTATGTGTGGCAATTCGCCATAACAAGTGGACTGGGTCGATAAAGTCAGCCTGGAAGACACAGCCAGCCAGCCAGCCTGACTGCCTGTCGGTCACACAGCCACCCAGCCAAGACCATATTTATATAAAAAAAAAAAAAACATACAAAAAATAAAAACAAAAAATGGAAACACTTGTTGGATATATCTGTCGGTATTATAAAAAAAAATAAAAAATATTATTCATAAATTTTGCAGTATCTGCCTTTGGTAAGTATTCGAAATGACTTGGAATTACAATAATGTAATGGGAAATTATGAGGGAAATTCGATTTGAAGAGGCTTTAATTTTTCTTGGATTTCTTGGAATTTTGTGGAGAGAGATAATGGCGGAAATTTTTTATGGGCGTACAGGGTGAGGTGAAAAAACTGCAACTAACTTCAGACTGCTGTCATTTTAAAGCCACTCGTGCGACAGCTGTTAAAATTATTCCAGTGATAGCTCATTAGATTGTTTACAAGCCTACAAAAGCATTTTAGTGAAAATTTTCCCGGAAAAAAGTTATTCGGCCAAAGGTGACCAATTCGAACAAATCTAAACTTATTCTAAAATTTTATGCTATTTCCGACATTTTCTGATTTCATTAAATAAAATTAAAAAAAAATATTGTAAAAATTATGGCGTTTGAATTTGTTGCAGTTTTTTTATCTCACCCTGTATATCTACAACATCGACGTATTCATTGAGAGGTTGGATTCTTGTTCTGGGAAAATATGAAATAGAAACATGTTTTCTTTAAGAAATATGTTCATCGGACAATTCTAGCCTTTATAGAAAATTCTGATATCCATTTATTAAAAAAAAAATACACAATTCAGTCCGAATTTTTCGAATTTGTGATTTTTATTTAAAAAAAGTTCATATTTTATCAGTTTTTCCTTTTGATAATACCTTTGTTATTTAGAGTAGAGAGATGTTCATTTTTAAAGAGAATCCTTACTCACAGAACAAATGATCTCTCTCTCTTGACATGCAAATTATTGCGCCAAGTTTATTTCCCACCACATTCGTAGGTATCATGTAGGTATCTATCAATCGAATTGTTTTCTCGATGTATTCAACCAAAAAAAAAGAAAATAATAAATAAACCATCATTTTACACCCAAGAGAATGGGGGTAAATGATGTCAATAATATTTATCTAACCTCAATATGGAATCATTTCAAAGAGAAGGCGCCCTGATAATTGCAAGCGTGTAATGCTATTGGCATCCTAGGGGGCTTTTCCGGACACCTTTGAACACTCAACCACAAAGTGATAACATTATTTCAAATCTCACCTGGTAAGGTGGGCGGGCGGCCAGGTGTTTAGAGTTTTTGTTTCAGAAAAAAGAAAGAATAGAATGAAAACTAAAGACGGGGAAAACATAGTAAACATTATTCTCACCTATGCCATAAAAATACTTCAGTTGGGTGTTAAGGGGCAATGCGATGGGTGAAATGATTAGTTAACACATTTCCCCCCTGGAACAAAAAAAACTGCATAGAAAGTAGACCAAACGCCCCAAAAAAATGTGATAATGTCTAAAAAAATGCATAAAACACTCAACAGTTGTTCATGCACATACACATACATACATGCATGTGTATATGTGAAAGTAGGCAAGACGACGTTATCAAACGGCACATTATCACTCAATATTTGTATGTAATGCATTAATCCCTAACCCACATACATAAATCGGGTATTTATGAATAAAAATACCGATATTGAAAACAAACAAACAAACAAATGTGAAATGAAAGAACACAAAAGAAAAAGAAACAATTCGTTTATCTACCAACAACAAATTCAAAATGTGTCATTACATTGCATTTATATTTTGGGGGGTCATCTTAAGGTATGATTAACATGAAAGAAAAACAACGTATACTCCCGTTAAATCGCTCTCTCCCTCTCTTTTTTTTGGCGTACATTAACCCATTTATGTTCAATACATACAAAAAGAAATGTAAACAAATATAACTGCAACTAGTGGTCAGTTAACTCACGGAAGTCATTTCATAACATTTCCAAAGAGAGTTACTTTTTAAGAGTAACAAAGGAAACAAAGACAAAAAATTTAGGTAAAGTAAGCCGTGTTACTCTCTACCTCACCGTTTAATCGCAACAATGCAATGTGCTGCATTTACATAGGACTTTTGAAGACATGATTAATTAACATCATGTAACGAAAACATAAATATATAAACAAAATGCATTTCGGTAAAATATGGCTTGTGGCTATAATATGTAGAGGAACAGATCATGATATAAACATCATGTGTGAAAATTGAAGAGAGTTGGATGCTTTTTTAAAATTCATTGAGCGTTTTGTTTTTTCAAAAAGTTTGACCCTTTGTGAGAGAGGTACAAGGAGAAATGTTCTGATCTCTACCATTTTTATTACAGATCTTGTTTTGATGAAACTATTGGGATGTACCAAGTCTAAATGGAATCGTATGTTAATTTTGATTTTTATGAGCTTCAAGGATATTCGAAATATTGACCCTTTGTAGGGGAGGCTCCAGAAGGAGTGGACCAATATATCCCATCTTTACAGCAGATGTTGTGTTAGTAGAAATACACCCCATTATTTGTGAAATATGAAGAGAATCGGATACTTATTTCGGATTTTATAGTCGTTTTGGTTATTAAAAATTTCGACCCTTTGTGGGGGAGGTACCAAAAAGAATAGTCCGATCTCTACCATCTTTATAACAGATCTCGTGTTGATGGAAATATGGAGATGTGTCAAGTCTGAATGGAATCGGGTACTAATTTGGCCTTTTATGAGCTTCAAGGATATTCAAAATATTGACCCTTTGTGGGGGAGGTAACAGAAAGAGAGGACTCATATATCCAATCTTCACAGCAGAAGTTGTGTTAGTAGAAATAATGGGATGTGTGACATATGAAGAGAATCGCATGCTTATTTCGGATGTTATAATCGTTTTAGTTATTCAAAATGTTGCCTCTTTGTGGGGGAGGTACCAGAAGAAATGGTCCGATCTCTACCATCTTCATAACACATCTAGTGTTAATGGAAATATTGAAATGGGTCAAGTCTGAATGTAATCGTATATTAAGTTCGCGTTTTATGAGCTTCAAGGATATTCAAAATATTGACCCTTTGTGGGGGAGGTATCAGAAGGAATGGACCGATATATTCCATCTTCACAGCAGATGTTGTGTTGGTAGAAACAATGGGGTGTGTGAAATATGAAGAGAGTCGGATACTTATTTCGGACTCTTTAATAGTTTTGATTATTCAAAATTTTGACCCTTTGTGGGGGAGGTACGAGAAGAAATGGTCCTATCTCTACCATCTTTATAATATCTTGTGTTGATGGAAATATTGCGATGTGCCAAGTCTGAATGGAATCGGATGTTAATTTCGCATTTTATGAGCTTCATGGATGTTTAAAATTTTGACCCTTTGTGGGAGAGGTACCCGAAGGAGTGGGCCAATATATACCATTTTCATACCAGACCTTGGGTTAATAAAAATATTGTGATGTGTGTAATTTGAAGATAATCGGAATCTTATATTACATTTTATAAGAGTTACAGTTATTCAAAATAGCAGACTAGCACTGATGCAAATATTAGGATTTGCAAAATTGGAGCAAAATCGGACTATCCTTTCTCTTTCTGTGCAGTAAAATATTTTCTTTGAAAATGTCGGCCTTTTGTGGGGGAGGTACCACAAGCAGTGCACCGATATTGTCCATCTCCGAAGACGATCTAAGTTTGATAATAATAATATTATGAAGTACCAACTTTGGACCAAATCGGATACTGAAAATCGGATTCGTGAGTTATCGTGCGTACCAGCCAAACAGACGGATGGACGGATACCGCAAGATCGTTGAAAAGCGTTCCATAAATTTTTCTCAATTCCTTTGAATATAATAAATTAAGAATCTTCGTAAAACGCCTTTATATCCCCACAACTCATGCGACTATCTCTTTCTATCCCATTGAACCTCGTGTCCAATAATTCACAACAAAGGAAACGAAATGTAAATAATACTCATTGCGAAGTTTCATTCGTTATCTCTCATCTCCTATGGCAAGCATTTAAATGTAAACAGAGATTTTTGTCCAGAACAATGAGAAATAACAAATCAATTAAACCCTGTCCAATTAGAATTCTCTTTTGAGCGGCATCATCCGTTATCAAAAGAATATATGAAAAAATAATACAAATGAAGCATTCGCCTTCATTCGATAACCCACTGCATGCACGCACACACACACAAAGCGGCTTACTTTCTCAAACTTCAATGTGTCATTGGCATTGATTGCAACAAAAAATTTCAAAGAATTTAAGAATGAATAACATGGAATGAAAGAGGTTAACTCATTTCCCCTCTCTCAATGGTAAGAGTTCTCTTGTAGAGGCATATTGATAGTAGTCGTGCATGAAAAGAAATCGAAAGCCAGGAAATGACATTTTTTTAAAATAAATGACCAATATTTATGTTCAACAGCTGATAACACAAAGTTTTGTAAATAACAAATGGAGTAAGCGGCCCTGCCGGAACAACAACAACAATAACATTGATGACAAAATATAAGTGTTGATAAGCCGCCCAATCAAGCGCAGTTATGAAATAGTGCATATCTACAAGTTTTGTTAAATTATTTAAAAACTTTAGAATTAAAATAATTTATTAAGACTATATGATCTTTAAGATTGTCTAACTAGCTTGATCACCAAAAAATAAAGCTAATTTATTCAAAAATTTTCATCCAACGCTTCGTGAAGATTTCCTACATTTTTCATGGGAAAATTCAATAATAATAATTTTTTTTTGCAAAATACAATAAAATTATATCACGTTGTCGCCGAACTAGCCTCTGCTAACCAATCAACCGGCTAACTGAAATTGTCGGCACCACAAATGGATACAAAAAAAATTCCGTCGCAAAAAAAAGCAACAAAATTCAATACTGAAACTGAAATGTCAATGCACACATAACCTAGAGAGGCTTTTTATTTCAAAATGCACAAATGCGAACATTTTTAATTAATCAGTTTTCGATTGAATAAAAATATAAACAACAACAACAAAACACCGATACGGGTGTGGGGTAATATTACCTTAAATGGCATTTAATTAACACACTGAGTAGATGTTTGTTGTTATTTGTAGAAAAAAAGAGCGCCTATTACATGATTTATCGCATCGCGACATGGGAACGTTTTATAGGATTTGTTACACTTTTGTAGTTGTTTTGTTAGTTTGCAATTAATATAATTACAAACAAATATAGGTATGTATATCTAAAAGGCAATTATGCCGATTGTTATAAAACTTGAGATGAAACCGGGTTATTTGGGTTGATGTTTCAGAATCATTGTTATTCTAATGAAAAACAAATTGTCAACAAGTCAAAATCAGTGTTCAATCTGGTGGCCTTTTTTCGAACTTAAAAAGGACTGTCAATTACCTGTAGAAAGTGTACCACCGCAGAAATTAGGTAATAGCTTATATATAAAGATCGACTATATAGAACGTATTTTATGGTTTACAAGACCTGTACACGTTCTACAGACAGGTTGCTATTGGAAAATACCTTTTTATTGGACTAAATAATGTTGCATTATTAGTATTGCTAGTGCTAACCATTCATTGCATTCGTAGAAACTAGGGATACATAGGTCGACTTTTGACTCATCGTTTTTTTCTTTACTTTTTGATTGAAAAGTTTAAAATATCAATGGAAACGTTTGCCTGTGGAAAAAACAAAGTCGTTTTTTTGATTGCAAACGGAGTTGTTTGTTTTATTTTATATTCTTTGAATATTGTCCCTTTAAATCAGGGGTGCTCAAAACCGTGTTCTAGAACACGAAGAGAAAAAAGAGATAATTTAAGAGAAAATTAAAATTCTGTTTTTCTTTATATTTTACTGTTCTATTTAATTGTTTTTAAACACGAATGTTTGCCAAAATAGTTTATAAAGCAAATGGATAAAAAATATTTGTATAAATAATGACTTAACACTGTTTTGTTCTTGATTTAAATAAGCAAAGAGAAATTTGACTGAAAACAGATATTTCTTCTTCTTTAAATCCATCGTATAATCTGTTGCCAAAACTACTCAATTAAAAAAACACTAACATCGAACTATTTTTTATCTACTCTTTTTTTTTATTTTGCTCACAACTACACTCCGAAACTAGGGATAGTTAGGTCGATTTCCGTCTCATCGACATTTGGCATTGAAAGGTTTAACAATCTAATCCAATGTTTACGTTAGAACTTTTTGTAGGGTTAACCTACTTCGAGAGGATTTATTTGAAGTAAAAATAATGGATATGACAATTTAAATCCAAACCCAGTGGGTTAACCCTCATATATATAAACGTACTATAAGTCAAATTTCGTTGCGCAAGAAATATGTCAAATCCCACAAAGTATACTGCAAAAAACATGTAAAAGAGAGGAATGTAACACTCGTCTAAAGAGAACTGCTTTGCCCCAGAAAGTACGGCGACAGAAAACTAGTCAAATCAGAAGCTGGTAACCATGCTACAACTATTTTTATTTATTACTCCTGTCCTGTCAAGGCCGCTATAGGCTGTAGTATCCATTAAAAACTTCAAATACCAAATTTGAAACAGTTCCAATGTATAATATCGCTAAAAACATCAAAATACCAAATATCGGTAGGGGCCGTTATATGGGGGCTATACGAAGACGTGAACCTTGCACAGACAAATTTTTGTCATATGCTGCAGTATTCATTACGAACTTCAAATACCAAATTTCTATGGGGTCTATACCAAAACGTGGACTTACATGGCCCATTTTCAATACCAAAAGTCCTGCAGACATAATATACATTTGAGTAATATTTTATCAATCTACTTCATTTCGTTTGGAAGTTAGAGTGATTTCCACAGACGGACGGACATAGCTAAATCGCCATTGAAGTTTATGCTGACCAAGAATATATATATACTTTGTGGGGTCTAAAATGTATATTTCGAGGAATGACAAACTTAATATACCCTCCATACTATGCTGGAGGGTATAAAAAGAAGCCAACATGCTGTACACATCTCACTCCCCCATCTGGCCAGATTTTTCGCAATTACTTTGCCAAAAAAAAACGACATCTGCCATTGAAAATGTTTTTTTTTTTTGTCTTTTTTTTCGTCTCTAATTGAAAATGATGATTCATAACCACTAAATATCACAGCATTCATACACAGCACCCCTTCTCCATGTATGTGAGATTAACAACAGAGCATCGTAGTAAAAGAGCGAGAGAGAGATAGAGGGAAATATGAAAACAAAACATGGAGAGTGTTGGGAATATTACAGAGATTAACAAAGATGTGCCTTAGAAAACAAAAACGCAAAACAATAACAATGCAAGGGATGTTCTTAAATGAAAGCGTATGTCAATCGATGTGTCCGTGTGAATGTGTTTGTGTCAATGAACCATCTACAAAGGGAAATTTCGAATCGTATAGGGGGGTAACATTAACAATTTCTAATTGTTATCCTGCTGTTGATGAACTATAATCCGTTTCATGATAGTTGATGGTTGGGTAGAGAAAAAAAAGAACTGGGGATGAATTTCAACTCGCATATGCCGTTTTATTTCTATTGTTTTGTTTTTGTGTATTTTGGTGGGCAATGGAAGTAGCAAATTATGTAAAAATATAACCGCTTGTGTGCCTACTTACCACATGGGATTCCAAATTGAGCGTCCGCTGCTGTTGTACATTTGTAAAATAGATCCTTATCTTGATGTTGTTCGATGGCGCACTGTTGCTATTCCATAGAACGATGAAGACGACGGCGACGAATAAAATCGAGTTCAATTAAAATAAATTAACACAATAACAACGACTACAACAACAAGTGATGTGATGAATTCAAAACGAAATTATGTTATAATTTCTTGTTGTTGTTTTTTTTTTATATACAACGCAATCGATGGGCAGACTCATACGTATGTATGTTTGAAAATAATATTGTGGCTTTTCCTATATACGTTACAGCCAGACGTAGCCACACGTAGATATGGTTGTGGTTGTTGAATATATACATATATGTATAACAACAGCAATGTTTACTTGTTATTTAAATTATTATAAACTCGCCGTTCACTTATATATTTTTGAATAGACTTGGAAAATTGGCTCCAAAAGCGACACTGATAATTTATTTATTGAGTATTGAGAACATATATTTTGTTTTTCTTTAAAATAATATTTTTTGCAGCATCCACAAAAACAAAAAGAGCCTTCAGAAAAGTACACATTGAGGTCCCCGCACAGATGCTGTCACATACACATTTTAGCACTCAATTCTGGTTGGCTATCCGAGCAAAATATGATTTTTCAAATATTCTTTATTTTTCCACTTTTCTTTATTTATACACTTTCACAATTTGTTATTGCACTTAATACATTTTCTTTTAAATAGTTTAAACTATTATTGTCATTGTTTTTATTTTTGTTTTTTTTTTTCTTTGGTATTCACACAGAGATGCTTTGCATCTTTCTCCACTCTTCCTTTTTGTTGGGAGCAAATGAAGTTTTTTCTTGTATCTCTGGGATTGTTTAACTGCTGACAGCAGCAGCAGACGAGACAAGCTAAAAAATCATCAAGCAAATCAAAACAAATCCGTTGTATTTTTATTTTATTCGACAACGAAGACGACGGTGGCAAGACAAAGCAAAGCAACTAAAAGATGTAGATTGTATTTTCTGTGTTGTGTGTAATTAAACCGAAGAAAGCAAGAACAGAACTAAAAGTGAATCTATCGAACATTGGCTCGTGTAGTCTCATCCACAACTCGGCATTCAATTTGAAATTTTCGCTCATCAACGACATTCGCCGACAATGAGCACCCTAAAACACACACACGAAGAGCAGCAGATGTTTTTGTTTTCAACCCAGCGGGAGAATATTTTTCCAATTTGCTGTGACAAAACAGGCAGGCAGACATGGCATTCAAAAGCGCGCTCACTCACTAGTGGTGGCATTTATTTGTTTAGTTTGCCCTAATCGAATGGGGTGAGTTTTCTTTTACCACCCATCGACTCTCACTGTAGCAATTCGCGCTCTCTCTCTCTTACTCCGTGACACATATGAAAGTTGTACTCACTCTCTTGCTGCCACACAACACACCATTGATAAGGTCAATAGGTAGCATATTTTCATACGCGATTTGCAAGCAGTAATGCAACAAAATGAGTTGTTTTTAAGTGAAATATTAACGGATAAAAGAAATTTACATTTAAATAAAATGCTAAGGCATTTAAATAAATGTTTGAATTTAATTTAAATAGTAAAAATAAAAGGGGAGGTAATAACAAGCTAATTAAAATTTGAAAAAAATCTATTCAAAATGGAAAAAATCCGGATAACATAGAAAATATTTTTCTCATAAAATCTTGTGGATAACATTTTTCTATAGGAAATATAATCCGAATAATATTCTTCTACAAAAAATATTCTAAGGATAACATTTTTATACCATCCACTATATTATGGAGGGTATATTAAGTTTGCCATTCCATTTGTAACACATCGAAATATACATTTTAGACCCCACAAAGTATATATATTCTTGATCAGCATAAAATTCTATGTCGATTTAACGATTTCAGTCCATCTGTCCATATGTGGAAATAACTCTAGCTTCCGAACGAAATGAAGTAGGTTGATAAAATTTTACTAAAATGTGTATTATGCCTGCAGGACTTTCGGTATTGAAAATGGGTCATGTAGGTCCACGTTTTGGTATAGCCCACATATAATGGTACCTTCATATTTTCAGTATTTTGGTGATTTAACCGACATTATTCACCGGAAATGTTTCAAATTTGGTATTTAAAGTTCTTAATGGATACTACAGCCTATGACAGAAAATTTTCCGTGCAGATCCAGGTCTTCGTATAGCCCCCATATATTATTTTAGCGACATTATTTACCGGAATTGTTTCAAATTTGGTATTTGAAGTTCGTAACAGATGCTACAGCCTATGACAGAAAATTGTCCGTGCAGGTCCACGTTTTCGTATAGCCCCCATATAAGGGTACCTCCCGATATTTGGTATTTTCATGATTTCAGCGACATTATTTACCGGAATTGTTTCAAATTTGGTATTTGAAGTTTATAATGGACTCTACAGCCTATGAAAGAAAATTATCTGTGCAAGGTCCACGTCTTCGTATAGCCCCCATATAACGGTACCTCCCGATATTCCGTTTTTGGTGATATTAGCGACATTATTCACCAGAATTTTTTTTTAATTGTGTATTTGAAGTTCGTAATGAATACTACAGCCTATGACAGAAAATTGTCTGTGCAGGTCCACTTTTTGGTGTAGCCCCCACATAATGATGGTATCTCCCTATATTTGGTATTTTGATAATTTTAGCTGCATTATTCAACGAATTTTTTTAAGTTTCGCATTTGATTATTATAGTAGCTTATGACAAAAGTTGCCTATGCTGGTCTACGTCATCGTATAGATCCCAATATAATGGCTACATTCGGTACTTTTAAGATTTTAACAGATTCTATAATAATTATTTTCTGTATAACATTTTTCTATTGAAAATATCCCCATAAGATTTTTCTACAGATAACATATTTTTCTCAAAAAATTTTATACGGCTAAAGTTTTCTTTTAAAAAATTTTACATTTTTTTTCTATAGAAAATATAATATTTTTCTATAGCAAATATCAGGATAATATTTTTCGATTGAAAATTGGATACAAATAACATTTTTCTATAGAAAATATTATCGATCTTTCCAACATTTTCCGCAATTAATTGGGTTTTTGATCTTTTCATGGCATTTTCACCCAATGACATACATTCTCACAAAATTTATCTGCGAATCTGTTAGATGTTTTTGTTTTTTTTTTGTATTTGTACAAAAAAAAAAAGCATAGCGGCAGGCATGTCGCTATGCTTTTTGACTTTAGCCTATATATATCCAAGTACATAATACACACCCTATTTTTTTCCACTTCTTCAAATGACGTTTGATGGAAAACTAGTCAAGCCTGACATTAATCAATTTCATTACGATTGTTGATGCGTTATTGTTGTTGTTGTTGTTTCTTCCACATAATACACTACATTATCGATGTTTGTTGTTGTTGTTCCTTAAGTTTTGGTTTTTGGTTTTGTCACTAAAAATAATAAATAATAATGAATTATGTAATTTTATACGCTTTTCGTTTTATGCTTCAAAGCGTTTTGTCTTGTCTGCAATGAGAGAATGAAGAAAAAACAATTGCAAATATTAAGTGATAATCCGGTCTATTCACGTTCTGTTCTACGATTTGTTTTCGTATTATAATTTCTAACTAGTGTCCATAGCGGCAGAGAGGCTTCCTCGCTTCATAAACAAACTATCGTTTACTTGAAAAACAAAAGAGTTTAGCCAGGAAGTAAATCTTATGGCAAGAGCTGTTCTGTAAATTGCTTCCTTCTGGAAAACCACCCTGATTACTACTACAAAATGGTGTCATATTTCATAAGCACGTTCTTCGTGAGGCTGCAAATATTTATTTTTTTCCAATATTTTCCATTCAGTTTTACAATCCAATAAGCAAATCAAATGGCAGGTAAATAGATGTCCTTGTTTGGAATCTAGGTAAATTTGCATTGGAATTTGTAAACAAGAAACAGACAAACATTTACCCTGTTTGTGATTCTGTAACGTGACCCATTGATAACTGTGACCCACACAGTTTGATGTTTACTTCATGACAAAATGGGACATGTTGTTTTACTTTTTTTAAGTAAACATATTGTTTGTGTTATATACAATGCCTGATCCTTATTATGCAGGACACATGTTCTTTAGAAGAGTTTTGTATTGGTTGTTAACGATTTTTAAACTTCGGAATTAGATTATATTCAGCTATTATTATTATCATACCCTCGGCCATATGGCTAGAGAGGGTATACAGGGTGAGATAAAAACTGCAAAAAAGACAAAGGCCATAATTTTTTAATTTTTTTAAAATTTTATTGAATTTAAGCAAAAAATGTCGGAAATAGCATCAAATTTTAGAAAAAGTTTAGATTTGTTCGAATTGGCCCCCTTTGGCACGAATTATGGCCTTCAAACGCCCAATGAAATAGTCACACGCTGACCGAATGTTGCTCTGCGGCATTTTGGTCCATTCCCCGCGGAAGCGCTTGCTTGAGGTGATCGACACTTCGGAATTTTTTAGTGTCAAACTTGCTTTCCAAAATATTCCAGACACAATAGTCCGACAGATTGGTATCCGAAGATTTTGGTGGCCATTGTGCGCTGGAAATGAAGCGAGGAACCTCATTTTGTAACCATTCTTGGGTGGCTCGCCCTGAGTGCGATGGCGCTGAGTCGTGTTGTAATGTACAAGATCTGCGTCCAAAATAGTTTAGCCAGGAAGTAAATCTTATGGCAAGAGCTGTTCTGTAAATTGCTTCCTTCTGGAAAACCACCCTGATTACTACTACAAAATGGTGTCATATTTCATAAGCACGTTCTTCGTGAGGCTGCAAATATTTATTTTTTTCCAATATTTTCCATTCAGTTTTACAATCCAATAAGCAAATCAAATGGCAGGTAAATAGATGTCCTTGTTTGGAATCTAGGTAAATTTGCATTGGAATTTGTAAACAAGAAACAGACAAACATTTACCCTGTTTGTGATTCTGTAACGTGACCCATTGATAACTGTGACCCACACAGTTTGATGTTTACTTCATGACAAAATGGGACATGTTGTTTTACTTTTTTAAGTAAACATATTGTTTGTGTTATATACAATGCCTGATCCTTATTATGCAGGACACATGTTCTTTAGAAGAGTTTTGTATTGGTTGTTAACGATTTTTAAACTTCGGAATTAGATTATATTCAGCTATTATTATTATCATACCCTCGGCCATATGGCTAGAGAGGGTATACAGGGTGAGATAAAAACTGCAAAAAAGACAAAGGCCATAATTTTTTAATTTTTTTAAAATTTTATTGAATTTAAGCAAAAAATGTCGGAAATAGCATCAAATTTTAGAAAAAGTTTAGATTTGTTCGAATTGGCCCCCTTTGGCACGAATTATGGCCTTCAAACGCCCAATGAAATAGTCACACGCTGACCAAATGTTGCTCTGTGGCATTTTGGTCCATTCCCCGCGGAAGCGTTTGCTTGAGGTGATCGACACTTCGGTATTTTTTAGTGTCAAACTTGCTTTCCAAAATATTCCAGACACAATAGTCCAACAGATTGGTATCCGAAGATTTTGGTGGCCATTGTGCGCTGGAAATAAAGCGAGGAACCTCATTTTGTAACCATTCTTGGGTGGCTCGCCCTGAGTGCGATGGCGCTGAGTCGTGTTGTAATGTCCAAGGTCTGCGGCCAAAATATTTGCGTGCCCAAGGCCTTAATACATCCTCCGGAATATTTTCGCGATAATGTTCGGCATTTATTCTGATGCCACGGTCGATTAATACGAGCGGAGAGCGACCATCGGCTGTTATGGCGGCCCACACCTTGAGTTCTGGTGGCCAACCGAAGGTGCACATTTTCAGCTGACCTCTTTGGCAAGTAAATACGAGCGGATCATTTTGTTTGTTTACAAACTGCTGGATAAGGAATGTTTTCTCATTGGAGAAAACCAAATTCGGCAGTTCACCACTTTCGGACAAGCGAAGCAACTCTTTAGCTCTTTTCAGTCTATTTTCTTTCTGATGCGCTGTAAGTTCTAACACTTTTTGAAATTTCAATGGCTTTACTCCGTGCCCATTTTTCAATATGTGCCAACTGGAATATTCAGCTCACGAGCCATTTTTCGACCACGGGTTTCGATCAAGTAGCTTCTTTACTTTTCGAACCATTTCTGCTGATGTTGTTGTTTTCTTCCGCCCACTTCCACTCCACTTGACGTCGGGCTACGTTATTAGTATCACAGTAACGAGCGATGGTACGAGACACAAAAGGATTTATTCACATCTAAATGCTGGAGTGCTCCAACGATAGCCACTTGTGGTTCTCCAGCCACTATCACGCTGGAATTCCATCACGAGTAACTTTTTTTCTGAAAAAATCTGACCAAAATGCTTTTGTACGCTTGTAAACAATATAATGAGCTGTCACTGGAATAATTTTAACAGCAGTCTGAAGCTGGTTGCAGTTTTTTCATCTCACCCTGTAAAGTATAGGAAGTAGCCGATGTAGTCCAAATCTGGCACGTTGTAATATTTATAGCAGTCTTAGGTCAGATATGAATTGGACAACATTGGCCAACTGCTTCAGAACCTTCCCCCATAAAGGGTCAACAGTTTGTATAACCATAACTCAAGGCTGGGGATACACATCTGTCGGCGAAACCGACTGATACTATTTTACTTGTTTTAATTAACAGTATTTCTATAATCATTATTATGATTATTGCTATTGTTATTAGTAAAATTATTATGGACCTAATGCTTTTCTACTTCACTGTTCTCAAATACGCGCACAGATCAATTTCTTAACATCTCAAAAAATATGAAATAAATTAAAATAAATTGTGCCACTAGATCATCTTAATTCAACCAGAACATACAGAATGCTCCCCACAATTACTTAAAAGGAAAGTAATTACTTTGGCGTATTGAACATTTGGCAGATACCATACCTTTGCTGTTCCGATTATGTCATAAACAAATTGGGTTTTTTTTCTTTCGATTTTTTAATTACAATCAAATTTTGAATTCGAAAAATTTCAAGACAGAAACTGTGAACATGAATGAGAGATGGTGACGAATACTCGAGATGATGATGGTTCGATGGCCTCTTTTTTTTTTTTTTGGTGTGTCGCTGTAGTCTTTGTGGCAAAATTAATGATGTCAGTATAAAACCTATATGTATAAGATCAGTGTATATATACAACATATAGTTCTTATTTACAGTAATTGCAAAAAGTGTGAACATATTTCCTATACATTTTATTTTCTTTGAGGACGACTGTTTTTAGATGTCATTTTTCAAGTATTTTTCATAAAATCTCCCCAAAAATATATTCATTCAATTTTTGATTTTCTTTTATTTCAAAATTCTGTAAATCATTTGAAAAGTATATATTAATTTCTGGCGTCTTTTTGTCACCACAGTATATTTTACAAAGAAAAATCGGCGACTCTTGTGCCAATTGTATTAGTATTAGGCACATTTGTGACATTAGTCTCACTTCTTCGCCATTCGAAAAAGGTAGACCAAAAACACTCACACAAAAGATAAAAATAAATTAATTTGGACACTTGCCAAATTAATGTGCAAAAAAAAAAAATAAAAGAAACAAACATCTCAGTGTATGGGTAAAATGTCTTGCGAATATACCTATAAACATTAACAATACACACAGGTATATATCAAAAAATAAATATCCTTAATGGGATTAGATTTTCAAAATTATAGGGATTCAGAAAACAATAGGCAAAATTGTCAGGATTATTGTAATGCTATGTAATACATTAACCTACGGCAAGGAGACTTTTGTATTACAAGTGAATGTATAATTAAAAATAATGCATTTTTAAGAAATGCGTTTTTATAAATTAATAATACAGGGTGAGATAAAAAAACTGCAAAAAAGTAAAACGCCATAATTTTCACGATTTTTTTAAAATTTTATTGAATAAAAGCAAAAAATGTCGGAAAAAGCATCAATTTTTAGAATAAGTTTAGATTTGTTCGAATTGTTCGACTTTGGCACGAATTATGGCCTTGATATGGCCAATGAAACCGTCACACGCTGCCCGAATGTTGCTCTGCGGTATTGTGGCCCATTCCCGACGAAGCACTTGCTTGAGGTGATCGACACTGCGGCCATGATGTTTGCGTGCCCAAGGCTTTAATACACCCTCCAGAATATTTTCGCGATAATATTGGGCATTTATTATGATGCCCCGGTCGATTAATACGAGGGGAGAGCGACCATCCGCTGTTATGGCGGCGCTTGAGTTCTGGTGGCCAACCGAAGATGCACATTTTCAGCCTCTTTGGTAAGTAAACACGATCCAATTGTTTCTTTACAAACTGCTGGAAAACGTATGTTTTCTCATCGGAGAAAACCATATTTGGCAGCTCACCACTTTCGGCCAAGCGAAGCAACTCTTTACCTCTTTTGAGTCTATTTTCTTTCTGTTGCTGTGTAAAATCTTGCATTTTTTAGAATTTCAAGGGATCTACCCCGAGCTCATTTTTCAATATTTGCCGAATGGAATTTTTTTTACATTTAAATGCTGGAGTGCTCTAACGATAGCCATATGTGGTTTTCCAGCCAAATATAAAGAAATCACGCTATCACGCTTGAATTCCATCACGATTAACTTTTTTTTCTGGAAAATTCTCACCAAAATGCTTTTGTACGCTTGTAAATAATCTAATGAGCTGTCACTGGAATAATTTTAACAGCTGTCGGACGAGTGGCTTGGAAATGACAGCAGTCTGAATTTGGTTGCAGTTTTTTCATCTCACCCTGTAATTATCTAATCAATTTTGGTACAACGTTTTTCTCTTCTAGAAACAAGCGAGTCTTGAAAGAATTCCGACTCTATGTAGACACGTAAAAAATCTAATTATTGACATGGCACAGTCTGAATTAAAAAGTCTATAAAAATCAGACATCACAGCAGCTTTTTTTTGTGCCACTGATATTCTTCTATTCTGAAGACACTCCCCAGAGTGGACTTCACAAGGAAGAGAAAGCGCATCAATTATCTTAAATCTATGGCCGATCTCTTTGAAAATTTTTCATGTCTTAAATCTGAGCATAATATTACTATAACATAAATAATTATATTTTTTATTTAACAATTAAGGATAACAACAACACGACTTACTCATTCAAATGTTTGGTCAAGGCCAATGCCATGTTCCTAAGAATTTTCTTATCAACATCAACGGCACCAGCTTCGAGAAAGCTTGTCATGTTATCAATTAGATCGGTGGTGTCCAAAATTGATTTGGAAAGGGCTTCCTTGTTATCCACCATTCCGGAATCGGCGGCGCCAGCACCTTCAGTTGAATCGCAGCTCATTTTTTCACAACAAATAACAAAATTGAACGCAAAACTAGTGTCAAAAATAAATTTTTAATTAAATAAATTTGATATTATCACAAAAACATTAATTAATTAATTAATAAATATAAAATCTAAGGAATACTTAAACTGAGAGGCATCAATTAAGAAAAAAATAAATAAACATTTATCTAAAATTGGTTCCCAAGATTTATGTAGGGGCTATACACGTGAAGGCCTCGAACAATTTTGTCTCCATTTTTGCTATCGGTAATGGGATTCAAAAAATTCTAGGGGTGAAACACAAAGATTTCATCTTCCTTCAAGAAACTAGATATTCTTTTACAACAGCTATTGTCAGTGTCATGGTAAAATTATTAATTAATTCCCATTTCGACCCATACCCATTTCGAAACCAATACAGATGCCTAACTGGCAAAAAAATAACTTTTTCGAGTTAAATATACAAAAAAATGAAGACCAAACCCCCATCCCACGTACGCCCCTGGCCAATGTTATCTATACGATTTCAAACTAAACTCACTAATGTTTACATCCAAATCATAATTTCACACTTGAATCAATCCAGCAGTATCGGAGTCCGTATTGCGCTGGAGAATCCAAACCATACTTCCTAGAACTTAAATGTGTATAATTATGAGTTATAAAGTTCAAAGCAATGGAATGCAAACTCAATCTTTTGTTCATCATTATGATGCCAATATTTGTTATTTATGGCGCTTGCAATTTAGCCTGTGGCCAATTTTCTATTTGTTTTATTTCTCCCCTTGGCCAACAGTATAGACCAATGCTGTATTTCTCTTACCTTATTAAAGATTAATAATCAATAATCTTTTAAATCTTTTAAACACACAAAACACAGAATAACAACAAAAGTCAGGTATTTTTAAAATTGACGCGGGAATAGCAGAGCACGAAGCCGTTCGACTCGCAGTCGGCGCCGACTTTTTTTAAGTCATCTGAGCCGCCGCCGATGCTTGCGGCTCTCATCGGCTCAAATTCAAAGCCGACGAAAAAATGCATGCAGCATATTCGTATAAATATGCCTTTTAATCTTATTGATTAATAAACTTATTATTTCATAGTGGTAAGGGTATTATGTCTTTGTACATTTATTTTCTATTACAAAACCTTTGGCAACCTTTTGTATTTATGAATTTTGATGGAGTGGCAGCCACATGGTTTGCAAAAAGTCATTGTGTTTTTGCTTGTTCATCAAAAGTAGGAGAAGTATTATTAAAAGATTTTTAAAATGTGCCAAAGATATATTAAAAACTATTTATTTAAATAATTCTGTTAATGCAAAGACAAACAACCTGTATTCTGCAATATTATTAAAAAATTACAATTGTTTGTTCATCATAACAATGTGGCCTTCGAACCATTTTTATCAAATTAGTATATTTTTGTAATAATTATTGAAGTGATATAAGCAACAAATGTCCTCAAAACGTATATATTAATTTTTATTCTAACTTAAATGAATAGAAAGTCGTGATTGTAGCCGACTTTTAGCCGCCGCCGATTCTCTTCCGACTGCAGTCGGACTTTTTTGTGCCTATCCGCCGCCGCCGGGTATTTCACATCGGCTTCGCCCTCTGTGGAATAGAGATACTTAAATCGAGATTTGACTCACCAAAGCCATTCACGGGTGCTTTATAACACTGAACGAACAAGCAACACTCACAGCAAACTGATGCCCCCCTCCAACTAACTCCGTAAATCAAAAGTCGACTTTTATACACCTATACGACAAGAACTCGCTTGATAAATAAAGAAAAATTAATTTACATAAAATTCTGATAAGAAAATAAACCATGCCGAAAACTACATAAAACAACAGGCTTTAATATTAAGGCAACATTTGAAATAGTATTTTCTAGTCGTTTCAAACATACATGGCCATGGCATAAGACTTGTGTTGAGGTGGTTGGTGTGTAAATTTGTGCAATTCTTTTTTTTCCATCTCCTATAGTAAGGCTAGAGAACAATGTTTGCTTCGTTAAAGAACAAGATAAAGGAGGAAACAGGCTCCGAAGTGGTAGGTAATGCCGGATTGACTCCTGGCATAACGCCACATCAGCGTTCGATGATTCATTCCAACACATCTAACAATAACAATCGCCTAAAAAGTCGTGTTTCCTCCTCTATGAGCATCACATCCAATAATGACGAAACACAGGTATGCAGCTTTTTTTGTGTGTTGGCCTTAAGCTTATCACAATAACATACGATTATCTCTTGTTTTTATCTTTTTTTGACAAGAACGAACAGGCACTGCGTCAAGAAATTGCCAACTATCAGACACGCCTACAACAACTGCAAGAAGAAAAACTAAGGGTTGAGAAAACCAATGAGATCCTATTGGAAACAGTCAAGGTGGCGCAAACACAAAAGGATATTTACTGTGAGGAGCAGGAGAAGATCCAGAACATGCAACAAGGTGAAATTGAAAAACTGCGTAATCTGCTTTCGTTTAGAGAACAGGAGGCGGTCGATCGTCTCAATGCCATGAGGCAACACCAACAACAAGTAGAAAATTTAACATCGGAATTGGAAAGACTTAAACACTGTGAACCCCAGTTAGAAGAGATAAAGGTAAGTTAAGAAAGTGGCGTAATAAAATTTCTAAAATTTACTTTGTGTATGTCTCCAACAGGATGAGTTACAACAGCTGATGCATTCATCACAACAAGAAAAGAATAATTTGACCATCACCTTGGCTGCCATCGAAGAAGAAAATCGACACCTAAAAATGCGTTTGCAAATTGTTGAACAGACTCGCCTGGAAGCTCTCGGCACATTTGGTACAGATGAAAAGCTACAAGCTTTGGTACAAGAGCGGAAGCACTTGGAACAACGTCTCGAAGAGGCCCATTTACAACTGTCCGATATAAAAAGTTCATGGATGGGTCAAAATTTGGCACTTGAAACGCAGGTCAGCCGTTTGTCCAAACAAGTCGCCGAGGAAACCACCGAAAAACGAAAAATATTAAAACAAAAAGACGACCTCATCGAAAGGGTCAAGCATTTGGAATTTGAGTTACTTAAAAGCACTGAGGAAATAAAACAAAGGGATGATAAGGTAATAGAGTGGGAATTTGATTTCAATTCGTAAGATATTTACAAATTGTGTGTGTTACAGATTAAGCTATTGGAGGAGGAAATCGATGAACTGAATGCCGCCTTAAAAGAATGCCGCGAAGAAAATGAACAGCAAATTCTGTTCGAACGCAGTAAAGTTGTAAGTATGTCACCGCAAGGTGATGATTTATCCTGGGATGATATGTGACTAACAACAACAGCAAAAATACACAACTGGCACGCTTAGATTAAATATTTCAAAATTAGTTTCTTTAACCCAAACCACCAAACTTTTCCAAAGAAAATATGTATGCTTACGTTTGCATATAGGTACACAAACTTTGTTTTTATTTATTTTATTTTGTTTTTATTTTTTTAATAAAATGTTTTGTTATTTTAAAGAGAATGCGACTTTCTTTGTTCTTTAACGCTTTCGCCATGTTTATTATTTTTGAAATGATTCGTATATTTGTTGTAATACCCACATAGGAATCACTAGAATTACAAAATAAAGAGTTACAAAACAGATTGGAAGCCGCCGATGAACGTTTCGGCGAATATGCGGCCAACTCAGCAAATGTCACACAATCCCTGAGACAGCAAATAGCCGACCTACAAACTCAAATAAACGAAACCCAAATGATGTTGGAAGCAGAAAAAGAAGAAAAACTAACCGCCTTGTTGAAAAACGCCGAAATTTCCCAAAGCGAAGAATTATTGAAAAAAGAGCTGAGACAAGAACGGGACGAAGTAAATGATATACATGAACTAAACAAGAATTTGGAATCCCAACTAAAATCCAAGGAGCAATGCATACAGGAATTGCAAACCACACTCTCGTCCAATGACAAGAAACTGAAGGAGTTCGATGAAATGCAAAGGGATGTAATTGAAAAGAACAAGGTATGTTGCTAATAGCCAGAGAACTCAATAACATTTAGTAATTGTCATATTTTTTTCAGACCATAAAAGTTCTGAACCAGCGTGTAAACGACTTGAAAAAGACCTTGCAAAAAGAATTCACATCCGCCAAAGTCGTGGGCATAAGTGATGAATTGTCATCTGCAGATGGCAGAAAGGAGGGAAAATACACACTTGCCGAAAATTCACGTTGTCAAAACTGCATTTCCATAGACCCGGCTACGGCTGGGGGACAAGGAGGTAGTGTTATAATGGATGAAGTTAATTTCAAGTATTTAAAACATGTTATAGTTAAGTTTCTCACTAGCCGAGAGGTAAGCAAATGCCAAACCACAATAGCAAGTCTCTAAAAATATAATTTCAGGTTGAAGCCCGCCATTTGATAAGAGCCGTTGCAACTCTTCTTAAGCTAACAAAAGAAGAAGAGAAACTCCTACATGATACCCTCAACTGGAAAATGAGTTGGTTTGGTTCGAGACCCGATCACGGCCGTGGCCAAAGAGCCTTTTCCATACCGCCTAGTTAATAGCATTGAATCTCTCGTTCGCTCTCTCTCATTTCGAGACAACAAGCTTTAAACTAATTCATCAAGTCGTATATATATTTTCTATCATTTAACTGATCTCTGTCACCACTCGAATTTGTATTTTTCATTGCTTCACTTTCTCTTCGATAATAACTATTATGTAAAAGTATTACAGTATTTTATATATCATGCATTCCTTAAATTGTTAAATATATACATTTTTTATTTTGTTTTTTTTATTATTTTTTTTTTTTAATTTATAGTTGTTATTATTTATAAAATAAAGAGTATTTTTAAAAGTTGTATTTCATTTTTGTGGTTATTAATGTTCAAGGGATTTTTTGAATATCTTCGTTCCAATGAAATCCTGAAATAACATAGAGGTTAAAACAAGCAAACTGTCAAAACAAAGTTGAGGAAAATTTGTATTTTTTTTTTCTTCGGCTCTATCCTCTAAAAATGTAATAGAGAAATATGTGGTGTGTATTATAACTCAAAATTCCAGTAAATGGAGTAATTTTGACACTTGGATTTCTAAAACTTAACAAAACCTTAAATAAGAAATTTTTTTCCCAATAAGAATCGTGTGGGCGATTTTTTTGCGCACAATTTAATTGTTTTATACAAATCAACGGCAACACTGTTTTTACGCTTCTCCGCTTACGTTCTCATTTAACGAGGCCGCTCTCATTGTGCTGTCATTCAAGAGGTTATGTCACAACAGCTGACACTTGTTCATTGAAATAGGAACAAAAATCGAACGGGAGTAATGTCTTTGGGTAATTTTGGAAGAATTGCTGTTGGTTGGTAAGCTTATCATTTATTTATCATGCAATTATGAAAAACCAGTTGTAATACTAACATAATATTGCACATTTCATTTGAATAGGACTATTTTAACTGCTGTTGGCGTCTATTCGTTTGTGCTATCCAAAGAATCTGTGGAAAAACGTCGTTACGAGGATATGCAAATTCGTGATCGCATGAAAAAGGCAAATATTGGAGATTACGAATCAGTTGGAACGAGACGATTCAACGCTTAAAGGCCAAGCAGTGACATTTTTTGCCCGCCCTCATTCCTAACAAATACATAGAATTATCTTTTTTCAATTGGGAACAATTTACACGTGCTTAAATTACAATGGCTATGCCCCAGATGAACCTCAGTGCCGCCGAGCAGGCCAAATTGCAAATGATGCAAGAAATGGAAATTGAAATGATGTCGGATTTATATAATCGCATGACAAATGCTTGCCACAAAAAGTGTATACCACCACGCTATGGAGAGGCTGAATTGGGTAAGTAGTCCAAACCTCTATTTACCTCCAGTTCCCAAAAAATAAACACTTGATTTTTGTTGTTTCTCCCTTAGGAAAAGGCGAAATGGTTTGCATTGATCGCTGTGTTGCCAAATATTTGGACATCCATGAGAAGATTGGCAAAAAACTAACCGCCATGTCCATGCAGGATGAAGATCTCATGAAGAAAATGTCCAACTAAGCGGATGTGTGGCACATTTACATTTATTTATGTACTATATTATGTATGCTAAAGCAATATTTGCTTAAATTTCGTGGTTACTCTAATTTTGTTGTAGTTCCCTGTTTGAATAAAATGTCATAGAACCTCCCCAGTTTTTAACTGAAATTTGTAATGTAACGTGATAATTCCGGTATCAGTATGGATATGTCCTAAAAAAGAAACGTTTCTAGTGAGTTAGGGCAGCAAAGTTACATTAAAGTAAATACTTTACCTCTAAATTATTTTCAGGGCTGCTTGAATCTGTAGAATCTAAATCACTTGTTTCCACTGAGTTCTCCCAATCGGTTTGATATTCTTCATCCTCGTCATCCGGATTGTTTTCCTGTTCCGCCAGGTCATTGTTTGTCACATCCTCTTGTTGGTTACTCTCATATAATATGTTATTGTGCTCCTATAATTAAAATGTTGTATGAAATTGAAATTAAACAATGGGTGTCGTGTTCTTGCCTTTAGTTTTTCATGTAAAGATGGCAAACCACACACTGGATTATCACAGATATTTAGCATACGTATATGTTCCAAAGATTTGGGGAAATCATCTGTTGGATATGTTGAAATACAATTGCAATTGAGAAAGACATATTGCAGTTTCTTCAGATGTCTGAGACAATTTGGTAAGCATGTCAAGCGATTGGATTTCACATTGAAATGTACCAAATTTGTCAGTTCCGCCAATGAATCGGGTATTGTTGTTAGGCGATTATTTTCCAATGTTAGCCATCGTAGCCTTCTTAAACGGGAAATACTTGCAGGCAGATGTTGTAATAGATTCCCCCTGGCACCCAATGTCTCTAGGCGATCACAGTTTCCCAACTCTTCCGGCAATTCCAATAGGCCGGTGTTATTGCACCAAAACGTTTCCAATTGCGTTAATTGACAAATTTCTCGTGGTAATTTTGCTATGGCATTACAGCTAATATTTAATGATTTCAGGCTTATCAGTTGACACAACTCCCGGGGAAATTCACTCAGTTGATTGTAGTCCAATGTTAGTATTTGTAGACTTGTAAATTTGATCATGAACGATGGCATCTAAAGGGAATTGTTGCTCTTTATTTGATATTCAATAAGACAAGACTGTTTGAAATATGGTCCGCATACCCTGGTCAATTGGTTACGATTCAAAAATAGTTTTAGTAGAACTTCACATTTTTCCACCAAATCCGGAACTTCGGTCATTTTGAAATGTGACAAATTGAGGGTGAACGATTTCTTGCAGATTGCATCCTCACAAATGGCCAAAATATAATTATTCCGAAGAAATTGATCAACAATATTCATGTTTTTCTTCTGTTCTTTTGTTATTCTATCAAAACAAAAAATTGTGATTTTTTTGTTAAATTTAACGTCGGTGGGAGGGAATGGTGGTGTTATGATAAAAACATGAAGACAACTAAAAGCAAATTTAAAAAAATATAGAAAACAAAAACGTATGAAATGAATCTACAAGATACGCGCGGACAGCAGGCAAGCAGCTGATGCAATCATCACTCAACGTCACAGCAATAGGCAATTCCGCCTAAATTGGATTTAATTTGTTCGGCAGATAGTCGCCTTCTTCCGCATAAAGATGCCTATATTTTCTACATCGGGTAAGGGATCCGGGTCCAACGCGGCTGGAACCCACACTTTCGGGTAAAAATTTGAGTCCCCGGTTCGTCCCAAAAAAAATTGTTTCCCGGAATCAGGGTAAAAATACCTACCTCTGGAAAAAATTTCGAAAAAAGAAAAGAGTTTTTACTAAACTAGAGTTGTTCCCCTATTTATAATGCAAGCCACACACAATACAACTGGTTGTACAACTTCGAGAGATTGTATTCAAGATAGTATGTTGTATACATTATACGGAAATTACTTTAATTCAGTGGCCATGCTCTCTCACGCTCTTCAATTGTGATGCAAAAAATTGAGACCCGGTTCATTTTGCACTCCCTGTCATATCTTATTCTCATCTTGTGAATGCAAGCAATATAAAAACCATTTATACAGTATACAGGGTGAGATAAAACAACTGCAAAGTCAAACGCCATAATTTTTCCATTTTTTTTAAATCTTATTGAATGAAAGCAAAAAATGTCGAAAATAACATCAAATTTTAGAAAAAGTTTAGAAATACACGCTCCAGAATATTTTCGCGATTATATTCGGCATTTATTCTGATGCCACGGTCGATTAATACAAGCGGAGAACGACCATCGGCTGTTATGACGCCCCACACCATCACAATGGCCAGCGCTTGAGTTCTGGTGGCCAACCGAAGGTGTACATTTTAAGCTGACCTCTTTGGCAAGTAAACACGAGCGGATCATTTTGTTTGTTTAAAAACTGCTGCTGGACAACGAATGTTTTCTCGCCGGAGAACACCAAATTCGGCAGTTCACCACTTTCGGCCAAGCAACTCTTCAGTTATTTTCTTTATAAAGAAATCACACTATCACGCTTGAATTCCATCACGAATAACTTTTTTCCCGGAAAATTCTTACCAAAATGCTTTTGTATGCTTGTAAACAATATAATGAGCTATCACTGGAATAATTTTAACAGCTGTCGGAGGAGTGGCTTAGTTTTTTAATCTCACCCTGTAAATTTATGTGGATAGCCAAACGGCTCTTAGACGCATTGAATCTTATATAATCTATTCCGATGCAGTCTTGAGGTGTAGAACAGCTCTGGGAAATTAAATAAACCTGGCAACATGGGATACTAACAGGCCAGTGCAATATCAAGAACGTCCAACTCTAACGTTGAATGCTTTATGAGGATGACGATGAGAGAATAAAACGATATGCCACTGTACTGCTCTATCAAGGGAAAGTCTACGAACTATGGGGGAACATTCAACTTACGATCTCAGTGTGCATTCAGACACGGATCTCATTTATAAATAACTTCCTGAGTATATTTTTTTTAATTTGAAATTACAATATAAATTCCTCAAAGTATATCAAAGATAATTTTTGTTTTGCTTCCACATATGTCGATTTCAAAAAGAATTTTTCTATTAAAAACGAATTTTCCATGCGATATCGTTTAAAGAAATTGTTCGTGATTGCTCTTAAAAGGTATTCAAATTTTAATATACATGAAATATTAAATATTCTTTAAAATGTAAACTAAAGAATAAGACCTCCTGACGACTCAATGAGATTATACAAAATCTCAGTTTTTATCTAAATAATCAATCTTTTAAAATAGTAGGAATTAGAATTTGGAAATTGTGTTTTATGTGCAGGCAATATAGTCACTCTGGCGATTTCAATACCAAAATTTCGAAAAAAAAGAAAAAATCTCTTTAAACTACAGATTTCTTAGCGGCTATTTGTTGTGTAAAGTATTGGTTATTTATTATTATTTTATCTTCATTTCTACTTTATTTCATTATATAAAAAAATGTGGGAAGAAATATAATACATGTTCGTTATAGATTTAAGGTAAATATGTATATTGAATGCTATGTTTTTTTTTTCTTTCTTTTTTTAATATAACTATTATTGAATACCTATCATTCATGGTTTTTTTTTTTTCATTTTAGAAAAGTTTCTTCAAGTTTATCTTAAACGGTGTAAAGCTATAATTTTCTATTAAACGTCCCAATATAAAATTGTTCACAACAAAAAACACGCCACCCTGTAGGCCAATCCAATAGAATGTATTCCATGACTTAAACTCCAACAAATATGCCGGTAGTAACCACAGACCTTGAAACACCAACCATATGCCGAAATACATGCTGCATTGTCTTAGCGACATGCCATGGAAGTTATTGATACAGATTGGCAGCAGGGCTAAATACCAAATGAAATATTGTGATGTTACCACGGTATTAAAAGTGACCATTGTGTAGGCTACCGCAAATATGGCAAATGGCAGGGTCTGACGAAATTGTCCAAAACCTATACTTAAATATAGTATCAAAATCATTTGTGGCAGCAAAGTAAGCAGTTTTTGCAGGCCACCCGGACTCATTGCTTGACCACTGTCACCACTACCTAAATATTGCATGAGAAAATATAACGAAAAATTATGGCGTATATCTTTGCGCACAAAATGATACAAATAAGCTTCATAAATATATTGCCAGCCATAGAGTCTATAGAAGAGACCTGTTAGTAGCACCAGACTCAATAATGTTCCTAAGATTAAGATTAACTGTTGGATATTGGGAAATAGAACTACGCGCATAAAGTCTTTAATCGATTTCACTAATCTACTGGATAATGTCAGAAAGTAAGCCAAGCTAAACAATAAGGGATACAAACGTAAATGTATGGCAAAGCCATGGACCAGACCGGCTGCAAATATCAACCAATTACGTTTCCTAACACTATTGCTACAGTCATCTGATTTAATAATTAAATATAAAGTGAATATAACAAAGAAGCTGGAAAAACTATCACCATTTCCGCGCGTTGAGATGACGGCTGTCAAAGGATTGTATAGCCAAAAGCAGGCAGATGCTTTGGCAACCTTCTCGGGACTGTTTCGCGAATCAGAGTCCCCATAGTTCAGTTTCGAAGAAAATTGTGATCCCCTGCCGTACTTGGTGAGAAGACATTTCACAGCCTTGTTGCATTGTGACTGTAGCTCATTGCGTACTATAACATATATGAGCAGGGCCACTAGTATATCAAAGCAGGCATAGATAAATTTACCCATTTCATGATACACCACCACATTGGGTATTTGCATAAAGGCCAATATGGGACTGTAGCGGTAGGTATGCCTTCGGAAAGGGCTGTTGCCCAACAGCATTTGCCGCGCTCCATCAGTGACCACAATGTAATCCACATCCGTATACGGCACCTCAGCGTGTTTATCTTGAAACTGGCCATAGATAATCAAACAAATGCGTATTAGTATTGACAGTATGATATGTGAACGGAATGTTATGTTTAGTAAATGTTCTTTGATTCTATGATAAAGCACTAATGGTCCTCCCATCTTTAACGGACAGTATGATGTAGTAATGCGCCACTAATTTCAAATAATAGATTAGCAGGTTTAATTGATCCCCTTTGGTTTTCAGACTGGCAAAATTCACTTTTTTCGTTTTTTTTTATGGTTTGCAAATTTATAATTTAGTTTTCATTTCTTTGGCAGCCGATTTCAAACAATCTTTAAATAATTGAAACTCTTTGTCACAGGTTTTGTGTTGAACATTCAAATCCCTCGTTACACAAGCTGCATACACTGTGGCCGATTCGGCACATTTTCCTAACAATATTGGATAGTTGCGCAAACGTTGCTTCGCCTTACGCACCGATTCCATTACTTGTGACGTTTTTCAAATACAACTGAATCGGGGGCCGCAAATGAGGTTTCGAAGAAGATGTCGTACAATGGTCGTGAGAACAGGACCAACAGTGATCCGGTAATGAATGTCAATTGAAAGGCACGAGGATTTCTTTGAATCCAGTTACGCTTTGGCAACTGAGCGGTGCGTTTTCTCTGTGTAGCCTGTTGGTCTAGAATGTCTTGCAATTCTTTGGGTGGTTTGTATGGCGGCGTTTGCATTATTTATCTGAAAGTAAAGATTACAAAAAAAAATTAAAAAAATTTGGATATTAAAAAAGAAATATAAAAAATAATTGGGAAGTATGAAGAAGTACGATTTACTAATATTTTACAGCAAAGGATATGTATACTAGTGCATAAGCAGACATAGAAGAATTTAATAAAAAAATTATTAATGGAATCCGCACTTTCCCAAGTGCTCCAAAGCAAAAAGCAAATGAAATGTTTCAGTGTCTGCCTGATTTAGACGACACGAGAATGTCATGTCTTGCACATTACTTTCAATTTTATTTTCCAAATCACGATACCGGCAAGTGCCTCTTCAACCTCACAAAAGTACCCACCTCAAATAACTTGTAACTACTGTTTTTCTTTTTGAGGCTCCTCGTCGGATAGATATGACCGGTTTAAATCGATACCAGAGCAACACAATGATGTTTGGTGCCACTTCAGGCAGCAAATTCGCATTTGTTCCAACACCTCCTTGCACTTTTCTTCCTGGTAATTGTTTTCTAAAAAAACAACAAGCAAACAATTTCGTTACATAACATTACAGCAGAAACAAACAACGGAAACAATGCTATATTTACCTTTCAAACAGGCTTGTATCCTACAAGCGTTTGCCTTACAAGGATCCTTTTTGGTATTATATGACATATATGACAAAAGTCGTCAGTTCGTCTCCGTTGTGAAAAGCATGCAAAAAATAATTCTTCTCCTTGGTTTTTTGATATTGGGTTTGTTCGTTTACCTTGTCATTAGATAATTCTGATACTAAATGTGACGAAAAGTTGGTTATTCATATTCATTAAAAACATAAAGCAGGTTATCGCTGTAATAATTACCAGTACTCTCTTTGTCATCCACTTGACAAAGCAGCTCTCTCAATTCCCTTAAGACATTTGTTAAATGTCAATTGCGAGTTGAAATATAGTATTATGAAGGAACACACCTATTGTTGCGTAAATCGTAATCGATTTTTGTCGATGTTACCGCTGAACCGATTATAATATGAAGTTTACACGGGACATTGCAACTGAGTTCTGGCTTAATTGCAAAAAATGAGAAAATATTTGAAAGGGTTATTTCATCGATTTTAGGAGGAAAAATACATAATTTTACCAAAAAAGGCGTTGATAGTAAAAACGAAAAAATGATATCGAAAATAATGACGCTACCAAACAGATGAAAAACGTATGGTACAATAAGGAGGTAGAACAGCTTTATGCTAGGAACACAATTGGAGCGAACGACGAATTTTTTCGCGGCGTATGTTCGTCGTCAATAATAAAACACATATGTGTATATGGAAGTGCACACAATCACGGCACCGGCGAAAATTTCGTCGGTCGCCGCGAACTCAATTAGCTTTATTTCTATTTCATACGCCGGCGACCGGCGAACAAAACAGTACAAGGTGGCCATACTTGTACGAATTTTATGTGTTTTAGTAAATAAAGTTACTTTTTACTTTAAAATTTGTTATGGTCACTCTACTATCTGTTACTCGTATAAAAAAAAAACATAATTAATTTGTTTATTTATTTGTGTACTTGCGCCTGAGTGAAGATGGATATCAGTGAATTTATAATAGAGAAGATGGACATAAGTGAAATTATAATAGAGAACGTAAAGAATTATGTGTTCTTGTATAATTCATTGTAGTCAACAAATGAGCAAAAAGTAAACAACTTCATCAGCTGTTTTATAATTTCGTCGGTATTGTGTTCCATACGACGAATTTTCGCGGCTCATTTTGTCGCCGCGTAGGGCGAAATTCGTCGTTCGCTCCAATTGTGTTCCTAGCATTATAAAACTACAGAAATACAGCCCTGAGGCTAAACCCACTTCCTATTAGAATGGTTCAAAATTATACGTTGTGTTCAATATCTTCATCTTTCTCCTCATTTTTTAAGGCGAAAGGTGAATGAAACGACTGGATTTATTTCCAAAAAATATGATCCAGACTATTCAATCCTTAAATTTTAAGCCAAAAATTCTTATTACCTTCAATCCGCACCCTGCATTTTACGTTTCTTACAATCATTGATTATGATATGTAATTTTCAACAATTTCAACCAAAATAAATATTTTGTCATTCAAAAATTTCATTTCCAAAATTGGTTTGACAGTTCATTGTCCAGCATATATATGTCAAAAATTTTTTAATGTTTTTATTTTTTAAATATATAAATTATTTTATATGTTTTCATATACGACGTCTATCGGAGGTTCTTATAATATGTATTTTTCACCAATTTTTACAAATTTGGATAATTTTACATTCAAAATGTTCGTTTCCAAAATTGGTTTGACAGATCATTGTCCCAGCAGCTGTGTCGATGCCGCTACCTTTATTCTTTAGAATTTAGAAAGTAAAGTCATGCAATCAAATGTTTACAATTTTTTCAAAATAATCCATTTGACAACATCTCATTGTATAAATTTATATTTATAAATCCATTGTATACACAGAAACCAGAGATAAGGACCTGTATTTTATTCAGTTAAATATGACAAGGTAAATTACAGACAATGCAGAGATGGGTTGTCTTAATTTTACCATGTGTATATCGTGTATTTGCCTATATCACCACCCAATACAAATCATAATAACTAGTTAGGTGTAAACACATCTTAATACGCTGAAGCTAACATTCGATATTTTCCCCTCAGCAATCGACTTATCGATAGTTGACTTCGACTTGTCAGTGCATAAATTTACTTTTTTAGAATATTAAAAAATATTAAAAAAAATCTAAATAAATAGAATACAAAATATCCAATTATTGGACATCAAAACAAAACTGGGACATGTGGATTGCCTATGTGTCCAAGTGGCCAAATGATAATACAAGCCTGAACTGCTTCTAAAGTAAGAAGAAGAATCTTTTGCAACTGTCAGAGAAGGAAGAACACGCGAAGGAAGTACGGAAACAATTAAGAGTCGCTTTTGAGATATCAATTTGGTGGCTTGGAGGTGCATTTTGCCCATTGCATATCGTTCCCACAACCAAATACTCGGAAAATGCCATCCAAGAAGAAAAAGTATAATGCGCGTTTTCCAGTGGTAAGTTGTTGTGTTGCTGCGGCGGAGGGACAGACATACAAACATTTCATTTAGTTAGTAAAACAAACAACAGCCAAGCCAATGAATTATGTTTTTAGGGGATGACGGGCGGTCGGTTGGCACAATAAACAACAATAGCTAGTTGTTATGATTTCTGAAAATTGCAAAATGATTTTAAATACGTTTATGTTTTCTTTTTCTAATCGTAGGGACGCATCAAAAAAATCATGCAAAGTGACGAGGAAGTCGGCAAAGTGGCTCAAGCTGTACCCATCATAATCTATATCCTTTTCAAATCAGAAATGAAAATTTCATTTTTTCCCATTATTTTTTTTAAGTATTTCAGAAGTGTGCCTCAATTGTGTTTTGTGTTTTCCTTAACTGTGCAAATATTGTGGGCTTTTTGGTCCAACTCTTATTTTTTTCCTCTGTTTACCTAGGACATTAGAGCTGTTTGTGGAATCACTTTTAACAAAGACCCTAAAGATTACCAATTCACGTAATGCCAAGACGCTGTCAACATCACACATGAAACAATGCATTATGTCGGAACAACGCTTCGATTTTCTACGCGAACTGGTAAGGAATATACCAGACATCAGTGTAGCAGAAGAGGCGGCGAATTATATTGAGGAAGACAATCACAGTTCTCCAGATGATCCATATGGCGATTCGGATACACCCTTTGACTTGAGTATGCCATCAACATCCGCGGTAAGGAGTTCGTTGACACGCCATCATCAGCAGGGTATGGCAACAAATGGTCAAAATGGTGGACATGGCCACGAGTATCCCAGAAATTATTTGAAGAGATCAGTGAGTTCCAATGCCAATTCCGTTATTATGCATACCACATCGTTGGCAAATGCCACTGGAGTTGGTTACAGTTCAACAGAGTGTTTGCCGCCAAAGCTTTCACGTTCCGAATCAACTCCAGTTCCTCCTCCACCTCCTACTCATCCCCAACAACAAACGTCCACGCTGCCGCCAGCGTCGTCACATCCACGACTGAAACATCAATCATTTTCAATGCCGTCTAGTTGCATTTCGAGCAACAATAACAAACCAAATAACTTTCCACAGCAACTACGACCGCCCTCACAACAGACTGCCATACCCGCACCAATTGTTAGCATTGACTACTGCAATAAGCCTGTGGTAAAAATCGACTACAGCAATTTGCCACAAATCACTTCGAATGCGGCGACATCGGCTCCCATGAGTGCGCCCGCCAGTATGTCCAGCAATGCTAGCGCGTTCAATTTTACAGCAGAACCAGTTATCAATATTGACCTCTCAAATATTGTGACGACAGTTGGCGGCACAAACACAAAATCATCGACACCTCCGGTGGCCACAATAAGCATTGGCACCACCCCACAACAATCTCGTAATTCCAAAACAGCAATGGCGGAGCCATTCGATTCCTCTTCGGCAAACGTAAAGCCTGCTGCAACCATGACGACTAGCACAGTGGTAAATAGTGGTAACAGTTCCTGTCTGGAACTGGACGAAGACTATGACAATATATAAGGATGCTGCTGCCTATATACTGCTGTGCGATATAAGCAATCGGATTTGATGTAGACTTGAAAATATTTTCGAAATACATAATCGTTTACGTCGAGCTTGTGTGGGCCGTGTTGATCAAACCACATTGAATGTTCAAAACTGCGTTTTGTAAGAGAAACAAAAACAAACAAAAAATAAAAACCCCCATCCCAGAAAACAAACTTTCAATTCCCATTGATCCTTTTTTCTACCCTTTTTCCGATATTGAAATGAAATGCACTGATTCAATTTATAGATTTGTTTTCTTTGCTTTAAAATGTATTTTCTTGATTTTGATGTCCATTGATTTACACTTTAAATGAATAAATATATGTATGTATGCGTTTTGTTTTTTTTTTTTTCAGTTTTTTTTTTTTAATATAAATTTGACCACATTCTTATTGTTTTTATTCGGACATTATTTGTGTGTCGGTCGGTCGGTTGGTTGGTGTCTCAGACGAAAGATAAACAAAAAATACAATAATAGATTTTTGTTGATTTGTGTAAAAGTTATAGAAAAATGTTTTTTTTTTTTTTTTGTTTTTAATAATGTGCCGAAATGTCATTTAAAATGGAATAACAATTTTGTTGCTCGCGGTACGGTTCAGTTGAGTGTCATTTTGTACTTTGTTGTTTTCTTTTTTTTTTTTTTTTTAAATTTACGACGGGATTTTTTCCAATGTTTTCTTACTAAAGTTAAGTTAAATGCTCCTTCTAATCTTCCGGTACTTTCCACTGCAATTGCTTGCCACGATCATAGAGATTTTTAAGAGCTGCCAGGAATTTCTTCTCCGCCTGCAACTGCAGATAGTGTTTGTACAGCTGCAATGTGGTGCGGGCATCTTCCACCGAATCGTGAGTTTCCGATTGGATTTTGGTGCCCAGAAAATGCCAAGCCAAAAATCTCAGTGATACCATGCGATGATGTGGCAAGTGGAACAGGTGGACAGTATCAATGATTTGCTCAGAGGGTACAAATATATTTATGACGCTGGAATACAGACGTATTAATTGATGAGTTGAATTCAAGTGTTCAAACATACCGAAAATCGTTCTTCAAACCATGGCCCACAAACAGGACTCCCACATCCACCAGATACTTTAGTTTTTGATATGAATTTTTCATGCTGTTTAAACGTTTGTTGCTGAAATTGGCATCCAAGTCTCCCGGTTTTATGCCAGAGAATTGGGTCAGATAATCAGCAACCTTTTCCTGGGTAGATATGTAGTCATCAATGAAGGGGACACCTTCATCTGGGCCTTGTCTGTAATAAATACAAAAAATGAAAAGGATTCTCTTCCAAAAATATGAGAATAAATACTTGCCCTCGAATACATGAAATACGTGCCACGCTCATGTGACATGGTTTTATGGTTGCTGTTTTGCCGTCTGGACGTAACTCATTCTCTTCCGGATTTAAGGTAACAAATTCCGCATCCATGGCCACCAAATCGCCGGCCTGGGGCATTTCATGGGACTGAAGAGGTTTAAACAACGGATCACCGGTATTACTGCCATGGGCCACATTCTCTATATCCTTTTTAAAGAAAACAAAGCCACATTAATCACTATGTCCTACTTTTATATGCTCTCTCTCTCTCGAATACCTCCAAGAATGGATTGTACAATGGTTGCGGCTCGTTGTGCGGTATATCGACCATACACTCCAGTATTTCGTTTTTCTCTGTGTTAACACTGCTGTAAAACAATACACAAGGCACTTTCCAATCCAATGTAAACCAAACTGATTCCTGATTTGAGACGGGCGAAATACTAAGGGCAAAAGTTGGAAAATACCCTTTAGAGTTGGCCTGGTGTTTGGAATTCGTTTCTTACCAAAAGTCATTGAAAATATACCACTGTTGTTGCTCCTCGGAGCCGTTCATAGTCTCCATTTTCATGGTGTGATATTTCTTGCTAACATTTATTAGAGAAACCAGATTTTTCTGAGTTCCATCATCAATTTGACAGACAACAGCATGCAGGGCATATTCACGATACGATTCGGTAACACCACTGGGAATCTCTGTAAAGACAAAATTGTTGAAATGTGGAAATGAATGCATTGTCTGTCTCTAAACTTACCATTGCTTTTTGGGTTACGTTCATTGGATTCCACAGTCAACTTGGTGTTGCTATTCTCGGTTTGCACACTCAACTCTCCCTGGTCATTTAGAGACATTGAAAACGACAGGGGAAACCATGAAGTTTGCCTTCCACTTGGAGATATGTTGACGTTTGCCGGTTGTTGCTGGGTACTGGAGGCCATAGACGGCGATTTACGATCAGGATGCAGGAAATGACAGTCACTGCGTGAACAATTGATGCCATAACGACAGGGTTTGTTGGTGTTCAATGTAGCTGGACTTTCGGATAAATTGAAATTGTTGCGTTGCAAATGTCTTCGCAGAAAACCCAAATCCTTTTCGTTATTTAAACCACAGTTTACCGTCAATATTTGTGGAAGACTTGTAACCTGATGTTCATAATAAAAAATGGACATTTTTTTTATTTCCCGCCAATAATATGTTCCAGTTAAAAACATACCTTGACCATTTGTTTTGTGGGTGAAAACTTTTTGCAATTTTCACAGAACGCCTGAATGCTCTTCTCCGAACTCAAAGAGCCCTTTAGTATGCTACCGAAACTAAAGTACTCAGTCTCCTTCGAGCCATGCGGATAGCTTAGGTTACAGGTCAATAAAATACTCTGCTTTGTCTTATCCTCGTTACATTTAAGGCAGCGATTTACTGTTGTCTGTTTTGTGCCGAACAGACGACTAATATCGGTTTCTGTGTTCACCTTACTACGTTCGTGTGCCTCATGGTCCTGGTCATCCTTTGCAGCTTCATCTGAGAGCATTCGAAGAAAAATTACTTTTCTAGACTGAATTTTAAAACCCTTAACAAATTACCATTTCTAACATCGATGCCTTGGAAGATTTCCTCCGTTTCCTCGGTGACAATGTCCACAGAATTTTTACCTTTTGGAAAATTTTTAAATGTCTAACCTGAACTATTTCAAAGCCAAATTGATGCTTACCAACACTGCCGTATTTCGAATGGTTCAGATGACCATTTTTGCTTGACTCCAGAATCTCGTAGTGCACTTGATGCAAAATAAAACGATTCCAATTCTGAAAAATAAGTTCCATCTCAATTTAAAAGCCGTTGGCATTATTTCTCTTACCCCAGTACCTGTATCAAATTCATCAGATTAACATTGGACGAACGATCCGACAGAATAAGTCCCAATGCAGATGCTTCCGGAACCGTACGGAAAGATCGCAAAAAGTTACTGGCCTGGCATGGTGTGGATGCTGTTACCGAATCAATGTTATGAAAAAAATCAATAGCAAATCACTACAAGCAATGGACAAAACTCACACATACCCGTACATTTGTCGAACATATTGAAGAGAAAACCCAATTCACACGTAAGACAAAACTCCTTGCTGCAGCGATGTTCCAATAGCTTTTGTCGCAACGGTTCAATGAAGTACAAAATCTGAAGCATAGCATTGCAATAGGAATTCGGCAAGGTGGCCTCCAGCCCTGCAAAACATGTCTGATTGTGTTGTTCGAAATCGAAATCTTGTGTTCCCAATTTGGAATATTTCAATTCAACTTTGCGATAGCGTCGTGGTATAATCTTGACGCCGGGATCTGAAGATTTAATTGTATTGGTGAGTCCATTTCCGGAACCAGTAAGTCCACTGGCATTCTCTATAATGTAGGGTATTTGGTTGCGCCTCTGGGTGCGAGGGTTGGGAGAATAGCCAATGGGACCTTGCATTTTCATATGATTCAGTATTTCTGCATCAATGGGCTTGGGGCGTCGATACTGATAGTTGAGCAACTCCGCTGGCCAATCGGAGAACCAACGAGATCCGGTAACCAAATGTGGTAATACAATCGACGAAAGGGGGAATGTAGTATCCGTTATCGGCACAATCGGCAACTGGGGCAAGGGATCGGGAAACTCAATTTCTCTCGAAAAACTGTTGAATTGTGGCTGGGGTACATTTACTGCCGTCATAATACTAATGTGTCCCGATTGATCACCAAATGCCAGAGCTTGCGACGATGAACTAACATCAAAACTTAGCAAACAAGGAGTGCCCGTAGTATTGATCTGATACATAGATACACGTGGCTCACTTAATTCCACCGTATCCACTAACTGGACTTGGCCATAGCTTGAAACCACTGCCAAACGGGACGTTTGTGATGGTAAAAATTTCAGTAGTTGTGGATCAATTAACACTTGAATCGGAGAAATTAAGCGCAGCATACGTAAATCATAAACCATAAGGAAGCGATCCACAGCAAGGGTGCCTTGACGGCCACTGTAGCCACAGGATATCAAATAGTTGCCTTGGACATCGAAATCCGAAAGACTTCCTGTATGGGTCTTTATGGTATGTTCAACATGCAGGGAATTGAGGTCGCGTAATGTTACATTTCCAAAGGGGTCGCCAGCAAAGAGAAAGCGGGAGTTTTGACGCAAAACTGTGCATCCAGCAGAGCCCACATGTTCCTAAGGAGCAAGCAGAAATTAAATTTTAAAAATGTTAGCACACAAAACTCCCTTTTCCACTTACCAATTTGGTTTCCTTTAATGTTCTCAAATCAAAATCGATCATTTCATCCTGAAGGCCAGCCATTATCAAACGATGCGGCGACAACTGTTGCATGCACACCATCTCTGTCATGTGCTTAGACTTGTGTGTAAATTTCGGAATTCCTCGGCGTATTTGATGTCGCAACGAAGTCTGGGTCAAAGCCAATATGCCGGAATCAATTGTAGATATTTGGCGCACAATATCCGAGGGATGCACTTGGAATGATGTGTACTTTTGCAAAGTGTTGCTAAGATAATACGATGTTACGTGACCCTAAAATTTGCAAATTCCCCTTAAAGGATATACGAAAAGGTATATAAGTATTATTTATATTTACCCCTTGATTGCCCATCCACAAGAGTTCTTCATAATTGTCAAAAGTAACCGCTGAAACTCCAAAATTTTCACCGCCATCCGCCAATATGGGAACCATTTCCATATAGTCTGGTTCGGAGCCCAAATTAAAGCCACCAAAATTTGGCGAGTAATGGTTCGCTGATCGAGTGCCATCGTAAACGTCTAAAAACAACAACAAATATGTACATGAAACATACAGTAAACAGCAAATGGTAGCAACAATAACTTACTTAGCATTTCTTCTCCTGCAATTGGATCATTAGGATCCCCACAATACACATAGTCCATATTGGCTGTTGGTGTCTTGGACTTGGTGGAAGCTCAGTTTTGATTTTTTACGTTGTTGGCTGTGTAAGTTGTATGTGACGTCTCTTTGTTTGTTTCGTCGGTCGGTCGGTTGGTCGTCTACATCAAACTTTCCCTCTGCACAAAATCATCCGTTCGAATGCTAAAGTTGTTGGCAGTAACCCTTTTTAGATTTTCTTTTGTAGGCGACAACGTAATTCACATTCAACATGCCACAATTTTAATTAAATACCGAAAATAATTTTAAAAATATACAAAATACAAAAAGATTTTTGACAATTATGTATATAATGTATATTTGTATATATGTGTTATATATGTAAATGGTATCGAGCAGAGTTGTGTTTTATACGTCAAAAGTCCAACACAGGTATTATTTTATACAACTCTGTATTTTATTGAATTCACTGAGAAATGATAGCACCAAGTGACTGAAAGTCTCTCCCTCTCACACCCATTGCTCCGGCCAAGATCATAAACGATAGATCCGAAAAAAGTAGCAAATGTAAACAATTGAATATAGACAAGAAGTTTGAAAAATTAAATAAGAAAATTTTTAAGTTGAATAAAAGGAAATGATGCAATAAAAGCTGCAAAGATTGTTATTGATTAAGTTTAGGTTTCTAACAATGGATAATTCTTGCTTGAAAAGTGACCAGGTAGACCTATTGATTGCAATCGGAAAGTTTAACAGAACGAATTTGAATTTTATAACAGTGTCATATCAAATCCACAAAAGTTAGGAAAATTAATTATTTATTGCTTTGATCCTTTGCCTGCCAAACTGGGAAAAGTAGCAAACATAGTAAAGTTTAAACACGGCCCCATTGTACGCTATTTTTCGTAAAGGCATACGTTTCGAGTAAAGCTGCTATCAGACAATAAGGGTGTAGTGTCAAATTTTACACTTTTCATCGGAAAAAATAATTTAATTAAAAGTGTTGTTTGTTGTGTGAAAATATATAAAATTAAATTTGCGGTAAAAACACATCCATTAAGTTTTATAATTTTTTTAAAAAATACAATATAGTCACAATAGGTGTGTCTGGTTACTTTTCCTGCAGGAATTGTCCAGCAACTTCTTTCTGAGAGAGTAAGGTAGTTTTATTCTCTTTTGCAAGGAAAATGCGAAAAGTAAACAGACGGCATTCCTGCAGAAGCTTGCAACTAATCAGCTGATTTGTCAAAACAAACCAATTTGTCCCCCATTAAAAGTATTAGAAGAAAGGGAGCACTACCAATTCTACAAGTTTTGAAAATGGCGTTTGTCTAAAAATATTGGAAATAGTCTTTTATTTTCTAATTACATAATAATATTTGTGTTTTTACATTTTGTAAAGTTGTTCTCCAAAAACAATTAGTCTTGCTAATTCAAAAACAATATTTTCAAATTAAAAGCACAAAAAAAATAAATAAACAAAAATAATAAACATCTGATTGAATGTCGATGAATGAGAAGAAGAAGAGTTGCAAGAGATTGCAAGAAAAAATTTGTCCAGCAAGAATTTGCAAACTCTCACTGAAAGAACTGTCAAAATGTCTCTCTCCAACCGCTCTCTTTTGCAGAACTTTCGGGTAAACAGACGACTTCCAGTAACAATTTGTAACAATTGTTACAAATTTTAGGGTAACCAGACACACCTAATGTAACGAAAGGAAATGAAACATGTAAAAAAGGTGTAAGTTCGGCCGGGCCGAACTTTGAATACCCTCCACCATTTGGAACGAATTTGGCAATTATCAAAAACAAAAAAATCCGTTAAAAATTCTGTTAAAATCTTTGGTCATAAGCCACTACAATACTCAAATGCGAAACTTAAAATAAACGGTGAATAATGTAGATAACATCATCATCGAAGACGTTGACCTGCACAGAAAATTTTCTGTCTTAGGCTGTAGTATCCATTTCGAACTTCAAATTGCAAATACGTATACCAAAACGTCGACGTAAATAATATATAATACACATTTGAGTAAAATTTTATCAATCTACTTCCATTCGTTCGGAACCAAGAGTGATTTCCACAGATGGACAAACGGACGGACCTCGCGACGTAGAACTGTATGCTAATCAAGAAAATATATATACTTTGTGGGGTCTAAAATATATATTTCGAGGTATTACAAACTTAATGACAAAAACCTACCAATAGTATAATCTTGTCAGAAACTTCAAAGTTTTCGTTATTTTTCAAATGGGAGTCTAAAGATTTTTCATTTCGAAGGCTATTAGTATTTCAGATTTGTCTTTGATATCAAAATAGAATATTTCGTTGACTTTCATGATGTTTCATAACCCATATTTAATTAATTCAAAAAAAGGAAAACGTTAAAAAACGTGTGTGCTGGGTACTTATAAGAGTTGTATTCTGAGAGAAGCCGAGTTGTATTTCCTGTAACGTTTACTGCCGCCAAATACAGCCCTGCTGTATCCCCTTTACTTTCGCCCATATGTTGTGCGAATTTTGTTTTTCATTTGACATTGAAACTTTCTGTATTCGTTGTATTCATTTGCTGGAGTTGAGTTAAGTTCAAAATTCTAACCGCAGCACGTATCCAGTCGGCATTTGCTTGGAAAAACTATACTTACTTTTCTAGAACACATTTGAATTCAATTTCTTTTTGTAAAACCCTTTTTAAAATGGCTGGTCCACTACCTCTACTCTCAACGGAAGCGGTTTACAAAAAAATTGCCGACTATTACAAAGAGAATGGCGAAAAAATTAACATAAAAAATCTATTCGAAAGTGATGCTGAGCGCTTCAAAAAATTCAGGTAACCATTGTCTGTCTGTTTCATTTTCATTATCTATATTACAATGCATACAGTTTTTATTGCTAGAACTTTCAAATAATCTCTGTCATATGGTTAATCCTTGTTTAAATATGCGAACATAGTCCAGGTTACATCAAGGTTATTATACAGAACTTTTACTAACTATTACATGACACCATTGCTTGATTGCACCTTCATGAGATTCAATTTCAAAAGGCCATCAACATTCGATAAAAGTGAAAGTCCCACACTCAGATGGGGTTTGCAAAAATGCAAACATTTCTATTTAATTTTTTTAGCCGAATATCGGAGACTGCAACATTGTCTTAAGAGGTTTTCATTTAATAATTAGACTTCGGTGGCAGACGTCATATGCGTTAATAATTAACTAATGGGAATATGGAACTAAAGAACATATTTCTGCTATTTATTAAACAATTTTTTTGTTTACTTCCATTGGAGTCGGGTACATGAATTTTATATTTGTTTAGAATTAAAATTTCACTCCCAATTTGAAATTGTCCCTTGCCACTCCCTGCCCCTATTGCTGCCAATTCGCAATTTGGTATTTAATTAATTGGAATTCATTAGATCAATAGACAAAAGAATTAATTTAATGACCGACATCATGATGCCATAAAAATTAATTAATAATTATCAAATGTAAAAAATAAACGGTACGCAAAAAATGTATTTCAAATCATTTAAAAAGAAATGGATTTTGAAATTTCAGTTTTTTTCTTTCTCTTAAATCACGAACGGTCGGTCCTTTTTCACTCCCCATTACTATCTGTTTTAGAGGATAAAAATATTAAGTCGTGTTGATAATGTCCAAACCTTTTTTATAGCTTGCGCATCAGTACGCCCAATGATGGCGACATTTTACTTGATTACTCCAAAAATCGTGTAACCCCAGAAGTATGGGGTCTTCTTTTGGAATTGGCCAAGACGAGACGCGTTGCTGAGGCCCGTGATGCCATGATGTCTGGCCAGGCCATTAACATCACCGAAAACCGTGCTGTATTGCACATTGCTTTGCGCAATCGCGGTGATGAGGCCATTTTGGTTGATGGAAAAGATGTTATGCCCGATGTTCGTGCTGAATTGACGCACATGAAGGAGTTTACCAATCAAGTTATTTCCGGAGTTTGGCGCGGTTTCACTGGAAAGCAAATCACAGATGTCGTCAACATTGGCATTGGTGGCAGCGATTTGGGTCCTCTTATGGTCACAGAAGCTTTGAAACCCTATTGCAAGGGTCTACGTTCCCATTTTGTCTCCAACATTGATGGCACTCACATGGCCGAGGTTTTGAAGAAAGTTAACTATGAAACCACACTGTTTATCATTGCCTCCAAGACATTTACCACACAAGAGACCATAACAAATGCCACCTCGGCCAAGAATTGGTTATTGGAACAAACAAAAGATGTAAGTATCTTCGAAATTTGCGGTTACGTACACATGTACACGCAAAAGCATGATAATTTATGTTAAATTCTTGTTTTCGCTCTAGCCCTCAGCCGTTGCTAAGCATTTTGTTGCTTTGTCCACCAACAAAGAGAAAGTCACTGAATTCGGCATTGATAGCAAGAACATGTTTGGTTTCTGGGATTGGGTTGGAGGACGTTACTCCTTGTGGTCCGCCATTGGCTTATCAATTTGTTTATCCATTGGCTTTGAGCATTTTGAACAATTGTTGGAAGGAGCACATTTTATGGACAAGCATTTCAAAACCGCTCCATTTGAGCAAAACGTAAGTTTTTTTTTGTAATTTTTTTGTTTTAATTTTTTTTTTAATTGAAATAATCTTTTATAGGCCCCTGTCATCTTGGCCATGCTGGGAATATGGTATTCCAACTTCTACAATGCCGAAACCCATGCCATTTTGCCATATGACCAATACCTGCACCGTTTCCCTGCCTACTTCCAACAAGGCGATATGGAGAGTAATGGTAAATTTGTTACCAAAACTGGCTCCAAAGTCGTCGATTACAACACTGGCCCAATTATTTGGGGTGAACCTGGAACCAATGGTCAACATGCTTTCTATCAACTTATTCACCAGGGTACCCGTTTGATTCCATGTGATTTCATTGCTCCAGCAAACACCCACAACCCAATTGCCGGTGGTGTCCATCACAAGATTTTGCTTGCCAACTTCTTGGCCCAGACTGAAGCTCTGGCATATGGCAAGACATCGGAGCAAGCTAAGGCTGAACTGGAAAAGGCTGGCGTTAAGGGGGAGAAACTAGAACAGCTCTTGCCACATAAAGTGTTTACCGGCAACCGTCCCACAAACTCCATTGTTGTCAAGAAGCTGACTCCCTTCATTCTGGGAGCTCTCATTGGTAGGTTAAACCACAAAACCCACAGAAAAACTATATCATGAACGTAAACACTTCTTTTCTCCTTTTATCTATCCCACAGCTATGTATGAACATAAAATCTTTACCCAAGGCATTGTTTGGGACATCAACTCATTCGATCAATGGGGTGTTGAACTTGGCAAACAATTGGCAAAGGCTATTGAACCGGAATTGGCCAACAAGGATCCCGTTTCCTCACATGACTCCTCCACCAATGGTCTTATCAATTTCATCAAAGCTAATTGGTCTTAAATCAATCACCACCCCGCTTCTCCAATACACTCAGCAGCATTGCAAAGTTGTCTAGCGTACCTTAAACATGTTATCCTTATTTTAATTTTTAAAAAGAAATTCCTTTGGAGATATGGTGCAATCGGTAGAATTATTTGCTTAATCTCTAAATTTCCCCAAAACACACATACTCACACAAATTAGAAGCTTTTACATACAAACGTTATAAGAAACTATTCTATAGAAAACTAAGTTAAACGTGAATATCAGCGTTATATGCCCTCTGTCGTTGTCATATTTACACAAATGAGATATACAAATTGTTACAACCTATTGTCGTATATACTTCATCATCAAAAAACACATAGATGTAGAATGTATTCAAGAAAAAACAATAAAAATACCTATTTGTTAGATGTTTTAAAAAAATACGGCCGGAACTGTATTTGATTGATTAGATGGGGGACCTTGAACATTGGATATTTTGACATTACTAACTACCTAAAAATATAACTTAAGAATATAGTAAGTTTAGATTTGTACTCTAACTACATTTCATCATCTTCATCATCGTCATCCTGATCCATAGAGTCCCCTCCATTTTTCTGATCCTCATCTTCGCCCTCTTCCCATTCATCGTCCGAAGAAGATTTGTTAATGGCATCATCTAGATCCGACGTTGATGAATCTAGAAAATCAAATTGAATATTATTTAAAAAATGTTTGACATTTTTAAAAGTTGTTTGGCGTACCATCGTTATCTTCAAAGACCAACAAATTATCACTCTTAAGGTTGTCTTGATCCATTTCACTATTTCGTTTTATTTGACTAACAAGCAACTGCAATCGGCCATTCAATCTGAAAGCAAATATGTAGTTAATTTAAACTCTCGATTGGCTTAAATGTAAAACCTACTTTGACAACTCTTTCAAGCAGTTGGCTCTATGTTCAATTATTCCAATGCAGGGACCGAATTTATTCAGCAAATCTTCAGCACCCAAAGCCATAAGTTGACTGGAATGGGTCTGGGCCAGGACTTTCAGCCAGTTCATTGCATATTCAACACTAAACGGGAGTAGTTAAATTGCATATTATTGCACTATTCATAACAAGCATGTATGCCACTTACTTTGTGTGTCTTTGCTGCATTAACAATGTCAATTCATTGACCAAAGTGCCCACATATTGGACTGGTAATTTCTGCAATGTAAGCTCTATGGTCTTCATATCTTTTGTGCATAACACGGAGCGTAATAACCTTTGGGGAAAATATCAGTCATTATTAAATATATCTATCGAAGGAGATGTATGTACAAATCACAACTTACGTTTCATCTTTACTGTGCAGGGATTGTACCAACAACTGTACTTTACTTTGAGCCTGGGGTATTACTTTGCCATCGCCCACATTCAGGTTGAGGTTCTGCAATCGAGCTTCCATGGGCATATCTAAGGATTTCAGTTTCTTCTTTGTCACAGATATTGATGACTTGTAATCAACATCCTTGGCATCTATTATGGGTGTTATCATTTTTAATGTCTTCTCAGATCCGATTTCATTGCGTTTTCCCAACAGTTGTTGTTTGACATGTTTTCGCGGGTCAGTGCGTATCAAAACCTGCATTTTCTCAGCGAAACTTGGTTTCAATTGTTCAAATACGACGAAATGTTTATCGCCATAAGCAAATAGCAATTCTCCTTGCCTGTTTGCATGTTGGAGTGAAGCTGCCACTGCCGAAATCGGCTCAATAACAGTTGCACTATCGGCAGCAATGCTAATGGTTACTTTTGGCTTCAATGGTTTGTCAGCCTTTATGCCATCTATATCTAAAACGTATAGATGTATTACGCCACTTCGTGTAACACTGGATACCCGCAGTGTGTTCTCATCATCAATGTGACATGTAAGACTGTGGGCTATGTCCTCCATTAGAAGAGTACAAGCAGCTGGTTTATTGCGACCTTTCTTTCCGATTTTCCACAAGCATATTATACGTTCCATTCGTGAGGTTGTAAGAACATATTCACCACCATCATTGCTCACAAATTGGGCCATATGATTTATTTCTGAAGTGTGTCCCGTAAATGTTTGCACCAGTTCTTCTTTTTCTGTGGAATATACTTTAAGGGTGCGGGAGCCCACGACCAATGAATTGGATGTAGGCATTAATGAAATACTAAATGGCTTTTCGGGGCCCACATTCCACGACCTAATTTGTTTTTCTTCCGCCAGAGACCAAACAATAACATGACAATCTTCTCCGCAGGTATAGAGATGCCCCTCCGTATCTCTTATGATTGATGTTATTTTGCCATTATGTCCCTCGCCCTTAAGACTACGTTCAATCTACGAAAAAAAAAAAACAATCAGTGGATGATGTTCAAATTTCAAGCATTCAACATTACCTTTGCCTCTGCATAGGAATACAACGAGACATGTCCCTTTGAGGTACCCAGGGCAATGTAAAGAGACTCACTGCTTTCACTGGACTTTCTTGCCTTTTTACCCTGTGAAAGAAATGGAGTGTTTTGTTCAGTTATTGGTTGCAGGAAACATGTGGCATTTACTTACTTTCTTGTCTTTGACAACACTTCCTGGCAAAGAAACCGATATCCACACCAGGGCCGAACATGGTCCAGACAAATGCAAATTCGGTGTGTATTCCTGTTTGAGTTCGTTGGTATCTGTGTCCCATATCCTTAGAACTCCTTGATCATTGATAAGGGCAAAAAGTTTTCCATCGGGCGAGAAACCCAACACGTGCTCACCAAAAGCCATTTCTTTGCTTTCAGTTTATAAAGGAATGTCGAAGCCCCTACGAACTTACGACGCCGTTACTTCTCGTATTTATTTCTGCCAGACTAGTGAGTTGTTTATGAGGTAGTGAGGGAGAGTAACGGACCGTTTAATATTTGCTCTCTCACACTTCAGCGTCAGTAATAGGGCCTTTTTGGCAATTTTCATAGAAAATTAATTAGAAACTAAATATAAGACTGAGCCTTTGCAAAAAAAAATATTCCATATCAAAAGTAAAAATATATAAACATGAAGAAGAGGAATAATATTTCTTCCTGCTTCAATGCTGAGTCCAAGTTTCTCCCTGGCTATATATTTTATTTATAAAAATGTTACTGGATTCTAATTTTATGCAGAATTCGATTCCCATTGAATAAATTTTCCTACTGGGGTTTTCCTGTTATCGTTTAGCACCATCATTTGATCAAAACATATCGATGAAAACTATCTATAAAAATAAAGTATCGATATTGCCATCAATAATTTGCCACCTCTACGAGAATCAGCACAAGTTTAAAACTTCCCTTTTTCCTTTGCACAATGACGATGACAGCAAGAGAAAGGAGCTTGGCTGCTCCTGCAGATCAAGAATGGACACCCGAGGAAGAGATTCAGCTATTTTATGCCATGGCGGGCCTAAAGCCTGTCGGTGTTAACAAGCATTTCTACATAGCCTGTATTGCCGAACGTAAGCACATACGCTCACACATTGTAATAGCTAAGTTGGAGCCAATATATACAAGGGAACTTGTTTTTGTTTTGTAGGCTTAAACCGTGACACAGAGAGTGTTTGGGGTCACTTGCGAACCTTGTACAATCTGGAGGCTCTAGATGAATTGGAACCACTGCCATTTCCCAATGATGAAAAAGAATTTTCTTTGCCCGAAGCCGAATTTTCGTTGCTTCTATCGAAGAAAAGAGGCAATATTGTTGAGGACAATAGCGACCCTCCATCCATAATTGCGGTCGCAACCGACAACACAACTAAAGGTAAGTTTTTTCCACAAGTCTTTCAATGAAAATATAAGGCAAATCCTTATTCCAGACAAATCATTTACACAAACCAAATTACCTAGCACAACGCCCACAGTTAAGGACTTGGATAAGAAACTTACTGCAAAACTTTCCGATGCTCCCAAGCGAACGCCAAAGCGTACCAGAGGTTCTATGTCATTGGAATCAAACAGCCCCTCAACCACACCGCCACCGCCTCCTGTTCAGAGTAACAAAAGACGACGCATATAATAATCATAACATTACAATCAGCTGTCCATTTCAGTTTTCCTTATTTATAAGTTTTATTTTCCATAAGTTTAGTTACATAAAAAAAATACTGCAAAAGAAGAAATTAATCGTCGAATTCATTGGCATTTTCGTCATCATCTTTATCAGATAAGGATGGCAGATCCATAACATTCATTCTTTGTAGAAATGTTGACAACAACCTCTTGTTTAGATGATCAGTTTGCGTTATTTCCCGTACCACCTGGGGGTCAGTCACTGGATCCACATGCTGTGCTGTATTGTAGAGCGATAAGATTTGCAAGGAAACATCCAAATCCTCTCGAGGCGATTCGTCCAAGCAACAGGGCATTTTTTTTTACTCGTAATTCTCCAAATCTCTAAAGTTAAACCAGATGCATCATCAGCTCTAGAGGTGGCAAATAATTGATGTCAATATCAATAGTATCGACAATTAATTTTAAAAGGGGATATCGATTGATATTTTTTCTATCGATACTGTCGGCTGCACTCATGGTGCAATGATTACAAAGGTAGTGCAAATTTATTAATGCTCTGTTTCAGAACCTGCAAGAATCCATTTTAATTTTTCTACGTCTCTATATGAAAAATCTTTCATAGTTCGTTCCGCATGAATCTGGAATCAGCTTCCAGCTGAGGTACGACAATTCTCTTTTTCTCGCGGTGTTTTTTGCCGCATGTTTGAAAACTTTGTAGAGGCAAATGGAGGTTAAAAATTAGTTTGTTAATGATATATGACAATGCTGTATCTATTGATTCAATGTTGTTTTTTTTATTACCAGCAATAGACTTAAATACATTTTCATTGGCTGGGGAGCCTTTTTTTCCATATTTTACATATGATTTCTAATGTTAGTTTAAGATACACTATGTAATATTTTTAAGATTTTTTTGGAGTACACTTTTATAGTTTTTTGATAATTGTGATACTTATTGGCCTAATGGCTTTTTCATCTCAACATATAAATAAATAAATGAAATGAAAATGAAATAAAATTTTGTGTATGTTGTAATTTATTTTCACGTTTAAACATCAGGCAAACTAGCCTTAGTCCGAAGTTATATTAGGCATTTTTTCTGGCGGCAATTATTCGTTTGTATTAGACAGAGGTAAGGGAAAAGGACATGGAAAACAATTGCTCGTATTGCCTTTTGTGTTTTTATTTTTATACCAAAATATAATTATAAATGACAAAAAATACAGTGATGAAAAATATTGCCCATTGAAAATAATTGCCTTGTAAAAATGCAAGAGGCAAGTTCTAAAGAGAACGGCAAAAATTGCTGCCAGTAAACTCGTCTAGTATAAATCAGGACTTACAGAGCAAAAAATATAGAGTCCCAATTTACACTGAAAGAAGAGTGTGTTTTTATGAGAGAGGGCTAAATAAAAGTGATATTTCTCATAAAAATCCCCTCTGATTACATACCTTTTGAAACAACAGGGTGTTACAACTAATACGAAAAAGATGATAATTATAAGTGTTCATATGAGAGATGTGAGAACGAAATAGTCAACAAAATATGAATTGAAGGCGGAATTCAAGACAACGCGAAAGTCGACCTACGTATCCCTAATGTCAAAGCAAGATGGCGACATAGTATGTGAATTAAGAAAAGAAGTCGAAATCAAGAAAAAAATTGAAAAATTCTTTTACTGTGGCTTGTGTTATTTTATTCCGAATTAATTATTACTCAAAACAATAATTTTATATACTCAACATTCCGTACAATGTTTGTGGCTAACGATCAACATGATACGTTCGGTTTGGTACACGAAAACAAATGAAGTGTTGTGCGCAGATATCAAAAACAAAACATTTTAACATAAAAAAAGCTAAAAAGGTAAATAAAACGGAGATAAAAATCAACAAAAATTACAAATATTCAATGGAAACGCCAGCAACTGCCCTGGAATAACCAAAATCCTGAAGCCATAAGGATTGCTACTGCTTTAGAGTTAAATGCACACGTAACCTTGTGAAGCTGCGTAGCACAGTAGCCCTTTTGTCATGGCATCACTACTCACCACAATGCGAGGCAACAATGCTATGTATATGATGATGGTGGAGCGTTTCTTGGATTGGTGTTTTTGTTGTTCCTTATTTTCGTCTTTTGTTGTCGTGAATTTAAAGTGATGTGAATGATCAAGAATTATTGTATTTCTAGGAATAAATTAAAATCTCCATTTGGTCCATCAACTGTTTTGAATTGGACGTCAGGAACGTCTGTCACGCCTTTGGAGCTATGTCTTCCCAAAAGGATACCCAGAGTAGAGGGGACCTTAACTATGTGCTGATGCCAGGAGCCGGAATGCCTTCCACAGTTCAAAATTCGAATAACAACAACAACAACAATAGCAATAATATAAATGCCAACATAAATCCGTCATCGTTGAGTCTTGCGAACAATAGTGCCAACCATGAACAGCCCCAAACTAAACGGCAGAAAATTGAAAAAATAAAGCCATCAACAACAGTTGAAAATTCGACTCCTGTCTCAAATATTTCTACTGCAGCCATACCATGCCCTCCGGATATAATTTATAGCAGTGATAAGATTCCTTTGTGTTCCTCCTTGTCGTCCTCGGTAAACTCTATAGCCACACAAAGTTCATCGTCAAATAACTCACCGTCATCCACCCCGAGTAGTTCGAGAGCATCTTCGCTAACACAGCTGTTAAGTGTACAAAACATAGCCACCAGCATCTTGCCCACATCCAAAGAAGATTCATCCGTAGCTATACACAATGATCACAATATGATAGCAAGTGCCTCAAGTGGCTGTAGTAGCAGTAGTGTGTGTAGTTCCAATGACCATTCAGCCGACGAGGTGGATCGGGTTACACTACCTGATCTGCTGTCCTTGTCTTCGGCCAGCAACATCGCCAGCAGCAGTAATAAATTACTTAACAATAATCTAACCACATCCTGCCACACTGTACCAAATACTAACCATGCAACAACAACAATACCTGCGCGGGCACAAAGGCTGGATGAAATTACCGCCTCCCAGGATATGCGGGAATTTGAAGAATCTTTGAATAGACAGTGTTTGTGTGGAGTCTCGGAGCGTATGCTGCGAAAGCCATTCCAATCGCATTATTCAATGGATGCCAATGGCCAGAAACGTGTGGCAAACCTAAGTGAATGGCCGACGAATAAACTCTTGCAATTCCTCTCGAATCTACAGTTACTATTTGACATATATCTAAAGCAGAACTCCAAGGGCTTTATATGTGCGCGTATCATGGATGTTTGTGATGCTCTGATACGCAATGACCACAATCTCATCGACGAGATCATCGTCCTGGCGGGCTATAACAATATGTATGTACAGTTTCTGGCCGGACGTGTTCTGGCCTCATTTCTGGTTATAGCCAAACAGGAAATGGACGATGATTGGTTAAAGAAACTGGTGGATAATCTGTTTAACTTTGATCGTCTGGATTATGTTGCCGTTCAAAAAATGCACTTTAGCTTGGAGATAATTAAACGCATTGTTGAATGGAAGGACATTGATCTACATCCCCTGGAGGAAGAGATTGCCGAAACGCATAGTATATCGGAGCCGACGGCTTCGACATCTGTGGGGGAGAGTAGACATGGATATTTGCATTTCCAAACACAACAAACTTCGCTGGAGAGCAATTACTTTGCCATGCATTATCGTTCTACGGAGAATATTGACGATGTGTCGGCTGCCAATGAGGGTAGTGGACCTATTTATGCCCATAGCACAGCGGCCATGCAACATCAACAACATCACTTTAATGGTATGGAAACGCATCTAATTAATCATCATCATCATCCTCAGCATAACACTACATTGGGTCAAGGCTGTCATCTGGTCACGCTCACCGACTCGGAAAGTTTTGATACCACCCATCTTAAATGCATTACCATCAAAATACTCGAAAACAAGTGGCCTGCATTGGTGAAGAATATGTCGGCGCTAATAGCCAATCATTTGGATGTGGAAAATGCCGAAAACTGCATCTTGAACTTTCTCCAGCTATGGGAGAATATCATTTCGGTAAAAGCAAATCTCTCCATAGTGGAGACCTTGCCATTCTATGCCCAGTTGGATAAATTCGAATTGCTTTTGAACCAGCACCTGTCGTGCACAGTGTACAAACAAATGTTGTGTCTGTTCAATGAGGCCCTGTGCTATGGCTCCACATTGGCGCTGCAGGATATGTTGCCCGACGAAACCTGTATGTTGGCACATCAAATTGTGCGGCATGTAAAGGATTTTCGTATCTTAGAATCTCTACCTCGTCGACAGCCGGAGAATATTGTGGGCTTTATTGGTTTCAAGCGGAAACCAGTTGCATACGCCGCCCAGTCACTTCAACATCATCCCTATGGACACGATGATGTCAACTCAAGTGCCTTGAATGCGGCCGAAGTTATTGAGATGGACAAGACGATTTTACAGAAAATCGTGCTACTCGTCCTGAAGTCAATAGCCGTTACGGTCAAGGAAATACGCAGCGATTCATCGGATTCGTCTATTGATTCCACGGATTACGATGCCTTTCAGGATATGGTGTTAATTGAACGCTCCATACGAGATGTTCTGCGCAAACTGGAATCATTTATTAAACACACTCTGGAATTCCATCCTGAATGTCATTTTAGTAAAATTCTAATACATCTATTCGATGATCAGGACGATCATCTGATTGAGGCCATGGTGTGTACGCTGGACGTCACGGCTGGCATATCATTTCGCAACAATGCATTTCCCGAATTGGTTTCCATGTTGAATCCCGTCTACACATTCCTAGAGTTCCTGAAAATGATATCGAACAGTTCGGATTTACTGCTTGATTTGCTGGTTAGCAATGAGACGTGTTTCCTGTTGTATTTGTTGCGCTTCCTCAAGTACATACGGATGAATTGGTCCATGTTTGTACAGAGCTGCCATGACTTTGGTATGGGTGCTAGCACACTGGACGAGGCGATGAGTGTCTTGATACGATTGAGACTGCAAATATCAAGGCTGGTGTCGCGCCAGCTGTATCCCTATGACATTTCACCGGTGCTGCGTCTCTTGGAGAGCTGTGAAAGTCTTTACGAAGGTAATGAGTTGAGTTAGCCGTCGAGCTGAGAGCGTAACAGTAACGTCTTCCATTCCAAGCAACATATCACAAATCGAAACGAAACAAAAAACTTTCAATACAAATGCAAAGTAGTAGTATTCCAAGCCACTTTTGTAGTTTGAAATCGAAACAACCGTTGACAAGTACATGTTCAAATATCTTGCCTTTTAGTGTGTAATATTTTTTTTTTTTCATTTTAATTTTAATTTTATTTAATAAAAATTACACCATAAGTAGTTTAGTGTTAATAATTTTTAACAATAGTAATAATAATAATAATAAAATGTACATTAAAGAAAAAAAGTGAAAGAAATAAGGAGCAAATGCTTTTATCTCTCAACACTTGGAACTATTAGATAGGTGACTTTGAGTATCATAATATCTGGCAAAAAATGAAAAACTATTTTATATACAAATTTCGATAATGAAAGAAAAAGTGCACAATAATGATTTTTAATAATGAAATTTTTATAATAAAAAAACTCTTAATATTATTTATATATATATTATATATTTTCGAGATAAATGTAAATAACACAAATATATTTTATATATATATATGTATCTGTGGTTTTCTGAAGGGAAAAGAACTTGTGTACATTTTAAGTTATTGCTGCGAATTTTTTGTACTTTCCGAGAGCTTTTTGTTTCATGGCAAGAATCCATTTTTAAAAGAAAAATCAACAGTTTTTGAAAGAAGAAAAGCCTAAAATCGGATGTTAATTAGAAACATAAATTAAAACATCATCAATTTTTGGATGAAAAATTTATTTTTTTTGCTCTCCTGAAACTTTAAAATTTTAAACTTGTTTTGGTTTTTTTTTCGTTTTCAGAAAATCACATGTGTATGCGCTTCACATATATATAGCATAGTATAGTATTTAGTTTGTTTCATGATTTTAGTTAAGGGCCCTAAACATAAATTACACCAACACACCCGCTACGTTTAACTACCACAACTACACTACATTCACTGCTCTTTATACATATTCATATCAAATAGTTTACGAATAAAATCCGTATACATTTTTTTGTAAATTGTTTCATTTAATTGATGCGTTTTCCTTTTTTTATACCCTCCACCATAGTATAGAGGTTATATAAAGTTTGAAACTTCTCGAATTATTTATAATAGACCCTACAAAGTATATATATTCTGGAACAGCGTAAAATTCTAAGACGATCTAACAATGTCCGTCTGTCTCTCGGTCTGTCTGTCTATCTGTCCGTCTATCTTTCGTCCGTTTGACTGTTGTAATCACGCAATCTTTCGAACGAATTGAGATGGAAGGCTAAAATTTTGCACACATACATAGTTTACTAGTAGGCAGGTTAAGTTCGTAAATGGGCCATGTCGGTCCACATTTTCGTATAGCCCCCATACAGGGTGAGATAAAAAAAAACTGCAACAAAGTCAAATGCCATAATTTTTACATTTTTTTTAAATTTTATTGAATGAAAGGAAAAAATGTCCGAAATAGCATCAAATTTTAGAAAAAGTTTAGATTTGTTTGAATTGGTCACCCTTGGCACGAGTCATGTCCTTCAAACGGTCAAACGTCACACGCTGCCCGAATGTTGCTCAGCGGTATTTTGGCCCATTCCCCGCTGAAGCGCTTGCTTGAGGTGATCGACACTTTGGTATTTTTTAGTGCCAACCTTGTTTTCCAAAATACTCCAGACACAATAGTCCATCGGATTGGTACCGGAGATTTTGGTGGCCATTGTGCCCTGGAAATGAAGCGAGGAACCTCATTCCAAGATCTTTGGCCAAAATGTTTGCGTGCCAAAGGCTTTTATACACCCTCCAGAATATTTTCGCGATAATATTTGGCATTTATTCTGATGCCACGGCCGATTAATACGAGCGGAGAGCTACAATTGGCTGTTGGCTGATGCCGGCTCACACCATCACCATGGCCGGCGCCTGAGTTCTGGTGGCAACTAAACAAGAGCGGACCATTTTGTTTGTTTACAAACTGCTGCTGGACAACGAATGTTTTCTCATTGGAGAAAACCAAATTCGGCAGTTCACCACTTTCGGCCAAGCGAAGCAACTCTTTAGCTCTTTTGAGACTATTTTCTTTGTTTTGTGATGTAAGTTCTTGCACTTTTTGGAATTTCAATGGCTTTACGCCAAGCTCATTTTTCAATATTTGTCGAATGGAATATTGCGATATGTTCAGCTCACGGCCACTGCGACGCGGGTTTTGGATCAAGTCGCTCCTTTACTTTTCGAACCATTCCTGCTGATATTGCTGTTTTCTTCCTTCTACTCCACTTGACGTCGTGCTAGGCTACCAGTATCACGGTAACGAGCGATGGTACGAGACGCAAATAATTTATTCACATTTAAATGCTGGAATGCCTTAACGATAACCACCTGTGATTTTCCAGTCAATTATAAAGAAATCACGCTTGAATTCCATCACGAATAACTTTTTTTTGGACAACTCTCACGGAAATGCTTTTGTACGTTTCTAAACAATATAATGAGCTGTCACTGAAATAATTTTAACAGCTGCCGGACGAGTGGCTTAGAAATGACAGCAGTCTGAAGTTGGTTGCAGTTTTTTCATCTCACCCTGTATAACGGTACCTCCAGATATTCGGTATTTTGATGACTTTAGTCACAGTATTTACCGGAATTGTTTCAAATTTGGTATTTGAAGTTCGAAATGGATACTGCATACTACTACGCCTAAGACAAAAAATTTCGTAAGCATGTCCACGTCTTCGTATAGTCTCCATATAACAGTTTTCATTTAAGGGGTAGATTCCGGAAGTTTTCTGAAAAATTTCAAGCTCCTTCCAAATGGTGGAGGGTATAAAAAGTTCGGCCTGGCCGAACTTAGCGGTTTTTTTTTTTTTTGAAATTGATAATTTAATGCCTGTTTATCATGCGTACTCTACGTTTGGTTCCATCGCTTGCGGCCAATGGATCTAAGCTATCCAGGGGCATTGTTATGGAGGTTCGTCTGATTAGTGGATCAGTTAGTGTTCCCAAGGGATTTGGATTTGAGGAGTTTTTAGTGGTTTGTCTATGGTAATTTAGAGCAACTGGCACCGAACAACGTCTTCGTTTCATCATGGAGGAGAACTCTTCAATGAAATGAATGCAAATGGGGTTTATGGATGTTGTACAACCAACGTTTGTCATTGAGTTGAGGATTGAGGGTGATTTACAAGCAAAACCTACCTGGTTTAGTTAGGGGTGTTACAATTAGGTCCGAATTATCTACAGATAGTGTCATGTGTTGTCTTAGCAATTGCCAATTGCCGTGGCTGCTCCTGGGCGCCGGAGAGAGTGTGGGAGGTGTTGATGGTGTTCTTTGAACGGATGATGTTTCGATGTGGTGGTGGTGATGATAGAAATGTTGCTGTTGTTGTGGTTTTGGCTTCTGCTGTTCAGCATTGATGGATCGTTGCAAGGATGCCAATGTGCGTTGATGTTGCTGTTGTTGTTTTGTTTTCAATGCCAATTCTAATGTGGTTGTTTGGATTGATTTTTGTAAAAAGGTGTCAAGTTAAAAGTAGTAGTAGATACCTTTTGTTGCATACATGTGAAAATATACGATTACATGCAACCCGGATACAACCCTGAACTTTTAAAATGTAACGAAGTTGAAGATACGAAGCCAACCTGACAAGGCGTACTAGTTTAAGCTCGTATAATTGATTTTAATAAACGTTTGTGAATTCTTAATTTAATATAAAAACGGTCGTTGTATTTCATTTTGAGTATACGGAAACCAACAGACTTCAATCGATCACTTGACATTTTTCTCAGAAGTGGGATACGACAAGTCTTATTGGAAGAAGCGTCTACCAACAAGAAATATGGAGAATTTGCACAAATGCACGGTTAAGCAGTTGCAAGCGAAATGCAGAGAAATTGGTGTTTCTCAAAGTGGTAACAAAAAGCAATTGATCGAACGACTTGAAGTCAACAACGAAAGCGAGCTGCACGGATTCGCATCTCCTCATGATATGCAGGAGCGAATTTCGCATTTGGAAGATATGGTAACTGAATTGCGTTCATCTATGGAGCAACGTGGACAATCAGAATTTGAGCCGAACAACGCATCATCCCCTTTGAACACGTTTTCGACACCGGATGGTAATATGTCCCTGCAAGGCACACGGCCTAGCTTGCCAAACGTGGCAAACGTTGTGACAATATTACCGGAATCACGTTCGATTCCATCGTATGTTCAAACGAATACTTCTTTTGGTGCATTTCAGACTACGTCAACAATTCCAACGGTCCACACGTGTGCTTCTGCTGGTTTACCAACGTTTACACCTTCATTGCACGGACATGCTCAACTTCCACGAAATACAACGCAAAATGTAGCGACGTCATGCTACAACGTACCAACACATATAACGACACATTCGAATTTTACAACAGCAACACCGACAGGAGTGTTCACGCAGCCGAACAATGGATATGTTCAATCAACGCAGCCCTACAACGCATATCTACAACCGCCGATATTTGCAACAAGTGTCTATTCAGCGCCGCCGCAGTCAGAAATAGTTATGCAGCCTTCACAACGTTATGTTCAGCACAACCCCTTTGGGAACGTTAAGGAAATAATTCAACTTTTGCCAGAGTTTAATCCGTCATCTGAAGAATCGATTAATCCTTCACAATTCGTGCGACGTGTGGAATTATTGAAGACAGCTTATAACTGGGACGACGCATCAGTTATATTTGCAGTGCAACAGAAAATGGCTGGCCCAGCCAAGTATTGGGTTGACTCACTGCAAGAGGTATTTCTGTCTTGGCCTCAGTTTGTTAACAAATTTCTTTTAGATTTCCCTCAAAATGTAAATGCAGCCGATGTACACATTAGAATGGCACAGACAAAACGGCAGTTCGACGAAACGCCGCAGGAATATTATTACAGAATGTATGCTATTGGAAAACGGGGCAATATAAATGAATCATCCATAGCACGGCATATAGTCAACGGAATTAATGATCAAGGATTGAAGCAGAAAATATCTAACGAGTATATTACCTGTAATCAACTTTTGAGTGACATCAACGCATACTGTAGTTATAACGAGGTAAGAAGAGTGCTGAACCCGATATCGAATAAGACGAAACGTAGCAATGAAAATAGAACTGCCCCAGAAAGGAAAAGCGATGAAAGAGTGAATAAATTCAAATGTTTTAATTGTGGTAATACTGGTCACAAAGCCGTAGACTGCCCAGATCCACAGAAGAAGAATAGATGTACGATATGCAAACGGACTTCACACGGTGCAAGTGAATGTCCAACAAAAACCCTGAACACAAATGTCAACAATATAAGGGACAGCGTAAAGTCCAACGAAATACTATGTAAACGTGTCAAAGTAAAGGACAAGGAGTTTGAGGCATTTATTGATTCGGGAAGTGATCGGAGTCTGATCAGACGAAGTTTTGCAATGATAATTGGCGAAACGGAAAATTGCAGTATGGTTTTAAATGGCTTTGCTGGTGGCAAATACGAGTGCACAAAGGTGGTTAAAGTGCCAATTGACATTGATGAGACGAGTTACGACGTGAACCTTTATGTTGTGGAAAATTCTATGATCCCGAATGATGTTCTTTTAGGTCGAGATGTTTTATGCCAAAAAGGTCGACGCACCATTATTGAAGGAGATGAGTGTTGGATGCAAAACGTAAATGCGATTAGTATCAACGAAGGCTTAACATCTGAAGAGCATAAGAAGTTGCAGTTGAACATTCAAGAAAACCGACAATGTTTTTCAGAAAAGTCAAGCGAATTGGGTAAGTGTAACTTAGTGAAGATGGAAATCGAAGTTACTACTCCAGAACCAATACGATGCAAGCCATATCGACTAGCATTTGCCAAACGTCCTATTGTGGCAAATATTGTGAAAGACTTACTGGATAACGAAATCATAAGGAAATCGAATTCTCCGTATGCATCGGGAATTGTTTTGGTCGAGAAGAGAAATGGTGAACACCGTTTATGTATAGATTATAGACAGTTGAATCGAATAACCGTACGTATAGCGCATCCTATGCCTGTACTGGATGAACAGATTGCACAACTCGCCGGAAATCGTTATTTCACCACACTCGACTTACGTATGGGTTACCACCAAATTGAAGTAGAGGAAGAATCGAAAAAGTTCACAGCTTTCGTGACTTCAGATGGTCATTATGAATTCAACCGGATGCCATTTGGTTTGGTAAACGCACCTGCAGTTTTTCAGGCAACGATGAACCGAGTTATAAGCTTTATGAAACCAGGAGAAGTTTTAGCGTATCTGGATGACGTCATAATTCCCAGTAAAACAGTCGATGAAGGTCTGGACCGAATAAAAAGATTTTTGGATATCCTTAAGAAATGTGGTCTCACGTTACGATTGGCGAAATGTTCGTTCCTAGCCGAAAAGATTTCTTATTTGGGACACATAGTTACACGTGACGGAATTTTACCTGGAGAAGAAAAAGTAAAAGCGATTAGAAATTTTAAGGTACCAACGAATGTAACAGAAGTACGACGATTCCTTGGCCTAACTAACTTCTTCCGAAAATTTGTAAAGGATTATGCAGCCATTACGAAACCTCTTGCGATGTTGACACGAAAGAGCGAAGAGAATAAATTTCGTTGGGACGTACACCATGAAAACGCATTCAGAAGTTTAATCCAAATTTTGTGTAGTGAACCAGTTTTAGCAATCTACGATATGAAAGCAGATCACGAGGTGCACACGGACGCTAGCAGTCTCGGATTAGCAGGAGTGTTATTACAGTCCGATGGTAATGGTAATTGGCAACCAGTGTTTTATTTTAGCCGCCACTGTTCTGAAACGGAATCGAAATATCACAGTTACGAGCTGGAAGTTTTAGCTGTGGTTGAAACGGTGCAGCGTTTCCGTATATATTTACTTGGAAAGCCATTCCGAATCGTCACTGATTGTGCCGCAATTACTAATGTGAAGACAACGAAGGAATTACAACCTCGAGTAGCACGATGGCTGATGAAATTACTTGAATTTGATTGTGAGTATGTACACCGACAAGGGTCACGTATGGCTCACGTTGATGCTCTCAGCCGTTCACCGGATCAGCCACAGACGGAGATTGAACCAGCAGGGTTCATAATGAATATTGATAGCGATGATTGGATTCTCACGATGCAGCTAAACGACGACCACATAAAGAATATTATGAGAGTACTGCGAAATGAATTGAAATCTGAGCAAGAGAAACAGATAAAATCTGAATACTTATTGGAAAAACATCGACTATACCGGAAAACGAAAAATGGACTACGATTGGTCATACCGAAGGCTATACGATGGCGCATAGCTAAATACTGTCATGATGATATTGGCCATTACGGGTTGGAGAAAAGCCTCTCACGAGTCGAACAAACGTTTTGGTTCCCCCGCATGAGGAAATATATGAAGGAGTACATTGCAGCGTGTGTAGAGTGTTGCTACAACAAGGCAAAAGGTGGTAAACACGAAGGAGCTCTACATTTTAGTAATGTCGAACCGCTACCATTTAGGCAAGTACATATTGATCACTTGGGACCGTTTATAAGAAGCAAGCATGGTCATACACATATAGTGGCAATCGCCGATTCCTTTACGAAATTTGTGGTTATTAAAGCTGTAAGGAATACGAAGACATTGCCCGTCATCAACGTTTTAAATGAGGTTAGTGGATACTTTGGTTTACCTCGAAGAATAATTTCGGACCGTGGGACAGCTTTTACGTCAAAAATGTTTGAGGAATATTGCGATCGAAACAATATTCAACACATTAAGAATGCCGTTCGTACACCAAGAGCCAATGGACAAGTTGAGAGGGTCAATCAACTTATCCTGTCTTATTTACGAACTACCACTGAAGAACCGAAGGATTGGGACTCGGCACTTCACGTTTTACAATGGTCAACCAATTCAACCAAAAATTCGACAACAGGTTACAGTCCGAATGAGTTGATTTTCGATTACAAGCCCACCGACTTAATACAAAACCGATTGTTAGCAGCTGTACAAGATGATGTACAAAACGAAGAAATTTCCATCAACGAAAAACGTATCATGGCCGCAGAAAACATCAAAAGCGAACGAGAACGATGGAAGAAAAGATTTGACAGCAAGCATTCGAATCCGAAATTGTATGTGGAAGGTGACTTGATCCTTATACAGAATGAACCACCAGCGACAGGTGAATCCCGGAAGTTAGAACCTAAATACAAAGGTCCATACATAATAGCACGAGTATTGGGCAACGACAGGTACCTGATAGAGGACATTCCTGGAATAAACATCACGAATAGGAAATTCTGTTCCGTATTCAGTTCCGACAAGTTGAAGAAATGGTGTGAATGTTCCCCCGAATTGGATGTTTCAAGCGAAGATGAAGCCGAGGACGACTTCAGGTCAGGAAAGGCCGAGTTGTCAAGTTAAAAGTAGTAGTAGATACCTTTTGTTGCATACATGTGAAAATATACGATTACATGCAACCCGGATACAACCCTGAACTTTTAAAATGTAACGAAGTTGAAGATACGAAGCCAACCTGACAAGGCGTACTAGTTTAAGCTCGTATAATTGATTTTAATAAACGTTTGTGAATTCTTAATTTAATATAAAAACGGTCGTTGTATTTCATTTTGAGTATACGGAAACCAACAGACTTCAATCGATCACTTGACAAAGGTTATTTGCTAATTTAGTATTTTCATACAAAAATATATTTCGGCGAGAAGGAGAAGAGTACAAAAACACCGAAAAGGAAACCAAACCAACGGTTTTGGCGGATAGAAGAGATGAGAGACATGTGAGTTAAAGACAAGGAAACACACAAAGATTAGACATAAAATATAATAATTATAATAGTTTTTTATTTCTTCAGTAATTTGCTAAAATACACACAACAAATAGAACAACAATAATCAATGAACAAAAAAAATAAAATTCAATTACTGTAAAGAAAACTGGTCGAAGTATATACAGGGTGAGATGAAAAAACTACAACTTCAGACTGCTGTCATTTCTAAGCCACTCGTCCGAGAGCTCTTAAAATTATTCCACTGACAGCTCATTATATTGTTTACAAGCGTACAAAAGCATTTTGGTGAGAATTTTCCAGAAAAAAAGTTATTCGTGATGGAATTCAAGCGTGATTTCAAATGTGATTTCTTTATTTTTGGCTGGGAAACCAACCACATGTGGCTATCGTTAGAAGACTCCAGCATTTAAATATGAATAAATCTTTTGTGTCTCGTAGCATCGCTCGTTACCGTGATACTGGTAGCGTAGCCGACATATGTCAAGAAAGTGGACGAAAGAAAACAGCAACATCAGCGGAAATGGTTCGAAAAGTAAAGAAGCGACTTGATCGAAACCCCCGTCGCAGTGGCCGAAAAATGGCTCGAGATCTGAACATATCGCAATATTCCTTGGGCACACAAACATTTTGGCTGCAGACCTTGGACATGCCAACAGAAAGAATGGTTACATAATGAGGTTCCTCGCTCCATTTCCAGCACACAATGGTCACCAAAATCTCCGGATACCCATCCGTTGGACTATTGTGTCAGGAGTATTTTGGAAAACAAGGTTGGCACAAATAAATACCAAAGTGTCGATCACCTCAAGCAAGCGCTTTGCAGGGAATGGGCCAAAATACCGCAGAGCAACATTCGGTCAGCGTGAAAGCACACAATTCGTGCCAAAGTTGTCTAATTCAAACAAATCCAAACTTATTCTAAAATTTGATGCTATTTCCGACATTTTTTGCTTTCATTCAATAAAATTAAAAAAAAATGTAAAAATTATGGCATTTGACTTTGTTGCAGTTTTTTTATCTCACCCTGTAAGTGTCAAAGATAGTGGTGAACATTTAAATAAATAGAATAATCGTCATCGTAGGGCTCTACGACAACCCCATTGACTCAAGCAAGGTCCATATAAGGTTGGCCTAGAAGACAACTTTTGACAATATATCTTTTGACAGCAAACTTAGCTGTCAGATGGACTTACTAGCCGACCTTATATAGGCCATGGGCTCAAGCTTAATAAATAATACAAAAATTAGGAACTATGTGTCAACGGGGCTGGCCTATTTGAAATAATATCTACTACTTGTCAAATAATCATGTTTTTTAAATCTTCTTTACAAGTATATAACCGAAACTAGTTTTAACTTATTATTGCCAGAATTATTAAACGTGAAAAAATGTGATTGGATAGTTAAATTATCAATTACAGAAAAATGTAAGTGATGTAAATAAAATTATAAAAACTGACTTCTGGTTCAATTTACACATATAGATAGAGCGAGAAGAACTTATTTTCTCTCAACAAAAGGACATTTAAATTGACTGGTGTTGATTCATATAGCTAGTAGATATAAAGCTAAAAGGTACGGAGGGGAAGGCTTTACATCAAATATATGTATAGGTATTAATAATGTATATATATAAATCACATAGTAGGTACATTCAAAAAAAGATGAAACACGACTCTTACTTTTCTACACATTCTACATACAAATCTGAATAGGTATGTATGCACATTAACATTTAGATAGAGGAGAAATAAATTTTCCTTTTAGGATGTGTTTTGTATGTAAGTATTTAAAGCTAAAAGTGTTGTTTGATAGTTTTATCAAATTTGGTCAGTTATCATTTTTTTTTGATTTCAAGTCATTTGTTTCTTGTAGGTACAGTTTACAGATTAAATGCTTCTTTGTTTGGTTACCGGGTGTCGAAGAGAGTTTCAACAAGTTGTAGGTAAAAGGTGTAGTTGAAAAAAATTGATTCTTTAAAATTTCGGCAAACTTTTTGATGAAATACCTTTTGATGAACGTCGATCTCGGTGAGCTTGAGCATAGGATTGCAAAGAACAGCGTCTCATGAAACGTTTGTCGTTTTTGTTTTCCTAAAAAACGAAATCTAATTAAAAAACCTCTAATTTTTGTTTCTTCCTCGCAACTTACCGATTTGTAATGCTGATTGATATCTGATGCTGCTTTCAACAGCAAATAAATAAAAACCAAGGCAAAAAGATATATAATTGGTTCTGCCGAGGAATTTTTCTTATTTATGTTCAGATCCTTTTTGTCGTGATGTCTGGCATTTTTAGCTTTAGTTGATTTATTGTGTTTGTGGAAACCATTTTTTGGATTATTAGGTAATTTTATATAATATTTAGATTTAGGCTTTTTATATTTCTTACTGTAAGACTTGGTGGTGGCACATTCATCTCCGCTGCCATCAGCAACAGCTCTGCTACCACTTCCACTACCACTATAGTCCCTATATTCGGTTTTCAAAGTGGTTTCTTTCTTTCTAATCTCAGCCGACTTGTTTGGAACCTTAGGCTTTATTCGGTTTATTTCTTTGGTAAATATTTCCAAATCCCTGCATATATCCTTATATTCCAAGAATCGTTCCAATATCAGTTGACGCTCATTAATTTCGACTTGATTGTACATCAAGTTTGGTAGAGATTTTAAAATATCCTCATTTTGGGAGCTATTAGCGAAACAGCTTTGTACACCACTCAGTCCCAAATAGATTGTTAGCAAAACAATTAGCAAGCCAATCGGCACAATATGTTGTTGATTGTTAATTTTATTTTCGTTCAATTTGACTTTATCATTTGTATCGGATGATGAATCCATTGAGTCTTTTTTTAAATCGAAACCATTATTTTCCAACAAGGATTCTGATTCCATATTTTGTTTTATGTGATTTTTCCAGTAAAATATGTGTATCCTTGTGTTGTCCGAAGTCTTGAAATGTTGATTAGTGAAAAAATCAATAGTTACGAAGGCTCGTTAGTGAGGAACACATATAACGGTTAGTTTTTAAATACAATAAAAGCGATGACGTTTGTCGTCATTAGGGGCGCTTTAGTCTGGCTGATTAATGTGATAGACTTGTGGTATAGAAATATGATAGAAATTATTTTAAATGTAGCTCTAGAAAGAGAAAGACGGTGACAAGCTATTGAAAAATGGCAAGCATTGGAACAAAAAAAAAAAAAAAGAAAGAGATACGTATTTTATGCCAGACACTGAAAAATCAAAATTTAGATGAGACAAGAATACTTGCGGCAAGGCTCTGTTTAAAGAAGATGGTTGCAATCAATGCAACAAGTTGTTTGCATTTTTATTGTTTTGATAGTAGTTCTGACATTACAAGCCAAACAGGTAGACCTCTATACTTGCAATTTTTTCAAAGATGACCTACCTTCTTTCTATTTTCATTTCATTTCATTTATTTACCTTACAAAGAAATATAAATAAGCCCACAGGGCCCATAACTTATATTATCTATCTACAATACCCTAACATAATACAAATTCAATGATTAATTCAAACTTAACAAATAACATATTAAACCTAATAATTTATCTTAATAATTCACGAGAAGCTCGAACCCTACACCATTCACCATCACCAACTAAACAATAGTCTAGTAGAGCATTGTACCATGGGTAGACCTCTATACTTGCAATTTTTTTCAAAGTTGACCTACCTTCTCTTCGTTGTACCATGCTTGGCACTACCTTTTTTCACAGATCAGGAGACCCCGCATATCCGGCTCATTTTCAGTTTGGCGTTCGATCATTGGGAACTACAACTAATGCTGGCTTGTTTATTTTATTGCGCCATGGCATTTACTTATTGTGAACGCCACCGCAACATCTCTCAGAAAGATGTTGCTGGACAATTCCTGCAGGAAAAGTAACCAGACACACCTATTATTATTTCTCCTAGTAAGTAGCGCCGCCAAGTAACCGGCGAAAAATAACGCCGTTACATAGAAAAGTACACATCTACGTTGAACTAGTTCCGAGCTCTTCAGTGAAGATGTTCAATTTTCTCATGTCTCATTCGTAAACAACAGAGTACCCGGGCGTTATGCATTACACTCATTCGTAAACAACAGAGTACCCCGAGTCTTTGCTTTCTGTTTATTTTTTATCGGGTATTCCTTTGTGGCCTTCATATACGTTTCGTTGGGACGTTTTTCATTTTTGTTTTTAACGCTCGCAACGAACAGCCAAACCAAACGGCTTTGTACTTGTACTTTGTTGAAACAAAGGATTATTACGCTACAAAAACTGTAGATTCTGTCGATGCATACGTTCATTTTGAAAACACCCGAATTTGAATATTTTCTGAACAATTTTTTTGTTATGGAAAAGAAAACACATACATAAACAAATAAAGATGACATATTAAGCATATTAAGTCAAGAAAATAAAAAAATTGAAATCATGTGGTATCATAGCCCTACCTTGATATAATTGTACCATGGGTAGACCTCTATACTTGCAATTTTTTCAAAGTTGACCTACCTTCTCTTCATTGTACCATGCTTGGCACTACCTTTTTTTTCACAGATCAGGAGACCCCGCATATCCGGCTCATTTTCAGTTTGGCGTTCGATCATTGGGAACTACAACTAATGCTGGCTTGTTTATTTTATTGCGCCATGGCATTTATTTATTGTGAACGCCACCGCAACATCTCTCAGAAAGATGTTGCTGGACAATTCCTGCAGGAAAAGTAACCAGACACACCCATTACTTTTTCTCCTAGTAAGTAGCGCCGCCAAGTAACCGGCGAAAAATAACGCCGTTACATAGAAAATACTAGGCTTTTCGTTCTTACACAAAACATTTGACGTCATTAGGAATACGTCATTACTTCCTTCTTGTGCTTTGTACATCTTCCGTGTATATTTGTTTATTTTTTTGAAACAAACAATTGTTATTGTTGTTCGAAGAAGAATATACAAATCAATCGATAGAATAACAAGAATAACACAATGCCAGCAAAAGAGGACGCCAATTTGTCAATAACAACGGATTTAAATAATTCGTCTTCATTTCATTCATTCACCAGCCACCACAAGCGACAAGACATCATTACAATCGCAAATTTGAGGGGAAGAAATAAGAAAGAAGTGTTGCTGGATTTACGTCTAATATCGCTGTTCATTGGATTTGCCTGTACAATTTTGATCTATAAAATGGTTATTGTTAGTAAGTAGTACAAGTGATTTGTGTGTGTGTGGGGGTGGATGGATGTTGGGGGAGGAAGAAGCGGAGAATTTTCTTCCTCTATTGGTTGGTTGGTGTTGGTTTGTTAACAAAAATTCGAATTGGAAGTGCGCTGCGTTGCGGTTTTCTATGGTGGTATCGTGTGTGTGAGTGTGCATTCTAAAATGTTTGAATACGTTTCCACTTTCCTCATTCATGTCAACCACTAGTAGACCAATAGTGACATCACTGTGCACTTGACTTAATTACATTCACCTTCCTAGTGCTAGCTTGCTGTGCCTTTGTCTTCTAGCCTTGAGAACGTTTTAAATTTATTTGATTTCAATATTTATGAAGGTTGTAATTATATTTAAGAAGAAGTTCCATTAAAAATCATGTAACAATTTTTTTTTATTTCTTTGTTTAATTGGGTTTATTGAACCAACGGCTTTCAGTATTTCGTGCAAAGCGTATTATTTGTTTATTGACAATTTCGATTTGATTAACTTAAATTTCACCGTTATCGGCTATTTGGTGTGTCAACAACCAAAAGTTTGGGACAGGTGAATGCCAATGATGATAAGTTTTACAACCACCAAATTTTTGCAGAAAGTTTATCAGAAAGAAAAGATAACAACCAATTGTTTCATTTCATTTTGTTTTGTATCGAATCTATGGCGTGTGTGGTATTTAAAAACTATTCAAATTGAAATTGCATCAATATTGATGATACGTTGTCTTTGCCATACATTCATTTTACACACTGTGTGTGTGCGTATTGGAAAAGTAAACAATATAAAGTGTATCTACTGAATGATGATCTCATTACTGTAGACTATACTAGATGCTAGCTTAACATACACCTCCTTCCGCGTATATATATATTTTTTTTTCAATGTGTAACACATTTACATACATATGAAAATCACTCTCCGTATGGCCAAATATGGTCAATGCATTTGAGAAATTCTTGAATAATCAATTATTTTGTTATTACAGTGCCCTATTCGAACATGGAGAATGCTGTAAATTTTAAAGGATTCATTGAAGACAGCTATCGTAATGCCATCGTATGGGCCAATGATCACGAATTGTACCATACACTTAAACCCATTGTGTGTGGCTTACTTGTTGCCATATTTGGTTACAGTTTGGTATATTTAGATAGTAATGTACCGGGTGTTAACCCTCCATCGCCATTTTCACCCAGGAAAAAAGTGATGTAAGTACAACTTTACAATCTATCTATTTATTTGTCTTTTTTTAAATTGTATTACTTTTACTTCATATTTCAGTTACTATCAACAAAAGAGCAGTATTCACTTGGGATATTTAACCGCCATGGCTGCAGGCCTAATCATTGCAGTTCTCATGTATTTAGACTTATAAATATTCACAATGCAGAGCTGTTGTACAGTGGCAATTTAATATCTACTTTAGGATTTATTTCATACAGACATATTTCATTATTTGTTTTTTGATATTTGATCTGGATCAAAAGTAACTTATAATGCAATTTTCCTTTTAAGTACAAAATAATATAGGTTCTTCCTAGTAGTTAACAAGAATTAATCATAAAAAGAAAACAAAAAATGCTTTAAAATTCCTTCTAAGCACTAACACAATAAGTATTAATATTCTATATATACAAGGCTATATGATAAGAAAAATGAATAAATATACATATTTTTATAGATATATTAAGTACTGTGTTTATTTTGTAGCAAAACGAATGAGTTTACATTTTGAATGCGTATGAAATTAGATTGGTGTATTGGTCTAATGCACTGGTCCAGTCTAAAGGTTCGCAGACAACTGGCGCCACACAGTTTGCCAACAACTCGAATATTTGATCCTAAATGGAAAAAAATAAATACAAATTAAAGACCTGTTTCTGCATGACGATATGGAAACGAATGCGAAAGAAAAATGACGTATAGTTTTTACTCTGAATAAAAGTAGAGAAAATTGAAAAACAAGGAATTGGTGATTTTCCTTCGGGTCCAGTTTAGAATCGTCATACAAAAACAGACTAAAACTAAAGCTCTGTTTCAGAAACTGCAATAATCTGCTTGGTTTACAATTTTTTCGATATCATAAAGGGAAAATCGGTTATAGTAAATTGTGTAAAATTTTACATTCTTGCAGTTCTGGAGCAGACCATTACTTATAATATTATTTGATAACTAACCCAGTGTCATGTTGTCCACAATGTTGACAAAATCAAAGTAAGAACATTGCAAAATTGGGCCACTTCCATCGAGGTTGCGAATTAAGAGATTCTGTTCAAAACGATGTTTTCCTTTGGTAATTTTAATTAGTTTACCTAGAAAGAAATCGCATTCATTAGCCAACATTTTAGCAATAAGATTTCCCATTTCTTACCATAAACATCCCATAGTGCATTTATGTTTGGATTTAATTTACAAAATTTAATAACAAAGTCCACATTACCAACGAAGACACGCATATTTCTTTGGGGCACGTCCATGGGATCATCATTGGCTATCATTTCTGGTGCATTCTTTTTTGTTATCTTCTCATCCATTTGCTGGCCACAAATGGTGGAATTCAATTTTATTTTATCATCACCCTCACTCTCCGCCTTGACCTTTGGCATGGGCATGAGAAACAATTCCGTCTTGGTTTCTAATTTATCGGCCGTGGTAAAGGAATCATAGGGTCGTTTTAGGGAACGTCTGACACATATTTGGGTTTGTTTTAAATTCACTTTTTTACTCAGTGTACCTTGGGCCGTGTCAAAGCTACTGTTTAAAACTCTGTCCTCATGATCCTTTAGTTCATGGAAAAATCTACTTCTCGAGTTTCCATCGCGGAAAATCTGAGCTAGAGGTTTTTTGTTGTCTGTGTATGCAATGAAAAAGAAATGGCAAAGATTATAAATATTTATAATTTAAATTAAATAATTTTTTTCTTTTACTTGATAAAAACATGTTTTGGGTTTAAAAACACGTTTCAAATATAACCGGCTGAATTAGCTGTACAAGGTATAACGGTGTAACGGTTGATGAGAATTAGGTCTGTCTGGTTACGTTTGCTGCAGGAATTGTCAAGCAGCTTCTTTCTGAGAGAGTAAGAGAGTTTTATTCTCTCGTTTGCAAGAAAACTGTGAAAAGTAAACAAATCAAATCTCTGCACAATCTTGCAAGCAATCTGATGATTTATTAAAAAAATAATTTTGCGCCATAAAAACAAATACTGCTGCAATTTCCACAATACAGCTGAATGTTGGGACAACAAGAAGAAGTGTTAAAAGTGATAGCATGAAAAAAATTATTACAAAAATTTTTAGGTAACCAGACACAACGCCAAGTTTTTCCATTTTATTTCTAAACTATTTAATTAAATTATTTAATTTATTTCTAAACTATTTAGCATCCATTTATTAAAACTTATTATGTATTGTTTTAAAATGAAAATATTTCTTAGAGAAAACGGCGCCCCTAATTTGCGACATACGTCGCGCGCTCTTACATAGCATCGGCCTTTGACATTTTGTTTTGACAGTTAAGTTAGGTGTTGTGTTGTGGTCGATGAGGTTCCACGCGAGTTCTTCTTCGTTTTTCTAGATAGCCAGGAATTAAATATATATTTTATTTCATTTTAAACAAAAACAAGAGTTTCTAAATCTCTACCAAAATGAGTACGATTTTGGAAAAAATTGCGGCCATTGAGTCTGAAGTAAGTACATTTGCTGAACTTTTCTGTGAATAAATTGCAATGGAATCTAACCTCTTTAATTGTTGGTCCATAGATGGCACGTACCCAAAAAAATAAAGCCACCTCTGCTCACTTGGGTCTGCTTAAGGCCAAATTGGCCAAACTGAGAAGAGAATTGATTTCCCCCAAGGGTGGCGGCGGCGGTGCTGGAGAACAGGGTAAGTAGTGCATATTTATTATATGAAGGAATTTTTACTCATGCCTTTGTTACTCATCCTGGAATAGGTTTTGAAGTTGCCAAGACTGGTGATGCCCGGGTGGGTTTTGTGGGCTTTCCATCTGTGGGTAAATCAACACTGCTTTCCAATTTGGCGGGTGTTTACTCCGAAGTGGCGGCATACGAGTTCACAACCTTGACAACGGTGCCGGGTTGTATTAAATATAAAGGAGCCAAAATTCAGTTACTGGATTTACCCGGTATTATTGAGGGTGCCAAGGACGGCAAAGGTCGTGGTCGTCAAGTTATTGCGGTTGCTCGTACCTGTAATTTGATTTTCATGGTACTCGACTGTTTGAAACCGCTGGGCCACAAGAAACTTCTGGAACATGAATTGGAAGGTTTTGGTATACGACTCAACAAGAAACCACCAAATATTTACTTTAAACGCAAGGACAAGGGTGGTGTCAACCTCAACAGTATGGTACCACAATCTGAATTGGATGCGGACATGGTCAAGACCATTCTATCGGAATACAAAATACACAATGCTGATATTACGCTGCGTTACGATGCCACCAGTGATGATCTGATTGATGTCATTGAAGGCAATCGCATCTACATACCCTGCATATATCTACTGAACAAAATCGATCAAATTTCCATTGAGGAACTGGATGTTATTTACAAAATTCCACATTGTGTGCCGATATCGGCTCATCATCGCTGGAACTTTGATGATTTACTGGAAAAGATGTGGGAATATCTGCAATTGGTGCGAATGTAAGTAATGAGGGGAATATCATATCTAAGCAGATTAGCCAAAACCAACGATTTCCCTTTTCCTTTGTGTTTCCAGTTATACCAAACCGAAAGGACAATTGCCGGACTACAGCTCGCCTATTGTATTGAACAGTGAACGCACAACCATACAAGATTTCTGTAATAAACTGCATCGAAGTATTGCCAAGGAATTCAAATAGTAAGTCTTGATTTGATTTTAAAACAGAAATGGAATAGTTTTTTATTGGTTTTTTGTTTTGTTTTTCAGTGCCTTGGTCTGGGGTTCATCTGTTAAACATCAGCCACAAAAGGTTGGTATCGATCATGTTCTCAACGATGAAGATGTCGTTCAAATTGTTAAGAAAGTCTAAGACAACCTCGGACGGAAATTTTGAATTTAAAATGTTTGTGTTAAGTAGATGAGAATGAGAAAGAAGTACTTGTAATTAATCAAATCACATAGCGTCTTAAGAGCCCAAAATGCCGCTAATAAAGGAACACCAGCTACCTTGCAAAAATCTTGTAAACTTGGCCATTTTCATTCATTCATCCTTAAATGAAACACATTTCCATTTTTCACTTTTTTTCTTTATTTTTTTAGTATCGAAAAAAAAAACAATAGATTTGTTTTATATGTATATACATACAGATCAGATGTTGCTTTGTTTGATTGGTCTTATCTTTAAGAAAGTTTCTATCATTATCGGTATTTAGATTGTATATAATTAGTGTTATTTGAAACTTAGATCTAACTTCCAAAGTATGGGGTGGCTGAAAACTAAAAAGTGGAAATTTCATTCGAACATTGCAATAGAAAGCGACCACCATGAACCATATAAATTGTTAACTTGAAAAAAAAAGAGATAAAATATTTAGGCATCTTTGAAGACGAATTGTTCGTATCCACTAACAAGGAAGATTATAAACTATGATTCAGCTTGGGCTACAGGATTACATTCAAGTCCTCTACAATAGTAATGGGAACATCATAAACTATGTAACTTACATTTCCATGAATTTTACGTCACAGAAAATCATGACAGAACCACATTATCAGGGGGAAAGGACCTAGATGTAACCATGCCCACAGATTTGTTTGTTTTATGTGTAAAAAATAGCTGAGAATTTTGGAACACATTTAAAATAGCAACGGAACGCAAACGCATATTACAATTATTAAAAACAATACCTCCACGGTAGATTCTTTTGAAATAAATAAACGAGAAAAAAAAATAGTCCAACATTGGTAGTTGTAGAGTAAAGCTGATCTCTTTCCATTTTACACATTGTTATGTTTTGTTTCTTTGTTTAACATTAATTAACATGGTTGTTGATTTTAGCAACTGGGTGTTGATCGGCTTTCGGAGGAAGCTTCCCAGACACACAGCAGTAAAGATTACGTTTTCTTTTTTTCTGTAAATTATATTAGACCACGGATAAAGGCATCGTTATTATTATTAATCTTCATCTTTCTTCCATTCGATTCTATCAATCCATCCATCCAGCCAGCCAGTCAGCCGTTGTTTGGTGGTGGATGGATGATACGACACTTTGTGTAAAATATGACGACGAACTAAACAAATGTTTTTTACAAAAAATATTTGTTCCTGTGTTTAACATGACGGCGCTATAAAAACTGGATCCACCAAGAGTCTTAAGTGCTAGCTTAGAATGTTATTTTGGGAAATGGTTTACGTTTTTCCGGCACGCATAACACCCCGTACCTTTTTGGTAACTGGTTCGGATGTCTCATCCTTCATGGCCTCGAACAATGAGGCATTTTCCTGTAACAAAAAAAAAATTCAATTAGTTACAATTCAATTACGTTGTTGGAAACAATTCCCGCTTACCAGAGAATTTTGATCTATTGATGATAGATGATCGGAGGCTGGACGTTTTTCTGCACTTTTTATTATTGATGACTGGCCACCACTGGTGGTGGGTTTCAAGGCATTTGTTACTTTCTTATTAGTCCCTAAGGTTGTTATTATTGAATACGTATCAAAAGGTATATAAATATTGGTATTTGGAAATCCTGCAGCATCCGGCGGAGGCTCTTGGAAATATAGAGGTGGTAATGTAATGGGTACATTGAATGTTTTGTTTGGCGTTAAATCACACTGTCCCATCTTGGAACAGATAATATAGTTGGCGAGATCGCAACAGGCCCACAGTTTCTACACAGAAAGCAAATGTTGCAGGATAAATTGGCACAATTTCGAATTCATTGACTTACCAAATTACAGGCCTGACTGTCAGCATTGGGCGTCACCACATAATGATTCTTCATCATTTCAATAAGATTCTTGTAGAAACTAAATGAAAATGTCTCAGACTTGGCCATCAGGGGTTCCAAAATGAAACGCAGACACTTCTCGACCTGGCGCAATTGGGTACGGTCTTCGTGATTGGTGAAATGTGGATCGTGCACAAGTATGGGTAGGGCAAAAGCCAATATAAAATCAGGTAGTATGTGCAAACGCTGCTCCTCCGTTGCATCATGATCTGAAAGTAAAATGTCTGAAATAAAACTGGAAAACAATTCAAGTGTCTTCAAACTCTTACTGGTTGCTTGTATTGTTTTTAAATATTCTCTTCGTTTGTTGACATCAGCTTCCAAAAATTGACGTTTTAGTTCCAAAAGCCTGCAAATAGGGCAGTGTTATAAACTTTTTTTCATATAAATGAACAACTTACTTTTTATCCGTTTCATGGCCCGACAAGGCATAGAAACCCATAAAGTCGAGTGGCAAACAATTGCTGGGCAACCCTTTGTTTAGACCTTTGTGTAGTTTACGAGCAAACATCTCCCTGACTTGAGGCACAGGATCGCACTAGAAAAACAGATCAATTAGCACAACACCTTGCCGAGTTTATAGCTACTACCACCCACCATTAACTGTGCCAAACTGTAATACTGCTCAGCGGTATACTGATCTCCAACACCTTTTTGCTCACAAATTTTCAACATCGCACAGGCAGCTGCTGCCCTAAACCAAGACGATTCTGCGGCAAACATACGCTTGTGATCCAGCAAATCGCCGCCATGGTGTATAAAGGCGATCAACATACGAAATGTCTTCTTGGCCGAGGCTTCATCGTCACGCAGGCCCAGCAGCCAACGGGCCATTGTCTTAAGTCCCTCCAATTTGCACAACGTATCCGTGGGCAAATCCTCTTGGTCGCACCAGTTCCCCTCGATGCGTTTACAGATCCTATCTTCAGGTACTGGTTGTATTAGCAACTCCTTGACAATACGTCTGGCTATCATGTTCTTTATTTTCTCGGCGAATGCCCGCGGCATATTGTAGGCTATGTGACCCATGGTAACCACTTTAGTCCGTTGCTGGGGACAGTTCGGCTTGAGGGTAATCCGTAAATTATCCATGATTTCATGGAAAATGGGATGTACAGTCTTTGGCGAGTCCAAGTGTTCGGTGCCACCATTCAACTGGGCTTGGGTGTTGACGAAAATACAACGTACCGCATGTTTGGCTTGTTTCGGTGTACCCTCCACAGCAAAGTCTTTGCAGACGGGAGCCAATTCTTCGAGTATAGCTGAGTCCACTGAAATCAGGGGTTTGTAGCGACCCAGATGTGTAAGAGATTTCAATATTAAAGGCGCCGAATAGTCATTGTCATAGCTCAGCAAAGAGATCAGATGACGCAGAGATTTGTCGGTAAAGAAGTGGGGCGAGAATAAATACGACAGAGCCTAGAAGAAAGATTGTCTATTTATTATAACATTTCACACAGGGTCAGGGCATACTTACAGTCAACAATTTAAGGCCTTGCTCACCGGCCTCATCGGCTGGTAATCCAATTTCCTTGACAATTTCTCCACCACGCATACACTCCTCAATCAATCTAACAGGGATAAATCGCAATTAGTATTTTTTCCATCCCCATAGCTTGCCCGCCTATCTTACCCAATTAAAATTCCCAACGATTCCTTGTCGATCATAACTGAGGCTATTCGTTCCACCAACATCTTCACCGTTTGATAATAGAGATTTGTCATGATGGGTGTGCCCAGCTTTTTCAACAGCAATGACATGGTGTCTGCACACTCCTTACACGAAACATCCCGTTTGAGGATAATTTCCATGTAGCGCAACAATGTGGGGTCCTTTCTCATGTTCGTGCTAAACTTACCAATAAATTCCGAGGCTTTCAGTGGATCTGCCAAGAGTTTACAAATAATAGCCTGCTTGATATTCAATTGACTTTGCATTGACGGTGTCATGTCTTTAGTTTTGTGCAATTTTACCCACTCCAAGACGGTTTTGCGAGTCTTCATTTGATTCTTTTGCAGTTCAATGAATGCCTTTGTGGCATTGTCGTCAAATGTGCCCATGAGGTGGTATAGTTGTTTCATGCGCTCCAACGGAGCCATTTTGTAGGGCACTAGGGATGTTATTAGCAAACGTTCCACCTGCAAGCGATCTTCCAGCGTGGGCATATAATAGCCATGCATGATTTTATTTTTTATCCATTCGACATTCTTTTTTACTTCGTTCGATAAATCATTCGGTTCGCATATTGCCTTTTTATAGACAAAGGCCAGACCCAACATGGCCTCTTTACGTATTTTGAATCGTTTATCCAACGTACGTTCGCGAACAATGTCCAGCAGCTCCTCAGATTCGCAAACTATGGAGAATTCGCGCTTGGCCGTTTCTACAATAGCCATGACCACTTCGTAACGAACATTTTCATCAGAGTCATGTTGTCGGGCACGCAAGCTTTGGATGACATCCTCTCGTAGGTGGGCTTGATTGAGCAGAAAGTGCATTGAGGATTGAACGCACTTTACGCGTATCGAATATGATATGTCACAGAAACGACCGAAAAACATGCGCAATAAGTTTGGGTGTTTCTTGGAGATTTGTGAATCTTTTTCAGAGAACATTCGCGCCAACAAAGCTACTGCCTCTGCATGTACACAATTTTGGAGGATAAAAATTACAATTATAATTAAAATTGTTTAGAAACGAATATATTTACTTACTGAGACGCTCCTGTTCATTCGATGATTTCAGCTTACATTCCAGTTGCGGCAATACCGAACACAAGATGTTGGGGCAAATTAAATGTAGTTCATAGATTAAGTCGTAAACTTTAGTGCAGATTTCATAGTTCTTGTCGACCTTATCCAAAACCAGAACTTGATTGAAAAACTGAAACAAAGAATAAGAGGTTAGATGGGAACAAGTTCAATTTCGGTCCCTTGCTTACCATTTTGATTATCGTCTCTAATGAATCTGCCGTCTTGATGATCAACTGTTCGGCCAATTGGTAAGCGTATTTGTTTTGTGATTTCCTGGGTTCCACAATGTTTATGAGGATTAAATCCAAAATGTCTGTGGTAAAGTTGTCAGCCTCACTTATCAGGGGACTCATGATATCGATCATAAAATTCTTTACTTTGGTGCTATGCTCCTCACTAAAAGAAAACAGTTTTATTAGATTTGGAAACCTAAATTACAAAGAGTAGCACTTACTTGACTATCTTGAACATCATGCCAAACAATTGGCAAAATATCTCTGCACAATCCTCCAGCTCGAAGCACATATTGAATGACTTTACATAGGCCAGATTTTCCAGCAAATAGAAATAACGTTTGAACGAGGGATCTTTAGGGTCTTTGAGACCATACAATTGTTTGATAAAGAAAAGAAATATAACTTTGATTTGTTCCTGGTCCTTGTAGGGTGCTTCCGGAGCATAAACACGCAATACATCGGCAATGCAGCAGGCAACCAGCAGTTGAACATCGCGTGAGGGATGTTGTAAGAAATGATCTTCGGCTAGTTGCAGGGATAATGGTATATACTGTTGATACACACCATCATCCTGGCCCATTGCCTGTAAAACATTCGCCAGAGTCTGGATGGGATAACAGAAAATCAAACAAAAATTGTACAAACTTAAGACCTTAAGTAACCTACCTTTAATCTTCGTATAAGTTCATCCGTGCCTAGATCCTCGGACAGCGGTCTGCATCCCGCTGGATACACAATGTCCGTCATGATGTTCCACAAGCCAAACGTGTCCCAGTCAGATTTATGGGGTTATGGGTCTCCTTCTAAACGCCAAGAGAATCTATAAAATAAATATTTAGTGTAATGTTCATTTTCATCAACTCTACTCTCCAATAGATAAACAACAGCACAGGAAAATGTTTCCTCCCAACTGCTTGCTTAATTATTGGTGGTACAGGCAGGCAACAACACAAGCTTGCTTGCTTTAGTTGTTGGTGGTGTTGTTTGTAATGTTAGCTGTGTGCGTGTGTGTTTGTGCGCGGTTTAAGGGGGCTGCACTAATATCTAAGAATTTCTATTGCTGCCCAACCAAAGGAATTTTGGTTTTTGGACAAATTTTTGACCGACATTCGAAGAATTATTTTGTTTTAATTTTCACAGCTCTTATTTCGTTTCCGTTTTGCAGCAGCAATTGTTGCCACCATTTTTTAACCAAGTCTTTTTTGTGTGTATTTTCGCTAAAAACCATTTTTGCTCTCTTTTCTGTTATTACTTCGTGGACTGCTTCTTTTTTTATTTGCTTCTAAGCCGCTTGCAATCTTTGTACACCTTTTTTGTGGATAAAATATTCTTCATTGAGTTCTTGTGGTTACAAATGAAAAAAGTCTTTAGTTTTTTAATGATACTAATTTTTTATTTATTTATTTTTCCCCGAGTTATTTTTTAACACTTATCAATCAGAAATTAACGCCATCTTCATCTTCATATCTTCATACAAACGTCAAAGCAGAAATTAACAAATGTCAGAGGAGGTGAGTTAAATTGCCGCGCAACGTAAGCCATGGCGGCAAAGAGAAAGAAACAGCAAGTACTGTACAAACAAATGTCGTTGCCAAAGAGCAAAACAGAATTTAATTCAATTGCAAACTTTAAATAAATGTAAAGTAAAGATAAAACTGTAATGTTTTCCATGATGTTGTTGAAATTACACAATTTGACATGTATAGGCAAAGTATAATGACTTTAATGCAGGCGTCGAAAGCAAATCACCGACTAAGGTTATATTTACATAGAGCATGTTTTTATAAAACACATCATTTAGATTGTCAGTTCTATTGATTATACGTGAAATAAAAACCAATATCTTAAACGTCATTCACACATAACAAAACCAGTGGATATCCACTGTCAATTCTATTGCGTATATGTCAAAAGATTTGAGAGTCGATTTCATTTGACATATACGCAATGAAATTGACGTTTGAAACCTTCTCGTTTTAGTAAGTTTAAAAGTATTTCTACTTCTAAGGGCACAAAGTAATACGTTTAAGATCATTTTTACATAAAATTATGAATTTGACGGGACATTTATGAAAATATGCTCCGAATATATTGTGACTGCATCAATGTAAACTTTACCAAACCCATATATTTAGAATTAATGAAAAAACACGTCTAGAATGTTGTATTATGTTTACATATAACGTCAAAACAGAGGTTAACCATAAAAAAGGCTCTAATATAAATATGACATTGTTTTCCTTTCTCATTCACTTTCGTGTCGGCATCACGACGAAGGACCTTAAAAATTTGTGTTTTTGTTATCAAAAATAAACCCTTCGAAAACATATTTTATAAAGTGACGATATGTTATAATATAAAATAACATATCCAGACTAGACTTTATTTTTGTTAATCATTAAAATAAATGAGTTAGTAATAAATATATATGTATGTATGTAGTTTTTTTTTTTTTTAATAATAGAATTGAATTGTTGTCATTATATTGGGAGCTTTAATCAGGTATTGCATCTGAAATGCGTTGGTACTGAGATTGATTGAACTTCGAGATCTTACGAAACGGGCAACGGGTCATCATGCGAAAGACAAGAGACATACATATTGCAAATAATAGCCAAAATACATAAATAAATAAGTACACGAAGCGATTTGGCAACCAAAGGACAGTATAACGGAGATCATAATTATCTAAAAAGAAGATAAGTTACAATTTAGCACAATAGAGACAAGAGAATAAGTTGTCTTACCCAAAACTGCATAACCTATTCCAATATTAACTTTTCCCATTCTATAGGAAGATGTAGGCACCATTATTTCCAAGTAGTTATGTTGTTTTTCTTTCAAGTCTTTCAAATTGAAACTTTTCACCGCCTTGTCATAAAAATTAATCACCTTTGTTGAGGGATATAGAAATATTCGAGATTCATGCCAATGCCCAGAGAATATAATATGTGGATCCAGCTCATTAATAACCGAGCGTAATAAGGGTCCACCTCCAATGAGTATGGGCGCATGTGACAGGCCGATACGTAATTTTTGATGATTGTGTGTCTTATCGGGATTTGTAAAATCTAACATCATACGATTGATTTTGAAAAAGCGTAAATTCGATTCATAATCGAATATATCACGTTGGGTAAAAGCCTCTTCGAAACGATGTATATTTAAATTCGATATATATTCGCCATTTTCCCCGCCAATATCATTGTCGCCGGGTACATGGACAACCTGGTGAAATGCAGAAATCATTTGAAACTTAAAAAATATTGGTAAGTATCTTGTCCCAGATCTTTTATACATACTTTTACGTCTTCTTCGGTTTGGTAAATATTGCGAAAACGTTGAATGTAGCTTTGAAATTCTTGGGGAGAGGCCACATTTCCCTCGTCCAGTAAATCCCCAAGGAAGCAGATAATGTGAGGCTGGGTAAATTTGAGGGCTTGCTGGAAAGTACTTTTTAAATACCTAAAAATGAAGAGAATTACTTTTTCTATTCATCCATTTGTTAATCACCCACAAACCTGTCCGAGTCATAACGTGCCAGGCCGCTAAGTATTGTCTTTTCATATGTTAAACCTAAGAGTTGGGGGTCAGCAATCAACAGCATTCTCGTGCAATTTTCTGTAAGAAAAAAAAAAAAAAAACACACACACCTCGTTTAGAAAATGTCAACGCTCTCCCAGGGGCTACTTGACCAACTTACCGAAACGACAATTGATTTCCTGCCAAGAGGATCGATTAAAATGATACACAAGTATTTCATTGTAGCAACACAACAAAAGAGTAAGAAGCAGAAAAGTCCTTGTAATCCATCTGTGGCAAAAGACAGAAGAATACATTTTAATTAATTAGTCTTTTCTGGTGATTTGTGGCCCACTTACCTGTACACATAACGAATAGGCATTTTGATAAGCAAAATAAATTAAAACAAAAAGATTTTGCAGCTGTAAGTAATAATTTAGGCCATTTATGGATTACATTCCGCTTTCTCCTTTTCGATTTTTCTTCAGACTTCAACAAACCATTATCTGCGGCTGCACTCTATTGCGGGGGAATAAAAATATGATGGTGTCAGCAGCCTAATTCAATTAGTTGGGGTGAATGATTTGTTTTTTTGAAAATCCACTTTGTTTGGAAAAGGAAACACAAATGAGAAAGTCAATAATTTGTTAATAATATTACAGAAAATTATTAATTTTAAAAAAACTTACGCTGTGAATCCTTTAAACACAAAAAGCCACGGAACGAACATGGATGGATGGATGTACTCTGGCCAACCAATGTTTTTACCACCCGTGAACCGAACAAATTAAAAAACGTTCCAAACGACACGAATGGTTAGGCAAAAGAAAGTGGTTGATAAAAAGTATGTTCAAAACAGAATGACCGAGATGTCGATTGTTTACGAATGAGGGGAGAAAGCATAATCAAGTGTTTACGAATGAGAAATAGGAACAAATTCAGCTACTGAGCAAGCCGGGTTGTGGTGTACGGTTTACATACACCTGTGTGACGTGGTTTGAGAATGGCATTGTTCGCGAAGGTGAAAGAAATTGAAAGTTTTGTGTGGAGAATTGGGTGATACATTCAGTTAGACTAGCAAATCGAAAATAAATCTAGTCATGAGAAGACAATCGTGAATGCGGCGTAAAAATACAACTTGTAGCTGACAACAGTGTTGTATTTCAGCCAAAATGGTAACAGTGTTGTATTTTCATGCCGAAGTCACGATTTAGGCTTTGATCAGCTTTCACGACCAATATCCTGGATATACTAAGTGCAGCCGCCGTCTTGTGGATAGTGTGGCCATCGACTTGTTGGCATATTCATATTCCGGCAAGGAGAGAGCTTTTACCACAAATATGCGGTAATTCCATGGGAGAATCATGAAGGTAAAGTCATGCTATCATATGTTTACAATTTTCCAAAATCTCATTGTCAAAATGTATGTTTACAAATCCATTGTACACACACAAATCTGAGATGGGAACCTATTTTCTATGCATTGGAATTTGACAAGGTAAGTTACAGAGACTGCTGAGATGGGAATGCTTGTTTGAAATTACTTTACCTTCTTAATTTTACCATTCACGAGGGCATGAAATATTAACTTATCAAAATATAGTCATTTGACATGGTAGAAGAATATAGGTAGATGCATCAAAGCTTGGGAACATTGATATGTCACAATTTTTCTTTTTTTGTAAAAAAATAAGTCGATTTTTTATGACTTCTTATACGACGCAAATCGGAGGTTGTTATGATATGTATATTTCAACAATTTGTACAAATTTCAATAATTTTTCATTCAAAATCGGTTTGACAGTTCATTGTCCCAGCGGCTGTGTCGATGCGACTACCTGTATTCTTCTACCGTGTCATTTGATTTGGCTTATAGCATATTTACACCATTGAAGTTCAACCCACTTGGTCTAACAGATCTAATGTTGTTTTAACCTTTAACTGTCGAAGTGAAATTTTGGGACGTCTTTTACGACGTGGTGGTAAATTTTACCCATTTTAATTTTATAAAAAAATTATTTGTTTATTATTTTGTAGTCGGATTGACATAGCCGTTGGAATAATGAACTGTCAAACCAATTTTAGAATTGAAATTTTTGAATGAAAAATTATTCAAATTTGTAAAAAAAAGGTAAAAAACCACATCATAAGAACCTCCGATCGGCGTCGTTCAGGAAAACATATACAAAACTACTTATTTTTCTAAAAACTTTTAAAATTTTTTGACACATCAATGTTCCCATGACAGAAGAATACAGATAGATGCATCTACGCTTGGGAGCATTGATGTCAAAAAATTTAAATGTTTTTTTTTTTTTCAAATATAAGTGGATTTTTTATAAGTTTTCTTGTACGACATCATTCGGAGGTTATTATAATTCGGGTTTTTTAATAATTTTAACAAATTTGAATAATTTTTCATTCATCATTTTCAATTACAAAATTGGTTTGACAGTTTGTTGACACAGCTTCTGTGTCGATGCGACTACTTGTATTCTTCTACCATGATCTAAACGTACTATAACATTAATCACTCTATTGTGCGAGAATCCTTTTTGCGAGAGCGACATATATTCCGAGTTCATAAACAATAAACGCCTCTCTTTCTTTAACCAGACGAAAGCCGATTGATCATGGGGTTAGATTTTTTTAATCTTTATTACACTTTAAACGTTTATTCAACTATTTGAAGTTCAAACTTGTTTTCTGTTTTAAAATATTTATATTTATTTAGTTTTGGTGTCTTAGGATATTCTATACCAAGATCACTTTTCCGAATGTCGAGAAACATTTATCAATTTAACTGGAACGGCTGACGCCAAATTGGTTGTTTATGGACAACGTCATGACTCACTGAGCTCCCTTTTTAGGGAGTATCTGTTAACAATCACTCTTGCATGGATTCCAAAAAATTAAGTACACACACACCTTTCCATGATTGTTTCCTACTTCGTCGTGTTCATTATTATCGTCGTCTATTTGCTCGGTTATAATTGGTATCTTATCATTTAACACTTCTTGTTCTATGTAAATAATTACGGACAAAATACTCTCACCTCCCAGCTAGGGCCCTGACGACGATGATGGCGATGACAACATTCCATCACATTATCCAGTAATGACAAACATGGGCAACATCCCTAACTTCGAGAGCATTTCTTCTGGGTTTTGTCGTTTTTTTTTTTAAATGCAATGAAGAGGAACCAGTTTGAATGCGAACCATCAGCCCACACCCGGGCAACAGTAACATTGAATGAATGAATAAATCTCCTGCTGAATTACTTCTTCTTCGTTGTCGTCCTCGTCACGAGGACGATGCAATACCAACTGCTATTATTAAAAGCCATACAAAAGGCAGGTCCTTAGCGATGGCACGTTACGAAATTGCTTGCCAAATCGGTTGTGGTGGTGCTAGGTGGTGGCTGGGATAACCTTATGTACCCCTAAGACAATCCAAACAACATGGCCTGTTCCCTGTTAAACTAACAGAAAAAAAAACGAAGAATATTATGTATGGTAGGGCGACAGCAGGCAGGACGATGGTATCCAGCCAACAACAGCACTTGAACAATGCAAGGATCTGGTGAATGCAACAAATTGCATGAATGCCTACACAAAAAAAGAAGCATAATGTAAATAATGTATTTTGAATGAGATACTTGACAACGGAATCAGATCCAGCACCACCACCACCAGCCCCAGCATCATGAATGAGTGGTTGCTGCTCGTCCAGATTTGCATTAGTCAAGGAATGTAAGGTGCTAGCATGCCAGCCTCTCAAAAATTTGACATCCATCATATTTTACAGTAATTTACATATACATACAAACAAACACACAAACACACATATATACACAGCAGCAGGTAAGGACATCATCATCATCTGCATGCCATCTCGTTCGTCATCTTATTAAACTGAAATACTAATTAACTGTAAAACAATCAAGCACTGCAGCATAGCTGGTAGTATTAAGGGAGGGAGGAAAGGTTCGCTGCCACCAATTCCTTGGCCTAAGTAAACATTGCAAACACATGACAGTTATTACTTTCCCATTATGTAATGCATTTCGAAATTAATTCACGCGAAAGCTCCGCACAATTCCCGATTTGAGAATAACGCATTATCCTCAGCCATGCCATGCATCACCATTGTTCCACACTTCCGTAGTCTTCAAAAATTTGCCCAAGGATTTGCAATTATAAAAAGTTCATTTCGTATTATTTGCCAACACGTTCCATGCAATAATAATTGCCATACTTGACAGGGAGCCAGCTAACACAGCGGAGGACACTTGAAAATGATTTTTAAAATATGAAGTTATGAAGTTTCATATTTTTGAACGGGGGGAATGGACTTTGCTGCGGTGTGCCCAAGGACACAGAAATGCAATGATTAAAAACAATTGTGATAACAATTTAAATCGATTCGTAAAATAAATCCTATACCCTTAAATCTACACAAATTTGGTATTTTCCAGAACTGCACGAATGTAAAAGTTTTAGCCACAATAAACGCTTTTACCATTATGATATCGTAGAAAGTTGCAAAACTAGTAGATTCTTGCAGGTTCTGGAACAGAGCTATTATCATGGCAGAAGAATACAGGAAGATGCATCAACGCTTGGGAGCATTGATATGTCAAAAAAAATAAATGTTTTTTTTCAAATATAAGTAGAATTTTAAATATTTTCTTATGCGACGTCATTCGGAGGTTATTATAATTCGTGTTTTTTAACAATTTTTACAAATTTTAATAATTTTTTATTCAAAATTTTCAATTCCAAAATTTGTTTGACAGTTTATTGTCCCAGCAGCTGTGTCGACGCGACTACCTGTATTCTTCTACCATGCAAATTATCTATACTAATAGTATGTTTAGATTTACGAAGTCCATGTTGATCTTAAATGTCAAATTCCATAGCGTATACGTCAAACAACATCCACTGGATTTATGAATACGATTTACGTGGCGTACACGCTATGGAATTGATATTTGAAATCGAGTGGATTTAGTAGTCTAAACCATGGTAAAATAATACAGGTAGACGCATCAACACTTGGGAACATTGATATGTCAAAAATTTTATTTTTTTAAACAAGTAGATTTTAATATGTTTTCTTATACGACGGCAATCGGAGGTTGTTATGATATGCATTTTTCAACAATTTCAACGAATTTGAATAATTTTTCATTCAAAACTTTCAATTTCAAAATCGGTTTGACAGTTCATTGTCCCAGCAGCTGTGTTAATGCGTCTACCTTTATTCTTCTTCCATGATCTAATAGTAGGTTTACAGTTTATCAGATTTAGTACCACTGGATTCAAAATGACAATGACAATGCCATTACATAAACATAAAATTAATCCTAATAAGAGGTTAACCCGGCAAAAAGTTCTGTTCCGAAGCTAAATTAAAGAAAATACAAAGATTTGAATGCTTATTTCAAATGACTTTACCATCTTAATTTTACCATGGTTCCATAGTGTATACGCCAAATAAAATTGACACTCAAATTCAGTGTACGCAATTTATGTGACAGTTGAAATCCACTCGATTAATTAAGTGTAAACGTGTTTTAATTGTCAAAATATAGGATGAGATGAAAAACTGCAACCAACTTCAGGTTACTGTCATTTCTGAGCCACTCGTCCAACAGAAAGCATTTTGGTGAGAATTTTCCAGAAAAAATTAAATCGTGATGGAATTCAAGCGTGATAGTGTGATTTCTTTATATTTTGCTGGCTATCGTTAGAGCACTCCAGCATTTAAATGTGAATCAATCTTTTGGTGGCTCGTACCATCGCTCGTTACCGTGATACTGGTCAGGGAAGTGGACGGAAGAAAACAGCAACACCAGCAGAAATGTTGAGAAAAATATGAAGCGACTTGATCGCAACCCGCGTCGCACGCGGCCTAAAAATGGCACGTGAACTGAACATATTTCAATATTCCATTCGGCAAATATTGAAAAATGAACTCGGGGTAAAGCCATTGAAATTCCAAAAAGTGCAAGAACTTACACCGCAACAGAAAGGAAATAGACTCAAAAGAGCCAAAGAGTTGTTTCGCTTGGCCGAAAGTGGCGAACTGCCGAATTTGGTTTTCTGCCAAAGAGGTCAGCTGAAAATGTGCACCTTCGGTTGGCCCCCAGAACTAAAACGCCGGCCATGTTGATGGTGTGGGCCGCCATAACAGCCGATGGTCGCTCTCCGCTCGTATTAATCGACCGTGTCATCAGAATAAATGCCGAATATTATCTCGACAAATATTCTGGAGGGTGTATTAATGCCTTGGGCACGCAAACATTTTGGCCGCTGACCTTGGACATTCCAGCAGGACTCAGCACTACCGCACTCAGCACGCCCCACCAAGAATGGTTACCAAATGAGGTTCCTCGCTTCATTTCCAGAGCACAATGGCCACCAAAATCTCCGGATACCAATCCGTTGGACTATTGTGTCTGGAGTATTTTGGAAAGCAAGGTTGGCAAGGTCGATCACCACAAGCAAGCGCTTCGCCTGGAATGAGCCAAAATACCGCAGAGCAACATTCGGGCAGCGTGTGACGGTTTCATTGCCCGTTTGAATGTCATAATTTGTGCCAAAGGTGACCAATTTGATGCTATTTCCAACATTTTTACTTTCTTTCAAATAAAATTAAAAAAAAAAAAATGTAAAAAATTTGACTTTGTCTCACCTTTAACCTTCTTTATGAAGATAAGTTTTTGGTATATGCAATGAAATTGGCAACTGCGTTTTCTAAATCCTTCATGACCTGAAAATGTACTTTTAAACTTGTTTTGATAAAACCCCTAATTTGAATTGTCAATTTCCATTGATTATGCGCCTAATAAATTCCGATTTTAATTTTCAGTTTTATTTCAGCTAATATCATAGAATAAGGAAAAAATCCTACCCAAAAAATATGCCTTATAACTTTGTAGTAGAGTGGAGAGAGGGCAGAACCATTCGGACGCTGAAATTGGAAATCTAATATTTCCCAAAAAATGTGTTCAACACATGATGTCTGCCAATGTTTACATTTAATGTACTTGTTAACTGATGGATTTTCTTCATACCAATCGATTACGTCTGGTGGATGCAGTTGTTTTTTTGGTTGGTACTAGAGTTCATTTGGCGTGTGCTAGTCGGACAATGTTTGGATGTGTTTGGATGTGTGTGTGTTCATTTGGGTGTTCCTTTCTGTTTTTTTTTGTTAAACATTACACTTGAACATGTTGTTGTTTTTAGTGTGTTCCCCCCGACGATGCTTGAGGACGATGACGACGACGACGGTGTCGGCATTATCACCACTGATCAAAGGAAATTAGCTGATGATGATGTTAATGATAATGAGGATGATGTGTGCATCCCGATAACGGTGGCAAACATTTAATTTTATAAACGCTTTTCCTTTTCTTCTTCTTTTAATTGATATGTATGTTTCCTGAGTACCGACCACATCCCTTGCACGGGTCAAACATTTCCAGTCCCCATGCCAGCTGTTTATTATTCGACTCGAAGTTCGATTCATTTCCAATGCGGCTCCGGCTCCTTTGTACGGGAGCTGTAAAAACTAATGAAGTTCTAAAGAAATGCAAACTTTTTTTGTCGGTTTGTTTGTTGTTCGAACAAATTGGTGGCGGTAATTTTGAAGTGAATCGAGAAAAACAAAGTTCTTGGGAAAACAATTTTCATAAATTCGGAAAAAAAGGAGTGTTTATTAAAGCGTTTTCTCTTTGAAACCTAGGCATCAAAGGGATTTTGATTTAATAAAATTTAATTTGATTGTTTTTCCATTTACCACAGAGGGAATTTTATCTGGGGAGCATGGCGATGGCTCTAAAGACGTCTATATGACATGTGGAATGGTTTGCCGTAAGAAAAATGCTAGACAGTAGAATCACCATCATCGAACTAGTATTAATTTAGCAGTTAATAACAATTACAAGTAAAATAATTTGTATTGTGTAAACGCATGGTAAGTATACATCAGCTGGCAGACCTGAAAATAAAGGTGTGAATACATAAAACGCTTCTCTGGCCGCTTTTAATCATCGACTGGCCTCTTCGCAAAGGAACAAAGGAGTTTTAGGTTGACTTACTTCTATTTTAGCCCTATGCTCCTTTGTTCTTTTCCGAAGAAGCCAGCCAATGACTTAAGTCAGTCAAAAAAGCATTTTATGTATTCTCACCTTAAGACCATGTTTATATTAAGGCCCTTTAAAGCATGTTTACACATAGGATATAAAATCGATTTCAATTGTCAATTCTAATTCAACTCTAATTAAGGATACTTTGGCTTGTGTGAACGTGATATAAGCTAGTCGCATCGACACAACTGTTGGGATAATAAACTGTCAAACCAATTTTTAAATTGAAAATTTTTAATGAAAAATTATTCAAATTCTTAAAAATTGTTGAGAATGAAGGTCCTCCGATTAAAGTCGTATATATAATAATCTATTTATTTTTGAAAAAAAAAAAAACATTTTTGACATATCTTTCCCAAGGTAGACTTAAAAGCATGGTAGAAGAATACAGGTAGTCGAATCGACACAGCTGCTGGGAAAATGAATGTCAAACTAATTTAGGAATGGAAAATTTTGAATGAAAAGTTATTTAAATTTGTTAAAACTGTTGAAAAATTCACATCATAACAAGGTCCGATTTTGCACATAGGATATAAAATCGATTTTAATTGTCAATTCCAATTCAACGTAATTAAGTACACTTTGGTATGTGAGAACGTTATATAAGCTTCATAACATTCCATGGTAGAAGTATACAGGTGGTCGCATCGACACAGCTGCTGGGACAATTAACTGTCAAACCAATTTTGAAATTGGAAATTTTGAATGAAAAATTATTAAAATTCGTAAAAATTGTTGAAAAATGCAAATCATAAAATCCTCCGATTAAAGTCGTATAGGGAAACATATAAAAAATCTATTTATTTAAATTTTTTTTTTGACATATCAATGTTTTTAAGCTTTGATGCATCTACCTGTATTCTTCTACCATGCCATGTTTACATAAAGGGACTTTATAGTATGTTTACACATATACAATCGATTTCGAATGTCAAATCCAATTCAACACTTATTAAAGACTCTTTGGCTTGTGTGAACGTTATATAAGCGACATAATATTCCATGGTATAAGAATATAGGTAAATGCATCAACGCTTGGTAACACTGATATGCCAACATTTTTAATTTTTTTTTAATATGAACATTTTTATATGTTTTCTTATATGAGCCCAATCAGATTGTTATGATATGCATATTTTTAAAAATGTTTACAATATTTCAATAATTTTTCATTCAAAATTTTAAATTAAAAAATTGGTTTGACAGTTCATTGTGCCAGCAGCTGTGTCGATACGACTACCTGTATTATTCTTCCATGGTCGGACCTGAAGTAAAGGTGACGGTACATAAACAGCTTGACTAGCCATGATAGATATATTAATGTCAAATTCTAATGTGAAACGACGGCAGGATTCGAGTGCGGTTCTGACATTCCTTTATGACACATATGTCAAAAAATATAAAGTATGTTTACATATATGATATAAAATCGATTTCAATTGTCAACTCCAATTAAAGAGTGTGTGGACGTTATATAAGCGTAATAACGTTCCATGGCAGAAAAATACAGGTAGATGCATCAACGCTTGGGAGCATTTATATGTCAAAATAATTTAAATGTTTTTTTTAAATATAAGTAGATTTTTTAATGTTTTCTCATAAGACGTCATTCGAATGTTATTATAATTCGCGTTTTTCAACAATTTTTACAATTTTAAATAATTTTTCATTCAACATTTTCAATTCCAAAATTCGTTTGACAGTTCATTGGCCCAGCAGCTGTGTCGATGCGTCTACCTATATTTTTCTACCATGGACAGACTTGAAAGTAAGGCCATGTTTACATTAAGGCATTTTAAAGTATGTTTACATAATGGATATATAATCGATTTTAATTGTCAATTCTAATTCAACTTTTAGTATGGACAATTTAGTTTGTGGGGACGTTATATAAGTGTTATAACATTCTTGTTCAAAGGCATGTTTACACATATCAATTTCAGTGGATTTTAAATCTAAATTCTCGTTTGTTATTCATTTCCAAGAACGTAAACTAAACGGCATTCTACTACAGGACTACGTAAATTAAGTTCAGTAAATATGATAAAGAGCTGAAATATAAACACGGTCTTACGGATTTAATGTTTACATTGACCAGATTTTACTAAAACGCGTCATTAAAAGTACAAATTACGTAAAACGTCTCAATTCCAGTACGTAAGGCTTTGTTTACATCGACCCCTTTTTCAATATAACGCTTAATTTATTTTGACAATTCCTTTGATTATGAACTAAACAAATGACATATCTTCGCAAAACGTGTTATCTTGGGTGCTGATGAAAAGCTATCATAAGGCATTTCAATTATCGACTTTAAAGTCATCAGATGAACAGGAATATATTTCTAATGCAATGCCTTTGAAATACCTCCAAAATATATGTGCGTGTTTATGTAGGAGTTTGGACTGTGTTGGACATATTGAAAATAAAATAAAAACGAAATCAACAACAAATTGTTTGCTTAATCTGCTATTCACGCTTCAAATGTTATTTTTCATCAAATCCCTCAAACAATAGTCTGTCGGGTATTAACAAATATTTCATATTAAATGTTAGTTGCCATGGCTGGAATATAACCCCACCCTACGCGCATATGTGTGGATGGATGCATGTATGGAACACATTCGACTGGGTATTAGACCATCAATTGTTTTTGTGACCCCCCCAACCCCCCCCCCCCCCCCACCATGCCACTGTTTGGCAATCGCGAATTTCCATGGTTTTTGTTTCTTTTTTTTGTCAATATTCGCCAATGTTGGGTCTAAGCAAGGGCCAAGCAAATGCTGTGTTTGAATGTAAACGCTAAACTATTTCCGTACATGTTTTCACCTGATGTCATCGTTTGGAAACCCATCAGAGCAGAGTTAGGTGATGAAAATGCACTTCGTTTGTCGGGATGCATACATGTGCTGGGCTTATATTGTGTTTGCCATTTACTTTTATACAAACATGCATACACAGATGTACATATGCTTGTGTGTGTCCTCGAATTTTTGGAAACAATCATTTCTAAATGGGCTATCTCGTTTTGCATCGTTTTTTTTGAGTGGGGGTATTTTGTACTTTTTTCTAATTGGTGTCCATGAAAACATTTATTGATTTCCAGCTGAAATGGTTTTGTATGATTCCTTTAAAATTCAAATTTTTGTAAAAAATTTCAATTGGTGGCTTGTTTGCTTTCCTTGTTAACACCAACATATGGCTATGTTTGTTCTTGGCAGTAATGTTGTAGTAACGAGTTGTGAATTCCTCGGGGAATGGAAGTGGAGAATGCTTGTGTTAATATTTAGAAGTCATATTTGGAGAGGCAATGTATTAATCATGGTAGAATTAAGAAGTTAAGTCATTTCAAATGTATATCCATCTCTGCATATTCTGTAACTGAGTTTGTCAAATATAATAGTACACATGTTCATATAAAAAATCAAGACCTGAGGCTGGATTCTTGTTCTATGAAAATATGAAATGAAAAATATTTCCTTTATAAAATTTTTCATTTGAAATTTCTTTCCTTTATAAAAGTTTTCATTTCACATTTCCATAGAACAAGAATTGAGGCCCTGTTTAGCATGATACAATTACAAAGGTAATCTCTTGCAATCACACGATAACATTTTTATTTGATGTTGGCAATGACATTTATATGTTGTAGTTCTTCCTTAGATATGGACGTAAAACTTTCGAGATATTTAGATTTATTTCCGATCAAATATTCTGCATTTACATTTAATTTGACATTAAATTGACATCATTAAAGTAAACTGTCAGGTATTGGTATTTGAAGATTTTATTGTGAAGATTTTGTCAAAAAAAATAGTTATTCTGAGGATTTCATCCTTAAAGACGTACTTGAAATGAAACGTCAAGCGTTTTATATGTTTAAGTCCAAGAAAAAATAAATAAAATTCTCTTCCTAAGATGTGGAACACATAACCATTTGCACATGTCAAGCAATACCGAAAATAAAAGATAATTTATTATTTTGGTAAAATATGCCACTGGTCTGACGTAAATATTTTAAATATAGAAATAATAAAAATAACAAAAGTGATGTTATTGGAAAAGGGTTGCCATATCCGGTTTAGCAATTGAGTTTACCCCTATGATTTTGCCATGACTGTACCATGGTAGAAGAATATTGGTAGACGCTGCTGGGACAATGAACTGTCAAACTAATTTTGAAATTAAAAATATTGAATGAAAAGGTATTTAAATTTGTAAAAATTGTTGAAAAATGCGTATTATAATAACCTCCGAAAGACGTCGTATAAGAAAACTTATAAAAATCTACTTATATTTGAAAAGAAATTTAATTTTTTTTGACATATCAATGTTGCCAAACGTTGACGCATCTACCTGTATTTTTCTACCATGGAATGTACGAAAGATGAATAAATATTAAGGTATTATCAGACGGAATGGGTTTTACATATGTGCTGTCACTTTAATTATGAATATGAATTTCCTTGTGTATTTTCAAGTTGCCATTTTACATATGACTCATAATTTTTCCCATCAAAAATTTGCATAGGTTTTATTATATTTTTTTCGCTGAAAATATGGCTCGCTGGGATCGAAAAAGGACACATGTATTATAAAAAACTGAAATATCGCCCATGGATCACACGATGTGTGGAACTTCTATATATGGGGCTGATTGTTTTCCTTGTTGTCGAGCATTTTTCAAAGTCAGTAAATGCCAACAATTCCTAAAATTACAAAGAATTTATGGAGGAAAACTACGTCACACGGGCTAACTTTGTAATAGCATGTTTAGATAAAAAAACCTTTATCTTCTTTGTATCTAAATAAAATCAGTATAATAAATAAAATCAGTTCAGTGTAAATGAGGTTCATGTGTATGTAAACATGCATGGTAGAAGTATATAGATAGACGCATCGACACAGCTGCTAGGACAGTGAACTGTCAAACCAAATTTGGAATTGAAAATGTTGAATGAAAAATTTAAATTTGTAAAAATTGTTGAAAAACGAGTATTATAATATCCTCCGAATGACGTCGTATAAGAAAACATAAAAAATCTACTTATATTTGAAAAGAAATTTAAAATTTTTTGACATATTAATGCTCCCAAGCGTTGATGCATCTACCTGTATTTTTCTACCATGGTAAACATGGGTTTATTGTGATTTTGAACAGCTGATGAATTGGCTTTCTACAAAACCTCTTCGTCACTTAAGGCTCTATCAGACAAAATGATTTTTTTTAACAAACTTAATGTCAAATTTTCCATGTGTAGAAGTTGCACATATCGTTTGATACATGGACGACATGTCAGTTGTGAAATACATGAGTATGGTACATATGTACTTTTGCGATCACAGCGAGCCCTATTTTCATTGCAAAATATAATTATATCAAAAGTGTATAATGTGAAAAAATATACAAATAAATTTGCGGTTAAAAACCATCCATAAAATATTATGATTTTTATAAAATACAATGTGATACCAATGTATTCAAAGGAAATAATAAATATATGTATGCGTATGATTGTAAAAACTATATGTCATATGTAAAACGACAATTATATAAACAATGACTTGTCAAAACGATTTTGGAATTGAAAATGTTGAATGAGAAATTATAAAAATTTGTAAAAATTGAACAGTGTTGGCATGTTTGTTTGGGATACCGTAGTATTTTGTTGTTGCAAAAATCGTCAGGCTTAATCCCATTATTGTTGTTTTTTAAAAAAATGATTGAAAAATGCATATCATAACAACCTCCGATTTTCGTCGATGAACAAAAGAATCAAAAGAAATTGATTTGATTTTTTGAGCCCTGATCGGATATTTTTTAATTTCTAAGCTTCTCAGACAATTATTGTTTTTTCTCAGTAAAAAAACGTTAGTCAGTGACATTTCTATGCGTCCTGTCAAAAACCACAACTCAAGAACGCAATAGAAAAAACAAAAACAACAACAAAATAAACTTATCACTTTGTGTCTGTGCTTTGCTGTTGTTGTCCTTTTTGTTGTTTGTTTGCTACATTGCTTTTCATCAATGATAATGTATCATTAACATTCTTTGTTGTTGTTTATGTTGGTGTTATTGACAAAAACAGCAGCAGCAACAACAACAACATCAACGGTTATAATCGTAAAACTTTAATTATAACAAACACACGCTCACACACACACACTTTCTCCTCAAAACAGATACCACCACAAAGGACACTGAAGAAGAAGACAAAGCGCCAAATGGAAACAAACGAAACAAAACGGGAGATTTAACGGCGTTACAACGAAACGATGGTGACGACAGCTCACCAACCAACCAACCATCCAAACATCCAGCGTATCGGTATTAGAAAAATTATTGTCTTTGTTACGACTTCGGCTACTGCCGGCTACCGGCAGCAGTTGCGGGCTGGCTGCTCCTGCTGCTGCTGCTGTTGAACATTTTATGCTGATTATTGAAAACTTTGGTACGTCATTTACGAAAAAGTTTACGACTTTTTTATGGCAACATTTCATGACAGACAGCAACAAGAATTAAACTGTAAAAAAAGGCAACAACAACTATAAAAACATAGAAGAAATTCTACTGCTGTTGAGTGGTTTGATGACTGTTTGCTTCCAAAGGCTCTGGTGTTTGTCATTTGGTAAGGACTCATAAAGATAGCGGGGAATATCGGCAACACAAACACCCAACCACACACCCACCCACACACCCACCCACACACATACATGCACACTCAATGGCCTGGCTGGCTTGCTCTCTCACTCTCCCTCTCTCGTTTACCGGTTTTAGGAATCTTAGTATAAATATCACTTTATGACACGAAAACAGCAAAGGATATGAAATGTATCTCTGCCGGTGTGTGTGTGTGTTTGGGTGAGCAAGGCGTTCGTCGCTCATAATTTTCTTGGCCAAAGTGTTTGCCACTTTTTGGCTCTTTTGTACCACCATCACCAGCCTTCGACCCCTCCTTCCACTCCAAACATTAAAACACCAACACATGCGTAAAACTCGACAATAAACGAATGGCAAGGACCGTCGGATGGCGGCAAATAAAAATCCTTGCAGGAACTGAAAAACAACTGAATGTTGATGTAACCGAGCCAAAGAATGAAGCCATGGCTAGCAACATGGCCGAAGGAGTGGAGTAAAGCGAAATGGGAATTGAATGGCTTTCGTTGGGTGGAAGGGGCGGGAAACGGGGAGAGGTTTTTACGAGCGTTTTTACGACAAACACGAGTCAAACATAAAACTGTCTTAAAAATTCAAATGTTCCTTGAACAAAATAACACTCACACAAAGACACACACTAACACACAAACGGATATCCATACATGCCAAGATTGAATGGTAAACAAAATGTAGTCATTGTTTGGTGGTGTTCATTCAAACTGGATGGATGGATACTCGATTCCTGCTTGGATTTGTATGGTTTGTTGTTGTTGCTTTCCTATGCTCCAAGTTTTTTTGGTTTGGGAACAGTGGAATAGGGAGTTCAGACCTTAAGATTCTATTTTGAAAAGGGCTCTTCTAGAAGAAGGTCTTCTTCTTCCATAGAATAGAAGAAGGTCTTCTTCTTCCATAGAATAGAAGAAGGTCTTCTTCTTCCATAGAATACAAGAAGGTCTTCTTCTTCCATAGAATAGAAGAAGGTCTTCTTCTTCCATAGAATAGAAGAAGGTCTTCTTCTTCCATAGAATAGAAGAAGGTCTTCTTCTTCCATAGAATAGAAGAAGGTCTTCTTCTTCCATAGAATAGAAGAAGGTCTTCTTCTTCTTCTCCTATAGAGCAGAAGAAGGTCTTCTTCTTCTTCTCCTATAGAGCAGAAGAAGGTCTTCTTCTTCTTCTCCTATAGAGCAGAAGAAGGTCTTCTTCTTCTTCTCCTATAGAGCAGAAGAAGGTCTTCTTCTTCTTCTCCTAGAGTAGAAGAAGGCCTTCTTCTTCTCCTTCTATAGAGTAGAAGAAGGCCTTCTTCTTCTCCTTCTATAGAGTAGAAGAAGGCCTTCTTCTTCTCCTTCTATAGAGTAGAAGAAGGCCTTCTTCTTCTCCTTCTATAGAGTAGAAGAAGGCCTTCTTCTTCTCCTTCTATAGAGTAGAAGAAGAATGTCTTCTTCTTCTTCTTCTATAGAGTAGAAGAAGAATGTCTTCTTCTTCTTCTTCTATAGAGTAGAAGAAGAATGTCTTCTTCTTCTTCTTCTATAGAGTAGAAGAAGAATGTCTTCTTCTTCTTCTTCTATAGAGTAGAAGAAGAAGGTCTTCTTCTTCTTCTATAGAGTAGAAGAAGAAGGTCTTCTTCTTCTTCTATAGAGTAGAAGAAGAAGGTCTTCTTCTTCTTCTATAGAGTAGAAGAAGAAGGTCTTCTTCTTCTTCTATAGAGTAGAAGAAGAAGGTCTTCTTCTTCTTCTATAGAGTAGAAGAAGAAGGTCTTCTTCTTCTTCTATAGAGTAGAAGAAGAAGGTCTTCTTCTTCTTCTATAGAGTAGAAGAAGAAGGTCTTCTTCTTCTTCTATAGAGTAGAAGAAGAAGGTCTTCTTCTTCTTCTATAGAGTAGAAGAAGAAGGTCTTCTTCTTCTTCTATAGAGTAGAAGAAGAAAGTCTTCTTCTTCTTCTATAGAGTAGAAGGAGAAGGTCTTCTTCTTCTTCTATAGAGTAGAAGGAGAAGGTCTTCTTCTTCTTCTATAGAGTAGAAGGAGAAGGTCTTCTTCTTCTTCTATAGAGTAGAAGGAGAAGGTCTTCTTATTCTTCTATAGAGTAGAAGAAGAAGGTCTTCTTCTTCTTCTCCCATAGAGTAGAAGAAGAAGGTCTTCTTCTTATTCTCCCATAGAGTAGAAGAAGAAGGTCTTCTTCTTCTTCTCCTATAGAGTAGAAGAAGAAGGTCTTCTTCTTCTTCTTCTCCTATAGAATAGAAGAAGAAGGTCTTCTTCTTCTTCTTCTTCTCCTATAGAGTAGAAGAAGAAGGTCTTCTTCTTCTTCTTCTCCTATAGAATAGAAGAAGAAGGTCTTCTTCTTCTTCTTCTTCTCCTAAAGAGTAGAAGAAGAAGGTCTTCTTCTTCTTCTTCTTCTCCTATAGAGTAGAAGAAGAAGGTCTTCTTCTTCTTCTTCTTCTCCTATAGAGTAGAAGAAGAAGGTCTTCTTCTTCTTCTTCTCCTAAAGAGTAGAAGAAGAAGGTCTTCTTCTTCTTCTTCTTCTCCTATAGAGTAGAAGAAGAAGGTCTTCTTCTTCTTCTTCTTCTCCTATAGAGTAGAAGAAGAAGGTCTTCTTCCTTTTCTCCTATAGAGTGGAAGAAGAAGGCCTTCTTCCTCTTCTCCTATAGAGTAGAAGAAGGTGTTCTTCTTCTTCTTTTGAGCAAAAGGAGCTCTTCTTCTCTTATAGATTAGAAGAAGGTCTTCTTCCTCTTCTCTTATAGAATTAAAGATACCCTTGCTGTGTGTCCTTCTAATTACGGAATTACGGATCGGAGCCACAGTTGTTTATGAGCGCTTACTTATTAACGAAAATAACGGGGTGGCCAGTCAGCCGCTCGTCAGGCGATGAGAAAGAGTTTCACTTTTCTGTTTTCATTGGATTTTCTTTTTTTTTTTTGGGAGTAGAAGTTTTTGGTTTTAATCCCGACAATGATACTCTCCTAATGACGATTATGGAAAGGTCGTTGTAAGACAAACACACATGTACACATACACCCTCAAGTGAGTACAAAAGGAAAGCAAAGCAAAGTAAAAATGAAAATAAAAATAAAAAACAACCAAAACAAAAGCCAGGACAAACCGTTAGTCCAAACCAAGCCAAACCAAAGTGAAATACTTAGTCGCAAGCTGGAAACAATAAAAACCAAAACAAAGAAAGAGAGTGAGAGAGAGAGGAAACAGGGACAGGGACTGCTTGCTGTTTTACTACCGCACTTCCGAGCGGTAATTCTCAGTTTTTATAGTTTTTTCCTGCCCGGCCAACCCCCCGGTTTCGTTTCGTTTCCATCCTCGCGCCAATAAATGCAATGAGTATTTTTATATGTTTTTTATGACTGTTGAGCTGTGGCTGTGAGAGTGTGTGTGTGCGATATGCAGATAGCAGAAGTAAAAGAAGAAGGTAAGCAAGTTTGGTGATCCTTTTTGGGTTGGCTGACTAAAAACTGGGCGCTTCTGCCGTTACTACTGCTCCTGCTGCTACTGTTGTTGTTGTTTTTGCCATTTGCTGTTCCCGTTCATTTGTTTGGTGCGGCATTATTACACCAAAAATGCCATAAAAATCCTTTTTGTTTAGTTTCATTTATGTCGTGGCATTACAACGTTAACCCAAACTCCCCCTGCCCCTTGCCATACGACCGTTGAGGGGTGGAATTTGAATTTGGCACACAAACACACACACATTCAGCCATCTAGCCAGCCAGTCATTCGAATATGCTGCTGATAACAAAATACGCAGACACATATCGGACCTTAACACAAACCCCGCATAGCTTAGGAATAGCAAAAACGCATAAAATCACAAGGATGGGGTCTGTGTGAGGACGATGACGACGAACGACGGACGACGACGAATGAACTGAACTCGACGAAATCATTTCATTCTTTGACATTTATTGATGCCATAAACTTGAGAATTTATGTTTCACGGCGTCTGCTGTTATTACAGTGGCAGTGACAGCGACAGCCAGAGCAGCGACAATGACAAAGACAGGCGACGCTGACTGAGGCCATCCAAAGAGCAAACACACACACCCTTGGGACACACACGGCTTACTTAACAGTTACTTTTACTGGCGCTGCTGGCTTAGCTTTCATTGCCTCATATTTTGTGGCGGCCTGGCCCAGGCTGTAATTATGGCCGCTGCCAGCGTCAAGATTTAACGGCTTCCACTGCTGTTGGGGCTGATGCGACTGCTGTTAATGTTAATTTTGTTGCCGCTGTTGAAAGCGTATCCTTTTTGTAGCCTAAATCCGGTAAAACTAAAATGGGAATTATGTTGATTATGGAATATGTAAAGAAGCACTACCACCCTCAGCAGCCAACAACAACAGCTATAATAAGCACAACAACAACAACTTTTTCATAAATTGAAATTAAATATGTGCTTGGGAGATTTCCTTTGAGAGGCGAGAAAATTTTGATTTAGAGGAAGAGAGATATTTGGGAAGTGGAGAGACTTTTATTTAAAGAGAGGCTTATCAGAAGTCATCTAGGCAAGAAGACACATCTAAGGAATTATTGATTGATCTAGAGGAAGAGGATGAATTATTTCGGTAGTGGAGAGACTTTTATTTAAAGAGAGACTTATCAGAAGATATCTTGGCATGGAAGACACATCAAAGGATTTCTAGGTTAGAAAAACTTTTCTCAGGATCTCTATGAACAGAAGTTCTTTTTGAGAACTATCTAAGTCATCAGAGTTATTTCTCCATAGGTGCTCTCCTCTCTAAACTGCCCTGATAACAAACCACACACATTCTCTCTCTCAAATTCAATTGCCGTTTATTAGGAGTCTCTTACCACTACCAATGCAATTTGTGAACATCTTACCAGATCTACTTTTCTTGGAAGGTTTTCTTTGAGAGGGGTTAAAATTTGACCAGAGGAAGAGGATGTGAGATGAGAGAAAGTGGAGAGGCTTTTATTTAAAGAGAGACATATTAGAAGACATCTAGGCAAGGACGACACATCAAGGCAAATCTGGGTTTGGAAGACATTTCTCAGGACCTCTATGACCAGAAGTTCATTTTGGGAATTCTCAGACCCATCTGAGGTATTTCTTCTCTAAGCTGTCGTGACAACAAACAACATACACATTCTCTCTCAGATTTCAATTGCCGTTTATTAGGAGTCTCTTACCACTACCAATAAAATTTGTGAGCTCCCTACCAGATCTTGTTTTTTTGAAAGATTTATTTTGAGAGACGTAAAAATTTGACTTAGAGGAAGAGGATGATAGATATTCAGCAAGTGGAGAGGCTTTTATTTAAAGAGAGACATGGAGGACACATCAAAGGAATTCTAGGTTAGGAAGACTTCTCTCAGGACCTTTATGAATAGAAGTTCTCTTTGGGAATTATCAGACCCATTGGAAGTATTTCTTTCCTTTCTAAGTTGCCGTGACGACAAACCATACATATTCTCTCTCAAATTTTAATTGCCCTTTATTAGGAGTCTCTTACCGCTACCAATGTAATTTGAGAGCATTTGTGACTTAGAGGAAGAGGGCGAGAGATGAGATGATGAGAAAAAGTGAAGAGTCTTTTATTTAAAGAGAGGCATAAGAGAAGTCATATAGTCAAGGAAGACCCATCAGAGGAATTATATTTTAACCAGACCTTTCTTATGGCCTCTAGGTACAGAAGTCCTCTTTTTAAGAACTATTAGATCCATCAGAAGTATTCCTCCATATTTGGTTCGGACAGTCGTCACAGTTGAAATATGAACTCCACAAACATGATATTTGGTATCAGATACAGACCAGAAATACCTCTGTCAAATGTTTTTCAAGATTGGTTCGGATTTGGGTATAGCTACCGTATATCCAATCTGGTATAAGCATGTCCATCCGACAAAGTACAGGTCGCATTTATTGTCCGGTCTAAATTAAGATATAACTCCCATTTATATCTACGTCCGATTTCAATTTGATTGGACGCCATATTTGTAATATTCGCCAACAGAAAATGCCTTTCGGCATATCCGACCGAATTTGTCCTAGAAGCAAGTACTTCAAATTTGATAATTTGCTGTTCAGAAAGAGAATGGATAATCCGATTTTGCTCAAACTTTGATTACCCTAATATTTGCATCAGTGTTAGGTCAGGTGCGAACATGGACAATATCGGTCAACTCCATCGAGTACCTCCCCTACCTAAAAACTTTGATTGTCTTCAAATTTCCACACATCCCAATATTTGCATTAACCCAAGGTCTGGTGTAAAGATGGGATACATTGGCCCTCTCCATCTGGTACCTCCTCCACAAAGGGTCGAAATTTTGAATTACCAAAACGATCATAAATTCCAAAATAAGCATCCAGTTCTCTTCAAATTACACACATCACAATATTTTCATTCACCCAAGGTCTGGTGTGAAGATGGGATATATCGATCCACTCCTTCTTGAACCTCCCCTACAAATGGTCAAATTTTTGAATAACCAAAACGATCATAAAATTCGAAATAACCATCCGATTCCATTCAGATTTGGCACATCTCAATATTGCCGTCCACACAAGAACTGTTATAAATATGGTAGAGAACGAATCATTCCTTCTGGTGCCTCCCCAACAAAGGGTCAAAATTTTGAATAACCAAAGCGATCATAAAATCCGAAATAAGCATCCGGTTCTCTTCAAATTACACACATCACAATATTTTTATTAATCCAAGATCTGATGTGAAAATGGGATATATCGGACTACCCCTTCTGGTACCTGCCCCACAAAGGGTCAAAAATTTGAATACTCGTGAAAGTCATAAAACGCGAAAATAACATCCGATTTTCATTCGGACTTGTTGTGAAGATGGTAGAGATCGGACCATTTCTTCTGGTACCTTCCCCCACAAAGGGTCAACATTTTAAATAACCAAAACTGTCATAAAAACCAAAATAAGCAATCGGTTCTCTTCAAATTTTTCAAAAAAAAAAAAAGTTTATCGCGGGTACGATTTTTGTCATGGTCTCTAATATATGTCCTCTAAAACCCCGCTTATCCCATGCGGGAGCTCCGTTCTTTTCTATAGAACCCCTAAAAAAGCCTCATTCCTCTGATGACTTGTTGTTTTGTTTTTCCTTTTGAAAAGTTCAGTCAATAAATTGTCTCGACAGCTTCTTGACGAAATCCGTTAGATGTTCGCCCGAATGTAAACAACCAGCTAAAGTGCACAAATGAAAGATGCAATTTATTAAAAAAGGAAAAGGAGGCAATTCAAAATCTCTCCTCATAAAATAACAGCAGCAACAACAGCAACCACAATAGACTAAACAAAACAATAAAATACAGCAACGAGTGGCCGAGAGAGGGAGAGAGGGAGAAGAGCGGGGAGAGAAATCAAATTAGTTGCTTGTTTTATGGACATGGGCATTTAATTTTTATTTCTTTCCCGGCTAGAAAACCAAAAATAAGAAGCTTGCAGCTACAAAGACTCTCTGCACACACATTCGAGGCAATAAAATCAATGGCAGGCATTCCTGTTTCTTTGATATGTATGGAGAATGAGACACATACACACAGAGAGATATGTACATGTGGATGGATCCACAGCCCCAGCAGCACCGGCAGACGATCATTGACTCCTGAACTTCAATAAAAGTGCAATAAAAATACAAATTACCATTCAAATGCAGCGGCAGCCTCTCCATCTCCATCTCCAACGTCAGCCCAGCCATCATCTCCACACAGCCTCACGGTCGGTTGCTACGGTTTGGTTCTTTCGTTCATTGGTCGTTTTCGTCATTGCCACCAGGCTCCCAACGGCAAGACATTGGCACTAAAATGCAGTGCCACTATTTCACTGCTCCTCCTCGCCCCTTCCCACTTTGAAACAAGAGCAAGAAATGTGTCCAAACATCAAAGAATAAATCGCTGTTCCTGCGAGAAGACGAAAAAAAATCAAACCAAAACAAGAACAGCAACAACAATGTAAACGATGTGTGTGAAGAATGCAAATGTAGTCATTTAATTAGTAGCTGGGACGTTCTTTGCATGATGACGATGACTTTGATTTGCTCTGCAACATGGGAGAGGAGAGTAAAGGGAGAGAGAGTGTGTGTCTGAGTGCAAGCAAATGTGTTGTGTTACAAGATCAAATAAATGACGATGATGATGAAGATCGTCATCATCATCATCATCTGTAGAGCCACCCGCAATACAAAATAAGCCATGAAATAAAATACATAATAATAACAACACGAAAAAAAAAACAAAAACAGCTCATAAAATACAACAAAATGTTGCTGGTGTCGGTCGACATTAAAAGGGAAATTCAGGAGCTGGGCTAAGAAGGGGGCGTTCTTTTTTCCATATGGAAAAGAAAAAGTTCATCGGATGTGACTTTTTCTACTGAAAAGTTCATCGGAGATGAATTTTTCTTTAGGAAAGTTCATCGTAAATGAATATTTCTTTAGAAAAGTTCATCGGAGATGAATGTTTTCTTAGAAAAGTTCATCGGAGATGAATGTTTTCTTAGAAAAGTTCATCGGAGATGAATGTTTCCTTAGAAAAGTTCATCGTAGATTACTTTTTTTAGAAAAGTTCATCGGAGATGAATTTTTCTTTAGAAAAGTTCGTCGGAGATGAATTTTCTTTAGAAAAGTTCGTCGGAGATGAATTTTTCTTTAGAAAAGTTCATCGGAGATGAATTTTTCTTTAGAAAAGTTCATCGGAGATGAATTTTTCTTTAGAAAAGTTCATCGGAGATGAATTTTTCTTTAGAAAAGTTCATCGGGGATGAATTTTTCTTTAGAAAAGTTCATCGGGGATGAATTTTTCTGTAGAAAATTTCATTGGGGATGAATTTTTCTCTAGAAAAGTTCATCGGGGATGAATTTTTCTTTAGAAAAGTTCATCGGGGATGAATTTTTCTTTAGAAAAGTTCATCGGGGATGAATTTTTCTTTAGAAAAGTTCATCGGGGATGAATTTTTCTTTAGAAAAGTTCATCGGAGATGAATTTTTCTTTTGAAAAGTTCATCGGAGAGATGAATTTTTCTTTAGAAAAGTTCATCGGAGATGAATTTTTCTTTAGAAAAGTTCATCGGAGATGAATTTTTCTTTAGAAAAGTTCATCGGGGATGAATTTTTCTCCATAGAAAAGTTCATCGGTGATGAATTTTTCTCCATAGAAAAGTTCATCAGGGATGAATTTTTCTTTAGAAAAGTTCATCGGAGATGAATGTTTCTTTAGAAAAGTTCATCGGAGATGAATTTTTCTTTAGAAAAGTTCATCGGAGATGAATTTTTCTTTAGAAAAGTTCATCGGAGATGAATTTTTCTTTAGAAAAGTTCATCGGAGATGAGTTTTTCTTTAGAAAAGTTCATCGGAGATGAGTTTTTCTTTAGAAAAGTTCATCGGAGATGAGTTTTTCTTTTGTAAATTTCATCGGAGATATTCCCATCCCACCATCTCCGCCTCTGTGTGTGTTTGCATGTCTGTGCGGCTTTCGTGTAATTTGGTACGATTTATTTCAGATTTTATTTCTTTTTCTATTTATTTATTCTAGATGCGGTTGTTTATAATTTCGGAAGTCACAAAAAGACCGAGAAAAAAAAGCAGATCACAAAAGCACTTGCCAAGCAACAAAATCCAAAAACATGCCAACGATCCAGCAACAAAGCCATTAAAATGAGAACTCAATGTGTTATGTTATGGTTTTGTTCGTTTTAGCGGTTTTCGTAAACAAATTAAAAAGAAAAAAAACACAACAGAAAATACGATTTTATTAGAGGCTCGTAAAAGTCAAATGCATAAAATTTTTATAAAAATAAAAATAACATAAAAATGCAGTTGGGAGAAATATAGGGAGAGAGAGAGCGAAGTCTTTCTCTTCGGAATAATGCATTGCAATTGTATGGCAAAGAAAAATCTTATTGGAGTTAAAGGCATCATTACGCGGGCCGTTGTTACACAGTGTTTATTAGTTGTATGGGACAGAGAGTTATTACTGGATTTTTCTTGCTCTCTCTGTGTGTGTGTGTTATTAGGGTAGCCTCTCTCCCTTATTGCGTGTGCTTTGTTTTTATTCAAACCGGCTTTTTATTGTTTGCTTGTCTCCTTGCGTTGCCTTTGTTTTGAGATGGGAGAGAGACACCGAGTGTGTGTGTGTCTGTTCGTGAGAGCCATTCAATGAGAGTTCCCGGTGTGTGCAACTCCATGTTGTGTGGAGAAAGTGGGTTCGTAGAGTTTATGCAGTTTGGCTTCGCTTGTTGTGCTTCAGTTTTTTTCAGTCGGCTCACGGAAACGGTTGCTTAAAGCGGATACGGAAAACTCGAGCACAGAGTTGAAATGAAATAAAAACAAGAGCCAATAAAGAAATGAAATATATGAAGAATAAAAATTTAAAAAAAATAAATAAATAAGAAATATTTAATAGAAAAAAAAATAAATTTTTTCAAGTGACTTAGTGAGTGCAAGTGTGTGAAACCATAAACCAAATATTAAATGCATTTTAATAAAAGGTGCAACGCATCAACAAACCAATAACAATAAATGTTTGTGTGTACGTGAGCATAAAATTAATGCCGCCATTGGCGTTGATAATGAGACCCCTCAATGGGTGTTTGATTAAGAATTTACCTTTACTTTGAAGTTAAACTGCTAAACGTGATAGACGACAGACGCTTGTCAACCATAAAAAAGGTGAAAAAAAAAACGAAGAAAACAACAAATAAAGGAAAACATTACGTTGAGATAAAAACAAAAAGAAAATAGAGAACACCCAGACAAACATTGGAAATAAAAGAAAACTTCGCCTTCTTCGTGGGTTCTGTCCATTTTTTTTATAACTATCCAAATATCAATTAATATTAAGTGAAAACAAATAACAACATATCACCATCATCGTTGTTGTTGGTGTTGCTGTTATTTTTTTGTAGATATGTGTGTTTAAACGTGAGCATTCATGTTTAACCAAAGCAAACTGAAAACCCATCTCTCACATGCATGAATGCATTTGACAATCACCACAAATGAACTTCACTTTATCCAAATTTCCCTGTAGCTGAGTGAGGCAAGTCCATGGCCACGGCAGACAAATAAAGTCAATATACAAATTAACTGAGTAATAACAGTAAAAACAACAAAAGAATAACATCCCAACCAACTCATTTGCCGCACAACCTATTTGTAGTTGTTGTTGTGGCGGTGCACGTTTCGTCGTGTTTTATGCCTGTGATTTATAACACCGTCAGCCCATCAGACAGACAAACATTCTGCGCACTGCATTGTGGATACAAACCAAAGACCCAGACAACCAACCAACGAACCACACTCTCCCCATATCTTCCAGATTGTTTTCCAACTTTAATTTACCTGCCAAGAAGCAAATGTTTTTTGTAAATCAACGTCTTCCTTGCCCTCGAATGCCTTAACCATTGGCCAAATATTGAAAGAGAAACACACACAAGAGACAAATACTCTGACACACACACAGAGAGAGACAGACAGCAGCAGCAGCATCCTTCTCATCATTATTTTACCGTTTGTTAAACTCAAATAAATCACCAAACGGTACGACTCTTTACCGGGGAACAAAAAAAAAGAGAATCAAGAGAACAAACACAAAGAGGAGGACTCTTCCATACAAAAAGAGAACACTTAAGAAGGCATTAAACAAATACAAAAACAATAATAGTTTGCATAAAAACAACAAGAAAAGTCTTGCCAAAAAATAACTTAAAAGAGTCCAGGAAAATGAAAAGATTTTCTTAAAAAGCAACTGCACCAGAAGAGACAAAGTAAACTGCTACTCCTGGTGGCATTCATTGCTTCATTCAACACAGTCTGCTAGACGGTCTGTTGTCAGTTATCAATTAACTAATTGGATACTTCAAAGGACATAGAGAAAAAAAGGGGAAAGAGAGAAGGAACCAAGAGGAGAAGAAGAAGTTGGGTCATCAACATATTTCATCATGGATCTCATTAACACAGTAAAGGATTTAAAATTATTAACTGTCCTGCTAATTTTGGCCAGTCAACAAGGTAAGTGGTTCGCAAACTAATTTAATAAAGGATAGGAAAGTAAAGAAATAATAAGACAGAGATGCGAAGGAGAAAAAACAGTAAGGGAAAAAATAAAATCAACGATGAACTTATCTAAAGAAAAATTCATCTGCGATGAACTTATAGAAAGAAAAATTCATCTCCGATGAACTTATTTGAAGAAAAAGTCATCCCCGATGAACTTTTCTAAAGAAAAATTCATCCCCGATGAACTTTTCTAAAGAAAAATTCATCTCCGATGAACTTTTCTAAAGAAAAATTCATCTACGATGAACTTTTCTAAAGAAAAATACATCTCCGATGAACTTTTCTAAAGAAAAATACATCTCCGATGAACTTTTCTAAAGAAAAATTCATCTCCGATGAACTTTTCTAAAGAAAAATTCATCTCCGATGAACTTTTCTAAAGAAAAATTCATCTCCGATGAACTTTTCTATGGAGAAAAATTCATCTCTCCGATGAACTTTTTCTATGGAAAAAATTCATCTCTTCGATGAACTTTTTCTATGGAAAAAATTCATCTCTCCGATGAACTTTTCTATAGAGAAAAATTCATCTCTCCGATGAACTTTTCAATAGAGAAAAATTCATCTCTCCGATGAACTTTTCTATAGAGAAAAATTCATCTCTCCGATGAACTTTTCAATAGAGAAAAATTCATCTCTCCGATGAATTTTTCTATAGAGAAAAATTCATCTCTCCGATGAACTTTGCTATGGAAAACTTCATCTCCGATTATCTTTTCTATGGAAAAATTCTTCATCCCCGATGAACTTTTCTATAGAGAAAAATGCATCTCTCCGATGAACTTTTCTGTGGGAGAAGCTTTCATTTAAAGGTTTTTCTTACAATTTGTATTTTTATCTCACTCTCTTTGTATTCCTATATTTGTTACAGTTCCATGGTTATTTTCCACAGTTTATTTGTTGTCTAATTCCCAAACAGGACCGCAACAATGCCATACATTGTTGTCCTTTCACTTTGACAATAATAACAAAAGGTTCAAAGGATTTGTTAGAGGACGTACGCATAAACCGGGTATCCAAACACATACACACACATCCAACAAGGACTATCAGCAAAGAAATCCCTGACAATGTTTGAATGAATATTTAAGTACTTTTTCTATTTATTGATTTGAAGAGAGAAAAAAAAAACATCTCAAGAGGATATCTTTGGCCAAAATACAAACATGAAGTGGTTCCTTTTACAAGCATGGCAATTTTATTCAATTTTCGCACACACAGACGCACACACACACTCGTACATACCCAAAGGCCGCCCTAAGAGCCTCACTCGTAGAGAGATTTAAGAAAAGTTGTTAACATTTGAATAAATATTGCATGGAAATTGGCAGGCAGGCCAATTTTACGTAGATTCGATAAAGCTGATTTATGTGTCTGAAGAGAGGAGACAAGTGGTTTTCCGGGAAAGAAAAAAAAAAGAAAATTGTCCTTGGAGGCCAAGAGATGAAATATAGCAGGTATCAATGTGATAAATACACAAGTGATAACAACGATGAACTTGAGTTTTTTTAAAGAAAAAGTTACATCAAATAACTTGTGTTAAAGAACTGTCAGATCGGATGATATTTTCTCTGGGACCTGGGAAAAGTACCTTTGGGTTAAATTTCCTTAAGGAAAAAATAATCTCCAGTGGTATTTTGTGTTGGAAAAGTTGTTTTCCATTAATTTTTTCGGGACGAAAAGCTTTATTTAACGAATTTTCCTGTGACGAAAATCATCTCCAAGAGGGGAAACATTCCATGGAAGAATTAATCTCTTATTAAATTTTCTTAGGCTAAAATTTTTCATGAGGAAAATTCGTCCTTTTTAAAAGTCATCCCTAAGGAGAAAAGAAATCTCTGCTGATATTTTCCCTTAGAATTTTTTATACCCTCCACCATAGTATGGAGGGTGTAATAAGTTTGTAATTCCGTTTGTAACACCTCGAAATATACAATTGAGACCCCCTAAAGTATATACAGGGTGAGACAACATCAGCAGAAATGGTTCGAAAAGTAAAGAAGCGACTTGATTGATGAAAAATGGCAGCTGAGCTGAACATATCGCAATATTCTATTCGGCAAATATTGAAAAAATGAGCTCGGGGTAAAGCCCGAGCTTCGCTTATCCGAAAGTGGAGAACTGTCGAATTTGGTTTTCTCCGATGAGAAAACATTCGTTGTCCAGCAGTTTGTAAACAAACAAAATGATCCGCCTGTGTTTACTTGCCAAGGAGTTCAGCTGAAAATGTGCACTTTCGGTTGGCCACCAGATCTCAAGCGCCGGCCATGGTGATGGTGTTTGCCGCCATAACAGCCAATGGTCGCTCTCTGCTCGTACTTATCGACCGTGGTGTCAGAATAAATTCCGAATATTATCGCGAAAATATTCTGGAGGGTGTATTAAAGCCTTGGGCACGCAAACATTTTGACCGCAGACATGTCCAATCCCAACAAGACTCAGCACGCGTCTCCCAAGATGTTCCTCGCTTAATTTCCAGCGCACAATGGCCACCAAAATCTCCGGACCCCAATCCGTTGGACTATTGTTTCTGGAGTATTTTGGCATTTAAAAATACCAAATTGTCGATCACCTCAAACAAGCGCTTCTCCGGGAATGGGCTAAAATACCGCAGAGCACCATTCGGACAGTGTGTGACGGTTTCATTATTCGTTTGAAGGCCATAATTCGTGCCAAAGGTGAACAATTTGAATAAATCTAAACTTATTCTAAAATTTAAAGCTATTTCCGACATTTTTTGCTTGGAAATTATGGCGTTTGACTTTGTTGCAGTTTTTTGATCTCACCCTGTATTCTTGATCAGCATAATATTCTATGTCGATTTAACGATGTCCGTCCGTCCGTCTGTGAAAACCACTGTAGCTTTCGAAGGAAATGAAATAGGTTCATAAAATTTTACTCAAATGTATATTATGTCTGCAGGACTTTTGGTAATGAAAATGGGCCATGTAGGTCTACGTTGTGATATAGCCCCCATATAACGGTACCTCCCGATATTGGATATTTTGGTGATTCAAACGACATTATTCACCGGAATTGTTTCAGATTTGGTATTTGAAGTTCGTAATGGATACTACAGTCTGTGCAGGTCCACGTTTTCATATAGCCTCCATGTAAAGGCACCTCCCGATATTCTGTATTTTGATGATTTTAGAGACATTATTCACCGGAATTGTTTCAAATTTAGTATTTGAAGTTCGTAATGGATACTACAGCCTATGACAGAAAATTGTTCGTGCAGGTCCACGTTTTGGTATAGCCCCCATATAACGGCACCTCCCTATTTTCGGTATTTTGGTGATTTTAGCGACATTAATAACCGGAATTGTTTCAAATTTGGTATTAGAGGTTCTTAATTGATACTACAGCCTATGACAGAAAATTGTCTGTGCAGGTCCACGTCTTCGTATAGCCCCCATATAACGGTACCTCCCGATATTCGGTATTTTGATGATTTCATCGACATTATTAACCGGAATTGTTTCAAATTTGGTATTTGAAGTGCGTAATGGATACTACAGCCTATGACAGAAAATTATCCGTGCAGTTTCACGTCTTCATATAGCCCCCATATAAAGTCACCTCCCGATACTCGGTATTTTGATGATTTCAGCGACATTATTCACCGGAATTGCTTCAAATTTGGTATTTGAAGTTCGTAAGGGATACTACATCCTAAGACAGAAAATTGTCTGTGCAGGTCCACGTCTTCGTATAGCCCCCATATAAAAGCACCTCCCGATATTCGGTATTTTGATGATTTAAGCGATATTATTTACCGGAATTTGTTCAAATTTGGTATTTGAAGTTCGTAATGGATACTACAGCCTATGATAGAAAATTGTCTGTGCAGGTCCACGACTTCATATAGCCTCCATATAAAGGCACCTCCCGATATTCGGTATTTTGATGATTTTAGCGACATTATTCACCGGAATTGATTCAAATTTGGTATTTGAAGTTCGCAATGGATACTACATCCTAAGACAGAAAATTGTCTGTGCAGGTCCACGTTTTGGTATAGCCCCCATATAAAGGCACCTCCCTATTTTCGGTATTTTGGCGATTCAAGCGACATTTTTCGCCGGAATTGCTTTAAATTTGGTATTTGAAGTTCGTAAGGGATACTACATTTTAAGACAAAAAATTGTCTGTGCAGGTCCACGACTTCGTATAGTTCCCATGTAAAGGAACTTCCCGATATTCGGTATTTTTAAAATTTTAACAGATTTTTTAACGGATTTTTTTTTTGAAATTTTGTCAAATTCGTTCTAAATGGTGGAGGTTATTCAATGTTCGGCCAGGCCAACTTACAGCTAGTTTACTTGTTTTATAATCGAATTTTCTGTTAAAAGTGTTTATTATCCTTTTATCCTTGAGAAAAGAAATTTCCAAGGGGAAAATCGATCCTTGATGAAAATTTTCATGGGAAAATGTTTCGCTCATTGAATTTTCTGTGGTCTAAATTGTTGCAAATGAAAAATTCGTCCTTATATAACTATCCTCTGCTAAGAGAAAATTTAATCTCTAATGTAAAAGTAACTCTCTAATGGACTTTTTCCTTGGGAAAGTTCCTGTCCCATGCCTTCTAAATGTTTCACCTAAAAATCGTCCTTCTTAAATTTTTATTTGCCTATATTACGTTTAATTTAATTTTAAACTGTCAACCAGGTACTCGACTCGACTGATTCGAGCATTGACCCTTTGTTGTATTAATTATCCTGGCCAAGGAGATGTCAGGCAATATTTGTGTTAAGCAAACATATATATCCTGTGACCCCAGACAAAGGATCTCAATCATGCAGAGAAGACATTAATGTTTACCCAGTAGCTTAATGAGCTACGACAAATAATGAATACTCATCGACAAGGAAGGAAAGAGAGAGGGAGAGGTGGAGAGAGGGAAGTTCTTTGGGATTTGGCATACAAAGATATTTCAGGCTGAAGTAGCAAGGATATGAGTATTTGCACACATTCAAACACACATAGAGATATACATGACTATTTATGCCAATAGAATTGCCGGTATCCTTTTGTAGGTTATGTTAGAAATCATAACCTGAAGTACACACACTTTTGAGGTACTCAGGGCCTGGGACTCACACAAAACATACCTGATGCCAAACAACAACACCAACAACAGCCTACATAATATCCAGCTCTTATTCATATTGTTGTGGTGGTCCGAACCCATGCCGGTTACCATGCAACACAATCGAACAACAATGGCAACACATGGATGAATGGTTGTATGGCTTGGCTCGTTCATCGAAGAAAAAAACCTAGGCCGGCCACTTCAAGCAGATAATTTGCACTCATTGCTTGTGTGCAGGCAGCCAACGCCACCGCCGCCTCCTGCAGACCATGAAAATGAAATTGTAACATTTTCCGCACCACACAAAGAGGGAAATCTAATACCTGGAACAACAGCCAGAAAAAAAACCTGGCTGAAAACAATAGCCAACAAATGAAAACATGCGTAAAACAGCCGATGAATTCAAGTGTCCAACGGCAACAGAATGTTCCAATTATCCGATGATAATATCCAGCCAGGCGAACGTTACGTGGGCCAGGCTGGCTGGCTGGACGGATGGATGGACAACACTTATCTTCATTGTTTTGTATTTTTTTCAGGTTTCCCTTTGAAGAGCCCATGTCCGCTCTTTTATCTCTTTGGGATGACCACATGTGTGTGTGTGTGTGTGTGGGGATTTGTGGCATATGTGTGTGTGTGTTTGTGCGTTGGAAGATTCGCAACAATTTTTGACATCAAAGTTGATGTGTCAGCATTATCAAACCCTATTATTAGCATTCTTCCCTTGCCGCTCGCCATCAATTCCTTGGAATTCCTTGTCTCTTTGTTCGCAAAAGTGCATTTGTGTGTTCGTTTGCCGGCTGTCCTGACAAAGCTTATCGGAAACGTAACGACAAACCCAAATTCGCCATTTGCACAACTTAGGAATTGCGGATTTCGGTCTGAAATAAAGAGGGATTGACAGAACCGATAATTATGATAATGATGATGATGAACAACAACAACGGCAAGGGGGACAACAAACTATCACACAACTCGCTGGAAGATGAAGTTAAAAGGAATTTTGCTGAGTTAGCATAAAAATTCCTTCAGAGGAAGAAGAAGTCGTTATTTGGAAAGGTTGGGGGCAAACTCTGGGGTGGTATGATGAGGTTGGGGAAATTATAAATAAAATAACGTTCATCGGAGATGAATTTTTCCATAGAAAAGTTCATCGAAGATGAATTTTTCTCCATAGGAAAGTTCATCGGCGATGAATTTTTCTCCATAGGAAAGTTCATCGGAGAGATGAATTTTTCTCCATAGAAAAGTTCATCGGCGATGAATTTTTCTCCATAGAAAAGTTCATCGGCGATGAATTTTTCTCTATAAAAGTTCATCGGCGATGAATTTTTCTCCATAGAAAAGTTCATCGGCGATGAATTTTTCTTTAGAAATGTTCATTGGGGAGATGAATTTTTCTCCATAGAAAAGTTCATCGGAGAGATGAATTTTTCTCCATAGAAAAGTTCATCGGAGATGAATTTTTCTCCATAGAAAAGTTCATCGGAGATGAATTTTTCTCCATAGAAAAGTTCATCGGAGATAATTTTTTTTTCTCCATAGAAAAGCCCATCGGAGATGAATTTTTCTCCATAGAAAAGTTCATTGGGGAGATGAATTTTTCTCCATAGAAAGTTCATCGGAGAGATGAATTTTTATCCATAGAAAAGTTCATCGGAGATGAATTTTTCTCCATAGAAAAGTTCATCGAGGAGATTAATTTTTTCCAAAGAAAAGTTAATCGGAGATGAATTTTTCTATAGAAGGGTTCATCGGAGATGAATTTTTCTTTAGAAAATATTCATCGGAGATGAATTTTTCTTTAGAAAATATTCATCGGAGATGAATTTTTCTTTAGAAAATATTCATCGGAGATGAATTTTTCTTTAGAAAATATTCATCGGAGATGAATTTTTCTTTAGAAAATATTCATCGGAGATGAATTTTTCTTTAGAAAATATTCATCGGAGATGAATTTTTCTTTAGAAAATATTCATCGGAGATGAATTTTTCTTTAGAAAATATTCATCGGAGATGAATTTTTCTTTAGAAAATATTCATCGGAGATGAATTTTTCTTTAGAAAATATTCATCGGAGATGAATTTTTCTTTAGAAAATATTCATCGGGGATTAAGTTTTCTTTAAAAAAGTTCATCGGAGAGAAAACAGTTAAGTTGTTTTCCCTAACTTCTTACCCCCACCTCGTCTCTCAATATCCGAAAACCGGGCTTTCGGCCCATGTTCCTCACATGAGAGCAGAAAAAACCGAACGTAACGCAATAATTCCATGAGAAACTCCATTGATGCTGTGTCTGTCTGCCTGGCTCCGTGTCCGTTTATCTGGCGTTCTGTCTATCTGGCTGTCATTTAATAAGTCAGACCTTCGAATCACGATGGCGATGGCGATGCTGATGTCGATGCCGGTGATGATGATGTTCGGTGGCGGGTATGAACGCAATACATGTTTGGGTTTAGTTTAATGAAAGTGGTCCCTTTTGGCTGATGCCAGCTAGATGACTGGCTGGCTGACTGGCTCGCTCGCTGGCTGGCTGCCTGGAACAAATGCCGTCGATGTTGTTGCTGTTGTTGTTAATGGTTAATGGCGAAAATCGATTCTTCATGCATGAACAGTTCAATCTGTAGTTTTTGTGATTTTTATTTAATGTTTTGCGTTCTCCGTTTCGTTCGGGGCGAAGCAGCTAGCGAACGATACGGTGTGGTTCCGGTACATAGTCTGGTTGTATGGATGGATTAAATGCCAAATGGCCCAAGTGGAGGTTGTGTTAAAAAATAATTTCTGGGGACTTTCTTTACATTTGTTTGTGTTTTGTGACTTAGTTCCCTTGGCATTCCATCGGAGCGACGTTGTGCTTTTAATCAACGCCAAGCACTGACTCCATGTTTACCTTTCGGCATGGCCCAGTTGGCGTTGGCTTGGGCAGTGTGACGTGTGATTGCTCCATAAAATAATGATTTGTTCGGCACTATTATTTTTATCAGAACCACACAGACACACACACACGCAGAGCGATACATGCCCGGGCAAATATTGATTTCATTGTCCTTTGTGCCGGATTGGACAGAGAGAGGGGAGATAAACATGTTATTTTTTCTTCTTCTTCGTTTTCTTTTATTGACAAACTTCTTTTTCCCTTTTCTTTGCAGTTTTTTGCTCTTCTTTGGCCGAGACATCATCACGTTTCCTGATTCTGCCCCAGTCACAGTCCATTGCCGAGGGAGATACGGCCGATTTTAATTGCCATGCCACGCCCACTCGTGGCCTCATCTATTCATGGACATTAAATGGTAATTATCCGGAAAGCAACAACAACTTCTCCAATTGCTAATCCCCCCAAAAAAACTTCTCTTTCCAGGTCAATTAATCCAAAATTCAAGTCGCATCTATCAAAACGGTTCCGATTTACATATCGAAGCGGTTAGCCGAGAGAGCGATGCCGGCGATTTTGTATGCATAGCCACCAATGTGGCAAGTGGTGCCCGTCAGGCATCACCGCCGGCCCGCCTGACTGTCATATGTAAGTAGTTTGTCAATGGGTTTTTTTTATGAATTTTAATTTCTTCCAAAAAATGGAAGGGTAATTTTTTAAGAAAAAAAAATAGAATTTTGGCAAAAATTCAAAAAAAAAAAAAAAATTCATCCGACATGAACTTATCTAAAGAAAAATTCATCCGAGATAAACTTTTCCAAAGAAAAATTCATTAGCGATGAACAATTCTAAAGAAAAATTCATCCGAGATGAACTTTTCTAAAGAAAAATTCATCAGCGATGAACTTTTCTAAAGAAACATTTTTCTCCGATTAACCTTTCTAAAGAAGAACTTTTCTAAAAAAAATTCATTTCCGATTAACTTTTCTAAAGAAAAATTAATCTTCGAAGAAAAATTCATCTTCGATTAACTTTTCCAAAGAAAAATTCATTAGCGATGAACAATTCTAAAGAAAAATTCATCCGAGATGAACTTTTCTAAAGAAAAATTCATCTCCGATGAACTTTTCTAAAGAACAATTCATCTCCGATGAACTTTTCTAACGAAAAATTCATTTCCGATGAACTTTTCTAAAGAAAAATTCATCTCCGATGAACTTTTCTAAAGAAAAATTCATCTCCGATGAACTTTTCTAAAGAAAAATTCATCTCCGATGAACTTTTCTAAAGAAAAATTCATCTCCGATGAACTTTTCTAAAGAAAAATTCATCTCCGATGAACTTTTCTAAAGAAAACTTCATCTCCGATGAACTTTTCTAAAGAAAAATTCATCCCCGATGAACTTTTCTAAAGAAAAATTCATCCCCGATGAACTTTTCTAAAGAAAAATTCATCCCCGATGAACTTTTCTAAAGAAAAATTCATCCCCGATGAACTTTTCTAAAGAAAAATTCATCCCCGATGAACTTTTCTAAAGAAAAATTCATCCCCGATGAACTTTTCTAAAGAAAAATTCATCCCCGATGAACTTTTCTATGGAAAAATTCATCCCCGATGAACATTTCTAAGGAAAAAGAAAAATGTTTCTAAAGAAAAATTCGTCTACGATTAACTTTTCTAAAAAAATCATCTACGATGAACTTTTCTAAAGAAAAATTCATCAGCGATGAACTTCTCTAAAGAAAAATTCATCGGTGATGAAATTTTCGATGAATTTCTCTAAAGAAAAATTCATCTTCGTTGAACTTTGTTAAAGAAAAATTCATCTCCGATGAATTTTTTTAAGGAAAAAATCATCAGGTGAACCCTTTAAGAAAAATAGACATCAATCATAATTTAGCTATAGTCATCATCATTGATCATTTGAAGTAGAGCCATTCCCTATCCTACATAAAACTGACTTGGAATGTCTTTGTTGGCATATAATGGTCCTCAAAATGATATACGTTCCTTTCCCCTCTCCTTTCGCTTCAAACCCTGACAAACACACATTCACATTCCTGGCATATTTCATATCTTTATTAGGTGTTGCCCGATGTGCTGATGATGTTCATCCTCATAAATACCCACGTGTGTCTTTGAGTGTGTGTGTGTGGGTCTGTGATGAAAAGCGAGTATGGGCATATAAAATTTCGTAGTATTTGTATGGAAGAGTCTTGAAAGTTTTCCACTTACACATTCATCTCGTTCATCCACACAAGCACACTTGTGTTATCTGCTCCTGCCAATTTTATGCAAATTTTCGGAAAGAAGAAGAAATTGCAGAACAAAAAAAAAATGAAGTTAAGGAATTATTATCCTTGCCAAGTTTTTTTGATTGTGGTGAAAATATTTCCATGTTCGTCTGGGTGTGTGTGTGTGTGTGTGTGTGTTTGGAATTCACAACTAATTGGTGGTGTTATAGGTTGTTGTTGTTCTTCTGCCTTTTGGAATGAAAGCAGTTTCTCAGGTATGATTGGTGCCGCAACCTAACCTTAGACATGTTGAGTGGAATTGTTCTCTTGGTTAAATGACTCCGGGTATTTTTCTGGCAAAAGTGAGGAGGAACAGGAAAATGACATATTAATGAAGAATGACAGGCATAAATAACCTGTGACAAGGTATGCAATGTAATTAAATTTACGAAAATGAAGAAAAGAGGGCAATTTTGAAAATCATAAGGAAATTAAGGTGATGGAAGCAAAGACAAGAATATTTCAAAATTTTTAAATTTTTTTTTGAAAAGTATTGCATGCCATGGCAATTTATAAAAAACGAATTTTAGAGTATCGGTACCTTGAGCCAATGTCCGTTTATTAAAATCCATTTTGACTTGGCTTATGATTATTAAAACTGATGACCCTTTATGGGGGGTCATTTCGAAGAAGTTGGCCAATATTATCCATTTCGTTTTTGAACTAAATCTAGTATAAATATTATTAGCCGGATTTGGATGTCAGATTTTAACCATATCGTTTCCATTTACTTCTCTTGTGATAAAATCTGGATAATTTTGAAAAATGCATAAGGTACCCGATATGGTGGGCCGAAGCATTCCCCTTCATCTAATACCGATAAAAACTTTGGGATGTGTAAAATTTTTAGGAAATCGAAAATTTCTTTCAAGTTTTGTGAGAATAAATATTAATGAAATTTTTTTTCGTTGGGGGAGGATTGGGGCGATAAATTCCATATTCACGCCAGATCTCTGCTGGAGAAAAATACTTCAATTTGCCAAGTTTGAAAAAAATCGCCGACTTGTTTCGTAAGTTGTGAGACAAATAAGTATTAAAAATTGAGATCCTTTGTGGGGGAGATACCAGAAGGGGTGAGCCGATACCTATCATACTCACACCAGATCTTTTATTGGAAAAAATATTGGGTTATGTGAAATTTTAAGAAAATCGGATGATTATATCGTATTTTATTAGCATTTTGGTTATTCATAATTTTGACCACTTTGTGGGGGAGGTACCGGTAGGAGTGGACCGATATATTTCATCTTCTCAGAAAATGTTTTGGTTGGGAAAATATTGGGATGTGTGAAATTTGAAAAGGATCCCATGGATATGTTGTGTTTTATGAGAGTTATAATTTTTCAAAATTTTGACCCGTTGTGGGGGAGGTACCAGAATGAGTGGTCCGATATCTATGATCATCACACCAGACCTTGTGTTGAAAAAAAGTATTGGGATGTGCCAAGTTTGAAAGGAATCGGATGCGTATTTTATAAGAGATATGATTATTCTAAATTTTGACCCCTTGTGGGGGAGATAACCGAAGGAGTGGCCCGATATCTGTGATTATCACACTAGATCTTGTGTTAGTAGAAATATTGGAATGTGTGAGATTTGAAGAGAATCACATGCATATTTGGCGTTTTTCTGGGAGATATAATTATTAAAAATGTTGACCCTTTGTGGGGGAGGTACCAGAAGGAGTTGACCGATATATTTCATCGTCACACCATATCTTGTATTAGTAAAAATATTGCGATGAGCGAAATTTGAAAAGAATTCCATGCATATTTGGTGTTTTATGACAGTTATAATTTTTCAAAATTTTGACCCGTTGTGGGGGAGGTACCAGAAGAGGTGGCCCGATATATTTCATCTTTATATCAGATGTGGTGTTGATAAAAAAAAATTGGGATGGACCGAGTTCGAAAGGAATCGGATGCGAATTTAGTGTTTTATGACCTCCATGTTTTTTCAAAATTTCGACCACTTTGTGGGGGAGGTATCGGAAGGAGTGAACCGATATATCCCATATTCAAACCAGATTTTGCGTTAATAAAAATATTGCGATGAGCGAAATTTTAAGATAATCTATTAGTAATTTCACATTTTATGAGAGTTTTAATTTTTCAAAATTTTGACCCGTTGTTGGGGGAGGTACCAGAAGGAGTGTACCGATATATTCCATCTTCACATCAGATGTTGTGTTGATATAAATATTGGGATGGGCCGAGTTTGAAAGGAATCGGATCCTAATTTAGTGTTTTATGACCTTCATGTTTTTTCAAAATTTCGACCACTTTGTGGGGGAGGTATCGGAAGGAGTGAACCGATATATTCCATCTTAACACCATATCTTTTGTTAATAAAAATATTGCGATGAGCGAAATTTAAAGAGTATCGGTTAATTATTTCTCGTTTTATGAGAGCTACAATTTTGACCCGTTGCGGGGGAGGTACAAGAAGGAGTTGTCCTATATATTCCATCTTCACATTATTTTTCGAATTGAAATGTCCTGATTTTGAAAGCAATCGGTTGCTCATTTTCCATTTTATGAGCTTCATGGTTATGCAAAATTTTGACATGTTGTGGGGGAGGTACCAGAAGCTGTGGGCCGATATCTATTATCTTCACACCAGATCTTGTATTGTTAAAAATATTGAGATGTGTGAAATTTGAAGACAATCGGATGCTTATTTCACATTTTATAAGGGTTATAAATATTCAAAAATTTGACCCTTTGTGGGGGAGGTACTTGACGCAGTGGGCAGATATTTCTCATTTTCGCTCCTGACCTAGAATTGATTTAAATATTTGGATTTGCCAAATTTGACCAAAATTTAATGATCCATTCTTGTTCTGTGAGGTAATTCTTTTTTCTTTGAAAATTATGTCATTATGTGGGGGAGTTACCAGAAAGAGTGGATCGATAGTGTCCATCTCCGAACTTGCTCTAGGTTTCATAATAATATTACGATATACCAAGTTTGGACCAAATCGGATACTTTCTTCGACAGAGTACGCACCAAACACACATACCAGAGTGTTCGGACACCCCAAGATCGACTCCAAATGCCCTGCAATGGATTTGCTCCAAAGAGACCTTGGATCTAAAACCGTAATTTCGATGAGGCACGTTTTGGTAGTAGCAAATAATAATACCCTCTGTAGCTATATGGCTGAGGGTAAATACATAGCTAAAATTAAAAAAAAACCTTCATTAAAATGGGAATTGAATTTACAAACCAAACATAAAAATTAATTAAAAAGACCCCTCCCTCCCCCTCTCTCCCTCTGTCTTCTGGCAATTCCAGAATACAATTCCGTATGGGGAATAAAAATCTTTAAATTCCCCCACAATTTAAAGGAATATTTTTTTTTCGCTGATTTGATTTTATTTTGCCACGAACTTTTTTTCGCCTCGAACTGAAGTGGAAGCAAAGAACAACAACAACAATAAAAACGGCAGCAACATCGTTATTCTCATCATCAACACGTCAACGTTAAGCAAATACCAAGAGGCAACCCAAGAAATAACAACAGCAACAGCAACAACAACAACGACGATGACAACAACAACCGTGGCAAGCCAAGGCAGTGGCTGTGGCAGTTGCACGGCATGCAAATATGACGAACCAAAAAAAGGTAGCAACAACAACAACAGCAACATTAAAATGTATGTTGCAGCACACATAAATACTGGGCCACATACAAATTCAACCAAGTACTTATATACATACATTAACAGATATGCACACGCACACACACACGTGCACACCTACACACAGTTGTACCCAGGACTTCCAGGCTGGCTGGATGGCTGTATGGCCCATTCTAAGTGTTTGCACATACAAATTTTAAGTGGTTTTTGAGTTTGCATTTTGTATCCACTAGTGGGGTATCCTTAAGGATAATAAATGCAGTTACACTTAGGCTGGAATACGGCAGGAATACACACACACACACACTCAGACACCCACACATACCCATCAACATCCCCCCCACAAATATATGCATATCATATTCATTTACCTAGGCAGGCAGACAAGTTGCCCGTTTGCTTACTTGCAGTGAATTCAGTGTTCCACTCCCTCCCCCCCCTCCCTTCGCCACCCCTCTCTCTAACTTTACTCTTGACTTCTTCCAACTCATTTCCAGTTAAAAATAAGAAACAACAGCCGCAACAACCAAATACTTGCTGCCACATTGCAATACAAATGTCCCGAATAGCATGGCGAGGACCGACCGTCCGACAGACCCTCCGACCATATGAGCTACGTATTTGGCTGAAGTGCCAGATGTGTACACTTGGAGAACAGTACAACAAGAACAACAACAAAATTAAAAAAATAAAACATGCTCTAGGGTTGTTGTTGTTGTTGAGGAAGAGAGGGGGTGGGAGGGGTGTTTAGAGTTTTAGGATTAAGGATTAAATTAAATGGAATGGAATTTAAAAAGTGGAGATTTTTGGGAAGGATTTTAAGCTGTGAAGATTTTTTCAGTATGGAAATGTGGAGAACATGGATAGGTTTCAGTTGGAAGAAGGAAAGCAAGCTAGTTTCAGTGGGAACAAATTAAAGCTAGCAAGGATAAATAATTTTTTGGTTTTCACAATATTCCATCTGGCAGGACCCAAGTTCCACTGGCCTAGGTAGACAATTTTAGATTTATTGTAACACCAGTTGGGTTACACATTTTAAAGTGGATAATTTTTGGGGAAAGAAGAAAAATATATTGCTCTCTAAGTAAAAGGGCTTTTTCGGGAAATTTTCGTGAAAAGAAGAAAAAAAGACTCCTTGAAAATAAAAGGACATTTTTTTTTGACACATCTTCTCCCAAACATTTTTTCAGGGAGTTTGGTGTCCCATGGCTGTTATAGCATGTACTGAGATTACAAAGCGTGGAAAAGTAGAGCTCAGGTAGAAAGGATGAGACATTCTTGAAAGTCTCGTGGGGAGCAGTTCAAACGAATTTAAGAGAATCACAATTCATAGGACGAGAAATAAATACCTTTCTCTCTTTCGTTTTTTCTCTTTTTTATATCGCTCTCCTTAAGGGGTTTATTTGGAGAATATAATTTTTTTACTATCGGATCCCTTATAAAAAACTTTTTGGCCATTAGATGAACTTTGGAATTGCGTCATTCCTATTATCCTCTTAGTATCAATATTTTGGATCCTTTAAGGAAGGTTTCTCAACGAAGAAGACTTTTCAAAATAATATATCGTTTTAATAAAAAAATTCTAAAGCGGACCCTCTACTCTTTGAATAAAGAAGACCTATAAAATCACGTCCCCCATACCCATACTGTGGGTTCTAAGTCAAGCACTTTCAAGGTGTGGGTCTACAAGTGCTCCATAATTCGATCTTCAATGCCTTTGCCAAAAGGTCTTTAGGAGATATTCTATAATTTTAGCAGTCTCCATAGTGAGAATGATTTTTTAGAGGCTTTTAAGGTCAAAACGGTGTTTTTGTGGTAATGGAAGGTCTAGAAGTCGTCTGTAATTAGGACTCATTTCAGGCCCTTTCTATAATAATAAGGCTTACAAAAAAGCTTTAAAGCTTTTCGGTAACTTTTCTTAGATTTATTTTTGTTTTATTTCTAAAGGTCTTTTAAAGGTTTCTATAGCTTTAGTAGGGTCTACAAGTCTTCCATATTTAGATCAGCTTTTCGGAAGCTTTTCTTTAATTAATTCACTGTTTTTATTTCTACAAGTCTTTTAATTGAAAAATATCTTTCTGTGGTAGGATCTACAAGTAGTCCATATTAATAGGAACATTCAGGTACTTCTCATAATTGAAAATTTTCTCTAACTACATAAGCTTTCCTAAGGCCTTTTAATAATTATGTATCCTTCTGTGGTGAGAATTATCTCCAATGGTCTTCTAATTGCAAAAGTCTTTTCTATAGTTATAGTAGAGTCAAGAGGTATTCCATAATTAGTAGAATTTCGAGGGGTCTTTTTTTAATTCAAAGGCTTTTATGACCCTTTCTGTACATTGAGAAGCTCTTCGGAAGCTTGGTTTAGACTTTCAGTGGCCCTTGGTGATAATGATTTCTAATTTAAAAATGGCGTTATATAGCGATAAGGCAGCCTATAGGATTTTCCACGTATAAAGGACTTCTCGAAGTTTTCCTTAATAAGAAAACTTTCTGGAGCTTTTTGGTTGATTAAAGCCTCTTTCTGGGGGTTTTCAAAAATCTAGTGTTTCTTGGGAATGGGAATGATTTCTAAAAGCCCTCTATTTCCAAAAAAGGGGAGTTTCTAGAGCTATAAGATGATCTAGTTGTCTTCCACAATTGGTGAAACTTCGATGGGTTTTCCCCTACTCAAAGGCTTTTATGAGCTTTTCTGTGCATTTAGAAGTTCTTCGAGAGCTTCAATATACTTCCATAAGGAGCATGATATCTAATGGTCTTCTGATTTAAAAAAAAATGGGGTTCTACATCTATAGGACAGCCTAGAGAATTTTCCACGTATAAAGGACTTCTAGAAGTTTTCCTTAATTAGAAAGCTTTCTTGAGCCTTTCAGTTGATAAAAGTTCCCTCCTGGGGTTTTTCAAAAATCTAGTGAGTCTTCGGAGTGGGAATGATTTCTAAATGCATTTTCTATGTTCAAAAGGAGTTTATATAGTACTATCGCCTTAAGAACTTAAATTTTGAAGAACTTCTGGCACCTGCCCCACAACAAGACAAAAGTTAGAATAATTATAATTCTCATAAAATGCCAAATAAGCATCCAAGTCTTTTCATATTTCACACATCCCAATATTTCTATCAACACTAGGTCTGGTGCGAATACGGAATATATTGGCCTCTCCTTCTGGTACCTCTCCAACAAAGTGGTCAAAATTTTGAATAACCATGAAGCTCATAAAACGCGAAATATGCATGCGTTTCATTCTAAACTTAACACATCTCAATATTTCTGTCAAGGCAAGATCTGGTGTGAAGATGGAATATGTCGGTTCACTCCTTCAGGTACCTCACCCACAAGGGGTCAAAAGTTTTAAATTACCCAAATGCTTATATTATCCAAAATAAACATCCGATTCTCTTTAAATTTCACACATCCTAATATTTCTACTAACACAAGATCTGATGTGAAGATGATAGATATCGGTCCACTCCTTCTCGTACCTCCCACACAAAGGGGTCAAAATTTTTAAATAATTATATCTCTCACAAAATGTGAAATAGGCATCTGATTCTTTTTAAATTTCACACATCTTAAAATTTCTCCTAATACAAAATCTGGTGTGAAGATGGGATATACCGGTCCACTCCTTCAGTTACCTCCCCCACAAAGGGGTCAACATTTTTAAAAACCAAAACGATCATAATATGCTAAATATTCTTTCGATTCTCTTCACATTTCACACATCGCAATATTTCTACCAACACAAGATCTGGCGGGAAGTTGATAGATATCGGTCCACCCCTTCGGGTACCTCCCCCGCAAATGGAGCACACATTTTTATATATTATATCTTTCATAACTTGCGAAACAGTTTAGGAATTCTTTTCAAACTCTGCACATCTCAATATTTCTCACAACCAGATATCTGCTGTGAATATGGAATTCATCGGACCACTCTTTCTGGTGCCTCCCCCACTTTCCGTGACTTTTAAAATTCAATTTTGGTCATTTGCTAGAATATTCTTAAATGCGAATATACTGTATATCCTCCTACTTATATCCTCCTTAAAAAGGCTTAAATTTTCCCCTCTCAAACGAGGTTCATTAACCCTTCTACCTTCATAATGGAGATTTATAACATTTCCCTTCAACTCCTCCATTAAAGTGCCATTTAAACACTTTACGCCTAAAAGTATGCCCACATTCATGGCAACTAATCCAATAAACCAAACAAACCTTCTAATTGATTTCCCTGTTTTAATTATTATCTTCCGAGCAATCAATCAATCAATCAATCACATTAATTATTTACTTCGAAGTCGGAAAATGTCTTTCCGAATTTTTAAAATATTAACAAATTAACAGTATTTGCCGGTGAAGTTTCAAGGACCACACTTCAGTGGTCCCCCCTTCTGCTGCCGCCTCTTAGATATTTATCTAACATTGTCATCATCATCGTCATCCTGAGCAGTGACAGCCGGAATATTAGAGAGCTCATAATGCCATTCAGGATATTAGGGGGGAGGGGAAACCTGGTCTCATGTTTGCTAGTTGACTCACGATGTGGCGTGAAGAGCACTTATAACTCATACTTCCCTCCATAAGGCATACCCCCTACCACTACTCCTCCCTCCCCCCTCTCCATGTTATTTCTTAATTGCCGAACACAAGGCACGTACATTGACAACAAATTACGAGAACGAGGACGACGACGCAACAAAATATTTTTCAACACCCCAATTTAAATATTCCACTGGTTTCAAGAGGCTGAAGGATCGGCAGGGGAGGGAGGGAGTGAGAATTATGAACAGCCAGGCAGCTAGGCAAGCCAGCCAGTCAGGCAGTCGTTTCTAAAGACCAAGAAACCGGCTTGTAAATTATTCCTCATTACGGAGTTGATGAGGCTGATGACGATGATTTGGTTGCTGATCCTCAAGTTGTTGTTGGCGTAGTTGTTGTTGCTGCTGACATAATGTCAAAAATTTGTTTGAGAGATTACAAAACTACCAGGCAAACAATGTTTAGAAGTTAAGCACCACCGGCAGCAGCAACAACAACAATGGCCACAGCCAACAACAAGGACATCACTCTGAGCATTTTAAGTGGCCCGATTCCTTGGCAGTTGATGATGAGTGGTGTATGTTGTTGTTATCCTTTCGGGTTAATGGCATACAAAATTAAGTTATTATATGGAGAGCAGCAGGACTTGCTCACACACACACAGGCACACATGGAGGAATGAACGTATGACCAGCCGGGAGAAGGTCCTTTGACGACCTACTACCCTTAAAATGGAAATTGAATTAAAAAAAAAACCAAGCCATCATGGCAGGGTGGGGGGGGGGGGGGGAGAATATGAGTGAGTGTCCGTGTGTGTGTGTGTCTAGCTCTCCGTGACATTTGCCTTGTCATTTTGGCTTGTAAAGCATAATTCCCGGGAATTAGTGACGTTTTTGTTTCACTTAATTCGTTGATGAATCACTTAAACGTTTTGAAGGATTTCAAAAAAACAAAGAGGGTCAGCTAGTGATTTATTTCTTGTTTTTGGGGATATACTTCTTCCAAGGAAGGCAAATGATGTCATGTGTGGCACAAGGTCCTTGGCTATTAGTTTTGAGGCAAAAAATATGGCCTCTTTTAAATTGAAATGGGAGAGCAAGGGATAGGGTATCTCAGGCACATAGGCAGGCTCTGAATAGTAGCAAAGAATGTAATAATTATCCTTGGCGTCCCCGTTTTGTGCAATAAAAAAAATTTTGTGGAAAAGAGTCCTTCAATTGTTGAAATGTTTCTGCAGAATTGCTACTCCTCTCCCACCACCACCACCAGCCTCAAAACAAGGATGGTGATGATATCAACAGCCAAGCGAAAGTATGGTCCATAATAAACAAAACCCGGCAGCCAGGCAAACAGTGGCAGCAGCATCAGCCACATCCTCCGTAGCCTCAGCTTCAGCCTGCTTAAAGGATGGCGTAATGATATTGTCGAGGGAGTCATAGATTTAATGTTTCTGCTTTGCTCATAAAATTTTATGTGTTTTTTGTTTTGTTCTCCAGTAGCAGCAGGAACAACAACAACAACAACACGAGAAAAAACATGAAATTGTTTTGCCAAAAAGGAGGGGTTGGGAGAATGAGAAAGTTCCTGGGGGTCTTCAGGATATGACGATGTTGCTAAGCACTGGCATAAAACAAAACTTGTTATGACCATAAAACGACTACAACAACAACAACATCAGCTAACTGACTAAGTCTCAGCCAAATGTTGTTGTTGTTGCTGCTGCTGCTGTTGTTTAGTTTATTTTAAATGTTTGTTGGGTATTCAATTCAATTCATCCTTTGCCGGAGTCAAAATTGGAAGGGAAGGCAACACCACCAACAGCAGCCGGTAAGCCAGACAGCTCAGCTCACCCAGCCAGCCAAGCAACTGTAAACAGTCAGGGAGCCAAAAAAATCTCACACACACACACTCATATATACACATTTATATCACATACATTCATTCATTCATTCCGGCATGAATGAGAAGATTTGAAGTTAGACCAAAACATATAGGAGGGGTGGTATGCGAATTTTGGGGAATTAGGAAAAAATATATAAAAGAAAACATAAAAAAAAAAATAAAAATAAAAAAGCGCCCGCTACTTCGTGTTAGGCCTCTTTTCCTCCCCAAAGGGTCAAAATTTTGAATAAATATAAGTCCTATAAAATGTAATGTAAGAGTGCGATTGTCTTCAAATTACACACATCACAATATTTTATAAACCCAAGGTCTGGTGTGAAGATGGGATGTATTGGTCCACTACTTCTAGTACCTCCCCCACAAAGGGTCAAAATTTTGAATAACCATGAAGCTCATAAAACACGAAATTAACATCCGATTCCATTCAGACTTGGCATATCTCAATATTTCCATCAACATAAGATCTGTTATAAAAATGGTAGATATCGGACCACTCCTTCAGGAACCTCCCCCACAAAGGTTGAAAGTTTTGAATAACTAAAACGAGTATAAAATCCGAAATAAGCATGCGGTTCTCTTCAAATTACACTCATCACAATATTTTTGTAAACCCAAGGTCTGGTGTGAAGATGGAATATATTGGTCCACTCCTTCTGGTACCTCCCCCACAAAGGGGGTCAACATTTTGATCACCCATGAAGCTCATAAAACGAAAAATTCACATCCGATTCCATTCAGACTTGGCACATCCCAATAGTTCCATAAGCGTACGATCTGTTATAAAATTGGCAGAAATCGGACCACTCATTCTGGTACCTCCCCCACAAAGGGTCAAAGTTTTGAATAACCAAAACGATTATAAAATCCGAAATAAGCATCCGGTTCTCTTTAAATTACGCAAAACACAATATCTTATTAACCCAAGGTCTGGTGTGAAGATGGGATGTATCGGTCCACGTCTTGTGGTACTTCTCCCACATAGGGTCAAAATTTTGAGCAGCCATGTAGCTTATAAAACTCGAAAATAACATCCGATTCCATACAGACTTGGCATATCTCAATATTTCTATCAACACAAGATCTATTGTAACAATGGTAGAGATCGGGCCACACCTACTGACACCTCTCCCACAGCGGGTCAAAATTTTGATCACCCATGAAGCTCATAAAACGCGAAAAAAACATCAGATTTCATTCAGACTTGGCAAATGTCAATATTTTTATCAACACAAGATCTGTTATAAATATGGTAGAGATCGGACCACACCTACTGATACCTCCCCCACAACGGGTCAAAATTTTGAAAAATTATATCCCTCATAAAAGGTGAAATAAGCATCCGACTCTCTTAAAATTTCACATGTCCCAATATCGGAAATAGCATCCGATTTTAGAATAAGTTTAGATTTATTCGAAATGGTCACCTTTGGCATGAATTATGGCCTTCAAACGCCGAATGTAACCGTCACATGCTGCACGAATGTTGCTCTGCGGTATTTTGGCGTATTCTCGGCGAAGCGCTTGCTCCATTCATTTTTCATTCATTTTTCAATATTTGCCGAACGGAGTACTCCAGCATGTTCAGCTCACGAGCCATTTTTGGGCCACTGCGACTATTAAGATGGTGGAGATCGGGCCATTCCATCTGGTACCGAGACATATATCAGAGAGGAGTTGGATAATATTGGCCAACTCCTTTGGATGCCAACATATGTTTAAATAAACGGACAATACCTAAGGGTATAAGTCCGTCGGGAAGAACCGATTAATACTTTTTAACTTATTTTTAATTTTAAACGTTTTTCCCTTTGTCATGGAATAAGAATTTAGTCCCAGAATAGACCAGATTTCAATGTTTTTACATGAAAATCGATTGTTCATTCAATTGACCCCTAAAAGTATGCACCATTCATGGACGATTTTTATCTCCATTCCACATTTTCTAAGGCTAGATTTTTAACAGAACTCCTTATACTTCAAGATCTTTTTCTATAGCAAAATTTCCAAAATTCCCATACTACCCCTCGTTATTTGTTTGTGCACAACGACTAAATTTCATTTCTATACAAAAACATAGCCAGAATAGACACTGTATTATTTTTATGGAGCTAGCCGGGTTTCGTCTTCGTCTCTCTTCTTCTTTTTTTTTAATAATATTAAAAACAAAATCTAAAAACCAGAATAGGGAGATGCTGTTGTTGTTGTTGCCGGGATTTGTGTGTTTTTGCTGCATTATGTGGCATGGCCAGGACAGCAGTGCGACCACTGCATTCAACATTCCTCTTGATGTGGTGTGGTGAAGAGAGTGAGAGCGAGAGAGAAAAAAATGCAGGAAAATAACCGACTCGACAAACTTCGTAACATACTCGCACTTGTTTCCGCCACAATGGCCACAGTCAATGGCTGAAGAGTCACTTGAAAAAAGTTATATTTTTGTAAATATTGAAATATGCCAAATTGAACAAAACATTTTAATTGTTTTGAAAGTTGGGGTTTTTTATTTTTTTATTATTTTTTTTTTAATTTTGCAATTGAAGGGAAATAATAAAAAATTGAAGAGGGAGGCAGCATTTTTGAAATGTTGACATGGGTCTAGGGTTAGATATGAATTTATTATTGTTTGCAAGGATGTGGCGTATGCAAACAATAATCTCATGTAGTCAGCTGTTTTGCAAATAGAAAGATACTTGTTTTGTTTCCAAAAAATGCTGCATACTTTAAGGCTTTAATAAAATATTCCAATTTTTACTAATATTTCTAATCATTTTTTCTTCTTTGTTTTTTTTTTTTAAATAAATATTTCATTACCATTTTTTCACAACTTCATGTGTGCTGCATATTTTCAGGCGCCAATTGCATTTTGACTTCATTTTGGACTCAGAGTCTTTGTTCTTTGACAAAAATGCCTTCAACACACCAGCAAACTTTTCTAATTTCTTTAAGTTCTTACTTCTTCTCCCCCAAAACCTTAAATTTCAATTTAATTTTTCTTTTAATTTTCTTTCTATTCCCCCCATTTCGCAATAAATTTCCCATGTCTGCATTTCTGCTGTTTTTCCATCTCTGAACTATTTTTAGTGTTTGCGTTACATTTATTTTATATTCCTGTTCAGGAGAAATATTTCACAGAGCCAGAAGTGAAATACCATATCCTCCATGTCCGTACAGAACACAGCAATGGGTTTGGGTGTGTGTTTGTTCGAATATAGCCATAGTTAGAAGAAGCAGAAGAATAAGTATTATAACTTGGTCCTTTCCAGTCAGACAGTATAATAATATCGACATATATACTGGGTATGTTATGTGTGTGTGTGATTTGTGTGTCTATGTGTTTGGTTTGGAATGTCTGGTTGGCTGTCTGCCCGATTCCTTGAATAAAAAAAGTGTTTGCCTTTTCGACAGGGTGTTCCAAAATGATGTTGAGGAATTTTGAAAATCCAAAAAAAGGATAAAAACGTGGAAAGCTTATCCAAGGGGGCAAAATCAAGCCCTTTTTTGAAATCAACTGGATAAGCCCTAAATATTATCCAAACATCTTGGATAAAGTTTAAACCTTATCCAAGTTCCGCTGATAAATCTCACCCCATATTTACGACACTTGCATAAAATCTACACCCAATTCAAGTGTCCTGGGTCAGTTTTATATTTATACACCTGACTTGGATAAAGCTAAACCTCATCCAAGCACCTTGGATAAAGCTAAGCCTTTTCCAAGCACCTTGGATAAAGCCAAAATCTTATCCAAGCACTTTGGATAAACCTAAACCTTACCCGAACACATCGGATAAAGTTGAAAACCACTTTCTACAAATCGAATGAGTACCCAGCCATCGCGGATAAATTTTCAACTTTATCCAAGTACTTTGGATAAAATCTAAACCTCTTCCTAGCACCTAAGACCAAGTCTATACCTTATCCACTTGACTAGGATGAGGTTCAAGTCGTATCTAAACATATTGGATAAAGTCTAAAGGTTATCCAATCATCTGGGATAAACTCTAACCCTTATTCAAGCACTGTAGACAAAGTCTAATTTTTATCCGTGATATGTGGATAACCTCATAAACCTCATTTAAGGAACTTGGATAAGCGTAAACGTTATCTACGTCACTTGGAAAAGATTTTGACATTATCCATGAGACTTGGATAAAGTTGTGACTTTATCCACGTGAAGTGGAAAATGTTATGATTTATCCAACAACCTTTAATAAAATTTAGCATCTCGGATAACGTCTCAACTTTATCCAAATACTTAGGATGGTGTCTAAACTTATTTCTAGAACCTAACATCAAGTCCAAATTATATTCAAGCACCCCGGATAAAGTCTAGGGCTTATCCACGGCATATGGATAAAAGTTTAACTCGGTCAAGGACTTTGGATAACCCTTAATCTTATCCATGCGGCCTCGATTAGTCTAAACCTAATCCAAGAACCTTGGATAAATTGTAAAGTTTATCCAATCATCTTGGATAACGTTGAGACTTTATCCAAGTATTTTAAATAGAGTCTTAACCTCTCCCTTATACCTTACATTAAGTCTAAATCTTATTCAAGCACCTGGGGTAAGGTCTAAACCTTATCCACCGCATGTGGATAAAATTAAACCTCATTCAAGGAACTTGGATAAACCTTAACCTTATCCACGTGACTTCAATTAGTCTAGACCTTATCCTAAAAGAAAAAAAACTTTATCCAAGCCACGTGGATGAAGTCTAAATTTTATCCACGTCGTGTGGATAACGCCTAAACCTTGTGGATAAAGATTAAACCTTACCCATGGCATGCGGATGAAATCTTAATCTTATCCACGTCACACAGATAAAGTCAAAACTTTATGCAAGTCACATGGATAGAGTCTACAGTTTATCCACGTCATGCGGATAACGTGTTTGTCCTGTGGATGAAGTCTAAAACTAATACACATCACGCGGATAACGTCGAGACCTTATCCACGTCACGCGGATAACATCTAAACCTTATTCATGTTACTCGGATAAAGTATAAACCTTATCCAGGTCACGTGGGTAAAGTAAAAACGTCATCAACATCATTTGGATAAAGTCTAAACATTGTCCACGACAAGCGGATAACGTCTATCCTTTATCCATGTCACTCTGAGAAATGTAAAACTTATCTGCGTCACACGGATAAAGTCAAAGTTTTATCCAAGTCACATGGATAGAGTCTACAGTTTATCCACGTCATGCGGATAACATCTATGTCATGTGGATGAAGTCTAAAACCTTATCCACGTCACGCGGATAACATCTAAACCTTATCCATGTTACTTGGATAAAGTCTAAATATTATCCAAGTCCAGTGGATAAAGGTTAGACTTTATCCACGACACTCGGATAAAGTATAAACCTTATCCAGGTCACGTAGATGAAGTGAGAACCTCATCAACATATTTTGGATAAAGTCTAAACCTTGTCCACGACAAGCGGATAATGTCTAATCCTTATCCACGTCACGCGGATAAATGTAAAACTTATCGACGTCACACGGATGAAGTCAAAGTTTAATCCAAGTCACTTGGATAGAGTCTACAGCTTATCCACATCATGCGAACAACATCTATGTCATGTGGACGAAGTATAAAACTAATCTAGGTCACTCGGATAAGGTCTAAACCTTATTCACGTCACTCGGATAAAGTTTAAACTTTATCCACGTCAAGTGAATGAAGGTTAGACCTTATCCACGTCACTCGGATAAAGAATAAACCTTATCCCGGTCGCGTGGATGAAGTGTAAACCTCATCGACATCATTTGGATAATTTCCAAACCCTTATCCACGTCCAGCTGATGAAGTCTAAACCTTATTGACGTCTTGGATAGAGTCTACAATGTATCCACTTCATGCAGATAATATCTATGCCATGTGGATGAAGTCTAAAACTAATCAACGTCACGCGGATAACGTCTAGACCTTATCCATGTCATGCGGATAACGTCTAAACTTTATTCAGGTCACGTGAATAAAGTGTAAACCTCATCAACAGCATTGGGATAAAGTCTAGACCTTATCCACGACAGGCGGATAAAATATAAATCGTATCCAGGTCACGCGGATTAAGTAAAAACCTTATCAACATCATTTGGATAATGTCTAAACATTATTCACGTAATGCGGATAACGTCTAAACTTTATTCAGGTCACGTGAATAAAGTGTAAACCTCATCAACAGCATTTGGATAAAGTCTAGACCTTATCCACGACAGGCGGATAATGTCTAATTCATGTGTCGCGGATCAAGTCTAAAACTTATCCAACTCATGTGGATTAACACTTATATTTTTCCCTCTCATGTGGACAAGTTCTAAACAACATCCTATGCCTCTGGATACAATTTAAACTTAATCCGCTTACCTTAAAAAAGTCTCTACTTTATCCAAGCCAGGTGGATAAGGAAAAAACGCTCAAATTATAACTTTATGTGGATAATTATTATCCTCTCCATCCAAACCCTCATTTTCCCTCTTCGATTTGAAAAAAATCATTAATTTTTTTTGAAATTCATCTCCATTTTTTCGCCACACCCTGTACGCCGTCGAGGAGGAATGTTGAAATTCCTATATTTTCCTGTTGTTTCCTTGTTTTTATTTCGTTCATATCCACTGCATATTTTGCTCTCATAATGGTGTTGTTGTTGTTGCTGCTGTTTTTTTTTTGTTTTCATTTTTGTTGTTTTCATGGATTTTTATTATTTTTGTTTTGTTGGTGTTTGTTGTTGTTGTTGCTGTTTTTATTCTATGACTGACTGTAACTCAGCTGAGCTTTTTGGCTGATGACTAGGTCTGGTGTTTCTGTTGTTTGTTGCTGTTGTTGTTGTTCACAATTCCATTTGAAATGAATGAAGCTGCGGTGGCTGACTGACTGACTGCCGGGATAGCAGTCTGCCACATATCCTTGTATGTTATGAGTGTGTGTGTGTGTGTCGGTCCGTCTGTCTGACTGTTTGTTTCTAAATGAGTCGAGAGTTCAGTTCAGTTGAATTGAACAGAACTGAGCTGGAGTTTTGTACGGTTCGTTAGGTTTTGGTTATGTCAGGATATGATGATGTTTGTTTGTTTGTCGGTTGGTTGCTTGGTTGGATGGATGGTTGTGTCGATGACGATGTTGTTGTTGTTGCTGTGGCTGTTGTCTGGAGAGTGTTGTGTGTGAGTTGCAGCACAATGCCACGAATGATGATGATGATGTGATGGGGTTGATGGAGTGGGTGGTGGGTTGCTTGCAGTTATCCACCCAGCTAGTCAGCCAGCCAGCCAGCCAGCCAAGCAAAGTGGTTGATAATGTTTAACCAGTCTGTGTGTAACAAACACCAACAACAACAACAACAATGAGAAGCTCGGTAACTACCCTTATACAAATGATAGACTGTAACTTTAACATTGACTTGTGTCTTCCTCTTCGTCTCCATCCTGTCCAACTATGGCACATAGGTGACTGTATCTTTGTGTGTATTTTGCAAACTCAATGCTGGTGTTGTTGTTGTCTTCATATATTTTGTTGTTGTTGCTGTTGTCTCATCATACATATTTTTCGGTGGCGTTGATTGTCTATCCAGCTCAAGGGGCTTTTGTGTCATGGCTTGGCTCTCTTTTCTTTATTTTGACTCTGAGTGAGGCTGGCTGCTCTCCTCTCCGAGTGTGTCTCCCCATGTGTGTGCGTGTGTGTGTATAAGTGCGTTGTTGCATTGCCAGCTGAGCGAAGCAACGGCAGTCAGCCAAGGGAGAGAGATAGAGAGGAAGGGAGAGAGGGAGAGTAAACATTTAATTCCTTGCAAAGATTTTAATGATAATTTGTGTTGAAAATTGTCATTGAAATCAAATATGAAGTTGAACGAAAAAAAAAACAAAACGAAAACGAAAAAAAAAACAAAACAAAAATTAAAATGGGATCCAAAGAGACAAAAAGGCAAGGGATTACATTAGCGTATTAATAGATTGCAATCGCAATGAATGAATGAATGCCAAGTTGATGAGAGAAGGGGAGAGAGAGGGAGGGAAGAGAAGGAATTAGAGAAGAGCCGTTTTTCGGTATCAATTTGAATGAATTGAAATGAAGTCTTTAAATGTAATGTTTATCCGTCTAATCTTCGGGAAGAAAGGATTTTGTGTCTATTTTTTGGGGGTAATTGTTTTGAAATTGGGATTAGTTCTTACAATGTGTGTTGCATACTTTTAGGCGTTGATATTTAAATTTAGTAACGAAAGGTAGCGAAGAAAATAAGTTTATATTACAGAATATTGGATGTCATGAATAAAATAAGGCAGAATGACAAAAAAAAAATACATTGGAACCTAAAGATACTAAATGATGCGTCATGGTGTTGAACGATATATTCGACCGAAATATTCCATTTTCATACTTCATCTTATACAGAGAAAAAATATTGGTATGGGCAAAAAAAAAAAGAAAATCGAACATTTATATAAAATTTTATGCGAAATCATAAATTCCATATTCATCGCAGGTTTCTGGTTGAGCGAAATATTTAGATACAGCAGGTTATAAAGAATCGCTGATTTGTTTCGTAAATTATAATCGATAAAAATATTGAAACTTGTGATCCTATGTGGGTGAGGTGTCAGAAGGGGGTTCGCAGGTATATATCATCTTCATAACAGGTCTTGTTTACTTATTTCGCTTTCTTTGAGCATTTTGTTTTTCAAAATCTTGAACCCTATGTGGTTAGGTACCAGAAGAAATGGCCCGACCTCTACCATCATTATAACAGATCTTGTGTTTATGGTAATATTGACCTGTACCAAGTCTGAGTGGAGTCGGATGTTAATTTTGGGTTTTATGAGCTTCAGGGATATTCAAAATTTTGACCCTTGGTGGGAAGTTACCAGAAGGAGTGGCGCGATATATTCCATCTGCACACCAGATCTTGCCCTGAAGGAAATATTGAGATGTGTGAAGTTTAAAATGAATCGCATGCATATTTCGCGTTTTATGAGTTTCAGGGTTATTCAAAAATTTGTTCACTTTGTGGGGGAGGTACCAGAAGAAGGGGACCAATACACTCCATCTTCACAGCAGATCTTGTGTTAGTAGAAATAATGGGATGTGTGAAATATGAAGAGAACCGGTTGCTTATTTCGGATTTTATGATTGTTTTGGTTATTCAAAATTTTGACCCTTTGTGGGGGAGGTAACAAAAGGAATGGTTCGATCTTTACCATCTTTATAACATATCTTGTGTTCATAGAAATATTGAGATGTACCAAGTCTGAATGGAATTAGATGTTACTAACGCGTTTTATGAGCTTCATGGATATTCACAATTTTGACCCTTTGTGGGTGAGGTACCAGAAGGTGTGGTCCAAAATGTTTCCATCTTCGCAGCAGATCTTGTGCCAGTAGAAATTATGGGATTTGTGAAATATGAAGAGAACCGGACGCATGTTTGGGATTTTATAATCATTTTGATTATTCAAAATGTTAACCCTTTGTGGGGGAGGTACCGGAAGGAGTTGTCTGATCTCTATCATCTTAACAACAGATCTTGTGCTGATAGAATTATGGAGATGTGCCAAATCTGAATAGAATCGGATGTTAATTTCGCGTTTTATGAGCTTCATGAATATTCAAAATTTTGACCCTTTGTGGGGGAGGTACCAGAAAGAGTGGACCGATTAATTCCATCTTCACACCAGACCTTGCGTTAATAAAAATATTGCGATATGTGTAATTTGAAGACAATCGCACACTTACATCATAATTTGTAAGACTTATAATTATTTAAAATGTTGACCCCTTGTGGGGAAGGTACTTGACGGAGTCCACAGATATTGTCCATTTTCGCATATGGCCTGGCACTAATGCACATATAAGGATTTGCAAAGTTGGAGCAAAATAGGAGCATCCTTTCTCTTTCTGTGCAACAAAATGTTTTTTTTTTGGAAAATTTCGACCTTCTGTGGGGGAGGTACCAGAAAGAGTGCACCGATATTGCCCATCTCCGAACTCGATCTAAGTTTGAAAATTTTATTACGATGTACCAAGTTTGGATGAAATCGGATAATTCCTTCCAAAGTTATAGATCGACACCAAATGTTCTGAAACGGATTTGGTTCAAAGAGACCTAGGGTCTAAAACTGATATTTCGATAAGGCATAACCATATGGCTGTGGGTATCAAAATATTTTTTTTTCTGTAATTACATTTATTTCGTTAATTTTTATTCAAATATGTTGGTGCAACAAGTACCTGAAATTTGTAATAACCCCTTAATTTTTATGATTTTTTCCCCTCTTTCCCAAAATTACAAAAACCAGCAGTTTGTTATCAACCTCTTGAACAAATCAAAGTTAAGCAGTTTTTCCGCTCTTCAGGTTTTTTTTTTTTTGTTTTTACACCGGCTATGGTGTTGCTGACGACGACGACGCTGATGATGATGGTTATCACTCTCTCAACACAAAGCAAATAGAAAATTTCAAATAAATTAATTAATTTTCTGGCAGAACGAAAAAAATAAAAACAGGGAAAACTCAAGCACTGGAATTGGGCAAAAGTAAATAATAAACATTTCATGGGTTAAAGAAGAGAGGGGGAGGGGTGGAACGAATGAAAATTATCTAATCAAGTGACTGCATTACACAAATGCATATGTGTGTGTGGGGGTTTGGGCGTTTTTCAACTCCTCATCCTGAGTTTGGTATGATGGACTGACTGACAAGAGGGTTTTATGAACAACAACAACTAAATGCAAAACATGTTATAATTTTTTTATGTTTTTTTTTTTGTTGTTGGTGTTCCTGTAATATGGTTACGGGAAAATGTAGTCTAGGTAAACAACGGCAACAACAACATCGTGATATCAAATGAAATGGGGATTTTATGTTCTTGTTGTTTTATTACATCCAGCCTATCGTAAATTTTCACACAAACAACGTAGAGAGGGGGGAGGGGAGGAGGATATTCGTTGGATGCCTCCAATGAGAATGTCTAAACAATGTTACTTCTCTTGTTGTTGTTGTTCGTGTTCTTTCAACACCAAATCAATTTCAGTTTTGTTTTATTATTTTTTGGTTTTGCTGGTCCTGTTTTTGTTGTTGTTGGTATTTTTGTTGGTTTTGTTCCACTTGGCGTTAACAAGCCAAACGTGCGTTGCGTTTACTTAGGCTCAACAGCGTTTGAGTTTGATCAATGTTCGTCAGCAAACAGCAGCGAGAGTGATATCCCAATAGAAAAGGGGGAAAGGTAGAAGGGAGGGGGAGAGCACGCAAAATGATGAGAAAATCCATAGCCATGTGCGTGAGCGTCAGCAAATTCCAAACACGTATTTGCTTTTCCTTTTTATAACTGTTTACAATATTAAAACGGCACTCCTCACCTCTCTCTCCCCGTCTCTCTCTCACTCTCTACATATTTCATACCTTACAACTTTATGTTTTTTTCATTGGGGGAACCTCCCCCCAATTTTTGGTGTGGGTATTAAAGGATGAAAAAAAGTAAAAAGCCCCTCCAAAGACATTGCCTTCGACACCCACTTCATCACCTAACACTTCCTCCCTTGCAATCACTCAACACCCAAATGCCTTCCCCCCCTTCCCACGTCATTCCATTCCAACACCTTCCTGCCTTGTTTGTTCGTTCGTTGGGCGCGCATTGATTGATGTTCATATTAATATCGATGTTGTTGTGTTTTCTGTTTAATGTTGATTTTATGGCCTTCGTTGTTGTTGTTGCTGCCTTTGCCCGCTGCCCAACATTTTTCCATTGAAATGCACATGTCTTTTTCTGTTTTTGTTGCATTCGATCAATGCCTGTGCAAGTTCGAGGCGTTTTTTTTTCTCGTCCGTGTGTTTGAAGAACAAAAGCTTTTTGCCGACACGTTCACTTTTTTAATGTCTGTTATCTTTGGAATTGATAAGGCAAAACTTCAAAAGAAGAAACAGCAACAACACCAGCAACTGCAACTGCAACAACAAAAAAACACTTCATTTCATTTACCCCTTTTTTATGGTTCGAAAAAAAAAAAAACAACGAAACAGCATGGTCGTCACGCTGCACGCATATCCAGGTCTATGTCTGTCTGACTTCCCTGCAAAAAAGTGTTGGGGGGAAATAGGGACGTGAGATGGAAGTGATAATTTATGGGCTTTTATGCCAACCATAATCCATATCTTTAAAATGTAATCAATAATTTGCTGGGGCTTTAAAGCCAATTCCTTTGGAGACAAGGGGGGAAAATGGGAACAGATTCGGGGTTTTGCAATAGAAACATTTGTAAAAAGGCTTTAGTTCCACTGGGTGTAAAAATAGAATTCAGGAGCATGCTGCGAAAAAATTGTAAAAATTTTGAAAAATTAGGGAATAATAAGTTCCAGAGTTCCCCAAACTTTGAATATTTCAATATTTCCACAAAATTGGATAGAGTTTTATACTTCCAGAAATAGACCTCAGATTTAGTCCACAGGTGCTTAGATATTTTAGAATATTTGTTTGCCAAAATTCGTGCCATTTTTTCAAAATTTTCTGGCAAAAAATAGTTTAAGATTTTCCTAGCCAAGAACTGTGGATTTTTTTCTAAAAAAATTTGATTTTTTTGGAATTCCTTTTCACAAATTATTTCAGGACAACCTCCGAGTGTTTTCTTTCAAGAAACTCTTGAGCAAAAACTTGTATTAAAAAAAGCATTAAGGACCTCTTTGAGGAATCTCTTGGACGGTTTAGTGATATTTTTTAATTTTTTTTTACCAGAAATCAAGTATTTCTTTTTTAGGCATTTTTAGATTTTTTGAAAATATTTTTTATTTTCTTTTTACAAATTATATCAGGACAACCTCTTGAGAAAAAATGTGGATTTTTTTTTTTAAAGAAAAACATTTAAAGACCTCTTTGAGGAATATCTTGGATTGTTTGGTGATATTTTTGAATTTTTTTGACTAAAAATTAAGTATTTAATTTTCTCTTTTACAAATTATGCCAGGGCAACTTCCGAGTGTTTTTTTTTCAGGGTTCTCTTGAGCAAAAATTTGGATTTTTTTAAGAAGATTTAAGATTAAGTTTTAAGGACCTCCTTGAGGATACTTTTGGATTGATTAGTTATATTTTTGAGATTTTTTAACCAAAAATTTCCAAGTATTTCTTCGTAACGTCAAACGGTGAATGAAACCGTCACAGAGTGCCCGAATGTTGCTCTGCGGTATTTTGGCCCATTCCCGGCGAAGCGCTTGCTTGAGGTGATCGACAGTTTGGTATTTTTTAGTGCCAATCTTGCTTTCTAAGATTCTCCAGACAGAATAGTCCAACGGATTGGTATCTGGAGATTTTGGTGGTCATTGTGAGCTGGAAATGAAGCGAGGAACCTCATTTTGTAACCATTATTGTGTGGCGCGAGCTGAGTGCGACGGTGCTGAGTCCTGTTAGATGGCCCAAGGCTTTAATACACCCTCCAGAATATTTTCGAGATAACATTTGGCATTTATTCCGATGCCACGGTCGATTAATACGAGCGAAGAGCGACCATCGGCTGTTATGGCGGCCCACACCATCACCATGACCGGCGCTTAATTTCTGGTGGCCAACCAAAGGTGCACATTTTCAGTTGACCTCTTTGGCAAGTAAACACGAGCGGGTCATTTTTTTTGTTTACAAACTACTGTTGGACAACGAATTTTTCCTCGTCGGAGAAATTGGAGAAAGCCAAATTCGGCAGTTCACCACTTTCGGCCAAGCGAAGCAACTCTTTAGCTCTTTTGAGTCTATTTTCTTTCTGTTGCGGTGTAAGTTCTTGCACTTTTTGGAATCTCAAGGGTTTTACCCCGAGCTTATTTTTCAACATTTGCCGAATGGATTATTGGGATATGTTTAGCTCACGAGCTATTTTTCGGCCACTGCGACGCGTATTTCGATCAAGTCGCTTCTTTACTTTTCGAACCATTTCTGCTGATGTTTTTGTTTTCTTCCGTCCACTTCCTTGACGTCGGGCTACGCTACCAGTATCAGTATCACGGTAGCGAGCGATGCTACGAGACACAAAAGATTTATTCACATTTAAATGCTGGAGTGCTCTAACGATAGCCACTCGTGGAATTCCAGCCAAATACAAAGAAATCTTACTATCACGCTGGAAAATTCTCACCAAAATGCTTTTGTACGCTTGTAAACAATATAATGAGCTGTCACTGGTATAATTTTAACAGCTGTCGGACGAGTGGCTTAGAAATGACAGCAGTCTGAAGGTGGTTGCAGTTTTTCATCTCACCCTGTAAGTGTCCGATTGTCTTCCAATTTCACACAGCAGAATATTTTTATTATCCCAAGGTCTACTGTGAAATCGGTCAACTCTTTCTGGTACCTCGCCCACAAAATTTCAAAAATTTGAGTATCTATGAATCTCATAGAACGGGAAATTAACATCCGATTCCATTCAGACTTAGTACATCTCAATATTTCCTTCTACCCGAGATCTGTTATAAAGATGGTAGAGATCGGATCATTTCTTCTGATACCTCCCCCACATAGGATCAAAATTTTGAACATCCATGAAACTCAAAAAAAGCGAAATAAGCATCCAACTCTCTTCAAATGTCACACATACAAACATATTTGCTAATACAAGATCTGTTGTGAGGAAGATAAATATCTGCGAACCCCTTCTGGTATCAACCCACAAAGGTCACATTTTTTTCGATTTCGAATGTTCGATTTCCTTAAAATTTTGCACATACCAATGCCGGTATAGTCCAAATCTGACACTTTGTAATATTGGCCAACTGCTTCGTAACCTCACCCATTAAGAATTGAATAATCATAACTTAAGGCTAAGGGTATACATCTGTCGTCAAAACGGACTGATACTATTTAACTTGTTTTAAATGTATTTTATCAATAGCATGGCGGCAGGAGGTTCGTTATCTGGAAGAGTAGTTCGATTCTGGGAAGAAAAATGTGGATCATTTAAACATGATAGGAATTGTTAGGAATTTTTATGAGGACTTTCTGGATGATTATTTTTTAATGAAAAAAATAGTGATTTATCAAGAACGGATCATGGATTTTTAATTTTTTTAGGTAAACATTTTCCAAACGTCGGAATTGAAATTCTCAGGTATTTCTCAGTCGTTTACTGTTGGTTTTTTTTGTCATCATCCATTTGTGTATTCAAATTTATTATGGAATATTTTGAGGGATTTAAAGGATTTCTTCTGAGATTTTTTAATAATTCCATCAAAGTTTCGAAAAATAAAAATGTAAAACATTTATTTATATTTTATTCCCCATATACCTCACAATCTCCCCAATTGTCCCCCATAGTTCTGAAAAATTTCTCTGCCCACCCAGCTCATTATAAATAAATGATAATGCATATTTATATATTTATATATACTTATATCGTATTAATTTATATTTCACACATTGTATATAAAAATAATCCCATAATATAGACCAAAAACAACAACATCAACAACAACATCCCAACGAACAACATCGTATGGCCACAAGACAAACAAACAAACAGAGGGACGGACTGACTGTCAGCCGAACGAACGAACCACAGATGGTGTTTTGTTAATAACCACAATGACAGGAGGAGAATACATAATTTAGCCTTAATCTCTCTCTGGTCTATCCGTGAGTGTGTGTCAGCGTATGTGTGTGTGCTCGATTTAAATAGTTTAATTTTAGTTATTATTATACCCCCCTTCCCCCGGGGACATTTTCATATTTAATGGAGTTTTAATGGATTTAAAAAGGGATTTGAATGGAATTTCAATTAAAATTAAATTTTATCTGAGTTGCTGCCGTTGTTGTTGTTGGTGTTCTTGTTAATGAAAGGAGCCTAAATGCAATATTTTGAATAAAAATAAAATTAAATTAAAACTCTCTCAATCCCCCCATCTCCCCCTGGATCAGGACTTTCCACAATGAAGCAGGAATTCTGTTATTATACTCTCCACCTTGGAAAGGAGGGTATAGTAAATTTGTCATTCCGTTTGTAACATCCGTAAATATTCGTCGTAGACCCCATAAAGTATATATTCATAATCAGCATAAAATTCTAAGTCGATTTAACGATGTCCGTCTGTCTGCCCGTCTGTCTATCTGTCTGTCCGTCTGTTGAAATCACGATACAGCCCACATTATTTGACGTAGAGCGCCAAAATTTAGCAGAGCAATTGTTATTGTGTCTAGGATGGTTGGTATTGAAAATGAGATATATCGGTCCACGTTCTGGTATAGTCCCCATATAAAGGTACCTCCCGATATTCGGTATTTTGATGATTTATGCCACATTTTTTCACGGATTTGTCTGCAAATTGGTATTTGTAGGTCATAACGAGTCCCTGTGCGTGTGGCAAAATATTGCATGTATAGGTCCACGTTTTGGTATAGTCCCCATATAAAGGTACCTCCCGATATTCGGTATTTTGATGATTTATGCAACATTTTTTTCACGGATTTGTCTGAAAATTGGTATTTGTAGGTCATAACGAGTCCCTGTGCGTGTGACAAAACATTGCACGTATGGGTCCACGATTTGGTATAGCCCCCATATAACGCTACCTCCCGATATTCGGTATTTTGATTATTTTCGCCACATTTTTTCACGGATTTGTCTGAAAATTGGTATTTGTAGGTCATAATGGGATCCAGCTCCGGTGGCGAAACATTGAATGTGTAGGTTCACGATTTGGTATAGGCCCCATATAAAAGTACCTCCCGATATTCGGTATTTTGATGATTTATGCCACATTTTTTCACGGATTTGTCTGAAAATTGGTTTTTGTAGGTCATAACGAGTCCTTGTGCGTGTGGCAAAACATTGCATGTATAGGTCCACGTTTTGGTATAGCCCCCATATAATGGTACCTCCCGATGTTCGGTATTTTGATGGTTTTTACCACATTTTTGCACGGATTTGTCTAGAAATTGGTATTTGTTGGTCATAATGGGTTCCAGCTCCGGTGGCGAAACATTGCATGTATAGATCCACGTTTTGGTATAGCCCCCATATAAAGGTACCTCCCGATATTCGGTATTTTGATGATTTATGCCACATTTTTTCACGGATTTGTCTGAAAATTGGTATTTGTAGGTCATAACGAGTCCCTGTGCGTGTGGCAAAACATTGCATGTATAGGTCCACGTTTTGGTATAGCCCCCATATAAAGGTACCTCCCGATATTCGGTATTTTGATGATTTATGCCACATTTGTTCACGGATTTGTCTAAAAATTGGTATTTGTAGGTCATAATGGGTTCCAGCTCCGGTGACGAAACATTGCATGTATGGGACCAGCCTCCATATAACGGTACCTCCCGATATTCGGCATTTTAATGGTTTTTGCCACATTTCTTCTTATGTTTCCTTTACCCTAAGGTGGAGGGTATTAAAAGTTTGGCCCGGCCGAACTTAATGTTTTTTTACTTGCTTTTTTTTTCCTCCTCCCCCCCCCCTCCCTCCAAAAAAGAAAAACCACATTTCAACATTTTATTTTCTAAATTACTTTTTTTCTCCATTTGTTCTTGTTCCACATAAACAATGGTAGCTGGCACATGTCATTTTAAGGTACCAAAAACCAAACAAATCCGAGGAGCATTGCAGTGCAATGCAGTGCTCTGCAGCCTGCCAGCCTGCCTTGGTGCATCATCACCATCATTAAAATACAACAACAACACCAACAAATGCCTGCATGTTACATTCATGTTTGTTAGTTTGCAGATTACTTTCGTAACAAAACTGCCTAGCTACTCCTAGATTCATTTTTCCATGCTCCATCATCGTTGCCATCACCATCGCCATTACCATCAGCAGCCTCATCAACCTCATCATAATCTTTGCTGAATGGATTTTGTTTGCAATGTGGTGCAACTTTTTTTGTTTGCCTTCTGCACTCCAAACCCTCCAAAGCCCCTCCCCTTCCTCTCCCCACCACCTCTTGGGTAGCCCTGCCTGCCTTAACACATTCTTGAGTTTTGTGTTTTCCAATAAATGAAATTTTCGCCTGCAGCAAGTCACAACAACTCTGGCTGGGCACACGGTATGGAGCGTTATTTGTTTGCTGCTGCATGGCAAGCGACCAGGCTGCCTGGCTGCCTGACTATTTTCAATGGCTGGCATTCATGACATTTGCGATTGTTATGGAAATGCATTAAGTGCAATTTATTGTACGCTTAAATAATTTTGTTTTTGTTGTTGTTGTGCATTCACACGAATGTGTTAGCGTTGTTGTTGTTGCTGTAATTGCTGGCAAGCAACTCCTCTTCTCTTCTCCTTAAAAAAATTGCAAGAAAAAAATTCAAGCTGAATTCTAAAGCTTTAAAATCTACTCAAGAGGGCTAAAAATGTTCCTGGTCGTTGTTGTTGTTGTTGCTCAGGCAGGAGCAATAACACCAGCAACAACAACAGAACAATATAAGCCGGATAACTGCCAGTAAATATGGGGAGGGGGGATATGGATTACTTCAGGCAAACATAAATATTCATAAGGAGAGTTCATTCAAACCTTAATACAGGTAGAAAAGACTCAGAAAAGCTTCCCTCAATGGAAGAGCTTTGGGAGCAATGTGTTCTAAGAAGGGTTTTCGAATATTGAAGAAGAACTTCAAGATACCTTCTTCTCTAGGGAAACATTCAAAGATAATTTATTCACAGAAGAGTTCATGGATTTCTTCTTTTTCCTAGAAAAGCTTTAAGTAGGCATAAATAATCATAGGGAGGGGTTTTTTGTATGGAGTAGGATCTATATGGGAAAAAAGGAAATATTTCTCTACCACAGAAAAGTTTCAGGAGCTGTTCGATCCAAAAAAGTCTTACAGGAGATTCTCGAAGTTTTTTTTAAGCCAAATAAGTCTTACGGGAGATTCTCGTAGTGTTTTTTTATATAAATCAGAGAGCTTATTTTAAATAAAACAGCTATTTATAAATAAGAGAGTTTATAATAAATAAGAGAGCCTGTCACCTCGATGCCTTCTCTTCATAGATAAGATTAAATAGGTCTTGGATATATAGAAAATCTACCAGAAATATTATTCCTATGGAAGTTCTTCTATCTCTAATAGGTCATGAATAATTCTTCTATCTAAAGAAACTCTTTAGAAGACATTTTTATCTTCATGAAAGTTTCGGGAGGTCTTCCATCTCTGAAAAGCTTCGACATACCTCCCTGTTGATAGCTTCAGAAGTTTATTTTCCTTCAACCGCTTTAGAACAATTTTTATCGATAGAAAAAGACAAAATTAATTTTATCTACCAAAGTTTTCAAGAAGGCCTTCTACCGCCAAATAAGTTCTTAAAGCTCTAAAGGTTAAAAGCTTCTGTAGGTCTTACTTTTTAGAAGATTTTTGGAAAGTTTTTCATCTAAGGAAAAGCTTTAGAAGTTCTTTTATATATGGAAAAGCTTCGGAGGGTCTTCTATGTGTAATAGATCCTTGGAAGGTCCTTTATCGATGAAAGAGCTTCTTAAGCTCTAAAGATCAAAAGCTTCTGTAGGTCTTATACTCATAGAAGATTTTGCAAGGGCTTTCGGTTAAGGAAGAGCTTTAGAAGTCCTTTTATACATAAAAGAGCTTCAGAGGGGTTTCTATCTGTAATAGAGCTTCGGGAGGCCCTATATCGATGAAACAGCTTATAAAGCTCTAAAGGACAAAAGCTTATGTAGGTCTTATATTTATAGAAGATTTTTGGAAGGTCCTTCGGCTAAGGAAAACCTTTAGAAAAGTTTCAGAGGATCTTCTATCCACAATAGAGCTTCGGGAGGTTATATATAGATGGAAAAGCTTTTGGCGGTATGTTATCTATTGAAGAGCTTTCGGAAGCTATTTTTTTACCAAAGAAAAGCTTCAGGAGTTCTTTAGGCTATAAAAGAGCTACAGAAGACCTACCTCACAAAGAAGAGCTTCAGAAGGCTTCAGAGGGTATTACATCTGCAAAAAATCTTCAGTAGGTCTCTTACCAATGGAAGAGCTTTTGAGCTTTTATTTGTCGAAGAGTTTTTAAGAATATTTTTACTATATAAGAGCTTCAGAAGGCCTTCTATACACATGTAAGATTCAGGAGGCCTTGATTCTATGAAAAAGATTCAGAGTATTTGGAAGTATTGTTACCATAGAAGAGCTTCAAAAGTCCTTCTATACACAGGTAAGCTATAGGAGGCTTTGAGTCTTTGAACAAGATTCAGAAGACCTCCAGAAGGCTTTCTACCTATTGAATAACTTTTGGAAGCCTTGTCTCTTTAGAAAAGCTTTTAAAGACCTTATATGTATAGAAAAGGTCTCTTATACACAAAAGAGCTTAAGGAGACCTAATATCTAAGGGAGAGCTGCAGAAACTCAAAAATAGCTTTAAAAGCTCAACTGTCTAAGAAAAAGCTTTTAGAGGAGTCCTTTTTAGAGAACAGTTTCTGGAAGCTTTGTATCTATAGAAGAACTTCGAAAAGCGTTCTACCTATAGAAAAGCGTTTATAGGGTTTCTATTTATAAAAGAGCTTTAGAAGACCTCCTGTCTTCAAAAGGTCTTCCGTTTATGAAAAAGCTTTATACGACGTTCCAAAAGAACTTTAAGAAGCGTCCTATCTATGTGAGAGCTTTTGTGAGCCTTCTGTCAATAGTAGATCTTTGGGAAGTCGTTTATAAATAAAAAGCTTTTAGGAACATAGAACCTACAAGAGGGCTTCAGGGGACTGTTATCTATAGAAGAGGTTTTGAAGGTCTTTAAAAAACTTCAATGAACCTTGTTTTTATAGGAGAGCATCAGAAACTGGTCTCCATATCCATACAAGGCCATCAAGAGCTCTTCTATCTGTGGCATATTTTATGGCAAATCTTCTTATTATAAATTTCTGCAAGGGTTCAGAATATACTATATAATACTATATAATATCTATGTGTGTGTGTATATATGTCACCTCTCATTTAGACTTATTAATAATTTCCATTTTATCCATTTCTTTTCTTCCAGGGATTCAAACTGCCAATGTCCAACTACTGGCCAACTATCAACACGAAGTCATCCTGAAATGCCATGTAGAAGCCTCATCCGGTGATGGCCTGCTGGAAATCGAATGGTTCCGCAACAGTGAAAAGCTGAGTAGCATCAAAAATATTGAACTGATTGAGAATCGTTTGGTCATACGCAATCCCACCGGTCAAGATACTGGCCTATATCGCTGCATTGCCTCAAATGCCGCCGGACGGGTGATGAGTCGCAAGGGTTACATTCTCAAATGGTCCAGTGTCAAGGAGTCGACAAATTGTTTGCCGCGTCTTAAAAAGAACTACATAATACCGGATGGTATGAAGGACATGTTCTTGTGTCGCGGCAAAAGAGGTGGCGATTCCGCACATGGTGCGGAAGATAAATTACCCTTTCCTGTGGATGTGCAAATAACCCAACAGCCCCAGAAACGTGTCACTGTCAAGGAGAACGAAGCGACGGAGTTGTACTGTCAATATTCGATACCGGAGAAATATTTGAAGATTGCAGATGCAGTGAATGAAGTGTTGCTGCGTTGGCGTAAGGATGGCAAAATTATCCGGCAAATAGAAGTGAATGGGGCAACGTCATCGATGTCACAGCGTTCTCTGGATGCCAACAAGGACCCGATGTTAAGGGGCGAGGATACACGCGTATCCATTGCCAAAGACAATGGTTCATTGGTCTTCTCAAGTGTTGTAGCCAGCGATGCTGGCCAATATGTCTGCCAGGTGGTGGTGGAAGGTTATCGCTCTGTCACCTCGGAACCGGGCGAACTGCAAGTCATCGAACAATTGAAATTCATGCCACAGCCTACTTCGAAGAATTTGGAATTAGGTTCGGTGGGCAAGGTACATTGCAAGGCCCAGGGCACGCCAACACCCCAAGTGAAATGGCTTAAGGTAAGTTGAGAGTTTCTATGTTTCCCCCCTCTCCTTCTCTCTTCCTCTTCTCCTCTTGTGTTCGATTGGCATTCCATTGATGGCCATTGCTAGGTTTATGTTTCCTTGTTTGGTGTTGCTATTTATTTTTTATTTTTTTTTTGTTTGGGGTGAAGATTAAAGGCGACTTAGTTGGCAATAGCCAAGTTGTCAGGCAGCAGGTGCAGTGTTAAGACACAGTGGCTTAGGGGTAATTATGTGAAAAACAAGGTGAGAAGAGAGATGGATAAAGGAAGAGATAATAAAGATGGGAAAAGTTGGGCAGTTAGTTTTTGGTGAAAAAAGAGAAATGTTGAAGTTACTTTGGAACAGTGGGGGAAGTGGAAGAGGAGAAAAAGGAAAAGCTTTAAGAGATCTTACATATGTAGTAGAGCTACAGAAGCTCGTCTACCTATAGTATATGTTATAAAGAGCTTCTTTCTACAGAAAAGCTTTTGGAGGCATTACCATCTCTTCTCTATCTATTTTTGCGATTTTATTTTGAGGGAACTTCATCAATGGAACATTTTCAGAAGTTTCATTATTTGTAGGTAGCTTCAATCCCCAAACTTAAAAGCTTAAATATTTGATGGGTTTACTGCTGAGGACTTCTCCGGATATAAGACCTCCCCGAAAGGTCTCCTAAAGATAAAATAATTCAATTCGATGGTAGAATACCGCCTAAAGCTTTTCTAATGGTCGATGAGTTTTGAAGCTCTTCTGTAAACAGATGACCTTCTAAAGCTCTTCTATTATATATAGAAGGCTTGCAAAGGCTCTTCTAAGGAGATAAAGACTTCTAAACCTTCATCACCATACATACAGGTCTTTCAAAGCTTTTTTACATTTAGAAGGTCTTCTTAGGCTCTTCTATAGATAGAATACTCCTAAATGTCTGTTATAGCTAGTTGACATCATAAAGCTCTTCTGGTGATCAAAAAGCTTTTCCATGACTTTTTGCGGATCTTGTATAAATATAACGCCCTTCAAAGCTCTTTTATAGAGAGAAGGCTTATGAGGTTCTTCTATAGATTAACGGCCCTTCCAAGGTACTTTGTTGATAGAATTTCTTCTGGAGCCCTTCTATAGAGTGAAGACTTCCAAACGTTCTTTACTAGACATAAAACGTATTTAATCTCTCCTATAGATTAAAAGCCTCCTGAAGCTCTCCTGTAGAAAGAATACCTCCAAAAGCTCTTTTATTAAAAGATGATTGCCAAAAGCTCATCTATATTTTAAATAGAGTCCAAAGCTCTTTCATTGATAAACGACCCTCTGAAGCTCATTTACAGATAAAAGACTTCAGAAGATCTTCTATGAATGGGGTCTTTTAGAAGTTCTTATATCTATAGAAGCTTCGTATTCTATAGATAAAAAACCTTCTAAAATACCTCATATTTTTTTTTTTCAGATAGAGTACCTTTCGAGGTTTTCTATGGGTGTAAGTCTTTCTTTTAAAGAAAGATAAACCTGTTGATACCTCTTTTTGATATAAGATCTCTTTGGAGTCTAGAAAAGCTTTTGAGGGTCTTCTGGAAATATAACACCTCATTTGGAGAGTCCATTAGATCGAACGTGTCCTTGGGGAATACTTTGCTCGAAAGACCTTAAAAAGGCCTCCGATTGGGCTTCTATCGATAGAAAACCTCCAAATGGCCCTCATCAGTTATAAAAGTCCCAAGGAGCTTTCATAGATATTAAAGCTTCTAAAATATCGGTGGAAATTTGATTTAGATAGGGTACCTCCCGCTGGTTTCTGTGGATGTTTGACCTTTTGAGGGCCTTCCGCAGAAGTTCTCCAGATATTCGTACTCTAAGGAGTCTAGAAAGGCTTTCGAGGACCCTTTAAAAGGTCTTGCATATAAAGATGTCTCTAAGAAAGTCATTGAGTCATTGAGAAAGACTTGTAACTACCTCCTTATTGACTTTTTTACGGAGGACCTCCTTAGAGACATCTTTATATGGAAGACTCTTTAAAGGCCTTTGGAGGTGCTTATATGGATAAAATACCTCCTGAAGGCCATAGTTGGGCACGAGACTTAAGTTCTTTTACAGTTAAACCTCCTAATGAGCTTTTATATAAGACCTTCTAAAAGACCTCCTTATCGGATTTAATTGATAGAATATCTCCTGATGACATTTTTTTAGATAGAAGATTTTCTGAAGCTTTCCATGGATGTAGCACCTCTTGAGGGTCTTCTCTTGATGAAACACTTTCAGAGATCTTTTCATGTTATAAGATCTTCCTTAGAAAGCTCTAGGTGACCCCAGGAGGCTAACGTCCTTCTACATTTTGTAAGTAGAAGACTTTCTGAGAGTTTCTATAGATGTAAGACCTTTTCAAGGCCTTTTTTTGAACGAAACGACCTCCTAATACTACTTCTAGGACGTCTAAGAAGTCTCGATAAGCTTTGAGGTCTTTATAGAATTTGAATACCTTTTTAAAGGATTCTAAGGCTTTTCTTTAAATGGAAGAATTCATAAAAGCCTTCCAAGGAGCTGCTTGGGGTAGAAGACCTCGAAGAGGCCATAATTAGAAACAACAAAACGTCCTCCTAAGACTACATTTAGAACGTCTTAGGAGTCTCGAAAAGCTTTGAGTTCTTTATAGAATTTAAATACCTCTTTAAGGGGTTCTAAGGCTCTTCTTATGAAGGAAGACTTCATAAAAGCCATCCAAGGAGCTGCTATGGATAGAAGACCTCCAGAGGCCATACTTAGGAAGAATTTCCTTGAGTTCTTACACCACCGCCTAAGGAGCTTCTTTGGATGTAAGACATTTATGTGATGAAAACCATCGGCAAATCTTATCCTAACATAAGATCCTTTAGGATACTTTAAAAGCTCTCGAGGACCTCATGGAAATAGAAGTCCTGCTTAGGAGCTCTTATAGATGAAAGACCTGATTAGATAATTCGTTTCTAAGAATGTAAGACATTTTTGTAATGAAAGCCTTCGGGAGATCTTATCCTGAATAGGATCTTTTGGGGTACTTGAAAAGCTCTCGTGGACCTCATGGAAATATAAGTCCTGCTTAGGAGCTCTTATAGATGAAAGACCTGATTAGATAATTCGTTTCCAAAGAGGGTTCTAGGGGTTAAAGTAATTCCTAAAGGCTATCATTGATGTCAGATGAATCCTTTAATTTTCTTTTTCTGGGACCTCTCCCAATTGCAAGACCTCCTTAGGGTCTAGAAGAGATTTCAATGACATTCTAATGATATAAGACCTTCTCAAGATAGAAGACGTATTGTTTGCTTAAAAGGTAAGGGGGCATCAGTAAATGGATGCGAGCTTCTTCAATTTTTAAGGTTTGCTTCATGAGAAGACCTCCTAAGGGGCTTTCTTATGTATAATACCATCTTTTGGTAGAAGACCTCTCAAGGGTCTATAGATGAAAGATTTCTTCAGATTTAGATGAAAGATTTCTTCAGGTGCTGCTATATTAAGAAGGCCTCCAAGGAGCTTCTTTAGAAGCTGAAGGTTTCAAGAGAATAATTGCAGGTTTTTAAAAATTCTCTCCTTCTCCCTTTTTTCCTCCTTTGAGCCACTGTGCAATTGACCAACTATCCAGAAATAACTCGAGGGGAACAGTAACTAAACAAAAACAAAAAAAGAAAGGAAAAAAATAGTTGGAGTCCGGAGAAAGAAAACGATGCATAAAATAGCCCAACTACAACAAACAAAGTTTGCGTAGCGAGAGGATGGGACAAGAAATGGCCCAGAATTAGTTTTTTTATTTGAACACTACTACAATTTTCAAGATAAATACTTTAAAGAGCTTAGACTGGGAAAAAGTCAACGTTGCATTGGCAAATATCGGTGGGTTGGAGAGCTAGCTGGCTGACTGGCTGCTGAAGTGTGCTTCTAAACTTATGGAGAGGAAATTTGTTTTTTTTGGTGTTCGTGTTGCTGTTGGTGTTATTGTTCGTAACAACAAATAAAACAAGTCAATGACCAACCAGCAACACCAACAACGACGACAATGGCTGGGAAGTGTTTGATGTCCCGCAGGCAGAAACACTCGCAGCAGCATTACAATGGGAAACCATAGAACCATGACGGTTGGCTGGGTAGACGAGTGGTCGGATGGTAGGTTGGCTGGCTGGGTGCAGAATGGGTCAGTTTATTAACTAGGAGTTTGTTTCCGGCTCGTTGTTGGCCATTGTCTGTGGCATTGTTGGGTAGGAAGGAGAGGCAATTGGGGTGGGGGTCTCATAAAAAAACTTTCCCAAGTAGTTTTATTATTATAAATTTGCTCACTTGCTAACCATCTCAATTTCTCTCGCCCCCTCTTCTCACACAGGATCTCAAGGATGACTTGCCAGATACATTGGAGGACATTAATGGCACTTTGACTTTTAAAAATGTTACTGCCGAACATCGTGGCAACTACACTTGTGTCGCCCTCAACTCCCAAGGACAAATAAATGCCACTGTCAGCATTAATGTTGTGGTCGCCCCCCGTTTCCTGGTGGCCCCCGAGGGTCCCATTGAAAGTTCGGAGTCCGATGTGGCATTGATGCATTGCCAGGCCACGGGTGATCCCAAACCTACCATACAATGGGACAAGGATTTGCAGTATCTGAGTGAGAACAACACTGACCGCACACGTTTCCACTTTCTGGAAAATGGCACCCTGCAAATCACAAATGTCCAGCCGGAGGATGAGGGTAGCTATGGCTGTACCATTGGCAACAGTGCGGGGCTGAAGCGTGAAGAAGTGAGATTTATTGTCAAAGGTGAGTGGCCACAAAATATTCCAAAAAAAATCCTCATCAAATCCTTTGCTTTTTTTCTTTACAGTCAATGGCGACGGTGAGGCCGAGCCCCAGGAAGGTTTCCTCATTACCCGGGCCGTCTTGATAACCATGTCGGTGGCCTTTGCCTACATAATTTTGGTGGTGGGTCTAATGATCTGGTGCCGTTATAGGCGCCAGGCCCGCAAGGCTAGACTAAATGAGGGCCGTGACAATCCCGAGGCCGGTGAAGGTGAAAAGAATGCCGAAAATGAACCCTGCCTATCCGAATCGAAAACCGCAAAGGTACGCAAGGCCAATGGCAACAACAATCCAAAGGCAAATGGTGGCAATGATGCCCAGAAATCCGATGACACAGCCTGCAGCAATCATTCCAAGACTTCCAAAAAATCCAATGTCTATGATCAGTTAAGCTTCCCTCGATCCGGTATCACCGAACTGCTCCAGGTGGGTCGCGGTGAATTTGGTGATGTCTTTGTGGGCAAAATAAAGACGTCACTCATTAAAACATCCGTTGATGACAAGGACACCGACACGGAGAAGAATAGCAATAGTGACAATGGCAATGGTTCGGCAGCCACCACCTCGACCACAGTGGAAAAACGGCGTTCGAAAACATCCATGGATGACATTGAGGAAATCAAGGAGGAACAGGAAACCTGTAGCAGTGATAATGAGCCGAACGCCAATGGCAATTCGGATGAATATAAATTGGTTATGGTCAAGGCTTTGAATAAAATCAAGGATGAGACGGCATGCCAGGAGTTCCGACGACAAATTGAAATGTTCCGCACGCTGACGCATAAGGGTGTTGTGCGGTTGTTTGGCTTGTGCCGGGAGAAGGATCCACATTACATGGTCTTGGAGTACACGGATTGGGTAAGTAAAAGAGGAACATTCTCTCTGGAGAAAATTTAGAAAGTTTTATCAGGAGCTTCTGTGGATATTAGACCTTCTAAGGAGCTTTTACATCTTTTGTAGAAAAATATCTTTACAGGGGCTTCTACGGACAGAATAGGTTCTAAAAGTCTTCTATATTGGAAGATCTCTCCTGGGGCTTCTAAACATAAAATTGCTTCTGAGAAGCTCTGATGGGCTGTTATGGATGCAAATTATTTTGACGATTAGAAGACCTCTCTTAAGGAGCTTTTATGATTGAATGCTGTCTTAGGAGGTTCAAAAGATAGAACACCTCCTACGGAGCTTTTATGAAAAGAAGATCCTTTACTGGATTATATGATAAAATATCTCCTAAAAGGTTTCTATAGAAAGAATACCTATCAGAGGACTTCTATGAATAAAAGTCCACCTAAGGAGCGTGTATGGTAGAAGACTTTTAAAGATTTTTTTCCAGATATCGTACTGAGCTTTTACGACTAAATATCCGCTAAGGGACTTCTAAACAAAGAAGATCTTTTAAGGGAGATATATGGATAGAAGACCACTTAAGAAAGAAGAAGGCCTCCAGAGAGCTTTCAGTAATCAGAAGACCCCCATAGAGCTTTCTATCAATGGAAGTCTTCCAATAAGTTTTCTGTAATTAGAAGACACCCAAAGTCCCTTCTAACAAAGCGAAGACATTTAGATAGCTTTCTGTAATCATAAGACCTTCAGAGACCTCTCTAATAAAAGGAAGACCTTCCGAGACCTATCTATAAATGGAAGAACTCTTAAGGAGCTTTATATAAAAAGAAGACGACAGAGAGCTTTCTAAAAGTAGAAGTCGCCAGATAGCATTTTGTGAATCAATTGCCTTCTTGTAGCTCGTGTTATCGAACCTTTAATGAACTTTGAAAAAATCTGATTTTTTCAGAAAGCTTTCCGTAATGAGAAGTCCTTCAGGGAGCTTTTTATTAATTAGAAGACCTCCAGAGAGCTTTCTACAAATAGAAGACCGTACGGAAGTTCAAAAAATCGGAATACCTCCAGAGGATTTATCAAATTATGAGACTTCCAGAGTCCTTTCTACTAAAAGGAAGACTTTCAGAGACCTTTCTATAAATGGCAGACCTCCTAAGGAGCTTAATATAAAAAAGGCCCCAGAGTGTTTTCTATAAGTAGAAGTGGTTCCGACTGCATTTTGTAGATATAGGAGTCTTCTATCAAAAGAACCTCCTAATGCTTTTACGTTTTTACGGAAAGAAGTCCAACCCAATGGGGTTTTTAAAGACCCTCAAAGAGGTTTCTAAAGATGGAAGAGGTCTGCACCTAATATAGACCTACTGTAGACTAGTTCTTTGCCTTCTTGCCTTATTTTTGCTTGTGTTTTCGGTCTTGTAATAGACTTTGAAAAAATCTGATAATTTCTTCTAGGCCCTTCATTTAAATGGGGTCTTATTTCTTTGATATCTTGTCTTCAGGTAGCTTATGTTCTCGCTTCTAAAAGGGCTTTGAAAAAATCTGAAAAAAAGAATAGGCTCTCCATTTAAATAGGGTCTTTAGGAACTTTTTCCTTGCATATTAGCTCTCGAGGACTTTTTTATTGTAACCGTATTTCATTTTTCTTAAAGTCTGGTTTATTGACATCCAAGATTGTTTTTTAGATCTTACAGTCCTTGTAGCCTCATAGTTTGTTTTTAGATTGTCTAGGCTTCTGCAAAGGTCTCAAGCCCCTTTGTGGGTCACTAGGTACCAATAGCTTCACTCTTTTTGTTCCACCAGTCTTCTTGTAGACCTCAATGTTTTATTCTTATCCCCAGGAACTCTGCGTCCTTTTATTTCATCCTTTAAAATCGTCATTGATCCTGTCTAAACTCGATAGGCCCTATTTCTCAACAGCCATCTTTTTATGGCCCATGAGGTCTTTTTACGGACTTTTATGTTTTACCCCATTTTTTTTTTTTGATTTCCAGAACCTCTATATGAAGTTGACCCCTTTTTCTTTCATTTTCATATTTTTTTATCCTTATTTTCTCTATTTTTCAGGGCGATCTCAAGCAATTCCTTTTGGCCACTGCTGGTAAAGTGAATACTTCGACAAATTCCTCCTCACCACCACCTCTGCTGACGGGACAAGTTTTGGCTGTGGCATATCAAATTGCTCGCGGCATGGATGCCATATATCGTGCAAGATTTATACACAAGTAAGTTCGAAACTTAATCTCCTTCGACTAACTCAATATATTAATGAAAAATATTTGTACCTCTCTTCACAGAGATTTGGCCACCCGCAACTGCATTATTTCCAGTGATTTCATTGTCAAGGTTTCATATCCGGCCCTGTGCAAAGACAAATACAGTCGTGAATATTTCAAGCATCGCAATACCCTATTGCCCATTAGATGGCTGGCGCCCGAATGCATTCAGGAGGATGAGTACACCACCAAGAGTGATATCTATGCCTTTGGTGTAGTGGTATGGGAGCTGTTTACACAGGCCACCAAAATGCCGTTCGAGGAATTAAGCAACGAAGAAGTGATACAGAGGAGTCAGGCCCAAAAATTGGAGTGGCAGTGTGCCGAGGGTACACCGGAGTGTCTCAAAGAGATATTGGTAGGTTTTTGCAATGAAAAAGAGATTGGGGGAGCATAATTTTTTAATTTTTCTTTTTCTTTTATTTTAGACCTCCTGCTGGAACCACAATCCCAAGGAGAGGCCCTCATTTAGCCAACTGGGCTCGGCCCTGAGCAAGGCCATACAAAGTCTGGACAAGTAATTCCCCTCCCCCCAAAAGGGATTCACAATAAAAGCAACATTTTTTTTGTCATTCATGCCAGCATTCATTCAAACAAATTCATTGAAAAGCCAAAAATTACTTAAGTCTTTTTTTATACTGCCTCATGAGAACAGAAACGAACGAATAGATTGATAAATTAAATTAGTAATTTTTAAGCATTAAAAAGCTAGTAATTAAAACGATAATTATTTATTAAAATTAAAACAATAAGAAAATATAAACAATATCTTAGTTTCTAAGTTAAGTTTGTGTAAAAAAAAATCAATGAAACCTCTTTATTTTGTAAAACCCCCCCCATTATTTTTACTTAAGATTAAGTGTACAACACTTGTGACTTTCTGTAAGTTGTGTTTTTTTTTCTAATAATGAAAAAGAAAAGCAAATCGATATGAAAATTTTAATTAAAGCAATTTTTATATTTATAAGATAAACAACAACAATTTTTAAATCACAGCCATAAATTTATTTAATTTTTAAACAAAACGAAAATCTGTAAATCTTAACGAAAACCACAAACGAGTAGTCTTTTAGCAGTATTCAAATCTCTTCCCGCCCTCCCTCAACTATCTTTCCACTGTACATATTTAATTTTAGTAATTGATTTCCCCCCTCTCATCACACCCACACAGACACTCATCCGCATGTCCTTGGATTTTTTAAAAAAATAGAAAAACTCGAATAAGTAGGAAACAAGGCGTATTTTTTCTGTAAAACCAAACGCTGACCATAAACATGCAGTTACCAGATAAGCATTTATAGTTTGTAAAATATACAAGAAACAAAAAAATCGAAAGAGAAGAGAAGCCATCATCACCATTATGAATAAAATTAAAAAAAAAATGAATAAAAAAAATAATAATAATGATATAATGATAAATAAATATGAAATATATATAATTAATAACAAAAACGGAAATTATTTTTTATCCAAAGAGTTTTGTAGATGCCTCATAGATAGCAAAACTTTAGGGTCGATATATGCATGGTACAATAAAAGGATAAGGTAGATCTACCAGCTGATTACAATTTTTTTCTAAGTGTGCCCGACTCCTGCCAATTTTGTGTATGTATTTATTGTTTTGAAAAATGAAAACAAATTATTTTCATAATCAGTTATTGAAAGATACATACATTGCTGGACGTGCTTTACAAATATTAACCAGTTGCGTCAAGGAATTCAAAAATTGAACAATTTGGATGGTTCTTTTTGAAAGAAAATAGACACATTTCATTAATTTTTCGCAAATTTTAACTCATTTTAAAAAATGAGGAAAAATATCAAATAAATGAAAACAACTTGTTGCATATAATTTTGAATGAGTCTGACAGGAAGCGGGCATAGCCTCAGGGCTGTATTTCTGTAGTTTTACGAAGCTGTTCTTCCTCCTTATTACACTATGGATATATGTCTTTCTGTAGACTTAAATTACCAAAGAAATCCCTCAAAAGATATTCTATGGATTCAAAAATAAAATTAGAAGGCACTTAAGTTAGAGGTATTCTGACGATTTATTTATGTTTATATATTTATTAAAAAGAAGTCATTCGAGATGTATTTTCTTTTTTTGCATATAAGACCTGTTTTTTTGGGTCTTTGCAGAGATACTTCTATAGACGACAAACCTTCTATAGCTATTCTATGAAGAATAAAACTGTAATTTTTTTATGACTTTGAATCCTTTTTAATGAAGGCTTTCTAAAGACATTTTGAAGAATTTTTTCAAACAAGGCTATAAAGCCTAACCTTTCTATATGTCTTTTTGTAGATGGACGATGTTCTATAGTTCTTCCATACATGGAGAACCATTAATATGTTTTTTGGATAGTATTTTCAAGGTAAATTTCTATGAATAAAAGCCTTTTGGTAGAATATGTAAAGTCTCTTTAGGAATGAAGCATTAAAGGTGTTATTTTTGAATAGAAAACTTTCGTGAGGCATTTTTTGGAGGATCGAACGCTTTTAAGAATTTTTCAATATAAAATCTATTTTAAAGAATATATGTAGGGCAGTTCTGGAGATACCCTTTGAAAATCTTCTAAGTGTCTTTTATAAGTGAGAGCATTTCAAAAAGGTCCTTTATTAAAAGAAGACCCCAAAGAATTCTTCCTTAGAGGTATTTTAAAGACAGAAATCCCTCCAGAGATCTTATATTGGTAGATATAAAACTCTTGTAGACTCTCAATCAATGAAAGACACCATTGACACCCTGCAAAGGTGAATTATGAACCCTTAAAAGTTCATTGGATGAATTAGGACTTTTCAAACGGTTTCCTGGAGATGCAAGAGCTATGAGAGGTAGTGTAAATTCAGAAACCCGTTCAGAGGTCTAATTTTGGTAGATGGTCATAAAGCTCCATTAAGAGAAAACCTTCAAAAATTTGTTCTGTTCTTAAAATTTAGGACCTTCAAGAAATCATCCGCCCAATTTCGACAGTCTTTTCATTGGAAAGTCCTTTCAGACGACTTCTATGGACGCAAGACATTTAAAATACTCTCCATGGATAAAATGCCTTCCATGGGCAATTTCGACAGGGTATTTTCATTTGAAAGTCCTTAAAGACCAATTTTAGGACACAAGACATTTAAGATGCCTTTCATGGATAAGGGACCTTCAAATGCTCTTATATAAATATAAGACCCCGTAGACTCTTAATGGGTCTTCAATAGATAGAGGAACTTCAAGAGCTCCATTTAAGGTACACCTTCAAAGGCTCGTTTAAATATGAGGCCTTTGCAAGGCATTCCATGGATCGAAAACCTTTAAAATATGGGTCTATGGAAAAAGACCTTTAAATACATCTTCAAACACTGAAAACATGTAAGAAGTTTTCTAAGGTATGATAGAACTGCAAGAATGTAAAAATGTTTTCTACAATAAAGGATTTTCCTTTATGATTTCGAAAAAACTTAAAAAATAGTAGTTTCTTGCAGGTTCTGGAACAGAGGAATAATTTGGACGTCCTTTGCACTTAAGAAATTTCCTTTGGGCCTTTTACAAATTTTTTTCAATGTTGGCAAGGCCTTTCAACTAATTTTATTCCAATTTGTGCACTGGCAACATTTTAGAGAGCTTTTGTCAGGCTCTTGTCTTAGCTAAAGCTTTGGTCAACATTATTCCAAATTTAGGAGCTTTTATTTCCCCTAAGCTTTTTTTGGTTCAATAATACAATTAAGCTTTTGAAAGGCTTTTATCCATATTCTATGTCGGAGACCTATATATAGCAGTCATGCGCAGTAGATTAAGATCCAAAAGCAAAACGAACCACAATTCATTTTTTGGAAACTGTTTGAAATTATTTTAAAAGATTTGAATATATGGAAGTTGCAATGATGGTCGATATTTGCATTGAAGTCTTTCTGTGGACAAGGTTACCATAAAATTTATTTAAAAAAATTTTTGATGTTTTGATTTTGATTTTGATGTGGTGATGAATTACTCGATGATTGGGGTTTAATTCAAAATCAATTTAAATTTGCCCGCGGCTCACTTTTGGATCGAGTAAGGGAGATCCGCAAGCTATTTGAAAACTCATCTTTGAATCATTTCTAATAAGCAAAAATAATATCTTTGGTACTATTCCCTATATTTCAGTCTCTGTCAGATATTGCTGTGAGCAGCTATTTGAAGAAAGTGTAAATTGATGAGCATACTTTTAGGCCGGAATTTGAATCATTAAGTAGTAACAAATATGGGGTTCCTAATCCTTATCAAAATGGGTGGAATTAATATTTCTAACAGCGGAAGATCAAATATGAGGCAATTGTACTTGATTAGTCGATACGGATACCAAAAGTAAATTAAAAAAAAAACAAATTAAAAAGCAGTAAGTTTGGCTGGGGCGAACTTTGAATACCCTCCACCATTTGGAACTAATTTGGAAATTTTCAAAAAATAAAATCCCTAAAAAATTCTGTTAAAATTTAAAAAAAAAATCGAATATAGCCTTTATATTGGGGTCTATACGACGTGGACCTACATAGGCATTGTTTGTTATAAGCCATTACCATATTAAAATTCGAAATTTGAAATAAACGGTTAATAATATAGCTAAAATCAGCAAAATCTCGTATATAGGGACGTACCGTTATATCGGAGCTGTGCGAAGACCTGAACCAGCATAGACAATTTTCTGTCACAGGCTTTAGCATCCATTACGAACTTTAAATACGACATCTTAAACAATTTCGGTGGGTATTGTACCTAAACTCGTCAAAATACCGAATATAGGGAGGTAGTGATATATGAGGCCTAAACGAAGACCTGGACTTGCATAGACAATTTTCTGTCACAGACTGTAGTTTCCATTACGAACTCTAAATACGTAATTTGAAACAATTCCGGTGAATAATGCCGCTAAAATCATCAAAGTACCGAATATCGTTATATGTGGGCTATACGAAGACGTGGACCTGTACAGACAATTTTCTGTCTTAGGCTGTAGTATCCATTACGAACTTCAAATACCAAATTTGAAACAATTCCGGTAAATAATGTCGCTAAAATCATCAAAATACCGAATATCGGGAGGTACCGTAATATGGGGGCTATTCGAAGACGTGGACCTACATGGCTCATTTTCTGTTTTATGTTGTAGTATCTATTACGAACTTCAAATACTAAAATTGAAACAATTCCGGTAAATAATGTCGCTAAAATCATCAAAATACCGAATATCGGGAGGTACCGTTATATGGGGGCTATACGAAGACGTAGAGCTACATGGCTCATTTTATATAATGTCTTGCAGACATAACACACATTTGAGTAAAATTTTATGAACCTACTTCATTTCGTTCGGAAGCTAGAGTGATTTCCACCGACGGATAGACAGACAGACGGACGGACACTGATAAATCGACATACTATTTTATGCTGATCAAGTATGTACTTTGTGGGGTCTAAAATGTATATTTCGAGGTTTTAGAAATGGAATGACAAACTTACCTCCATACTATGGTGGAGGGTATAAAAATATCTTGAGTATATTTCTGTGTGCTATATAGTAATGCTATTGACGGGAGTTTAAGAAGCATAAATTTATGAGCATACTTTTAGGCGGTAAATCGAATATGGAATATTTAAACAATAATTAATATGGGCTGCATATTCCTAACAATTCGGGTAAAATTAGCGACTGCCTGTGAGACGATTTTGCATTTGAATTGCTCTTGAGTATTCAAAGTGGCGCCCAAGGGATATTCAACAATAAACCAAGAAAACCAGACGTGCTAGTTATGGCTAGTTGGCTAAAAGGAGTTTTTGTATGCCATCTAGAAACAACATAGGGTAATGGCCCTCGTATTAAATGCAGATTTTCATTAGTGACTATGATGGCCATCTTTGCACCCGAAGTGAAATAGATCTAATGAAATTCCATAAAGCCAAAGAAATAACAACAATTTTGCTTATTGCAAAAGTTTATCTTCTCCCCACCCCCCCTACCTCTCACCACCTATTTTTCCCGAGAATGGAATGTAATTGTATACATTTAAACTAATTACCTTGATTTGTAGATTACACTGGAAATTATGATGAGGATGGATGGATGGATATTCATAACGATTCTCATCGCAACAATTCGTTAAGAAATTTCATTTGTCTCTCTCCTTTGACGTTAAAAATTAAGAAATGTTTCCGTTGAAAAAATCAACAACCATCCGATTTTGGACGTAAGAAATTACGCTGAGCTGGAATACGGAGAAAAATGAAAATTAAGGAATGTTGCGAAGGAGAGAGGGGGAGATAGGCAAACAAGCATGCAGGAAAGCATTAAGGCGTAAATAACTTAAAGTCAAATATTTGAAGGGTAAATATCAGTGGCAAAGATTTGTTTGCGGGGAAAAGGCAAAACAACGAAAGGGGTTAATTTTCGCTGTTAATCTTGTGGCCACATAATGAAAGTAGTTTTTGGTTTTATGGTACAGGGAGAAGGGAGAAGGGAGGGGGAAAAATACTAACCCGGTCGAACAGATTTTAATAATTTGGAAATTTTGCAGCGGAGGTTAAGTTTTAATATTTATTACAGATATAGTTGAAGGTAGTTGATATAGTTTGCACATCGTGTTGGAGTTATGTGAAGGGTGTTTTTTTTTAACATTTTATATTTGGTATTTTTTGTAGCATACTTTAAGGGCTCCCAACAATTTACAAAGGTATTTATTATTATTTATTATTTATTTATTGAGACTTCATTCATTTCATTAAAGACAAGGTATTAACAATAAATATCAGGGACACTTAAAACTATCATGTATTATTCTAATATCATTATATAAAATGGGTATGCTACATGCTTAAACATTCTTTAGATATGTAATTGTATTTAACAAATAACCAATAAATAAGATAAATAGTGTTTGCTCCCGACACTTGCTGTAGCGAATAGAGTTTTATCTATATTTTGATGTGTACTTATAACTAGGACTTACAACTACAGAAAAAAAAACCAAAACAAAGCAATTAAACTAAAATTATGAATACTTAAACTATATAAAAAAAAACTACCCCCTATGTGTTCCAGGTGTAGAGTAAGAATAAAAGTTTTGGCCAGATGAATTTGACCCTCCTTGAATTATTCCTAAGGCGGAAAGATAATTCGTATTCGTCCAATTAAATTCACGTTCGCTGTTTAAAATTTCCTGAAAAATAGACCCATTGAAATCGACAAGTCTTTCTACGAATCGCTTCATCAAATCAAGTGCATATGTTGAAAGTCGTGTAATTTTGCTCTCATAATAAATGAATTCATTTGAATATCGCTTAGTAAGTGACTGAAAATTTCGACCTAAGCATTTCCGAATAATGTTCCGCTCAAAAACTTCTAATTTTTTCATCGTGGTTGGAGAAATGTTGAACCAAATAGTAAAGGCATACAGAAGGACAGGACGTATGCTAACTTTGTAGAGGAATAATTTAGTTCTAACTGATAAAAATTTGTTGTTAAATAAATTTGAAAATGCACCTTTAATGCGATTCGCTATTCGATTAGAAGGTGGTTGAAATTAACTCCTAAGTATTTAAGGTTATCAGTGAACTCAATTTCATCACCATCCAAATGCAGCTCTAACTGTTTACTTTCCGGCACTACAGTATATTTGAATTTTCCGGAAGCATTTCTAATGCAAATTGCTTTACTCTTTGTGGCATTAATTTTAATGCCCCATTGCGAATAAAAAAATTTCACTCGGTTAAGATGCGACGAGACATGTTGAAGAGCAACTGACGGGGACTCATCGTGAGCGTAGAGAAGAGAGTCATCGGCATAAAGTAAACCCTTGGATCCATCAAATACATGGGGAAAGTCGTATATGGATATATTATACAAATGAGGTGCTAATATGGATCCTTGCGGCACGCCGCAGGTTACATCACAAAAGGATGACAGGACGTTATCAATTTGAGCATAGAATTTTCTTTCGTCGAAAAAGCTTTTAAAAAGCTTCACTGTTGTTGGTTGAAAACCAATCTCAATCATTTTGAATAAAATACCATTGTGATAGACTTTGTCAAAGGCTTTTTCGACGTCAAGTGACACCACCACAGTGCACCGTTTTTCCCTAAGATTCTGGATAATGTCGTTGTGGAATTTCAGAAGAGCATGAACTGTTGAATTTCCCTTCTTAAAACCAAATTGATATTGAGAAATATAAGGACCACTCAACTCAGCATCCATTTTTTCCTTAATAATTTTTTCGAACAATTTTCCAAGATTTGAAAGAAGTGAAATCGGTCTTAAGTTATTAATATCACTGTCTCCAGTTTTTTTTCTTATAGGAACAAGTTTTGCTATCTTCCAAGCTCTTGGAAAATAACCGTTGTTTATACAGTTATTAAATAATATTGTCATATACTCCAAGGCCTTCGTCGGAAATTTTTTGATGATGTAATTTGACACGTTATCCACGCCGAACGATTTTTTGTTATTCATTGGTTGTATGTTTGCCTGAAGTTCATTTAACGAAGTAAAAACCGATTCGTTTAGATTATTTAGGGCTGTTGTGGAATCATCAAACGTGTTGATAGAATCTTCTACACTTGATATGACACGGTGTATGGTTTCATCTATGTATGTTGTGTCTCTTTCGGGGGGAGAACCTTGATAAATGGAACTAAAATGATCCTTCAGCGATTCTAATTTTTGATTTACATCAGAAATATTAACGCCATTTACAGAAATGTCAGTTACTTTGGACCTATTTTTCTTACCTATAATATTAAAGATCTGCTTATAAGCCCAAGGACCAGGTTTAATTTCACTTAATTTCGAATTAAAAATGTTGGCCTGCTCTAATTCTACTTGCTCCTTTATGATTATCTTTATCAAATCAATTTGTTTTGATATCAGCAAATAATCTGGGTGGTTCCTATTAAAAGTTCGGGCAAAAATCCTTTTCAAATCTTTTTGCCAATTATACTTAACTCTAAGCAATGATTTCAATTTATCCGATGGAATGAATTTAAAATTACCTCTTTTAAACTCACGAGAATGCAACTTAACTACGAAATTGAGAGTCGCTACAAACTCCTCTATATAATAGTCAATCTCAGAATTTGTCAGATTTCGGTTGATGGGAGGATAATGGCATAGCAAAGAGTTAATAATATCTTGTTTGAATGAATCCCAATTAGTATTCTTAAATGAGATGGAGATTTCGGGGTTTTGCAAAATGAAATCAAATTGCGAAAATGAGAGGTGAAGTTTCAGAGGCAAGTGATCTGAAAATGTGGGTAACGTACTTGTTGTGACATTTTGATTGCCAATCAAATTGCTACTAACAATAAAATGGTCCAAATGTGATGAACATCTGGGATAAGTGGGATAGGAATCACAAATCCTACATACATTTAAGCTCTCGGCAGCCAACCAATTTGACAGAACCTCACCATTATAATTATTAATTGTGTCGCCCCAAGTAATGTGTTTAGCATTTAAATCTCCTGCAATTACAAGCCCATCAAAACTTAGAGAAAAATTTAGAATTACTGACAAGCCATTAATAATTAACCTGCGGTCAGAATTGCTTGGGAAGTAAACAGACCCAAACAAAAGTTTTTGAGATGTTCCATTCATCAAAACATTGATTTCTACAAATAAATTTGGGAATTTTAAGTCAGGAATTGATATTTTCGAATAAGAAATTGTCTTTTTAATAACTATGCCAACTCCAACGGAACTCTTGTCCCTTAAAACAATAAAGTTGTCTAGGTACATATTGTTTCCCTCAGGCAAATGTAACTCCTGGAGAAACGCTATATCAGCATTACCTTGATCCAGTATTACATTAAGTTCCAATTTTCTAGCTATGTTGACTAGGGAGCCAACATTAAAAGTTACTAAGTTCAAAGAATTACGGATGGTATACATCTTGGACATCTTGCATTAATTTCAAGCATTCAGCCTTTGCTTGATCTTTTGTCATTTGTTTGTATTTACCTAAAAAATTCTTGATCCTTTCTTCTAAAGTTAGAGATTCAGGATTGCATAACATTTTGGCTACTTTTAAAAATTCCTGAATTAAAACAGGTTTTTCTTGCTTCTCTTGTGCTCTATTTGTTTCACTAAGAACATTAGCAAATGTTCTATTATCACTAGTCCAGTTTGTACCATTTACAAAACTTGACACATTTTTTATCGCAGCCATTTTCCGTACTTTTGATTCTTCAGCAATTTTGTTTCTATAAGAGAGAAATTTCTTATAGGAGCTACATCCCCTATAGCTAGCTGGGTGCCCAAAAGTATTGCAGTTAACACAAAATACTTTATCGTCGGGACCTATTTCACATGAACCGGGTTCATGTTTTTTATTACACTTCCCGCATGAAAAAGGGCGACTGCAGTTTTTCGAAAAGTGACCCCACTGTTGGCACCTCCAGCATCGAGGAATTTTTTTACAAGCTTTCGGTTTTTCCCAATACACTCTTTGCTCAAGAATATACCTTATACCAAGAATCTCATTAGCTTTACGATTTGCCTTTAAAGTTACTAAGAACAAACTAGTATCAACACCGTGTTTTCTTGAGAAATCTGTAGAAAACTTTGTTACAGTTTCTACAGTATCCGGAACGAACTTATCTATTTCAGACTTAATGTCATTTACGTCAGTTTTAAAGTATAAACCTCTGCAGACTATACTTTGACGTTTGAACTCTTTGGGAGTATATGTATAAGAAGCAATATTTTTTTCTTTTAATAACGCTATCATCTCAGTATGAGTCGTGGCATCTTTTAAAAACAATTTGCTTTTAGAATTAGATTGATTTTTAATTTTAAATTCAATTTTTTTAGCCTTCAACTGCTCAATGAGCGAAGTTATATTGACGTTCTGTAGGAAAATAGGAGGACAAAAAGAATTCCTTTCCGCCTTAGTTGGTTCACTATTTTTAGAAGTGCGTGTGCTGTTATGTATTATTTTTTCATTTACACTAGACTCAATATCTAAATTGCCCAATAGAGAAAATCTATTTGTACGATTAATATTAGCATCTGTAATAACGGTCGGTTTAAAAACATGCTTTGATAAATCAATTTCCATATCCGTTTCACGTTTACGTTTTATCTTCGGTCTCACCTCTTTAAAGTCTTGATCTACGGAAAGAATGGACATTGTATCCTGATCCCAATCATTACATAACGTTTCGTTGCTAACCCGAGATATAGAATCATCCTCAATGGTACCATCAGTTGGGCTTGGTTTGGTTGCGGCATTATCCCCAAGAATAACATTAATTGGATTTTCAAAAACAGCAGACAGCAGTTGATTCCCAAGATCTGCTTTCATAAGGTTTGATGATGTTGAAATTGATTCTTTAGGTTTCCTGGTAGGATTCAAAATAGTTTTTGGAGTGGCTCCATTCGAATTATCTTTCGTTACTCCGTCGGAACTATTGGGAGGCCTTCCTCCCGCTTGCAAAAGCGTTGAATGTTTTCTCATTCTTTTCAAAAGCAAATAATTAAATGTATATTGGTCTTTATTTAAGATTTCTTGAAATTCCAAAAATATTCAAATTTTCAGTTTTCTTTTTTTTTAAATTCAATTCAATTTATTTTTTTTTTTTTTTTTTTTATAGTGGGGTAAAAATAATCGTCCTATCAGAAAATGCTACGATTGGCCCCTTATGTCGTAATTATGAGTTTCGACGTTCAGAGCAAGACCCGTACAAACCAGGACAAATTCAACGGAACCTACACCACCAATCTAATGTTGACGAATCTGAGAGTGTTCTTTGAGACTTCCCAAGTTTTAATAGGATGCTACGATTGGCCCCTTATATCTCAATTCGACGTTCAGAGCCAGACCCGTATACACAACGACAAATTCAAATGGACCAGCACCATCAACGTAATGTTGACAAATCTGAGAGCCTTCTTTGAGACTTCCAAAGTTTTAATGGGATGGAGGCAGTTGCAGCATGTGCCGAGAAGCAGTTTCACTACACTTACTGGGGTTCTAGACTTCTACAACCGTCAGGCCAAGTATCAATATGTTACGATCATGTGTTCTAGTACGACGTAATTAAGATCTTACTGGTCTCGATTTTAATGACCTACAGGACGGAGGATGAGTGTTGCTGCGGATTTCGCGATAATATTTGGCATTTATTCTGATGCCACGGTCGATTGATACGAGCGGAGAGCGACCATCGGCTGTTGGCTGATGGCGGCCCACACCATCACCGTGGCCGGCGCTTGAGTTCTGGTGGCCAACCGAAGGTGCACATTTTTAGCTGATGTAACCTTTTTGGCAAGTAAACACAAGCGGATCATTTGGTTTGTTTACAAATTGTATAGTATAGTATAGTATAGTATAGTATAGTATAGTATAGTATAGTATAGTATAGTATAGTATAGTATAGTATAGTATAGTATAGTATAGTATGGTATTGAAAAGTATAGTCTAACATAGTACAGTAACGTGTAGTATGGAATAAAATTAAACAACCTTTTTTCTTCATCCCTAAAAATATGCTATACAAATTCTAAATATAAATGTGAAAAGTATGTTTACATACGATTAAAACATGATGTGTAAATTAACCTCTATCAGATCCTAATCCTGAAAATATTTTACGTTTATAGTCATTCATATGCATCACCTTAAAACATATTTAATTTATATTCCGGTCGTATGAGCAATTTCTGAAATCGTTCATTGGCATAACTCATACGCCACGGTGTTTCACAAAATCATTAAAATTATGCATTTCGTGTGCATAGAAAATTATATTGATATGCTGCATCATTGTATTATAAAAAATTCTTCGTCCGACGATGATGACTCGATAAAAAAAACACCTTTTGAAATTTTTCTCACGTGGCAATATATACGTGTCAAATCCTAGAAATCCAATTGACCATCTTAGGCAATTTTCTCTCTCTCTCTCTCTCTCTTTTAGGGAAAACTCTTTAGGTTTTTGTTATAAATTCTTTAAATTTTTTTCTCATCGCATTTTTAATATCCTCTCACATGTCATCTGAAAAAAAAACATTGTTGCTTTGATTTAAATATCCTTTTCATGTTCACACACACACACACAACCAGACACATACTCACTGGCTCTTGTTTTACCGTTATAGTATGCATTGCAAAGCAACATCATTTGCATCAGATGACAGCTGTATTAGAGAGCGTACCAAGCTTATGGAGCTTTGTATGGCACATCTGTCTTCGATGCTGGCGGGAGGATATTGGATATCAGCATCGTCATCATCCTCATCCTCATCGCCATCTGGCTGATTGGAAATGAGGAAACCGTTGATGCTGCTGCTGGCGCCCTGATAATGGGCCAACACATTGACATTAAATGAATTATTCGCACACGAGGAGGTAACATATTAAACAGGAAACACATGGAAGTTTATGGGGACGAAGTAGGTGTTGGGAAGAAGCAGCAGAAGAAAATAAAACAAGGAAATCCAAATAATAAGAAACTGTAGACACTGGCATGAACGGAACGGAAGAGACAGACAAGCTGAACAGGTGTCTGTTGTGTTTTTTTGGTGCAAAAAACAGGATTTCATATTTCAAGGCAGCGATGGGTGATGGCTGGATTCCTTCTCACAAGAGTGGTGAGAGATGGGGTAGGGGGAAATGTAATTTATAAAAATGCAAATTTTGAAAGGTGTGTATGTACGATTAACTGTATGAAGTTTTTGACACATGTATGTCACATGCGAGAAAAGAAATCTAACAAACTTTAGCTAAGCAATTTGTTCCTTTAATATTTTCTAGCCAAAAAAAAAAAAAAAAATATTTGGTGTTTGGGTGCCTGAGGAGCAGACTAATCGAATTTGAGATGTTTTTCCTTTTTTTGCCAGGCACGTGAACGTTTATTAAATACGACACAAATCGTTTTCCATAGATGCTCCACGATGTCATCAAAATCAGTAGAAGCAGCAGCACGGCACTAACATCCATTCTTATTTTTTTTTTTTGCTGGCATTACTAAGCTTGTGGGAGATTTGCAAAGTTTAGTTAACTTTTTCTTTTGCATTGAGGCGAAATGTTGACAAAAAGGCGAAGCGATGAACAGACATAAACATCCAGAACAGACAACCTCCATTAAAATGTAGTTGAATTTGTAAGGATGTCGGAATAAAAAAGGGGTAAAAAAGGTAACACCAAAAACGAAAAAAAGGATAAATGACAGTTTAATGTTTATTTTTGAGGTTGATTTGGCTGACTCGGTTTTTTGGGAATATCAAACTTTTAAAAGTTGTATAAAAATATTTAAAAATAATAAAAATTATTTAACTATAAAAAGAGGTTAATTCCTCTTAAAATAGATAAAATTACCCCTTAAGTTTTTTATGTTTGTTGGGTTAAGTTTGGAGTATCCTCTAATTGGCTTAACTTCATAGTACTCTCTATTACGGGTAGCAAGGATTTTCAATTCGAAACTAACAGCTTCACAATATTTGCTGATAGCAACCAATTTTTTTTAATTTAAGTGATAAATTAATTTTTAAATAAACACCCCCACCCCTTCCCCTAAATATAGTTTAATTTTACCCTTCAAGGACATATTTTTATTTTTTGATTTATTTTCGTTTCGTATTAAAATCGTCCCGAGTTTAGAGTACCTTGTGCAACCTTGCACGTGCACATTGTTCTCTATTGTACGACGATACGTGTCAAATATATTGCCACGTGAGAAAAATTTCAACATTTTTCTTTTTTATCGAGTCATCATCGTCGGACGAAGAACTTTTTATAATACAATGATGCAGCGTATCGATAGAATTTTCTATGCACACGAAATGCATAATTTTAATGATTTTGTGAAACCTCGTGGCGTATGAGTTATGCCAATGAACGATTTGAGAAATTGCTCATACGACCGGAATATAAATTCAATATTTTTAAGGTGATGCATATGGTTGACTATAAACGTAAAATATTTTCAAGATTAGGATCTGATCAAGATGTTAACTTATTTTTATTTCAAGGATTCAAAGGTAAACTTTTCTTCAAAATATTATTTCAAAGATCAACTGATTTTCAAAAAGGGATTTTTCAAGGATCAAACGTCATTTTTCAAAATTATGTTTTTAAATGAATTTTTTTCCAAGAAATTGTTATTAGGAATACCACCTTCTTTAAATTATTTTGTCAGGATCAACAGACCTTTACACCGGGATTTTTTAAATAGTTTTCTTTCAAGGACTAATAGATCTTGGAACTTCTATCGAAAATATCTTTTCAAGGATCAATGAATACCTTTTTGTGATTTTTTAAATATGTCTTTGGGGAGGAATTCTTTTAAAGGGCCAACAAACCTTTAGAAGGTGTTTTTGCGTTGTTTTTTTTTCAAGGACCAAAAGCCAAATAAGTGTGATATTTTTAAAAATATTTTGGCTAGGATTAACATTTGTTCAATCGTTGATTTTTTATATACTTCTTCAAGGATCTATAGAACTGTAATCGTAAACTTTAGGGATATTTTTCAAGGTTTTAAAAAAAAAATATTTTTTTAAGGACATTCAAGGATATTTCTAAAAGGTTTGCCAAACGTAAAATGTCTGCTAAATCTTTAAGGAACTTCTATGTCATTTTTTTAAAAAAAAATATTTTTTAAAGACCTTTAAAATGTTTTTGGACCTTCAGGATTTTTAAAAATGTTTTGAAGGACCTTAGAACCTGCATTTTTAAGGAAGTCTTTGAAAGGATAGGACCTTCTACGTCATAAAAAAATATTTCATAAAAATATTTTTCAAAAACCTTCATTTTTTCCCTTTTTTAAGACATGTTAGGGATATTTTTCAAGGTTTTATAAAAAAATATTTTTTTAAGGACATTCAAGAATATTTCTTAAAGGTTTGCCAAACGTAAAATGTCTGCTAATTCTTTAAGGAATTTCTATGTCATTTTTTTAAAAAAATATTTTTTAAAGACTTTTAACATTTTTTTTGAAACTTCAGGATTCTTAAAAGTGTTTTCAAGGACCTTAGAACATGCATTTATTAAGGAAGTCTTTGAAAGGACAAAACCTTATACGTTATAAAAAAAATATTTTTCAAAAACCTCCAATATTTTCTTGGACCTTCAGGATTTTTAAAAGAAGCTTTCAAGAACCTTAAAACGTGCCTTTTTAAGATTTTTTTTGCAAGGACATAACGTATATTTATAAAATATTTTTTCAAGGACTTTCAAACGAGATTTTTTTAAAATAACTTTTCAGAATCAGCTGTTAAACACATTTGTATTTTTTTTAAATATGTGTTTAAGGACCTGCGGCAAAGAACGTGGATTTTTAAGAATATTTTTTCAAGGACCTGCTGTCAGCCAAATATGCATAACATATATAACGTAAATATATAATATTTTGCGAGTATAACCATACCTTAAAACGTGATTTTTTTAGGGGCAAGCAGGCCTTTGGTCCTTGGAAGGACCAGTTTTTTTTCAAGGATCAACAGATTTTGAAGGAAAATATATATTTTAAGGGCCCACATAGCTTAGAGACTGGAATTTTTCGATTTCTTTTTTCAAGGATAATACCCTTTGAACTTGGATTATTAATATTATTATATTAAGGATCAACAGGTTTTCAAGTGTGTATTTTAAGAGCTCTTTTTCAAGGATCAACAAACTGTTCAACGTGAGTTTTTTTTCAAGGATAAATACATATTTTAAACTGGGCTTTTAAGGATATTTTTTAAAGGACCCACATAGCTTTAAGAATGGAATTTTTGAGATTTTTTTTTCAAGGATAATAGACATTTAAACTTGGATTATTAAGAATATTATTTTAAAGATCAACAGATTTTTTTCTTTAATTTTAAGGAATTTTGCATTTTTTTTTTTAAATTTTGGAAAATTAAATTATGCAATATTTTCGAACATTTCCGCATACAGACGTTTAAACATTTTTCTTTGGATACATTCTCCAAGGGCCAATAGTAAGGGACGAATATTTTTTCAAGGATCAACAAACTTTTAAATGTGGATTTCAAAAAATCTTTCAAAGAAAAAAATTTTTCAGGAAGAAAAAGATCTCTCAAACTGAAGTTTTGAGGATATCCTTAAATGTATCCACATATACTTTAAAGTAGAATTTTTCAAGGAAAATAGAAGTTTATCTTGGACTTTTAAAAATATTTTTTTCAGGACGGGCATTTTTTTATTTTTAAAAAATCGAGATGTTTGTGGCTTCTATTTTTAATTTTGGAAAATTAAACTATGCAATATTTTTCAACATTTCCGCATACAGACGTTTAAACATTTTTCTTGGGATACATTCTCCTAGGGCCAATAGTAAGGGACTAATATTTTTTCAAGGATCAACAAACTTTTAAATGTGGATTTCAAAAAATCTTTCAAAGAAATACTTTTTTCAAAAAAAAAAAAAAAAAAAAAAAAAAAGAAGATCTCCAAACTGACGTTTAAGGGATATCTTTAAAAGTACCCACAAATATTTAAAATTGGAATTTTTCAAGGAAAATAGAATCTTGGATTTTTAAGAATATTTTTTTCAGGACGGGGATTTTTTTTAATTTTTAAAAAATCTAAAAATTTTTGGCTTAATAAATTTTGAAAAATTAAATTATGCAATATTTTCCAACATTTCCGCATACATTTTGGGTGTGATGGGACACACTGACATTCCATTGTCATTCAGGATTATAATTTAATATACTGTCATTATTTATGTTCCGTGGAACTTTTGGCGCTCTAATGTGATTAATTGTTTGTTTAACTTATCTGTGCCTCGTTAGCGTCTTATCTCGGGATGTTTCTATCTTCGTCTTTTTTTGGTGTTGGTGGCTTAATTATGCTCTGTAAAGTTTGGTCAACAATAATTTTGTAGAAATTTTTATTTATGACATCCTGGCATAATGTTGTACAATAAGGCGGCGCGCCGAGCATATTTTTTGCAGGAGGCAAACAAATGTTTTTTGACAGCAGCAGCCGCAGCAGTAACGACAAGAACAACAAAAGTGTCGAAACAAAAGAAATATGTCAGAAATTATTAAAAGTTTCCATCCATTCTTCTCGATCTCCCTTTTTTGTCAACATGTGCGGGTAATTGTAGAATGGAGGTCCTATTCCAGCAAATTTTCTCTTTGCAAGGAAGTAAAGAGAGCCACAATTTTAAAGTGTCGCCATAATGTGTAAAAATGTCCTGGGACCTACATTTAAATTTTATGTTCGATTTTTGCATTAACAAGGCCATAACAATTTCTGAGTGAATTAAATGGAGCAGTCTCAGACATTTTTCTTCCCTAAAGGACTTTTCTCACCCCCTCCCCCCTTCGATGACATTTGAAATTTTGCTCTGTTCGCAGGGTGCCACCTCAACTGGTTCCAAGTAATTTTTGCTGTTTTTCTGTTGCGGCTGCTTTTCTAATCTGAGAAAAGCCACAGGAAGCAGGCCGACTAGAAAATGTTTTATTAAAAACTCAGCAGATATTTTCCCCAAAAGGCATGTCATTCAGACAACAAAAACAAACAAGCCAAAGGTTGGATGGGTGTCGTCGTGTGAGAAACATAAATAGAAATAACAATTTTGTTTTTGTGGCAGACATCGAACCACAACCATCCACACCCCAACCGCTACACACAACACAACACACCCACAGACACCCAAGATGACTTTGTCACAGGATCCCAGCCAGCCTCCCTTATCCCCATCCCCCAACCAAAGGCATGCAACAGGAAGAAAAGGTTGTGGTTTCCCATTTCAAGACATGGCTTTTCGTTTTAAATGAAATTCAAACCAAAATCAAAATAGAGCGGAAACAGTTAACCAAAAAAAAAAAAAAAAAAAAAAAATTAAAATACAATTTCGCATAAAGTGAAACAACCATTGGTGACCTTCGCCGTTTGGTGGTCGGCCAAATTACAACATCCAAAAAAACCTGGAAATCAAGAATCGAGTGAATGAATCAATTCGGTTGCAATCAACCATTCCAACCGACGACCAAACCGGATTACTCAACAAAAAGGGTTGGCTGGTTGGTTGTTTATTTTCATTTTCATTACAACAACAATTACTTACAATTTTACAACATCCTTGTGAATTTTTGCGGAAACAAGTGACTCTCTTTGGTTGGCAACATGCCATGCAAAGGCCCGGTAAAGTGTTTCTTATGTTCAGTTAATTTTATTTCTTGTTTTCGGTTTGGTTGGGTTGCGTTCGGTTTGGTATTGTTTCTTAAATGAACATGACATTTCATTGACAGCCTCTTGAAGGAAGGTGGCAAAGGAGAGGGGGGGTGGGAGAATAACAGGTTGGGTTGTAATGTAAAAGGACACTTGATTACTAGGTTATATTGAGTGGTGAAAAAAAATTATCCTCAAAGTTAAACATTGGTGTCAAGGATCAACTAAAAAATTAACAGGAATCATGAGGATATTTTTTTTAAAGGATATAAAAAAAATTCTAAGGATCTATAGATCTTGAAACATGGATTTTTTGAGAAAAAAATTTTAGAAAATTCTCCTTAAAATATAATATTTTGAAGATCTGTTGAAATGTTTAAAATTTTTGATTTTAAGGATAATTTTCTATGCCTAAAATGTGGAAACTTAAATAAAAATTTTCAAAGGATAAGAGGTCCTTTAAATTTAAATTCTTTCAGCATGTTTTAAATTATTAATATCTTATCAAAAAAAAAGTAATTTTTAAGAATATTTTCCAAATGATTAAATCAATATTTTTCAATGGATCAACATTCCTTTAAATAAGGATATATAAGGACATTTTTTAAGGGCGGTGAAATGGCGGATTTTTTAAAATTCATTCCAAAGGATCAAAAGTACTTAAAAAAATTATTTTAAGATTTTTCAAATGTGGCCTTTTTAAAGAATATTTTTCAAGGATATAGAGACCTGCAAAGAAGCTTTTCATAAAATATATTTCAAAGGATATTTTTAAGACGTCAATAAGCATTTCAAACTTATTTCTTTATTTTTCATTTATTTATTATTTTATGAAGACCTTTACCGGTGAATTTTTCACGAATATTTTTAAGGATAAACAGATATCTGAAGTTGTTTTTTTAATATTTTGCAAAGGATCAACATATTTTTAAATTTGGATGTTTTACAAAGGATATTCTTTAAGGAACCAGGAGGCCTCTGGAATATATTAAATATTGAGGAGTATTTTACAAAGATATAACATATTTATAAAAGCGCGATTTTTCGATTGTTATTCAAGGACAACGGACATTATTTTCCGAATTTTCAAAGGACCAACAGAAATTTCTTCTTTTGTCTTTTTTTGGGTTTTTTTCTAAAATCAATAGACCAATAAAGCGCCGGGATTTTGAGGATGTTTTTAGAGGGAAAGACACATTTTTCGTTGATTTCTAGAAATATCTTAGAAAGGATCTCAAGACTTTTAAATATAATATTTTTGAGGATATTTTTTGAAGGATCAACAGTAGACAATTAGACATTGATTTTTATAATTTTTTTTTTTGATGGAGAATAGATCAATTGACACATGTATTTGAGGAAAATTTTTCGAAGGACTAAAGGACCTTGCAACACATACTTTTTAAAAATATATTAAGGGGATCGTCTGAAATTTAAGCACAATCTACTTTAAGTTTATTATTTTTCATAAAATCAACCGATCTTTTAGCTTGGCTTTTGAAGAATTTTTTTTGAAATAATCGCAAGGACCTGAAAGAATAATGAAATGAGGATTGTTAAAGGATCAACATATGTTTATAAATGTAATATTTTTGAGGATAATTTTTGAAGGATCGCCAATAGACATTTAGACATTGATTTTTATCATTTTTTTTAATGGAGAAAAGATTTATAGACACAGATATTTGAGGAATATTTTCCGAAGGACTAAAGGACCTTGCAACACAGACTTTTTATAAATATATTCAGGGGATCATCGGAAATTTAAGCGACTTCTTCTTTAAGGTAATTATTTTTCATAAAATCGACTTATCTTTTAACTTGGCTTTTGAAGACTATTTTTGAAATAATCGCAAGGACCTAAAAGAATAATAAAATGAGGATTGTTAAAGGATCAACATATGTTTATTAATTTGATTCTCAAGAATATTCTTCCAAGGACCAACTAAAAGTTTTAGCCGCATTTTTTTGGGATACCTTTCAAAGGGTAATAAAGGAAGTGCAGACCTTTGAAAAAAAATTTATGAGATTTTATAAGAAAGATTTTTATGATATGGATATGACCCTTAGGACCTAGGAATGGGAAATAAATTATTTAGACATAAATCTTCTTTAGAAATTTTGGATATTTTTTCCATTCTTTTTTTTTGGGTTTGAGGATTTTTCCTATAGAAGAAAGTCTGCTCGGAACTTAATTTTTTTCTATTGCAAGAAATCTTTTATAAGGTTAAGGAAATTCCCATTAAAAAGTCTTTTAAAAATGTTAGAAATGAGATTTCTCTGAGGGCTAACATATTTTTTTCTATACACGAAAGTCTTCCTCAGGTCTGAGGATATTTTAGTAAGGTTTTCGTCCTATAGAAGAAATCCTCAGGATTGGAAGACTTCCTTCTATAGAAAGCAATTGGTCTCCAAGAAGTTTTCTATTGAAAAATGTTCCCTGTTTTCCCTGGGGTCTGAGGTACTTTTTAAAGAGAAGAAAATATTTCCAGGTCTGAAGATTTGTTGTAAACAAAGAAGTGCTCCATCAAAAAATCATAAGGCCTAGAGAAGGTTTCCTTCTATTCAAAATTACCTCAGGCTACAGGGAAAACGTATTTCTTTTGAAAATAACTTTGCAGGTCCTCTGATTTTTATTATATTAAAACAGTTCTTCAGACCCTGAAACCATTTTATGTTTTGAGAAAAATTTTTAGTTATTTTTTTGCGTCCTGAGAAAACCTCCTAGGTCTGGCTAAGAGGTATTTCTGTAGCCCGAGTCTCTTTTTCTTTTACTATGGATTTTTTCGAAAGCACCTAAGGAAGAGAAATCCTTTAAAGGATTTTTCTATAAATTTAAGTATTTCTCAGTCCTAAGATTCGTAAGGCCCAAAGGATTGCTTTCTAAAAAAAGTGTCTAAGGTTTTTTTAGCAAAGAAAATCTTCCTTCATCCCCCAAGTTATTTTTTGTAGGGGGTGGTATCCAAGAGAAGGGGACTTTTTTTACAAAAAAAAAAAAAAAAAAAATGCTGGAATATTTTTATAAAGAGAATTTTATTGTACCTTAGGAATCCTCAGCGTCTAAGGATTTTTTCTGTAGAAAACAGTCTTTTCTATTATTCCAGTGTAAATAATCTTCCTCAGAGTCAGAGGAATCCGTATTGATAGGAAAAACTTTTTCCTACAGTTTGAGCATATTTTGCTTTGCAAAAAAAAACTTTCTTCAGGAATCTTCGTTGTAGAAAAGACGGAGGAATTTAGTTCTAAAGAAAAAAATAGAAATTTTAAATAGAATAAGCCGAATAAGAATAAGAGAATTTTTTATAAGAAAAACTGTTCTTCATTGACAGATTTTATTTTTATTTTTATTATTTTTATTAATTTTTATTATTTTTTTTTTATTAACTGAAGATTTTATGTTAAAAGTCTTTCTGGGAGCTTGGGATATTTTCTATAGAAAAAATCTTCCTAACATTTAAGTATCTGAGAATTTTTTTCTCCTTTGGTCATTGTTATTTTTCCTATTTTTTTCTAGTAATAAATATTCCTCGGCTTCTGAGAATTTTCTATAGAAAAGTCTTCTTCGTATCCTTTTTTTGTTGAAATAGTTTTTCCTGAATTTTTTATTAGAAATAAGTTTTTCTCATGTCCTCGGTTTTTTTTATGGAAATCAATTTTTCAACAGGGGCTTAGGGTTTTTTCTGCTGAAAAAAAATCTGTTCTTTCCGGAAAATTTTTGAATTAATGAAAATTTTCCTCAATTTCTGAAGAAAGTAAGGTTTTTAGAATATGGGAGCTTGTAAAAAGTCTTCCTTTGAGTTTGAAATAACTGTATTTTTTAATGGAACATTATACTTTCTCATGTCCTGAAACCTAAAATCTTTACAAATTATCCTTTTACATATGGTCCTGCCTCCAAGAATCCACAAATTCACCAATAATCGATATCATAATCATATATTACATGTGTATGTATGTGTAAAATTCGCACGCTTACAAGTGTCTGTAATGTTTCTGAAAATCTGCCAAGTATTGCGAGACATTAAAAAAATAAATTTTAATATTTTTTTTTTGGTTAACAATTTTGTATTTTACAACATAATATTGTGGGTTGTGGCGCTCCGCTTCGATGTCCATGTAATGGTAACGGCAGCAGTAGTAGCAGCAGCAGCAGTCGAGAATTCACTTACAACACTTATGTCCTGATATCCGGACCATAAATATGAATGTAATGTGTGTTCGAAATGTGCTCACAATTGTTGGAATATTAATCGATAAATGTCCTTACACACACACGATCGAACACACACACACACAGAGAGACTCATACATGCAGAAGGAGGTATATGCATACGTTTATGCTCTTAATGAAGTCCTTATTGTAAGGACATGAATGGGAATTTACTTTATGGGATATTTGGGTGTCAAAAAGGGTTGGTGGGGAGGAATGGTAGGGAGGAATGGTAGGGAGGAATGGTAGGGTCGAATGATTTGATGTGAGGAGGATTGGAGGAGGGAGTAAACTTAAGAGGGGAGAATATTCTTCTTCAAACCCTGCGAGCGACAAGGCAACATTAACAATGTCAACAGTTGATAATTACAAGATCTTGGATAATGGAGTGAATTAATTTTAAGCCATATCCTCTTAAAGGACAACCTTAAATCCCGTTTCCTGTATCCTTTGGTAAATAACCTTTATTGGAAATATTTTTCCAATATCGCCGAGAAAAATATCAACAAAACTTCCCATTAATTTCCCAAATGAATTCTCACGAAATGAGTTTTGTTTTGTTTTTCTACGTTTCTCTCTCAAAATTCCAATAAATGTTTTATTAATTTTCATCGAAAATCCTTGAACCTCTCGTGCTGTCTGTTTTTCTTGTCTGGCTAAACAAAGAAATCCAAGTCGTTTTGGGGGAAACGAAAAAAAAAAACAACACAAAATTGAAAAAGTTCTGCAATACTAGGCGGAAAATCTAAAAATCTGTTATCTCCAAATTCATTGACGAGATAAAGCCATTCGCCCTAATAACGAATTGAACCAATTTTTTCAGATGTCGAAGTGGTTTGTTTTGTTTTCTGTTGGCAAACAGTGATACGAAAACTACTTAATTAAAGAAACAAAAACAATAACAAAAACAAGCCAAAGTGAAAGAAAAACAGAAATGGAAAAATCAACAAATATTTGAAAATATAGAAAAAACATTAAGTTCGGCCGGGCCGAACTTTTAATACCCTCCAGCTTTTGGGTAAAGAAAACATTTTTATAGAAAAGTATCTGAATTCAAATGTGTTTCACTTTAACCTACAAATACCAGTAAGACCGTTTGGATAATGTTGTTAAACTTTTCAAAACACCATAAAGTCGATGAGCCCTTTATATGGGGGCCATACCATAACGGGAACCTCTAGAGACAATTCCATGCTTCGAAGATTGTAATCTACAAAATTTTCTTAAATACCAAATTTGAAAACAAATTCGTGGGTAAATGTGAGCAGGATTATCAAAATACCGAGTACCGGTGGATATCGTAATATGTGTGTCATAGGAAAACCTGGACCTAAATATTCCGCCTCAGGAACGAGAACCTATTACGAACTACAAATACCAATTTTTGGACAAATCCGTGGGAAAATCTTGCGAAAATCATGAAAATACGGAAATTCGGGAGGTTCCATTATGAGGGGGCTATACGAAAACGTGAGCCTACTATGTTCCGCCACAGGAGCTAGAACCCATTACAAACTACAAATACCAAATTTTAGACAAATCCGTAAAAAAAATTGTGCAAAAATCATCAAAATACCGAATATCGGGAGGTACCGTTATGTGGGGGCTATGCAAAAACGTGGACCAATACATACAAAGTTTCGCCACCGAAGCTAGAACCCACTACGACCTACAAATACCAATTTTTACACAAATCCGTGAAAAAGTTGTGTCAAAAATCATGAAAACACTTTATGTGGAACCTCTACCAAAACGTTGACCTATATATAATATGTTTCGCCACAGGAGATAGAACCCACTACGAACTACAAATACCAATTTTTAGACAAATCCATGTAAAAATATGGCACGAATCATCAAAATACTGAGTATCCGGAGGTACCGTTGTATGACGGCTATACCAAAAAGTGGACTGATATATCCGATATATGTCAATATATTTTCAATACCAACCATCCTAGACACAATACAAATTGTTCCACCAAATTTTTAATATCTCTGTCAAATAATGTAGGCTTTATCGTGATTGCAACAGAGAGACGGACAGACAGATAGTCAAGGTGGAGGGTATAACAAGAATGGAAAAAATCAACAAAATTTAGAAAAAAAGGAACAAGTGAAAAGCTTACATCCGGTCCGGGCCGAATTTTGAATACCCTCTACCATTTGGAAAGAATTTGGAAATTTTCAAAAAATAAATAAATAAAAAGAATTCGTTACAAATTCGGTAAAAATCATAAAAATTCCGAATACAGGGTGTTACCGTTATTTTGGGGTCTATACGAAGACGTGGACCTGCAATTTTCTGTCACAGGCTGTAGTTCACATTTGGAACATCAAATACGAAATTTGAAACAATGTCGCAAAAATCATCAAAATACCGAATATCGGGATGTACCGTTATATGAGGGCTATACGAAGACCTGGACCTGCATAGCCAATTTTCTGTCACAGGCTGTAGAGCTCGGTACGGATTGCAAATACGTATCATCAAAATACCGAATATAGGGAGATGCCGTTATATGGGGGCTATACGAAGGCGTGGACCTGTACGGACAATTTTCTGTCATAGGCTGTAGTATCCATTTTGAACATTAAATACCAAATTTGAAACATTTCCAATGAATAATTTTGCTTAAATTACCAAAATACCGAAAATAGGGAGATACCTTTAAAGGGGGGTAAGCCGAAACGCAGACCTGCATGGCTCATTTTCAATACCAAAAGTCCTGCAGACATAATATACATTTGAGTAAAATTTTATGAACATACTTCATTTCGTTCGGAAGCTAGAGTGATTTTGACATACCGACAGACGGATGGACGGAAGTAGGGCCATCTAGATTGACATGGAATTTTATGCTGATCCAGAATATACATACTTAACGGGGTCTAAAATATATATTTTGAGGTGTTACACACGGAATGACAAACTAAATGTACCCTCCTATTGTGGAGGGTATAAAATTCTGATGGTTTTTATTTTTCTTGGGTTTGCTATTAAATTCATATGTTTGCTGTGACCTTCAGGAGATTAATATTGAAAATACATTGGCGATTAATGTTAATTAAAAAAATATATTTTAAAAAATAAATACTGAAACAATGTATTTCACATTCATAGTGAATATAATTGCAATTAATGTCATGCTCTCCCCCATTCTTTCCCTCTCTCTCTCGCTCTCTTTCATGTGATTGCCTTTCTCCTTCACTATCTGATTTTTCATTTTTTTTTTTTTATTTTTTATTTATTTATTGTTTTATGCAAATATTTGTTTGTAAAGTAATTTATATTCACAGACTTGCCGGAAGTCAACAATGCATATTGCATTGGTGTGCGTGTGTGTGAGGGAGCAGACGATATCGTCTATATGACTATATAGTTATCGATGTGTGTGTAAACACATGTATATGTGGCCCATGCAAGACAGCCTTTCACCTTTCCTTTAATGTTTCACTGCACGAATGCGAAATAAAGCCACATGCAGATATTAATTGGCGAGGATTAAATATAGAATAGGTTATTCCATGAAGGCGACTCACAAAGAAATGGAAATTGTTCTTCTGAAATGAAAAATTATTCATAACAATTATCGATTATCTATCTTCCATATATAAAAGAGAGAGAGAGAGAGAGAGAAAGAGAGAGAGAGTGAAATAACTGACTGACTGAGAATTAATGCCTTGATGACATGGGTGATGCTAGAATCTTACAATTTTGCACGTGGTTCAGCCTTGACGTGTAGGCTTGTTATAAAGCTGGATTTTTGCATATTTGTACTAAAAAGGTACGGAAATGGGTACTAAAATGTACGAAAATTTTAAATTACATAAAAGGAACGGTCTAAAATTCAGAAGTTTGAGATGAAAGTCACTGAAGGAGTACAGGATACATTTTTTTTGGAAATTCGAACTTGAAGGTTAAGAAAAGTTCCAAAATGATATTATTCTTCCAAAAATGATACCATTTGGTATTATATGAACGGATAGAGCTACAAACTTGAAATGTGGTATGAAAATCAAGTTTGGAAAGTAAATTTGCTACATGAAGGTGGTTTTGAAAATGTGTACTAAATGTGAGAACTGTACTAAATGGTACTAAGTTTGGATCGATTTGGTTTAGGGTGAAGGGATAAGGCTGGAATTATGAAATTTTGTAATGGGGGTCCCTCTTAGTGGTAGGTTTGTGATAAATAGATGGTTTTGGAACTGTGTACTATAAAGGCATGAAAAGTACTCAATAGTACTAAATTTGGTAGAAGTTGGTATTTTGGGTGAACAGAAAGTGCTTGAAGTCTGAAATATGGTATTAGGGCCGCTGTTCATGTATAGCCTGGAGATATGGAGGTGGTTTGAGAAATGTGTACTAAATTTGTACGAAAAGTACTAAATGGTACTAAATTTGGTATTAGGTGAAAGAATAAAGCTGAAATTCCCAAATTTGATATTGAGGTCTGTGGTTGGTATCTGGAATTGAGATATGGGGATAGTCTGAGAATGGGTACTATATTTGTACGGAAAGTACTAAATCGTACTAAATTTGAAGCAGTTTGCTTTAGGGCAAACTGATAAAGCTAGAATTTTGAAATTTTGTATTGGTGTTTGGTTTATGATAAAGAGATAGTTTTGTAAACGTGTACCACAAGTGCACAAAAAGTACTAAATAGTACTATATTTGATACAATTTGGTATTTGGATGAACAGATAGTGCTTGAAATCTGAAATTTGGTATTAGGATCAGGGTTCATGTATAGCCTGGAGATATTGAGGTGATGTCGGGACTGTGTACTAAAATTGTACGAAAAGTACTAAGCAGTACTAAATTTGGTATTGGGCGAAAAAAATTGTTGAGATTGGTTGAGAGTGATCTAATGAAGCTCGAATTTTGAAATTGGTTTCTTGGTGGTAGGTTTGTGATAAAGAGGTGGTTTTGGAAGGCACCAAAAGTACTAAATAGTACTATATTTGGTACAATTTGGTATTTGGATGAACAGATAGTGCTTGAAATCTGAAATTTGGTTTTAGGGTCGCTCTTCATTTGTAGCCGGGAGATATTGTGGTGATTTCGGGAATGTGTACTAAAATTGTACCAAAAGTACTAAGCGGTACTAAATTTTGTATTTAGTGAAAGGATAGAGATAAATTCCTGAAATTTCATATTTAGATTACTGATGGTGTCTGTGTGTGAGATTTGACAGTGGTTTGGAACTATGTTCTATATTTGTACGAAAAGTACTAAATGGTACCAAATTTGGTATTGGGTGAAGGGATAGAGCAGAAATACTGAAGTTTGATAAAGATGTCACTGTTGGTGTGTGTGGTTAATAAATAATAGAGGTGGTATTGGAAATGTGTGCTACAATTGAACGAAAAGTACTAAGTGGTCCTAAATTTAAGATTGTACGAAAAGTACTAAATGGTAATAAATTTGGTATTGGGTGAAGGGATGAAGTTGATATTTGGTGTAGAGGACTTTGTTGGTATCTGGAATTGAGATATGAAGCTGCTTTTGAAAATGTGAACTATGATTGTACGAAAAATACTAAGAGGTACTAAATTTGAGATTGTACGGAAAGTACTAAGTGGTACTAAATTTTGTTGGGGCTGAAATCTTTAAATTTAATAATGAGGTCCCTGAAATCAGGATTTGGAGGTGGTTTTGAAAATGTGTACTATCACTGTAGGAGAAGTACTAAATGTTACTATATTTAGTACTAAATGGATATATGAATCTTGAATTCCGAAATTTGATCTCTCTGTTAGTGTTTTAAGTTGGTTTTGAAAATGCGTACTATAATTATTCGGGTCTAGGATTGAGAGATGTAGTTTGTCATGGACAGGCGTCTAAATGTTGCCAAATCTCGTATTGGGTGAAGGGATAGAGCTTTGATATAGGGGTCATATTTGGTTTCTGGGGTTTGAATATGATTTGGGATTGTAGGAAATCTACTAAAGGGTACTAAATTTTGTTAGGACTGAAATCTTCATATTTAATAATGAGGTCCCTAGAATCGAGATACAAAGCTGATTTTACACACTATGATTGTAGGAAAAGTACTAAATGTTACTAGATTTAGTATTGGGTGAATATATGGAGCTAGAATCCCGAAATTTGATATTGAGGTCTCTGTTGGTATTTGGAGGTGGTTTTGCAAATGCGTACTATAATTATTCGGGTCTAGGATTGAGAGATGTAGTTTGTTATGGACAGGCGTCTAAATGTTGCCAAATCTCGTATTGAGTGAAGGGATAGAGCTTTGATATAGAGGTCATATTTAGTTTCTGGTGTTTGAATATGGTTTGGGATTGTAGGAAAAGTACTAAAGGGTACTAAATTTTGTTAGGACTGAAATCTTCAAATTTAATAATGAGGTCCTTAGAATCGAGATATAAAGCTGATTTTACACACTATGATTGTAGGAAAAGTACTAAATGTTACTAGATTTAGTATTGAGTGAATATATGGAGCTAGAATCCCGAAATTTGATATTGAGGTCTCTGTTGGTATTTGGAGGTGGTTTTGCAAATGTGTACTATAATTGTTCATGTTTAGGAAGGAGAGATGTTGTTTATTATGGGTAGGCGTCTAAATGTTACCAAATCTCGTTTTGGGTGAAGGGATAGAGTTTTGATATAGAGGTCATGTTTGGTTTCAAGGGTTGGTATATGAGGTCTTCTAGAACCTATAGTAGAATTTTATGAAACATAAATTTGTAGAATGTTTTGACTTCATATGCCGGCGTTTTAAGGGAGTTTTTAACCACAATTTCGAAAAAGTACCAAAAAGACCCTTTTGATGGCTGGACTGAGAGTGAAAATGTTCCACCTAAATAATCCTCAAGTTATTATCTGCAATATTGCCAAAGGTACCTAAAATCAACGGATCTCAAGGAATCTTAAGTTGAAAATATCCGAATATTTGTAAAAAGGTACTTGCCTCATCTCTTTAGGTTACTTTGCAATGAAAATTTTTGAAAACGCCGATACACGTGTCTTCTATTTTTAGCTCTACTTTCAGAATCTGCCGGGGTTTCCCTGTAATTATTTAAAAAAATTAATTTTATCGCCCAATCTAATGATCATTAAAAAAATAATTTAAATTCAGATATACCACAGTGCGTATGAGTCATGTCGTGTGATGGAGAAATTATACGTCCCGCAGTAGAGTTGTAGACTATCGAAATGCGTCGAGGTCCTGTGGGGTATAGTTGTATCAATCTAGCTTATAGTTCAGTGCACTGGTTCCTAAAAGTATGAGTGGTTTCCTAAATTTAATATCACTCATACGCAGGGGTTTCATACAAACAACTGAAGTCATGGATCCGGATAAGGACCTTCCTTCATTCGAACTGAATTGGCACAACTCTTCTGTGGGGCGTATACTTTCTCCATCACACTTCATTCCTCATACGCTCTCTGGTTATCTGAAATATCATGGAAATCCCCATAACTCTCATGGGCAATGCAATGCAACCCCGTGTCATCCAAAAAAAGCCACATAATAAGTCAACACGGTCTTCTTGCGGTTTTTGAGGCGATCTCTGCACGAAACGGAGGCTGTTCATTGTTTTTGTTTTCTTTTGTTGTTATTTTTGTTGTTGGATTTCTTAGCCGACATTTGTGGGCAGAATGCGTGGCTTTTTGTCGCACGCCGCCATGTCAGTCAGAGAGAGAGACAGAGACATGTAAACAAATTATTTTCACTTAATTAAACATGTCAAGAGATTGACTTGTTGCGTCTGTGTGTGGGGGTGTGTGGGAGAGCCATAGTGGAGAGCCATGCTTGTGGGATTGAAGTCGAGAGTTCGTTTTGTTGTTATTTTAAAAATATACAATATATTGCACTACAACAACAAACAACACGTGGGACTCGTGTGGCTGTATCAGGCCACAATGTAAACAATTCGCAATTGAGAGAAATTGCAAAATATTCAAATGAATTTGCTTTAATCGAAGATAGGATGGAAAGAAACAACAGACAAGGGGGACAGATGCCTTCAAACACAGGGACTACTTCACACACACACACCCACACACTGGGAAGTCAACAAACTCTGCAGCTGCCACTTTAAAAGATAGGATAAAGTGTTGCTTCCTTGAATTGACGATTCCCATTAAATGTTCCTCGAACTTTTATGACTAAACTTTTGGTGAAAACTAAACTGACATTCAAGCCACTTTCTATTATCTTCAATTACACACAGCGGCAGGAGGCAGAGGGAAGGAAGAACGGGAAATTATCCTGTTTTGTTGTTTAACAAGATTGCCATTCAAGGATGTGGAACATAATGCGTCACATCCTTGAATGACAGATTTGAAGTTCTTCCAACAGAAAATGCATTTCTTCGTCTTCTTTTGTTTGCAATTGTCCGTCCTTTTATTGCCGCTTGGCTTTCGGGCGAAATTGACAACAACATCAGCTTTTGTTTGTCAGCCATCAATATTTGTGGCTCTTGGCGTGACGGCTGCCATTGTCCTTGCTGTCGCTGTCAGTTCTGCTGCTGCTGCTGCTCAATTATGTTGTAATTAAAGAAACTTAAGTAATTTGCCAAGCATGAAGAGTCCTGAAACAATTGAGAGATAAGAGTGCCGCCACAACCCGCCCGCTGTCTTCAAGGAGCTGCCTTCATTAATTGCACTTCTGCGTGTCTGAAGTAGTCAACACCGAACGGGAATTTGTTTGCCCAACAATTTGTTTTGTTTACCTGTCTTTTTGGAGAGGTAGCTATAAATCTTGTTAGAGCTCTGGATGGTTACGTGATATTCATAAAAAATGCAAGAGCGAGGATTTTAGAGGTGGGTTATGTGTGGGTCTTTATTTTTCAACAAGATATGAAAACAAGTACCTACTTCAAGACCAAAGCGTTTTTAAGGGTCTTTAGAAGCCTCTTCTCGATTTTGAAGAAAGTCTCCAGCAGAATTATAGGAAAAAGATTTACGGCGAATTTATTTTTTTAGAAAAAGTGCAAATTTGGTGACGGCGAATTATTTTTATAGATAATATATACAAATTTGGTTGCGGCGAATTGATTTCCGTAGAAAAAAAATCGTCAAAACCGCAGTTGCGTTTTTTTCTATAGAAAAACATTCGCCGCAACCAAATTTTTATATATTTTCTATAGAAAAAATGCAACTACGGTTGCGGCGAATTTTTTTCTATAGAAAAAATGCAACTACGGTTGCGGCGAATTTTTTTCTATAGAAAAAATGCAACTACGGTTGCGGCGAATTTTTTTCTATAGAAAAAATGCAACTACGGTTGCGGCGAATTTTTTTCTATAGAAAAAATGCAACTACGGTTGCGGCGAATTTTTTTCTATAGAAAAAATGCAACTACGGTTGCGGCGAATTTTTTTCTATAGAAAAAAATGCAACTACGGTTACGGCGAATTTTTTTCTATAGAAAAAATTCAACTACGGTTGCGGCGAATTTTTTTCTATAGAAAAAAATGCAACTACGGTTGCGGCGAATTTTTTTCTATAGAAAAAAATGCAAATACGGTTGCGGCGAATTTTTTTCTATAGAAAAAAAAATGCAACTACGGTTGCGGCGAATTTTTTTCTATAGAAAAAAAATGCAACTACGGTTGCGGCGAATTTTTTTCAATAGAAAAAAACTGGCAACTGGTGTTGCGGCGAATTTTTTTCTCTATGAAGTACTTATGCCATTACCCTCATTTATCTTAATTCCCCAATAATTTCCCATTGTTTTTCTTGTCAATCTTTTTCACACCGATAAACAAAAACAAATTTACATTTCACTCCAAAGAGAGAAGAACAACAATGCGGCGAATTCTCATTATCATTGCTCTAATGCTAAGCAAATACTTAACCACTTGGCAATAACTCAAATATATCAATCCAACTTCAAGTGGTGGGCCACTTGGCCCAAAGCACCACTCCATCATTCTTGAAGCCGTGAAATAGTTTAATTGACACCTTGGCAGGAATGTGTAAAGAGAACAACTGACAGGCAGCTATCAATGAATTGAACTGAAAAGTGGAAAATATTTACAAAAATTAAGACACGCGCCACCTCTACCTTTTCCCCTTCGCCTTCGCCATTTCCGCGTAGGACCTGTTGATAGACTGAAGTTTCGACTGACACAAACAGTTGTCGACAAAAGTTTAAATTCTGAAAATTAGTTCTATTTTTGTGTTCGCATCTAAATGGAAATTTTAAACATATTAACATTCTTTGCGAGCGGGAAAAAGTTGAATTTTCCTCTTATTTGTGTCACTCAAAAAGTTTCTTTTTCTTTCTTTTTTTTTGAGTTTTCAATGGCAACTTTTCTGTTTTTGTCACATTTCAGTTTTTTTTTTCTTTCATGAATGATAAGCAGTTGAATGGCAGAATGGCATCAAGGGGGCAAGGGGGGAGGGGTTTCCGGAAAATTATGCAAAATGAAGAATGGAAAAACAAAAATGTTACAACAGAAAGTGATAAAATCGTGTCATGCATTAATTGTAAATATTAGGAGGGAAAGTGTCAAAATAACGAAAATAAAAGCACTTAGCCGGAAAAGCAAAGGGGTCACTGTATTCAAACACTACACATAATTGTGCTGGAGTTCTGCTTTTCAGATGAAAAATCCATTTAAATTTAAAGGGTCGTATTGAGTTGCGGTAAGTGCTGCTGACTAAGTAGTTGAAATTATATTAAGGGAATAATTAAAATAACAAAAAGTATGACAAGGTGCGGAATTTGAGGTCAAAAAAAAAATTCGCCGCAACCCCAGTTGCCTGATTTTTTTCTATAGAAAAAAAATTCGCCGCAACCCCAGTTGCCTGATTTTTTTCTATAGAAAAAAATTCGCTGCAACCCCAGTTGCCTGTTTTTTTTCTATAGAAAAAATTTCGCCGCAACCCCAGTTGCCTGATTTTTTTCTATAGAAAAAAAATTCGCCGCAACCCCAGATGCCTGATTTTTTTCTATAGAAAAAAATTCGCCGCAACCGCAGTTGCCAATTTTTTTTTCTATAGAAAAAAAATCGCCGCATCCCCAGTTGCCTGATTTTTTTCTATAGAAAAAAAATCGCCGCAACCCCAGTTGCCTGATTTTTTTCTATAGAAAAAAATTCGCCGCAACCTAAGTTGACAGTTTTTTTTCTATAGAAAAAAATTCGCCGCAACCCCAGTTGCCAGTTTTTTTCTATAGAAAAAAATTCGCCGCAACCCCAGTTGCCAGTTTTTTTCTATAGAAAAAAATTCGCCGCAACCCCAGTTGCCAGTTTTTTTCTATAGAAAAAAATTTGCCGCAACCCCAGTTGCCAGTTTTTTTCTATAGAAAAAAATTCGCCGCAACCCCAGTTGCCAGTTTTTTTCTATAGAAAAAAAAAATCGCCGCAACCCCAGTTGCCAGATTTTTTTCTATAGAAAAAAATTCGCCGCAACCCCAGTTGCCAGATTTTTTTCTATAGAAAAAAATTCGCCGCAACCCCAGTTGCCAGATTTTTTCTATGGAAAAAAATTCGCCGCAACCCCAGTTGCTAGTTTTTTTCTATGGAAAAAAATTCGCCGCAACCCCAGTTGCTACTTTTTTTCTATGGAAAAAAATTCGCCGCAACCCCAGTTGCTAGTTTTTTTCTATAGAAAAAAATTCGCCGCAACCCCGGTTGCCTGATTTTTTTCTATAGAAAAAAATTCGCTGCAACCCCTGTTGCCTGATTTTTTTCTATAGAAAAAAATTCGCTGCAACCCCTGTTGCCTGATTTTTTTCTATAGAAAAAAATTCGCTGCAACCCCTGTTGCCTGATTTTTTTCTATAGAAAAAAATTCGCTGCAACCCCTGTTGCCTGATTTTTTTCTATAGAAAAAAATTCGCTGCAACCCCTGTTGCCTGATTTTTTTCTATAGAAAAAAATTCGCTGCAACCCCTGTTGCCTGATTTTTTTCTATAGAAAAAAATTCGCTGCAACCCCTGTTGCCTAATTTTTTTCTATAGAAAAAAAATTCGCCGCAACCCCAGTTGCCTAATTTTTTTCTATAGAAAAAAAATTCGCCGCAACCCCAGTTGTAAATTTTTTCGTTAGAAAAAAATTCGCCGCAACCCCAGTTGTAAATTTTTTCGTTAGAAAAAATTCGCCGCAACCTCAGTGTTAAATTTTTTTGTTAGGAAAAAATTTAGATTTTTTTGGTACAAAAGGTTTTAAATTCTCCCCCGCTTCCAGTCCGCCCATACAAACTCTAGACATGTTGTGACTGAATTCCAATTCTTGGCATTAACCAAATACCATTTATTTCAAATGAAAAATTGGATTCCATAGATCTTCCCAAAATATAGGCAACATTTTAATTTATTTCTGGAAGAAAAAAAATACAAAAAAAAAAAAAATGAATATTTCAAAAAAAAAAAAGATACCATTCTTGGTATTTGAATGGCGAACGAAGTCGAAAAAAAACGCCAAACATTTGCAAGTGCAAAAATTATGATAAGCGGGAGTTAAGAATGGACGTCATTTCCATTTAAAATATGTGAATACTTAATAAGCTTTGACACGTTTGTGTTGTTGTTGTTCTTGTTGTTTGTGGTTGTTGTCGTTTGCGGTAAATTTCCTTTGGCAAGGGAGCGTAACAAATGCGTTGTTCTTTGGATCGTTTTTGCCGCTGTTTTTGTTTTTTGCATAAATAAATCATACTTATCCTGGCATATGGACGTTGTTGCCAAAGCCATGGCATTTCGACAAAAGTTAGATTCGCTTCTTCACTTTTGAGGAGGGTCATGAATTTTTATTACTTCTGTTTTTGTTGTGACTGTTGTTGTTGTTGTTCGCAATACTCATTGACCTTTTTTTGGTGACCAATTTTGGTTATGAAATATTTTGTTTTGCATTTATTTGCTTCTCTGCTTCATGGCTCCTGAGAAACTTTTTCTTTTCACTGAGTTTTTTGTGGTTTCATTCTCCGTTTGTCTTTGATTCAGTCAAACAAAAAAAAAAAAAAAAAAAATTAAATGAAAAACAGAAAAATAGTCGCCCAAGTGTTGGCGTTTTGTTTTCCATTTTCGCTTTTCACTCACAAATCATGAATCATAAATTGTTTCCCGAATCGGGCCACAAACACAAAACATCGAAAATAAATAACAAAAAAATCCATTTAAATTCCATTAAATTGGATATTCGAAATATTTTTTAAAATTGGCTTTTTTACACTTGGGTTTCGATGGGCGGAGAGGAGAGGAGGGAGAGAGTGAGAGCTATTAAAAAATGTAAAATTAAACAAACAAAAAATTGTATTTTTTTGTGGAAGTTCATTGATTTTTTTATTCATATCTGAATTCAATTGATTTACAAGGTGTTGAAAAGAATATGACCAAATATTTATGGGAAATTTATTGAATGGCTATGGGGCCAGGTGTGGAATTCCACCTATTAAAGATCATCGGAGGAAGCATTTGCCAGATGGATAGCAAATATATAAATGATAGTGTGTAGAATAATTTAACATTTTCAAAAAAACTATTTTCTAATATTTTTTTTATAGAAAATTTTTTCGAATTATCCGGAGACCCATACAAATCACATAAAACTGTTGATAGCAACCGGAGTAGTACAGATTTAAATTGATTTTTTTCTGTAGGGCCACCAATTTTCATGGAGAATTTATTTTTCTTAGATTTTTTGGCAGTCCATGATGTTTTATAGAAATTTGTATAAAGATCCAATTATCGAAAAAAAAAATCGACTAAGTTCCCCTGAGGCCTATATATTGTTTTAGACAAGAGCTATTGAACTACGATTTTTTAAAAAAAAAATTTAAAAATCTAAAAATTAAAAACAAACCAGTAAAGAAAGTCGTAAAGTTGGGCGAGGCCGACTTTATGATACCCTACACTACTTTGCTACTTTAGAAGAGCTCCGCATAATAATTGAAAGTTTTTATGGGAGAATTCAATCTTACAGGCTATGATTATAAAGTTCAAAGGACTAAATATGCCGAAGCATTTGTATCTTTTAAATTCGGACTTTTTTTGCCCATTTGGTGCACAATTAATTTGAAATCGGAAAAAATATATATGGGAGCTATATCCAAATCTGAACCGATCTCGATAAAATTTGGCAAAGATATTTCTGAGCTGTATTTCACATATTTCCCTGAATATCGTTGTTACGGAGTGCATATTGCGGCTGTGGGTAACAAATACAACAAATCAGATGAACAGTATATATATGGGAGCTATAGCTATATCTGAACCGATCTTCACCAAATTTGACATACTAGCTTCTAGACTCAATTCGGTCGTATGTGCCAAATTCTATACCAATTGGTGCACAATAAAAGGTAAATCGGACGAAGTTATATATGGGAGCTATATCCAAATCTGAACCGATCTCGATAAAATTTAGCAAAAGTATTTCTGAGCTGCATTTGATATATTTCCCCAAATATTGTTGTTACAGAGCGCATATTACGGCTGCGGAGGACAAAAATAACAAATCGGATGAACAATATATATTGGAGCTATAGCTATATCTGAACTTATTTCGATCAAATTTGGCATACTTATTTTCAGACCTAATTTGGTTATATATGCAAAATTTCATGCTATTCGGGCTGATATTACAAGTTTGGTGCTCAATAAAAGGCAAATCGGACGAAGATATATATGGGAGCTTTATCTAAATTTTTACCGATTATCTCAAATTTCAATAGGGTTCGTCCTTGGGCCAAAACAAATGTTATTTGGAAAATTACATATCAATCGGATAATAAATGCGACCTGCATTTTGTTCACAAGAATACATGGACAGACGGACCTTACCACCATGTGGTGTAGGGTATAAAAATTGATTGCCTCAGAGGCCTACCAATTTTTGAAGCTAGGGTTTATAGGGATCTAGGGTATCCAAGCATTAAAAAAAAAAACAAGTAAAATAGAATCAGTCGGCCTCGAGTTATGATTATTCAAACTGTTGACCTTTTATGGTGTAGGTTCCGCAGCAGTTGGCCAATATTGATCAATTCATATCTGCCCGATATATTCCAGACCTTACCACCAGACCTAGGTACCAGAAGGAGTGGATCGATATATGTCATCTTCACACCAGATCATGTGTTATAAAAAATTATTGTGATGAGTGTAATTTGATGAGAACCGAATGCTTATATCGGATTTTATGATCGTTTTGGTTATTCAAAATGTTAACCCTTTGTGGGGGAGGTAGCAGAAGGAATGGTCCGATCTCTACCATCTTTATAACAGATCTTGAGTTGATTGAAGTATTGAGATGTGCCACGTCTGGATGGAATCGGATATTAATTTGGAGTTTTATGAGCTTCAGGAGTATTCAAAATTTTGACTTATTTTCTTTGTAGATTTTGAGATTTTGATGGGGAGGTACCCGAAAGAGTGGACTGACATTGCCCAATTTTGAACTTGAAAATATTTTACGTTGTACCAAGTTCGGATCAAATCGGATACTCCCTTCCAGAGTTATCGTGCGCACCAGACAGACAGACAGATGGACGGACGGACGGCCATCGCTAGATCGTCTCTAAATGTCCTGAATCGAATTTGGTACAATGATACCTGGGGTCTAAATCCGTTATTTCGATGAGCCACGTTTTGGCCGTATCAATTAAATATATCCTCTGTAGCTAAGGATATAAACAACAGGATTTACTGTAGAAAAATTTTGTCTTCGGAAGCTTAAACATTTTTTAGGCTCCCAGGGGTTTTTAGTTGTTATGGAAATATTTTCGCAGGTCTCGGAGATCTATGAATATTCATAGAGCAGTTTTTCTTAGGCCTTGGGATTCCAATTATTTATAAAAATTATGGTTTCCCTTCTTTTTACCAATTTCTATAACAATTTTTGTAGGCCTCGGGGCACTTCAAAAATTTTTAAAGGATCGGTCATCTCCTTATTTTTATAGAAAAATTTTTTTAGACTTTCGGCGACTTTTTTTCATAGAAAAGTATTTTGTAGTCTTCCTAAGGCCTAAGAAAGGTATAAAGAAGGCCTCAGATGTTTTAATAGTTTTTTTTTTCTTTTCGTAGATCTTTCAGGCAATACTTAAAAAAAAACATTTTTTTTCATAGCCTCTCGTAAAGAAAATCTCATAAGCCCTGCGAGACTTACAATTTTTTTATAAAAAAATTTTAAGGCCTAAAAGACAAATATTTATACAAAAAAAATGTCGACCTGCAATTTTTTATAATCATTTTTCCAAAGGGTGCTCTTGTCTAAAATTTTGATAGAGTATTTTTAAAGAAAAAAATTCATTGATCTCAGATACCCAAAGGTTTCTTTTTATTAAATGTTTCTAGTCGGCCTCTGGGGGTACAAAAATGTTTTAAAGATTCCTAGACCTAAACATTTAGAAGAAGACCCCTTGGAGGCCCATAAATTTCCAAAGTAAAATTTTGTATGACCCTTAAACTCTCTCTCCAAACCAGAAGGCTTTTTATACACCCCGGATAATGCTTCGGCGCTTAAAAAATTTTATTTAAATATTTTCTTAGGTTTTACTGGCTTCAAGGTTTTTCTAGAATTTTTTTTGGATTTCTTTGGAGGCTTATTTATTATTATAGGTCGATTTTTCGTAGGCCCGAATAGACTTTCAATTTCTATAGATATTTTTTTTTAATAATCTGGGGAATTTTAAGTTTTACTGTAACCGTGATTGCTTCAAATTCCAATCAAAAATAAATAAATAAAATAAAATAATAATAATAATAATAATAAAAATAGTAATAATAATAATAATAATAATAATAATAATAATAATAATAATAATAATAATAATAATAATAATAATCATAATAACAACAATAATAATAATAATAATAATAATAATAATAATAATAATAATAATAATAATAATAATAATAATCATAATAACAATAATAATAATAATAATAATAATAATAATAATAATAATAATAATAATAATAATAATAATAATAATAATAATTATAATAATAATAATAATAATAATAATAATAATAATAATAATAATAATAATAATAATAATAATAATAATAATAATAATAATAATAATAATAATAATAATAATAACAATAACAATAATAATAATAATAATAATAATAATAATAATAATAATAATAATAATAATAATAATAATAACAATAATAATAATAATAATAATAATAATAATAATAATAATAATAATAATAATAATAATAATAATAATAATAATAAATAAATAATAAAATAAATAAAAAATATATTTTTTTATGAAGCTTACATTTTCCACAGAGAATTTTTCCCAGGCGACTGAGGTCTTAAAAAATTTCAGAGAAAATTTTCCTGAGGATAAAAATGTTAATAACATCTAAGGCCCACCAACCCTCCTGATCCTTTTAGTTTTTATTAAATTAATTAATATTAAATTATTTAATAATCTATTTTTTCTGTATGCTTTTTCAAATTTATTAATTTTTTTTTAATTTAAAAATTAATTTCAAATTTATATTTTGTTCAAGTTCACTTTCGGATCGTCACACGGAAACGGCCCTCCAATAAATTATTTTTGTAAAGAGTATGTGGGCCCCAAAAATCCAATTTCTTATCAATTATTTCGAGTCTTCTTATCACTCCATTTGAATATTTAAATTCAAATATTTCATGACTAGAAACTGTTGCTGATTTCCCAATAATTCTCAATATCTCGTTATCCGAATTGTTTCAAACAAATCTGTTTTGAATAAACATTTTTTTTTTTTTGAAGAACATATCTCTAACAAGCTAATAATGATGAGGATGATGATTGTAAACAAATGCGGCTATTTGGAACGAAGCACGTGCTGGCTGCTAGAGCATATACATGTAGTGTTAAGAGCAGCCATGGATGTTAGTGTGTGTGTGTGTTTGTGTTAAAAAATATGTGGCATAAACAAGAACAAGCAAAAATCTTTGAATATCCTCCTCACTACGATACGAGATTTTTATTTTGGCGCCAGTTTTTGTCTGGCAGCGATTACTGAATGAGTGAATGTTTTGCTGGGGTGCTTTCGATGGATGGATGTTGTTTTGGGGGCCAATGTTGACATTGGCCAAAACCTAAAGAGAAAACAAACAGGCAACAGGTGGCTATCAGCAAGTTTACCTCCACAGCTCGTGTGGAAATGGATAAAAGTTGTGGAGTTTTGGGGCATGCGTAGTGCATTCTTTTGGCGAATATGGAATCCACAATTCATTGATGCTGTCGCTGGAGCGAGCAGCTGGCCTCCGTTGTTGTTGCTGTGGTGTTCGGCTGCAGTCTGCGTTACTTGGTGGCGCCTCTGCCAACGGGGAAATCTTAACAACCAAAATGTTGTTGAAAAGACCAAAACGGAACTACCAACCGAATGGACGCTCAGCCACAGTTAGTCCTTTGCGCGCTTTTCAAACGATCACAACACAAAAGCGGTTGAATTGGCGAAGGCGAAAGAAAATACAACAAAAGTGCAGGCAACTCTAAGGCAAAAGAAATATTAAAAAAAAAAAACAAATTTAAAAATATTTAATTTTGAAAAAATAGCGAAAAAAAATATTGGAAACCCCTCCTCTAAAGAAAACAACAAAAAAATCATCATTTATCACCGAGAGTGCATGGCTTATGAGAGAGTTATCCAAAAATAACATCCTCCTGAAGTGTTAAAATACAAAAATTTTGAAATATTAATCATCAATCCCAAAGGGACCCATGGCGGAATATTCATTTATCAAATTTCATATAAATTGTTCAATGTAACCGCGGTTACATTTGCATACGTTTGAGTGTGTGTGAAATATTATTAAAACATATGTGGTAACCATAAGATTATGTGTGTGTTACGGTGTGTGTCGGTGTGAAGTTATTTTATGCCTGAGAAAAATCCATAATTAAGGAAACTCTTCAATTATTGTTGCATTTCGAAGGAGCTGGAGTAGCAGCAGTGGGAGTAGGAAAAATAAAAACAAAGAGGGTAAGCATTTAACCAGAAGGTGATAAAAAAAGAAATTGAATGCGGTGGCCATGGCGGGCCTACCACACACACACATTTAAATGTAATATTTCATTTAGAAAATTAATTATTTTTATAGTCCTTAGGGTAATGGGGAATATGTTGCAGAGGAAAACCATGTCAAGGGAGTTTTAAAAATTAAAAAAAAAAATAAATTAAAAAAAAAATTATAAATGTTTTGATGAAATGGAATATGTGCGCCATTTCTTGATCTTTAAGAAACAAATAAGATTTCGAAGCTTAAAAGAAAACCTTTATTCAGATTTTTTTTTGAGAGATTCTGGGTGCTCGGAACAGTAATATATGAATTATTATTATTTATTTATTTTTTTCGTGGAAATAACTTCTATTTCAATTGCGACAATTTATTTGATGGAATTCAAGCTTTTAATTTTTTAGTAACTTCTAATTGAAAAACAACATTTTTTAAAATGGAAAATATATTTTTAGGATTTTCATAGGTTGTTTTCCTATAAAAAGATGTTGATTTTTACAGGAGTTTTCAAAATTACAAAAAAAAAAATAAATAAAAAAAAATAATATAAATGTTTTGATGAAGTGGAATATGTGCACCATTTCATGATGTTTAAGAAAGCAAATATGATTTCGAAGCTTAAAAGAAAACTTTTATTCAGATTTTTTTTTTCTGAGAGATGCATCCAGAGAGCATCCAGAGCTCGGAACAGAAATATATGAATTATTATTATTTATTTTTTTTGTTTGTTATTTTCGTGGAAATAACTTAAAATCTCAATGGCGACAATTTACTTGAAGGAATTCAAGCCTTTAATTTTTTTAGTAATTTCTAATTGAAAAACAAAATTTTTTTTAAAGGAAAATATATTTTTAGAATTTTCATAGGTGGTTTTCCTATAAAAAGCTATTGATTTTTACAGGAAACTCACCTATGAAAATCGAAAATATTGAAGAAATCTTCGGCTCTTGAAGTAAAAAGCAAATGTATGGAGATCACAATAACAGTCACTCTGGGTTGTGAGAAATTAAAATTGAGGTGTCGACTCGGAACCCAGACCCTAAAAACAGGGTTTTTTCAATCTTTGAACTTGATTCAGTGTAACAGTTCTCAAACGTATGAGTGATTTCATAAATGCCATATAATTCATATCACTCATACGCAGAGTTTTCATACTAACGACAGGAGTCCACAAACCTAGATAAGCTCGATAAAGCCAATCTACACAACTCTACCGTGAAGGGACATAAGTTATCACGCCAAAATTGAGCACAGCACCATAATAATTGAGACTCAAAAGTTCAAAATGCCTTAACCGCCCGACTTATATGAGGCTATACAAAGATTAATTCAGGGGACTTTGAATACGCCTTTTTTTTAAAAAATATTTATATTTAAAAATTAAATAGTTATTGAAGCTGGGAAGCAAAATTTAATTAATTTATTTCTAAAAGATTGAATAAAAAGGTCAGAAGGACAGATTCGTTCTGGGTCGATTTTATTTTATAATCTTAAAAAATTCATGATTTTCAGGTAATGAGTTAATAAAAAAAAAATAAATAAATAAAAATATTAATAATAATAATAATAATAATAATAATAATACTAATAATAATAATAATAATAATAATAATAATAATAATAATAATAATAATAATAATAATAATAATAATAATTATAATAATAATAATTCATTCATTCATTCAAAAAAAAAAAAAAATAAATAAATAAAAAAATAAATAAAAATTATGGCATTTGTCTTTGTTGCAATTTTTTATCTCACCCTGTACATTTTGAGAACATTTTTAATAAAAACTCAGACCAAGCCCCTTGGTTTTTAAGGACATTTTTAAAAATCATTTATTTTGAGCAAAGAAGTCTTTGAAAAAATTTCCTTAAAAACCAAGGGGCTTGGTCGGGTTTTTTTTTTAAATATTCTCAAAATGTACAGGATGAGATAAAAAACTGCAACAAAGTCAAATGTCATAATTTTTATTTTTTTTTAAATGTTATTGAATGAAAGCAAAAAATATCGGAAATAGCATCAAATTTTAGAATACGTTTAGATTTGTTCGAATCGGTTACCTCTGTCACGAATTGTGGCCTACAAACGGCCAATTAAACCGTTACACGCTGCCCGAATGTTGCTCTGTGGTATTTTGGCTCATTCCCGGCAAGGCGCTTGCTTGAGGTGATTGACACTTTGGTATTTTTTAGTGCCAAACCTACTTTCCAAAATACTCCAGACGCAATAGTCCAACGGAGATTTTGGTGGCCATTGTGCACTGGAAATGAAGCGAGAAACCTCATTTTGTAGCCATTCCTGGGTGGTGGTGGCGTGCTGAGTCCTGTTGGAATGTCCAAGGTCTGCGGCTAAAATGCTTGCATGACCAAGGCTTTAATACACCCTCCAGAATATTTTCGAGGTAGTATTCGGCATTTATTCTATTATTCTATTTAATCCACGGTAGATTACGAGCGGAGAGCGACCATCGGCTGTTATGGCGGCCGACACTATCACCATGGCCGGCACTTGAGTTCTGGTGGCCAACCGAAGGTGCATATTTTCAGCTGACCTCTTTGGCACGTAAACACCATAATTTTGTTTGTTTACAAACTTTTGGACAACGAATGTTTTTCTCCACTTTCGGCCAAGCGAAGCAACTCTTTAGCTCTTTTGAGTCTATTTTCTTTCTGTTGTGGTGCATTTTTCAATATTTGCCGAATGGAATATAGCGATATGTTCAGCTCACGAGACATTTTTCGGCCATTGCGACGCGGGTTTCGATCAAGTCGCTTCTTTACTTTCGAGCCATTTCTGCTGATGTTGCTGTTTTCTTCCGTCCACTTCCTTGACGTCGGGCTACGCTACCAGTATCACTTAATCGGTAACGAGCGATGGTACGAGACACAAAAGATTCATTCACATTTAAATGCTGGAGTGCTCTATCAATATCCAACTAAATGTAAGGAAATCACACTATCACGCTTGAATTCTATCACGAATAATAACTTTTTTTTGGAAAAATCTCACCAAAATGGTTTTGTACGACGGTAAACAATAAAATAAGCTGTCACTGGAATAATTTGAACAGCTGCCGGATAAGTGGCTTAGAAATGACAGCAATCTGACGTTGGTTGCAGTTTTCTTCATCTCACCCTCTATACGAAAATTTCTTGGCATATTTTTTTGAAAGAGGTCCTTGAAAATTTTCTTTATAGGCCAAAACTTTTGCCAGCATGTCATTGAAAGATTTTATTTAAAAAAATATTTTTAAAATATCCTTTATTTTTGCCCAGAGGTCCGCTTAAAACATCTCCCTAAAAATCAAAAGATTTGTACTGAAAAAAAATTATATTTTTATGTAATTTTAAAAATGTACTATTTTTTGTCTAGAAATAAGGTCCTTAGAAAAATATTCTCCAAAAATCCGTATTTTTAATCAATGTGTCATCTGAAAATTTCCCTACAAATCCTAATGTCTGTATATCCTTGGAGTAAATTTGTTTTTAAAAAATACCCAATGCAAAAATTCCTTGAAAACTTGTTTTTTTTTTCGAAAATCCCTTATTTTTGCAAAGAGGTCCTCAAAATATGTCCTTAAGAATCCAAGGTTTTTGGTCCGGATGTCTATGCAATAATCTTATACAAAAATATTCTACAAAGTTCAAAATTGTATCTTTCAGGAAGCCCAAGACATAATTCTCTATACATAATTGTATTTACTTATTTTTTGTTAAGTATACTTAGTTCTTCTTCCTTTCCCAAAATTTGTCCTTTGTTATGAAAATAGAAATTCATAATCGAAATCAAAAGAATTTCTGGCCGGAATTACAGCCCACAAAAATTTAAAAATAAATTTCCATCGACTAAAATGCGTAATAATTCTAAACACACACACCAAGAAAATAATGGGCATAATTTATTCCAACACTCAAAACTGAATCTGTGCAAATGTCCTGGCAATAAAACAAACAAATTTCTCAAAAAAAGGCACCCAAAAAAAAAAAAAAAAAACGACGACGACGACATCGACGACAACAGAAACAAGACAAACTTTGGCAATTTGTATTATTTTTTAATTAACATTTTATCGCTTTGCTGAAGAGCTTATATCACAGACGTTGTTCTTCTTCGTCGACGTAAATTTCAGTTTCCTTAAGAAGTCCTTAAATTCCAGTAATTTTTTGCACAACGACAACGACCCACATGTAAACTTCTTTTGCACAAAAAAAAAAACAAAGAAATCTCTGCTTCAGGGAAAATTATTGTCCAAGTTTTTCCCACACTTTTCCCCATTTTCCAGCAACTGAAATGTTAATCTCTTTTCCCTGCAATTGCCTTTTTGATTCGCCTTTGGCCTCGACGCAACACCTACCGCTTTGCTTCCAGAGCAACAAAATTAGGGCAACAACAACGAACAACAAAGCCAGGAACAAAAGTAATGTTTTTTAATTTGCAATTACATATCTCATTTAATTGGTCTCCTTTCACACAGACAGGCACAGGCACTCACACACACAATTGTACCCATGCAGAGGAGGAATACAAAAGACTGACCCTTTTTTCTGCAAAAAAAAAAAAAAAAAAAAAAAAAACAGCTTCAAGACAAATACATATGTGAATGCGATGAAACATCTGTATGTGTGGGCATTAATCCAGCCCTGGAATCCTTGAAATTAACAAGAATACAGTGAGGATATAAAGGATTCATTAAATGCAAAAAAAGGAATTAATTGTTTTAATTACGAAGTTTTATTGGAATTAGGTTCAAGTTGACCCGGGTTTGTAAATTAACACTTCTACATCGAATTTGGCTGATGAAGTTAGGCAGGCATTAAATTCTCGATTGAAGAGGAAACTGAATGTCGCTCCAAGGATAAGGATTTACATCTGGGGGAAAACCGAATTGATTTCAATTTTTTTTTTTTAAAAAATCCTTTGAGAATTTGGATTAAGATTTACGTCTGGGGGGAAATCCAATTGATTTCAATTTTTTTTAAGAAAATCCTTTGAGAATTTGGAATTTGAAAAAAATGTGCCTGTTTCAATGATCCAAAACTCAACTTAAATGGATGGTCCTTTTTTATACCCTTAGCTTCATGCCTAAGTTAACTATTAAATATTCTCTTTGGTGAGATCTGAGTCCTTGAAAAATAATAATATTAATTTATGTTTTATGGCCCTGGACATAACTACGAATTTATTTTGGAAACTTTAATGTAGGCTTTGCGATTTCAAAATTTAAAAGAAAATCCCCTCAGGGTACCCTATACTACTCTCTTAGGAAGTATACTCTATTAGAAAGGTAGACCTCCTGGCCATCTGTAGAAAAAGACATTCTCTGAGGTTTCATGAGAGAAAAAGTCTCCTTCACTTTTCCTACCCTCACCCATATGGCTAAAGAGGGTATATATACCATTCGATACGGCCCGTAATGTGCCTCATCGAAATAACGATTTTTGACCTTAGGTCTCTTTGGACCAAATCCATTCGGAGTCGATCTGTCTGTCTGTATTGCTGGTGTGCACAATAACTCTCGCAGGGAGTATCCGATTTGGTAACAAACGTGGTATATCGTAATATTATTATCAAACTTAAATCGAGTTCGGAGTAGGGCAATATCGGTCCGCTCCTTCTGGTTCCTCCCCCGCAAAAGATCGAATTTTTCAAAAAAAAAATTTACTGCTTAGAAAGAGAAAGGGTAACCTGATTTTGCTCCAACTTTGCAAATCCTAATATTTTCATTGGTGCCACTATGCGAAAATGGACGACATCGGGCCACTCAAGTACCTCCCCCACAAAGGGTCAAAATTTTGAATAATTATAACTCTTATAAAATGTGATGTAAGAGTCCGATTGTCTTTAAACTGCACATATCAAAATATTTTTATTAATCCAAGGTCTGGTGGGAAAATGGTATATATCGGTCCACTCTTTTTGGTACCTCCCCCGCAAAGGGTCAAAATTTCGAATAACCATGAAGGTCATAAAACGCGAAATCAACATAAGATTCCATTCAGACTCATTATTTCTATCAACACAAGATCTGTTCTAAAGATGGTGGAGATCGGACCATTCCTTCTGGTACCTCCCCCACGAAAGGGTCAAAGTTTTGAATATCTTCGAAGCTCATAAAATGCGAAATAAGCATCCGCATCTTTTCATAGTTCATACATTCCATTATTTCTACCAACACAAGATCTGCTGTGAAGATGGGATATATCGGACCACTACCTCTGGTATCTCCCCCAGGAAAGGGTCAACATTTTCAATATCCATGAAGCCCAAAAAAAAAAAAAAAACGCAAAATTAAAATCAGATTCCATTCGGACTTGCTATAACTCAATATTTCCATCAACACAAGATCTGTTATAAAGATGGTAGAGATCGGACCATTTATTCTGATACCTCCCCCACAAAGGGGTCAAAGTTTTGAATATCCATGAAGCTCATAAAATGCGAAATTAACATCCGATTCCAGATAAACTTGACACATCTCAATATTTCCATCAACGCAACTCCTGTAATAGAGATGGTCGAGGTCAGGCCGTTCCTTCTGGTACCTCCCCCACACAGGGTCTACATTTTGAATACTTATAAATCTTATAAAAGTGAGGTAAGATTCCGATTGGCTTCATATTTCACACTTCCCACTATTTTTATAAACACAAAATCTGCTTAGAAGATGGGATATATCGGTCTACTCCTTCTGGTACCTCCCCAACAAAGGGTCAAAATTTCGAATATTTATAACTGTTATAAAATGTGATGTAAGAGTCCGATTGTCTTCATATTTCACACATCTCATTATTTTTACTAACACAAGATCTGCTGAGAAGATAGAATACATCGGTCCGCTCCTTCTGGTACCTCCCACATAAAGGGTTAAAATTTTGAATAATTAAACTGTTATAAAATGTGATGTAAGTATCCGATTGTCTTCAACTTACACACATTGCAATATTTCCATCAATACAAGGTCTGGTGTGAAGATGGAATACATCGGTCCACTCCTTCTGGTACATCCCCCACAAAGGGTCAAAATTTTGAATATCGATGAAGCTCATAAAATGCGAAACTAACATCCGATTTCATTCAGACTTGGCATAACTTAAAATTTCAATAAACACAAGATCTGTTATAAAGATGGTGGAGATCGGATCCGTTCTTTTGGTACCTCCCCCACAAAGCGTCAACGTTTGGGATAACCAAAACGATTATAGAATCCGAAATAGGCATCCATTTCACTTCATATTTCACACATCCCATTATCTCCATTAACGCAAAATATGCTGTGAAGATGGAATATTTCGTTCCACTCCTTTTGGTACCTCCCCTATAAAGGGTCAAAAGGGTCAAAAATTATCCCATTATTTTTACTAACACAAATTTTTCTATTTTTTTATTAAACTGTTAGTAGTCAGTTCGATGGGGCCATGGTGCGTATGATTATTGTTCCCATTCAAATGAACAAAAATTAATGTTACTCATACGCTCCCTAATAAAAAATTAAATTTTATTTTACAGCAGTTCAAGGCAATAAAAATAATGATTATTTTACACAAAAAAAAAGAACAACTCAATACCAATGAGAAATCCCCAAAACATTTCAACAAGTCATAGTCCTTTTCTGTCCGAAACATTATAATCTACAAACCTAAGCTTTTTAAACTTTTAAAATAACTAAGTCATTATTGTTTTCTTTTTTTTTTGTTCTCTTCAAGTGTTCCTAGCTTAGCTCACGAAAACCCTTTTCCGTTTTGGTGTGTTTGTTTTCCATTATTACAGAAATACAATGACTGGACACATTTTTTTCGGTTATTGAGTTAAAAGTGTTATGTTCTTGCCTTTGGCTTCGAAACCAAATAAAAAACAACAACTGAAAGGTGTCATCAACATTTAGGTCATCATCACGTAAGGGATTTGGGGCCAAAACCCCCTTTAAATTAAATCCTTTTGTTAGGTATTAACACTTTATGTGTTTTGTAGAGCAAAAAAGTGGTAACAGCAACAACAATAACTGATGACAATATGTCACCAAAAATAAAACCGAAAACAACAGATGTGACGTGAAAAGGAATCTAGTTTCTTTTTAAGTTTTATTGTCTGAAAAATTGAGTCAAATCAAATGGGTATTAAATGTAGAAACAGAAAAAAAATCCATTAACATATTAAAGAGGGATGAATTCTTGGTTCAATGATTTTTTTGAAATGTAAAATCTATTTAAGTTCCAGAATAAAAAGGGGATTTCTGTAAACAATAAAAATTGTTATTTTTAAGGACATTTTTTATAGGACGTTGTCAATGGACAATGGAAAATTTGCATTGAACGGAACACTAGGGCGTATACATAATGACGTCTCTCAAAAAATTGCAATTAATCATACTCAGAATGAATAATGCTATTTCATAAAATAATCTCAGAATTCCTCTATAAGAGTTCACCAAATGATACGACTGGAGCAAACTAAGTTTCCAAAAAAAAAAAAAAAAATGTCTAGGGAATTTAGAAAAAAAACCGAATGGTATAGCTGTTACATATACAGAGTGGGAAGAAAAAACTGCAACAAACTTCAGACTGCTGCCATTTCTAAGCCACTCGTACGACAGCTGCTAAAATTATTCCAGTGACAGATCATTATATTGTTTACAAGTGTACAAAAGCATTTCGATGAGAATTTTCCAGAAAAAAATTATTCGTGATTAAATTCAAGCGTGATAGTGTGATTTCTTTTTATTTGGCTGGAAAACCAACCACAAGTGGCTATTGTTAGAGCATCCAGCATTTAAATGTGAATAAATCGTTTGTGTCTCGTACCATCGCTCGTTACCGTGATATTGGGTAGCGTAGTCCGACGTCAAGGAAGTGGATGGAAGAAAACAGCAACATCAGCAGAAATGGTTCGAAAAGTAAAGAAGCGATTTGATCGAAACCCGCGTCGCAGTGACCAAAAAATGGCTTGTGAGCTGAACACTTCGCAATTTTCCATTCGGCAAATATTGAAAAATGAGCTCGGGATAAAGCCATTGAAATTCCAAAAAGTGCAAGAACTTAAACCGCAACATAAAGAAAATAGACTCAAAAGAGCTAAAGAGTTGCTTCGCTTGGCTGAAAGTGGTGGTGGTGAACTGCCGAATTTGGTTTTCTCCGATGAGAAAACATTCGTTGTCCAGCAGCAGTGTGTAAGCAAACAAAATGATCCGCTCGTGTTTACTTGCCAAAGAGGTGAGGTCAGCTGAAAATGTACACCTGCGGTTGGCCACCAGATCTCAAGCTTCGGCCATGGTGATGGTGTGGGCCGTCATAACAGGCGATGGTATTAATCGACAGTCGGATTAATACGAGCGAAGAGCGACCATCGGCTTTTATGGCGGCCCACACCCTCACCATGGCCTCAGAATAAATGCCGAATATTATCGCGAAAATATTCTGGAGAGTGTATTAAAGTCTTGGGCACGCAAACATTTTGGCCGCACACCTTGGACATTCCAGCAGGACTCAGGACCATCGCACTCAGCACGCCACCGCCACCCAAAAATGGTTACAAAATGAGGTTCCTCGCTTCATTTCCAGCGCACATGGCCACCAGCATCTCCGGGTACCAATCCTTTGGACTATTGTGTTTGGAGTACATGGAAAAGCAAGGTTGGTGCTAAAAAATACCAAAGTGTCGATCACCTCAAGCAAGGGCTTCGCCGGGAATGGGACAAAATACTGCAGAACAACATTCGGTCAGCGTGTGACGGTTTCTTTGGCCGTTTGAAGGCCATATTTCTTGTTAAAGGTGACTAATTCGAAGAAATCTAAACTTATTCTAAAATTTGATGATATTTCCAACATTTTTTGCTTTCATTAAAAAAAAAAAAAAAATAAAAATTAAATAAAATAAAAGATGTAAAAATTATAGCGTTTGAATAAACAAAATTACTTTCTAACCTTGATTCGCCTATCAAATTTCATGTGTTTAGCTCTATCCGTTTACGTAATACCATATGGTATCATTTTAGAAGTTTAGTACAATTTTAGAACTTTTCGTAACCTTAAAGTTAGAATTTCTGAAAATCCTTTGGTGCCTCTAAACTGCACTCCATCTGTGACTCTTCTTTCAAATTCTCAAACTCTGGTAACTCCGTTTGTCCAGTACAAAGTATTTAATTTTTAGTAAATATGGTACCCTTTTCCAAAAATTAAAAATCTAAATACCCAGCCTTATCACGAATATCAATATTTTAACTGGCTGACCGACTGAGAATCAACGCCCAGTAGAAACGGCTGCAGCTAAAATCAATGATGTGCTTAGCTAAATTGAGAGTGAGTGTATAAGCGTAACTGAAAATTCACCATCAAATATCGTATACGAAAAGAGAATGTTCGTATAACCAGTACCGGGCAGTTTCGCACATCTATAACTGTCCAAAAATACGTTAGCGGCACTGGTTATATGTACATTCTCTTTTCTCTCTTTTCGATATTTCTTCTCTTTCGATGGAAAATTCTCAGTTCGCTCATACACTTACTCTTAGATTAGCTATGTAAATCGGTGATTCTAGTTTCAGCCGTTTCGTCTGGGCGTTGATTCTTGGTCAGTCAGTCGGTCAGTGATTTGTTCCACTACTCAAGCATTTTTTAACTCATTTTAGATTCTATCTCTTTTTTAGTATATTTAACTGCTTGCTAGATTGTGGCGAAGTGGGCGTATACTTTATTTCCCCATCTAATTAACGTCAATCATACGCACTGACGTACTTATTTGGCTATTTTTAGATTTTCTCTGTTGTTATTTTGCTCCCAAACTATCCGTGGCGGCATGAGCACCTATTGAGATGACCTTTAACCTCGTTGTCCCAGCTTTTTCCCACATTTCATATATTATTGCTTACACTTGAAATTAGAAAATGTAATTAAACACATAAATCAAGTTAGTATTTCTTTTTTTATTCAATGCCACACGCAATTCGTATTTAACAGTAAAAAAAAAGAGACAAAAACGAAAAAGAGACAACAAACATCGGCATGACAATTGTCAGCGATTATGCAATTAATGGCAACATTCGAATGCGTTGTGGAATGTGGTGCGAACAACAACATTGGATGTGGCAAAAAAAAGTTCTGATTATTTTTACTTTTTTCCCCGAACTAATCGAAGCATAATATATCTGCGACATTTTTTTGGATTTTTTGTTTTGTTTTTTTTTTCGGTTGGTTGGATCAAACTAATGACCTCCGAAGCAATAAATGTGATTTATTTGACCACAGAATTTCATTTGCTGATGTGTTTTTTTGGATGGTTGGTTGGTCTGTTCATTCATCCTGATGTAATGATATTGATGTAATAATTGAAATAAATATATTGCGGGCCTCGAGTGAATGAATAAAAAATGGAATTTCAAATATGACAGCACAAAATCTCCCTTTGGGGGATAACAATTAAAAATAAATGTGAATTACATGAGGGAATTTTCTGCGAAATTATATGTTTTTGCGATGTGGGGCGTATACTTTTTATTAATTTGGTTTTAATTGATATTCATCATACGCATATGTAAACCATAACACGCTGCATTTCCAAATAAAGAAGATAAACAAAAAACTATTAAATTTTAAATCTTTAAAAAATATAAAAAAATATCCCTTTCTCAGCTGGAAGGAGATGCTTAAACTATTTTAGTTCTAAATCCAACGTAATGGATAATATTGACCCATTCCTACGCCACCTACTCCATAGAGGGTCAACAAACTTTGTTTGTTCTTTAAAATTATACCGCTTTTTAGTGTTCCCCTTTATTTTCCTGTCGCCAATTCTTAGAAAAAATTAAAAAGTATCAGTCTATCTTTCAAGTTTGTGGTTGAAAAAAATACTTAGATATAGCAAGTTGTAAATAATTGGTGACTTCTTTCGCAAGTTATGACAGGTAAAAGTGTTAAAAATTGTGACCCTTTGTGGGTGAGGTACCAGAAGGGGTTGGCAGATATGTATCATTTTCACAATAGATCTTGTTTTAGCAAAAATGTGTGTTTGCGTGAAATTTGAAGAGAGTTGGATGATTATTCCGCTTTCTTTGAGCGTTTTGTTTTTTTAAAATTTTGGATCCCATGTGGGAGAGGTACCAGAAGTAATGGTCCTATCTCTACCATTTTTACAATATACCTTGTGTTGATGGAAATATTCAGATGTACCAAGTCTGAATGGAATCGGAAGTTATTTCGGATTTTATAAACGATTTGGTTATTCAAAACTTTGACCCTTTGTGGGTGGGTTACCAGAATAAATGGTCCGATCTCTACCATCTTTACAACAGATCTCCTGTTAATAGAAATATTAAGATGTGGCAAGTCTGAATGTAATTGGATGTTGATTTCGCCCTGTATGAGCTTCATGGAAATTTAACATTTTGACCCTTTGTTGGGCAGGTACCACTAGACGTGGACCGATATATCCTATCTTCACAGCAGATTTTGTGCTAGTATAAATAACGGGATGTGTAAAATATGAAGAGGACCGGATGCTTATTTCGGATTTTGTAATCGATTTGGTTATTCAAAACTTTCGCCCTTTTTGAGGGAGGTACCAGAAGGAATGTTTCGATATCTACCATCTTTACAACAGATCTCGTGTTGATAGAAATATTGACATTTGCCAAGTCCGAATGGAATCGAATGTTAATTGCGCGTTTTATTAGCTTCATGGATATGGTCCGATCTCTACCACCTGTATAACAGAACTTATGTTGATGGAAATATTGAGATGTGCCAGGTCTGAATGGAATCGGATGTACATTTCGGGTTTTATGAGCTTCATGGGTATTGAAAATTTTTGATCCTTTGTGGGGGAGGTACCAGAAGCAGTGGACCTATATATCCCGTCTTCACATCAGATGTTATTTTTGTAGAAATATTTCGGATTTTTCTTATCGCTTTAGTTATGCAAAACTTTGACCCTTTTACATAATTTTATTATAAGAGTTGTAATTATTCAAAATATTGACCCTTTGTGTGGAAGGTACTTCATGGAGTAGCCCGTATCGTCCATTTTCGCATCTGACGTGGTACAAATGGAAATTTTAGGATTTGCAAAGTTGGAGCACCATCGGATTATCGTTTCCCTTTCTGTGAAAAAAATATTTTTTGAAAATTACGACCTTTTGTGGGGGAGATACCAGAAGGAGTGGACCGATATACTTCATCTCCACACCAGACCTTGGGTTAATATAAATATTGGGATGTGTGAAATTTGAAGACAATCGGACTCTTACATCACATTTTATAAGAGTTATAATTATTTAAAATTTTGACCTTTTGTGTGGGAGGTATATTTGATGGAGTGGACCGATATTGTCCATTTTCGCATCTGACCTAGCACTGATGCAAATATAAGGATTTGCAAAGTTGGAGCAAAATCGGATTATTCTCTCTCTTTCTGTGCAAAAAAAAAATATTTTTTGAAAATTTCGACCTTTTGCGGAGGAGGTACCAGAGCGTACCGATATTGTCCATCTCAGAACTCGATCTACGTTTGACAAAAATATTACGATGTACCCAGTTTGGACCAAATCGGATACTCCCTTCGAGAGTTAACGTGCACACCAGCCAGACAGACGAACGGACATCGCTAGATCGACTCCAAATGTCGTGAAACGGATTTGGTCCAAAGAGACCTAGGATCTAAGACCGTTATTTCGATGAGGCATGTTTTGGCCATATGGCTGAGGGTATAATAATCCCAAGACTAAGACGTTTTTAATAACAAGTTTTAAATAGTCAGGTAATATTAAAAAATTAAAAATATGAAAAAATTTGATATATTTTTAAATAATTTTTAAAATTATTGAAACTTAATTTCTTAGAATTTCAATGAGGATCACAGCTAGGAAAGAAGACTGTATAATATTGGAACTTTTCTTTCGAAAAATATTATTGTTTTTTATTAATTATGGGTTTCCCTACATATTCATATTGCCAGCATTGTTAGTAACTCCATTAATTTCCATTAAATATTTTGAAAAATCCAATATTTCTCCCAGAGGACAATTTAATATATTAAGCATGTCAATGAAATATTCAAATGAATGATTCATTATCAACAGCATCACACTCAATTTCAGCTGTCATAATTATTCAATACTTCTCTCTTCATCTCTCTCTCATATCATCAACATATAATTGGTCCTACGGCATTATCCCCTCTGTGAACGGATGCCAAGTGTCAAAATGTGACACAGGTTGTTTTCAGATTAATGTCAGAGTCGTGAGAAATAATATCGACACAAATAAAGTTATAATAAACACGTAGACACCTATTCAGACGCCCTCTCTCTCCCACACACACACACACATACTCTGCCTCTTACTTAGGTAGTCTCTTTACACCAAAGAGTGTCTACACTCAAACAGACAGACATCCAATTTGGTATCATTTCAATCATTTTTTTTTTTTTGTGTGTTTTGAGTATTGCTTTGTGCCACTTGTCACAATTGACAATGGCATTAGCTGGGATTTATTTTCATTTCTTTGTGTTTTTCCTTTTTTTGTTGTTGTCAAAGTAAAGAGTCTAGATTTGGATTTACTTTCGTTCATTTTTTTGGGTATTCATTCAACCCTGACAAATGACATTTTCGTAACTCACACCCCCTCTCTTCCTTTGCCTTTGGCTCTTTAAACGTCACAAAATAACATTAAACAGATTAAGCTGCTGCTTTGAATATAATATTGATTCGATTTCGGATCACACAAAAGAAATGCCTGAACACAACCAACAAAAAAAAAAAGAGAAAAAATTGACACTCAATTTATAAAGGATATTTATCCGAAAATGGAAAATGTCCACAAACGAATGCAAAACAAAAACATGAAGAAAAATGGTATGAATAAATTTCGATATTTTTGCTTCTTCTTTCATTTGGTGATGGTATTGAAAAAAAAAAAAAAAAAAAAAAACATTGATACAGTATTAATATTTTCAATAGTGGTGGATAATAATTTTTCCAAGGATTGGGAACAGGAAAATAGAGAGAAACATTGTATAGAGGTATAATTTTTTGATGAACAAAAATTTAATGGATTTAAATTTGAAAATAGTTTTAGTATCTCCTTCCTGTTGAGTAAGCGATTTTTCAACTGATTTTTCAAAGATTTAAATTGTTCTTTTGTTCTTTTTTATACCCTCAGCCATGTGGCTACAGAGGGTATATATAATTTGAGAGGTCAAAACGTGTCTCATCGAAATAACTGTTTTGGACCCTAGGTCTCTTTGGACCAAATCCATTTCAGGACATTTGGTGTTGATCTAGCGATGTCCGTCCATCCGTCTCTCTGGCTGGTGTGCATGATAACTCTCGAAAGGGGGAGAATTCGATTTGGTCCAAACTTGGTACATCGTAACATTGTTATCAAACTTAGATCGAGTTCGAAGATGGACAATATCAGTGCACTCCTTTAGGTACCACCACCCACAAAATGTTGAAATTTTCAAAAAAAAAAAAAAAAAAAAAAAAAAATATTTTACTGCACAGAAGGAGACACGGTAATCCAATGTTGCTCCAACTTTTCAAATCCTTATATTTGCGCCAGTGCTACGTCAGATGCGAAAATGGACAATATTGGTCCACTACAAGAAGTTCCCCCCACACAAAGGGTCAAAATTTTGAATAATTACAACTCTTGTAGAATGTGATGTGAAAGTCCGATTGACTTCAAATTACACCCATCACAATGTTCATATTAGCCCATTGTCTGATGTGAAGACGGGATATATCGGTCCAATCCTTTTAGTGTCTCGCCCACAAAAGGCCGAGTTTTTGAATATCTATAAAGCTCATAAAACGCAAAATTAACATCCAATTCCATTCAGAATTAGCTCATCTCAATATTTCTATCAGCACAAGATCTGTTGTAAAGATGGTAGAGATCGGACCATTTCTTCTGGTACCTCCCTCGCAAAGGGTCAACATTTTGAATAACCATAACGGTTATAAAATCCAAAATAAGCATCCGAACCGTTTTAAAATTTCATACATCCCATTATTTCTATTGGCACAAGATCTGCTGTGAAGATGGAATATATCGCTCCACTCCTTCTGGTACCTCCCCCACAAAAGGGTCAAAATATTCAATGTCCATGAAACGCGAAATTAACATCCGACTTGATACATCTCAATATATCCATCAACACAAGATCTGTTATAAATATGTTAGGGACCGGACCATTCCTTCTGGTACCTCCCTCATTAAGGTTCAGGATTTTGAAATCCAGAACGATCATAGAATCTGAAATATGCATCCAACTATCTTCAAATTTCACACATACAAACATTTTGCTAACCCAAGATCTTTTGAGAAGATAATAGATATATGTGAACCCCTTCTGGTACCTCACCCACAAAGGGTCAAAATTTTCAATACTTCCCTTTCTGTCATAACTTGGGAAACATGTCAGCGATTCTTTACAACGTGCTATGTCTAAATATTTCTCTCACCCAGAAACCTGATATGAATATGGAATTTATGATTTGGCATAAAATCGGTAATAAATGTTCGATTTTCTTGTAATTTTGCCGATACCAATAGTTTTATATGTATAAGATGAAGTGTGAAAATCGAATACGTCGGTCGACTATATCTGCTACCTCGCCCATATTTTAACATTTTCTAAAAATTATCACATATCTCATAAAAAGTGAAATGTCCAGACCTAAAAGTGTATGGTCCAGACCTGGCACGTCGCACTATTTATATCATATTTAGTTGTTGCAAAATGGTCAGGCTTAATCCCATTTTTGCTGTTGTTATAAAAACAACGTTTGTTTATTAGTGGAGAACGATGGTAATGTTTACCGGGGGTAAGGTAGGTTTTGGAAAGAGTCACTAATCCTCATAAGTTCTCTAGTTTTTTGTCTGGCATACGTCTCTCCAGGAGGTAATTAAAAAATAACTCCTATGATATTTTAGTCTTATTTATTTAGGTCCAATACGAAATGGATAATATTCGGAACCTGTCCACTAGAAGGTCAACAATTTGAATAATCATAACACAAGTCAATATATATTTAAATAATCGAAATTTGGCTGAGGGTATACAACTGTCGACAAAACCGATTTCTGCTTTTTAATTTGTTAATTTTGTATTTTTTTATTTTTAATAAAGTACAGGATATTTACAAAATGTTACAAAAATGGCTTAGTCTTGGTATTATTTTTATATTCTTCCTTCTTCTTTAGTTTCCACATTATTTCAAGCCTTCTCTTCTTCTTATTTTCTCATTTTTTATTTTATTTTTTTATTTATTTTTTATTTTTTTTTATTTATTTTTTTTTTAATATTAAATATCCCCAATACCATCCAAAAACCAATTACATTCTGTGGCGCAGCACATTTTTCCTTCGCTCTTGTAACAATTTTGAGGCATTTCATTTTTAGTGCTCCATAAAATTGCATGACATTCACATTTTGTTACTTCCCAAAAAAAGAGATTCTTAATATTACAACAATAACAACAAGCTAAAATCCCTCAATATAATATTGAATCAAAAATTGAGTTTTCCCACGGTTTCCCCATAAGATGTGGTTTATTGATGTCATTGCCATTGCCAGAGACTTTGTGGTGATGGCTGTTGCTGAGAAGTCCTTCTTCCTGCACTAAGCTGTCAATAATCTTTGCTGGATTACTCGACCAAAATAGACGACATTTTGTTGGCCGAGTCAAACAATAGAGAGCGAGAGAGATGAGAGATATTAAGAAGTTATTTTTGTTTTGGAAAATTAATCTCAGCCGGCTTAACGGTGATGTGTGATGGGCATTTGAGTGGGAGAAAGAGAGGGAGAGAGAGAGCGTAGAGAGGAAACGTTTGTCAAGCACGTTCGATGCTTTGGGGAAATTAATTATTACTCTCAGATGTCGTAGAAAAACCACTTATAATTGGGTGTGGGAATCGATTATTCGTTTGCGTTTCAAATACCAATAAATTAAATTAAATGGCAATTCTATTGAAATTTCACAACTGAAATGTTTATGGAGTGTTGTTTGCAATGGAGAGATAACATGTTGTGGAAAAATATTTCAATTGGGGAAATTTTATTACATTCTTAAGGGATTTAAGGGAGGGTACTTAAATTCAAGAATATGACAAAAGAGGAGGTCTTTTCTATAAGGAAAAAGATAGTTTAGGTTGGTGAACCATTAGAAAGTCTATAGAATATTTAAGGATTCTAGACAAATAAGAGAAGCTAGCTAATGGTAGAATAGATTTTAAAAGGTGCCCAAAGACAAAAATCATTTTCAAAAAATTTACACCCCCCATTTATTTTACGGTTTTCTTCGGTATAAATCTTTGGAGGTCTAAAAAAACGAAGAAGACTTTTCGTGGCTTCAACAGTGAAGCATTTTTTAAGTCATTCGAGAGGATTTTTTGGATGGAATTTCCTTCCACTTGTCTTTAAAATTAAGATTAGAAACCTTCAATAGATAAACAAGTTCGAAAAGCTCTTTAAATTCCAGTAAATAAAATTTCATGAGATTTTCTTAGAATTCGACTTTTGAGGGGTCAAAAAGGTCCTCACCCAAAAATAAATTATGGTATATATTTATTTATAGAAGTTTTGCTTAAGGACGTTCATAAAACAGCCAATAAAAAATCGTATAAGTCCTGATTTAGTCCTTCTAAAAACTTCTATGGACGGGAAAAATACCGATGAATCTAATTGAGGTAGCATATCTGTAACAGGGCTATATTTTCTGTAGAATGAGGACCTACTCCCAGTCTATTATAAAAATAAAACCTTGTCCTAATATTTAGTTAAAATAAGACCGTTTCCTGTTCATTTAAAAATAAGTCCTTCTTCAAATCTTCTATAGAAAGGTCTTCTATAGAAAAAATATCGGCTTGGGGTATTATATAAGACGAAAACCTTGGGAAGGGAGACATTTCTAAGTTTTCTATAGGAAGAACATAATCCCAGGACTTCTACAGAAAAAAATAAAAAATACTTCTTTCTGGTCTTCAGGTCTCTGATGGAAGGAAGATTTTCTCCTTGTTTTGAATTCAGTTAGAATCCTTTTCCAGGCCTTCTAAAATAAATTTCTCAAGATCTTCTTAAGGTAAAACTCTTCTCCAGTTCTTCTATAGAATCCTTCGGATATCCTGTACGAAGTTTTCTTCAGTTCCCCTATAGAAAAAAGTTGTACTCCAGGCCTTCTTTAGAAAAAAGACTCCTCAATTTTTCTATATCTCCAGGACTCTTAGGGAAGGGTGGCACTACCTTAGCCTTCTATAGGTAGAATACCTTCTTTTGGTCCATTCAAATATAATTTCTAGTTATTTTATAGAAAAATATAACCTGGAATTCTATTATCCAATTCTATTCCAAAAATATCCTCACTAGGTCTTTCATGTATACAGAGGACCTCCCACAAGTCAATTATAAATCAGAAGACATACTCCAAGACCGTTTCGAGGCCTTTCTTCCTAGACTTACCATAGAATGAAAATCATCTTCAGATTCTCTCTAGAAAGAAAGTTTCCTCCTACTATTCAAAAGAGTTCTCACTAGGTCTCCTAAAAAAAATTTCCAAGGTCCCATGTAAAAGGAAGTCCTTCTCGTAGTCTTCTCCAGGTTTTTTTGAAAGAAGGCTCTTTCAGGCGTTTTAAATAAAAAATATTCTCCTCAAGTCTTCCTCACATTAGAATTTATAAAAGAGACTTAAAGAATTCTATAAATAGATGTCATTTTTAAGGTATTCTATACAACGATGACTTTTCCAGATTTTTCATATAAAGAAGTCCTTTCTATGGTTTTTATAGATAGAAAATCATTTCCATGGATTATATAAAAACAAATTCCCTTGTTGTTCTATTGGAAAAATACCTTATCTACAATTTCCCCTCATCCTCAGTAGAAAAAAGATATTGCTTTCTTTCCCAAATCTAATGTAGGAAAAAGATCTCATCCGATATTCCTGTAAATCGAATATTTTCTCCACAGAGAATAAACCCACTAATTCTATAGAAAAAATCGATTGGTTTGGTTTGAAAAGAAGCCCTTTCACAGACACAAAACTATTTTTTTCTAAAGCTTCAATAATTTCTGCTGATCTTCTTTAAAAAAATCTCCTCCCGATTTTCTATAGAAAAATATATTTTCCAGATTCTTCTCCAAATTCTCTGTAAAAAGAAGATTTCCTCCAAGTGTTCTATGAAAAAAAAAACAAGTCATTTACAGAAAGAAAATTTTTTCCATATTTTCTATAAAAACTCTTCTATTGGTTTCCATTGAAAGAAGACCTTCTACAGACATAAAAAATATGATTTGAAATACCACGAATATCAACCAGAAGATCTTTGAAAAAAATCCTAAAAATCCTTTCGAAGATTCTGAAGAAAAAAATTAAAAAAAAAAAAAACAATTATAGAATTATTGTTCGGAAGATCCTTGGACAAAAATTCTGTACAAAATCCGCGATTATCCTTGAAAACATTCTGCAAAAAAGACACTACCATTGATCAGACAGTTTAAAAAAAATTGTAAAAATATCGACTATCTTTCCTAAAATTAATTCTTAAAAATAGTGACCTTCTGTAGACATTCGACCTTCTGCTGATATTTTCCTCATAAGATGTTCTTTGGGAAAATCTTCTAAAAATTATTTATGAATAAAAAACTCTAGTGGCCTTCTAGGCCAGAAATAAGGTCATATGTAAGTCTAAATAGAAATGTCCTTCTGAAAGACCTTCTCCAGCTACTCTAGAGAAAAAAAGTTTTAACTTTGACCCAGAAAAATAAATTATTGATGAAAACCTCTCCTGTAATCTTCTATAGAAAACCTTATTCATGTTCTTCATAAAAAGAAGACCATTCCAATGTCTTCTATCGAAAAATCTCCATGTGATCTATAAAAAAAATATGATGTTCAGTATACTTATACCCTATCATGGTTGTATTCACATAGTTAAACCAGCTTTCCAAAAGATGATTATGAGGGAAACCCGTAGAACCCCCCATTCTGTTTCTCGGGTTAAGTGTTCAATTTAATTTATTTGCAATTAAATTATAAAAAAAAAATAGTTTTTTCCTTGTAATTTTTTTTTTTGTTTTGTTCCGTGGTTGTTTACCAGCTGTAGTTCCGGCGTAATAAAATTAAGCGTATGTTTTTTTTTTTAATTTCAACATTTTTTTAAAGCGCATAATTAGTGGCAAAGGCATGCTTACACAGAACTTATTAACACGTACATGTAAACACATACCACACATACATACGCACACACACACACACACATAGGCACTTGGCTATTTTTAGTGCTGAATATTGTTTTTAATTTGTTTAAGTTTATTTTTCTATTTGTTGTTGCATGCAGAACACTTTAACATGCACACACACACACACACACATGCCAAGCTGGAAACCAACAAATCCAGCGGCGTCAACAACAACAGCAATAACAACATCATAAAGGCCATGTTTTTGCGTGTCAGTCACTTTTTTAGAGCCGTTCGTTGTTCGGATGTTTCATGGGTTGCCTGTAATTATGAAATCATTGTCTGTGAAATCAGTCTATTTTTTTTTTGGTGATTTACTGGCGCCACCAACCAAGTGTTGAGCTCTGCTTTCAACATCATTACCTCATTCCCAAAATAAAATTTGATTCCGCTTTAATGTTTTTATTTTTTCGACACCCCACCCCCCCTCCTCGCTTCAAAAAACAATGTTTGCCGACCATCATTTTTAGTGGGTGAGATGAGTTTGAGGAATGCCTTTCCGACCGCTTAAAAATGTCAGCAAAAGAGGCTATTAACATTGTCTTGGCATGGAAATAATGACCAAAAAAAAAAAAAAAAACGCCAGAAGAGAGCAATAATTTTAATGGCCATTATGAAATTTCCTTACTGCCATTGGTCAGAGAAAAAAGGACATTTTAAGGCAAAATAAAAATAATACTTTTTTCGGGGGTATTAAATTTATATTTTCTCCGCCGCCGCCGCCCCTTTTTCGAAGAGATTTTGTTTATTAATGTTTTTTTTTTGTTTTGCGTTGTAGTTTTTTTTTTGTTGCTGCTGCCGCTGCTGCTGAATCTTTGCCTTAAATCCCATTTAGCTTAAGGCCTTTTCGACTCTCGACATGTCGGACCGTGCAAAGTGCTTAGCAAATTGGGACAGCTGTTGTGACATGGATAAGGACAAAAACAGAAAAGAAGTACAAATTGGCGGAACTAAAAGCCTCCGAAGGGACAGTAAAATAAACAATTTAAATGATTGTCAACATGGAATAATAAATAGAAATATTGAGAGTGAAAGAGAGAGAGATAGAGAGAGAGAGAGTGATAGAAATAAAATAATCATTTCAATAAATATTTCAAAGGGGGGAGGGCAACGGCATAATTTTTATTTACATACATATGAAAAAAAAAAAATAATATGGATGCGCAGGAATTTTTCAATACGAGTTATATGAGGTCAGCAATTTTATAGGAGGTATAGGAAGGGGTGTATGAAAATTAAATTTAAAAAAAATTCAAAATTAAAGCATTACAAAAATCGACTTTTTTAGTCATATAAGTCTGTCCTTTGAAAAATAAATGTCTTTGATTATTTTAAAGTCTATGATTTTGGTTTCTTTATAAAATATGTCCTTATAAAAAATGTCCTTGAAAATATTAAATTTTTTTGTCTTTGAAATACCACCTCCACATTTTTTTGACCTTGGAAAAATATTTGCTATGAAATGTTAAAGTCTATTGGTCCTCGAAAAATATTCTTTTAGATGTTGTAGAGTCCTTAAAGAAAATTGTTGAAAAAGATTTAAAATTTATATTTTGTTAAATAAAAATCCTTTAAAAATATTTTTTTTAAATCGATTTTTTAGACACATTTGATGGTCCTTTTTTTTCATAAAAAATATTTATTAATAAAACGTCGTTTTTTCGTTAAATATCCCTTACAATTACATTTTTGTTTGAGGATCCTTAAAATAATATTCTTTAAAAAAGCAATGTTTTGTGATCTGAGAGTCTGTAAAAAAATATCCTTTAAAAATCTCTAATTTCCAATTTAAAGACCATTGAAAAAAAATGTCCACGCTTCGATCTTTAACAAAATTATTTAGGACTCTCCTAAAAAAAAAAAAAATTAAAAAATAATTCTCCTCAAAAAAGAAAAAAAAAAAAAACAGAAACAAAAAAAAATAACGACTGCTTTATATGAGGGCCTTGAAAATATGTTTGTCAATCTGAGCGTCCTTGGGAAAATATTCTTGTTTTGTGAGATATGAGTCCTTGAAAAATAATTATATTAATTTATGTTTTATGGCCCTGGACAAAACTACGAATTTATTTTAGAAACTTTAATGTAGGCTTTGCGATTTAAAATTTAGAAGAAAATCCCCTCAGGGTACCCTGTACTACTCTCTTAGAAAGGTACTCTCTTAGAAAGGAAGACCTCCTGACCATCTGAAGAAAAAACATACTCTGGGGTTTTATGAGAGAAAAAGTCTCCTTCATTTTTTATACCCTCAGCCATATGGCTAAAGAGGGTATGTATCATGTGATACGGCCAAAACGTGCCTCATCGAAAAAACTGTTTTAGACCCTAGGTCTCTTTGGACCAAATCCGTTTCAGTATATTTGGAGTCGATCTAGCAATGTCCGTCCGTTCGTCTGTCTATCTGGCTGGTGCATACGATCACTCTCGAAAGGAGTATCCGATTATCAAACTTCGATCGAGTTCGTAGATGGGCAATATCGGTCCACCCTTCTTGTACCTTCCTCATAAAAGGTCGGGTTTTTTAAAGAAAATATTTTACTGCACAGAAAGAGGAAGGATAATATGATTTTCCTCCAACATTGCATCAGTTCTAGTTCAGGTGCGAAAACGAACAATATCAGTCCACTCCATCAAGTACCTCCCCACAAAGGGTCAAAATTTTAAGTAATTATAACTCTTATAAAATGTGATGTAAGAGTCCGATTGCCTTCAAATTTCACACATCCCAAAATTTAAATTAACCCGAGGTCTGATGTGAAGATGGAATATATCGGTCTTCTCCTTCTAGTACCTCACCCACAAAGGGTCAACATTTTGAATATTACCTCCCCCACAAGAGATCGAGCCATTTCTTATGGTACCTCCCCCACATAGGGTCAAAGTTTCAATAACCAAAATGATTATTAAATTACATATCCCAATATTTCTAGCAACACAAGATCTGCTGTGAAGATGGAATATATCCTTCTTCTCTTTCTGGTAGCTCACCCACAAAGGGTCAACATTTTGAATATTCATAAAGATCATAAAACAACACAAGATCTGTTGTAAAGATGGTAGAGATCGGACCACTTCTTCTGGTTCTAAAAGAAAAAAAAAAGTTAAGTATCTGCCAATAGATGTATTACCTAAGGCGATGTTCGATGACCGTTTTGTTTTTCTAAATTTTGAACCCCATGTGGGGCAGGATTCACGATTTTGAAAAACAAATTAATCAGAATCCCCAAAAAAACCTTTAAGAAATTCTTGAAATGATCCTTAAAAATATTCTTTGAATTTTTTTTAATAATTTGCTTTAAAATACCACGAATATCGACCTGAAGATCTTTGACAAATTTCTTAAAAAATGCATTCTCATTGATACGAAGACTCTGAAAAAATAAAAAAAAAATGTAGAAAAAATTTTCAAAGATCCTTGAAAAGAATTCTGTATAAAATCCACGGCTATCCTTGAAAACATTCTTCCACAAAAGATCCTACCATTGGTCAAATAGATTTTTATAAAAAATTCTTAAGAAAATCCATTATCATTCAACAAAAAAGTCCTTAAAAATAGTTCTCAGATGGTTCTTAAAAATTCTCTAATAAATTGTTCGATGGTGCTATAGCAACTTACTTGACATTTGACGATTATAGCCCAAATAGTTCTATAAAAAAATTGAGGAAGGTCCCTGAATAGACTCTTTAGAACTAAATGTATAGCAGTAACCCGTCATTAATAGACAGATGACTGATTGCCCTTAAAAAATCTTTATATTTTATGCTAATGGATTTGAAAAAAAATCCACGATTATAACTCAGAGCATTTAACTCACTTAACTTAAAAAAAAATGTTAACATTTACTATTTCATGACTTTGGTTCTGATGATAACTGAAGAACCTTAATAAAATCTCTTTTTATACCCTCCACCTTGGAAAGGAGGGTATATTAACTTTGTCATTCTGTTTGTAACATCCTTAAATATTCGTCGTAGACCCCATAAAGTATATATATTCATAATCAGCATAAAATTCCGTCTGTCTGTTGAAATCACGATACAGGCCACATTATTTGACGTAGAGCGCCAAAATTTAGCAGAGCAATTGGTATTGTGTCTAGGATGATTGGTATTGAAAATGAGATATATCGGTCCACGTTCTGGTATAGTCCCCATATAACGGTACCTCCCGATATTCGGTATTTTGGTGATTTATGCCACATTTTTTCACGGATTTGTCTGAAAATTGGTATTTGTAGGTCACAACGGGTCCCTGTACGTGTGGCAAAACATTGCATGTATAGGTCCACGTTTTGGTATAGTACCCATATAATGGTACCTCCCGATATTCGATATTTTGATTATTTGTGCCACATTTTTTTTAACGGATTTGTCTAAAAATTGGTATTTGTTAGTCATAATGGGTTCCAGCTCCGGTGGCGAAACATTGCATGTATGGGTCCATGATTTGGTATAGTCCCCATATAACGGTACCTCCCGATATTTGACATTTTAATGGTTTTTGCCACATTTCTTGTAATGTTTCCTTTACCCTAAGGTGGAGGGTATTAAAAGTTTGGCCCTGCCGAACTTAATGTTTTTTTACTTGTTAGTCTTTGTATTGTTTTTAAGGACCATCTGGGTTAAAAATTAATTTTTATTAAAATGTTTTTCTTGGTAATTCAGATCGTTCGATTGGCCTTCAATGCATCAAAAATTTTGGCCATGAAAAATTCCATGAAAATTCATCCTTTGAAAAAAACTGATAACTAATTCTGTCGCTAAAAAAATTATTTCCAGGGCCCTTGAAAAGAAAGTCTTCCAAAAAATTATTATTTTATATTTTTTTGGATCGGTTGATATTTAAAAATAATTAAAAAATCACAACTATAGGTTAAATAGCCCTTAAAAATTATTTAAAAATAAATAACTATAAACAGATAGTAATTAAAAAGCTCCATAAAATGCTATAGACCTCTATTATTTTATTTTTTTTTTTAATTATTTTATTAATTTTATTGTTTTCTAAATTATTTTGAACATCTTTTCCTTGCAAATATAATAATTTCTAATTCATTACTTTCTAATTTCCCAAACACATCCTTTGCTAATTCATTAAGTCGTTGTGCATACAGAACTAACCCATCACGGGGACCCCTTTCTTTCTGTGGCGGTCGGAATGAAATCACTTTCAAATTGAATTTCATTTAATTTGTTTTTTTTTTTTTTTGGTTTGTTGGGGGATCCCTTTCAGTGATTAGAAAGTTTTTCCATATTTTTCTTTCTTTTTTTCGTTAGAAAAACATGTGGGAGAGGGGTGAGGTGGGGAGTGGCTTGTAATATTATCATTTCAGTGTAATCTCGAAACAAAAAAAAAATCGCAGGACATTTGCATATTTGTTTTGTGGTTGATGAGAGCGCTCTTTTCGAAATAAATCATATTTCGTTTATTTCTATTTCACTGGTTCACACAAAGAGAGAAGAATGGGATGGGCAGAGGGCCAAGGACGGGGGGAGAGAGGGATAGGCAGAGGGGAAAGGACGGGGGGAGGGAGGTTGAGAGAGAAATAGACAGGGATTAAAAAAGTTTCGTTTTGAATAAAATACTAACGAGTTGGTAATTTCGACATTGAAACTCATCAAAGGGCAATGAAATGAAATTAAAATGCGGACAAAGGGAATATGAGAAGGAGTTTGAGATTTTCCTGTGTTTTACGAAATTTTTGGGAATTCGTGCATTGTAGGTATATAGTGACTTTGGCAATATTATTGATAGCAATACGAGGATCAATTTGGTGGAAAATTTCAACAATCAAGGGAGTCGGAAAAGCGTCATTTTTGGTCCTTTTCAAAAAATATTGTTCAAAACTCCCTTTAAATGGGACTGTAGAACGTCAAAATACTCTACAAAATTGATTCTCATACAACTACTACTATACAGGGTGAGATGAAAAAACTGCAAACAATTTCAGACTGCTGTCATTTCTAAGCCACTCGTCCGACAGCTGTTAAAATTATTCCAGTGACAGCTGAATATATTGTTTACAAGCGTACAAAAGCAATTTGCAGAGAATTTTCCAGAAAAAAAGTTATTCAAGAGTGGAGGTGTGATTTCTTTACATTTGGCTGGAAAACCAACCACAAGTGGCTATTGTTAGGGTACTCCAGCATTTAAATAAATAAATAATAAATAAAGAATAAATCTTTTGTGTCTCGTATTATCGCTCGTTACCGTGATACTGATACTGGTAGCGAGGCCCGCCGTCAAGGAAGTGGACGGAAGAAAACAGCATTATCAGCAGAAAGGCTTCGAAAAGTAGAGAAGCGGCTTGATCGATAACCGCGACGCATAGGCCGAAAAATGGCCCGTGAGCTGGACATATCGCAATATTCCATTCGGCAAATATTGAAAAATGAGCTCGGGGTAAAGCCATTGAAATTTCAAAAAGTGCAAGAACTTACACCGCAACAGAAAGAAAAAAGACTCAAAAGAGCTAAAGAGTTGTTTTGCTTGGCCGAAAGTGGTGAACTGCCGAATTTGGTTTTCTCCGATGAGAAAACATTCGTTGTCCAGCAGTTTGTAAACAAACAAAATTATCCGCTCGTGTTTACTTGCCAAAGAGGTCAGCTGAAGATGTGCACCTTCGGTTGGCCACCAGAACTCAAGCGCCGGCCATGGTCATGGTGATGGTGTGGGCCGCCATAACAGCCGATGATCGCTCTTCGCTCATATTAATCGACCGTGGCATCAGAATAAATGCCGAATATTATCGCGAAAATATTCTGGAGGGTGTATTAAAGCCTTGGGCAGGCAAACATTTTGGCCACAGACCTTGGTCATTCCAACAGGACTCAGCACCATCGCAAATTAGGTTCCTCGCTTCATTTCCTGCGCATAATGGCCACCAAAATCTCCGGATACCAATTCGTTGGACTATTGCGTCTGCAGTATTTTCGAATTCGGGCAGCGTATGACGGTTTCATTGGCCGTTTGAAGGCCACAATTCGTGCCAAAGGTGACCAATTAAAACCAATCCAAAATTATTCTAAAATTTGATGCTGTTTCCGACATTTTTGGCTTTCATTCAATAAAATTACAAAAAAAATTAAATTATGGCGTTTGATTGTTGCAGTTTTTATACCCTCCACCATACTATGGAGGGTATATTAATTTTGTCATTCCGTTTGTAACTCCTTGATCAGCGTAAAATTCTAAGACGATTTAGCCATGTCCGTCTGTCTGCCCGTCTATCTGTCTGTTGTAATCTTTCGAACAAATTGAGATAGAAAGCTAAAATTTTTCACACATGTATATTTTGCTAGTAGGCAGGTTAAGTTCGTTAATGGGCCATGTAGGTCCAACTTATCATATAGCCCTAATATAACGGTACCTCCCGATATTCGGTATTTTGATGATTTTAGCGACATTATTCACCGGAATTGTTTCAAATTTGGCATTTGAAGTTCGTAATGACACTGAGTCAAAAAGTCAAAAAATGAGCCATGTAGGTCCACGTCTTCATATAGCCCTCCATATAACAGTACCTCCCGATATACGGTATTTTGATGATTTAAGCGACATTATTTACCGGGATTGTTTCAAGTTTCGCATGTGAAGTTCGTAATGGATACTTCAGCCCATGCCAGAAAATTGTCTGTGCAGGTCCACGTCTTCGTATAGCCCCCATATAACGGTACCCCCTATATTCGGTATTTTGATGATTTTAGCTACGTTATAAACAGATTTTTCTTCAAGTTTCGCATATAAATATTGTAATAACTTATGACAAAAGTTGCCTATGCAGGTCCACGTCGTCTTATAGGCATTCGGTATTTTTAAGATTTTAACAGAATATTTAACGGATTTTATTTAATTTTTTTTTGGAAATTGCCAAATTTGTACCAAATGGTGGAGTGTATTAAAAGTTCGGCACGGCCGAACTTACAGCTTTTTTACTTGTTTTTATCTCATCCTGTTTATTAACACTTATAGAGTGGCTTTACCAAAAATTGGCCATTTCGAGAATTCTTTTTTTACATTCCGGTCATATTTGCCATAAAATTTCAAAAAATGTTGGTTCTTTGAGTTCTGAATTGTCAATGAAGAATCTCGGTTTGGTATGGTATAATTATTTCGAGAATTCTATTATTTCGAGGGTCTGGGTCGTATTTTCCAATCGAATTGAGTTTAATGTGATTTCTTATGGCCTGGAACACTCCATCTCTTTTTTTTTTTCCTATTTCCATAGCTAATGGACGTTGTTTCCATTTGAATAACTTATTTTCGTATTCCGAATGTTTGTTTTTATGGCCAAAACTATTGACATGTTTGTTTTGTGGCCTCTTCCCATATCCAAAAAAAAAACGACAACAACAATAATAATTGTTCTCTTCCGACCCCAATAAAGACATAAAGATATCGATGGCCAAAGGGGTGGTGATATGAGAGGGCCAATGCTCGATTCGAGATTCGATTGTGGTGGAATTTGATTTGAATTTAATTTCATTATGGCGCTTTGTAAAACAAGCTGTTGTCACAAGAGCCAAATGGTGGTGTTGTTATTGTTATTGTTGTTGTTGCTCTTGATGATGGCGATGATGAAGAGCTGAGGCTTGACGCTGTCGACGATGATGGCCAAATAAACATTTAAGAGAGACATATGCCAACTACAAATGTGACCATATTTCAATATTTATGAGCAGCATAATTGAATATTTCGATAATCTGTTGTTGATATCCTCAACGGCTCTTTCTATTTCTCCCTCTCCCTCTCTGAGTGCCATTATTGTTATAAATAGTTAATGATTTGGTTGAGTAGTTTATATTGATCTAATAATGGATGGCATGGACAAGTGTCATTAAGACAAGAAAAAAAAACAACAATGCTAAAATGTTTTCATTTCGAAATCAAAAAAAAAAAAAAAAAAAAAAAAAAATAAAAAATAAATAAATAAAATAAAAAAGATAATAAAAATAAAAAAAATATGGATTTGGTAGAATAGAGATTTTAATACCCTCCACTATACATAGTATGGAGGGTATATTAAGTTCATCATTCCGTTTTGTAACTCATTGAAATAATAATTTTAGACCTACAAAAGTGTATCAGCGTAAAATTCTAAGACGTTTTAGCCCTGTCCGTCCGTCCGTCTGTTGTAATCACAGAATCAAAACGACTAAAGATATGAAGCTAAAATTTTGCAAAGATCAGTCTTTTGTCTGCAGGCAGGTCAAGTTCGAGGATGGGCTATCTCGGTGCACGATATCGTATAGGCCCCATATAACGGTACCCCCCGATATTCGGTATTTTGATGATTGTAGCCAAATTTTGCAATGAAATTGTCTGAAAATCCACAAAGGGAGTTCCTTCCGAGTACATTACCCTCTGGAAGAGTATTGTCTTTATAGGTCCACGATTCTTTATGGGTCCACGATTATTAGAATTCATAAAGGGTACTACAGCCTGTGACAGAAAATTATCTGTGCTGGTCCAGGTCGTCGTATAGGCCCCATATATCAATACTTCCCTATATTCGGTATTTTGAAGATTTTAGCTACATTATTCACCGAATTTTTTTTTTGAAATTTCGTATTTGAAGTTCCTAACAGGTACAACAGCCTAGGGCAGAAAATTGTCTGCACAGGTCCAGGTCTTCGTATAGCCCCGATGTAACGGTTCCACCCTATATTCGGAGTTTTGATGATGTTATCTACATTATTCACCGGAATTGTTTCAAATTTGGTATTTGAAGTTCGTAATGGACAAAAAAAATGTCCGTGCAGGTCCAGGTCTTCGTATAGCCCCCATATAACGATACCTCCCAATATTCGGTATTTTGATGATTGTAGCCAAATTTTTCAATGAAATTGTCTTAAAATCTACAACAGAAGTTTCTTCTGAGTACTTTACCCCCCCGGAAGACAAATATCTATATAGGTACACGTCTCCCCCTCCATATAACGATACCTCCCAATATTCGGTATTTTGATGATTTTAGCCACATTTTTCAGTGGAATTGTTTCAAATTTGGTATTTAGGGTTCGTAATGGGTACTACAGCCTATGACAAAAATTTGTATATACAGGCCCATGTCTTCGTATAGCCCCCTATATAACGATACCTTCCGATAGTCGGTATTTTCACAATTTTATGGACACTATTAACCGGAGTTGTTTAAAATTTCATATATAGAATTTGTCATGGGTACTACAGTCTATGACAGAAAATTGTCCGCGCAGGTCGTGGTCTTCGTATAGCCCCCATATAACGATACCCCCGAATATTCGGTATTTTGATGATTTTAGCGACATTATATTTCGGAGTTACTTCAAATTACGTATTAAGAATTCGAAAGGGGTATTACAGCCTATGACAGAAAATTGTATATGCAGGCCCACGTCTTCCTATAGGCCTCATATATCAGTATGTCCCTATATTCGATTTTTTGACGATTTTTTGTTCTATATTTACCCAAATTGTTTGAAATTTCGTATTTGAAGTTCCTAATAGGTACCACAGCCTGTGACAGAAAATTGTCTGTGCAGGTCCAGGTCTTCGTATAGGCCCCATATATCAGTACCACCCAATATTCGGTATTTTAAAGATTTTAACTACATTATTCCCCGGAATTTTTTTTCAAGTTTTCCTATTTGAATATTGTAATGGCTTATGACAAAAATTGCCTATGCAGGTCATCGTATAGACCCTAATTTAAAGGCTATATTTTGCATTTTTAAGATTCTAACAGAATTTTTTATGGATTTAATTTTTTTGTTTTGAAAATTTCCAAATTCTTTCCAAATTGTGATGTGTATTCAAAATTCGTTTCGGCCGAACTTACTGCTTCTTTACTTGTTATTTGTTGTTATTGCTCCGAACATAAATTTTTCTGCCACTGCATGCAAATCAATCAAATTTTAATTAAAATTGTGTTTCGTTTTTATTATTTATTTTAATGTTGTTTTTTAATACTTTTTTTTTAATTATACCCTACAACACTATGTGTTGGGGGTATTATAAGTTTGATTGGGCCAAAAATTATGTAACACCTCGAAATATTGGTTTCCCACATAGGAAAGTATATAGGGATCTTCCTAGCTCGCCGAGCTGAGTCGATCTAGCTATGTATGTCCGTCCGTCCGTCTGTCCGTCTGTCCGTCTGTCCGTCTGTCCATGTTAATTTGTAATCACTCTACAGGTCGCAATTATGGCCCGATCTTTACGAAATTTAGAATGGAGGTGGGGCTAGGGTCAGAATAGAACCCTATTTCTTTTGGAGATGATCGCATAATATTTAGGGGTCGAAATGGACCAAAAACTGAAAAAATTTCGGATTTTGCAGTAGCTATACAGGTCGCAATTATAGACCAATCGAATCGGAATTTCGCATGTAGCTAGAGTTTAGGGCGGAGAAGAAGCCTACCAATTTGGGTGGTCATCGGATAATATTTAGCGGGTAAAATAGACCATATCTTTTGAGTTGAAAAAATTCAAAATTTTTCATTAAACCGCGAATATTTTAAATCGCGGCGACATCACAAAGCCATGACAAGGTTACTCCTGATCTTTACATTTATGTTAACATCCAACAAAACGAATATATAGCAACATATGTGCGATATATATGTCTATCAAAGAAGATATGCTTGAAAGATCTCTTATATGTCGAGAACGGCTGAACTGATTTCGACAGTTCTCATTAATTCAGAATGGCCTCTTGGCAGGAAAGAAACAACGTTTAAAAAATCGCATAAAAATATCTCTCTAAAGATGAAAATATTGATTTTGTAAAATTTTCTCATATTTTTTCAATTTTGTCATATTTTTGGCATATTTTCATTTTGAATTAAACATTTGGTAATATTTCTACAGCTAACAAAACTAAGTAGTTAGGATATCAGGATATCATATACAGATCGCACTTATGGCCCGATTCTTATGAAATTTTGCATGGGGATAAGATGAGGGTCGGAATAGAAGCCTACTCTTTTTGAAGATGATCGCCATATATTTAGGGGTTGAAGTGGACCAAAAAGTGCAAAATTGTCTGCAGGTCGTAATTATCGCCCGATCCTCACGCACATTTGAATGGGGGTTACCGGACATTGCAAAAGCCAAGCAGTTTTGGATGGCCATCCAAAAATATTCAATCTGTGAAGGAGTTTGCCAACTTTTGTAGACAAAATACGAAAATGTCTATTCCAGTGACTTTTTGGATAATTCACAAATACAGGAAAGACGCACTTCTGACTATTTCGTTAACGCTGATTTAGTTGAAGAATATAGTCAATTGGCTGTATCTCATATAGATGCGTTTCAGTCAAAAACTAATAATACATGGTTATCTTTTGCCACTTCTGAGAGACTATGGGTCTATGGGAAATATTGGTTCCAGATCTAGGAAGACCATTTACGTGCAACATCTACCAATAAATTGAAAATGAGCAAATTATTTTATGTTGCTATTATTCGAAAATTAGAGAACGAAACCTAATGGTTTTCTTTTATTATTTGTCACAATACCTTGTGCAATTCTTTCGAGTATCTCGCCTATATGAACTGTATCGTTTATTATAGTGTTGTAGGGTATTCAACGGTCGGCCCCGCTCGACTGTAGCCTTTGCTTACTTGTTTTTCTATTAATTTTGGTTGCAATAATACCTAACCCCACCCCATCCTCACCCATACACCCTCTTCGAATCATTCTCCATTTGTTTACTTCTGGCAATAATCATTAATCAATTTCAAAACATTAACTCTTAACTGGAATGGTGGCCAATAAATCTCGGAATTTCTCAGCCATTGTTGTTCTTGTTGTTGCAGCTGCTTTTGTTACGGCATTCGAACCAAAAAAAATAATTATCCTGTATAAATATTGTTAGAAAAACAATGAAACAGAAAAACATTTATTAATGTCGATTTATTCCTAATTCCAATTTCAAAAATACCGATTTGGGCAATTTGTCGCCTGGGAGAGAACTGAAATGAATTGAAATGAAATGAAAAAAAAAGAGAGAGAACGTGTCAGAGACGCCAGCCATTCAATCTTCAAATCCCAACTGAAGGTCATTTTATTGCGGCAATTTATTATCCCCTTGAGATCGGCATCAAGCAGCAGCAACAACAACAACAACAAAAAACGAGAAAGAAAAAAAGTATGTGACCAAATCAATTCCCGTTAAACTCACCTGGGCAAAAGTGACAGTAATTTGGTTTAAAGGCAATGATGCTAATATATTGGAGAGACAAAGAGAGAGAGAGAGAGAGAAGGGAGATTTTCAAAGAATTTCATTTGAAAAGAAATTTGTTAGTTTTAAATTTTGAAATAGAGTGAGACGCACAAACTGTGACTCTAACTACTGCTTTGATAGAAATAATTCGGCCAAGAGTTCAAAGTCCTTATTGACACTATGCCAATGAATTGAAATATAGATGGCGTTCAGTGAAAAAAGTTGTGTGTCGGAGTTTGTGTTGTAGGACGGTCTTTCTCATTTTAATACCCTACACCACACCGTGGTCAGGATATTATGTCTTTGTGCCTTTGTATGTAACATAGAAAAGCATGTGAGGTAGACCCATAGTTACTTTCGAGGATCTTCATAGAATCGCATTCTGAGTCGATTTATGCACGTCCGTCCATCTGTCAATATATTTTTGTAAACAAAATGCAGGTCGCATTTATAATCCGATTGAGATGAAATTTTCCAAACAATATTTCTTTGGCCCAAGGATGAACCCTATTGAAATTGAAAATTATTGGCCAAAATTTAGATATAGCTCCTCTATATATTTTCCCCCACAATCGTTATATGAACTTCGTAACGACGATATTTGGAGACATATATTAAATACAGCTCACAAATACATTTGCCAAATTTTATCAAGATCGGGTCAGATTTGGATATAGCTTCCATAGACATATCTTCATCCGATTTCTTGTTTTTTTGTTCACCAAATGGTTAATATGGCGCCCAATGTAGAAGTTGGGGTTGGAGCCTCAAAGTAGTTTCCCTTATCTTTTCATAGCTCCCAGGGTTACGGCCGTCTGAGAATTCATCTAAAGCCCACAAACACAGATTTTACTTCCGTTCTAAAAAAATAAATCGATCAAGAGTGTAATACCTTTACTGAGACTAATCAAAATATAGATGGCATTTAACATAGAAGGTTGGAGCCGGTACTAAACACATTCTTATTTCCTTTTTATGGCCGAAAAAGAAACGACTAAGAACTCCATGGTGACTATTAAGACTATGCTGAAAAATCAAAATGTAGATGGCGTTGAAACTACATCGAAGTCGGACTCTATTTTTTAAGTCTGAATCGGAAACTAATTTACTTTTCCACTTTATGACATCTAGCGTCACGAAAGTCTGCAATTTCGTCTAGAAACGCCTAACCTAGATCTCGATCCTGGTTTTTAAAACGGAAATCGGTCAAGAGTTCAATTCCCTATTTCCCTACCAAAAAATAGATGGCGTTTAATAGAGAGGTATAGGAGTTGACTTCTGTGCTTTATGCCTGAGCTAGAAAAGAGGTTTTTTGTAGAACCAATGGTAACAGAAATCTCTGATTTCATCTAGTGTCAGTTTGATAAAGTCTTATTTTATTTGTGGGTGCCCTAGGGTGTCGATATTTTAAAATTCCATTCAATATAAAAAGGTTGGAGCCTGTGCGAAACAAATTCGTATTTCCTTTAAATTGCCGAGAAGAAAATGAACAAGAAGCTCAATGGTGACTATTAAGGCTATGCCGGAAAATCGAAATGTAGATGGCGTTCAAACTACATCAAGTCTATCTTTTAAGTCTGAGTCGGAAACTAATTTACTTTTCCACTTTATGACATCTAGGGTAACGATAGTCTGTAATTTCATCTAGAAACGACTAACCTAGATCTCAATCCTGGTTTTTAAAACGGAAATCGGTCAAGAGTTCAATTCCCTATTTCACTACCAAAAAATAGATGGCGTCCAATATAGAAGTAGATGCTGAGGTCTGTGCTTTATGCCTGAGCTAGAAAAGAGTTTCTTTTTTTTGAGAAACCAATGGTAACTACAATCTCTGATTTCATCTAGTGTCAGTTTGATAAAGTCTTATTTTATTTGTGGGTGTCCTAGGGTGTCGCGAAAAGGATATTTCAAAATTCCGGAGTATTTGAACATGGTTTTGAAAATTCATATTTAAAAATACAAATGTAAGGATAAAATCTTTAAACCCCAACCCCATTACGTGCCTACGCATCAAAAGTGACCCACATGTAAAATATTAAAATTCCTTAATATCCATTACATATTGGAAGACACAAGGAGGTGGTAGGTTGTGAAGGATATCAGGGTCCTTGAAATGTTCTTTTCGGCCATTATTCAATTCAATTTCAGCCACAATTAAGTTTGTGACCTTGGGAAATTATTGAAATTTTAACGCCATATTTTCACAAAACATTTAAATGGCCTTGTAATATTACAACTGGAGGGAGAATTGAAGAGAGAGGGGGAGAGAGTGAGGTATTGAGAAAAATTCCACTTCATCACCGAACAATTTAATATTTGACAGTTCTTCTTCCTTTTCTCGACATTGTTATGACAATCTTAAGGACATTTCCATTATTATTTAGTTAGGCAAACATTATTCTCCATATTGTCAGCAGCAGCAGCAAACAACAACAAACTAGTCAAAAGTCAGGGGACATGAAACCTCCTCTCTCTTGACATCTTCAACTTGGTGAACTGCTCTACAAAATTATTAATGGCCATGACAAATGAATTTTCGTACAACTTCCCATTTTCTCACCCTACCCCGGGGTATTGGCATTTATAAGTTATTTTGCTTATGTGTGTGTGTGTTGGCGAGCATGTTTTGTTGTCTTTTGCCATTGTTGTACTAGAAGAGGTCACGTAATGTTATGTCCCCTCAGAAAATGCCAACAACAACTAATAAATAAATTTTCCTTCTTCCTTCGGTGGATTGAAAATAATTCAAATGTCCCGCAAACTAACCAAATTTGAAGCCTCAACCATGGGGTTTTGTAAACGCTCCTAATAATGAAATAATAACACCTCAGAGACCTTGGAGATTTTTTGTGGCGGGGGAATTTAGACATAAATTACATTTTCAGATGCCACCGAATGTGATAAATTTGTAGAAAGCAAAAGTCATGAATTAAATTGAGTGAAATTAATCGAGATGGGAATCCTTTTGGTGGGGGGGAGGGGGGTGTGGTCTGAGGGAGAGGCCTGCCCATAGGGAACAAGAAATAATGTGGCATGTCAGGTCAATGGGTAAAATGTGGATGTTAATTTAAATTAACTGGAGCGACAAGTTTTTCGGAAGTGGGGAAATTAGGCCGTTAATAAAAATAAATATAGGAATAAAATATTAGGAAGGATATGTGACACTCTGTACCACTATCTTTACCCAAAAAAAATAATGAGTTATATATGCTGACAGATTCGATTTTCCTTGACAGTAGTTCGAATATTTGTCATGGAATATTATACTGCAGTGTCCTGAAAACCAATTTCGAAAATGCTGAACCATCTCTTAATGCCAAGCCATTAACATTTTCACTCCTAAAAGTATGCCCTTAATCAAAAAGTAATCTCTAATAAAGAAGAATATAAAACTGTAAACATAGATGGCGCCCAATGTCGAAGTTGAGGTTGAAGTCTTAAAGGAGGGCAGTGTGTGATTTCACCCCACAAATGCAGAATTTGCCTTTCTTTCTTCTAAAATAAAAGCGTTAAGAGTTCAATTTCTTAATTATCTACTGAAATATAGATGGCGTGCAATATAGAAGTCGGAGTTGCAGTCTGTGTTTTAAGCCCGGACTAGAGAAGAGGTTTCCTTTTTCTAACACCGACAATCCCTGATTTCGCCCAGTACAACACATCCCCCCTCCAATTTATACGTAGTCAAACTATAGAAATATAGATAGTGTTGAAGATGTTGAATATGGATGGTGTTGTGTATGAAGTCTGTGCTTACAGCCTGAGACAGCAAGTAACTTCTTTTGTTGTTTATATGACATATAGGCTAACCACAGTCTGCGGTGTCGCTAGAGCTTTCATACTCAGACTTTGGCCTCTTTTTTGATAAAAATAAATCGGCCAAGAATGTAATTTCCGTATTTAGATTATAAAGATAAGACCGAAATAGAAAAGAGGTTTCCTTTTTCTAGCACTCATTTTAACGACAGGTCCTGATTTCGCCCAGTACCTGCCAAATATATACGTTGTCAATTATAGAAATATAGATGGCGTTATAGGAGTTGTAGATGAAGTCAGTGCTTGAAGCCTGAGACAGAATGTAACACCTGTTTTGTTTATATAATATCTAGGCTAACCACAGTCTGCGGTTTTGCCTGAGCTTTCAAACACAGAATTTGATATCTTTTGTGAATAAAAATAAATCGGCCAAGAGTTTGATGTCCGTATTTATAATAGTCTGTATATAGATGGTGTTCACTGTAAGTTCCGCGGTTGGAGTCTGTGTTGTAAGACTGAGTCGGGTAGCTACTTGATTTCTTTCATGAGATCTAGAATAACACTCTAATTTCTGCTAGAAACTTGGATTCCGATTGTGCTGAAAGAAAGCGGTTACGAGCTTCATGCTTCATAATTGAGACTATACCATTGAATTGAAACGTAGATGGCGTTCAATATAGGAAGTGGGTTGATGTCTGCGCTTTATGCCTGAGTTAGAATGCAGTATAATTCCTCTTCTTATGAGACTTCCAATTCGTCTAGGAGTTGCAAAGACAGACGTAGATGCCTTTCTGATGGAAGAAAGAGATTTTAACTAAATTGAGATGGAAATCTCTTTTGCAATTATGATCATTACTTCCTAAAGTCTCAAATCATGTTTTTATTAAGAATTAAGTTAGCTTCTGTTTCACATTCGTATCAAAGTACCTAAAAGTATGCACAAAACTCGAAGGTAATCCCTAAATTCGTCATAATTAACATTTGAGTATAGATGGCGCCCAACATAACATAATTTATGAAATATTAAAGGTACTCTTTGGAATTTGGAAAGAATTTTGGGAACTCTCCTTTTTATCATTTCCATTGTATTAGTAGCCATCATGTTTTAGTTTTTCAGTTCAAATCCACCTAAATCCTTCTCTTGTATATGTATTTTATAGTTCGCCATTTCGGAATGGCGTGGCCCGCTCCATTTTACTGGAATTTAAATTCTTTTTTAACTTTTCGTAGGGTCTATTTTGTTTAGAGGGTAGATTATGATTCATTCATGCAGCAAAATTTTATTACTCTCCCTAAAAGTATGCTTCGCAAAAGTTATGCTTTTGAAAACTCCCTAGTCGTGCAGTGCTGATATGTAGATGGCGCTTCGTAGACATTATTAGACAGCTCCAAAGGACTTGTTTTGTCCATTTCAACAAATCTGAAGATTTTTTTAAAACATCGGTACGTATCTCGTCAGCAGGTTGGAGAGGTCACAAGTATTGACCTGTATGAAAGACCCTGATTTTGGAAAATGAGTATGAAATTTGTAAAATGCATTATCATCAACCCTATGCCAAATTATCTTCATGTATAGCTACCTTTCTGAATAAATTCTTTTTAAGACCGAGTAATGGGAGCAATATAAGACAGAATTTCAGTTAGATTTGGCAGAAAATGAAATCTAATCTTGCGGTTTATTAATTAAGAGCCTGAAAGCATGCAATGTGTTTGATTAAATTTATTGGTATGGTGTTACCAGATCCAAGCTCACAATTATTTTCTTTGTGGCTATTGTTACTAATCGATGAAAATCGGTAAATTAATGTCAGGTGAGTTTATTTTAAAAAATAAATAATTTTTCTTTCACAATCAACTGACATATGTTTACAAATAAAACAAGCACCCACCTAACATGGAAACCTCTCAAATGCCATTCACAAATTTTACATGAAAATACTTTTTACACTAAGTGGCATACCTACTTCAAAAAAGTGTTCTACAATTAATCTTTAACATTTAAAATCGCAAACAATTAATTACCCAACACAAGCCATCAAATCTCTTTTAATCCGCAAAAATTATACCTTCACAGTGCATATGTTTTCTTCTTCTTTTTCGACAATTGTTGTAATTAGCAAAATTGCGACGTTAATTAAATTCAGAAATTAATCTACATTCGGTAATGCCAAGACGACGACAATTGTCAAATTTACATAATCATTTTCTTTAAAATTTTGGTGGCTCAAAAGGCAGGAATGCAGTAAGGAGATCCAAAAAAAAAAGAGTTATAAAACTCGCATTAATCGTTGTGGTTCAACAAAAACCTCAACACACACACACACACACATCAATTATGAGGCATTAATGACACCATCAGACACGTGTATCCAGGTATGGAGGCACGACATGGATTTGGTTTCCCTCACAGGAAGTGTCAGGTAGACTGCTTTTGGGTTTAACCTTATGGCTTTGTTTCAAATCCTCCACTCTCCCACCCTTCTCCCCCTTCCCCCACCTCTACTTAATTTTTATGATGCCTTTCATATATATTTTTTGTTGGTTGATATGGGGATATGGCATGGCAGCCATAAAACTCAACATGACATTAGATTTTCGGGGAAATCTTTGTTATTGCCCTGATTTAATTTAATTATCACACGCCGAATGCAGAACAGAATGGATTCATAATTAAATATGAAATCTGGATAACAACATTTAATGAGTTGCTGTTATTGTTGTTGTTGTTGTTGATAAGAAACGTGTGAATTTAATGGCAGATTGTTATGGCATAATTTTCGGATTTCCTTTGTTTTGTTTATCTCAAACTATTCGCAATAACCTGTTTAAGCAGGTAACATATATGTAACCTTGATTTGAAGCACGTTTTCTGAGCAGGTGGAACTCGATAATTCAAAAGCTGGCAATAAATATTCATTGAATTTTATCCAAAACAATATTCATAACATTTTCATTATGAGAAAGAAATGAAAAGAGGGGGAAAATATGTTACTTGGAACTAGCGGCATCTATGCTTCAATATTAGTCGATATTTTAAATGGTCTATTTTAGGCGTGATTGGCTAAATGTGTATAGCTATTATCTTCAAATTTTAAATGAGAATTCAAATTTTAAATGAGACTAAGAATTGCCAGAGGATTTGTCGCTTTTTAGAAGCTTGTATATACTTTGATTGTTTTAAACTTAACAAAGAACGCCATCTCGATATGGATATTGAACTAATGGGGAAATTTCTGAGATATATAAAAAATTGAGACAGATTGAGGGATATTTTAAAATAAATTCATTCCAAGGACATGCTAAGATATAATGAGCCATACTAAGGCAGGAAAATGTATTGTGGAAAACTTAACAATAGATGGCGTACATGGAAGAGTAGTAATTGACAATTGACCTAAAGCTGTGAGCTTGAAATTTTACATTAGGTTTACTATTAGGCTAAAGTAGAGAGTTGTGAAAGGGTTCTTTGAAATTCATCTTTAAAGGTATTAACAGATCATTGAATCGATAATACATTTTAGTAAAAGTTCCATATTAATTCGGAAATTTGGAAAAATGTTGATAACTGAAAATAAAACAATTAATTTGGGGTGTAGGTGTTAGTTCTGAAATTTAAGCGTTGAAAACCTTAGTATTATCTTTGAAACTGAAATTCAAGGAGATAATTTTTGATGGAAAACCTAACACTAGATGTCGTTTATATGCGTAAATATTAACTTCAATAACTGCCTGGTGGAACGACTAAAGCTATGATTTTTTCATTTTGCATGAGAATTATTAAGGGTGCCAAGTCGTAAGACATATCGGGGTGTTTGGAAATCCATCCTATAAATGTAAAAAAAATACGTGATATTTTAAGATATTTTGAAGAACAGGTGTGAAGGTATGAAGGTGTAGTCAACAGCGAAATATAAATGAAATAGCAGAGTTTTAGGCGGTCAAAAAATGGAATAAATTTTCACAGCAATTAATGGAATATTTTGACATAAATTATAGGTTAAGTTGAAAAGAGTGGGCGAAAACGATCGCCACATGTCCTGGTGGACATACAGTCAAGCTAATGTGCTCTTGACTTTGAGTTTTTTGAAAGACGACAGGCAGTTTACAGTCTATTATATTTGAAATTCAGTTGCCTTAACAGAATTCCTTAACTTTTTTATTTTATTTACCATGATCAGGGGCTCAATCCTTGTTCTGTGAAAATGTGGAATTTTGTGGAAAATTAAGCAAATATTTTTAATTTCATATTTTCCTAGAACAAAAATCCACTACCTGGTCTTGGTCTGCCGTTCCCTAAGAATTTCAATCTAATATTTGCAGAGAAAATGCTCCAAAGTTTCATCTTCTTCTCCGCATGCTCTGCATATGCTGTTACCTGCATAACCTATCTTGTACAGATGGGCTTGTATGCCGGTGGTGGCAGGGGACCCGTGAGGATGCTTGTTACCCAATTGATCTCTTTCTTGCCAAATAATAGAAGGTTCTTCGTTTTTATCTCTTTGTGGTCGCCCCATAGGATTTTTGCCGTTTTCTCTATGCCTTCATTGTTCCAAAGGGATATATGTGGGCGTTTCTTGCCCATGCCTTTAACTCTAGACGTGACACATTTATAATAAGAGGGGTAAAATCGAAATGAAATTGTGGTATATTTTAATGACAGCGCCATCTTGATTTTGAAATTTAGCAGAGAGGTTGCTCATTGAGAAATATGAACAAACTCTATTGGTCTATTTCAGAACCTGAAAGAATGCACCAATCTTGAATTTCTCCCGATATTAAAAACGGAAAATCGGTTATTACAGTCTTGTAGTTTTGGAAAAGATCATATATATTTCTATGAAAAACGACATCTTTATGTTAATATCAAATAAATCAATTGAAGTAAAAAATACAAATTAAAAAGGTAATTTTTGACGGATAATAATTCAGGATTTTAGCGGAAATGAATACTATGGGCATCAATGATAATACGTTGGGTTTTTTCACAATGAAAATTGGCTAAAAGATGGCGTACTTGCATATACTTTCGTATCAAATTAACAATAACTGTCAAAGGTAAGGTTCAAGGTGTGATCTTGCTTTGGCATGAGGATGGAGATAAAAATTGTAGAGGAATATTTAGAATTTCGTAAAAATCCAAAACTACATTTAACATTTGATAACATTTTGGGGACTTCATCAAAGACATATAATATAATAAGATGGGACATTTCTTCAAAAGATGTTACTTTTCTTCAAAAGATGGCGTTGGCTGTGGAAAACATATGTTATGTCACGATATCGTGACATAGCATTATGTTATAATTTAACAGAGCTGACACTTTTTAAGAGTTGTTGTTGATTTTATCGATTCAATGTATAAGGAAATGCTCTGGAATAGATTTTTGAGAGCATATCTATCATACCTGATATTTTTTCCGCGTATTTCCGCCATTTTTCGGCGATTTCATATTTTTCTAAAATTTCCAATGCATTTCTTTTATGTCGCCTGCCATCTGTTACCTGATTAAAGAATTAAAGCCCATATGCATTTTGTCCAGTCTTTATAGTTTTATGTCTTTGAAGAAGTACTTAGTTCTTCAAACTGAGTACAAGATGGCGCATAAGTCGCCATGTAAAAAATGTGTTCATTTTTTGGTAAAAACACCTATTGTTTTAAAATTGGTTAAATTTTATGCCTCTGCAACTCAGAACACTATCTGACGGGATAATTCATATTCAATAAATAGAGATACCAACTTCTTTTCGTTTCTGTATCAAAAATAACATAGTTATCAAAATTCTACTTTAATGCCTAAAAGTATGCTCTAATATTCCTCTTCTCTATTTACAAGTATTTATTTGTTTAGTAAATTCTAAAGTCCTAAGCCTTTGATTCCCAAAAATGAACTCATCTTCATATGACAACTTAAATATTTAATGGCTTTTCGTGCATCTCCACTTTGAAGTGTTTCATAAAATATTCCATTGACAGAACCATTGACTTTACGATGTGCACACTCAAGGAGAAGAAAATCTCTTGATTCCCTCTTCGCCTCGCCTCATCCCATCTCCTCCTCTAGCTGCGGGGAAATTAAACAGGAAATCACAGAAAATAACTAAAATCCTGTAGTGGCAAACAGGTAAACTACGAAAACAACAACAAGAACACCAACAACCCGAGGATGATGGTGACGACTTAAATGAGGATAAATGGCTTAGGATTTGAGACACTCAAATGCCACATAACCTCATTTCCGGAGGAGCTTAATGTTTATCAGTGTTAAGTGTTTATATTTATTTAATTTCTCGAGAGTAACTTTCGAAAAGGATAATTGTGGGTGGGTGTGGCTCAACAACAGCTGTATGGCAAACAGTGGGGATGCAGTGATATTTGAAATTGGCATTTTTAAAATTGTAAGCCAATCTGTTTAGCCATAAGCAAGTTATGTGCTCGAAAACTTTCTCCCCATGCCACATTTTCAATATTTAAAAATTTATTCAATATCATTTTTCCTCCGCAAAAGTTCATGATATCCTTTTAGGCATCAGGATTGCCTCTTGAAAGCTAAACTCAAAATAGCAACACAAGTTTAAGTTGAAGAAAATATCCTCTGGCCCGAATAACTTTTCTCTTAAGAATGAATTTTGCCCTATGAGTTTTAGATTACCCCTCAGGGGGAGGAAATATTTGACAAACTTATAATCACCTACCTTCCTCCCCGAAAAAAAAAAATGAAAAATGATTTCCAAAACAAAATTTGAAAATCATCGGCCAAGTTAATGTTTGGCGGCCTCCGGCAATAATTGTTTTTTTTTTCTCCGGCCTTTAAGCGTTCCTTTATTCCTTGATCATGATTGTCATTTGCAAAAAGTTTGTCTGAAGGGCAGGAAAAAAAACAAAATACATTCCGCCCATTTTGCTTTATTACTTCGATAAAAAAAAAAGTTTTTGGTGCTCCAAACATTACTTTTGGCATATTTTAATAATTTGTCATTAAATTTGTAAAAATAAATCAGATTGGAAGTCAACCATAAAACAATTAAATTTTTATTTTTATTGTTGGACGAAAAATTTACATAAATTATGTTTATGGGCGGAAATAATGGGTTTACTTTTTTTGGGGGGCAAAGAAACATATCAGTTTCACTTTTTTTTTGGAGAAAGTTTACAAAGAAAGGAAGATTGGTAAGCCAGGGTAACAAAAAAATGACAGGGTAGGACTTTGAATAGGATATTGAATGTATTGTAGAACGCCAAGAAGTTTTCAAGAAGCAACAAGGATATCTTCTCGGAGAAGAAAAGGAGACCTTCTCAAAAGGGGGGAAAATACAGGAGAACTTTTTCATGGAAGACCTGGGTGCCTTCTGATAACGACTTGAGGTCATCTTTGAGAAGAGCTTGACATATTTTTATAGAGGAGCTTGAGATCTTTTTTATAGAAGAGTCTGATGCCTTCATATATAAGTCCTGGAGGTCTTTTCAAGATAACCTGGAGGACTTTTCATTGAGACATATAGGTATTCTCATAGATGACCTAGAGGTTTTCTCAAAGAACAACTAGAGGTTTTTTCAATGAAGGTTTTTTTAAGAAACCTTGAGGTTTTCTTCGTAGAAGACCTGGAGGTATTCTTCATAAAAGTCCTGGAGAAGAGGTCTTCTCATAGAAGGGCCGATCGTCTTCTTCATAAAAGAGCTGAAGGTCTTCTTCGAAGAAGAGCTGGAGGTCTTCTTCAAAGAAGAACAGAAGGTCTTCTTCATAGAAGATCTGGAGGTCTTCTTCTTCATAGAAGATCTGGAGGTCTTCTTCTTCCTAGAAGACCTGGAGCAGGTATTCTTCTTCCTAGAAGACCTGGAGGTCTTCTTCCTTCTGGAAGACCTGGAGTTCTTCTTCCTTCTGGAAGACCTGGAGTTCTTCTTCTTTATAGGAGACCTGAAGGTATTTTTCATAGAAGAGCTGAAGGTCTCCTTCATAGAAGAGCTGAAGGTCTCCTTCATAGAAGAGCTGACGATCTCCTTCATAGAAGAGCTGACGATCTTCTTCATAGAAGACCTGGAGGTCTTCTTCATAGAAGACCTGGAGATCTTCTTCATAGAGAAGCTGAAGGTCTTCTTCACAGAGGAGATGAAGGTCTTCTTCACAGAGGAGATGAAGGTCTTCTTCACAGAAGAGCTGAAGGTCTTCTTCACAGAAGAGCTGAAGGTCTTCTTCACAGAGGAACTGAAGGTCTTCTTCACAGAGAAACTGAAGGTCTTCTTCACAGAGGAGATGAAGGTATTCTTCACAGAGGAGATGAAGAAGACCTGTAGGTCTTCTCACAGAAGAAGACCTGGAGGCCTTCTCAAAGAAGAAGACGTGGAGGTCTTTTCACAGAAGAAGACCTGGAGGCCAACTCACAGAAGAAGACCTGAAGATCTTCAGGTCTTCTTATAGAAGATACCTGGAGATCTTCTAACAGAAGAAAAGTATAGACCTGGAGGTCTTCTTGCAGAAGAAGACCTTGAGGTATTCTTACCGAAGAAGACTTAAGGTCTTTTACAGAAGAAGGCCTATAGGCCTTCTAATGGGATAAGACCTGGAGGTCTTTTCATAGAAAAAGACCTGGAGGTCTTTTCATAGAAGAAGACCTGGAGATCTTTTCATAGAAGAAGGCCTGAAGGTCTTCTCGCAGAAGAAGACCTGGAGATCTTCTCACAGAAGAAAACCTGGAGGACTTTTTACAGAAGAAGACCTGGAAGTCTTCTTCATTTAAATGTAAAAGAGCTTTGGAACATCTCTCGTCATCAAAAATAATAACTTAAGTTCTCCCATCAAAAGTCCCCCGTTACAGCCGTTAACTGCGAATACATTAACGGCAATAATCGCCGTTATTTATCCTCCATTGAATTACATCATTATTTGGCAGTTTAAAAGAAAAGTTTTGACAACTTTAACGTTACGTAAGGGGAAACGCTGGCATAGCGTTTTATGACTTCCTCTACACACATGCTGCTGATACGACGAGGGAGAGGGTGGATTCGGGAGGGAAGCACAATACGTTAAACCACAACATTCCAAACAAATTTGTGTCAATATTTAATAAATTACCCAAAGGAGACATGGCGCGGGTGGTGGGAGGTTGGGTTGGAAGTCGAGCTCATTGCCTGCCAACCAACCAATTGTCGGTTGGTTGGATGGTTGGTTGGTTGCTTGGTTGTATTACCCGAACATTAACATAAGCATGTAAGTAATCGCTGGCAATTGTTGTTGCCATTATTGTTTATTAACTTCAACTTTTTGGCAGCCCTCGCGAATACAACATCTGTGAGCGTTAAAGTGGCTTTGAGTGTGTGTGAGCATGTGAGCGTGTGTGTGTGTGCATTTGTGTAACTCAAGTATTTTCAATAAAAGTTTAAAATTCCTTCGAGACTCATATGTTTTTGGCTTTTGGCAAATGTTTGCAAACGTTGCGCCCAACACCTGCTCCGGCCGGGTTGGCTGGCTCATCACATGGCCACGATTCGACCCAATTTCGATGGGTGATGAAAAAAATAATTCTGAAATAAATTGAAATTTTTATTTACCACCAACAACAGCAGCAGCAACCACCACAAAGACAACAACAGCAACAACAATAAAAATTGAACTGCAAAACCACAACAGAGATCAACCAGCCGGGCTATTGGATTTTTTTTTTTTTTTTTTTTTGATGCCATCGGAACTCCGCAATATAGCTGTTGTGGGCAGAGACCCGTTTGAGTTTTTTTTTATTGTTACGGGAATTTGTATCTTCTAATTTACTCGAACACTTTTGTTGGTGTTTTTTTTTTCATCCTTTTTCTGATTCTGGGGTTTTGTTTGTTTTCAATTTTATTCAATAAAATGCGGTGAGTCAGTGTCAAAGGGGCACACAGTGTTGGGAAAACTTGATTTAATTGGGGAAAAAAGGAATATATGCTCCAGGAATTTTGGGTGACTGTGGATGTGGACTTTTAGAGTCAGATGACTTTTTACATTTTTTCCAGGTAAAGAAGGAAAGTTGGTGTTTTAAATATCAATTCCATAGAAAAATTTCTTTCGAAAAAGTTGTGGAGGGGTGTTTTCAAACAACTTTCAATAGATGTAGGTCCATTGAAAACCCTGCTACAGACTCATGGAATTTGAAGAGGTCTTCCCATAAAACGAGTTTTTTGAGTAGTTTTCTAAATACATGCCAGGGAATTAGAGTCCCATGTCAAGTGATTGTTTCACAATAAATTATTCAAATTTTTTATAGCACGCTTTTAGGCGATCCCAACAATTGTTAAATTTAAACGAAACTCTATACTTTATAAGATATAAAAGGTTCCGAAGGAGCGGGCAAATATGTTCCATTTCGTATCTGACATAGGTCTGATAAAAATATAAAAATCTATCAGATTCGGATTTTATGTCGACTACTTTCTTCGCTTTATATGAGATATTTGATAATTTTTCGAAAAGTTCGCGTTTGATGAGAGTTAAAATTATTTCAAATTTTGACTAATTGTGGGGGAGGTACCAGATTAAATGGTCCGATCTCAACCATCTTTCTAAGAGACATTGTGTTTATGGAAATATTGATATTTCCCTCTGAGTGGAATCGGGTGTAAATTTCGTGTTTTATGAGCTTCATGGATATTCAAAATTTTGACCCTTTGTGTGAAAGGTACCTGAAGGTTTGGACTGATATATTCCATCTACTCAGCAGATCTTGTGTTAGTAGAAATAATAGCATGGGTGAAACATGAAGAGAATCAGATGCGTATTTCGGATTTTAGAATAATTTTGATTATTCAAAAGCTTGACCCATTTGTGGGGGTGTTACCAGAAGGAATGATCCGATATCTACCATCTTTCTAAGAGATATTGTGTTTATAGAAATATTGAGATATACCAATTTTGAATGAAATCGGATGTTAATTTGAAGTTTTATGCACTTCATACATATTCAAAATTTTGGCCCGTTGTGGGGGCGGTACTAGAAGGAGTGGCCCGTTCATTCCGTTCTTGATACCAGACCTTGTGTTAGTGGAAATATTGAAATGTGCGAAATTTGAAGACAATCGGCCTCTTAGTTAAAATTTTACAAAAGTTTTAAGTTTTCAAAATTTGAACCCGTTGTGGGGGAGGTACCAGAAGGAGTGGTACAATAGCTACCACCTTCACACCAGATCTAGCTTAAGTAGAAATATTGGGATGTGTGAAACTTGAAAAGAATCGGATGTTTATTTCGCGGTTTTCCAGCTTTGTATTTATTCAAAATTTTGACCCGTTGTGGGTGAGGTACCAGAAGGAGTATGCCGATATATCTCATCTTCACAGCAGATCTTGTGTTAGTAGAAATAATGAGGTGTGTGAAATTTGAAAAGAGTTGAATGCTTATTTCGGATTTTATGCTCGTTTTGGTTATTCAAAACTTTAACCCTTTGTGGGGAAGGTACCAGAAGGAATGGTCCGATCTCTACCATCTGTCTAACAGAAATTGTGTTTATGGAAATATTGAGATATACCAAGTCTGAATGAAATCGAATGTTCATTTCGCGTTTTATGAGCTTCTTGGATATTCCAAATTTTGTTTGGGAGGTACTAGAAGCAGTGCGCCAATATTTCCAATTTTCACAGCAGATGTTGTCTTAGTAAAAATAATTAAATGTGTGAAATTTGAAGAGAGTTGGATGTTTATTTCGGATTTTATGCTCGTTTTACCAGCAGGATTTTATGCTTGGTTAGTCAAAACTTTGACTCTTTGTGGGGGAGGTACAGAATAAATAGTCCGATCTCTACCATCTACAAAACAGATATTATGTTGATTGAAATATTGGGATGTGCCAAGTCTGAATGGAGCCGGATGCTAATTTCGCGTTTTATGAGCTTCATAGATATTCAAAGTTTTGACCCTTTTGTGGGGGAGGTACCAGAAAAATTAGACCGATATATTCAATTTTTACACCAGATTTTGGGTTAATAAAAATATTGTGATGTGTGTAATTTGAAAGCAATCGAACCATTACATGGCATATTATAAGAGTTATAATTATTGGAAATTTTGACCCTTTCTGGGGGAGGTACTTGGTGGAGTGGACCAATATTGTCCGTTTTTGCACCTGACCTAGCACGGATGCAAATGCTAGGATTTGCAAAGTTGGAAGTTGGGGCAAAATCGGATTATTCTTTCTCTTTCTATAATGTAAATTATTATTTTTTTTTTTTTTTTGCAAAATTTTTCCTTTGGCGGGGGAGGTTTCAGAAGGAGTGGACCAATATTGTCCAACTCCGAACACAATCTAAGTTTAATTATGATATAACGATGTACCAAATTTTTACCAAATCAGACACTCCCTTCAAGAGTTTTCGTGCACACCAGCCAGCCAAACAAACAGACGGATGGACATTGCTAGATCGCCTCGAAATGTCCTGCCAAGGATTTGGTCCAAAGAGACCTAGGGTCTAAAAACGTTACTTCGATAAGGCACATTTTGGCCGAATCAAATGGTATATACCTCTGTAGCCATAAGGCTGGGGGTATACAAAATGCTTAACATAAATGTAGAAAATTTAGCTCTACATATGACATTAACATTACGTGTGGCTGGTATTCACATAATGTTAATGTCATATGTAAAGCTAAATTTTCTACATTTATGTCAAACATTCTTATACCCTCAGCCATATGGAAAGAGTTATTTTAAGAGATAAACATTTTTTTTAACGACGAAAAATTCGGGAGGATGTTTCCTAAATCGAATATCTCTCTAAAAGGTCTTCTTTACAATTTAGGCCATTGAAGGGTTATCCTATGACCAAAATCTTCAAAAGACCATAAAATCGAAATAGTACGACAAATTTTTATCCCTGCCTAGGAACATAAAATATCGACCTTTTTCATATCTCTAGATCTGTAGTTTTTGATAGACAAAAATCCCACCACTGTGACACATTTTTCCTCACACACATCGTCATCATCATCAACACCATCGGTCATGAACGTGAAAATCTAACCACAAAGCCACAATGGCAACCGCAAATATGCTTACAACAACAAAATCAACACCAACAACAACGCACACAAAACAACAAAACTAAACAAATGTTCATAATAATATCTCCGTGATTTTATTTCATTGTTTATACGACTATGGACTTGATCGGTTAAACGGACGAATGGACGCTATGTCGGTCTGTCCATCTCTGCCTCCCTCTGTTTTGTTTAACCACAAACAAAACAAAATAAATAAACAAGCGGCGAAAAGAAAAAAAAACAAAAGCCAAATCAAACGAAACCACAGCAACTTTGAATGAAACCAACACCACAATTTTTCAGAATTTTAGTCTTTGGGCATTGATGTATGGCAACCTGCTGCCGATGGGGCAGAGAGAGGGACAGACATAAATACTAACAAGCAAAAAGAATATGCAAAAGTGCTTATAAATCACATTTAGAGACAGGTATTAGGGTGGGGTGAGGGGAAATTTGATTTGTCCTTACAGATATTGAAGGCACTTGGGAAATTAGGTCCCAGAATTAGTTGAGATTTTCAGGGTTCGTTGGATTATTTTTATTATGGAAATAATGAGGACTTAAAAAATATATTTAAAGAGGAAGTTTAAGGGTCCTGGACCCTCCACATTTTTTTAAGATATTATTTATACCCTCAGCCATATGGCTACAGAGGATATTTAGACTCTTTGTCTCTTTGGACCAAATCCGTTTCAGAACATGTGAAATCGATCTAGAGATGTCCGTCCGTCCATCTGTCTGAAAGGGGAGAATTTGATTTGGTCGAAATTTCGTATAATTTATTATTGTCAAGCTTAAATCGAGTTCAGAGATAGGCAGCATCGATCCACTCCTTCTGGTACCTCCCCCACAAAAGGTCAACATTCTCAAAGAAAATAATTCAATAAGTCCAAATATTTTTGTTAGTGCTAGGTCAGGTGCGAAAATGGAAAATATCGGCCCAATCCGTCAAGTACCTACTCCAGTGAGGGTCAGAATTTTGAATAATTATAACTCTTCTAAAATGTGAAATAAATGTGAAAATGTGATAGTGTGCAAATTTCGTACATCTCAATATTTTGCATAAGACAAAATCTGGTATGAAAATGGTAGAGATTTGACTATTCCTTCTGGTGCCTCCCCCACAAAGTGTCAACATTTGGAATAAATATAAATCTTATAAATTGTTAAATAAGAATCAGATTTTCTTCAAACACCTCATTATATTTTTGCTAATAGAAGATCTGGTGTGAAAATGGAAAATATCGGTCCACTTCTTCTGATATCTTCCCCACAAAGGGTTAAAAATTTGAATATCCATGAAGATCATAAAACACGAAATTAACACCCGATTCCATTCAGGCTTGGAACATCTCAATATTTCTATCAACACAAGATCTGTTATAAAGATGGTAGAGATCGGCCCATTCCTTCTGGTAGCTCGCCCACAAAGGACCAAAGTTTTGAATAACCAAAACGATTACAAAAAATCCGAAATAAGCATCCGGTTCTCTTCACATTTCACACATTCCATTATTTCTACTAGCAGAAGGTATGCTGTGAATATGAAATATACCGGTCCACTTTTTCCCGTACCTCCCCCACAAAGGGTTAAAATTTTGAATATCCATGAATTTCTTAAACCGCGAAATGAGCATCCGATTATTTTCAAACTTGGTACAACCCAATATTTCTAATAAAACTAGACCTGGTGTGAAAATGGAATACATCAGTCCACCAATTCTGGTATTTCCCCCACAACGGGTCAAAATTTGGAATAATTATATCTCTCATAAAAACTAAAATAAGCATCTGATGCTCTTCAAATTTCACATGTGCTAATATTTTTCTCAACACAAAACAAGTGAGAAGATGAAATATGCCGGACGAATCTTTCCGATATCTCCCGCACAACGGGTAAAAATTTGGAATAATTATATCCCTCATAAAACCTAAAATGAGCATCTTATGCTCTTCAAATTGCACATATCTCAATATTTCTTCAACAAAAGATCTGGTGTAAAGATGTCAGGTATCGGGATACCCCTACTGGTACTTCCCCCCACAAAGGGTTCTAAATTCTAAATACTAATATTTCCCAAAAAAATGTAAAATAAGCATTAGATATTCTTCAAAATTCATGTATTCCTATATTTATACTATTCCTATTATACAGATTCCGGTGTGATAGACATCGGCCTACCCCTTCTGATACCTCTCCTACACAGGTTTACGGTTTGCGATACTTATTTATAGTTTTCATTATATGTCAGATTATTTTCGAAAAATGTTTAGTGATGTCTGATTTTCTTAAATTTTTTTTACATCCATAAAATATGAGTATTAGGTGAAGGTGAAGTTGAAAGCTTTGGTCCAATATATCTGGTACTTCGATCAAAATTCAAAATTTTCCAAAAAATTTCACATATTTCACAAGAAGGGAAAATAGTAGTCGATGTAATCCAAATTGGATGGATTGGATGAGAAGTGGATAATCTTAGTCCACTCCTTCGGTATCTACTCCACAAGGCGTCAAAACATTTTTCAATGAAATGACAAAGGCTGAGGGTATACATCTGTCGACAAAACCGAGTGATACTTTTTAAATTGTTTACTTGTCAATTATTAATTTTATAATTATTTTTTCTTCTTTTCTATATTTGTCTCTGTCTAACATAAGTGAGAGAAAAAATGCTCCAGCTTTGCTTCAATAGGGTGAGGTTGTGTTTACAGCCTCATTAGGGAACTAGTCTTACCTTAGTTGATGAACATATATAATTTTGAGGATTTTGTGTAAATATCGAAATTATTGCAACAATTTTTTTAAGTACAAAAAAATATAAAGATTCCTTTATTTCCAAAAATCTTCTTCCGAGACGGTATCTCCCCTAATACATTCGCAGCTCTTTCCCCCCAAATTCCCCAATTTTGAAGACTCACATATCTCAAACATTTTCTTTTTCTTCTTCTTCTTCTGCTCTAATTGCTCATTTCAAAATATTATTTTTGCTTGCCAAAATTAATTTTGATTTATGTGCGCGAGTGTGTGTGTGTGTTTTGTTATTGTTGATATTTTTTTTTTTTGCATCAAAGGAATTTCTTGCTATTTCAGCAAAAGCCCAAAAATACTCAAACTAATTAGTTGGTCAATTTCATATGAAATAGAAACGGCCAACCACCCAGCCACATTATCAGCATTTGAATGCGGACATTTTAACAAACGATTTGCCTGTGCTGTGCACTCAAGCAGATGCACATACGTCTAATGTAAATATGTGTGAACATAAATGTGTGAAAGCATTGTTGTGTTTGTGTTTAGACATAATTATTTGTGAGAGAGGAAGAAAACAATCAAATGGGGTATGAGGGGAAGGTATTTCAACAACCTAGATTTGGTCCCAAAAATTAAAAAATAAAACAGAAAAGGTATATTTTGGATACCTTCTATTATGACAATCGACTACATTTTGACAGCTAGGTTTACCTAAGCCTCTCTGTCAGTACATACATCCATAGAAATGATGTTTGGGCCAAAATCGACAAACGGGTTTCCATAAGTAATTAATGAAATATTTACTCTACTATTTTCTATATATATTATATTATGAGGTCAAACTATTTACCATTACGGGGATTTTTTAAGTATTTTCCAAGGAATGTCTTTTGAGGATCCTCAGATTGCAAAAACTATATATTAACAAGTAAGCAAAGGCTACAGTCGAGCGGGGCCGACCGTTGAATACCCTACAACACTATAATAAATGATACAGTTTATATAGGCGAGATACTCGAAAGAATTCCACAAGATATTGTGACAATTAATAAAAGAAAACCATCAGGTTTCGTTCTCTTATTTTCGAATAATAGCAACTTTAACTAATTTGCTCATTTCCAATTTATGGTCTTCCTAGATCTGGAACCAATATTTTCCAAAGACCTATAATCTCTCAGAAGTGGCAAAAGATTAACATTTATTATTGGTTTTTGACTGAAACGCATCTATATGAGATACAGACATTTGACTATATTCTTCCACGAAATCAGCGTTAACGAAATAGTCAGAAGTGCGTCTTTCCTGCATTTGTGAATTCTCCAAAAAGTCTCTGGAATGGACATTTTCGTATTTTGTCTACAAAAGTTGGCAAACTATTTCACACATTGAATATTTTTGGATGGCCATCCAAAACTGCTTGGCTTTTGCAATGTCCGGCAATCCCCTTTCAAATGTGCGTGAGGATCGGGCGATAATTACGACCTGCCGACAATTTTGCAGTTTTGGTCCATTTCAAACCCTAAATATATGGCGATCATCTCCAAAAAGAGTAGGCTTCTATTCTGACCCTCATCTTATCCCCATGCAAAATTTCGTAAAGATCGGGTCATAAATGCGATCTGTATATGATATCCTGATATCCTAACTACTTAGTTTTGTTAGCTGTAGAAATATTACCAAATGTTTAATTCAAAATGAAAATATGCCAAAAATATAACAAAATTGAAAAAATATGAGAAAATTTTACAAAATCAATATTTTCATCTTTAGAGAGGTATTTTTATGCGATTTTTTTAGACGTTTTATGTTTCCTGCCAAGAGGCCATTCTGAATTAATGAGAACTGTCGAAATCAGTTCAGCCGTTCTCGACATATAAGAGATCTTTCAATCATATCTTCTTTGATAGACATATATATCGCACATATTTTTCTATATATCCGATTTGTTGGATGTTAACATCAATGTAAAGGTCAGAAGTAACCTTGTCATGGCTTTGTGATTTCGCCGGGATTTAAAATATTCGCGGTTTAATGAAAAATTTTGAATTTTTTTAACACAAAATATATGGTCTATTTTACCCGCTAAATATTATCCGATGACCACCCAAATTGGTAGGCTTCTTCCCCGCCCTAAACTCTAGCTACATGCTGAATTCCGCGTCGATTGGTCTATAATTGCGACCTGTATAGCTACTGCAAAATCCGAAATTTGTTCAGTATTTGGTCCATTTCAACCCCTAAACATTTGGCGATCATCTCAAAAAGAAATAGGGTTCCATTCTGGCCCGACCCCGACCTCCATTCCAAATTTCGTGAAGATCGGGCCATAATTGCGACCTGTAGAGTGATTACAAATTAACATGGACAGACGGACAGACGGACGGACGGACATACATAGCTAGATCGACTCAGCTCGGCGAGATAGGATGATCCATATATACTTTCCTATGTGGGAAACCAATATTTCGAGGTGTTACATAATTTTTGGGCCAATCAAACTTATAATACCCTCAACACATAGTGTTGTAGGGTATAAAAATCTAAATATCAAAAAATCTTAAATGTAAAAATAATTTTTCAAGTATTTCCGGAAATTTATTATCTTAAACACACTCAGACTATAATACATCTCCAAGATCTCTCATTAGAAGCAGAGGACTTTTTTCAGAATTATATCAAAACCGAAGATTTTTGTTTTTAAGCCCAGTGAAGAAGATGGTCAGGAATTTATCAAAAGAGAAGACACTCCGTCAATACACCTTATTGGCGGTCACAACTGAGTATGATTATTATTATCTTTTTTTAATGTAACTCATACGTCGTATTGGCTTTTATCGAATGGCTGTACACTACAACTTTCTTAAACGCAGTTATTTTTACCCCCCATCAAACATAGTACGGAGGTATATTAAGTTCTTCATTCCGTTTGTAACTCATCGAAATACAAATTTTAGACATAACAAAGTATATATTTTCTTGATCAGCATAAAATTCTAAGACTATTTAGCCCTGTCAGCCCTGTCCGTCCGTCCGAATAAAGATAGAAAGCTAAAACTTTGCACAGAGCAGTATTTTGTCTGCAGGCAGGTCAAGTTCGAAGATGGGCTATATCGGGCCACAATATCGTATAGCCCGCATATAGCGATCCCTCCGATATTTAGTATTTTGATGATTTTAGCACACATTTTTCAATGGCATTGTCTAAAATTTTGCACAAGCCCCCATATAATGGTACCTCCCTATATTCAGTATTTAAATGATTTTAGCTACATTTTTCAATGGAATTGTTTAAAAATCTATACCACAAGTTCTTTCTAAACACTTTACTCCCTGGAAGAGAAATGTCTATATAGGTCCATGATATCGTATAAGCCACATACAACGGTACCCCCTCTGGTATTCGATATTTTGACGATTTTAGGGACATTATTCAGCGGAGTTGTTTCAAATTTCGTAATTTCGTAGATTTCGTAATGGAAACTACAGGCCATGACAGAAAATTGTCTATGCAGATCCAAGTCTTCGTATAGCCTCCATATAACGACATCTCCCAATATTCGGTATTTTGATGATTTTAGTGACATTACTTACAGAAATTGTGTCAAATTTCGTTTTTAAAGTTCGTAATAGTTACTACAACCTATGACAAAAAATTGGGTATGCACTCCTACGTCTTCGTATAGCCTCCATACATCGGTACCTCCCAATATTCGGTATATTGACGATTTTATGTACAGTATCCACCGAAATTGTTTGAAATTTCGTATTTGAAGTTCTTAATAGGTACGACAGCCTGTGACAGAAAATTATCTATGCAGGTTCAGGTCTTCGTATAGCCCCAATATATCAGTACCTCCCTATATTCGGTATTTTGATGATTTTAGCTCCATTATTTTTTTTTTCAAGTTACGTATTGAAATATTATAATGGCTTATGACAAAAGTTACCTATGCAGGCCCACATCATCGTATAGACCTCAATATAATGCTATATTCGGTATTTTTAAGATTTTAACAGAATTTTTAATGGAATTCATTTTTTATTTCCATTTTTTTACCTTTTTTTGAAAATTTTCAAATTCGTTCCAAATGGTGGAGGTTATTCAAAGTTCAGGCGGCCGAACTTTTCTGCGCTTAACTTGTTTGTTTTTTATTTTTTTATGATTTTAGAGTTATTTTTTAACGGAATTGTTTCAAATTTCATATTTGAAGTTCGGAATCGGTAATACAGCCTATGACAAAAAAAATTACTTGTAAATAACACTTCTACAAATAGCCACCATATAAGTTGCTTCATTTGAGAGGTATTTTTCTACGGATTTTTTTTTAATTCCTTCAAAACGGTAGAGGGTATTAAAAATCCGATCAGGACAAACTTAGCTGATTTTTAAGTTGCTGAAGTTAAGTCCTTAGATAATTCCAAACCTATTACAGTTCATATTACAAAACAAAATCATTTTGCCCTCCACTTCGTCTATGTTCTTTTTCGGTGACTCCATTGTCGCTTTCCGTTTACTAGCAGCCCTCCACTTTTTTGATTCACTATCTGTTTTCTCAAAGACTACACTTACTGTGTGTGATTTCCGAGCCATAATGTCTATGTCAATGACTATGCTTATGTTCTTGTTCCTCTTCATCATCGTAATGGCAAAATATTGGGGCTATTCTGCCAGAAGCAATTAAAAGACTACCCAACAAAATTATGGCACCTTTGTCTTTCAAAAATAGTTTTTTTTTGTTTAGTTCTTCGAATTCTCAAGCATTTTACAATGGTCATACGCATACGTATATGTATGAATATGTGTGTGCTTCTATGGTGCCTTTGTCTCATTTATGTACTGTGCGGATTTCCTGTAATTTTTCATAGCTTTTGTTGTATTTTTTTTTTTCGTATTCTTTCCCTCTTTTTGTTTCAAAAGGCTATTTAAGGTAGCTATTTTGTATTGCCTTGTTTCCCAAGACTTGCCAAGTTTTTTTTTTTATACCCTACACCACAAGGTGGTCAGGGTATTATGTCTTTGTGCATTTGTTTGTAACAGGCAAAAGGAAAAGAGATAGACCCATAGTTCCTTTTGATGATCTGCATAGAATCACATTCTGAGTCGATTTATGCATGTCCGTCCGTCCGTCTGTCCGTCCGTCCGTCCGTCTGTCCATGTATTTTTGTAAACAAAGTACAGGTCGCATTTATTGCCCGATCCAGATGAAATTTTGCATATTTTTATAAACAAAGTACAGGTCGCATTTATTGCCCGATCCAGATGAAATTTTGCATAGATCATTTGTTTGGCCCAAGGACGATCCCTATTGAAATTGGAGATAATCGGTCAAAATTTAGATATAGCTCCCACATATATCTTCGTCCGATTTGCTTTTTATTGTGCACCAAACCTGTAATATAAGCCCGAATTGTATGGAATTTTGCATATGCACCCAAATTAGGCCTGGAAATATTTTGGGGAAATATATCTACTACAGCTCAGAAATACCTTTGCTAAATTTTATCGAGATCGGTTCAGATTTAGATATAGCTCCCATATATAACTTCGTCCGATTTACCTTTTATTGTGCACCAAACGTCTAATATTTGTCCAAATGGGATGGAATTTGGCACTTACCACCGAATTGAGTCTAGAAGCTAGTATGTCAAATTTGGTGAAGATCGGTTCAGATTTAGCTATAGCTTCCATATATATTATTCATCCGATTTGTTATATTTGTTACCCACAACCGTAGTATGCACTCCGTAACAAAAATATATTGAGGGAAATATATGAAATACAGCTCAGAAATATCTTTGCGAAATTTTATCGAGATCGGTTCAGATTTGGATATAGCACTCATATATATCTTTATCCGATTTCAAATTAATTGTGCACCAAATGGGCAATACAATTCCGAATTTAAAAGATACAAATGCTTCGGCATATTTAGTCCTTTGAACTTTAAATTACAATTATAATCATAGCGTGTGCATGATTGAATTCTCCCATAAAAACTTTTAATTGTTATGTGGAGCTCTACTAAATTAGCAAAGTGGTGTAGGGTATTATAAAGTCGGCCCCTCCCGACTTTAAGATTTTCTTTACTGGTTTTTTTTTTTTTTTTTTTTCGAAAATCTGCAACAAAGACAACAACTGTATTGTTGCAGATAAACCAAAAGAAGAAGATGACAAAGATTCTGCCTTTTTCTGTAATTTTCATAGTTCTTAAAGCGTAAAATTTGTAATTTTTTCTTCATCTTTTGCCCACATTTGGGACTATCTTGATATTCAAATGCCTATAGTCAGCCCTGTGCTCTTCAAGTGTTTACAAAGAATAGATTTTTATTTCGAGATTTATTTATTTTATTTTAAATATTGTAGGCAATTCAAGGAGCTATTCTTGGCCCATAATGGCCATGCTTTCGCAAATTGATGTTCATGGAAATAGGGACAAGAGTCGTTGATAAATATTTGCCAAGGATTATTTAGAAAAGTTCGCAGCAATAATGTCTCCATGTTCTGCAATAATAATCATGCGAAGTATGACCCTTGACCCACATTTTGTTGTCTTTGCGAAAGGGTGAGTTGAAACACTCTTTAGACTCCTCTTCTCCCTTTGTTTACCAGGAAAGGATACATAAAGTATACATAATCCTTAATAACAACAAAGAAATAATCATTAAAAATATACGAACACACCCAATTGTCTGTTAAATTCTCAAAATACACCCAACTGCCTGCTAAAGTCCTACATAATTTGGGACATATTTCCATGTAAATATTTTTGTGCAGGCATGATTTTTTTTTTTTTTTTTGTTTTTATTATTATTAAAAATTAAAAAAAGCGATAAGCCGGAATCTGTAAAAACTCTGCAATGTGAACAGAAAAAAACCAAATCACAGTCCATTCGGTGGGAAAATGTAGTAACGATTTTGACACCAAATACTGGGGAGATTTTTTTAGCAACATCTCCCATAATAGTAAATTTTTGAGTAAAATTTTAAAGACAAAAGTATTCTCCATCAAAATTTACTATAAGACGCCGAAGGGAAGAAATCTCAATTAACATCATACCTCAAGAAAATATTTATATCAATGTTGCCAAAAAAAGGAAATATTTCCTAATTTTTTCGATAAATTTTTCATCTGGATTTTTTCGAGTCTGTGCAGAGTAAAAAAAAATGTATACTCTACGCAAAATTTCATTATTAATCTCAGAATCAACTATATATCTAGATTTAATAGCTTTGAAGAAAATATCATTCGAACTTTTTATATTACAAGTACAGGATGAGATAAAAAAAAAAAACGGAAACAAAGTCAAAAGTCATCATTTTTAAATTTTTTTAAAAAAATATTAAATGAAAGCAAAGAATGTCGGAAATATCATCAAATTTCAGAATAAGTTTGGATATGTTCGAATTGGTCAACGAATTATGGCCTTCAAACGGCCAATGAAACAGTCACACACTGCCCGAATGTTGCTCAGCGGCATTTTGGTCTATTCCCGGCGAAGCGCTTGCTTGGGGTGATGGACACTTTGGTATTTTTTAGTGCCAACTTTGTTTTCAAAAATATTCCAGACACAATAGTCCAACGGATTGGTATCCGGAGATTTTGGTGGATATTTGCGCTGGAGCCTCATTGAAGCGAGGAACCTCATTTTGTAACCATTCTTGGGTGGCGCGTGCTGAGTGCGATGGTGCCTGGACAATCCTGTTGGAATGTCCAAAGTCTGCGGCCAAAATGTTTGCCTGTCCAAGGTATTAATACATCCTCCAGAATAATTTCGTGATAATATTCGGCATTTATTCTTATGCCACGGTTGATTAATACGAGCGAAGAGAGACCATCGGCTGTTATGGCGGCCCACACCATCACCATCAACATGGCCGGCGCTTGAGTTTTGGTGGACAACCGAAAGTGCACATTTTCAGCTGACCTCTTGGGCAAGTAAACACAAGCGGATGATTGTTTTTGTTTACAAACTGCTACTGGACAACGAATGTTTTCTCATCGGAACAGAGAAAACCAAATTCGACAGTTCACACTGTCGGCCAAGCGAAGCAACTCTTTAGCTCTTTTGTGTCTATTTTCTTTCTGTTGCGGTGTAAGTTCTTGCACTTTTTGGAATTTCAATGGCTTTACCCCGAGCTCATTTTTCAATATTTGCCGAATGGAATATTGCGATATGTTCAGCTCACGAGCCATTTTTCGGCCACTGCGACACGGGTTTCGATCAAGTTGCTTCTTTACTTTTGAACCATTTCCGCTGATGTTGCTGTTTTCTTCCCTTCACTTCCTCAGGCTACGCTACCAGTATCACGGTAGCCGGTAACGAGCGATGGTACAAGACACAAAAGATTTATTCACATTTAAATGCTGGAGTGCTCTAACGATAGCCACTTATGGTTGGTTCTCCAGCCAAATATAAAGAAATCACACTATCACGCTTGAATTCCATCACGAATAACTTTTTTTCTGGAAAATTCTCACCAAAATGCTTTTATACGCTTTTAAACAATTATTATTAAACACTGGAATAATTTTAACAGCTGTCGGACAAGTGGCTTAGGAATGACAGCAGTCTGAAGTTGGTTACATTTTTTTCACGTTATTAACTGTCACTTGTATGCATTTCTAATTTGAGTCCAAATCTCCTATAATAGTCATATTTTTGGGAAGGTGTCAAAAGCAAAAATATTCTAGATTAAATTTTATTATAAGTCACCAAAGAAAAGAAACCTATTTTCCCTTCACATGTCAAGAAAATATTTGCAACAATGTTACCAAAACACACGCAAAAATATTTCTATGTACCGGTAGGCGTATACGTGTTTACAATAATCATACGCCCCAAGGCTATCTTTAAAATTTCTTTATTAACTTTTTTTGTTTTTCGTATTTATTGAAGAATATTTTTTCTAAATGCAAACATTTATTTCTCTTAACCACATCAACCACTTAATTATTTTGCATTTCCAAGAAAAAACTGTAAAAGAAAAGAAAAAATATTTTTCTCCCCACTTAAAGAAATAATAAAATCCAGAGTTTTTAGTTAACAAATAGTTGATGGCTGTTAACTTTCTATGGTTTCTGTGTTGCCATGGAGATAACTTAAAGCTAAAGCCTTTTTTTGTTGCTGTTCTACTTTTATATCTTTTGTATCATATATCTATATTCTGCAAGACAAGACAGACTTGTCTGTGAAAAGGAATGAAATAATATTGGCTACATGAATAACAACAATGAGCAGGAAAGAGTTAATGCCAAAACAGGGGCGTAGCTCAAAAACTGTTTCAAAGGGGTGTTGCAGAATTCAAATCTCGAATTTTGAAATTCGTTTAAAATTATTGAAGCTTCACTATAGACTAAGGAATATATAGATGACAAAGTTATAGTATGTTCTCACATCCGAGAGATGTCGGGCAAAAAAATGTAATCAGCGTCAAAAAAGTTAATCGATTTCGAGGAAAGATTTTTTTTTTGCAATCGGCTTGGAACGTTTGTCCTTTTTATACCTTCTTTAAATTACTAAATTATTTATAAATTTATAAAAAAATTAAATTTTGTGTGTGTTTGAAAGAATTGAGTCTCTTGAACAGGAGCTACTCAAATTACGAACGACATCTGGTAAAAGGCCATTTTTTAAAGATAACAGATGATATGAGATTACTTTTTATTATTTTACATTCAGCTAGATATTATCCAATGGTCATCCAAAATTCTAGACTTCTTCCCTGTCCTTAACTCTCTTCTGATGCGATGATGAATTCCGTGTCGATTAGTTTTCAATTGTAGCCTATAGATCGACTACAAAATTAGAAAAAATAATTTTTTTAGTCCATTTGCACCTCTAAGGCTTAGGCTTTAATTCTGACCCCAACCCTATCACATGCAAAATTTCGTGAGGATCGGACGATAATTGCGATATGCATATAATATCTGCAAAAATTAGTGTTGGGGGCGTAAACATTTTGAGAAATTGCAATTCAAAGTTGTAAGTCAAATTGGAAAAATCGCACGCGAAATTTTTATCGTTTACGTGACAAAAATTGAAAAAATATCGACAAAACATATTCACTTTTCTATTGGTTTATTTTTCCGCGATTTTCTTAGATTTTATCGTTTTCCGAATTGATGGGAATTGTGAAAATCCGCCCAGCGGTTCTTGATTGATAAGCAGAATAAATAAGATCAATTCTTTTACATATATATTGCACCTATTTTGCTATAAATCCGATTTCTTGGCTATAGCATCACTGTAATGGTCAGAAGTGATCTTTTAATGTATTTCTGATGTGGCTGGGATTGAAAATATTCGCGATTTAGTGGACATTTTCCTATTTTCTTACGTAAGAGTTAGGGTCTATTTTACCCGCTAATTATTGTCTGATGGCCGCCCAAATTGGTAGGTATCTATCCACTCCTAAACTCTAACTCCATGGCGATTGGTTCAAATTTGTGGCCTATAGAGCAACTGCAAAATCAGGAATAATTTCCATTTTTTTGGTCCATTTCAACCCTTAAATATTGTGCAATCTTCTCCAAAAACAATAGGGTTCTATTCTGACCATAACCCCACCTCCATTTTCAATTTCGTAACCTGTAGCTTGATTACAAACTAACATGGACAGACGGAAAGACAGACGGACGGACGGACATACAGATCGAATCAACTCGGCAAGATAGGAAGATCCATATATACTTTCCTATATGGAAACTAATATTTCGACGTGTTACATAATTTTTGGCCCAATCAAACTTATAATACCCCCAACACATAGTGTTGTAGGGTATAAATATCGCTGTAACGATATGTGAGTTTTGAAAGACGGAACATAAGTGCAAAACTTAATTTTCATTTCTGTAACCATTCCATTTTCTATAGCCCTCCCCATCCTGGCCGAAAGCCCAGCGTACGACTTTGGAAAATAGGATAATGTCTTGATTATTCTATTCAGCACTTTTTCCTATTCTATTATTCATACAATAGTCTTTTGTATTTCTACTCTTAAGAATATAGGCCTCTGATGCGTATACATGTTGTTGTCAATCATACGCTCGCATGGCCATTTTTATGTTTATTCACTCCTATGTTTCCATAATTTTTATTGTAAACGATGCTTTAAACGACTTTAAATTTATATGGGTTATTTGTATTTTTAAGTAAGGACCCCCTCCTTCCTAGTCGTCAATACCCAATAGTTGACTTTGGAAATTTGGATTATTCCATTCATTACTTTTATTATTTTTTGTTCACACGATAGTCTTTCTCTTTCTGTTCTCTTTGTGAGTCATAACATTCTAGGCCTCTGGTGCGTATACATGGTGTTGTCAATCATACGCTCACATGGCCATTTTTATGTTAACTCTATTGTTTCCATAATTTTTAGTGTGAAAACCTAATTTAAACGGCTTTGAATTTCTATGTCTTATGTGGTCCAGCTATGATAAGTAAATTATAGAAGAGAATAAATTTTAGTCCATATATTCTTTAGAATTGATGTAAAAATATGTGACTGTAGCAAGGCAGAGTCCAAGTAAACTTAAAATTTACTTAGAAGTTAAATCTAGAAATTCACAAAACTTACTTTTCTTTACGTACAAACCTGGAGTGAAAAAAATTCTATGTTGCAAAATGTTTTAAGTAAGGACCGCTACCTAATAGCCCTCAATACCCACCCAGTATATGACTTTGGAAAAAATAATAATGGCTGGATTATTCTATTCTATTCAGCATTCTTTTTATTGTTTGTTTATACGACAATCTTTTGTATTTCTATTCTTTGTCTCTCATAAAATTATAGGCCTCTGGTGCGTATACATGTTGTTGTTAATCATACGCTCGCAGGATAATTTTTACATCTCCCAATATACATAGAATGGAGGGTATATTAAGTTCGTCCTTCCGTTTGTATTTCGATGAGTTACAATGATGGGCTATATCGATCCACGATATCGTATAGTTCCTATATACGGTAACCCACGATATTGGGTATTTTGATGACAATAGCCAGTTTTTCTAATATTCTGAAAATCCACAAAAGGAGATCCTTCTACTTTATATTACCACCTGGAGGAGTATTGTATAGGTCCACGATATCGTATAGCCCACATACAACGGTACCCCCTCGATATTCGATATTTTGATGATTTTGGCTACATTTTTAAATGGAATTATATAAAAATCCATACTACAAATTCTTGCTAAGCACTTTACCCCCTGGAAGATAAATCTTTATATAGGACCACGACATCGTGTATCCCACATGCAACGGTACCCCCTCAATATTCGATATTTTGACGATTTTGGGGACATTTTTCACCGGAGTTGTTTCAAATTTCGTATTTAGAGTTCATAATGGGTACTACAGCCTAGGACAAAAAACTGCGTATGCAGACCCACGTCTTCGTATAGCCTCCATCTAACAGTACCTCCCAATATTTGGTATTTTCATGACTTTAGCTACGTTATTCCCCGGAGTGGTTTCAAATTTTGTATTTAGAGTTCGTAATGGGAACTACAGTCTATGACAGAAAATTGTCTATGCAGGTCCAGGTCTTCGTATAGCCCCCATATATCAGTACCTCCCTATATTCGGTATTTTGACGATTTTATGTGCAATATTCACCGAAATTGTTTAAAATTTCGTATTTGAAGTTCCTAGTAGGTACAACAGCCTGTGACAGAAAATCGTCTATGCAGGTCCAGGTCTTCGTATAGCCCCAATATAACGGTACCTCCCTATATTGTGTATTTGGATGATTTTATTTGTTTTCAAGTTTCATATTTGAATATTGTAATGGCTTATGACAAAAGTTGCCTATGCAGGTCCACGTCTTCGTATAGACCCTATATTCGGTATTTTATTGATTTTAACAGAATCTTTATTTTTTTTCTTTTTTGTAAATTTCCATATTCGTTTTGAATGTTGGAGGGTATTCAAATTTCGGCCCGGCCGAACTTACTGCTTTTCTGCTTGTCTTTTTTTTATCCACTCCATTGCTCCTATAATTTTTATTTTAAAAACTTTCTTTAAACGACTTTAAATTTCTATGGCTTTTATGATCCAGCTGAGATAAGTAGAAATTAAAAAAGGCTATTTGTTATACATCTGTGTAGGCAAACATAGATGGCCACAAAACATTGGTGTTGTACTTAAGTGCCCCATTACGCCATTTATGATATAGAAAAAATTGAAAAAACTTATAGATTCATGCAGGTACTGGAAAAGAGCAATTGTGAATAGAACGCGACACATGTACAAACTCTTTTTCATATTTTGAGATTATGAATTCTTAATTTCTATGTCAAAAACTAATATTCTGATTTTTGAAATCAATTCTTATTTAGTTACTACAATAAAGTATTAATTATTTACTGGAAATTCCTCTAAATTTACCAACTTTATGTTGTTATTTCGAAAACTAGAGGAGATATCGAAAAACCGACCAAAAATTCTGAAAGAGCACACCGGAAAACCTTAAAAACCATATGTATCTCAAAAAGTTCAAAAATTGCGTATGGAACACTTAGGCATTACACAGAAGATACATGGCCCGTAAATACATACAAATAGCAATAAAAAAAAAAAACAAAATCCACTGCATATCCTCAGGCAATGAGTGCAGGCAGTTTTGCACATTCATCTTTCCCTCTCTCTTGATTGATAAGACAAATGGAGAAAAAGAGAACGAGAGAGAGCCTCTCGACGTGTGTTATCAAATTAATTGAAATTATTTATATGTGATGAAGAGGAACATTATTATCCCAACATTTCTCATCGGTTCGTTTTCTTTTCCATTTTTCTTTTTTCCCCATTTTTTTTTTCTTAGGTACATAAATAGCAACCAAAAGGATTGCTGCTGGGCCAAGTTGGCAGCTTCTGGTGTCGACATAAAACCCATCATCAATGGAATAAAACCACAACACATTAGAAGGACATGTTGTTGCTGGCAGGACTAAAACAAAAACAACAATAACAGAAAAACACTAACACAGACACGTTTGCCAATAAAAAAAAGCCGTTCATTGATGCCATAAAACAGGTCTACATTAAAACAAAAACAAAGTCAAAGAACCACACCCCCCACCCCTCTACACCTCGTGAAGCATAAGTCTCTCAGTAATCATTCAAAACATTCGTCAGGAAAAGAAAAAAATATTGGCTCATCCTTTTTTTTTGGGGGGGAGAAAGAATTATTACATCCTGCGGAAGGTGGTGGCCGCCAATGTTAAATGGCTTATGTGTGTTAGCCCCTACACACAAAAGGAAAAGCAAGAAAACCCACAAACAACAACAACCACAACACCATTATCGTCTTTGTCGTCATCAGCATTTTTCGAAAACATGTTTCCGTTAACTTTTATTGGCAACCCGTTACCGGCCTATATGATGTCTTCGCCATCGCTGTCAGCAATCGATGTTATTTCACCCACTGCGGCGGCGGCCATAGCTCTCGGAGCCGTCTCGACAACCACCACAACGACAACAACAACAGCCAACGGCATCAGCAGCAGCAGTAGTGGCATAAATCGCAATGGTATCCCCTCCACCAACTCCCTGGCCGACAATGTTACCCGCATCGCCCTGCTAGGCAATGATGGCTTTGCCAATGACTCTGCCAATGGCTTTGTGCCCTCCATCCAGCGTCCCGAAACGGTTTTCGTTGCCATACTTTTTACGCTCATCTTCATTGTTGGTGTTTTGGGAAATGGCACATTAGTGATAATATTCTTTCGTCATCGTTCGATGCGCAACATTCCAAATACGTAAGTAAAGGCAGCAGAAAAACTCAATTTTCAATACAAGAAAAAAAATATCGATTTTTGATGTTAGTTTTTTGGCTGCGTGGTGAGGGAAAAAAGGATATTAGATTCAAGGCAATGACAGGCTGAAATCTTGAGAAATTGGGAAAGAATGTCAAAAAAGCTTCTTAAAATACCAAAAAAATATTGAAAATTAAATTTTGGCAGAATAAATAGCTTCCGGAGCAGGGAAGGATCTTTTGACACAAATGCCTATATTTTTTGAGGCTATGGAGGTTATATAATCCCACGTGCCTCTAAGGCTATTTTCTCGTTATTTTTATTATTTTTTTTTTAATTTTTGTGTTTTATAAAATTCCTCTATTATCCTTCCACAATTTCTCAAAATGGTTCGAAATAGAGAAAGTCCAGGCTATACTGCAAGGAAAAACTATCCCAACAGGATTTCGAAATAGAGACAGCACAGGCTATTCTGCAAGGGAAAAAGACATTTAGTTCTTCGATTGAAAAATACCTCATTTACAGGGTGAGATAAAAAAAAACTACAACAAAATTAAAGGCCATAATTTTTACATTTTTTTTTAAATTTTGTTAATTGAAAGCAAAAAATGTCGGAAATAGGATCAACTTTAAGAATAAGTTTAGATTTGTTCGAATTGGTCACCTTTGGCACGAATTATGGCCTTCAAACGGCCAATGAAACCATCACATGTTGCCCGAATGTTGCTCTGCGGTATTTTGGCGAGGTGCTTGCTTAAGGCGAAGCGCTTGCTTGAGATGATCGACACTTTGGCATTTTTAGTTAAAATTTAGAATAAGTTTAGATTTGTTCGAATTGGTCACCTTTGGCACGAATTATGGCCTTTTACCGGCCAATGAAACCGTCACATGTTGCCCGAATGTTGCTCTGCGGTATTTTGGCCCATTACCGGCGAAGCGCTTGCTTGAGGTGATCGATATTTTGACATTTATTAGTGCCAACCTTGCTTTCCAAAATACTCCAGACACAATAGTCCAACGGATTGGTATCCGGAGATTTTGGTGGCCATTGTGCGCTGGAAATGGAGCGAGGAACCTCATTTTGTAACCATTCTTGGGTGGCGAGTCCTGTTGGAATGTCCGAGGTCTGTGGCTAAAATGTTTGCGTGCCCAAGGCTATAATACACCCTCCAGAATATTTTGGCGATAATATTCGGCATTTATTCTGATGCCACAGTCGATTTATACGAACGGAGAGCGCCGATGGTCGCTGTTATGGCGGCCCACCATCACCATGGGTTTTGTGGGGGCGTTCGTTGACGCATTGTATTCACCCGGTGCTAAGACCACTGTGAGATAGACCGCAAGGTAGCTGCTCACATAAAACAACACCCTCCAAAATATTTTTGCGATAATATTCGGCACTTATTCTGATGCTACCACGGTCGATTAATACGAGCGAAGAGCGACCATGGCGGCCCACACCATCACCATCACCATGGCCGGCGCTTGAGTTCTGGTGGCCAACCGAAGGTGCACATTTTCAGCTGACCACTTTGGCAGGTAAACACGAGCGGATCATTTTGTTTGTTTACAAACTGCTGCTGGACAATGAATGTTTTCTCATCGGAAAAAACCAAGCTCGGCACTTCACCTCCACCACTTTCGGCCAAGCGAAGCAACTCTTTGGCTCTTTTGAGTCTATTTTCTTTCTGTTGCGGTGTTAGTTCTTGTACTTTTTGGAATTTTAATAGCTTTACCACGAACTCATTTTTCAATACTTGCCGAATGAAATATTGCGATATGTTCAGCTCACGAGGCATTTTTCGGCCACTGCGACAAGGGTTTCGATCAAGTCGTTTTTTTTACTTTTCGAACCATTTCTGCTGTTGTTGCTGTTTTTTTCCGTCCACTTCCTTGACGGTGGGTCTACGCCACCAGTATCACGGTAACGAGCGATGATACGAAACACAAACGATTTATTCACATTTAAATGCTGGAGTGCTCTAAGGATAGCCACTTGTGTTTTTCCAGCCAAATACAAAGAAATCACGCTTGAATTCCATCACGAATAACTTTTTTTCTGGAAAATTCTCACCAAAATGCTTTTGTACGCTTGTAAACAATATAATGAGCTGTAACTGGAATGATTTTAACAGCTTGCGGAGGAGTAGCTTAGAAATTACAGCAGTTTGAAGTTGGTTGCAGTTTTTCCATCTCACAGTTTATGTGTCCATCGTCTTTTCACTTCCAATTTGACACGTCTCAGTTCTAATACCAAATTTTCCTTATTGCGCCATTTTTGAGAAAAATGGTCAAAGGAAGAATTATTCTAGATCTAATTTCGCTATAAGTCGCCAAAGAAAAGAAATCTGAATTTTCACTATATATCAAGAAAATATTCGAATCAATGTTCCCAAAAAAGCAGAAACATGTGTTAAATTTTTTATCGACTTTTCTGCGGCCTTTTTCGAGTAGATGCATGAAAGTAACATAAAAGTTCATTTCAGACCAAAAGTGTCAAAATAAGAAATATTCTACACCAAATTTCACTATATGTCTCGGAATACAACATATTTCTAACTCAAATGGTTTCTAAGAAAAGTACACTCGAAATTAGTATATTTCAAGTGAAAATTTGGTGTTTACGGTTTTACACTTCCAATTTGACACGCCTCAGTTTTAATACAAAATCTCCCTTATTGCCCCAATTTTTGGAGAAAGTGTCAAAGGAAGAATTGTTGTAGATCTAATTTCGCTATAAGTCACCCAAGAAAAGGAATCGGAATTTCCAGTATATCAAGAAAATATTAGTATCAAAATTAACAAACCACCTAAATTTTTGATCATTTTTTCATCAATTTTTCTTCGGCCTTTTTTCGAGTTCATACATGAAAGTAAGATAAAATTACATTTTAGACCAAAAATGTCAATAGAAGAAATATTCTACACCAAATTTCCTTATAAGTTTCAGAATAAAGCATATTTTCAACTCCAATGGTTTCTAAGAAAATTACCTTCGAATTAAGCATATTACAAGTGAAAATTATGTTTCTATCGTCTTTTCACTTCCAATTTGACACGTCTCAGTCATAATAAAAAATCTCCCTTATTGTCCCATTTTTTGGGGAAAGTGTAAAAGAAGGAATTGTTCTAGTTCGAATTTCGCTATAAGTCTCCAAAGAAAAGAAATCTGAATTTTCACTACATATCAAGGAAATATTAGTATCAATGTTCCCAAAAAAAGCGAAAACATGTGTTAAATTTTTTAACGACTTTTCTTCGGCCTTTTTTCGAGTAAATGCTAGAAAGTGACACAAAAATTCATTTTAGACAGAAAACATTAAAAGAAGAAATATTCTACACCACATTTTACTTGAAGTTTCGGAATGAGTCATATTTCTAACTATAATGGTTTCTAAGAAAATTACCTTCGAAATTAGTATATTCCAAGTGAAAATGATGTGTCCATCGTCTTTTTACTTCCAATTTGACACGTCTCAGTTCTAATACCAAATTTCCCTTATTGCCCCATTTTTTGGGGAAAGTGTCAAAGGAATAATTGTTCTAGATCGAATTTCGCTATAAGTCATCAAAGAAAAGAAACCTGGATTTTCACTATATATCAAGGAAAAATTGGTATCAAAATTAACAAATAACCTAAATTTTTGCTCATTTTTCATCAAAATTTCTCCGGCCTTTCTTTGAGTAGATGCTAGAAAGTGACATAAAAACTCATTTCAGACCAAAAGTGTCAATAGAACAAATATTCTTAACAAAATTTCAGTATAAGACTCGGAATGAACCATATTTCTAGCTATAATGGTTTTTAAGAAAATTGCAATCAAATTTAGTATTTTACAAGTGAAAATTATGTTCCGTCGTCTTCTAATTTGACACGCCTCTGTTCTAATACAAAATCTCCCTCAATGCTTCATTTTTTGGGGAAAATGTCAAAGAAAGAATTGTTCTACATCAAATTTCATTTTGAGTCTCTGAACAAATGGAACTTGTATACCTCATATCTACCATAGAAAAACATCCTTTATTTTGGTAAAAATATATTTTTTTCGACAAATAAAACACTTTTGCCAATTGCCTGCAAATTTAAAAACTCATGGAGTCTCCAAAGAATATTGTGAGGTGTTATTAACAAAATAACTAACCATTTTATGGTGAAGGCTATTAAAATATATTCTCCATTTGAGAAATATATATCCTCTTTTTTCCTACGTTTCTGAGTGTCCTAAATTGATAACTTAATTTTCGTGGGACAGGCAATTTATGAAAAGTATTAAATTTCTTTCAGATGTAATTTCCTCTCTTCAGCCGAAAAGGCCCTACAATCCCAAACAAAATAACCCTTCGCATGGTCATTGTAAAAATGGACATCCTTTATCCCTGGCAAGGGAAACGGAATACCATAATCAATCATAAAAATTGTCATACAGCCATTTGTTTTTTCACTCTCTCTCTCTCTGTCCCTCTCTCTCTCCCCGTTTTTTTTTTTGCTGTTTGACTTTCCAGCAATAATATATCGTTTGGAGCGACCTTCAATGCATCGCCAGGATATTCAATTGAAAATATAATTTTTCTTTTCCTTTTCAATAAAAAAACATTTTATTTTTACTCAGCAAATAAAGCATTTCCAGCATTTCCCTTAAGGGCTATTTTCATGTGGTTACAATAAAAATATTTTTGAAGTGGCACACAAGTTATGTATGTAAGGATGTGTGTGTGAGTGTGTGTTTATTTTAGAAAATACCAGGAAAGAAGTCAAAAGTATTTGTGGAAATAAATGTTCTGATTGAATATCAATTTCCTGTTCATTGCACAAAATTCTCCCCCTTGGTCTTCCGTCTCTTTTTCTTTCTTCTCCTTTCTTTTGCGTTGATGTTTACTTTTATTTGTACGAAAATAAGCCGAAAGGAAGTATGTAGTAAATATATTTATTTAGCATAGAATTTTGGAAGCATTCAACAAATATTTACTTGGCATTTTGCATTGGCAATGATGTGGGAGAGTAATTGAGTGGCTGAGAGAGAGTGAGGGAGAGAGAGAGTAGGTAAAGTAAGTAAATTGAATGCAAATTAAGGCAGTCGATTGAGTTTCCTTTGAAATCCATTTAATATGGAATGTAATTGGTTTCAAGTACTTAAATTGTTATTTTATACAGGGTGAGATGGAAAACCTGCAACTAAATTCAGACTGCTGTCATTTCTAAGCCACTCGTCCGACAGCTGTTAAAATTATTCCAGTGACAGCTCATTATATAGTTCACAAGCGTACCATAGCATTTTGGTGAAAATTTTCCAGGGAAAAAAGTTATTCGTGATGGAATTAAAGCGGGATAGTGTGATTTCTTTAAATTTGGCTGGAAAACCAACCAGAAGTGGCTATCGTTAGAGCACTCCACCCACACCAATCACAAGTGGCTATCAATACATCACTTCAGCAATTAAAGGTGAATAAACTTATGTGTCTCGGACCATCACTCGTTACGGTTATACTGGTAGCGTAGCCCGACGTCATGGTTGTGGACGGAAGACGGAAAAAGACAGCATCATCAGGAAAAATCTTTCGAAAAATAAAGAAGCGACTTGATCCAAAACCCGCATCGCAGTGGCCGAAAAATGGCTCGTGAGCTAAACATATCGCAATATTCCATTCGGCAAATATTGAAAAATGAGCTCGGGTTAAAGTCATTGAAATGCTAAAAAGTGCAAGAACTTACACCGCAACAGAAAGAAAATAGACTCAAAAGAGCTGAAGAGTTGCTTCGCCTTGCCGAAAGTGGTGAACTGCCGAATTTGGGTTTCTCCGATGAGAAAACATTCGTTGTCCAGCAGCAGTTTTTAAACAAACAAAATGATCCGCTCATGTTTATTTGCCAAAGAGGTCAGCTGAAAATGTGCATCTTCGGTTTGCGGTTGGCCACCAGCCACCGGTGTGGATGCGGGTGTGGGCCGCCATAACAGCCGACGGTCGCTCTCCGCTCGTATTTATCGACCGTGGCATCAGAATAAATGCCGAATATTATCGCGAAAATATTCTGGAGGGTATATTAAAGCCTTGGGCAGTCAAAAATTTTGGTCGTAAACCCTGGACATTCCAACAGGACACAGCACCATCGCATTCAGCACTCGCCACCCAAGGATGGTTACAAAAAGAGGTTCCAGTCTCATTTCCAGCTCTCAATGGCTAACAAAATCCACGGATACCAATCCGTTGGCCTATTGTGTCTGTAGTATTTTGGAAAGCAAGGTTGGCACTAAAAAATACCAAAGTGTCGATCACCTCAAGCAAGTGATTCGCCGGTGATGGACCAAATTACCGCAGAGCAACATTCGGGCAGCGTGTGACGGTTTCATTAGCCGTTTGAAGGCCACATTATCGATCACCTCAAGCAAGCTCTTCGCCGGAAATGGGCCAAAATACCGGAGAGCAGCGTATGACGGTTTCATTGGCCGTTTGAAGGCCATAATTCGTGCCAAAGGTGACCAATTCGAACAAATCTTAACTTATTCTAAAATTTGATGCTATTTCCGATATTTTTTGCTTTCATTCAATAAAATTAAAAAAAAAGTTTAAATTATGGAGTTTGCTGTTTTTTATCTCACCCTGTATATATAGAAATAACTTCCATGGATCTTTAATAATTTAAAATATAATTTTTCCTCCCCCCTTTCCCCTTTTCAGTTACATTCTCTCTTTGGCCTTGGCCGATCTCTTAGTTATAATCGTTTGCGTTCCACTGGCCATTCTCGTTTACACCCAGGACAGTTGGACATTTGGCAAGAGTATGTGTCAGATAACGGAATTCTTCAAGGATGTATCGATTGGTGTGTCCGTGTTCACGCTGACAGCCTTGTCGGGTGAGAGATATTGTGCCATTGTCAATCCATTGCGTAAATTGCAGGTAAGTCATCATCCAGCGAAAAGAATGGCATCCTCATCATCACCATCAGTTGATTGCAATTATAACTGACTCTAATCCATCCTACCCTACCCTCCTCCTCTCCTTCCACCCCTTCTTTCATTGCAGACAAAACCCCTGACAGTCATTACGGCCACAATGATCTGGCTTTTGGCCATTATCTTTGCCACCCCCTCGCTGGTGATGTCTAGTCTGCAGTACATCGACATCAGCACAAATTTGACAATAATTGTCTGTTCGCCGTTTGGGGAGGAACGCAAGAACCTGGAAGTCTACACAAGGTGAGTGAACATTATTTCCTCCAGAGCCGCCATTAATATTCGAAATTAAATGGTCGACCATAAATAAATATTTTATAACATTTCCTTTTAAATTTAAATACCTCAAAAAAAAAACTCCCCCAGAAATATTGAAAATCGTTTTGGCAATCAAAACTTATTGTTAAGTGGTTTTTTAATTAAAAATATTTCATTTATTTGGATTTTCGTTTTTTCTTCATTTTTTGAATATTCTCTTGCCAAGCAACCCAAATTGCGTGCCTTATCTTTAGAAATCAAAACAGAACACACACCAAAAGAATTATGAGCTCTATTATTAACTACGGCACCAGCAGCAGCAGAATATAGTATTTTTTCTCTCTGTGTGTTATATAACAGCATTTCGTAGACAAATAATATCAAAAAGAAACCACAACAACAACAACAACAGCTACTAGAAAAAATGCACGCAATTTGTTTTACACTGTAAATTGTCCTCCAAATAATGGTATGAAGCACATGTATGTTTGGGTGTGATAGCCAAGGAATGAATTCGAATATGAGAGGGGGTATTAAGAGCATTAAGCACGACGAGATATTGGGTTCATAGGTCCATTTTAAGAGTCAATTTAGCCAAAAATTTAGGAGATTTTATAAAAAAAAGTAAAGAGATATTTGAAAGGACCATCAGAGCCAACTAAAGGGCCAAAATTTCAGAGATTTTATAAAAAATTAAAAAATATATATTTTTAGGGTCCATTGGGCGCCATCTGTAGCACAAGCAGAGAAGTCATCGCAGATTACGCGGAGCGAAAAAAAATTTTTTTGTAGTGGAAATTTTCGGATTAGGATTCCTTGGAAACTTTAGTGTTTTTATAAAAAAAATTAAAAATATATTTTTAGGGACTATTGGGCGCCATCTATAGGACTCATTGAGAAATCATCGTAGGTTAAACTGTGCGAATAATTCAATGTTTTCAAAAAATATATATATTCCCAGATTTGGAAAATAGAGCTAGAACTAAAAGAAAAGTGTATTGGCGATTTGAAAGTTTACATGCAAAGTTACCTAAATTGAGAGAGACAAATTTTTGAATTAGGCTTTCTTGGAAACTTAAGAATTTTATTAAAAAAAATAAAAATATATTTTTAGGGACCATTGGGCGCCATATATAAGACTCGTTAAGATATCATGGTAGATTAAGCTGTGTGAAACAAATCAATTTTTTCAATCATTAAAAAAATATGTCAGCAGATTTTGAAAGTAGAACTAGAACTGGAAGACATTTGTATTGGCGTTTTCAAGGTTTACATTGCAAAGTTACCTAAATTCAGATGGAAATGCCGGTCCCCTCTAAAAATTTTGGAAATTTTCGGATTAGGATTCCTTGAAAACTTTAGAGTTTTTATAAAAATATATTTTTAGGGAACATTTGGCGCCATCTGTAGCACTAGCAGAGAAATCATAGTAGATTACGCTGTGTAAAAAAAAAATCAATTTTTTCAATAATTAAACAAATAAATCAGCAGATTTTGAAGGTAGAGCTAGAAATAGAAGACAAGTGTATTGGCGTTTTGAAGGTTCACATTGCAAAGTAACCTAAATTGAGGAGGCAAGTCCGATTTCTTCTACAAATTTTGAAAAACTTCAGATTACGATTCTTTGGAAAATTTAGAAATTTTATAAAAAAAATTAGGGACCATTGGGCGCCATCTGTAGCACTAGTAGAGAAAATGACGTAGATTACGCTGTGTGAAAAAAATTAATTTTTTCAATCATTAAAAAAAATATATATCAGCTGATTTTGAAAGTAGAGCTCAAAATAGAGGACAAATGTATTGGCGTTATGAAGGTTTACATTGCAAAGTTCCTTAATAGACAGGGAAATACCGGCCCCCTCTAAATTTTTTGGAAATATTCGGATTAAGATTCCTTGGAAACTTAAGATAATTTTTTAAAAAATAAAAAACATATATTTTTATGAACCATTGGGCGCCATCTATAGGACTAGCATAGAAATCATCGATGATTACGCTGTGTGAAAAAAATCAATTTTTTCAATAATTAAAAAAATATATCAGCAGATTTTGAAAGTAGAGCTTCAAATTGAAGCCCAATTAAGAAGGCAAGTCCTCTCCTGTTCGGTTTTCTTCGTCTTACGTATATAGTGTTTTTGGCAATATTATAGATAACAATTTTGCCAACAACAATTTTAACCCTTAAGCATGTTACCAAAAGGGGTCTTTTTGGTACTTTTTTTAAAATGTAGGTAAAAACTCGTTTTTAACGGGATCGAACAAGTCAAAATACTCCGCTATATTATTTTCCATAAAATTCTACCATAGGTCACAGAAGAGAACAAAAACCTAAATCTAACCTAAACACTAGCAATTGAAAAAAAAATAAAAACACATGGGTAAAAACATAGGGTTAAAACCGTACTTAATGTGAGTTTATGCAGAATTCTCCTACAAGACTTCATTTTTAAAGGATAATGTCGGAGACAAAATTATTCTTCATCAAATTTCACTATAAGTCACAAAAGAACAGTAACCTCCATTCCTATTGGAAAATGAAAATTATTTCCATCAAAATTCCCAAAACAACGCGAAAAAAATTCCTTTTTTTTTATCAAAATTTCCACGGACCTTTTTCGAGTTGATGCATGAAAGTAACGTAAAATTACATTTTAGACAGAAAGTATAAAAGGGAGAAATATTCTACACAGAATTTCACTATAAGTCTCCAAATAAAATATATTGCTAGCTTTAATGGTTTGTAAGAAAATTAGATTCGAAATTTGTATATTACAAGTGAAATTATTATGTGTTGACGTGTTTTTTTTTTTTTTTTTGCAGCAAACTTAATATGTTTGCATTCTAAGGCATAATCTCCCTTAATACTTCACTTTTTGCGGATAGTGTGAAAGACAAAAATATTCTAGATCAAATTTCACTATAGGTCACCAAAAACAGGAAAACTCTATTTCCATTATATATCATGAAAATATTTGCGTCAATGTTGCCAAAAAAAAATATTTCCTATTTTTTTTTATCAAATGTTTTACGGACTTTTTTCGATTTGATGCATTAAAGTAAAATAAAAGTTCGTTTTAGGCAAAAAGTTGCAAAGGGAGACATATTTTACATACAATTTCACTATTAGTTTCTAAATGAACTATATTGCTAGCTTTAAGGGTTTTTAAGAAAATTAGATCGATTTCTGCATATTAATTGTGTGATGACAATTTTGGCTGTTAATTGCAAGCGTTGTCGATCTGAGTGCAAATCTCCTTTAATACTTAATTTTTTAGAAAAACTGTTAAAGGCAAAAATTTTCTAGATCAAATTTCACTATAGGTTACCAAAAACAGGAAGTCTCTATTTTCATTTCATATATACACAGAAAATACTTGCATCAATATTGACAAAAAAAAACACCAAAATATTTTTTGAGTCAATTTTTCATTGGCCTTTTTTCGAGTTAAAGCACAAAAATTCCATAAAAGTTCATTTTAGACAAAAATTGTTAAAAGAAGAACTATTCTACACAAAATTCTACTACAAATCTCAGAACAAGTATGACTTGTTGACTACAACAGTTTTTAAGAAAATTAATTTCGAAATTTGCATTTTAAATGTGAACATAATATGATTGCGTTATTGACTCTAAATTCTAATCTCGGTCCGAATCTTCTATAATAGTTAGGTTTTTTTTGGGAAAATGTCAAAGACAAAAATATTCCAGACCAAATTTCACTGTAAATCGCCGAAGGAAAGAAATCTTTTTTTTTTTTTTTTGTCTTTTTTCGAGTAGATGCATGAAAGTAACACAAAAGTTCATTTTAGGCAAAAAGTATCAAAGGAAAAAATATTTTATAAAAAATTTCGCTAAAAATCTCAGAATAAATTATATCTCTTTCTATAATGGTTTTTAAGAAAAAAAATTATGAAATTTTATAGTAAAAGATATTATATAATTACGTTTTTAGTTATTAATTGTATGCCTTTCCATTCTGAGTCCAATTCTTCCTTAACACTTAATTTTTTGAGGAAAGTATAAAAGGAAGAAATATTCTATATTAAATTTCACTATAGGTCACCAAAGAAAGCAAATCTCTATTTAAATGATATATAAAGAAAATATTTACATCAACATTGTCATAAAAAAAAAAACGAAAAAAAATCCTAATTTTTTCGATGAATTTTTCTTCCGTCTTTATTCGAGTTGATGTATGAAAGAAACACAAAATTTAATTTTAGACAAAGACTCCCAGAAGAAAAAATATTCTACGCCAAATTTCCTTATAAGTCTCAGAATAAACTATATTTCTAGCTATAATAGTTTGTAAGGAAACTATATTCGAATTTTTACATTAAAAGTAAACATTACGTGATTACTCTAATGACTGTTAATTTTATGCCTTTCCATTCTAAGTCCAAATCTTCCATAATACTTATTTTTTGGGAAAACTATCAAAGTAAGAAATATTCTATATCAAATTTCACTATAGGTCACCAAAGAAAAGGAATCTCTATTTCCATTATATACTACGAAAATTTTTGCATTAACATTGTCATAAAAAAAAAGATCCAAATTGTTTCGATAAATTTTTCCTCGTCCTTTTTTCGAGTTGATGCGTGAAAGAAGCATAGAATTTCATTTTAGACAAAGACTCCCAAAGGAAGAAATATTCTACGCCAAATTTCCTCATAAGTCTCAGAATAAACTATATTTCTAGCTATAATAGTTTTTAAGGAAACTATATTCGAATTTATACATTAAATGTAATCGTTATGTGATTATTCTTATGACTGTTAATTTTATGCCTTTCCATTCTGAGTCCAAATATTCTTTAGTACTTAGTTTTTTGGGGAAAGTGTCAAGGGAGGAAATATTCTAGATCAAATTTCACTATAGGTCACCAAAGACAAGCAATATCTATTTCCACGGTATACAAAGAAAATATTTGTTTCAATGTTGCCAAAAAACCGAAAATATTTCCTAATTTTTCATCCATTTCTTTTCTGTCCATTTCTCTTCTGTTCGAGCTGATGCATAAAAGTACCCTAAAATTTCATTTTAGATAGAAAATATTAAGGGATGAAATATTCTCAACAAAATTTCACTAAAAATCTCAGAATAAGTCATATATCGAGGTATAATACTTTTAAAGAAAATCTCATTCGAAAATTGATATATTACAAGTAAATATTACAAATTACGTTTTTGATACATTACCCGCCTTATTCTACTCCATTCAAACAAAAATATTTTTTTTCATTCAAAAATATTATTTGTTGTTGTTTTTATTGCTTTATTTATTCCCATTGCGGCAATTTGTTGTGTCCAACTGTCCAATTTCACCATCCTCTCGCTCCCCTCTCTCTCTCTCTCTCTCTCTTTCAGATATGTGGTGGTGACAAAGGCCTTTGTCTACTACATTCTGCCACTGTTCATAATTGGAGTTCTGTATCTGATGATGGCACAGCGTTTGCATGTCAGCGCCCGTGAAATGCCCGGCGAAACCTTGAGCATGCAAAGTCGTTCCCAGGTTCGGGCACGACGCTATGTGGCCCGCATGGTAGTGGCATTTGTGGTGGGTAAGTGAAAAAGATGAAGTTGATATGGAATATGGCGTTGCTCCCGCACAGACGATAAACGGTGATGATGGTGGTTAATGATGATGACGATGATGGCGTCGAATGCTGTTTGTGACTGACAGTCAAGACATCAACCACTGTGACCAAAAAATGAGACCAAAAAGGAAAACCACAAATTTTTGACATTAAGTGTTACCGCCATGTCAATGACAGCATTTGTTTGGGACCATCAGCATCATCATCATTTGATGTCTTGACATATCTCAGCTATCCATCCAGCCATCCGTCCATCCATCTAACCATTTCATGGCCATGGCTGCTGTTGATGATACCCCCTGAATTGACGATGATAGTTATTGATGTCTAGCCTTAGTTTATCTCTTGAAGTGAAAAATAAAAAACATTTAACAGCAACATTTCTTATCTTGACTTGTCTCCTTTTTTCTCTCTCCCCTTTCTCTCTCCCATCTCTCACTCTCTCTCTCTCTTGTATCGTTGCAGTGTTTTTTATTTGTTTCTTTCCCTATCATTTGTTTGAATTATGGTTCCACTTGAATCCAACCAGCCGAGAGGATTTCGATGATTTCTGGCATACCATTCGGATTATTGGCTTCTGCACGTAGTAAGTATTGGACATATTGTTGTTGTTATTATTTGTTGTAGTTGTTGTTGTGTATGATGTTTTTGTAGCCCAGCATTGTTTTGTTAATTAAGTATTATTAAATCATTCAAACATAACGTAAACGAATGGCATCACATTGAATGATTTTACTAATCCATGAAGGTCTACCTTCCAAATCACAGGCCACCAAATTAACGTAAATTTAGGCCATCATTGGAGGAAGCCTTGTTATCATCCATGGACATGCCATGTCTTTCAATCGCCGTCATTCACAACATTCATTGGCCAACAACTCACCTTGAATGGACTGTCTAATGGGGTGGCTGAGCTGGCTAGCGAAGGGGGTGGGGGTAGTAGGGCGTTGTTCGGTGAAAGAAAATACACAACACATTTTCGGAAACAAATGATTAGCTTTGTAGAGGGAAATATAAATGAACACTGGGCTACAGATATACAATTTCAAGTTTCTAAAAAATCAATTATTTTGAAAAAAAAATTTTAAATTAAAAATTCAACCTTTGGAGACTATTTTCAAAATTTATGTTTAAATGTTAATTCCAGCGAAACTTAAGTATTTTTATAAAAAAAAAAAAAAAAATTTCGAACAAAAAAAAATTTCCCAATTTGAGCTAGACCAATATCGGATTAGGTTTACTCCCGTAATATTAAGTCCAATTACACTGGGCAACACAAAAACAAAATACAAAAAAATCCAGCAAATTATGAAAGTCAAAAAACACATGTATCGCCGTTTTGAAAGTTAACATCCCAAAGTGACCTAAAAAGTGAAGGGGTAAGTCAACACCCTCTTTCACTTTTTTTTGAAATTTTGGAATTAATATTCCTTGGAATCCGTTGATTTTAGGTATATATTGTCTTTAGTGATATTGTAGATAAGAATACAAGGAATATTTCTGTAAGACATTTTAACCCTCAAGCGATTCAACAAAAGGGGTCTTTTTGGTACTTTTTTTAAATTATTGTTAAAAACTTAATTTAAAAGACATCGCATCAAGTCCGAATATTGTTTGTCATAAAATTCCACTATAGGTCCCAGAACACGTCAAGAGTTTAAATCTCACCTAAACGCCAGTAATGCAAACAGGGGTGAAATGAAAAAACTGCAACCAAATTCAGACTGTTGTCATTTGTAAGCCACTCGTCCGACGGCTGTTAAAATTATTCCAGTTACAGCTCATTATATTGTTTACAAGTGTACAAAAGCGTTTTGGTGAGAATATTCCAGAAAAAAAGATATTCGTGATGGAACTCAAGCGTGATAGTGCGATTTCTTTATATTTAGCTGGAAAACCAACAACAAGTGGCTATCGTTAGAGCACTTCAGCCATCGCTCGTTGCCGTGATATTGGTAGAGTAGCCCGACGTCAAGGAAGTGAAGGGAAGAAAACAGCAACATCAGCAGAAATGGTTCAAAAAATAAAGAAGCGACTTGATCGAAACCCACGTCGCAGTGGCCGAAAAAATTACTCGTGAGCTGAACATATCGCAATATTCCATTCGGCAAATATTGAAAAATGAGCTCGGGGTAAAGCCATTGAAAATCTAAAAAATTCAAAAGAGGTACATAATTGCTTCGCTTGGCCGAAAGTGGTTAGGTACCGAATTTGGTTTGGTGGTCTACGATGAGAAAACATTCGTTGTCCAGGAGTTGTTTAGTTTGGAAACAAACAAAATGATCCGCTCGTGTTTACTTGTCAAAGAGGTCAGCTGAAAATGTACACCTTCGGTTGGCCACCAGAACTCAAGCGCCGGCCATGGAGATGGTGATGGTGTGGGAGCGCCATAACAGCCGATGGTAGCTCTCCGCTCGTATTAATTGACCGTGGCATCAGAATAAATGCCGAATATTATCGCGAAAATATTTGTGCACGCAAACATTTTGGCCGCAGACCTTGGACATTCCAACATGACTCAGCACCATCGCACTCAGCGAGCCACCGCCACCCGAGAATGACTGCAAAATGAGGTTCCCCGCTTCATTTCCAGCTCACAATGCCCACCAAAATCTCCGGATACCAATCCATTGGACTATTGTGTCTGGAGTTTTTTTGGAAAGCAAGGTTGGCACTAAAAAATACCAAAGTGTTGATCGCCTCAAGCAAGTGCTACGCTGGGAATGGGCGAAAATACCGCAGAGCAACATTCAGCATGTGACGGTTTCATTGGCCGTTTGAACGCCATAATTCGTGCCAAAGGTGACCAATTCGAACAAATCTAAACTTATTCTAAAATTTGATGCTATTTTCGACATTTTTTGCTGTCGTTCAATAAAATTTAAAAAAAAAAAAAGTAAAAATTATGGCGTTTGACTTTGTTGCAGTTTTTTTATCTCACCCTGTAGGTAAGATTTAGACATTTTTTTATGCTAATAATTTTGTAGAATATTTTGACTGTTTTATGGGAGTTCTTAATCATATTTGAGGGTTAAAATTATTGACCGAAATATTCCTCGCATTTTTATCTGCAATATTGCCAAAGACAGTATAAACCTAGAATGTAAGGATTCCAAGGAAATGTAATCCAAAAAAATTCAAAAAAAAATCCGAAAGAGGGGGAACCACCACCCCCCACCCTCTATTTAGATTAGTTTGCAATGTAAACTTTCAAAACACTGCTGCACGAGTATTTTTTAACTCTACTTTCATAATTTGCTGGACTTTCTGGTTTTTTTAAATAAAATATTGTTGCACAGTGTAATTTCCCCCTCACTTTTTCTGTAATCCAGTGTAGCATGCTTATTAATGCTTTGTTTGACTTGCTACCTGTTTATGTTTAATTCCAACATTTTTTTTCTCTTCTTTTTGTTTTTTTCCTTCTCTTCTCTTCTCGCTCATTACCATTATTCACACCATCCATCCATTTCTAGCTTCCTCAATTCCTGTGTCAATCCGGTGGCATTGTACTGCGTATCTGGAGCATTTCGGGCCCATTTCAATCAATACCTGTGCTGTTGGTGTGTCAAGCGACAGACACGCATACGTCAGCATTCCACCGCCACTGGGATGATGGACACCAGCATTGTGAATATGTCGATGCGTTCCACCAACAACTACAATCGGGCCTCGGTACATTTGAATAATACCAATTCGTGTGCGGTGAATGGCTCCAATGGCCAGCATGGGGGACGTTTGGCCAGTAACAGCTATCGAAGGCAGGCATCGATGCATCATCATCATCAGCAGCAGCAACAGCAACACAACAATGCCGAGGCACGATTGTCGGCCACACCACCAACTGCTTTGGTCCAGAGTGGGGTGATACTGAGCGGTGACAAAAGGTGAGGCACCATGACTGTGGTCCTACAGACCGATACCGAACTCTAAACTGTTACAAAAACAACAACCAACAACTATTTTTGTCAAATTTTGTCCTTTGTGTCCAACAACAAAAACAACACACAACGTCATTAAGGCCAGATTGGAAAGGAAGAAGGCAAAAAAAAAAAAGAGAACCTAAAATGAACACTAAGTGTTGTGCGGTCTTTGTTATTATTATTGTACAGAGAGAAATAAACAAAACGAAGCAGAATTGAATTTGCAAAATAAAATAAAAATAAATGAGCTCTGAGTTGATGACAGCCCATGCTCCATGGCGTCCATCAAAATTCCATTTTTATATCAAAAACCAAAGAAAAAAAGAAAATATTTTTTTGGGAACATTCCCGGGGGACTTGGATGATCCCCGTAACATGATAACCAACAGTATTACATATTTAAGTATTTGTATTTGTATTTATATTTGTTTTTATTTGTTGTTGTATATCTTTCTGTTATTAGTGGAAAATGAAGAGAAGTAACTTCAAGTATTCTAATTCAAGATAATTGTACAGTATCAAAAAAAAGAGAGAGAGAGAAGAAGGAGGAAAATTAAAAAAACAAAATATGAAAATATGAAGTAAGGGAAGGGAAAGGGAAAAAAGGAGAAGATTGCCTTGTTTACCCTGACCAGACTGTTGTATGTATGTATGTATGTATGTATGTGTAAATAATGACACTCTTGGTGATGACAGTGATTTTTATGTTGCCTCCCTTCCTCCCTCCCTTCAACCCACCTTGGTGTCATATTTCCTGTATTTGGTTTTTTTTTTTTTATTATTCGAAAACTTATCTCAAAGACTTTGTTGTAAAAAGTTGTACCATTATTTCCCTGTTTTTTCTTTTTGTTGTAAAGATAAATTAAAAGTATTTTCAATGTTTACACTCCACGCCCCAGACATACACAATTATATACATTTATAAACAGGAAAATTATGTTAAGTGTAATAAAGATGAAGCGGATGAAGAAGGAGACGAAAAAAACACTACACAAATCTTAAAGATATTTCTGTAATATTTTAAATATTTGTCTTGTATCTCATATTTAATGTGTAAATTTAAACAGGATAATACGAAAAAAAAAAACAAATAAATTTAAAGAGAAAAAATGAATTAAAAAAAGAGAGAAAGAGAAAATAACTCCCAACATGTGTTTTGGTATGAATGGATGTTATTAAATCAACGAGAGGAAGAGAGTCGTTCTCTTACTTCTTCACGTGTATTTGTTAATGTGTGGGTCTATGTTTTATCAACGGTTTAATGTAAGAGAATTAAAGGCACTGAGAGCACACGTATTATCACTTTCCTTTAGCTGTATTAAATCGAGCACTGTTCAAGAACAAAGGCCCGCTCACCAGACAATTTCTCTTTGCATAAATAAGTCAGTATTAAAACATTATTTATTTCTTTATTTTTAATTATTAGCATCATTAATACCTTTGAATCAACTTCATAATTAAAAAAAAGAATTTAAAAAAATATTAGTAATTAATAGTAATTTTCTCTTTAATGTTCTCTTTTGCGGACTCATGGTTTTGAGCAGTGCTGATTAAATGCAAATATTTTTCCACCGAATGCCTTTAAGGTGAAATTGCATAAAACTCTTTTTTACTGGCTTAAATCATCGACTGGCTTCTTCGTAAAAGAACAAAGTAGTGTAGGGTGTATAAATAATATAAAATATTAGCCGAAATTGAACTAAAAGTCAACCTAAAACTCCTCTATTATTTTAAGATGAAGCCAGCCGATCATTTAAGCTGGTAAAAAAAACTTCTATGTATCTGCATTGTTATTCAATCGGCGAGAGGCTGAGAGTCATACATTTATTTCGTCGTATATTCATTTATGTGTGACTCTGGGAGAGAATTTATAGTCACTGAGAGCAAGAGTGTTATCTTTTGACTCAACCTGTATTAAATTCAGATATTCTCCTACATATTGTCTTTTGTCCTCTTCGGTGTCCTGCCTAAGTGTTCCATACGGTATTTTATGGACATATTGATATGTATATCATTTCTAAGGTTTTAGGGTATGCGCTTTCAGAATTTTTGGTCTATTTGCTGATATCTCCCCTGGTTTTCGAGAATTTGCGGAAGTTTGCAAATGTTATATTTATAGTTTAATAATAATCATTTACTGTATGAAAAAATCAGCATGTTTGTTCCAAAAGAAGATTTTATAATGGTTCCAAAATTGTGAATATGGAACCAATTGAAAAACATTAAGTGTAGTAAAAAAATCTTTTTAACTTTTATGTTCTCGCAATTTTCTGACTGACTTACCAAAAAAATTCTTCGTAGCTTCTCTAAATCATCGACTGGGTGCTCATTTCGCTTTCTTAAGCGTTTTGTTTTTTTTTACAATCTTGAACCCTACCAGAAGAAATGGTCCGATCTCTACCATCTATGGGATATTGAGATGTACCAAGTCTGAATGGAATCGGATGTTACTATTACGTTTTATGAGTTTCATGGATATTCAAAATGTTGACCCTTTTGGGGAGAGGTACTTGAAAGAATGAACCGATATATCCCATCTTCACACCAGACCTTGGGTTAATAAATATATTGTGATGTGTGTAATTAAAAGGGAACCGGATGCTTATTTCGGATTTTATGATAGTTTTGGTTATTTAAAATTTTGACCGTTTGTGTGGGAGGTACCACAAGGAATGGTCCGATCCTTACCATCTTTATAACAGATCTTGTGTTGATGGAAATATTTACATGTGCTAAGCCTGACTTGAATCGGATGTTATTTTCGCGCTTAATGAGCTTCATGAATATTCAAAATTTTTGGCCCTTTGTGGGGGATGTACCAGAAGTAGTGGGCCGATATATTCCATTTTCACACCAGACCTTGGGTTAATAAAAATATTATAATGCGTGTAATTTGAAGACAATCGGACTCTTATATCATATTTTATAAGAGTTAAAATTATTCCAAATTATGAGCTTTTGTGGGGTATGTACTTGAAGGAGTGTATCGGTCCACTCCATTTTCGCTCCTGGGCTAGCACTGATGCAGATATTGGGAAGTGCAAAGTTGGAGCAAAATCGGATTATCCCTTCTCTTTCTGTGCCGTTAATGATTTTCTTTGAAAATCTTGACATTTTGTGTGAAAGGCACCAGAAGGAGTGGACCGATATTACCCATCTCCGAACTTGATCTAAGTTTGACAATAATATTTCGATGCATTAGGTTTGGATCAGATCGGTTGCTCCCTTCGAAAGTTATCGTACGCACCAGCCAGATAGACAGACAGACATACGATCGATCGCTAGATCGACTCCAAATATTCTGAAACCGATTTGGTCCAAAGAGACCTAGGGTCTAAAACCGTAATTTCGATGAGGCACGTTTTGGTCGTTCAAATGATATATACCCTCTTTAGCCATTATGGCTGAGGGTATAAAAAATTACTGACCAAATACTCTCAAAAAATGTGAAATCATTTTCCGATTTTCTTTAAACTTAAACAGCATTTAATCTCCCATGAAGATATGACGGTCCACTTCTTCTAATATCTCCCCCACAAAGAAGCAAAATATTTTACCCTCATAAATCTCATAAAATGCGAAATACCTCCCCCAAATCTCCTTAAAATTCGAAAATTGCCAAAAGAATATTAACTTTATATCTAGGATAAAAATGGGATATGTAGGACCAAAATGAAAATGTCTATCTGGTTTTGTGTTTGTTTATATTAATTGGTAGTTTCAATGACAATATTAGACTGTACTATTATATTAAAGAATCTAAAATTAAGCATTAAAACCCTAATTATTAGATTTCTCTTAAAAATCTCTTCTTTACTCAACAACTAACATTAAAATGTCACTTCTCCAAAGAAAACAGTTATTCCCCTTTAAAAACCTACTACCAAATAAATTAGTTCCCCTTAACTACAACTCCAACAAAAAGCCTTTTCAATTCCTCTCACTCTCCCACCTCCCATTAGAGTATCATCTTTAAATCTTTTCACAATAAGAGTAGTAATGCGTATCATCTTAACTCTGTCTGTCTGTTTTCCCCACTTACCAAGAACAACAGTAACAAAAAAAGGGCATATGTTATGAGAATGAAATCAAAATATAACACACACACACACATATACATTACATTCCATTCCAAGCCCTGTGATTTTGCTGTTACTGATCCCGCACCTTGACGCATGATTGATGACGACAAAATGAGAATATAATTCTGCCAACACTCAACACACAAATTAACACTTGTAAAGCAAATCTAGACATGTTGCTATGCAATAAATACACAAACAAACAAACACATACATGCATTCCTTGCGAAATGGTGGCTCGTTTATATGGTAAGAGATTTAATGTATTTCCTTCTCTTTGTTGTGCAGGTGAATGATTCAACACCTCAGCTCACTGAGGTAGTGGAGAAAGGGAGAGAGAGCTGTTAAGAGAGAGATGGATAGGAATGTAAACATAAATCATTACACCATAGATGCCCAATGTAATAGTATTGGTGAGAGCGACGAAATAACACTGGAAGAAAATATTTTTCTATTCATTTTATTTAGTCGTCAACGAGATAGCGACGAAAGCACATGTGTGGCGGGTGTCGCAATTTTTTGCTTTTTCTGGGAAATGTAAAATTAATGAATGTACAGGGATCGCCGGGTTATACTATTGCGGGACAAAGGTAATTTTTTAATAAAATTAGTGTTAAAATTAAGTTTTTCAAAAACTTGACACAACATATTTTTGACAAACGGCCCATCTGAAAATGGCCTTCCCTTTTTTATAATATATAAACTTATTAAGTTAGATAAACCCATTTTTAAATTCTCCTCCACCATATCTTCATCATTATCTCTATATTGATTTACCCATTCCTTCAACTTTTTTATAAAAAGTTTCTTATACATTTTAAATCGTTTTTCTTTTTCTTCCCCTGCAAACAATTCATGTCTTTATGAACAGTTTCAAAATGTTTTTTTATTATATTTCTTATTTTTTTAAATGTCTTATAACATATAACACATTGCATATCATCAAAAGCATTTTATAGCATAAAATGCTTTTGAAATGACATCATTGACATATCGCAATAATTTTCAGTTTATGTGTTCACTAACAGCAGTCTCGATTACGATTAAATGTAAATATTACACAGAATTTCTGCCTGTGTAGCTTGTCTCTCCCACTCATATTTCTGCTTTCCTATTGGTTGATTGGCGATCAAACAAAAGAGCGTAAGAATACGTGTGAGTTGAAATTGCTGAAATCAGCCACTACTGGGCATCTATGCATTACACCGAAAGATTCACACAATCGCAATTACAAGAAAATTTAATTGTTTTCTTTTGTTATTGATTGATTAATCGCATCTGGCTTTTGGTATGTGCGGGTTATGCGGGAGATTACAGGAAATACAGAGTGGGAACCGAAGATGATTAGAAGAAAAATGTAAAACAAAATGCCGGTTATATGCAGCAGAGGAAATATATTGTATGTAAAACAAAGCTGAGGAAGAAGGTGTAATAGCACAAGCGGCCAATTTATCTTCGTTTTTTTTAATAACCAACCAATCAATGTCTATGTATTATTCATTCACTTCTTGAAAAATTAGCTTTAATTACACATTTTGGACAACATAATTGTTTACAAAAATTAAAATAAATTTTAAAATACATGGTTCCGATGCTGTAAAATTTCTATGTTATACAGGGTGGGATACAAAAAAAAAAAACTGCAACCAACTTCAGACTGCTGTCATTTCTAAGCCACTCGTCCGACAGCTGTTACAATTATTCCAGTGACAGATTTTTATATTATTTACAAGCGTACAAGAGCATTCTGGTGAGAATTTTCCAGAAAAGAAGATGTTCGTGATGGAATTCAAGCGTGATAGGGCGATTTCTTTATATTTGGCTGGAAAACCACAAGCGGCTATCGTTAGACCACTCCAGCATTTAAATGTGAATAAATCTTTTGTGTCTCGTACCATCGCTCGTTAACGTGATCTGATACTGGTAGCGTAGCCCGACGTCAAGGAAGTGGACCGAACAGCAACATCAGCAGAAATGGTTCGAAAAGTAAAGAATCGACTTGATCGAAACCCGCGTCGCAGTGGCCGAAAAATGGATCGTAAGCTGAACATATCGCAATATTCCACTCGGCAAATATTGAAAAATGAGCTCGGGGTCGGGGTCGAGCCATTGAAATTCCTAAAAGTGCAAGAACTTACACCGCAAAGGGCTAAAGAGTTGCTTCGCTTGGCCGAAAGTGGTAAACTGCCGAATTTGGGTTTCTCCGATGAGATAACATTCGCTGTCCTGCATTTTGTGAAGAACAAAATGATCCGCTAGTGTTTACTTGCCAAAGAGGTCAGCTGAAAATGTGCACTTTCGGTTGGTCACCAGAACTCAAGCGCCGGTCATGGTGACGGTGTGGGCCGCCATAACAGCCGATGGTCGCTCTCCACTCGTAGCAATCGACCTTGGCATCAGAATAAATGCCGAAAATTATCGCGAAAATATTCTGGAGGGTGTATTAAAGCCTTGGGCACGCAAACATTTTGGTCGCAGACCTTGGACTCAGCACGCGCCACCCAAGAATGGTTACAAAATGAGGTTCCTCGTTTCATTTCCAGCACACAATGGCCACCAAAATCTCCGGTTACCAATCCGTTGGACTATTGTGTCTGGAGTATCTTGGAAAGGAAGGTTGGCACTAGAAAATACCAAAGTGTCGATCACCTCAAGCAAGCGCTTCGCGGGGAATGTGCCAAAATACCGCAGAGCAAAATTCGGGCAACGTGTGACAGGCAGTGTGTGAAGGCCACAATTCGTGCCAAAGGTGACCAATTCGAACAAATCTAAACTTTTTCTAAAATTTGATGCTATTTCCGACATTTTTTGCTTTCATTCAATAAAATTTAAAAAAAAAAAATTAAAAGTTATGGCGTTTGACTTCGTTGCAGTTTTTTATCTCACCCTGTATATGGTTCCGACGCTGTAGAATTTCGTATTAAATATCTATCTGTCGGCAAAAGTATTGCCGAGGACATTTTCATTCACGGACCTTTCTCGATTTCCTAATATCTTAAATCCATTTTCCCACCTCCCAGGTTTCTAGCTCAGAATATATTCTCCACGTTCTCATCAATTTAAGTCAATCCCTACAATTTAATACGATTCTGTTAAATTTGAAAAAATATCTCTCCTAACGATATCATTGTCAATCCATATTATGTTCTCCTCTCATATACATAATGTAATAAAGATCCATTTTGCAACAAATTTCTGACACTTATATGCTTCAATTACGTTATGAGATGAAAGAGAGGGACTAAGGAGCTGAGAGAGAGAGAAAGCTCTTAATTAGGCATAATTGTTAATTTCAGCAAACAATGATTGATATGCCTTTTCACATGCAGGCAGATGCAGATGTGTGCGTGAGTAAGAGAGTGTGTGTGTGAGTGTGTTGACGCACATATCCATTCAAACATTAATACTCTCAAGAGGATATGCATTAATGTATGCCAACAACAGTTGAACACTGATAGCCTAGATTGTGTGTTTCTCCTTCAAGACAAACTGCCGTAGGATATTGAAAGGAACAACCGGTTGTCCCATAGCCAAGTGGGTTAAGTAACAAATGAATGGGGGAAAACATATTCGAGGTGATTTTGAGAAAAAAAAATCTTAAACACTTAAGGCTCTATTGCATGGAAAGAGAGATCTGTTTTTAGTCAATCAGTAAGAAGTGTTTAAAGAGAAAGTTATTCTCTCAACACGGATCGATCAAAATTTTATGGAATTTATGGAAGATCACAAAAAATAGATTATTATTATACGTATTATAATTATTATTATTAAGATTATTAAGATTATTATTATTATTATTATTATTATTATTATTATTATTATTATTATTATTATTATTATTATTATTATTATTATTATTATTATTATTATTATTATTATTATTATTTTATTATTATTATTATTATTATTATTATTATTATTATTATTATTATTATTATTATTATTATTATTATTATTATTATTATTATTATTATTATTATTATTATTATTATTATTATTATTATTATTATTATTATTATTATTATTATTATTATTATTATTATTATTATTATTATTATTATTATTATTATTATTATTATTATTATTATTATTATTATTATTATTCCTATTATTATTATTATTATTATTATTTATTTATTTATTTTTATTTATTATAAGTATTATTATTATTATTATTATTTTTTTTTTTTTAAGTCAGACTACCCACCTCAATAAAACCCCCCATTCCTAAAATGTTCTCAACACAAATTAATTCAATATTAAAACAAATGTTCTCGACAAGGCCCTACATCCAGTCATCGGATTAAAATTTATCGCCTTGTCTGTTTTAAAGATAGCTGTAGGTGTCAGCAACTGTTCCCGTCCCTTTCTAGGCAGAAATATTAACGTCAGCAGAAAATCGAAAAAAAAACATCCTTGTCTACGTCAAATAATTTGTAAATATATGTGTGTGTATGTGATGGTGTGCGTGTAAGTATGACGATAAATGTAAAAATAACGTGTTTTTAATGTTTATTAATTATTATTGATGCACAGTGGTTCGACGGCACAAAATCAAAACTTAAAAAATGAAATTGAATTCAAGGCCAAGGGAAGGATATGGGAAAAAACAAAAATATGGAAAAAAGCAAAAATAATATTTTAGAAATAAAAGGGATACCTATGTCCAATTCCGAAAAAAAACAACTTATAATTGTTTGCATTGTAAATAATTTGGGAAATATTTAAAAAACAGTGTCTTAAAAGGATTGAAAAATTAGATATTTAAAAAAATTGTTTGAGGATTTCGAACCTATTTAATGATTTAATGAATGGAGAGTATAACTCCACCATCGCCATTCCCTTTGTTGCTACTCGAAATATTCACAAAAAATTTTGGGATGACATATTCCATATGCGTCCGTCTGTGTGATGGAATATCATTATTTTCCAAAGAAATTGGTAGAGGGATTCGATACTTTGAACACTTGCGATTTGGGTCTGAAATTCAGATCCAAGATGGTTTATGTTGGTCCACTTTTTCGTTTCTCCCAACTTTGGGTCCTTTGGTTATTTTACCGAAATTTCCGAGAGATTTAATTGAAATTTGCTATTTGAAGTTCTCAATGGGTACTAGACCCTATGGCAAAAATTGGCAATTCATGGACATTAATAGTTAGGTTTGAAAGATCGAAATTTAACAAAAAAAAAAAAATAAATAAAAAATATTTTTTACTGCACAGAAAGAACAAAAATAATCCTCCAACTGCTCCAACTTTGCAAATCCTAATATTTGCATTAGTGCTAGATCAGGTGCGAAAATGGACAATATCGGCATACTCTATCAATTATCTCCCCCACAAAAGGTCACAATTTTGAATGATTATAATTCTTATAAAATGTGATGTAAGTGTCCGATTCGACAATATTTTTATTGACCCAAGGTGTGAAGATGATCGATGGTCGTCTGGGACCTCTCCCACAAAAGCTCAGAATTTTGAATATCCATGAAGCTCATAAAGCTCGAAATTAACATCCGATTCCATTCAGACTTGGTATATCTCTATATTTCCACCAACACAAGATCTTTTACAAATATAGTAGAGATCGGACCATTCCTTCTGGTACCTCCCCCACAAAGGGTCAAAATTTCGAATAACCAAAACAATCATAAAATCCGAAATAAGCATCCGATTCTCTTTATATTTCACACTTTCCATTATTTCTACTAACACAAGATTTGCTGTGTAGATGGAATATATCGGTTCACTCCTTCTGGTACCTCCCCCACAAAGGGTCAACATTTTGAATATCCATGAAGGTCATAAAACGCAAAACTATCATCCGATTCCAATCAAACTTGGCACATGTGAATATTTCTATCAACACAAGATCTGTTATAGAGATGGTAGAGATGGGATCATACCTCCCGGTACCTCCCCCACAAAGGGTTCAGAATTTTGAGAAAAAAAAAAACGCTCAAAGAAAGCGAAATTAGCAACCAACTCTCTTTAAATTTCACACACAAAAAACATTGTTGCTAACATAAGATCTGTCGCGAAGAAGATATATATCTGTCAACTGCCTTCTGGTACCTCACCCACAAAGTGTCAGAACTGCCAATACTTATATCTGTCATAACTTGTAAAACAAGTCAGCGATTCTTTACAAGTAGATATATCTAAATATTTCTCTCAACCAGAAACCTGTGATGAATATGGAATTTATAATTTCGTATAAAACCGGATATAAATGTTCGATTTTCTTGTAATTTTGCCCATGCCAATATTTTTATCTTTATTATATGAAGTCTTAAAATGGAATGCTTCGGTCGACTATATCTGATACTTCATGCACATTTTTCAAGAATAATCACATACCTCATACAAATTGAAGGAAGCAGTCGATATGGTCCAAACCTGACACGTCGCAACATTTATATCATATCTATTTAGGTCCGATACGAAATTGATAATATTGGTCCATTCCTTCAGAACGTACTACATAGAGGATCAACAATTTGAATAATCATAACAGAAGTCAAAATATATATTAAAATAATCGAACATTGGCTGAGGATATACATCTGTCGGCAAAACCGACTGATGCTTTTTAGCTTGTCAAATATACGTTTTTACAATGAGACTTTAGCAAGTGAATAATTTTGTACACATGTGATTCTTAATACCACCATGATATTTTCAATAGCTTGGGAAATAACAACAACGTTTTGTTTCAAATAACGTAAACATATGATCTGAGAATTTGGTTTGTATGTCCTGCACCATTGGGTATTATAATATAGTTGGGTATTATAATATAGACGAGTCGGAGTTTGTCCCCAAGTCTGATATAAATTCAAAATTTTTCGAATGAATTTAGATAGGGAATCTGATATTTTGTTCACATGTGCCGTTATTCTGAATTTAAATAAAAATCCATGTTAGATTCTCCTTTTCGTACTTCCCGATTGAGTTTGTTTTGGAGATTTAAGGCAAATTCCACTAGAATTGTTTGAAATTTGCTACTTGAAATTCCTCAGGGGTACCAACACTCTCTGGTAGAAAACTATCTGAATATGCCCAAGAGGGCCTTAAAAGTTAGGTCCTGTCGAAGACAATTCTTTTCTTGATCCTTCTGTTTTGTTCCTTCAATATAATTTACAATTTTCTCTTGAGACACAAACTCGAAATCCACCTCCACTCGAAATTCTCGAAATTCACCACACACCTAAATTATGCATATATTATATAAATTTCAATATTTGTCTCAAAACACTGTAAACCATAATTAAACATAATGTCTCCATGTAATTTTTATTGCATGCCATCCCCCGGGGGGGCAATTTACATTACATGTGTAAGTGTAAAGTCAACACAAACACACACACACCGGTCTCTCTCAACGATTGCAAATGTGTCAACAATTATTGAAAAAAGTGTTAATGTTGGAATTTATTTAAGTGCGCGTTTGTTTGGCCATGTTTTTCCACAACAATGGACAATGGACAACATTATCGTATCGCCTGGTTCAACATCAACATTTCAATAAATTAAATTGACACTTCTGGACAGCCATCGACAATTGCAATTGACGAGACAATGGGCCGCGAAAGATTGAAATCGAAACAAAAAACAGAGTTAATCAATTAAATGAAAAGTTATAGCCGAAAGGGGGAAAATGTGACAGCGAGAGGGAAAAGGGGAAATGGAGGGGAGAAAATTAATGGGTTAACGAAAATAAATAAAAATTATGCTGATAACGAGACTTTTCGAATGAATGTTAACAGCTATGAATCTTTGTAAACATTGTGGGGTCATAGGTGCGTATAAGTGCTGTCACAACGTATACGCCATAATACACCTAAATGGGAATATTTAAGAATTGAAAGCAAAGGAAAGACAATATATCAATTAAGGTATTGAATTCTACGACTGAGATGTCAAAACGTCAAATTATGGTCAATATTGAAAACAATGCCGCAAGAGCTATGGTAATATTTGAGGAATAGTTTCATGTAGTTTATGTTAGTGACTAAGACGACCCAATGTTATCAGACATCACAATAGCTGAAATGGAAAATTTCCGAAAAGCGTAAGATGGATTTTGAATACTGTAATTTTGAAAATTGGAAAATTTTATTACCTAAAATAAAAAAAAAAAAACTCTAGAACAAGTTAAAACGTACCACTCGTTTTTGCCGATAGATGTATACCCTGATCCAATGTTCGATTATTTAAATACATTTTGACTTCTGTTATGATTATTGAAATTGTTGATCCTCTATGGAATGTGCAGTACCAAGAAAATTGGTTGATGGATATATTGGCATGTACCTGAATGGAATTGGATGTTAATTTCACGTTTTATTAGCCTCAATGATATTCAAAATTTGAACCTTTGTGGGAGAGGTACCAGAAGGAGTGGTCCGACATATTCTATCTTCACAGCAGATCTTGTGCTAGTAGAAATAATGAGATGTGTGAAATATGAAGAGAATCGGATGCTTATTACGGATTTTATAATCGTTTTGGTTATTCAAAATTGTGATCCTTTGTGGGGGAGGTAGCAGAAGGAATGGTCCGATCTCTAGCATCTTTATAACAGATCTTGTGTTAATGGAAATATTGAGATCTATCAAAGTCTGAATGAAATCGGATGTTCATTTCGTGTTTTATGATCTTCATGAATATTCAAAATTTTGACCCTTTGTGGGGGAGGTACCAGAAGGAGTGGACCGATTTTGTCCATTTCCACACCTGACCTAGCACTGACGTAAATATTAGGATTTGCAAATTTGGAGCAAAATTGAATTATCCTTTCTCTTTCTGCGCAAAAAATATATATTTTTTTTTTTAAATTTCGACTTTTTGTGGGGGAGGTACCAGAAGGAGTGGACCGATATATCCCATTTTCACAGCATATCTTGTGTTAGTAGAAATAATGGGATGTGTGACATATGAAGAGAATCGAACGCTTATTTCGGATTTTATAATCGTTTTGGTTATTTAAAACATTGACCCTTTGTGCGGGAGTTACCAGAAGGAGTGAACCGATATATTCCATCTTCACACCAGACCTTGGGTTAATAAAAATATTGAGATGTGTGTAATTTGAAGATAATCGGACTCTTACATCACATTTTATCAGTGCTATAATTATTCCAAATTTTGACCCTTTGTGGGCGAGGTACTTGATGGAGTAGACCGATATTGTCAATTTTCGCACCTCATATAGCTCTGATGCAAATATTAGGATATGCAAAGTTGGAGCAAAATCGGATTATGCTTTCGCATTCTGTGCGTAAATAATTTTCTTTGGAAATTTTCACCTTTTGTGGGGGAGATACTAAAAGGTGTGAACCGATATTCCTCATCTCCAAACTCGATGTATGGTTGATAATAATATTACGATGTACCAAGTTTGCGCACCACCCAGACAGACAGACAGACAGACGGACGGACATCGCTAGATCAACTTCAAATGTCCTGAAACGGATTTGGTCCAAAGGCACCTACGGTCTAAAACCATTATTTCGATGAGGAACGTTTTGGCCGTATCTTATGATATATAGCCTCTCTAGCCATATGGCTGAGGGTACATGCTTATGATTATTGTCACAACGCTATATCTGGTTCATTTTGGTTTACTTTTTTCTAGACTGAAATCGGTGGGATGTACCAAAAAAAAAGTCATTCTGAATTATATTAGCAATTTGGCGTAGGACTTCTTAAGTTTATGACCGCGAACAAATATTTACTCAGCTTTTGAAATAACTCAAAAAAAATAATTTTGAATTGTTCTCACAAGTTCTCGGTAATAGGAAACACCAGCGTATGATTATTGTCACAAAGTATACGTCAGAGTGTTAATTTTTTAATTATTTCAATATTTTTGGTAAGGAATTTTTCCGTTTTACAATGGACAAAAAATGGATAAGTTTTAAATAAATATTTGCAAGGATATTTTCAAGAATATATTTGATTTAAAAAACTTTAACTCGCCTTTGGATTAAGCCCTCCAAATATATTTTCTGAGCTTCTAAAAAAATATACAAAATCTTCGCTTTGAATTGTTTTCACAAATTCCTTTTAATGGAACACCCCTGCGTATGAGTATTGTCATGACGTATACGCTAAAGTGTCCATTCTTTGGAAAATACCGATTTTCGGAATTATTTCAATATTTTTGGCAGGGAATTTTACAATTTCACGATAAACTATAAAAAATAAAGAAATTGATGCGGCATCTTTTCAAAAAAACCGCATATTTATTTGGTTACGCACCTCTTTTTCAAATTATTATTTTGTTTAAGGATTCTAGGCCATTTTGTGCTGATGTCAAACAAAAAATTGCACATAGCTCAAAAACTTAATTGTTTTATTGAATTTCCTTCAAGTAGACATTCCTGCGTATGATTATTGACGCAACGTATACGCTACAGTGTCTACTCCTTGGAAAATACTGATTTTCGGAATGATTTATATTTAGAATTTCATTTTTAAATTTCACAATAATCAGTGGAACATTAAATACTATGATACAGATTTTTAAAAAAAAAAATCGTATTGATTTGTTAGGCTTTTTTACAAAGAACTGTTTGAATCCTCCGTGCATATTTCTCTTTTATTTATGGACTCATGGACCTTTTTAGGTTCTATCTTTAAAACTTTGTTCAAACAACGTCTGAGATAAATCGAAAAATCTTAATTTTATATTGTTTTTACTGAAATCCCTTCAAATGGCCATTCCTGCGTATGACTAATGTCGCAACGCATACGCCATGTTGGCCACTCTATGAAAAATGCCTGAAATCGTTTGAATTGCAATACTCGCGCCAATGAATTTCCAAAATTACAACAAATCGTATAAATTGAAATAAGTTAATTGCAATTTCGATAAAAATAAATCACAATTATGTGTTCAAAAACGCCACATGCATGACTTCAATTGTCAAAGTGGCAAAAAATTCACAGCACCATTTAGAAGATTTTTTTTCTTGCACCCCCTAAAAAAACTCGCACACAATTAAATGTCAATGTCCTGGTGGGTAGAAATTCCGCTTTTTTCAGTACATATGTCCTAGATGTTTGCACACCATTCAAAAAAAAAACTGGTAGGAATGGCACTCACTCTGTGTGTGTGTGTGTGTCTGTGTAAGTATTTGTGTTTGTCGGTGACAAATATTTCCATCCTTGATTACAGCTGATATCATTGAACATTTTTATTTACAGCTTCAAATTTCAACATTTGGATAGGCAACGTTATTGAAAATTCATTGTCTTTTGGTATTTTCATCCACCACCACCACCGACCAGCATCAGCATCCCTCCACAACTGGACTCCCTCACTGCGCCCCCGGCCAGCACCAAAGAAATATTTAAAATTTCTTTTTAACGATGGCCTCACGTCATGCCAATTGCCTACGGGAGATCTCAATATGCTATGAAATTTTATTATAATTATTTTATGTGTGTTTCGGAAGCCGAAGAAGAAGAAGAAAACGACAACCAGCCAGCCAGTCCGCCAACCAGTCACTCACCCCAAAGCTTACCACCAAATGCTGGGGGAATATTTTTACAGCAGCATTATTTTGTAAATTGAAGCAGCGATAAATTATTGAAATTTAATCTAAATAAAAGTACAAAAAAAAAACAACATTTTGAACTTGGAAACAGCGTTAATTGTAAAAATGTGTAAGATGAAATGGCTTTTAATTTTCAGGGGCGGGATTGTTGGGCAGTTTCACATTTTCATGTTAATCCTTAAATTTTATTTAGAGATCTGGGACTTCTTAAGTGTATGACCATCAACAAATATTTACTTAGCTTTTGAAATAACTTAAAAAATAGTTTTAAATTATTATCAGAAATTCTCGTTAATGGCACACACCTGCGTATGATTATTGTCACAACGTATACGTCAGGGTGTTCATTATTTGAAAAATTATGCATTTTTAAAAGATTTCTATATTTTTGGCAAGGAATTCTGCAATATATATTTGTAAAAAATTGGATAACTTTTAAATACCTATTTCCAAGGATATTTTCAAGATTATATTTGATTTAAAAACTTTAACTCATCTTTGGCCTAAGTCCATCAAAATCATTTTTGCAAGCCTCAAAGTTAAATCCCTTATTTGCAGGTACCCAGACGTATGATTGCTGTCACCACGTATACGCCAAGGGGGGTTATGTCTTCATTCCGTTTGTAACTCATCGAAATAATAATTTTAGACGTTACAGAGTATATATATTTTTGATCAGCGTAAAATTCTAAGACGATTTATCCCTGCCCGTCCGCCCGTCTGTTGTAATCACGCTAGAGTCAAAACGAACTGAGGTAGGCAGCTAAAATTTTGCAAAGATCAGTTTTTTTCTGTAGGCAGGTCAAGTTCGAAGATGAACTATATCGGGCCACCATATCGTATAGCCCCCATATAACGTATAGCCCCCGATATTCGGTATTTTGATGATTGTACCCACATTTTGCAATGAAATTGTCTGAAAATCCACAAAAGGAGTTCCTTCTGAGAACTTTACCCCCTGGAATAAAATGGTGTATATAGGTCCACGATATCGTATAACCCCCATATAACAGTACTCCCCAAAATTCGGTATTTTTTATTATTTTAGCCTCATTTTTCAATAGAATTGTCTGAAAATTAACATAAGGAATTCCTTCTTAGTACTTCACTTCCTGGAAGAGAATTGTCTATATAGGTCCACGCTATCGTAAATCCCCCATACAACGGTACCCCCCGATATTCAGCATTTTGATGATTTTAGGGACTTTATTCACCGGAATTGCTTTAAATATCGCATTTGAAGCTCGTAATGGGTACTACAGCCGGTGACAAAAAATAACTTATACAAAACCACCTCTTCGTATAGCATCCATATTTTTCTTTGAGCGGTATTTTTCGACTGAAATTTTTTTGGAAGCTCCTTCGAAGTGGTTGAGGGTATTATTTAAATATGGATGAGGATTTGAAAAACAAAGAAAAAATGAAATATTTGAGGTGAGTACTAGGCTCAAAAATTATTATTTTCTTTTGCAACCACCTGGGCGTATGATTGATGTCACAACGTATACGCCAAATAGGGTTCTGCGAACTATAAATGGGACTTACTTGGAATTTGGTTTTACTCATACGAGGTTTGATAAAAGAAACAATATTGAGCGTATAAGACATTATACAATTTATTTATATTGGTGGACATTCAAAATATTTCCGGAAAGTAAAAAAATACAAAAAATATTTTGAAATATAAAATAGTGATAATTGTAAAAATGTGGAATAAATATTGGCTTTTTTCAGCAATTTTTTAAGTCTTATAATTAAGTCTCTTTTTTTGCAGCCACCTAGGCATATAATTGCTGCCACAACGTATACGCCAAAGGCGGTTCTACGTTCGAACTTTGAATGGGAATTTATTGAAAACTAATATATTTGAATATTGATTAATGTTTGAAAAACAAACAAAAAATTGAAGTATTTGAGGTGAGTACTAGGCTCAAAAATTATTGTTTTCTTATGCAACCACCTGGGCGTATGATTGCTGTCACAACGTATACGCCAAGGAGGTTTTGTGTTCGAACTATGAATGGGAATTATTTGGAATTTGATTTTTCTCATTCGAATATCAATTGAGGTTTGATAAAAGAAACTACCAATGAGGTCAACGATATTGAGCGTATAAGTGCTAATAAAATTTATTCATATTGGGGGCCACTCAAAATATTGCCATAAATTAAAAAACACGACATTTTATATAAAAAAATATTTTGAAATTTAAAATAGTGATAGTTGAAAAAAATCTGGAATAAATATTGGCTTTTCATTGTAAGGGTGGTTATTGAGCAACTTTTCAATTCTTATAATTAAATCTCTTCTTTGCAGCCACCTAGGCGTATGATTACTGTCACAACGTATACGCCAAAGGGGGTTCTACGTTCGAATTTTGAATGGGAATTTATTGAAAACTAATGTTTCATATTTGAATAGTGATTAATGTTTGAAAAAGGAACAAAAACTAAGACATTTGAGGTGAGTACTAGTCTCAAAAATTATTTTTTGCTTTTGCAATCACCTGTCTGTATGATTGCTGTCACAACGTATACGCCAAATAGGGTTGTGCTTTCGAACTATGAATGGGTCTTATTTGGAATTTGATTTTTCTCATTCGAATATCGATTGAGGTTTGATAAAAAAACTACCAATGAGGTCCACTATATTGAGTGTATAAGTGTTAATAAAATTTATTCATATTTGTGGCCTCTAAAAAAATATCGCCGTAAATTTACAAAAAAACACGACATTTTATATAAAAAAATATTTAGATATTGGAAATAGTGATAGTGATAATTGAAAATAATCTGGATTAAATATAGGCTTTTCATCGTAAGGGTGGTTTTTGAGCAACTTTTTAAGTCTCTTTTTTGCAGCCACGTATGACTGCTATCACAACGTATACGCCAAAGGCGGTTCTACGTTCGAACACCTGGGCGTATAATTGCTGTCACAACGTATACGCCAAAAGAGAGTTTTGTTTTCGAACTATGAATGGGACTTACTTGGAATTCGGTTTTACTCATTCGATTAAGGTTTGATAAAAGAAACTACCAATGAGGTCAACGATATTGAGCGTATAAGTGGTAATAAAATTTATTCATATTGGGGGCCACTAAAAATATTTCCGTAAATTAAAAAAAGGGCATTTTAACAACGTATGCGCCACGAGGGTTCTGTGTTCAAACCATGAATGGAACTTTAATGAACACTTATTTTTCATATTTGAATGTGGATGAAGGTTTGAAAAACAAACTTAAATTGAATATTTGAGGTCAGCACTAGGCTCAAATATTAAATATCTTCTTTTTAATGTCTTATAATTAAGTTACTTTTTGCAGCCACCTTGGCGTATGATTACCGTCACAACGTATACGACAAGGGGGTTATGTGTTCGAATCATGAATGGGAGAGGAGAACGCGTTTAGAAGAAATCTTTATAAAAACTTAAAAATTCTTTAAAACCAATCATATTTTAGGGCCTCCCGGCAGGCTTCAAAAATAAATAAATAAAAATCTCTCATTTCTGATCTTCAAAGAGAAACACAAGTTTTATTCAACCTTTTCTGCTCTTTAAAATCAGGGACGTTAGACTATCAAAGATATGCCACAAAAATGTCACTTTATTGGTTTCAAAGACTGTAGAAACATTTTTTTAATAGTTGTTGTTAATTTCAAATTTTTTTTAGAAAGCTGAGGTCTTTGCGGAAGCGTAAAAAATTCTTAAAAAAATATTTTTTTTTTGCGAAAGCATTGAAATATTTAATTAACTTCCTGGACAATTATTCATAATAACATTCTTCCCTAAAATCATTAATTATTTTTCCAAAACGAAAAATTCAAAAAATCAGGAATTTAATAAAAAAAATGCTCCTGGCTGTGAAGTTACCACTTGACTGTTTCGATTAAAACACTTGGATTTTTCATTGGTATTCCGCATCTAATGAGCTTGCATCCTATGAAGATTTTCTTACAACTTCCTTAGTTTATTTAATATTTTTTTTTCGAAATTATATTAGTTCAAATATCAATTTAATTAAAATTCATTTGGGAACGCTAGATCCCTAGGACTTTTATTTCAATTATTTTATTTCCCATGCCCCAAATATTTATTCCCAAACAGGGGTGTAAATATTTACTCAGTAAATTAAAGTGTGTGTTTACAGAGTTACTCCTCCCTCCCTTCCTCCGTCATAAAATAGCTTTTAATTTAATTAAAAAAGAAAACAAAAACCAAAAAAAAAATAGAAAGAAATAACCAATAAACTTTTGAAAGCCAAAAGCTACAAGGCTCAAATGATGCTGAGTGTTTGGCAATAAAATTAACGTTATTTTAACATGCCTCTGGGAATATCGGTTGAATATTCCTCGCATCTTTTTTCCCTATTTTCAATTCAATGAATTCGATAGCATCAATTCATAAATTTGTGCTGTTCGTACTTCCAAATGTTTTTTTTTTTTGCCAAACAAGAGTAGTTAGTGTTGTTGAATAGAAAAACAAGAAAAAAAAACAAATCAAGTGAAAATAAAAAATAGAAAAAAAAAACACAGAAAAATAATCTAAAATCAAATGTTAAACGAAGAGAAAGGCATGTAACAAAGGAGGATGGAAGCCCCTCAAGGGAGGAGAAACCAAAAAAAAAATGTGGCAATTTAGTGTTGAATGGTAAATTTCAGTTAACTTAAAATGGAAATATTCGTTGTTGGGATTTATTTACATGACTTAAAAATAAAATAACAAAATACTAGAAAATAAATTATTAAACCTGCATTGACCCCAATTCAATTCTTTAGTTTTATTTTTATTTTTTTTATTTAAAACTAATATATTTTATAAAAAAAACAACATTTCACATAAAGCCCCCTCAAAGAACCCCATTCGGCGTATACTTTGTGACAGCAATCATACGCCCATGTAGTTGTAAAAATGAGAATTAATTTTGAGACTAGTAACGACCTCAAATATTTCGTTCAACTATTTAAATATATTTTGACCTCTGTTATGATTATTCAAAATGTTGATCCTCTATGGAGTAGGTTCCGAATTAATGGGCCAATATTTTCCGTTTCATATAGGACCTAAATAAATATGATATAAATATAGCGAGGAGCCGGGTTTGGTGTATATCGACTACTACCACGAACTCTTACATCACATTTTATAGGAGTTATAATTATCCAAAATTTTGACCCTTTTGGGGGGGACGTAGTTGCTGGAGTAGACCGATATTATCCATTTTCGCACGTGACCTAGCACTAACGAAAATACAGGGTTAGATAAAAAAGACTGCAACCAATTTCAGACTGCTGTCATTTCTAAGCCACTCGTCCGACAGCTGTTAAAATTATTCCAGTGACAGCTCATTATATTTTTAACAAGCGTACAAAAGTATTTTGGTGAGAATTTTCCCGAACAACAATTATTCGTGATGGAATTCAAACGTGATAGTGTGATTTCTTTATATTTGGCTGGAAAACCAACCAAAAGTGGCTATCGTTAGGGCAATCCAGCATTTAAATGTGAATAAATTTTTTGGGTCTCGTACCATCGCTCATTACCGATTTCGTGATACTGGTAGCGTAGCCCGACGTCAAGGAAGTGGACGGAAGAAAACAGCAACATCAGCAGAAAGGGTTCGAAAAGTAAAGAAGCGACTTCATCGAAACCCGCGTCACGGTGGCCGAAAAATGGCTCGAGAGCTGAACATATCGCAATATTCCATTCGGCAAATATTGAAAAATGAGCTCGGGGTAAAGCCATTGAAATTCGAAAAAGTGCAAGAACTTACACCGCCACAGAAAGAAAATAGACTCAAAAGAGCTTAAGAGTTGCTTCGCTTGGTCGAAAGTGGTGAACTGCCGAATTTGTTTTGGGTTTCGTTGTCCAGCAGTTTGTAAACAAACAAAATGATCCGTTCGTGTTTACTTGCCAAAGAGGTCAGCTGAAAATGTGCACCTTCGGTTGACGATTGGCCACCAGAACTTAAATGCCAGCCATGGTGATGGTGTGGGCCGCCATAACAGGCGATTGTCGCTCTCCGCTCGTATTAATCGACCGTGGAATCAGAATAAATGCCGAATATTATCGCGAAAATATTCTGGAGGGTGTATTAAGGCATTGGGTACGCAAACATTTTGGCAGCAGACCTTGGACATTCCAACAGGACTCAGCACCATCGCACTCAGCACGCCACCGCCATCCAAGAATGGTTACAAAATGAGGTTCCTCGGCCACCAAAATCTCAGGTTACCAATCCGTTGGACTATTGAGTCTGGAGTATTTTGTAAAGCAAGGTTGGCTCTAAAAAATACCAAAGTGTCGATCACCTCAAGAAAGCGCTTAGCCGGAAATGGGTCAAAATATCACAGAGTAACATTTTGGCAGCGTTTGAAGGTCATAATTCGTGCCAAAGGTGACCAATTCGAACAAATCCAAACTTATTCCAAAATTTGATGCTATTTCCGACATTTTCGCTTTCATTCAATAAAATTAAAAAAAAAATAAAAATTATGGCGTTTAACTTTGTTGCAGGGTTTTATCTCACCCTGTATACCCTCAGTAGCCACATGGCTGAGGGTATACAAATTTACCATATAATAAAATAATAGTAAAATTTTTTTTATGAAAAAACAAATTGCATTTTTTTCTATAGAGTTTACTGAAATAGACTTTTTTTTAAAGAAAAATAAATTATTTGATATTTTTCGTACTAGTCTTTTTACCAAAAAATTCCGTTTTTTTCGCGGATGTCACCAACTCACCCCTTTAAAATATTGATGGCATATTTTGGACTGAAACGAATTCTTAGGGGCTCTTTTAGTTATCCTTTGTCTAAAAATTAACGTTTTGACAAAATCGCTTTACAACATTCCCACAGAACAAATCAACTCTTTCTTATCTTCTCTGTTTACAAATATTTCTCTCCGCTTCTCTGTTTAAAAATATTTCTCTCTCTTTCTACATTTGTAAGTACTCATTGATGCCCCAGTCACACACACTCACGTATCATTTGATTACGAATCCATTCGTTTCACAAATAATCATGATTTATTTCAAATTAGTTTTCATTGAAAAGTCATTAAATTAAGGTCTTAAAATTTTTGGATGCCAACATCGATGCAATTATTGGCAGTCAGACGACGGTGGTGGCGGTGGCAAGCCTTTCAAATTAAAAAATTAGTTTTGATAATATTTTTGCTACTTAGCCGAATAAAATGGCAGGAAAACATCATCCCTCCCCTAACCAACCTCATCATCATTATCGTGATGTAATTACTCGCCATCCCTAGACATAAAATAGCAATTTTTGCAATTAAATAGTTATTGCCAGCATGGGGAGGGGGAGGGAAGGGGAGGGGTAGAGGTTCTCCAAGGGCAGCATAAAGTTCAAAATGCGATTTTATATGCCTTATCTATAATTTATGATAACACACACACGAACACACACACATACGTGCAATGAACTGCCACGCACTGACTCACGTATGTGTAGTTGTATTGGCCAAAGTTAGTCTATGTAATCGTGGCCAGAATGCCAAACATGCAGGCTCATTCATGTTAGTGGGATTCTGGGGAATTAGGCGAAAATGTAGCTGATGTTGTTGTTGTTGCTGTGAAAAGTTTGGTTATCAAAGATGAACATGAATTGATGGTGCGTGTTGGAAATTTTAAATAATTTTTTAGAATTTTCAGAAATTCTCCAAATTTAAATTAAATTTCATACAATTTACCTCAAACTTTAATTATTTATTTTGCGGAATTTTATTTACTTTATTAACAGCGTGATTTCCCTGAGTCATCAGCTATTATTTCAATTTCCCATGATTTATGCGGTAATTCTGTCCCGCCCCTAAGGATAAAAATCTGATGCAACAAAAATTGTCCCATATGAGGGGAAACAATATTTCAATGGAAATCTCTCTCACATACACACACACCCACAAAACCACAATGGGGCTCATAAATAGATTTTCTTTTTTTTTTTTTTTTGTGGAAAAACCACCGCTGAGATTCTGAACAAAAAAAAAAAATAACATTCCGGCCAGGTTGGATATCATATCTCAAACCAAATTCATTATAAACGGTAGACAAGCAGGGAGAGGGAGGGAGTTACCCCTCCACAACAAAAATCCACTGCCTAGAGCAACAGAATAAATTTAAATAAATCTATTTTTTTGCCCAGATTTTCCAAAAAAAAAAAAAGAAAAATTAAATGCCTTATATGATTTTCCATGATTTTCCCCAACAAAGACCTAAAAGAAATGTTCGCTCGCGCTCTCACAAAAAACCCCAAACACAGTTGGGTCCATCTCAATCTCAATTTTCCAAACATTTTGCGGCTGTTGATGACATCTTTGAGATTTCTTTCCCAGTGGCGTACAGCGCATTGTTGTCGTTGTTGTTATTATTGTTGTTTTTGTTCCATTATAAATTTCATAATAATAATTTAACCGCTGCTAACTGTTATTACCGCAAACTGTGGAAACGTGTGTGTGTGTCATTGTCGAAAGACGAATACACCACACATTCCTCCATGGAGCTAGAGGGACATGTTGGAGAATAAGAAAAAAAATGATTATAAACCATTAATTTTTGTGGAGAAGGGGGAGGTTGGGGAGAGATGGTTGTGCTAAGATATTACAATAATACTTCAAAATTTTTATAATTACAAAATCTCTCCTCTCACGTATTTTGAAAGCCAACAGTGAAAAAGACAATTATAACAGTAGCATAGATAATAGAAGTAATTAGTGCGGATATAACAGTAGCACAGTTAGAAAAAAGCGAAATTTGTATGAAATATTGGAATCGAAGATAATCAACTTTTCCCACGAAAAAAATCCTTTGAGAATAAGAATCAGAGGCAGATAACTAAAATCATTCTTTCTCATCAAAAAGTCCTACAGAGTACAATTTTCGTGGGAAGAGTCTTTGGAAAAAATATCACATAAGATTTGATGGAAAGCTTATTTTTACACAAAGAGTTTTTCGAAGTACTGTTTTTTAATAAATCCCAAATTTAGGCTCCCCAAAATTAAACTTACTCAAAAAAGACCCATTAGTGCCATGTCTATTAATGAGCCCTTTTAAATTACACTCTTGACTGAAAAAGGTATTTAAAGAGTTCTTAAAGGGTTTTTTATCCTTAAAGGGTTCTACCAACCTTAATGGTTCTCCCATCCCTAAAGGGTTCTCCCATCCCTAAAGGGTTCTCCCATTCTTAAAGGGTTCTCTTATCCTTAAAGGGTTCTCCCCTTTAAAGCGTTCTTTAAAGCACACTGTCTCATAAGAAACGAACATCAGAAGCACCTTCTCCCAATAAGTATTCTTAGAAACAGCATTTCATATGTACAGGTGCCATGAGACAATGGTCCTTAACAGCAGCCTCTCTAAAATCATAGATCATTGGAAGAACCTCCTCTTGTAAAAAAGGTCCTTAAAATAGTATTCACTTCTACAAAATATCCTTGTTTAAAAAACCTTTGATATGAACCCGTTATCCTTGCAAAGGCAATTAAACCCATACTTTCTCCTGAAAGGATCCCACACAAGCCCTCGGAAGTACTTTTTGGTTAGAATTCCTGAGAAGAAGTTTAGAAATGGATCCTTAAAATATCCTTCGTAAAATCACAATTGAATACAACTTTTCTTAATAAATGAGTCCTTAAAGTATCCTTTCTGAAAGAAAAGGAATTTAAAAAACAAATTTCGTTTAAAATAGCTTCGTGGAGAGTCCTTTCTTTCAACAAGGATTATTACTGTCCTTTCGGTAGCAAAGGTGGCATACAAACCGTTTATCTGTTCCTAGCCCAATCTTAAAAAAAGATCCCTAAAAGCACAATTTTTAGCAAAATTCTCTGAAGCATGGAGGGTATATTAATTTTGTCATTCCGTTTGTAACACCTCGAAAAATACATTTTAGACCCCACAAAGAATCAGCATAAAATTCTATGTTGATTTAGATGTTCGTCCCTCTGTCCGTCTATCTATCTGTCCCTCTGTGGAAATCACTCTAGCTTCCGAACGAAATGAATTAGGTAGATAAACTTTTTCCCAAATGTATATTATGACTGCAGGACTTTTGACATTGAAAATGGGCCATGTAGGTCTACGTTTTGGTATAGCCCCCCTATTTCGGCACCTCCCGATAAACATTCCAATCGAAATCGCCCTCAACAGAACCAATTTTTTCATGGTATCCCCAATAAGGTCCTCTCTTCAAGAAAATGTCCTTAAATTCACCCTTTATTTTATAAGGAGTTCTTTTATTAAAAAGGGTGCTCAAAAGCGCAGATTCCTTTGAAATAACAATTCTCCAAAACAGTACTAATAAGTGTCATATATTTTAGAAAAAATCCTCTGAAAAAGCTTTGAATTTTATGAAGAGTCGTTATAAAAGTGTTTTTTTTCGAAACACCCTTTTTTCGAAACCCCCCTTAGGAGATTTATTTTTCCTAAAACTGATCCAGAAAACAGCCCCTTGAATAACGTTTTCTTATCGAATTCCTTATCCCTAAAAACAACCAACAGCATAAGAAGTTCAGAAGCAGTCTTTATCCCTAAAAAGTATCCTTTTTTACAAAAGGTCCTCTTCATTTAAATGCACCCATATTTTAAAAAAAGTCCTTAGAAATGTATTTTCTTTTGAATGTGGCATTGGAAACACCTATTCTTAGAAAGGGCTTCGTGAAAAGCATTTCTTTAAACGGTCCTTGAAAGCAAATGTCCCTTATAAATTCCTTAAAACCGAAGAGTTATCCTTTTTCCAAAAAATGGCCATTAAAACAGCCATTCTAAAAGAAATACATTAAAATGGGTCCATAAGAAGTATTCTTCGGAAGGGGAGAACCCTAAAGGTTATCTTTGCTAAGAATAAATCTATTTAAAAAAAGATTGCTTCAAAGAACCACCTTCTAGAAAAAAGTATCTAAAGGACAATTTTTTTAAAAAAGTATTGAAGGCTCTTTTCATAAAAAAATGTTTCAACCCTTCCGTACTTTCTAAAATAAATCTTTATTTGAGACACTTTTTTCTCAAGGAAGGAAGTGTTGAAGAACCTTTTTTCGAGGAAGTGGGCCATCAAGCCCAATACATCTCAGAAACGACCTCCTTGAAAAAAAATAATCCTCAGAATCAACTTCTGTACTAGAGGATCCTTTGAAACATCCTTCGAAAGGAACTCTTTCTGAGAAGAAATCTATAAAAAGCACAAGTGCTTTCTTTAAAACGCGCGCTTCAAAGAACAACTTTTTTAAAAAAGTATATAAAAGGACTAAATTTTTAAAAAAGTATTGAAAGCTCTTTTCATCCAAAAATATTTCAACCCTTCCGTCCTTTCTGAAATAAATCTTCACCTTTTTAAAAGGAAGTGGACCAGGAAAACCAATCATCTCCGAAACGACCTCCTTGGAAAAAAAAGATCCTTAAAATCAACTTCTGTAGTAGATCCTTTGAAAGGAACTCTTCCTGAGATGAAATCTATAAAAAGAACAAGTGCTTTCTTTAAAAAGGTAGCTTCAAAGAACAACTTTCTTAAAAAAAGGATCTAAAAGGACATTTCTTTCAGAAATTATTGAAGACCCTATCATCAAATAATTATTCTACCCTCTGTCCTTTCTGAAATAAATCTTCACCTTTTTTTAAGGAAGTTGAGCTTGAAACCCAATTCATCTCAGAAACGACCTCTCTAAAAAAATCCTTAGAATCAACTTCTATAGTAGCAGATCCCTTGAAATATCCTTTGAAAGGAAATCTTTCTGAGAAGAAATCTATACAAAGAACAAGTGCTTTCTTTAAAAAGGTAGCTTCCAAGAACGACTTTCTTACAAAACGGATCTAAAAGGACTATTTCATTCAGAAATTATTGAAGTCCCTTTTCATCAAAGAATATTTCTACCCTTACTTCTGTCCTTTCTGAAATAAATCTTCACCTTTTTAAAAGGAAGTGGACCATGAAAACCAATTCATCTCAGAAACGACCTTCTTGAAAAAAATAATCCTTAGAATAAACTTCTGTAGTAGAGGATCATTTGAAACATCCTTTGAAAGGAACTCTTTCTGAGAAGATCAAGTGCTTTCTTTTAAAAGGTAGCCTCAAAGAATTACTTTCTTAAAAAGGATCTAAAAGGACATTTCTGTCAGAAAGTATTGAAGACCCTTTCCATCAAAGAACACTTCTTCCCTTCTGTCCTTTTTGAAATAAATCTTCACCTCTTTTAAGGAAGTGGACAATGAAACCCAATTCATCTCAGAAACGACCTCCTTGAAAAAAAGGATCCTTAAAATCAACTTCTGTAGGAGAGAAACCTTTGGAAACACCAATCCTTAAGAAAATGTACCTTAAAGGAACTCGTTCTGAAAATTGCTTAGAAACACTCTTTCTTTAAAAAGGATGCCCTTTTTCAATATTGAACTTCCTGAAGAAAGTGACGCTTGGAAAACTATCGTCTGAACAAGAGAATCCTAAGAAGAAAATTCCTCCAAAACAAGCTATATTAAAGGAATGGTTCCATAAAAAATGTCTGTCATTCAAAATGATTCCAAGAAGCACCCAGAATTAAAGAGGCACAGTTTCCAAGACTCCTTGGAGTCATTCATCCGAAATATATGTTAAAAAAGTTTAACCCAGCTCTTGACCCAATTTTCATATTTTTTTTCTTCGCAGAAAAATTGCCATAAACTCAGCTAAGCTATGCAAAGTCTATTTTATGGCCAGAGGTCCTTTGTGTCATCAGATGGACATGGGTCTCAAAAAACTTTCCTTTCCATATGGCGACCTTTCATTCCACTTTTTTTAAGAAATCGTCTTTTCCAGGAAATTTAAGAAATCTCTTACGCAAAATATGCTTTAAAGCGAAGAGGCAAAAAAATCCCCTCCTCCCACACAAATAAACACCATGGCTGTTAAACTAATGACGCTGATGGTAAGCCCAACGCCTTCAGAACATTGACAGAAAATATCAACAAGATATCACCTAAATTTAACAAATACTCACACTTACACACCCCGACACACATACCCATAAGCAAACACTATAAATGTTCGACATCCATCTCAATGGGAAGGGAAGGAGGGAGGGAGGTTTAAGCGTAGCAGAGTGAGCAGACCACATACTCATGAAGGATTTACGGTTTGTTTACTTTTTACTTTATCCGGTACCCACATATGACTTACTACTACATACGTGTCTCTGTGTGTGTACACACATACTTACATAGGTAAGTAAATACCCACACTCACTCACACGCACACACACGCACGCCCCCACAAATCTCAGTCTTGATGATGAGGCCACAAAACGAACGAGGCAGTTTATTGGGCCCCTGTTTGAAAAATCGTGTCTCATATTTTTTTCTTCCAACTTCCATCCTGGCCAAAGGACTTTATTATTGTCGGGAGACAACAAAAGAAAAATAAGATGTTCTTTAATTTCCTTGATGTGATATTATCCTGGTAGAGGATGATACAAAGGATGTGTGTGTGAGATGCTCATGCCACACATGTAAGTACATACATATATTCTTGTATTACATGTTCTCCCCCCACCTCTCTCTCTCTCTCTCTATCTCTCCCTGTCACCATTCTCCCTTGATTCACAGCCAACTATTATGATGAGCCAGCGAGCATGCCATGCAGACAACAAATGAAAATTCCCTAAATTTTCATTTTAATTAAAACGAGAAACGCAGTCGACACCAGCCAGACATTCTCTGCCTTTGAGAAATATTTCAAAATCAAGATTGGAATTAAATTAAAAATTATTTTGTTTTTTTGAATTAAGTCAAGAATCTCGGGGAGGACAATAAAAAAAGTAAATGACAATGATTAAATTATCAATGTTGTTACTGTTGTTGTTTATGGTATCATCACCATTATCGTCATCATCACCGCCATTCTCAGCGCCGTCCTCGTCATCATCGACATAATAAATATGCCATAAAAAAAAGAGAAACAATGTTGCCTCATTTAATGGGATTATCAAGGATTTTTGAAGTGCCATTTAAAAAATCCTGTTGATATTTGAATTGAACTTTGATTGCCCAGTGGAGGCATTGAAAATCACATCAAAAGCGTTAACATCGACAACAACTCAATTAAAGAGCAGATCGATTTTTGAAAACAAACTCGTCATTGATGGCCCAAAAGTTATTAGCCTTTCACAGTAAATGCCAATTTTCTGAATTAACTGTGCCGAAATTATCGAGGGAATTAAAGAGGGCTCTATGCAAATCAGCAATATTGGGGTGGATGGGATTCGAAAATTCACAAGGGACATGAGGTAAGTTTTGTTGTGCCATAACAAGGCATTTATTTCAGTTTCTTGATGGACAAAATATTTAAAAACGAGATTTTTTTCTGAGGTCGATATTGAATTGCTATGTTTAAAAACTATTTTTTATGCCCTCCACCATACTTAGTATGGAGGATATATTAAGTTCGTCACTCCGTTTGTAACTCATCGAAATCGTAATTTTAGACATCAGCGTAAAATTCTAAAACAAGTCCGTCCGTCTGTCATCCTGCTTTAATCACGCTAGAGTCAAAACTAATAAAGATTGGAAACTAAAATTTTGCACCGATCAGTCTTTTGTCTGCAGGCAGGTTAGGTTTGAATGTGGGCTATAACGGTTCACGATATCGTATAGCCCCCGATATTCTGTATTTTAGCCAAAATTTTTCAATGAAATTGTCTGAAATTCCACAAAAGGACTTTCCTCTGAGTACTTCAACCCCTGGAAGAGTATTATCTATTGAGGTCCACAATATCGTATATCCCCCATATAACGATACCACCCTATTTTTCCCAAATTTTTAATGGATTTTTCAAAAAATCCATACTAGAAGTCCCTTCTAAGCACTTTACCCCCCGGAAGACAAATCTCTATATAGGTCCACGTATAGCCTCCATATAAGGGTACCTCCCAATATTCGATATTTTGACGATTTTTGCGACATTATTCACCGGAGATGCTTAAAATTTCATATTTAGAGATCGTACTGGGAAATACAGTCTATGGCAGAAAATTGTCTATGCGGGTCCAGGTCTTCCTCCATATAAGGGTACCTCCCAATATTCGGTATTTTGATGATTTTAGCGACATTATTCATCGGAGTTGTTTCAAATTTCGTTTTTAGAGTTCGTAATGGAAACTACAGCCTAAGACAGAAAATTCTCTGTGCCGGTCCAGGTCTTCGTATAGCCTCCATATGAGGATACCTTCCAATATTCGGTATTTTGATGATTTTAGCGACTTTATTCACCGGAATTGTTTCGAATTTCGTATTTAGAGTTCGTAATGAAAACTGTAGTTTATGCCAGAAACTTGTCTATGCAGGTGCAGGTCTACGTATAGGCCCCATATATCAGTATCTCCCCATATTCGGTATTTTGGCGATTTAAGGTGCAATGTTGACCAAAATTGTTTTAAATTTCGTATTTTGAAGTTCCCAATAGGTACTACAGCCTAAGACAGAAAATTCTCTGTGCAGGTCCAGGTCTTCGTATAGCCCCATATGGGGGTACCTCCCAATATTCGGTATTTTGATGATTTTAGCGATATTATTCGCCGAAATTGTTTCATATTTCGTATTTGAAGCTCATAATTGGTAATGTACCCTATGAAGGAAAATTGTCTATGGAGATACAGGTCTTCGTATAGACCCCATATATCAGTATCTCCCCATATTCGGTATTTTGACGATTTTAGGTACAATTTTCACCGCAATTGTTTGAAATTTCGTATTTGAAGTTCCCAATAGGTACTACAGCCTGTGACAGAAAATTGTCTGTGCAGGACAAGATCTTCGCATAACACCGATGCAACAGTACCTTCCTATATTTGGTATTTTGATTAATTTATTTACATTATTCAGCGGTTTTTTTTTTCAAGTTTTGTATTTGAATATTTGTAATGGCTTATGACAAAAGTTGTCTATGCAGGTCCACGTCTTCGTATAGACCTATTGCTATATTCTGTATTTTTAAAATTTTAACCTATTTTTAACGGATTTTTTTGAAAAATTTCAAATTAGCTCCAAATGGTGGAGGGTATTCAAAGTTCGTCCAAGCTAAACTTATTGCTTTTTTACTTGTTTAAATTAATTTTGAGTACAGAGAGACTCCTGACATCTGCTTCTATATGTAGTAATGAATAAGGGAATACAAGTTTCTTAAAAAAAGCTCTATTTTATGCACAAAATTCCTAAAGAGGTAAAATTTTTCTTTGAAAGTTTCCGAAAGCTTTACTTTATTTTAAAACAACTTTTTGAAATAAGTTTTTATTGCAGAAAGACAGCTATGACTCCTGTTTGTAGTAATGAAAATAAGAGTCTAAATTTCCTAAAAAAGTCCTGTTTTATGCACAAAATACCTAAAAAACTATTTTTTTCCTAACAAAGTTTCTGAAAGCTTTTAAAATTCTTTTTTTTTTCATTTAATTTTTTTTCTACAGAAATTCTCCCAATAGCTAGTAGTATGTAGTATTGCATATAACAGTCCACATTTCTTAAAAATGTACTATTTTATGAACGAAATTCTTAACAACAACATTTTTCCTAAAAAAGCTTTTTAAAACATTTTTTTTATTTACAACCTTTTCTGATTTTTTTTCAAACAGAAAGATTCCAAACCGCAAATCCTCTATTTATTATTGAACCACATCCGATCCACCCTAATCACAAGTGGTTCTGGTCAATAACTACAATACCTCATTTCTCTGGTATCTCATCGTCCGTGTCGTTAATGTCAAACGAATCGTAACGATTTTTATTTATTTTGGATTTTACGCAAATGCGGCGAATTGAGGAAGAGGTATTAAAACTGGCGATTGACTTCCAACTGTGTCATTGTCGTTGTTCTCGTTGTTGGGATTGGTGCTATCATTTGGATTTAGTGGCACCACTTAATAGACCGACATATTTGGGGAGAGAGAGAGAGAGGAGGCTGAATTATTGAGAGATTGTAAAAGAGAACAATTGGAGATTAAACCGAAAAAATCTCAATGATTATCAAAACGAAAATATGTTGATTTCACTGGGCAACAAAAAATAAATAAATAAATAAATGAAAAATAATACAAAAGAAGTAGAGCTAAAAATAAAAGAAGCTTATATGGGCGTTTTGATAATTTAAATCGCAAAGCAATTAAAATAGAGAGGACAAATGTTCCCCTCTCTTCCACATTTTTGGAAATTTTTGAAAAATTTTGAAAAAAAAAATTAAAAAATTCCTTGGAATCCGTGCATTTTAGGTACATAGTACCTTCGGTAATATTACAGTTAACAATACGAACATTATATTGGCTAAACATTTTAACTCTCAAAAGAGTCACCAAAGGGGTCTTTTTGGTCCTTTTAAAGGACTATGGCTAAAAACTCCCCTTAAACGATATCGTAGCAGGTCAAAATATTCTCAAAAATTGTGCGCCATAAAATGTTACTGTGGGTCTTAGAAGACATCAAGAGTCTTAAACATACCTGAACACCAGGAATTCACAAATACTAAAAACACATTTTAGGGTTAAAACCGTACTTTATGTGCATTTATGTAAAATTCTCCCACAAAGCATCATTGTAGAAGGAAGATGTCAAAGACAAAAATATTCTATATCAAATTTTGTTATACCATACAAATGAAATATATAATTCCAGTATATATCAAAAACTATTTGCATTAATATTGCAAAAAAATCCCTAAATATTTGACAATTTTTTAATCAATTTTTTCCTCGGCCTTTTTTCGAATTGATGCCTAAAAGTTATATCAAATTTCATTTTTGGCAAAAAGTATTAAAAGAAGAAATATTCTACACTAAAATTCACCATAAGCCTCAAAATGAACAATATTTCTAACTATAACGGTCTTTAAGAAAATTACATTCAAATGTTGTACATAACAAGTGAGAATTGTGTATTAACGTTTCTTTACTGCTAATTTGACATATTTCAATTCTCAGTCAAAATCTTCCTTAATTATTGACTTTTTGGGAAAAGTCTTAAAGACAAAAATATTCTTAGCCAAATTTCACTATTAGTCACCAAAGAAAAGAAAACTATATTTCCACGATATATTAAGAAAATATCTGCATCAATGTTACCAAAAATGGCGAAAATATTTCCTCATGTTTTTGATCAGTTTTTCTTTGGTTTTTTTAGAGATGATGCATGAAACTAAAATAAAAGTTCATTTAAGGCAGAAAGTGTTAAAGGTGAAAATATTTAATACAAAATTTTAGTATAAATCTCAGAATATACATTACTTCTAGCTATAATGGTTTTTAAGAAAATTGCCTTCGAAACGTTTTTTACTGATTTTTTAAAACGTTTCAATTATTAGTCAAAATCGCCCTTAATTATTGATTTTTAAGGAAAAGTGTTAAAGACAAAAATATTCTCCATCGAATTTCACTATTAGTCACCGTAGAAGAGGAATCTATATTTCCATTATATATCAAGAAAATATATGCATCAATGTTGCCGAAAAATACAAAAATATTTTTTAATTTTTTGGATCAATTTTTTCTAAGGCTTTTTTCGAGTTGATGCCTGTAAGGTACATCCAATTTCATTATAGGAAGAAAGTGTCAAGTTAATAAATATTCTACACAAAATTTCACTATAAATCTCAGAACAACCTATATTTCTAGCTATAACAGTTTTTAAGAAAATTGCATTCAAATGTTGTACCTTACTAGTGAACATTGTGTGTTTACGTTTCTTTACTACTAAGTTGGCACATTTCAATTCTTAGCCGAAATCTCCCCTAATTATTGAGTTTTTGGGAAAAGTGTTAAAGACAAAAATATTCCTCATCAAATTTCACTGTAAGTCACCAAAGAAAAGAAATGTATATTTCCATGACATATCAAGAAAATATATGCGCCAATGTTGCCAAAAATGGTGAAAATATTTCCTATTTTTTTATCAGTTTTTCTTCGGCGTTTTTTCGAGTTCTTGCATGAAAGTAGTATTAAACTTCGTGTTAGACAGAATGTATTGGAAAGAAAAATATTCTACACAAAATTTCACCATAAATCCCTGAACAAACTATATTTCTACATATTACCTTACTAGTGAAAATAGCGTGTCTACATTTCTTTGCTGCTAATTTAGCAGTTTTTAATTCCTGGTCAAAATCTCCCTTAATTATTGATTTTTTGGGAAAAGTGTTAAAGACAAAATTAGGCTTAATCGAATTTTACTATTAGTCACCAAAGAAAAGAAATTTATATTACCATGATATATTAAGAAAATATCTGCATCTATGTTGACAAAAATGGTGAAAATATTTGCTAATTTTCTGATCAGTTTTTCTTCGGCGTTTTTCGAGTTGATGCCTGAAATATACATTAAATTTCATTTTAGAAAGTGTCAAAAGAAGAAATACTCTAGGCAAAATTTCAGTATAAATCTCAGAATAAACTATATATCTAGGATGAGTAGTTTTTGAGAAAATTGCATTCAAATGTTGTCCATTCCAAGTGATAATTATGTGTCACGTTTCTTACTACTCTTTAACATGTTTCAATTCTAAGTCAAAATCTCAGTTAATTCTTCTTTTTTTAGGAAAAGTGTCAGAGACAAAAAGATTCCTAATCAAATTTCACTATTAGTTACTAAAGGAAAGAAATCTATATTTCCATGATATATGAAGAAAAAATCTGCATCAATGTTGTGAAAAAAACCCTACAAATTTAACAATTGTTTCATCAATTTTTCCTCTGCCTTTTTTCGAGTTGATGCCCGAGAGTTACATCAAATTTCATTTTAGGCAGAAAGAAAAATGTTAAAGACAAAAATATTCTCCATCGAATTTCACTATTAGTCACCGTAGAAGAGGAATCTATATTTCCATTATATATCAAGAAAATATATACATCTATGTTGCCGAAAAATGTTGTACCTTACTAGTGAAAATTATGTGTTTACGTTTATTTACTGCTAAGTTGGCACGTTTCATTTCTTCGTCAAAATCTCCTTTCATTATTCATTTTTTGGGAAAAGTGTCAAAGACAAAAATATTCCTCATCAAATTTCAATAATAGTCACCAAAGAACAGAAATCTCTATTTCCATTTTATAGCTAGAAAATATATGCAAAAAAAAAGGCATAATTTTTTGATCAGTTTTTCTTCGGGGTTTTTCGAGTTGATGCATGAAATTGACATAAAACTTTGATTTAGGCAGAAACTATTGAAAGAAGAAATATTCTACACAACATTTCACTATAAATCCCAGAACAAACCTTACTTCTAGCTGTAATGGTTTTTAAGAAAATTGCCTTCGAAATTTGAATATTAAAAATGAGAATTAAATGTCACATTTTTAATGTTTATTTAACACGTTTTCATTCTAAGACAAAATCTCCCTTTAAACTTAATTTTTTGAGGAAGGTATTAAAGGAAGAAATATTCCTTATCATATTTCATTATAAGTCTCTGAACAAAAGAAATTTCTATACTTAATGTATTTGCCTATTTTCGATAAATTTAGCGCATTTTTTTAATATAATGAACATTTTTCCTCAATTTCACTATCTAATAGCCATTCTGGGTTTCTAATAGCCATTCTGGATTTAGAAATGTTAATCCGAAAATAGAAAAAAAATGAGAAAAAGGGAGAACTTGTCCCCCTCTATTTAGTTTTCTCTGGCCTGTAAACTTTCAATACTCCGATGCACGTATCTTCTATTTTGAGACCCTAGTTTTATAATCTGCTGGATTTTGCCTTTAAATTTTGAAAAACCTAATTTTTGTCGCACAGTGTTATTGTTTTTCCTTCGTTAGCCCAGTAAAATGTATGAACAATATGATTTACATTCCGGTCATTGCAAAAACAATTCATGTCATACATGCACGAGTAGCTGCGAAATCGAGAAATAAAACTTAACTCTTTGTCTGAGGGGAGCAAGAGAGCGATGGTGACATTGTTTACATTTCACGTAAAAAAAAGTTCTTTATTGAATTCGATTTTAATTCCGATCTGAATCACATTTCGATTTTAAAAGTGTGTGTGTGTGTATGTGTGCGTGTGTCCACAACAGCCGCATGTTAAGCATTCAAGTGGAAATCCTATGAATTCGATTGCATGCTGCAGGCCCACCCAATGACTGACCTACAGACTGGCTGACCGACTGACTGTTCGGCGAACATGAATCTCATCGGAACATAGATTAAAGTGATTACGGCTTTTCGTGCTGTTTGTTTGTTTAGTTCGACCGCCTTTTAATTTATGAACTGGCAATGCAGGTGATTCGCACACACATACACACATACAGGGATGAAAACACAAACACACACAAAGCCTACTGGCCTCAGTGGCAATGTTTTCTTTGGTCATTACATGAAGCTCTTTTTTAAATCACCCCGAAGCCCTTTGAGGCTCGCTAGAAAATAATGGTTGTTGAATGGTCTTACTTTTCGAAAAGAAAGAGGAAGAAGAAGAAAAACTCGAATTAGTTGCAAATGAAAGCGGTTACCAACTAAATCGATGTTGGGATTTTTAAATAATGACCAGAAAAATGAACACAAATCTATGGCCTACAACACTTCTATAAAACAGAGAAAAATCTTGAAAGAGAAAAATCTTTTAGTTTTTTACAAACGGAAGACCTTCAACAAGTTATATCTTTTGCAAAGTAAGGGCTAACCACAGAACCTCTATAGTCTTCCATAGCCCTTCTACTGTCATCTACCGGAACGTTGACCTGTCTGTGGTCTCCAGTCTATAGAATCCCTATTACGGGTCCTTTCCGCTGTCTTCAGTGAACGATATATGATAAGATTTCTACAGGTCCTACAGAGAAAACCTTTCACATGAGGTCTTCCAAAAACGACGACCTTAGACAAACTTTTTTCTATCATCCGAAAGAGTCATTCTTTGGACAGTTAACAGTCCTTCTTTGGACAGAAGTAGGGGTTTCCACTGTTCTTTAATGGGAAGGAGCTCCTTCATAGCTTTTCCACAGTCTTCCACCACAGAAAGGACATCTGTGTTAAGAAGAGAAGGCCAATGGATGGCGTTCCGTAAATGGAAAAACTAGAATAAGACTTCTCATTATATAATCCCTATTTCAAGTCCTTTCCCCGACCTTCTATGAATAGACAAGTACTTTAAAGAAAACATCTCACAGGACTTCTCTAAAGAGAAAGTGTTTAACAGGTCTTCTTCACAGACCTTTTACAGACAGCAAAACTTCTACAGAGCTTCTGTAGACTGAAGACCTTCCACAGGTTTTTGTAAGACAAAAACCCTTCCCTTCCGGTTTCTCCTCAGACTGAAGACCTTCCAGAGGCATTCTTTGCATAACATAACAGCCTCTGCAGGGGGAGATGAAAAAACTGCAACTAACTTCAGACTGCTGTCATTTCTAAATCACTCGTCCTACAGCTGTAATAATTAATCGAGAGAATGGGCCAAAATACCGCAGTAGAACATCCGAGCAGCCTGTGACGGTTTCATTGGCCATAATTCGTGCCAAAAGTGGCCAATTCGAACAAGGCTAAACTTATTCTAATATTTGATGTTATTTCCGACATTTTTTGCTTTCATTCAATAAAATTTGAAAAAAAAATTAAAAATTATGGCATTCGACTCTGTTGCGGTTTTTTTGTCTTACCCTGTACATATCCTGGAATAGATATTAAAACTATAGAGGGCCTATGGAAGGTATTTAAGATCCTCAGATGGAAGGTATTTAAGATCCTATGGAAGGTATTGGGAAGATCCTCAACCCAATTTGTAGAAGATATGTAAAAGGGTTTCTCTTCACAACAGACGAGTGAAAGCCCCCCTTCCTTCTAGAACCTTGTGAAGTTGTTTAATCTTTGAAATATCGCTGGATAAAACTCCATTGATAAAGATATGTAAAAGGTCTACTATTTGGTAAAATAACTCTTCTAGTTGTAGATGGCCTGTAGAGGGAAGAATTCTACCAATGCAGAATCTGTGGAAGAATCCTCGTATAATCCTATCCTATAAAGTACCGGTGGAAGGAAGTCCCCTAGGAAATATTTCGATTTACTAAATTCGTATTTAAAAATTTCAAATAAAGTAAAACCCGCGGAAGATGATTTTTTCACAAATCTTTTATTTATGGAGGTCCTTTCACAAATCTCTTAATTATGGAAGAACATCTTGGAATAACCTATCTCTAGAATTACTTTAGGTGGTCATCTTATTATAGAAAAGCTTTCTTGCTATGGAAGCACTTCCTTCTATGGAAAATCTTCAATTTTATTTTTTTTTTATCAATTTCCCCCTCAACTGTTGTTCACCTTTACGAACTTTAAAGAGGGCAGATATTTACAAAAGTCTTGTAAAGCATTGCCTCTTTTTAACAAATTTATGCTTGCATGGCACATGTGTGTAAATATATGTATGTGTATGTGCGTGTGTCTGTATTCTAAGCATTGATATGTCTTTTCGATTTGTTATTCTTGTGGCCGTTGTTGTAGTCGTACCCTATTTGTCCCCTAATGTGCCAGGTGAATAGGCTTAGATGCTTTTAACTTACTTAGATACTTGCCTATTTCTTTGGGGGCCTTAAAAATTATTCAAATTAGATTCCAACAACACCCGCAACAACAACAACTCTCCAGCATTGATTTATAGAATATTTAAGAAAGGTATGACACATTTGCTGCAGCTTGTTTTGCCCTCTTCATACGATAAGAAAAATATACATGGAATGACAAAAATCCCCAGGGAGGGGAGGGACCTCGAAGAAGGGATGGGAGAATTTATTTCACAATAAATATTAAATTAAATGTAGATTTTCAAAAATTTATTACCTAAACTTAATTATTTAAATCCTTGCCAACAAAGGAGCAAGTTTTTGCAACAAAACAACCAGAAATCATTTAATTTATTTTATTAGATAACTTTTGAGCACAGAAGGATGTTTAGAGAAATTATAGTTATGGCTGTTGTGTTCGGTGCTTATGTTCAATAATCTGATTAGCAAATTTGTTTGCCGAAGCCACAAAAGGTAGGTGGAGAAGCCGAGGAGGAGGAGGAGGAAGACGGAAAAATAATAAATTACAAATTAGATTTTCGTTTCACATCATTGAATTTTGGCTTGTTCAGCATGTATGCAGGACATAAAAAATCTCCAGGCTCACAAATCATGTGGATTCCACATTTTATGGCAATGGACAACAGCAGAGGTCTATGCTAGCAGCAAAGATGCCTAGCTAGGCTAGTTTCCTTGTTTTTTCTCGAAAGGTAATAATGTTTTTGTTGTTGTTTGTTTTTGCCTGAGTTGAATATTAAATTAGAATTATCCTTTTGATGTTGTGACAAATCCTTGGAGTGATAATGAGATTAGCTTTCCTTTGGCCAAAACAAAAGAAAAATCAAAGATAAATTTTGTCAGAAGAGTTTTTTTTATTTTAATTTGATTTGACCAGGTTCCAGGCACTCTAGATTGGACAGTTATGCAGCTGTTGGTGTCTCTTCGGGGGAAGGTAAGGTGTGGCTGGGAGTTATAGGTCTTGGAGTGAGGATTTTTAAACAGGACATTAAATGAAGTCATAAAGAATTAACTGATTGAAGTCGTATATGCCACAAAAGGTGTTAATTAAGGAGTGAGGTGTGGAATACCAAATAAACTGCCTAAGGGAAGAATAAATGTTAACTCAGGCGTGACCTGAGGGTCCAATGCTTCAGAGATAAACAAAAAGGTTTATAGGATTTATTCATTAAAATATGTGGAAGGCCGAGTTGAATCCCTCGCCCATTGAAGAGGCCTGGGGTAATTATTTCAGAGGTGCCAAGGGAGGAAGTTTTGAAGGCTCTTTACATAAGGGCGAGATACAAAAACTACAACAAAGTCAAACGCCATAATTTTTACATTTTTTTTTTAAATTTTATTGAATGAAAGCAAAAAATATCGGAAATAGCATCAAATTTTAGGTTCAGTTTAGATTTGTTCGAATTGGTCACCTTTGGCACAAATTACGGCCTTCAAAGGGCCAATAAAACCGTCACACGCTGCCCGAATGTTGCTCTGCGGTATTTTTGTCTATTCCCAGCCAAGCGCTTGCTTAGAGTGATCGACACTTTGTCCACGGTCTACGGCCAAAATGTTTGCGCGACCAAGGCTTTAATACACCCTCCAGAATATTTTCCCGATATTATTCGGCATATATTCTGATGCCACGTTCGATTAATAGAAGCGGAGAGCGACCATCGGCTGTTATGGCGGCCCACACCCACACCATGGCCGGCGCTTGAGTTCTGGTAGCCAACCGAAGGTGCACATTTTCAGCTGATCTCTTTGGAAAGTAAACACGAGCGGATCATTTTGTTTGTTCTCGAACTGCTGGACAACGAATGTTTCCTCATCAGAGGAAACCAAATTCGGCAGTTCACCACTTTCGACGAAGCAAAGCAAATCTTTAGCTCTTTTCAGTCTATTTTCTTTCTGTTGCGGTGTAAGTTCGTGCATTTTTTGGAATTCCAATGGCTCATTTTTCAATATTCGCCGAATGGAATATTGGGATATGTTCAGCTCACGAGCCATTTTTAGGCCACTGCCACGCAGGTTTCGATCAAGTCGCTTCTTTACTTTTCGAACCATTTCTGCTGATGTTGCTGTTTTCTTCCGTCCACTTCTTGACGTTGATCTACGCTACCAGTATCACGGTAACGAGCGATAATACGAGACACAAAAAATTTATTCAAATGTTAAATGCAGAAGTGCTCTAAGGATAGCCACTTGTGGTTTTCCAGCCAAATATAAGGAAATCACACTATCACGCTTGAATTCGATCACGAATAACTTTTTTTCTGGAAAATTCTCACCAAAATACTTTTGTATGCTTGTAAAGAATATAATGATCTGTCACTGGAATAATTTTAACAGCTCTCGGATGAGTGGCTTAGAAGTGACAACAGTCTGAAGTTGGTTGCAGTTTTTTCATCTTACCCTGTAAAGCCTTATTTCCTTATAATTATCCTCGTTTATAGTATTATTATCCTCCCCAAATTTAAGAAATAAACACGTTTTTATTGCCTTTAAGATTCTTAAAAGAAATTTATGATCCTAAAAAATGTTTGAGTCCTCGTTAATAGCCCTGAGGGATCTTGAAAAAAAATGAAAAATACGTACAAATTTATTGATACGAGGGTCCTTGAACAAATTATTTCCCCGTGGGACTTGAAAAATTATTTAATTTAATATTGAGTTCTGTTCAAAGTCCCGTTGGAATTTTCAAAATTTCAATTTTATGATCGTACGTTTCCTTGATAAAAGGGCATTTAAGAAACAAACATTTATGGACCATAAAGTCCTTGAAAAAATTTATTCTAAATAAACTTTTTTATCGATTCGAATGTCCTTTAAGAAATTCTGGTTTTAAATCAAATTTTTGTTCAGTAAGGCCCTTTATAAAAATCTACAAATAGATACTTGTTTGCTTGCTCCGGTGTCCATGGAAAATTTCCAGGTTTCTTGTCCGGGGGGTTCTTTGAAAAAAAAACCCTAAAAAATCCTTCTGCATGGACTCCAAGGTCCTTCGAAAAAAAAATTGAAAATTCATGGGAATTCCATACAGAAAACTATATCATTTATGGTCCTAAGAGTCGTTAAATAAAGTTTTAAAGAAAAACCATTGGTATTCCAGATTGATGATCCCAAGAGTCCATCAAAAAATGACTTTTGAAAAATCATATTTTATAGACCTAAAGGATGTTGAAAAATGATTATTGTTGAAATATTTCTAGTGCAGAGTGACCCTGGAAAAATCCTTTTAAAATCATAGTTAGCCCCCTGGCTCCTGGTCCTTGGAAAAAATTTAATAAATACCTGAGTATTCAATAAAAACTCTGCTTGGAAATTCTACATTCATAGCCCAGAAGACCCTTGCATAGAATTTTAAAGAAATCCCTTGGTATTGATAAAACCTTTATCTTCTTTTGCAAAAAAAAATCTCCAAATATTTCTATATCATTTGTTCTCATATTATTATTATCGGCACATAATACAACAACAATCTCCCCTTAATAACATTATCTGTCTTAAATTTTCTCACTAAAAGATAAAAAAAATATTTCCAATGCCTCGCAACAATGTTGCGATAAATGAAAACGTATCAATTTTTCACATTTATATTAACTTGTGAAAAATGTACTGTTCAAGAAACAAACAACAACAGAGGAGGAGAACATATGCCTTGAATATCGATTTTGCATCCTTTATTTTTTGGATGGAGAGGAGAGGAGGTAAGACTGCTGATTATCTTTGTGTTTGGATATAACACTCCCCCCTCCCCCTCTCCTTCCTTCTTTTTCATTCAAATCGACTTTCAAACATGTCATATTTGTTTTTCTCCGTTTTCCTTATCAGCTCTGGCCTTGTCAAAATGGCAGAGCCACTGTGGAGGAAGATATATGAATGAGGCCTAATTTAAATTTGAAATAAATTCATGTCTTTCCCAACCTCTGCTTGCCCCTTCTCCCCCCCCCCCTTTTTGTGTAAGTAAATATTACAATTTACATACTTAGATCCACTGCAAACAACATTTTAAACGATGTCTCCCCAGATGACAATAGACATTGGCGCGAGCGAGCAATATGTGAAGAGGGAAATGGAACTCCGTTACTTACTCTCTCTCTCTCTCCCTCTCCCTTTAATCCTAGAGAATTTTGGTGTATGACATACCGTTTTACCTACTGGAATATTGACTTGGCGTTACTACTCCGAAAGCATTCATACACACACTCACACACATGGCAACCAAATTCGAGTGTGTGTGTGTTTGCAAAGGTGATTGGTTTTTCGGTATTTGTCCCATGTCAATTTTTCAAAACAAAGCTGTGGAAAAAATGAACGAAAAACGAACGAGACTTTGTAAAACCTTAACTAACCTAGAAGAGCTCTCCGTCTTACTTGTTTGTGTGTGTGCGTGTGTGTTGGAGAGTAAGTATGAGTGCCAGAGTGTGTGTACGTGTCTGGTTTAGTTTAACGGAAACGGAAAAGGGTAGGCAAACATATCTCTTTGTCAAATATGTTTAACAAGTGAATAAATCGTAATGGAAATTGACTCGGAAACAAGGGTAAAGGGGGGAGGAGGAGGTGGGGATGGGAGACGGATAACAGCAGTTATTCAAAAAACCAATGACCATATGCCAGCCAAAAAGGAAAGATAGCTAGAGAGGATAACCCATGACATTGACATTTATTAAAGAACGTTTTGAAGATTGTTGTCATAATTAAAAGAGATCGCTGGAAAAGCTAAAAAGGTAAGTCAGGCGGATAAAAAGTTAAAAAGTCTTTTGGAATTTGGCAACCGTATGGGCATTGAATACCTTGAGCAAAGCAATTAAATATTGATAGAATAGTTGATAGTTTCTGACAACAAAAAAAATCGGTTTGGAAATATTTTTTTAAACTATTTAACATTTTTATACCCTCCACCTTGGAAAGGAGGGTATATTAACTTTGTCTTTTCTTTTGTAACATCCCTAAATATTCGTCGTAGACCCCATACAGTATATATATTCATAATCAGCATAAAATTCTAAGTCGATTTAACGATGTCCGTCGGTCGGTCTACCTCTCTGTCTGTCTGTTGAAATCACGATACAGGCCACATTATTTGACGTAGAGCGTCAAAATTTAGCAGAACAATTTTTATTGTGTCTAGGATGGTTGGTATTGAAAATGAGACACATCGGTCCACGTTTTGGTATAGTCCCCACATAACGGTACCTCCCGATATTCGGTATTTTTATGATTTTTCCCAATTTTTTTCACGGATTTGTCTGAGAATTGGTATTTGTAAGTCATGTATTTGTAATTGTATGTATCGGTCCACGTTTTGGTATAGCCCCCATATAACGGTACCTCCCAATATTCGGTATTTTGATGATTTTTGCCACACTTTTTCACGGATTTGTCTGAAAATTGGTATTTGTAGGTCATAATGGGTCCTAGTTCGTGTGGCGGAACATTGTATGTATAGGCCCACGCTTTGGTATAGTCCCCATATAACTGTACCTCCCAATATTCGGTACTTTGATGATTTTTTGCCACATTTTTTTCACGGATTTGTTTGAGAATTGGTATTTGTAGGTCATAATGGGTCCTAGTTCGTGTGGCGAAGCATTGTATGTATAGGTCCACGTTTTGGTATAGCCCCCATATAACGGTACCTCCCAATATTCGGTATTTTGATGATTTTTGCCCCATTTTTCATAGATTTTTCTAAAATTTGAATATTTGTTGGTCATAATGGGTCCTAGTTTGTGTGGCGGAACATTGTATGTATAGGTCCACGCTTTGGTATAGCTCCCATATAACGGTACCTCCCGATATTCGGTATTTCGATGATGTTTGAGCCATTTTTTCATGGATTTTTCTAAAATTTGGTATTTGTAGGTCATAATGGGTCCTAGTTCTTATGGAGGAACATTGTATGTATAGGTCCACGTTTAGGTATAGCCCCCATATAACGATACCTCCCGATATTCGGTATTTTGATGATTTTTGCCACATTTTTTCACGGATTTGTCTGAGAATTGGTATTTGTAGGTCATAATGGGTCCTAGTTCGTGTGGCGAAGCATTGTATGTATAGGCCCACGCTTTGGTATAGCCCCGTATAACGGTATCTCCCGATATTCGGTATTTTTATGGTTTTTGTCAGATTTTTTCACGGATTTGTCTAAAAATTGGAATTAGTTGGTCATAATAGGTTATCGCTCCATTGACGAAACATTGTATGTAGAGGTACCTCCCGGTATTCGATATTTTGATGATTTTTGTCACATTTACCCACGAATATGTCTAAAAATTGGTATTTGTAGGTCATAATGGGTTCTAATGTTTTCTTTACCCTAAGGTGGAGGGTATTAAAAGTTCGGCCCAGCCGAAATTAATGTTTTTTTACTTGTTTTAAAACATTTTATCAGCCAATGATGGTTTTAAGCAAAAAAAAATGTCCTGACATTTTTTCTCATTCAATTTAAGACGAATTCACACATGGTATGTGTGAAATCCAGTAACCATAACCGGGTGGGTGTAAAAAATGCCAATGGCTTCCCACACTCACCTACCAAGCGAACCCTCCCCCCCCCCCTTTTTTTACATTGCCAAAAACGGAATGTTGTAAAGTTTATTTTCCTATCTTCTCCATGCAATGAGTTCCTTTGAATTTTGTTCTTTTTTTCGTAGCTTGTTTATCTCCCAAGTTCCTTAAAAGGCATAGTGCTTAGTTTTTGGCTTCCTTTTTGGTGGGTTCTTCACACACACACACACACCCGCACACACACTTACACTTGGCTGGCTACACATGTGTTGCGCGACAGCGGCCCTTTGACAAGCGTATTTACGCGATTGTTTTGTAATTCGAAGAAATATTTGAATGCCATTATCAATTCAAGCGGATATTTTATGCGAATGCAAGGAAAGAAAGAGAAAATTTTAAGTTTACAACGCCATGAAGATAAGTTGATTTGTAGTTTAAATTTAAGACCAGTAGAAGGCCAAAGGGGGGAAATTTATTTGCCAAAAAAATATAACAAGAGAAAGTGTTTAACAGAAGGACTTCAGGCCATAGAGAACATGTGATAGGCATTTCAGACCGAGAAAACAAATTTTGGAAATATTTTAACCTTAGGAGGAAAAAGTTTATAAATACTTGTGAATTATATCCTAGCCTATGCTTCATGGTTCCTTAAATAATTTAAAACAAGGACTTCTTAAATAAATCTTTAAAAATCCTCGATTTTTGTTTTGAGTGCTTCATCAACAAATCCACTTCTCTTAACTTAGACTTCTTAAGAAATTATTAACAAAAATCACAATTATTGTCATGAGGTTACTGTCAAAATCACAACTTCTACAACTGATTCCCTGAGAATCCTGGATAAAAAAAATTCTTAAATAAAGCACCTTTAAGTGGCTTGAACTTCTCTTACAACAACTTATTAACATTCCTTGAAAAAATCAACGGATGCCATTGTCTAATATTTTTAAAAAATAAAAATAAAACAATTCCGAAAATCCTATGTCCCTTACTTCTTTTGAGTGTCTTTGGCAAATATTATAAAATACAGATATCCTGAAGATCCTTTGAAACCGTCAATACATCTTTGAAAACCCTTAAAAATCCTCGTTTATAAGCCTGAGGGTCCTTGAAAAAAAATCCAAAAGTGGGATACTTTAAAAATGCACCTATTTTTCCGAAGTCTCTTTACTGAAGGTCTCTCGAAAAAAACATCGCTGAAATGTCAAAGTCTAATAGTCTGTCGATCCTTTGACAACTTTTAATGAAATCCCCCTCAATAGACTTTTAGAAATCCTTAATACAGGGTGAGATGAAAAAAAAACTGCAAACAACTTTAGTCATTTCTAGGCCACTCGTCCGACAGCTGTTAAAATTACTCGAGTGACAGACCATTATATTGTTTACAAGCGTACAAAAGCATTTTGATGAGAATTTTCCCAGAAAAAAAAGGAGTTATTCGTGACGAAATTCAAGCCTGAGAGTGTGATTTCTTTATATTTGGCTGGAAAACCAACCGCAAGTGGCTATCGACAGAGCACTCCTGCATATAAATGTGAATACATTTTTTGTGGCTCGTACCATCGCTCGTCACCGAATACGTGATACTGATAGCGTAGCCCGACGTCAAGGAAGTGGACGGAAGAAAACAGCAACATCAGCAAAAATGGTTCGAAAAATAGAGAAGCGACTTGATCGAAACCCGCGTCGCAGTGGACGAAAAATGGCCCGTGAGCTGAACATATCGCAAAAATTCCATTCGGCAAAAATTGAAAATTGAGCTCGAGATAAAGCAATTGAAATTGTAAAAAGTGTTAGAACTTACATCACAACCGAAAGAAATTAGACTCAAAAGAGCTAAAGAGTTGCGTCGCTTCGCTTGGCCGAAAGTGATGAACTGGCGAATTTGGTTTTCTCCGATGAGAAAACATTCGTTGTCCAGCAGTTTGTAAACAAACAAAAGGATCCGCTTGTGTTTACTTGCCAAAGAGGTCAGCTGAAAATGTGCACATTCGGTTGACTACCAAAACTCAAGTCTTAAGCCGGCCATGGTGATGGTGTGGGCTGCCATAACAGCCGATGGTCACTCTCCGCTCGTATAAATCAACCGTGACATCAGAATAAATGCCGAATATTATCGCGAAAATATTCTGGAGGCTGTATTAAAGCCTTGGGCACGCAAACATTTTGGCCACAGACCTTGGACATTCCAACAGGACTCGGCATCATCACACTCAGCACGCGCCACCTAAGAATGGTTACAAAATGAGGTTTCTCGCTTCATTTCCAGCGCACAATGGCCACCAAAATCACCGGATACCAATCCGTTGGACTATTGTGTCTGGAGTATTTTGGAAAGCAAAGTTGGCACTAAAAAATACCAAAGTGTCGATCACCTGAAACAAGAGCTTCGCCGGGAATGGGCCAAAATATCGCAGAGCAACATTTGAGCAGCGTGTGACGCTTTCATCGGCCGTTTGGAGGCCATAATTCGTGCCAAAGGTGAACAATTTGAACAAATCTAAACTTATAATAAAATTTGATGCTATTTCCGACATTTTTTGCTTTCATTTAATGAAATTTAAAAAAAAAATAAAAATTATGGCGTTTGACTTTGTTGCAGTTTTTTATCTCACCCTGTATTCCATTTTCATACCAGACCTTGGTTAACGAAGTTATTAGGATGTGTGAAATTGGAAGACCGACTCTCCGACACTTACATCACATTTTATGAGAGTTGTAATTATTCAAAATTTTGACCCTTTATGGGGGAGGTACTTGATTGAGTGTACCTATATTGTCCATTTTCGCAGCTAACCCAACACTGACGCAAATATTTGGATTTGCAAAGTTGGAGCAAAATCGGATTATCGTTTCTCCTCCTGTGCAGAAAATAGATTTTTTTTTGAAAATTTCGAACTTTTGTGGGAGAGGTACCAGAAGACTGATATTGCCCATCTCCGAACTCGATCTAAGTTTGACAAAAATATTACAATGTACCAAGTTTAGACCAAATCAGATACTCCCTTCGAGAGTTAACGTGCGCGCCAGTCAGCCAGACAGACGGAGGGACGGCCATCGCTAGATGGACTCCAAATGTCCTGAAACGGATTTGGTCCAAAGAGATCTAGGCACGTTTTGACCGTATCAAATGATGTATTCCATCTCTAGCCATATGGCTGAGGGTATAAAAAAATCACAATTTGTAAGCCTGAAGTGAGTCCTTAAAATTATTTTTGAAAATCTATTTTTAAAGGATCGTGGCACGAGTATCCCTAGAACAATTCCTTAAGCTAAGCACGTTATTTGTCCTCCAAAAAAATTTTTTTTAATCCTTGTTTGAAAATGTTTTAAATTAGAATAAGTATACATGCCTCGGCGTTCGTAAAGTTTCATGCGTATAGCCCTGAGGGCCCTTGAAAAAATTTCCGTTTAAATCAAGGCCTATAAAATTATTTGAAAAACTAAAGTTTTTAGCCTTGAGGGTATGAGGAAAAATTCTTAAAATATCCATATTTATAGCCTTGAGGAAATCCTAATGGAAATCGTTTCTAGTCATAAGGAGTTGATTGCGAAAATTATTTTTAGAAACCTGTCTTTGGAGGTATAAGATAGAGTCCCTTAAAAATTCCCCAATGTGAGCTTGGAGTCATTGGGAATTTTCTTTTAAAAATCCCCGCTTAGATACTCAGGATACCTCAGAAAAAAAATCTGGAAAATTCCAAATAAATACCTGGAACTCAAAACAATTGGCCAAACATATCATTCCCATATCGATTTCCAAACCCACACACCATTTAAACCTGACTTTCCAAAAACAAATTTGCCTCAAAGTCCTCCAAAAATATCTTTGCCTTGGCATTCGTAAAATTTCATGTGTATAGCCCTGAGGTACCTTGAAAATTTTTCCGTTTAAAAAACCAAAAAACTTTTCCTTGAGGTCATATGGAAAAATCCTTAAAATATCCACATTTATAGCCTTGAGCAATATTGAGGAAATCCTAATGAAAATCGTTTCTAGTACTAAGAGGTTGATTGCGAATAATATTTTTAGAAACCTTTCTTTGGAGGTATGAGAGTCCCTTAAAAATTCCCCAATGTAAGCTTGGAGTCATTGGGAATTTTCTTTTAAAAATCCCCGCTTAGATACTCAGGATACCTCAGAAAAAAAAATCTGGAAAATTCCAAATAAATACCTGGAACTCAAAACAATTGGCCAAACATATCATTCCCATATCGATTTCCAAACTCACACACCATTTAAACCTGACATTCCAAAAACAAATTCTTAAATCGTTTTGCATAGCCAAAAAATGCTGTTGTTGTTTTTTTTTTTTTTTTTTTTCTTTGGGAAAACTTCGTGAGTTGTTCATGTTTAAAAGCCATTTAAATGCTCATTCTCAGCTCAAGGAATTTCGTTCGTTATTATCCTGAAAATAAAAGCAAATAAAGTTATTTCCAAAACAACGGCAACCGAATTGCTGTGGCATTCATTAAAATTCTCAACTTAAAACCTCAACCAAAAAATGAAAAGAAAACAACCAAACTTAAAGGTGTAATTGGCATCCGAACCGAAAAAAAAAAACCAGAACAACAAGGGAAATGGAATACAACACAAATTGCCAGTCAGTCAGTGATAAGAAGCAAGGGCCCTTGGCAGAAAAGTGTTTCGCTTGGTCTTCTCCTTCTAGTCACCATCAATTATCAGCTTGGGTTAGACCAATTTGTATTTTGAAGGTATTTTGTTGAAAAGGCTCTCAAGACATTGTGGCCAATTAGGGGCTAGAAATGTTCCAACCTCCTTCCCCTGAAATGCATTAAACGAATGGCTGACTTCTAATGTTTCAGTTTTCCCTTTAAATAAATAAAAAAAAATATTTTTAATCATCATCTACGCCATTTTCTTGGTTATCGCCTTAAATTTAGTTCGGGCATCCATTCATTAGCCATAAGTAATAAGTATCCGCTTTCAGCACGAAAGAGGTTATGTTTTATTACAACAATTACAACAGAGGCTGAAATTTATGTCTGTGTCTTCTTCCATCCGGCCAAGTAAATAATTGAAATTATAAATTTCCCCAGAGCTATTCGGTTACATTCGGGATGGAAGGGAGGAGGAAAACTGACACTACCGCCAAGGACACGAAGGACATGGCTAAGTGGCAATTGTAATGGCCCTCAAACAAACGCCAACACACCGCAGCTTAAAATTAAGTTTGACAGCAGAGCTTCAATAACAAAAAAAAAACAGTTAATACCTGTCACCGGTCTTAAGCCGATGATGCCACTGATGATACGAAACAGCTGTCGATTTCTAAAATTAACCACTTCAAAGAAACAATTCTTTTGTGTAACATTCTTGTGTCCACCACCAATCTTCCTCTCCCAAGGAATCTGTCTTGTTATCAGTCTGCCGGAGCCACTCAAACATTTTATTTTTATATATTCTGCGAATTGCTATGAGTGCGTGCGTGTGTTTGATGGTCAAGACTTTTCCAGGAAAGCCAAATATCAGCAAATGCCGACAAATGTTTCCAACAAATGTTATTGTTATCATTGCCCTGATGATGATATATTACGCCAACGTTATCTCACTTGCAACAATATTGGCAAGTAATTTTATGCTGGAAGAATTTCCAAAGGATATTTCCTAAGAAGAGATCATTTGAGGTCAAAAATTCCAAAAATATTTTGCAAGAACCGTGAACCTCAAAAAAGGACCAACGACCTTCTGCCCTTTGAACTTGGATTATTTTCATGGACCCTTAGACTTAAAAATTTTCGAAAAACTTTCTAAGGACCTAATGGCCGGGAAACGCAATACCTATATTTTTCCAAGGACCTACAATAACTTGAACTTGGATTTTTCGAGGATATTTCCAAATACCTTCTCCTTTAAATTTAAACTTGTATTTTTCAAGGACCTTCTGTTCTTTGAACTTGGATTCTTGTCATGGACCCTCAGACCTAAAAACTTAAAACCTACCTACTGACCTAAAAATGTAAAGATTTTTTTCAAAGGACCTACAGTTCTTTGAACTTGGATCTGTCGAGGATTTTTTTTTTTTTTCAAAATACCTTCAGCCTTTAAACATGTATTTTTTCAAGGCCATTTTCTAAGGACGTTCTGCCCTTTGAACATGGATTCTTTTCTTGGACCTTAGATATAAAGGCTTAGAATTTCTGAAAAATTTACTAAGGACCTGCTGGCCTAAAAACGTAATACCTAAAGATTTTTTTTCAAAGGATCTACAATTCTTTGAACCTGGATTTGTTGGATTTTTTTTTTTTTTCAAAATACCTTCAGCCTTTAAACTTGTATTTTTCCGAGGACCTTTTCCAAGGACGTTCTACCCTTTGAATTTGGTTTCTTGTCATGGACCCTCAGACCTAAAAACTTAGAATTTTCGAAAATCAGTCTAAGGACCCACCTGCCCAAAAAGGGACCTAAATTTCTTTGAACTTGGAATTTGTCGAGAATATTTTCAAAATACCTTCAGCTTTAAACATGTATTTTTGCAAGGGCCTTTTCCTAGGACCTTCTGCCTTTAAACATGGATTTTCTCATGGACCCCCAGACATAAAAACTTAAAATTTTTGGAAAATTTTCGAAGGACCTACGGGCCTAAAAACGTAATACCTAAAGATTTTTCAAAGGGCCTACGAATCCTTGAACTTGGACTTTTCTAAGATTTTTTCAAAATTAGTTCATCCTTTAAACTTGGACTTCAAGAGTTTCTTTCAAGGACCTTCTGCCCTTTGAACTTAGATTCTTAATACCTGGACCCTCAGACCTAAAAACTTAGAATTTTTGAAAATCTCTCTAAGGAACTGCTGGCCTAAAAACGTAATACCCAAAGATTTATTCAAAGGACCAACAGTTCTTTGAAGTTGGATTTTTCGAGGATTTTTTTCAAAGGACCTTCAGCCCTTAAACTCGTGTTTTTCAATAGCCTTCTGGTCTTAAAAATGATTTTTTTCATTAAAAGAGGATTATCAAACAAAACTTTAATTTGTAAAGATTGTTTCGGCGAACCCTCAGGCTACAAAGGTGGAATTTTAAAGTTTTTTTGTAAACCTCTGAAGAATTTTATCCAAGGACACCAGGCCCTTGAAAATTGATTATTTTTTTCGTAACGAACTTTTTCAAATATTTTTCAACGTTTCGTACATTTTTAAAAATGAGCCCTGCAAATCCCAGGGGATTTGAACGCGAATTTATATTTTTATTTCCACCGAGGACCCTCAGGACTTTTATAAAGGAGGATTTTTAACGAATTTTATGCAAGACCTTGAAAATGGATAATTCTATTTTTTACGTATTTTTTTCAAGGACCCCAGGTCGTTCAACGCACATTTTTAAACAATATCCTCCTTTAAAAGCATTTTTTCTAAAGGCCACCAATCTTTGAAATGTAGATTTTCTCATAAAATTTACAAAGGACCCAACGCTTTTAAACGTAGATATTTGTAAAGTTTTTTTCCAAGAACTAAGACTTTTACAAATTGTTTCGAGGACCTCCAGAGCTTTAAACGCGGATTTTATTTAGAATTTTTCCAAGAACATTTAAACAAGGATTTTTGAAGATTTTTTTTATTTAAAGAACACCCATCCATCTTTTAAATATTTTTTTCCCAAGAACCTCCAGGATTTGTTAAGTAATTTGTTCCAAGGACTCTCCTTCCGAGATTATTTAAACATAAATTTTTTGATTTTGTTGTCCAGGGACATCCATCCCTTTTTTAATAATTTTTTTCTTCTTAAGAATATTCTTTAAACTTGTATTTTTTAAGATTAATTAATTGGAGCCAAGGCTCTTTCACTTGGACTTTATAATTCATTCCAAGGACCCTAAGGTCTTTGAAGATTTTTCCCAAGTTGTTGAAGGACACTAAAGTTTTTAAAAGTTAATTTTTAAAGAGTTTTGTTTAAGGACTCTAATGTATTTAGTCTCGAATTTTTGGAAGAATTTTTTTAAAGATCTCCAGGTTCTTATAAAAGGATTTTATAAAGATATATAGGTCTTTAAAAGTGGATTATTAAAGATTTTTTTATTTTTTTGCTTTTTAAAAGTCGTCGATTGATATAGACAATTTTGTTGTTTTTTTTTTTTTTTAATTCAAATCCACTTATAAATCCGGTAAGCTGTAAGCAGCGATTTTTGCCAAGACTTGATTTTTTAATTTTTTTTAAGTTATTTATTGTAGGGTACCCCATTTTTGCTTCAATCTACTACTGCCTTCTTTATAAACCTTGTTAAATACCATGGCTAATTTAATGTTACATAAACACACTAACCTACACACAAAAGGCCTCATTGTCGCAACTAAGACAAACGGCTAATATTTTTTTTTTTTGTGTTGAGATTTGCGAAAATCTCTAGCCAACAATAAACGAAAAAAAATCTTTCTCTTGGACAAACGCAAAAAATGAGAAAAGCAAAAATTGAATTTAATGGCTTTAATAAATAAATTTAATGCCATTATCACTTGGCCAATGTTCTAGGCTAGATTTTGGTCATGAACCTTTGGTGTTAATTCATTTTAATTATTTTTTAAATTTTGGCAAATGACAAAAAAAACGCAGTTTGCAATGGTCATTGGCCCTTTTTCCTGCTGGGGTAAGTTTATTGGCCCAAATAATAATAAAGACTAATAAATCAAAAGGCAACAGGACATCAGTTTTCTTTATTGTTTTTTTCGCTCTGGCAACTTTGATGGATCGTGTTTAACATTAAAATCTCATTTGTTGTTTGGCAATACAAAATAAGTTTAAAACTTTTCACTTTTTTCCCTCAGCATGTTCTGCACTGCAACTTGTCCTCTCAATGCCGCAAAACAAAACTTTCGACCACAGTAACATTCAGCAGCAGGAAAAAACAAGAAATTCTCAATGCTTATTTACTTGGAGTGTTAATATGAAAAAAGAAAGGAAAAGAAGAAGAAAAAACAACAACAACAACAAGAAAAACTAAGAACAACAAATCCTCTGAAACTTCATCTTCCATCAAATGGCCAATGGGGGTGTTCCATTCATGTTCCCTCATAAACAACAACAATCAACTTGGCACTTGCCAAAGAGTAAATGCAAAAAAATCAATAGAAACACACAGAGAGTGGCAGGGAGAGTGAGAGAGAGAGAGTGAAAGTATAAATGTCAAAGCCCCATTTACCCAGTTGATGCATGAATGGCCCTATTTAAATTGTGGCCAATTATGTTTTCAATTTCAATGCATAAATTGATTACTCGTTTTTACAGAAACCAAACACACACACCTACGCACTCACATTATCACACCTTTGACAGTTAAGCCAGACTCTACACCTACCCACCTGCATTGCCTTTTTATAACAAATTCCCTCTCCCTCTCTTTTTGCCTTTGTAAGTTCTCGGTGCACATTGAAGAGGCTTTTCTTGTGCCTTCTCTCTCCCTTCTCCATGAAACACTCCAGCAACAACCAACCCGGCATTTGTGTTGTTGAGTTGAGAAAACTTTGGCCTGGCCACGAACGAGAAAATATGTACAGATGTGTGTTTTCATAGAAGTACATGTATGTATGTCAGTGGCAAATGCATCTAAGTATGTTTGTGACGGTGTGTGTGTGTGTTGGACTGAGTTTAACAAAATATCAAGGCGTCAACGTGTAGGTGTTCCATAAGCATGTTTATGCTTTTAATCCTTTATCTGACAATGGCACTCACACATGTTTGAGCATGCATGCAGCAGCATTGGAGCAAAAAGTTTCAGTCTAAGGGGAGAAATAACCTTGATGGGTAATCGTTGAAGGGGTGCCATATGGAAATGAGGGAATTGGCTCTCTCTCAACTGTAACTCTTTTGGTGGTCACAGAGAACTTCCGAGAATTCACTAAGGGGAACCAAAAAATAATTCCCAGGAAGCCATTGAAGAAAATTCTTAAAATCCTTGCTTTTTATACCCTCAGCCATATGGCTACAGAGGGTATATATCATTTGATACGGCCAAAACGTGCCTAGTCGAAATAACGGTTTTAGACCCTAGGTCCAAATCCGTTTCAGAACATTTGGAGTCGATCTAGCGATGTCCGTCCGTCCGTCCGTCCGTCCGTCTGTCTGTCTGTCTGTCTGTCTGGCTGGCTGGTGCGCACGATAACTCTCGAAGGGAGTATCCAATTTGGTCCAAACTTGGTACATCGTAATATTTTTATCAAACTTAGATCGAGTTCGGAGATGGGCAATATCGGTCCACTCCTTCTGGTACCTCCCCCACAAAAGTTCGAAATTTTCAAAAAATTTAATTTTTGCACAGAAAGAGAAATTATAGTCCGATTTTGCTCCAACTTTGCAAATCTTAATATTTGCGTCAGTGTGAGGTCGGGTGTGAAAATGGAAAATATCGGCCCACTCCATCAAGTACCTCCCCCACAAATGGTAAAAATTTTGAATAATTACTACTCTCATAAAATGTGATGTAAGTGTCCGATTGTCTTAAAATTTTACACATCCCAATATTTACATTAACCCAAGGTCTGGTGTTAAGATGGAATATATCGGTCCACTCCTTCTGGTACCTCCCCCACAAAAGGTCGAAATTTTCAAAAAAAAAATATTTTTTTTTGCACAGAAAGAGAAAGAATAATTCCATTATTCTGCTACTTTGCAAATCCTAATATTTGCACCATTGCTAGGTCTGGTGCGAAAATGGAGAATATCGGTCCACTCCTTCTGGTACCTCCCCCACAAAGGGTCAAAACTTTAAATAATCACAATTCTCATAAAATGTGATGTAAGAGTCTGATTGTTTTGAAATTTCACACATCCCAATATTTATATTAACCCAAGATCTGATGTTAAGATGGAATATATCGGTCCACTCCTTCTGGTACCTCCCCCACAAAAGGTCGAAATTTGCAAAAAATATATTTTTTGCACAAAAAGAGAAAGGATAATCCGATTTTGCTCTCACTTTGCAAATCCTAATATTTGCATCAGTTCTACGTTAGGTGTAAAAATGGACAATATCGGTTCACTCCTTCAAGTACGTCCCCCACAAATGGTCAAAATTTTGAATAATTACAACTCTCATAAAATGTGATGTATGAGTCCGATTGTCTTCGAATGGCGCACATCCCAATATTTATATTAACCCAAGCTCTGGTGTTAAGATGAAGTATATCGGTCCACATCTTATGGTACCTCCCCCACAAATGGTCGAAAATTTGAGATATATATTTTCTGCACAGAAAGGAAGCAATAATCTAATTTTGAAAAACATAACGCTCAAAGAAAGTGAAATAAGGATTCAACTTTTTTCAAATTTCACACATACAAATTATTTTTGCTAACACCAGATCTGTTTTGAAGATGATCCTATATATCTGCGAACACCTTGTGGTACCTCACCCACAAAGAGACACATTTTTCAATATTTTTATCTGTCATAAATTGCGAAACAACTCAGTGATTCCTTACAATTGCTATATCCATTTGCTATAATAATATTTATATCATATTTATGTAGGTCCGATACGAAATTGACAATATTGACCCATTCTTTAAAAACCCACTCCATAGAGGGTGAAGAGGGCTGAGGGTATACATCTGTCGGCAAAACCGACCGATACTTTTTTACTTGTTTTTCTTACAAATCAACGATATTTGACAGGTGAATGAAAAATTGACCTGTTACATGCCAAGCAGGAAAAATTGTTTATTAAAAAAATTAAATGAATTAATTAAGCTGTTATCGGACGATAAGGGGTTTACATACAGGGTGAGATAAAAAAATTAAATGAATTAATTAAACTGATATCAGACAATAAGGGGTTTACATACAGGGTGAGATATAAAAAACTGCAACAAAGTCAAACGCCATCATTTTTACATTTTTATATCCTCCACCATAGTATGGAGGGTATTTTAAGTTTGTCATTCCGTTTGTAACACCTCGAAATACGCATTTTAGACCCCACAAAGTACATATAGTCTTGATCAGCATAAAAATCTATGTCGATTTAGCAATGTCCGTCCGTCTATCCGCCTGTGAAAATCACTGTAGCTTCCGAACGAATTGAAGCAGTTTGATTAAATTTTACTTAAATGTATGCTATGTCTGCAGGACTTTTGGTATTGAAAATGGGCCATGAAGGTTCACGTTTTGGTTTAGCCCCCATATAACGGTACTTCCCGATATTCGGTATTTTGGAGATTTTTGGCGACATTATTCACCGGAATTGTTTTAAATTTGGCATTTTAAGTTCGTTACGGATACTACAGCCTAAGACAAAAAATTGTCTGTTCCGGTCCACGTCTTCGTATAGCCCCCATATAACGATACCTCCCGATATTCAGTATTTTAATGATTTTAGCGACATTATTCACCGGAATTGTTTCAAATTTGGTATTTGAAGTTCGTAATGGATACTTCAGCCTAAGACAGAAAATTGTCTGTTCAGATCAAAGACTTCGTATAGCCCCCATATAACGGTACCTCCCATTATTCGGTAATTTGATAATTTTAGCGACATTATTCATCGGAATAATTTCAAATTTGGTATTTGAAGTTCGTAATGGATACTACAGCCTAAGACAAAAAATTGTCTGTCCATGTCCACGTCTTCGTATAGCCTTCATATAACGGCACCTCTCGATATTCGGTATTTTGATGGATTTTGTCACATTTTTTCACGAATTTCTTTAAAAATTTGTATTTGTGGGTCATACTGGGTTTGACCCGAAAATAGACAGACGAACAGGTCGTAAACTTGAAATGAAAAAATAACAAAAAAAAAACAAAAATTGGGATGCGAATAATAAAATCAAATCAATTTAAGAAATTAAAAAAACGATTGGAATAATTTTGAAATTGCATTTTTGGTGAGGGCTTTGATTTTTTTAATGAGAAACGTTTAGATAGGCCTCTTCTCAGAGACGAGAAGATTGCAGCTCTTCTCAGAGAAGAGAAGATTGCAACTCTTCTCTGAGAAGAGAAGATCTCCAGCTCGCCTCTGAGAAGAGCAGATCTCTAGCTCTTCTCTCAGAAAAGAAGGATTTTCAGCTCTTCTCAGAGAAGAGAAGATCTTCAACACTTCTCGGAGAACAGAAGATCTCCCGCACTTTTCCGAAAAGAGAAGAGGAAATCTTCAGGTCTTCTCCCTAGAAGAGAAGATCTTCAGCTCTTCTCTGGTATTGGTATTTGTGGGTCATACTGGGTTCTAATGTTTCCTTAACCCTAAGGTGGAGTTCGGCCGGCAGAACTTAGTGTTTTTTTTTAATAATTTTTTCATATAAAATTATGATTTTCTATTCAACCCTGAGAACATAACCTCAAATTCCTATCCTCCAAATTCCCATTGCCTACCTCGTTTCCAAAATGGAGGCTTGAAGAAAACATGCTACCATATGTTGGAAACGCTTAAGCAAATGAATAATGGTAATTGTGATGTTTCCTGACGGCATTGTGACCATATTTGGCCGATGTTCTTCATATTCTGCACATCTGGCGGAAAGAGAAAGTTTTGCGTTTTTTACACTCTCTCCCGCATTGGCTAAAAAAACTGCAAATTTGCACAAAACTTGTTTGAAAATGCAATGAAACTGTCACTTATGTTTTTTTTGTTGCTTTTCTGAAACATAATTCCCAGGCATGCAAGGATGTGCCATAGGCCCACACATATGGAGGTGGCTAGTATGGGATTGTAATAAACATTTGTGGGTGTGGGAGTAAATTTTATTAAAAAAGAGCATTTCGGTGAATATACAATGGCATCCACCTGTTTTGGAATTTCTAAAAAGGGTTTAAAATCCTTTGAATTGTCCTGCCTTTTTAAAATCCTAACCCTTCGACGTGGTGTTAGCAATCGTGTAAATTGCTTTTATTAAATGTCCTACAAAGGCCAGACATCGTTTCAATATTTATTCTTTCCAAATCCTTTCACCCAATATATTCTGTGTCCTTTTGATTTGGATTTAATGCGGCTACCTTTATTCATTATTCCTTCGGATAGACTCCAATGGGAACTTCCATTTTGCCTGAGACAGATTACATTGTCGACACTGTCAATAAATCTGACAATGTTTACAAAGCCATATTTGTCTGGCAGCCAAATAAATTCATGGAATAGAAATATCCTTTATCCTCTCTCTCCCTCTCCCTCTTTCTTTGGCAAAAGTTCCCCGAAACTATTCCTCAGCCAGCTTCATGTTATTGCCATAGTTTATTAAAATTCTGTCTGTTGTCTAAATGAACCGAATATCTTGTCATTAGAAATATTCATTAACCTCCAGGTTATGTTTGGCTAGTGTCCTGGAAAAGGATCTGCCATCAAAATGTATGAAAGGCAACATAATGATCCATACTGGTATCCTTTACTTGCCTTATGAAATATTTAATAGTTTCCTCTCTCTCTCTCTCTCTCTCTCTCTTCCATCGTTCTCCACAAAACTATTATTATTTTCGGTGTCTATATTTCCTTCCATTCATTGCCAAACCATATCCTTTTTGCCCCAGTACCTGTTTTAATTATTGAGTGCCACTTACAGCAATCGAAGTCAGGAAGTTAAAAGCCATGGCTTATTAAACATCATCAGGAGAGGAATAGCAAGTTTTCAGGATGAAGCGCCCGGCATGGCTGGCATCCTCAATGGCATCATTTTGTCTATCTTCAAAATTGTGCATGTCCTTGTGGCATCTTAGAAAAGCAGAGACAAATTCATTGCCACCCCCTTTTTGTCCTCTCCCCCTCCCTTTACATTCCCAAAAATATTCCACTTCAAAGGCGATTGTGGAAAATGAAAATCGCTCCCCGTAATTGAAGTGTCGTTGTCACTGTGGCGTGAAGGAGACTGTCGCTATGATTTATTACTCAGTGTCAAATTATATTTACAATTTTTGAATTATCACTTGGCGCGAACACCAGCCACTACCCCTCGCCACTTTTGGGCACATTTCTCGTGAGGGAACTTCTTTGAAAAGTTTTAGTCATTTAAGCCTCTTCCATGGTCTGACTTTAGGCCTCGAGATGACCACGTGCATGACATGCCGACGTTGGACTTGCAAATGCGTGAAGCAGTCATTGAAACGAGACATCAGACAAATTCAATTTGCCCCGAAAATAGACAGACGAATAGGTCGTAAACTTGAAATGCGTAAATAACCAAAAGAAAAAAATGGGATGCGAATAATAAAATCAAATCAATTTAAGAAATGACAAAAAAAGCTCTTCTCAAAGAAGACCTTGAGTTTTTTCCAAAAAAGACCTTGAAATCTTCTCAGAGAAGACCTACAGCTCGTCTCGGAGAAGACCTTCTGCTCTTCACAGAGAAGACCTTGAGCTCTTGTATACGAAGACCTCGAGCTCTTCTAGGAGAAGACCTCCAGCTCTTCTCGGAGAAGACCTCCAGCTCTTCTATAGAGAAGACCTCCAGATCTTCTATGGAGAAGACCTCCAGATCTTCTATGGAGAAGACCTCCAGATCTTCTATGGAGAAGACCTCCAGATCTTCTATGGAGAAGACCTCCAGATCTTCTATGGAGAAGACCTCCAGATCTTCTATGGAGAAGACCTCCAGATCTTCTATGGAGAAGACCTCAAGATCTTCTATGGAGAAGACCTCCAGATCTTCTATGGAGAAGACCTCTAGCTCTTCTATGAGAGGACCTCCAGCTCTTCTCTGAGAAGACCTCGAGCTCTTCTATGCAAAGACCTTCGGCTCTTCTATGAGAAGATCTTCGGCTCTTCTATGAGAAGACCTTCTGCTCTTCTCCTCTCTAAGAAGACTTTCTCCTCTTCTATGGTAAGACCTTCTACTCTCCTATTTTCATTTAATGTTTTCAACTTCTAAATCTGTAACTGGCTTACATTGGTGATTTGATGCAGGGAAACCCCACCGAAGCTTTGGAACCTCTGCATAATTTATTAAAATAAACAAAAGAAGTAAAAACATACACACACATGTAACTAACTGTAACTGTAAGTATTCTAACTATTTACATTTATGACTCCAACACAATGCGATTCCTTCCCTTTTTCTCTAGAGGTGGTCCTTGGCCAAAGGCAGCCAGAGCTATGCAAGGAGTTAACTTAAAATCCTTGGACGACAAATACCGTTTAGTTTAGTTCTTCTCCATTTGTTTGTGTTTATTTTGCTACAACAGCAACAACAACAACCAGATGGGGGACACTTAAACTCGTACAGACATTCCTTCTGGTTTGGATGGTAGTCTCATTTATTACCTGGACCACCCTTCCCCCTGTTGCGATGCTTCGATGTTCATAATGAAATTTTTATAAAGTTGCTACTTCCACAAATCCCCCCTAGTCCCCTGTTGCTCTACAGCCACGATGTTGTTGATTTATTTGCGGAGAAGATGGATTTGAGTTGGCAAAGATTTCGGTTGCCACCCCTGGGACGTCGGGTGGGGGGGTGTGGAAATAATAAAACTTATGAGAGGAAATTTAAAAAATAACGATTTCATATTTTCGGAATCATTTTGGAATCATTTTTCTAAGAACACGAAGATTACAACAGATTTTTGCTGTTTATTTCGATGTTGGGAATTTTGTAGCCGGAGATATGGTACCTTAAAGTCGTATTAAACCGCTTAGATTTCCATTTGGACAAATCTGCATCCTTTTTTGGCTGATTTGACTTGCAAATTTGGGGAAACGCTACAGCAGCCACAGGTAACTACAAATCTAACCTGCCTTTAAGCAAACATGCCCCCACCGCTTAGCTTTTGCCTCTACTCCCCCCAAGGGCCGTTCGGCCGGCATAACACAACACCTTCGAAGTAAATCATAAAATTTACATAAACTGAGGATAATTTTGTGTCTTTTTTTGGGGCTGGGCACATATGCCACTGCTAGAAGCACCAAAAAAGGGGTCACACAGGTGGTCATAAAAAGTTGCTCTTTAAAATATTCAGGAAAAACAAATCTACACCTTTTTACATTTTTTCAAAAAAAAAAAAAAAAAAAAAAACACGAGACACACACACACTCACACTGAGATTCTCACAAAATAATAAAACCTGATAAAGATTAACTGTTTGGTAGTTTATCGCCATGAAAAAGAAGAAGATAACTTTTTTGCCGGTGGGGTAGGGGGAACAGATGTTCATTTCCATGGAATCTTCGACACATGCCCTGAGAGTATTTAAATTCAAATTTAAATCTTTAATCGCAGATATTTACATAAATGGATGTTTGACTCAGTTTCGTTATTTTCCATAGACCGGTGTTGAAAATTTCCGATTCACTAAGGTCGAAAAGAAGGTTCATCAGTTCAGTATTACAAAAGGTTTACTCAAAAAGGCACAAAAGAAAACTTCATTTAGAGGAAGTCGTCTTCCACAGGAATACCAAAATATCTTCCAAAAGAGAATCTCTACAGTCCTAGGAGCAGACTAATAGATCTCTTAGAATCAACCCTTTGTGGTTATTTTGAAGTGTAATCATACCCGCTTCAAAGTTTAGCCCAGGTCTTTTTGAAGGAATTCCAGTACCTCCTTGGGAAGGACCACAAGGACTTATAGGATTAGACCATTAGAATATGCCTGAGAAGGTCATCAAGACCTCTCCTTAGAGAATATCACAATACCCACTATAAGCAGATTATCTGACCTCTTATATGGAAGGAAGACCTTGGGCTCTTCCATGAGGAAAAGAATAAGGCCTCCAGCTCTTCTATGAGAAAAAGAGAACGAGTTCCTTTCTAAGAAGAACTAAGACTCTTCTATGAGAAGACCTTAAGCTCTTTTGTGAGATCTTCTCTGAGAAGACCTTCAACTGTTCTCTGAGAAGACCCTGAGCTGTTCTCTGAGAAGACTTTAAGGTTTTCTCTGAACAGAACATGAGCTCTTCTGTGAGAAGACCTCCTCAATGAAAAGACCTCCTCAATGAGAAGACCTCTCAATGAGAAGACCTCTTCTATGAGAAGAGACCTCCAGCTCTTCTATGAGAAGAGACCTCCAGCTCTTCTATGAAAAGAGACCTCCAGCTCTTCTATGAGAAGAGACCTCCAGCTCTTCTATTAGAAGACCTCAACCTCTTCTTGCGAAGAAGGCCACCAGCTCTTCTATGAGAAGAAGAGATCGAGTTCCTTTCTAAGAAGAACTAAGGCTCCTCGATGAGAAGACCTAGATAAGACCTCGAACTTTCATGAGAAGACCTCTTCTGTGAAAAGACCAGAAGACCTTGAACTGTTCTCTGAGAAGACCCTGAGTTGCTCTCTGAGAAGACTTCGAGCTCTTCTATGAGAAGAGACCTGCAGCTCTTCTATGAGAAGAGACCTGCAGCTCTTCTATGAGAAGAGACCTGCAGCTCTTCTATGAGAAGAGACCTGCAGCTCTTTTATGAGAAGAGACCTGCAGCTCTTTTAGGAGAAGAGTCCTGCAGCTCTTCTATGAGAAGAGACCTGCAGCCCTTCTATGAGAAGATACCTGCAGCTCTTCTATGAGAAGAGACCTGCAGCTCTTCTATGAGAAGAGACCTGCAGCTCTTCTATGAGAAGAGACCTGCAGCTCTTTTATGAGAAGAGACCTGCAGCTCTTTTATGAGAAGAGTCCTGCAGCTCTTCTATGAGAAGAGACCTGCAGCTCTTTTATGAGAAGAGAACTGCAGCTCTTCTATGAGAAGAGACCTGCAGCTCTTCTATGAGAAGAGACCTGCAGCTCTTCTATGAGAATAGACCTGCAGCTCAACTATGAAAAACCTCCAGCTCTTCTACGAGAAGATACCTTCAGCTCTTCTACGAGAAGAGACCTTCAGCTCTTCTACGAGAAGTGACCTTCAGCTCTTCTACGAGAAGAGACCTTCAGCTCTTCTACGAGAAGAGAACTTCAGCTCCAGAAGGCCTCAAGCTCTTCTCAATGAGAAGGCCTGAAGCTATTCTCAATGAGAAGACCTTAAACTCTTCTATGAGGAAACCTTGAGCTCTTCTATGAAAAGACCTTGAGCTCTTCTATGGAAAAATCTCCAGTTCTTTTATGAAAAAACCCTGACCTCTTATCTGAGAAGACCTTGAGCTCTTCTCTAAGTAGACCTTGAGCTCTTCTCTGAGTAGACCGTGAGCTCTTGTCTGAAAAGACCTTGAGCTCTTCTCTGAGAAAACCTTCAACTCTTCTATGAGAGGACCTTGATCTTTTCTATGATGAGAATACCTTAAACTCTAACTTAAAATATTGTGGAGAGAGATATTTGCCAAACCTAACGAAATTATTTGCCAGCTAGCTGTCAATTTTTTTCATTGCCCTGTCAAACTAATCCTGCTCATCATTTGTCAGATGACAATTTTATTTCAAATTTCTTCGAACCATTTAACTCTTCCATGGAACTCGGCATGTGTTAAAGAGATTAAATTGCCACAGTATCCCCTTGGGCTGTACCATTGAAATTTCATTGCTGCCAGGATATCCTTTCGTCCTTTACTCTCTACTCTCTCCCTCTTCTTGAACTGGTCTTTGGTTTACATTGTTAATTACTTTATTCGACAAATGTAAATATTGTTGCTACCAAAAATGGGATTTTGCATTCAAATCCACAAAAAACCCAGAGGATTTGCAAATGATTAATGGTTGCTTGGGTTAAATGAGTTGTGTGGCCCATAAATGCGAGAGAGTGTGTGTGTGTTAGAGTGGAAAAGAGAAGAGAAGGGAGAGAGTACACAGCCACAGGTGTTAAAACACCAATAAACTCATTACAATTAATTTTAGGATATTCCGAGAAGCAAAGCAAAGGTAGTGGTGATGGGGGGTTTTAATTAAGACCAGCCTGTGTGAAGTTTAGGGTGATGAAGACAGGAAATTTTTGTTTTGTTTATTTATTTGGGGACCAAATTAGAAAGAGCAGCCTGTTTGATAAACCAATTTAACGGGCAATGCAAAATTGGGTGATTTTTTTTTTTTTTTTTTTTGGAGTTTTTGGAACTTTTAGGTTTTCAGGGATTTTTTTTAAAATATGAAGACAGTTTTAAAAGAGAATATCTTAGAAATTAAGGAAAACTCAAAAAAATTTTCAAGTCCACGTGCTTATCTTTTTCAACTCCTTTGTATCCTTTGACATATTTTAAGTTTAACTTTGTTTAAAAGAGAGTCCTTAATTAATCTGAAATTATTTTTAACATGAAATTTTTCTCAATAAAATTAATCGCATTATTTATTTTTGTTTTTTTTTCTATTTTTATAAATTTTCCAAGTTTTTCTAGCCTTCGCCTTTCAAGTGATTATTTTTATTCTCTTGCTTTATAGCTGCTTAACATTACTTAGCGGTAATCACAAGCTCCATAGATTCTTTCATTACCAAGAAAAAGAAGAAGAAAAAGAAGGAGAAAAATAAGAAGTTGCAAATGCCCTGGAACGACCATTGTTGTGGCGTAACTTCTTTTGTTGTAATTACCACAAAGCTTAGATGAAAAGAAGTAAAAAACTGCAAGGTTAGGCCGGGAGAACTTTAAACACCCTCCACAATTTGGAACAAATTTTGAATTAAAAAAAAAAATCCGTTTAAAAATTCTATTTAAATCTTTAAATTATTCTCTTTACCGAATTATATTCTTTACCGAATATAGCCGTTATATTGGGGTCTATACGAAGACGCGGACCTGCATGGTCTGCCTTTGTCATAAGTCATTACAGTATTCAAATACGAACCTTGAAAAAAAATCCGGTCAAAGTTCCGAATATAGGGAGGCACCGCTATATCGGGGCTATGAGAAGACCCGGACCTGCATGGACAATTTTCAGTCACAGGCTGTAGTACCCATTTTGAGCTTCAAATAAGAAATTTGAAATAAATTTTGTGAGTACTGTACCTAAAATCGTAAAAATACCGAATATCGGTAGACATCGTTATAAGGGGGCTATACGAAGATGTGGCCCTGCATAAGTAATTTTCTTTCATAGACTGTAGTACCCAATACGAACTTCAAATACGAAATTTTAAACAATTCCGGTGAATAATGTCGATAAAATGATCAAAATACCGAATATTGGGAGGCATTGTTATATGGGGGCTATACGAAGACCTGGACCTGCACAGAAAAATTTTTATCATAGGCTGTAGTTCTCATTACGAACTCTAAATACGAAATTTTAAACAATTTCGGTGAATATTGTACCTAGAATCGTTAAAATTCCGAATATAGGGAGGTACTTATATATGGGGCCTATACGAAGACCTGGACCTGCGAAGACAATTTTCTGTCATAGACTGTAGTTCTCATTAAGACCTTTAAATACGAAGTCTGAAACAATTTTGGTGAATATTGTACCTAAAATAGTCAAAATACCGAATATAGGGAGGTACTGATATATGGGACCTATACGAAAACCTGGCAATTTTCTGTCACAGGTTGTAGTACCCATTTCGAGCTTCGAAAATGAAATATGAAACAATAACGGTGAATTATTTTCTTAAAATCATCAAATTTTCGAATATTAAGAGGTACCGGTATATGGGTGCTTTACGAAGATGTGGACCTGCTTATGCATTTTTTTTTGTCATGGGATGTAGTACCCATAACGAGCTTCAAATACGAAATTTGAGACAATTCCGATCAAAAATGTCGCTAATATCATCCAAAAAGCGAATATCGAGGGGTACCGTTGTATGGGGGCTATACGATATCGTGGACCTACATAGACAATTCTCTTCCAGGGCGTAAAGAACTCCTTGTGAGACTCCTTGTCGGACAATTGCATTGAAAAAAGTGCCTAAAACCATCAAAATACCGAATATCGGAAGGTATCGTTATATGGAGGCTATACGAAGATGAGGACTTGCATAGGCAAGTTTTTGTCACAGGCTGTAGAACCCATTTCGAGCTTCAAATACCAAATTTGAAACAATTCAGGCAAAAAATGTCGCTAAAATCATCATAATACCGAATATCGGAGGGTACCGTTGTGTGGGAGCTATGGGATATTGTGGACCTATATATATAATTCTCTTCCAGGGCATAAAGTACTCACAGAGAACTCCTTGTGCAGAATTTCAGACAAATCCATTGAAAAATTTGGCTAAATTTTAGCTTCCTATCTTAAATTCGTCTTGACTCTAGCGTGATTACAACAGACAGGACAGACGGACGGACGGACCGGGCTAAATCGTCTTAAAATTTTACGCTGATCAATAATATATATTTGTTAGGTCTCAAATTATTATATCGATGAGTTACAAACGGAATGACGAACTTAATATACCCCCCATACTATATATGATGGAGGGTATAAAAAATGTGTAATCCTTTACAGGGATGGGAAGTTTAAGTGTCAAAAAAAGAAGCAGTAATGAAATTGACAACCTACAGAAGGGGTTCTCTCTCTCTCTGCTCTCTATGGAGAGCATTCTCTTTATAGGAGATCTAGAACACTTTTGACATAGAATACCCACAAGACCAGGCATCAAATTCGACATTGAAAAAATGTGCAACAAAAATGAAGTTCTGTAGATTGATAATATCTAGTGTTCAAATGTAACATTCGATATTTACTAGTTTTCAATGGAATTTTAATTTTTATATTAAAATTCAGGAATAACTCTAGTTTAGTAAAAACTCTCTGCCAGAGAAAGGTATTTTACCCGGGAAAATATTTTTTTCTTGGGGGAAAGACCCAGGACCTCGATTCCGAAAGTCAGGGTTCAAGATCCCGCAATAAAGGTACATTTGCATTTGAACCCGGACTTTCGGCGGTCCCGGGTCCGTCCCCAAAGAAAAAATATTTTCCCGGGTAAAAATACCTATCTTTTTTTCAGGGTAAAATACCTATTTCTGGAAAAATATTCGAAAAAAACGAAAAGTTTTTTACTAAACTAGAGTTGTTCCTGAATTTTAATATAACATAGGAATCAGGGTAAAAATATTTATAAATTTAAATTTTTTTACTAAACTAGAGCTAAGCCAAAATTCATTTCGATGGATATTTTTCGATATAAAATGAGAGAATTTGAAACCAGGCCTATTTCGACCCTACACACCTCAGCCTTTCTCTTATAACAATAATAAAGCATTTAGTACTTTTTAGTACCTTTAGAACCCTTTTCAGTTTAATTGTGTACTTCTCTCGACCCTACACACCCACAGTGACCCAAATGTCAAATGTCTATTTTCTTACATCAATGGTCACTCATCACCAAGAAAATAATCATTATCCTAAAACTTCCCATCCCTGACCGCAAGTATTGTTTTTTCCTCATTCTTCGGTTTTTCTTAGCCTTTAACTTCTTGAAATAGCCACGACAGTCACTCAGCCAGACGTCAGCCAACCATGTCAATGTCATTTGCATGGTTTTTTCTCACTCTCCCTCTCTTTTTACAGCTCCCTCTCCATTTTTTCTTTTGTTGACAGTAGTGTGACAGTGGCAGCAGCGGAAAGTTAAACAAAACTTTTTTGTGGTTTATTTAATAATTATTTGTTGTTGTAACTTTTCTCACAAACGACACTGAGGTGGGGACCATCCACCCAATCGGCCTTTGTTTGCATTGGACAGAACATGATTTATTATTAGTTAATGATTTTGATACGTCATCTCGCGGCCCAGACACTTGGCGTTAGGTGTCTGTGGATGGTAATTTTGTTGGCATAGACAACCGAAAATATGATGTCGGAATTTAGATTACCAAGAAAGAAACTTTGCCAAAAATAACTTCATTTGCATTTAAATTCAAAAATTAAATATTGACAGATATTCAAAGTTGCAATAGAGTGATGGTGGTCTTAAGATCTTAAGGTCTTACCAAGGATTTAAAAGAAATTCTGGATAACATAATTATTATGATAGACCTAAATACTGTGGTAAAGGGATTTAAAGGAGACACAAAAATATATCACAATGAAGTTGCTACACAAAATTACTCAAAATAATCAAGGTGAAAAAATGCTGTAGTTGCTTATGGGTTTGTGTTGCTGGGATTCCGCTGTAGGTAAATAAGCAGAGAGCGATAAATAATGCACGAGATATCCCAACAGTGCTGAGTGGACTGTATGATAGATTTTAGCTTGATGAATTATTCCTCATAGCCAATGAGGAATAATTAGCGAAAATAAGAAAGAGAAAATAAAACCAGTTAGTAATTTTCTTAGAAACGTTACAAAACGTAAAACTACTATTGGTTTATTGAGAGAGAGATGAGATGCTTACCAGTGCGAGTCAGTTACAAGAGTGACTTAATGATAAGTGTCATTTGACTGGGTAAGCGGCGCTTTAGAGTAGATTCGTTAAAAAGAGATTAACTTAACGAGAGTACTTAAACTACGGGTACAATTCATTTTACTTAACCTAGTACAATTTGTTTTCATACAATTCACAATAATTCAGTAGTTCAATTCTTAAACTAAGGGTATTCATTTTATAAGTGTGGCGAATTCAGCGAATTTGTCCATGGCCCCGGCCTTGCACCTGTGCAACGGATGTGGAGACACACAGCACAGACGCCAGAGATTTTATGGCCTGTGAAAGGAGACGTTGGTTGGGCATTACCATGCTTCGAATATTGACACTCTGGGGCTGACGGTAGCGGCGACGGGTGTAGGTTTGGGAGTTATTGCGCGACTGCCGACGCTGGGGTTGATGTGACGATTGTGGTCGTTGTTGCTGTGGTGGTCGATGTTGTCGATTTGGTCGTCGGTTGTTCCGCTGCGATGCAGGATTCGGAGAGGTTCTGCGCGGAACCAGCTCCCGGGATGGGCTCTCTTCTCCGCTGGGCAGTGCCAGTCGACCATGCACATTTGGCCGAAAGTTTCCCTGCGATTCAGGGTGCAGCATGGTGTGATGTTGGTAACCACATTTACGGCAGACGTCCTTCGAGTGGCAGTCTCGTACCGTGTGACTCTTGGCCAAGCAGTTCAGGCAGTATTTAAATTTTCGGATGACGTTTCGCCTCGCTGGAACCCGCATCATAATGAACTGCTGGCAGAAACGCAAGGAGTGCCGCTGGTTGCAAACAACACATTTGTACACTTCGTGGCTATTGATTGACCTGAAATGGGATATGAATTAGTACGGCCCATTTCACTGTATGAAAAGGAATATATAAGGATGAAGTGAGAAGTGATATGGTTACCATTTAATAGGGGGAAATTAGAGCTGAAATAGAAATATTTTTTTTTTTTTTTTTTTTTTTTTTTTTTTTTTTTTTAGTTGATGTGTTAGTCGGATGTGTCATCATCCAACAGTGGCAAGTAGCAGAGCTTGACAATTGGGCGAGTTATGGTGCCAGAAGCAGTCCTTACTTCCACTACTCTGACCTGCGTATCTGATCCGCTATGCGTATTCGTGATTCTACCAAGCCTCCATTCGCTAGGAGGCAACAAATCATCCATAACCACGACTAAATCACCGACTTTAAGATTAGGAGTTGAACGTCTCCATTTGTAACGTTTTTGTAGTGACTTTAAATAGTCTTCTTTCCACCTGACGGAAAATTGTTGATGAATTGCCTTCAATCTGAGCCACCTGTTTATGATAGACAAGTTTTGATTACTAGGTTCTGGTAACGCCATAATCGGAGAACCTCGAAGAAAATGACCAGGAGTCAAGGCGGTGAAATCGGAGGGATCTTCAGATATAGCAGATATAGGACGCGAATTTAGAACTCCCTCGATTCTTGCTAATACTGTTGAAAACTGTTCAAAAGTAAACCGGTGAGCACCGGCAATTCGTTTAAAGTGGTGCTTGAAGCTTTTCACAGCTGATTCCCATAACCCACCCATATGTGGAGCATGGGGTGGAATAAACTTCCATTCAAAGCCATAAGCAGCATACTTGTCTGAAACGTCTTGAGCGGTGGATTTTAGAAATACGCAAAACTCTCTTGCTAGTCGTCGACTAGCACCAAGGAAATTTTTACCATTATCAGATACTATCCGAGAGGGTAGTCCTCGCCTCCCAACGAACCGAGCCAGTGCGGCCTCAAAGGCGATCGTTGACAATTCGGAACAGGGCTCTAAATGAATAGCTTTCGTGGTAAAGCAGACGAATAAGCATACATAGCCTTTAAGTATGGGCGATTGACGCAAAATAGAACTTTTTAATTCGAACGGGCCTGCAAAATCTATACCTGTGATGTGAAAAGGGGGAGTCAAAGTACACCGTTCAGGTGGTAATGGAGCCATAATTTGCGAACAACACTTTTGCTTGTAGATGAGACAGATTTTGCATTTGTGAATGATGTTTTTAACTTTTGGTTTGAGACGAGAAATGTAGAATTCCGTTTGAACCATTCTACACATTAAATTACAATCAGCGTGAGCCAGACAAAGGTGCAAATGCTCTAGATATAACCGACAAAATCTGGATTTGTTAGGAATAATTATTGGGAACCGTTCATTGTATGGCAAGGAAGAATTAGCTAGCCGGCCGTTAACTCTCATTATCCCTTTTTCATCCAAAAACGGGTTAAGAGACTTTAGGGAGCTTTTTGTCGATATTTCCATGTTGCTTTCCAGACACTTGTATTCTTCTTCATAAAATTTTCGTTGATAGTAAATTATGAGGCGATTTTTAGCAAAGGCGAAATCGGAGTGCGATAACTTTTCGTCGGATACTTTTGAAAAATTGCGCCGTTTGCTTATGCTATTTTGATAAAACCGGCCAATATAAGCAAAAACCTTTAACGCACGTTTGTACGTGGAAAACGGTCTCAAAATGTCGGAATCTTCTTCCTCTTTAGTTTCCAGCGCAACCATTGCTTGTATTTTTGTTCTTTTACCTAAATTAGGGGGGCCAATAAAATCCCTTTTCGGCCATTCTGTTGAGGGATGTACAAGCCAATGTGGACCATGAAACCACACTGAATCTGGTTGAAGATCCTGAGGTTTACAACCTCTAGTCCCTAAATCGGCAGGATTATCGTGGGTAGGCACATGACGCCAACAGGCGCTTGGAACTAACTCCAGAATCTGAGCAGTTCTATTCGCTACGAATGTTTCCCAGGACCAAGGGGGTTTTGATAGCCAACCTAACACTATCGAGGAATCTGTCCATAAATTTATGGTTTCAAACTTGAAGTCGAACGTCGATACTACATAGTTAACTAATTTTGCGAGCAGAACAGCGCCGTTAAGCTCCAATCTGGGTAGACAAACTGGCTGTAATGGAGCTACTTTACTTTTAGCGACGAGCAGATTAGAAAATACTACATTTTCTCTCGTTTGACAACGAATGTATATGCACGCACAAATTGCAGATTGAGAAGCGTCAGAGAAGCCATGAATTTCTATTTTGTTTTGAGGACGATACTGAATCCATCGTGGAATTGAAATTGTATCAATATCTTGCAAATCTGCCAACAAATTATTCCATTTTTGTTCTGATTCGGTACTGATGTTTTCATCCCAGTCAATACCTTCTAACCACAGCTGCTGCATTAAAACCTTCGCTCGAATTATTAACGGTGCTATCCACCCAGCGGGATCGAAGAGCTGAGCAACAGCAGAAAGTACTTGACGTTTAGTCATAGTTTGATTAGATCTCGGTACTCCCATGTGATACGAAAAAGTGTCTGTTAATGCATTCCATTTAATACCAAGTGTTTTAGTCGAACTATTTTCTTGTAAGCTCAGGAATTCAGAGTCATAAAGATCTTCAGAAGAGAGTGTCGAGAGAAGATTTTTGTCGTTTGCCGTAAACTTTTTGAGAGGAAAACCTGCACTACTAAGAACCGAAATAAGATCTTTCTGATTATTTATTGCTTCTTCCACCGTGAAACCTCCAGTTAGAACATCGTCAACGTATGTTTCTCTCTGAATTATTTCATGGACGTTAGGATATTCATTTTTCGAGTCTTCTGATAATTGCAATAGCGTGCGTATAGCGAGGAACGGTGCGCAATTTACACCGAATGTGACAGTTTTTAAGTTGTAATCTTTGACCATATCTTCGGGACTGGTTCGAAAGAGAATTCTCTGAAATGATCTATCGTGTGGATGTATAAGAATTTGTCTATACATTTTTTGGATGTCTCCGCTGAAGACATAAGGATACTTTCGCCAATTAAGTATTACTGACGTTAAGTCTGTTTGGAGAGTGGGTCCTGTATGAAGGACATCGTTAAGAGAAAAACCTGACTTTGATTTTCGAGATGCGTTGAAAACTACTCGTACTTTTGTGCTTTTATGTTCTGGTCGAACTACTGCATGGTGTGGGAGATAAAAGGATAAGTATTTGCCTTCTATACATAATTCATGAGACGAGGTTTCTTCCATGTGATCTAATGACAAATATTCATTTAAAACTGCGTTATATTCAGTTGCTAATTCATTATTACTTGACATGGTTTTTTCCAGGCGCGTATATTGGGCTAAGGCTGTGTACCTTGAAGAGCCAAGAAACAATGTATCGGAAAATTCCTTTTTAAAAGGCAATCGGACCATATAACGACCATCAGCAGTTCGTGTTGTGGTTTTTTTGTAGAATTCTTCACAAAATTCATCTGAGACTGAGACGGGTGGAGTACGAGGAACCTCTTCCTGTTCCCAAAATTTTCTTAGCAAATTGCTTATTAAAAAATTTTCAGATTCGACTATTCGAGATGTGAACGAATGAACTTGTTCAACTTGCATTGGGCCACTTAGCACCCAACCGAATATTGTGTTATAAGCAGATGCATTGCCACATATATTCTTTTTAATACCCTCTAGGTTTATAAATCTTTCAGAATCATTGCCCAAAATGAGATCGATTTGAGACGACTTGTTAAATGATGGATCAGCTAAATCGATATCTGCTAGATCCTGAGGGTTAGCAACTTCAAAGGTGGCAGAGGGAAGAGATTTGACTACTTTAGGTAATACGATTGCTGTTATAGAAAATCGCATATTATGTTTCGGGGCGACAATAATTAATTCACACTCCTTTTTGGATGTCTGTTTCTGGCCTCCAACACCAGTAATTTCGAAATAACCTTGAGAGGTGGGAATTTGCAATAAATTTCGAATCCTTTCTGATAGGAAAGTTCTTTGCGATCCAGGATCAATCAATGTTCTTAAAGTGAATAATTCGCCCCTGTGTTCGATTTGAACTAGCGCTGTTCGTAGAAGAATTGTGTTGTTATCTGTGCAAAAATTGGCGTGAACTTGAGACGAGCGTTTTAAATTAGATGTTGATGGACTTTCAGGAGTAGTCGTGTGAATTGGCTTGAAAAACTTTTTATTTGAATCAATGCGCATATCTTCGGAGAAGTTTTCTGAAGAAGATTTATTTATGTGGAGAAGTGTGTGATGATCTTTATGGCAAACCAAACACGTATTATTGCTTTTACAGTTTCCTTTCATGTGACCAGATGATAAACAGTTAAGACATATATTATTTTTGACAACAAAATCTACCCGTTGCTGAATTGACAACTTTCGAAATTCTTGACACGACCTGAGCTGATGATTCGTCTTGCAATAGGAACATTTGAGATCAACCCTTTCCTGAGAAGAATTTTGTTGTTTTTTCGAAAACATATGAGAAGCTGAGGATTGAGTCTCCTTTGAATGCCGAATGCTTGAGATGCGTTCAACTACTTCGAACCGATTTATGAGGAATTCATCTAGTTGTACCCAGGTTGGCAACTCTCGATGAGATTTGAGCGATTGCTCCCACAGAGATAGAGTTTCATCAGGTAATTTAGTAGAGACCAAGTATATTAAGATTGGATCCCAACTTTCTATGTCGACATTGAGTGTTTTTAGTGTGCAAAGACAGTCACTTACTGTAGAATGGACCTTTTGAATGGACTCGCTATTTTCCACCGTGGCAACAGGAATGTTAAACAAAATTTTGAGTTGATTATCTACAAGGACCCTTTTGTTCTCATATCGAGATTTGAGCGCATTCCACGCCAATTGAAAATTGTCATCGCAGAGAGGATATCGCTTCACTATAGCACCCGCAGGACCTTTAGTTTTATTTCGCAAGTGATAAAGTTTTTGAGCCTGGGACAATTTTGGGTGATTGACATAGACCGCTGTGAACATGTCACGGAAAGAAGGCCATTCTTCATAACCACCTGAAAATATCTCGGTGTCACACGGAGGAACCTTTATACAAATAGGGGAATTATCAAGAGACGACTGGGGTAAATTAATTGGGAGCACACTTTGCCTAGCACCTTGATGATTCTGAGCACCTGAAATTCTTAAAATATCTTCAATTTGTGATCTCGCTGTGTAATATGCTTCAGAACTAGCATTAAAATTGATCTTTGCATTTTCTTTAAAATCTTTGACATTAGCGGACTTAGGAGACAACATAACATTTTTGTATGCATTCTGCAAATTCAACCACCTTTGCTCTAAATCATTTAATTTGACTTGTAAAACTGAGTCAGTTTGATCTGTAATATCACTTTGATCAAACTGTTCGCAAAAATTTATCAAATGATCGCATTCAAACAAAAACACATCATGTTCTGGAGATGTCTGCGTTATACTTTTCGCAGAAATCGATGCTTTAGGCCCATTGCTGGGAATAATCTTTGACGATGTCGATGCTTTCATGGTATCAGTGGCAACGTTTTCAGAAACGGACATATTCAATTTTAATTATATTCGAACACTCGAGATGAAACTGTTTTGAAGTAACCACTGACTTAGGCAAAAATAATTTTATTCGTTCTTCACTTCAATCTTTATTGAGTCGAGCAATTTTTATTAGCAAATAATCTTGGTTCAGACGACGAATTTGCTACACCAATCTTCAAATTTATCTACTTCCAGAAATTTCTCAAAACTTTCAAACCTTACGAATTTCAAAATGCTTTCATGTAGCTGTAGTTTTAGTGGGTGACTACTGAACCAATTAAAAGAAACGATTGTAGTTTTTTTTTCGGGTGACTACCAAACCGTAATTCACGAGAAAGCAAGCTTGTTAAAATCCGATGAGAATTTAATTCAATAGAATAAGCGACTGAATTTCAATTAATTGCGCAATCAAAATTTCAATAAATGTAATAAAATAGCACTCAATCATGTGAGCGTATTTCCACAGAAAAATCTTTTTTTTTTTTTTTTTTTTTTTAATTCAAAATATTAATTGAGACGAGCACCGTAGCTATAAGAATGGCACAACTGAGACGCGAAATTTTTTCCAATATAAGTAACAGGTTTGTTACCAATTTGATTTTTTTTTCCAAAACGAATTTAATTTCTATATTTGAATTAATTTCTATTGAATTATAATTAAAATTATTATTATTAATTTTTTCGTCACTGGCACATTCTTTTAGCACTAACTCTTTGTTATATATATATGATTTTTTTTTTTTTTTTTGCTGAAAAAAATATTTATATTTAGTTGGATATGAGATGAGTGTGTAATCAATATTGTGTTAGTATATTAATTACATTAGAATTTTTCATTATTTTTGTTAAAATGACTAATTTTTTTCTTTGGGTCTACACCCTATAAATGATGAACTAATATTTTTTCTCGAGTGTATAGTGAGCGGTTCATATGCCGTGTTATTGTTATTATTCTTTTCGTTTCTTCTTTGTGTTATATTCTCCCCACTGGCTAACCGTGGTTTGAACAATGTACGCTGTGTGTGTTTGTATATATTTTCGTTTACTTGAGAGATGTGTGTGGTGCTTGTTGTAATGATGATATTGTTATTATAAATATTTCTGTTATTCTTGCTGTGAGAAATGTGTACCCCCAAAAAATAATGATAGTGCCACTAAATGACGGTGATATAATTTTTTTTTTTTTTTTTTTTTTTTTTTTGTGAGATGTGCCAATATGTATTTAATATAATGTATTATTTATTACCGTGTATGCTGGTATATGGCAAAGTGATTTTTTTTTTTTTTTTTTTTTTTTATCTTTGTGCTGTTTGTTAATGTATTTTATGTATATGCTTCGATAATGCAAATATATGGATGTGTGTAACGGTGATCATTGACAGCAAAAATATATACCTTGCAATATTTTCCAACGGGATCTATTTATTTTCACCTTTTTTTTGCACATATATATACATACTATTTTTTTTTCTCCACGAAAAAATAGGTTTAACACAAAAAAAATTCTTTTTTTTTTTGAGTGTTTTCTCTTTTGGCACTTTATTCAATTTTTTTTTGTCACCAACATACAGCACAGAGATGAAGTTGTTGTTGTTTTATACCAGACACTTTTCTCACTTTGGGCTTTGCTTTTTTTCGATCGTTTTTGTTGTTTGTGTTATTTTTAGAGATCTTGGTTGGACTTTCTTCTTTTAGTTTTGCACACACACACACTTTGCTAATATTCACTTTTCTATATATATTGAATTGCAAAAAACGCACTTACCGACTCGATGGCAAATAGAGTAACTATAGAGTTTTGTGATGTTACCTCATATTAGATGCTGCTTTGCTGATGTTTTTTTATTTAACGGCAGAGAAAGGACCATGAAAAAATGCTGTAGTTGCTTATGGGTTTGTGTTGCTGGGATTCCGCTGTAGGTAAATAAGCAGAGAGCGATAAATAATGCACGAGATATCCCAACAGTGCTGAGTGGACTGTATGATAGATTTTAGCTTGATGAATTATTCCTCATAGCCAATGAGGAATAATTAGCGAAAATAAGAAAGAGAAAATAAAACCAGTTAGTAATTTTCTTAGAAACGTTACAAAACGTAAAACTACTATTGGTTTATTGAGAGAGAGATGAGATGCTTACCAGTGCGAGTCAGTTACAAGAGTGACTTAATGATAAGTGTCATTTGACTGGGTAAGCGGCGCTTTAGAGTAGATTCGTTAAAAAGAGATTAACTTAACGAGAGTACTTAAACTACGGGTACAATTCATTTTACTTAACCTAGTACAATTTGTTTTCATACAATTCACAATAATTCAGTAGTTCAATTCTTAAACTAAGGGTATTCATTTTATAAGTGTGGCGAATTCAGCGAATTTGTCCACAAGGAAATTGGGTTTAGTTGAGAGAGACTCTTTTTCATTTCGAAATGAAAGAGAAAAGGTAAAAAATTACCAATGATAAAAATAACGCCTAAAAGTATGCTCATCAATTAGACAACTACTTTACTCAGCATCACAATTTCAGTTGACACACACTAGAATCGTGTTACTTTTTGCATATGCGGATAAAACATTTCTCAACACAAAATACTAATCCCCAGCAAATATTCTATTTCCCAAAACTAAAAACGTTTACTAATTTATATTTATTCTCTGTTATTCAATAAAATTCATTTCAATAATAACTCTAATTTATTTTAATTTCCAACCGTCATTTATATGCATGAGTGTGTGTTGTGTGCAATTGTTTGTATGCCATAAATTGATTGGTAATCTGAGTGCAGTGGTCATTTGTTGTAATTAAACTTAGACACCTATTTTGTTGTGTGAACATGCACACACACTCACGTACAAACACGTAGGAGCCACCTAATTAGAGACTGGCTAACAAACATAATTATAAAATGCATACACATGTCCAATTAAAATATCGTTTTAAATAAATTATTTAAAGCAATTTAACCATAGACGAACACGGCGGGAATGCGATTATGGGAAATGCGGAATGGTATTTTGGCAGTTAGGAAAGTATTTTTAAATTGGGGGATTTTTTCGGCCAAGGATTTGTGGAAGGGAAAGGCGAAAAGTTCTGGAGGTAGAACGCCATCTATATAGTCTAGAGGAGTTCAAAGCCTTTTTCGTAGAAGAGCTCAAGGTCTTCTTGTAGGAGAGCTGTAGGTCTTCTTGTAGACATGCAGAAGCTCTTCTCATAGAAGAGCTCAAGGTCTTCGCCGAGAAGAGCTAAAGGTCTTCGCAGAGAGAGAAGAGCTGGAGGTCTTCGCAGAGAAGAACTGGAGGTCTTCGCATAGGAGAGCTTAAGGTCTTCGCATAGAAGAGCTCAAGGTCTTCGCAGAGAAGAGCTCAAGGTCTTCGCAGAGAAGAGCTCAAAGTCTTCGCAGAGAAGAGCTCAAGGTCTTCGCAGAGAAGAGCTCAAGGTCTTCGCAGAGAAGAGCTCAAGGTCTTCGCAGAGAAGAGCTTAAGGACTTCGCATAGAAGAGCTGGAGGTCTTCGCAGAGAAGAGCTCAAGGTCTTCGCAGAGAAGAGCTTAAGGTCTTCGCCGAGAAGAGCTCAAGGTCTTCGCAGAGGCCGGGGGAAATCCCCTATGAGACCCGGTGGGAATCCCCTATGAGCCCCGGGGGTAATCCCCTATTAGCCCCGGGGGAATCCCCTATGAGCCCCGGGGGAATCTCCTATGAGCCCCGGGGGAATCCCCTATGAGCCCCGGGGGGAATCCCCTATGAACCCCCGGGGGAATCCACATTTACTTAATACATATGCCGACCCTTCAACTCGACTATATACACTTATTCTCCTCCAGCTCGTCTATATCGTTCACTAAATGAACTAAATGGATTCTCTGGCCTCCAGCTCGTCTGTATGGACCCTTTGGTCTGCAGTTCGTCTGTATGGACTCTCTGACCTCCAGCTCGTCTGTATGGACTCTCTGGCCTCCAGCTCGTCTTTATGGAGTCCCTGGGTCTCCAGCTCGTATGTATGGATTCCCTGGGTCTCCAGCTCGTCTATATAGACGCCTTGGCCTCCAGCTCGTCTATATACACACCATGGCCACCAGCTCGACTATGTGGACTCTCTGACCTCCAGCTCGTCTGTATGGACTCTCTGGCTTCCAGCTCGTCTGTATGGACTCTCTGGCCTCCAGCTCGTCTATATAGACACCTTGGCCTCCAGCTCGTCTATATACATACCCTGGTCACTACGTGGACTCTCTGGCCTTCAGCTCGTTTAAACAGACTCAATGGCCTCCAGCTCGTATTTATGGATTCCCTGGGTCTCCAGCTCGTCTACATGAACTCCCTGGTCTCCAGCTCGCCTATGTGTACTCTCTGGCCTCCAGCTCGTCTATGTAGACTTTCTGACCTCCAGCTCGCCTATTTAGACTTTCTGGCCTCTAGCTCGCCTATTTAGACTCCCTGGCCTCCAGCTCGTATGTATGGATTCCCTGGTCTCCAGTTCGTCTATATGAACTCCCTGGCCTCCAGCTAGTTTATATGGACTCTTTGGCCTCCAGCTCGCTTATTTAGACTCCCTGGCCTCCAGCTCATATGTATTGATGAATTCCCTGGGTCTCCAGTTCGTCTATACATATGAACTCCCTAGCCTCGTCTATACGGACTCTCTGGCATCCAGCTCGTTTATACGGACTCCCTAGGCCTACAGCTCGTCTGTATGAAGCTCGTGGTCTCCTATAGTGTATCTCATATTTATGGGACAGTTTCTGTAACTAAATACCTGCTAATAGCCTTGTATATAAAAGACTCACAATAATATCTACCGAAAGTCTGCCATTGAATATAAAGAGATCCAAAGACTTTCGCTTTCAGTAACAAAAATAATTCATCCAATTTTTTCATAAAATCACTTATTGGTCTTTTGTTGTTTTTTATTCATTTTTGGACTGTCCTTTGAACCCAAACAATAAAACTATTCCCAGGTGTCCCATACAGATGTCATATTGACTCTTGTTATTATTCTTGATTATGATTGGAGGTCCCAGGACCGAATAGACCAACATTGGCCTTCAACATTTATGAAATATAAACAACAAAAAGAAAAGAGATTTCCAATAGCCAAAACACATGCCTAGCTATTGATTATTCCTGCGCTCCCTCATTGAATCCATGTGGACGGCAGTTATCCTTTTGCAAAATCCTTTCGGACCCAACATTTAAATTCTCATTAAATTATCATATTTATGTTAAATGTTGTATCGGTTTATTGGAAAGCAGGGAGAAACAACAAAAAACCCAAATCGCATATTATCGTCATATCAAGGTAAGCCGCTAATGGAAAGGCAAGCGGCTTTCAAGTCATTCTCGAGGGGGTAGGGGAGAATGAAAAAGAAAGAAGTTTAGCCAACTGAGAAAGGGAATCAGAGCACAACACTCACACACCCACACAGATAAATGGAATCACATAAATTCTCCTAGAAAATGATGTGGACTACAAATGTAAGTCGGAGGCATTATCATCGGGAACTATAAAACGAGAAATGCACAAAAATAAAGAAGAGCATACATTGCCTTAGTACAACTGGGAAAAAAGGAGCAAACGACTGGTAAGTAAAATTATATTAAAGGATACCAGTAAGGCTCACTCACACACACACACTCCTACACACTTACACTACAACGCCTCTTCATCCTCTTTGTGGAAGAAGGAGCTCGAAAGAAAATTCTAAATATAATGCGATTTATGCAGCATCGGCCACATCTCAACAAAGTTACGGACAAATGCCACATTGGAAAAGTGGACAAGACATGATGAGACAGACAGACAGGCGGATGGACAGACAACCGGACGGACACACAGATGTACAACAGCTAGTTAACAAAACAATGGCATTGCCTTAGCTGAGGCAGCAGTGGCGAAGACGACGAAGAAAAAAAAAACTAAATGAAGATGCTCCTTGACATGGCAATGTCACTTCTTTCGGTGACGATGACAACGACAACAGCAACCACACCAGCTAGCCAACGCTACGTTCCAACAGCTATTTCAGCTGCTGCTGTTTTTTTTTTTTTCTCTTGCATTGCTAACAACATTTTGTAGTGCCGCCGGGCAGCAGCAACATCAACAACAGCAACACCAGCTGGCATTTAGGCACGACTGGCTGCTGATGCGGAATCAGGAGTAGAAAATATTTTATTACACAATAACTGTTGATACTAATGCTCTTTACAAGACACCAGCAATTGCAGTCGAACACACCCTCGCACACCAACCAACCAAACAGCACACAGCCACCCACCACGAACTCAGCCGTTGGCCACTCATTAATGAAAAGAAATGGAAGGAGAAGGAGAAGGAGAAGAAGAAAAACAACAAGGATGTGTTAACTTAAAAACAAGACAATTGTCCTGGTTTAGGTTTCAGGAAACTTTAATGCGAATGCAATGGGGATAGTGAATTGATATATGTTTCTACGAGGTTGTTAAAATTCGTCAAGTCTTCTTGAAAGAGAAGAACCTATTCAGGTTTTATAATCGAGAAGATGTTCTTCAAAACTTAAATAAATTTTTCTCACAGGACACCCTTGTGGGAGAATGTGGGGAATGAAGGCAATAGAGCTTTATATCGACGAGCGGCAGGCGCGGAAGTCCATGTAGATGAACTGGAGGCGAGGGAATCTGTATAGACATGTTGGAGGCCAGGAAGTTTGCATAGACGAACGTAAGACCACAGGGTCTATATAAACGAAGGCCAGGTAATCTACACAGACGTGATAGGACCAGGTAGTCTAAAGAGACAAGTTGGGGACCAGGAAGTCTAAATAGTCGAGCTGATGGACCAAGGTGTCTACATATACTCTCATGCCTTCAGCTCGCCTATGTATACACCCTGGTCCATCAGCTCGACAGGGAGTCTATATAGACAAGCTGGAGGTTATGGAGTCTATTTAGACAAGCTGGAGGCTATGGAGTCTATTTAGACAAGCTGGAGACCAGGGAGTCTATATAGACGAGTTGGAGGCTATAGAGTCTATATAGATAAGATAGAAGCTAGGGAGTCTATATAGGCAAGCTAGAGATTATGAAGTCTATATAGACAAGCTGGAGGCCAGGGAGTCTATATAGACGAGCTGTAGAGTAGGGAGGCTATATTGATGAACTGAAGGCTAGGTAGTCCACATAGGCAAACTTGAAGCCAGGGGGTCTATTTAGACGAGCTGGAGGCTAGAGAGTCTATTTAGACGATCTGGAGGCTAGACAAGCCTGGGAGTCTATAAAGATGAGCCGAAGACCCGGAACGATTCTTTATAGACGAGGTTGAGGGCAGGGAGTCTATTTAAATTAGTCGGAGGGGAATTCACCTGGAGCCAAAGGGGAATCCCCCTAGAGCCAAAGGGGAATCCCCCTAGAGCCAAAGGGGAATCCCCCTAGAGCCAAAGGAGAATCCCCCTAGAGCCAAAGGGGAATCCCCCTAGAGCCAAAGGGGATTCCCCCTGGAGCCAAAGGGGATTCCTCATGGAGCCAAAGGGGATTCCTCCTGGAGCCAAAGGGGATTCCCCCTGGAGCCAAAGGGGATTCCCCCTGGGGCCAAAGGGGATTCCCCCTGGGGGCCAAAGGGGATTCCCCTGGGGGCCAAAGGGGATTCCCCCTGGGGCCAAAGGGGATTCCCCCTGGGGCCAAAAGGGATTCCCCCTGGGGCTCTTCTATGCGAAGACCTTCAGCTCTTCTATGCGAAGACCTTCAGCTCTTCTCGGCGAAGACCTTCAGCTCTTCTCGGCGAAGACCTTCAGCTCTTCTCGGCGAAGACCTTCAGCTCTTCTCGGCGAAAACCTTCAGCTCTTCTCGGCAAAGACCTTCAGCTCTTCTATGCGAAGACCTTCAGCTCTTCTATGCGAAGACCTTGAGATCTTCTATGCGAAGACCTTGAGATCTTCTATGCGAAGACCTTGAGATCTTCTATGCGAAGACCTTGAGATCTTCTATGCGAAGACCTTCAGCTCTTCTCTGCGAAGACCTTGAGATCTTCTCTGCGAAGACCTTGAGATCTTCTCTGCGAAGACCTTGAGATCTTCTCTGCGAAGACCTTGAGATCTTCTCTGCGAAGACCTTGAGATCTTCTCTGCGAAGACCTTGAGATCTTCTCTGCGAAGACCTTGAGCTCTTCTCTGCGAAGACCTTAAGCTCTTCTCTGCGAAGACTATCAGCTCTTCTATGCGAAGACCTTCAGCTCTTCTATGCGAAGACCTTGAGATCTTCTATGCGAAGACCTTCAGCTCTTCTCTGCGAAGACCTTGAGATCTTCTCTGCGAAGACCTTGAGATCTTCTCTGCGAAGACCTTGAGCTCTTCTCTGCGAAGACCTTGAGCTCTTCTATGGCGAAGACCTTCAGCTCTTCTATGGCGAAGACCTTCAGCTCTTCTATGGCGAAGACCTTCAGCTCTTCTATGGCGAAGACCTTCAGCTCTTCTATGGCGAAGACCTTCAGCTCTTCTATGGCGAAGACCTTCAGCTCTTCTATGGCGAAGACCTTCAGCTCTTCTATGGCGAAGACCTTCAGCTCTTCTATGACGAAGACCTTCAGCTCTTCTATGACGAAGACCTTCAGCTCTTCTATGCGAAGACCTTCAGCTCTTCTCTGCGAAGACCTTGAGATCTTCTCTGCGAAGACCTTGAGATCTTCTCTGCGAAGACCTTCAGCTCTTCTATGCGAAGACCTTCAGCTCTTCTATGCGAAGACCTTCAGCTCTTCTATGCGAAGACCTTCAGCTCTTCTATGCGAAGACCTTCAGCTCTTCTCTGCGAAGACCTTGAGCTCTTCTCGGCGAAAACCTTGAGCTCTTCCCTGCGAAAACCTTCAGCTCTTTTCTGAAAAGACCTTCAGCTCTTCTATGCCAAGATCTTCAGCTCTTCTCTGCGAAGATCTTCAGCTCTTCTCTGCGAAGATCTTCAGCTCTTCTCTGCGAAGACCTTAAGCTATTCTCTGCGAAGACCTTGAGCTCTTCTATGCCAAGATCTTCAGCTCTTCTCTACGAAGACCTTGAGCTCCTTAGTCCTTCAAGGACTCACCATTCCTTCAATGAGAATTAGAGGCCTTCCCGCTGCAAAGCTGTAGATCTCATGGTTATCTAAATGTCTTCTTTGCTAAGTTGTGAAGGCCTTCTTAGCGCTTCAGATATTGGAGTTCAAACAGATTCCTTTCAATTCCTTGTCCATTGACTGTCCTCATCGTTTCTATACCGGAATGGGTCGGCTTTGGTCTAAATGTACCATCTGGCATGTTTGGCATTCCAATGTTGTTATTGTTCTTGTGGCCATATTTGAAAGGATTTTTAAGTTTTGCCAAATGATCATTGGCGCAATGTTCTGCCTGATTTCCTAAAAGGAGGTGGCGGAAAAAAGAAAACTTTCTTCTTCTTTATCGTCTCCATGACTTTTTCCCATTCGGAGGGAAGTTTTCATAACTTTTGACAAAAGTATTTCAATAAAAATTAAAAACACTTTTCTATCAGAACTCCTTCAATGGCTCGTTCGGATTCTGCTGGCAAATGAAAAGAGAGAGAGAGAGAGCAACAACAACCTGTTGCTGTTGTTGTCTGTCTGTATGCTTCTGTAATCAGCCAAATAAGTGAGAAAAAATGAGCTGCCCAGCGACTGCAGCCAAGGATGTGTGTTTCTTGGATAGAAAATCCCTTGAAGGCTGCAGGACTTTTCTTCTCCCTTAGTTAGGTGTGTGTGGGAATGTTTGTTCAAAGGGTCCTGCCCTGTACGGTACTGTGTTGCTGTTGCTATTGCTTTTTGGTATTACTTTCCATGGAAACGTGTCATTGTCCATCATTGGCAGGGAGTTCGATTCGATTCTATTGGACATGTTGTACGTGCTAAAAATTCCAAGGTATCTGCCGACAGACGGACTCCTCCAGCTCCTGTTCGGTTTTCTATAAATATTTGCCTTTGGCACACACATTGACTGGCAAACAGATAGGCAGACAGACAGACAGATGGATGGACGGACAGACAAACTCATATCATATCGAGAATTGCGTGTTGAGTGTCATCGATACATCATCCATGCGGCAGGACTGACGACAATGCCCCGAGAATTTCCAATTTCGATGAAGAAAGAGAAAAAGGAAAGGTAATGAAATGTAATTTGAATTTTCGTTTGATTTCGAGTTTAATGACCCGCAATGCAATTGAATACTTTTTATTTCGCCTAGACCGGGCCATCATAGGTGACGACGGCAGACCCCCCCCCCTCCAATATTGGGCACAATGCCCAGTTTCCTTGCGTGATTTATTCTCCCCCTTGTTAGTCATCGGCCTAATAACTTTATTTACCTCCTACGAAACTTTTTCAATTTGTTAAAAATTCATTATTTTGCTGTTGTTGCATTTCTCACTCCCTCTCCCTACCTCTCCCTCTCGCTCTGTCATGTGGAAGGATATGGAGATTGTTTAGCCAAGTCATAGATTATGTTGTTCTTGTTGTTGTTGGTGTTGCTGCTGTCAGTCTCTTCTTTATTGAACTGTTTTGTAAGAACTTAAACAAACTTGGCAACTGCCAACAAAATCGGCACAAAGTAAATCGACAAATAATAGAAAAAAAGAAGAGAAAAGAACTCAAGAAGATGAAGCGGAGGATAGACTAACAAGCAAAGTAGTTTTGCAGTCACATGTGTGTTTGTGTTGAAAGTTTCCGAAAGAAAGTTTCGAAGGTCTCTTCTAGTAGAAGAGCTTGAGGTCTCTTCTCGTAGAAGAGCTTGAGGTCTCTTCTCGTAGAAGAGCTTGAGGTCTGTTCTCGAAGAAGAGGAGCTTGAGATCTTCTTCTTCTCAGAGAAGATCTGGAAGTCTTTTCTGAGAAGAGCTTGGAGTCTTCCCAGAGAAGAGCATGGGGTCTTCTCAGAGAAGAGCTGAAGGTCTTCTCAGACAAGAGCTGGAGGTCTTCTCAGAGAAGAGCTGGATGTCTTCTCAGACAAGAGCTGGAGGTCTTCTCAGAGAAGAGCTGGATGTCTTCTCAGAGAAGAGCTGGAGGTCTTCTCAGAGAAGAGCTGGAGGTCTTCTCAGAGAAGAGCTGGAGGTCTTCTCAGAGAAGAGCTGGAGGTCTTCTCAGAGAAGAGCTGGAGGTCTTCTCAGAGAAGAGCTGGAGGTCTTCTCAGAGAAGAGCTGGAGGTCTTCTCAGAGAAGAGCTGGATGTCTTCTCAGAGAAGAGCTGGAGGTCTTCTCAGAGAAGAGCTGGAGGTCTTCTCAGAGAAGAGCTAGAGGTCTTCTCAGAGAAGAGCTAGAGGTTTTCTCAGAGAAGAGCTAGAGGTCTTCTCATAGATGAGCTCGGGATCTTCTCATAGAAGAGCTCGGGATCTTCTCATAGAAGAGCTCGGGATCTTCTCATAGAAGAGCTCGGGATCTTCTCATAGAAGAGCTCGGGATCTTCTCATAGAAGAGCTCGATGTCCTACAGAAGAGAAGAACTGAAGGTCTTCTCGTAGAAGAGCTGAAGGTCCCATCGTAGAAGAGCTGAAGGTCCCATCGTAGAAGAGCTGAAGGTCCCATCGTAGAAGAATTGAAGGCCTTATATCTTCGCAGAGGAGATCTCATGGTCTTCTCGCAAAAAGCTCAAGGACTTCTCGTAGAAGGTTTTCGCAGGAGGAGCCACTGTAGATTCCCCTTTTAACCCGTGAATTCCTCTCGGTCCCGGGTGATTCCCTTTTGGCCCCGGGAGATTCCCTTTTGGCCCCGGGGAATTCCCCTTTGTCTCAGAAGGATTCCCCTTGGCCCTGATGGATTCCCCTTGGGCCCCGGGCGAATCCTCTGTGGTTCCAGGGGGATGGCCTTTTGGCTCAAGCTCTCTTTCTCTTTTGGTCCATTGGTTTTACAGCTCAAGGTCATAGATCTGAAGTTAGGAAGTTCTTCTCATCACTTCCCATATTTTGTTGATAACGGCAACCAAATCAATGCCATTGACTCTTCTCAATCTCTCCCTATCGGCATGGGGCAGCATTCTGTAAATGTGCCACTTAAATGACGTCGAGATATTTTTTTTGTTCTAAGAAGGACATGACTATTATTTTTAAATGTCAACCATAAAACCTCAGATTTTTGAAGAAGATTTTTCCAATTAAATTTATTTTGCCAAAGTTCTCTTCAAATTTCAGCACACATTAATAATTCTCAAAACGGAATTAATAATTCCCCGACAACGTCACGCATAAAATGCCTAGTTACCGCCCAAAGGTGTTTCCTTGATGTTGTTGTAGTTCTTGTTGCCTCCAGTTGGCTAAAGGTCAGGCAGGCTTAATTGTTGGCGGACATGACCGTAGCGCCGGCCTAAGGATTATTAACATTCATTATTATCATCATCAGCAGCAGCATTTTGCTTTCCACGAATTTGTTGAGTATTCCGATGCCCTGCTGCTGGACATGGGAAATTCTGATGAAATCCTTGTTTGAAATATGAATCGGAAACTTTTAGCTGGCCAGGCTAAGTAATGCCATTGCCAAGGGCAACCGAAAAGAAAAGAAATATTTAAAGACAATAATTTGAAGCACTGTTTTTTGGCAATAATTTATAAAAGTTTGATTACAAACTCTTCGAGAACTGATGCGAGAGAACGCCACTGATTGGCATTGAAAGTTGTTTTTTCTAGTCCTTTAAATATCCTTTAAATGGAATCCAAGTGGAATTTCTTAAATTTCCTAGAGGTTGTTGGCTTTTCTTTTCTTTTATTTTTTTTTTCTTGTAAGCTGTCATGGTATCAAGGAGACAACATGACACACACACACACATAGACATCCTGTGTTAACTCATGTGTCGCTAAAAGGATTTACAGACGTCATCAGTTTGGAAAGTGTTAACACTTTTCGTTCGTTAGTCCCCGTTATTGACAAGGAGAAAGGATAACTGAAACCCCAAGACAATGGATTAGCGACGATGGCTTGTTGCGGGTATTAGTGGGGGTGTATGTGTGTGTGCTTTTCTATGTTTTTTTTGCTTTTTCAAACCTGTTTTATGTCTGGCTGTTGTGTGTCATGTTTTATTGTTAAAACACACATACAGGGCACACTCACACACACCCGTACATAAAGCTAATTCGCAAAGCTGATTGGCAAAACTGCCAAACTTTTTGTTGTTTTCTTAAAGTTCAGCTATAAAGACTATTTATTATTGTTTTATAGGTGTCATTTGTTGCCAGGACATTTTCATGAATATTCAAAAGACCTCATTTTGCCTCCGAAAGGTTGAAATCCCTTTTGTCTCTAAGGATAATGATGGGAAAAGGATTTGTTTAGTCAGTCTGAGTGGAGGTAAATTAAGTCCAGAATTATGTGACAACTTTTGTCTGTTTATTTATCTATCTCCCTTAGAAAAGGGGTTAGGCCATTCATGTTGCGACATCTGTTGTCTGCCAACCGGTGTGAAAAGACAAACTTGAACTCAGCCAAAGAGGGAGATCCAAATTTATGAACACATCTTGCTTTAAACTGGAGACAGATAATTTCAGTTGCATTGAGAACAAAGAGAAGAGCTGGAGAAGAGTTGGAGGTCTATGAGAAGATCCCGAGATATTCTCTGAGAAGACCTTGAGTTTTTCTTTAAGAGGTCCTCGAGTTCTTCTTTGAGAAAAGCTCCAGCTCTTCCCTGAGAAGATATCCAGCTCTTCCCTGAGAAGAGCTCCAGCTCTTCCCTGAGAAGATATTTTCCCTGAGAAGATATCCAGGACCTTCAAGTCTTCTCTAAGAAGACCTCCAGCTCTTCTCTCAGAAGACCTCCAGCTCTTCTCTCAGAAGACCTCCAGCTCTTCTCTGAGAAGACCTCTAGGTCTTCTCTAAGAAGACCTCCAGCTCTTCTCTGAGAAGACCTCCAGGCCTTCTCTAAGAAGACCTCCAACTCTTCTCTGAGAAGACCTCCAGCTCTTCTCTGAGAAGACCTCCAGGTCTTCTCTAAGAAGATCTTCAGCTCTTCTCTGAGAAGACCTTCAGCTCTTTTCTGAGAAGACCTCCAGCTTTTCTGTGAGAAAACCTCCAGTTTTTCTCTGAGAAAACCTCCAGCTTTACTCTGAGAAGACCTCCAACTCTCCTATGACAAGACCCCGAGCTCTTTTATGAAAAGACTCAGAACTCTTCTATGAGAAGACCCCCCGAGCTCTTCTATGGAGAAGACCCCCCGAGCTCTTCTATGGAGAAGACCCCCCGAGCTCTTCTATGGAGAAGACCCCCGAGCTCTTCTATGATGAGAAGACCCCCCCGAGCTTTTCTATGATGAGAAAACCCCCCGAGCTCTTCTATGATGAGAAGACCCCCTGAGCTCTTCTATGAGAAGACCTTAAGCTCTTCTATGAGAAGCTCTTAAGCTCTTCTATGAGAAGCTCTTCTATGAGAAGACCTTAAGCTCTTCTATGAGAAGACCTTAAGCTCTTCTATGAGAAGCCCTTAAGCTCTTCTATGAGAAGACCTTAAGCTCTTCTATGAGAAGACCTTAAGCTCTTCTATGAGAAGACCTTAAGCTCTTCTATGAGAAGACCTTAAGCTCTTCTATGAGAAGACCTTAAGTTCTTCTATGAGAAGACCTTAAGCTCTTCTATGAGAAGACCATAAGCTCTTCTATGAGAAGACCATAAGCTCTTCTATGAGAAGACCTTAAGCTCTTCTATGAGAAGACCTTAAGCTCTTCTATGAGAAGACCTTAAGCTCTTCTATGAGAAGACCTTAAGCTCTTCTATGAGAAGACCTTAAGCTCTTCTATGAGAAGACCTTAAGCTCTTCTATGAGAAGACCTTAAGCTCTTCTATGAGAAGACCTTAAGCTCTTCTATGAGAAGACCATAAGCTCTTCTATGAGAAGACCATAAGCTCTTCTATGAGAAGACCTTCTATGGAGAAGACCAGCAGCTCTTCTACGGAGAAGCCCAGCAGCTCTTCTACGGAGATGACCAACAGCTCTTCTACGGAGAAGACCAGCAGCTCTTCTCAGAAGAAAACCCCAAGCACTTCTCTGGAGAAGACCTCCAGCTCTTCTCTGGAGAAGACCTCCAGCTCTCCTCTGGAGAAGACCTCCAGCTCTTCTCTGGAGAAGACCTCCAACTCTTCTCTGGAGAAGACCTCCAGCTCTTCTCTGGAGAAGACCTCCAGCTCTTCTCTGGAGAAGACCTCCAGCTCTTCTCTGGAGAAGACCCCCCGAGCTCTTCTATGGAGAAGACCCCCCGAGCTCTTCTATGATGAGAAGACCCCCCGAGCTTTTCTATGATGAGAAGACCCCCCGAGCTTTTCTATGATGAGAAGACCCCCCGAGCTCTTCTATGATGAGAAGACCCCCTGAGCTCTTCTATGATGAGAAGACCCCCCGAGCTCTTCTATGATGAGGAGACCCCCCGAGCTCTTCTATGATGAGAAGACCTCCAGATCTTCTATGATGAAAAGACCTCCAGCTCTTCTATGATGAAAAGACCTCCAGCTCTTCTATAATAAGAAGTTCTACTAGGAGAAGACCTCCAGCTCTTCTATGGAGACGACCTCCAGCTCTTCTCTGGAGAAGACCTCCAGCTCTTCTCTGGAGAAGACCCCCCGAGCTCTTCTATGGAGAAGACCCCCCGAGCTCTTCTATGATGAGAAGACCCCCCGAGCTTTTCTATGATGAGAAGACCCCCCGAGCTTTTCTATGATGAGAAGACCCCCCGAGCTCTTCTGTGATGAGAAGACCCCCTGAGCTCTTCTATGATGAGAAGACCCCCCGAGCTCTTCTATGATGAGGAGACCCCCCGAGCTCTTCTATGATGAGAAGACCTCCAGATCTTCTATGATGAAAAGACCTCCAGCTCTTCTATGATGAAAAGACCTCCAGCTCTTCTATAATAAGAAGTTCTACTAGGAGAAGACCTCCAGCTCTTCTATGGAGACGACCAACAGCTCTTCTTTGGAGAAGACCCCCCGAGCTCTTCTATGATGAGAAGACCCCCTGAGCTCTTCTATGATGAGAAGACCCCCCGAGCTCTTCTATGGAGACGACCAACAGCTCTTCTTTGGAGAAGACCCCCCGAGCTCTTCTATGATGAGAAGACCCCCCGAGCTCTTCTATGATGAGAAGACCTCCAGATCTTCTATGATGAAAAGACCTCCAGCTCTTCTATGATGAAAAGACCTCCAGCTCTTCTATAATAAGAAGTTCTACTAGGAGAAGACCTCCAGCTCTTCTATGGAGACGACCAACAGCTCTTCTTTGGAGAAGATCTCCAGCTCTCCTATGAGAAGACTCCGAGCTCTTCTATGAAAAGACTCCGATTTCGGGCTATTCTATAATTATACTAAGGGAGATTCCAAGCTCTTCTATTAGAAGGCCTTGAGATCTTCCATGGAAAAACCATGAGCTAATGAGGAAGCCTGTAGTCTTATTTCTTCTATTTGACTTCCTACAAGGATTCCTTTTGAACTCTTCTCCTTATTTAATTTAATTAACAGTTCCTTATCACATCTTTACTTTTGTCGAATTCTTTTATTTTAGAGAGCCATAATCTGTAACCGGGCCACTGAAGTTTAAATTGATTCCATAAAAGTTTTTTATTAACTGAAAATCTCTGCTCCCAAGCCATTGGTAGAAAGTGGCCTCGTTTTATCATCATCATCTCTGTCGTTGACACCAATAGATCCGGCAGTTAACCATAAACTGCTGTTCCTTCAGCTGTTGAGAATTAATGGAGTAAATAAAAATTGTCAGTTTATGATTTTGCGGTTTTATGGCACAGAGTTCAAAGGATTTGAACGGTTTTTCTTTTCATTCTTTTTTTTTGTTTGTAATTTATTTTTCGAGATTAGTATTTTGTTTTTATTTAAAATTTGGTTCTTCTCTCCTATTCATCCTCTCTCCCTATGGCTCGTAAATGCCCTGCGAGGCTAGGCAAGTTCTTGTGCACTTGTCTTTCGCCACTCTGATTTATGACGCCAAATAAAATGTATTATTTGAATCATTTTTCCATTGGGCGCCACCTCCGCCATCACCACTGTCACCATTCATCATCTGGCAAGGATTAGCCATGTCGTATTTATACGTTATCACAACAATAATCATTTGCACACATGGGGTGTATGTATGTGTGTGAGTGAGTGCGCGTCGAGGCATATGTCTACAAAATTTGTAGCAAAAATGAAAAAATAATTGCCTTAACACCCCCGCTGCTAGCCGGCCGGCCGGGTTTGCTCCCAAGTTGTTTTTCTCTTTTTTTTGCCAAAAATAATCCAGATTTTTTGTTGTTGTTGTTGTCATAATTTACGTATTTTGTTGTTAACAAAAATGTTTTAAATTCGTTTATGATTTAAATGCCGTGCCATTTTCCAATTCAAATAATTCCTATTTTTATTACTCATACGTCATGTGGGCCTTGTTACTGGGGGCAATCATAAAATATGCCCCGATACGTTTTTTTGGTCATATATGAGAGTGTGTGTGTGTGTGTGTGTGTGTGTGAGCGTTGTGTAAATAATAAATTCTGCAATACTTACAGATGTACATGCAGACACACACATGCGTTTATTTTAAAAAACAGTAAAACCTTCTCCTTTCTCCTTCTACGAAACTCAGTTATGCAAATCAGAGAGGGAGAGAGAGAGTTGTCTATTTTAAGAGAGAGCATACATGCAATGGTATTTTTGTTGGTCTATTTAATTTTAATCTTCTATGAGTTATGTTCACTTGTCTCACCTCTCACCAACACCAGGTTCCACTGTCCATCTCTGTGTTTGGACAACAACATGTGCCATAACATTTTTCGGAGATAAGAAAACACAGCTCTCACCTCTAAATGCTTAACTGCATAAATAAACAAATTTTTCAAATCTTTTATAAATATAAGGGGTGTTTGCAGGCAAACAAAACGATAGTGGACCACTCGATGGTCCTCAGAATGCAGGAGATAGGGTATGCGGTCAGAGTCCATATAAATTCCAGATTTCCAGACTTCTAAAGGACTTTTATGTGTCAAATAAACCTTCAGATTTATGAATTATATTTGAATCTCTTTTATGTGCTAGAAAATTGTTTGGCCATCATTTCCTCTGCAGGAACCTTACCCCTCCCCTCCCCCCTTATAGCTTCTAAACAGGATCGTCGGAGAATTTAACAACAAAGCCCCTCCATATCCACCTACCAAATATGTCTGTATTTAAACAGAGATCATTTGCTTGCAGACATTTGATGGACATGTATCTGCTTCTCCATCGTTTTAAGCTCTACAAAGCTCTTCGGAATTATAATTTCCCTATCAGCTTCTGCAGTTGACAATTGCAATTCCTAGTTACAATTTTTGCATGACAGTTACAACTGGCAACAACGACAGCAAAACAAACAAGGGGTTTTCCAGCCGTCTGCCAGTCTATCTGCTTGTCTGGCCGTCTCATGATGGGCATAAATGCATTTTCACAGCACGTGCAATTACGAAAATTGCACCGAGTGGGAATCTGATACTGATAACACCTTACAAGCCTTGTGCAAATTCGTAACACGTTGATGGAACAGACACCGGACAGGATGACAGTTCATAGTTGGGGATTGTCACATCATTGTTGACTAAAACTGATAAATAAATAACAAATCCTTACAAGCAGATTTTGTTCTGTTGCTGTTGCAAATTTGTAACTACGTTGTCGGAACATGTTCAGGGATGGCAAACAAATGAGTTAATGTAATAGGGTGGAGTGGAAAGGACGCGAATTCTGAAGATCTTCTATGAAAAGAGAAGAGATCCAGTTCTTCTGTGAGAGGACAATGTCTCATGAAGAAGATCTCCAGCTCTTCTATGAGAAGAAGAAGAGCTCCAGCTCTTCTGTAAGAAGAAAAGAGCTCCAGCTCTCCTATGAAAAGAGAAGAGCTTCAGCTCTTCTATGGGAAGAGAAAACTTCCAGGTCTTCTATGGAGAAGACGTCCAGGTCTTCTATGGAGAAAACGTCCAGGTCTTCTACGGAGAAGACCTCCAGGTCTTCTATGGGAAGAGGAGACCTCCAGGTCTTCTATGGGAAGAGAATACCTCCAGGTCTTCTATGGGAAGAGAAGACCTCTAGGTCTTCTATGGGAAGAGAAGACCTCCAGGTCTTCTATGGGCAGAGAAGACCTCCAGGTCTTCTATGGGAAGAGAAGACCTCCAGGTCTTCTATGGGAAGAGAAGACCTCCAGGTCTTCTATGGGAAGAGAAGACCTCTAGGTCTTCTATGGGAAGAGAAGACCTCCAGGTCTTCTATGGGAAGGAAAGGCCTACATGTCTTCTATGGGAAGACCACAAGCTCTTCTATGAGAAGAGCACAAGCTCTTCTATGGAGAAGACCACAAGCTCTTCTATGGAGAAGACCTCTAGGTCTTCTATGGAGAAGACCTCGACCTCTTCTATGGCGAAGACCTCGAGCTCTTCTATGGTGAAGACCTCCAGGTCTTCTATGGAGAGAATACCTCCAGGTCTTCTATGGAGAGAAGACCTCCAGGTCTTCTATGGAGAGAAGACCTCCAGGTCTTCTATGGAGAGAAGATCTCCAGCTCTTCTATGAGAAGAAGAAGAGCTCCAGCTCTTCTGTAAGAAGAAAAGAGCTCCAGCTCTCCTATGAAAAGAGAAGAGCTTCAGCTCTTCTATGGGAAGAGAAGACCTCTAGGTCTTCTATGGGAAGAGAAGACCTCCAGGTCTTCTATGGGAAGGAAAGGCCTACATGTCTTCTATGGGAAGACCACAAGCTCTTCTATGAGAAGAGCACAAGCTCTTCTATGGGAAGGAAAGGCCTACATGTCTTCTATGGGAAGACCACAAGCTCTTCTATGAGAAGAGCACAAGCTCTTCTATGGAGAAGACCACAAGCTCTTCTATGGAGAAGACCTCCAGGTCTTCTATGGAGAGAATACCTCCAGGTCTTCTATGGAGAGAATACCTCCAGGTCTTCTATGGAGAGAAGACCTCCAGGTCTTCTATGGAGAGAAGACCTCCAGGTCTTCTATGGAGAGAAGACCTCCAGGTCTTCTATGGAGAGAATACCTCCAGGTCTTCTGTGGAGAGAAGACCTCCAGGTCTTCTATGGAGAGAAGACCTCCAGGTCTTCTATGGAAAGAAGACCTCCAGGTCTTCTATGGAGAGAAGACCTCCAGGTCTTCTATGGAGAGAAGACCTCCAGGTCTTCTATGGAGAGAAGACCTCCAGGTCTTCTATGGAGAGAAGACCTCCAGCTCTTCTATGGAGAAGACCTCCAGCTCTTCTATGGAGAAGACCTCCAGGTCTTCTATGGAGAGAAGACCTGCAGCTCTTCTATGGAGAAGACCTCCAGCTCTTCTATGGAGGAGACCTCCAGCTCTTCTATGGAGGAGACCTCCAGCTCTTCTATGGAGGAGACCTCCAGCTCTTCTATGGAGAAGACCACTAGGTCTTCTATGGAGAAGACCACAAGTTCTTCTATCAAGAGTACCTCAAGCTCTTCTATGAAGAGTACCTCAAGCGCTTCTACGGAGAAGACCCCCCAAGTATTATATGGGGAAAACTTCCAGGTCTTCTTTGGATGAGAATTCCGGAAACTTAATGAGAAGATCTAAAGCTTTTCTATTAGAATGGGCCTTACATAGGTCTCCTCCAGATTAAAATCCTTTTTCAGGCATTATATCCGTAGAAAATCTTGCATACTTATTCCCAAAATATCCCACAAACCTTCTATAAGTCTTCTTTAGATTAAGAAAATTCAGGAGATATTTCTCCTTCAAAGGCTCTCTTTAAGGTCTTTCAGAAGCCTTCACAACTTAAAGTTCCTTCCACAGGTCTTTTCTACACAGAAGGCCTTCTAAAGATTTTTTTCTGCAACCTTTCGGAGATCTTTTCTACGTTGTAAAAAACTTTTTATCTATAGGAACCCTTTAGAGAGGTCAGCTGCTTGAGAGAGGTCTATGAAATGGCACTGTTGTCAAAAATCTCTTTATAAAAGTCTACTATTTAAAGAGGCGTTTAAAAAGGACGAATATGTACCAAGTATCCAATTTTTTCTTTAAGGTTACTCATCCTGTCGTAAGATCCTTTTATATCTTCTATGAAAAATTCCTCAGGCTGGCTTTAATTTTACATAGAACTACAACTACAACTATTCCACAGAATTCCAACACACCAGAAACTGTGTGGTTTTGAAGCCTTCTGCAACATGACTTGTTTTTGCCAAGTCATGGTGTTTCCTACCATTAGATGGCCATGGAGGCAATTTGCTACAACAAAATGCCCCAAAATCATTTACACCCTACCCCACCCCACCCTTCTTGCAAGTGTAAATCAAAAATCTTTTGTTCGAAAAGAAAAACTAAATGAAAAAATATCCATCAACTTCAACAAAGGAACTACAGGAAAGAAAAAATGAATTGAGTCAGAGGAGGAACAAAAATAAAATCTTTGAAAAAAAATTCAGTTTTGTTGTGTAACCAAAGATTATTTGCATATTTGCTTTAATAAAGTGCGTAGTTTTTCCTTGGCAAGGTTCACTGCTGAGAACTTTATGGGTTGTTCTTCAGCGTGTCGTTGTTATGATACACCACATATGTTTATTAATATATGAAGGAGGTCACGATGACGTCCTACAACCCATATTTTCTTTATTTGCTTATGTAAATTTGTTGATCGACTTGTTTGTTGTTGTTGTTCTATTTTCTTTTATTTTTTGATCAAATATAAATAAATCTGTGAAAAAAAATATAAAAAGTAGCTATGGATGCATGTATGTGGGTGCAAAAAATCAAAAATATGTTTATTTTATAAATTTGTTTGTAAATAGATTAGATTTCTCAAAATTCAGACAATAAAGGCATATACGAAGACGTGTACCTGCAGAGACAATTTTCTGTCATAGGCAGTAGCATCCATTACAAACTTCAAATACCAAATTGGGAACATTTCTGGTGAATAATGTCATCAAAATACCGAATATCGGGAGGTACCATTATATGGGGGTATACGAAAAAGTGGGCCTGCACAGACAATTTTCTGTCATAGGCTGTGGTATCCGTTACGAACTTCAAATACCAGATTTGAAACAATTCCGGTGAAAAATGTCGCTAATATCATCAAAATACCAAATATCGGGAGGTACCATTATGTGGGAGCTATACCAAAACGTGGACCTACATGGTTCATTTTCAATACCAAAAGTCCTGCAGATATAATATACATGTGAGTAAAATTTTATCAACCTACTTCATTTCGTTCGGAAGCTAGAGTGATTACCACAGACGGGCAGACTGACGGACATCGACATAGAATTTTATGCTGATCAATTATATATATATTTTGTGGGATCTAAAATGTATACTTCGAGGTATTACAAACGGAATCACAAACTTAGTATACCCTACGATGGAGGGTATTAGTATCTGGAAACTTTATGAATATCATTAAAAATCAGTTATAATATTGGTATATAGGTTTTTTAGATAATTTCCTACCAGATGCATTGCAAGCTATGCCAAAAAAAATCCAATTTAAAAATGTTTAAGATGAGGTTAGTAAAAATAAAAATAATACAAACCCCTTTGAGTTCTACTATACAGATCGAATACCGCCACGTCAACATAGAATTTCCCATTCCTATATTAGCTTTTGTTTCATATTTCCGGAATTGAGTTCGTAAGATTTATGTCTATCTATAGATTCTTCTTTATTACCTCTGCCCTTTTCACTCTCGACAATTTTTGTTGCTATTACTTTTCTCATTGTCTTAGGCATCAGCTTCATTGTCCCTAAAATAGGAAAAATATTTTTAATTTTGTTCCTATTTATACTCTTTCACAACTCACCACTTTGTGTAGCATATGTTCAGGAGGCCACAAATTTTAGAGACAAGGGCATCCTTTCATACTCAACTGATAAATCTCTTTGAAGCCTTATTTTATATTCTCCAATAACATCCTTCCCTTACTTACAGCAAACTTTTAATAACATGCACCCCAATCGTTTATATTTACAACGATAATTCTACTTAATTTACTTAAATTGTCCTCCTACACTACCCACAAAGCGTAAAGGGAGACTAAACTTTGACGGTAACGAAAGCATGGCATAAACAATTGCATTTTCCCTTTAATATCAAATCGTTGGCACACAATGCTTTTGTTCCTGGTACTTATTTGCAATTTAGCCCGCAACTCCAAGTGATGAGAAGTAGACAAAAGGCGAGGTAAAGTGCAATTCCCTTTGCTGCCATTGAATTGTGCATTGCCTGGGGGAACATTCAAGTCACGATAACAGATGCGCTAGGCAGCTGCAACCGCAACGCAGAGTACTCTCGTTCATTTTTTTGTTTCAACATCATTTAATCTTCTCAATTAATTGTCCTGCCATAGTTGGCCACACATCTATTTTTTTCCTGTTGCCGCCTCAATGACGATGATGGCAGCAGCAGAAAACAAAAGGACTTTGTTGCATTAGATTTAATCGGCAAAATGGGCATTAAAGTTAATAATATTGAAAATTTATCTATATAACAGCAAATATAATAAAGTTGTTTTTGTTTTCTAAAACAAATTGCATGCTATTAGTTTTAATAACAGAGGCTTTTTAATTTCAAAATTGTTGATTTGATAGATATAGACTTACTAGGCGCTTTAATACAGATGTATGGTTGCATGTTCACAATTTAATCTAAATGGGATGCTGCAATCCCTCAATTGGTCCCAGGTCTTCATACTTCCTTTAAAATACGGCAGCTTGATCCAACATTCATAATTGGCTTTCGTTGATAGACTACATAATGTGGGGGTGGATCTGCTTTCCTTCAACACTAGTCCATCTCCGGCTATCAACATGGTCCCGCAACATACCGACTATAGTTGGCCGGCTTTGCTTTTAGTAAGCCCAAGTGACCAGAAGTGCCTTTTTGGGGAACAAAACAGAGCTATTATTCATTTTAACGTTCTCGATTTACATATTGCGATATTGTGAATTGAGTTACCAAATTGTTCTCCGCTTTATTTTTGGCCATACCAGCAACTAACAATAGCGTTGTGGTTGTCCAAGCGGCGATGGTGCTGCCTCAAAGTCGTTAAATTCAATATGAAATTAACATTTTTCTCTTCTTCTTTTAAAATGTATTCATCAACTGTGATTGGCAGAGAAGAAGAAGAGTCATAATGACAGACTGGGGGAATTGAATTGTGGCGATTTTAATCGTTCTCTTTTGTATTTGTCTCTGAATTTATACGAATCAATTTGTTTTTAGCCATTTTCGTTTTCCATTATTCCCTCTTCTGTCGTTATTAGTATTTTTGTATAAAAATAAAAACACAATATGAAATTAACATTTGCCTCTTCTTCTTTTAAAATGTATTCATCAACAGTGATTGGCAGAGAAGAAGAAGAGTCATAATGAAAGCCAGACATACTGGGGGAATTAACTTGTGGCCATTTTAATCGTTCTCTTTTGTGTTTGTCTCTGAATTTATACGAATCAATTTGTTTTTAGCCATTTTCGTTTTTCATTGTTCCCTCTTTTGTCGTTGCTATTAATATTTTTGTATAAAAATAAAAGCACCACATGAAATTAACATTCGTGTCTTCTTCTTTTACAATGTATTCATCTACAGTGAATTGCAGAGAAGAAGAAGAGACAATATGAAACTCCTGATTTAGACAGGGAGAGTTAACTTGTGACAATTTTAAAAGTTATATTTTGTTCTTGCTTCCTTAATTTTTGTTTTCAGCCATTTTCGTTCTTCATTATTCCGTCTTCTGTCGTTGATATTAATATTTTTGTATAAAAATAAAAACACAAAAGGATACTGGCCATTCCTTCAATTGTATTATACTTATACTTATCACAAGCAAACTTCCTAATGTAAATATGGAATTATTCCATTTATTTGTCTATGCTTCTTCTTTAATTAAAATATAATTGAAAATACTGTATTACAGACAAGAAGAAGAGACTGCTATTGTCATGTCCTTATGCCAGGCTTATAGGTTTATGTGCCTGTTTCTAGTCATTTTCATATATTTTAGTATTTCCTTTCCAAAATCCTAATATGCTATTCCATGATAATGGTTCCTTCCTAAAATACATATATTATTGAACCAATAATCTACCTCATTATTTAATAAATCTACTTTTCAATTCATTAAGAGAACAATTTCACTACATACCTATTATGAATTACTATTGTCACAAATTAAGTCGTACACACACACAATCACACTCAGCTTATAGTTCTGCTCCCATTGAATCTGTCCACTATTTCATTTGTCATAACCACAATCTCTGTGGTCGAATTCTGTGAAGTGTGAAGGGGAGGTGTTGGAAATAACACATGAGCATAAATATATATGTGCCTGGGACCACACCTAGTCATTTGCTGTAGTAGTTTATAACATTTAATACTCACTTAAAGCCAAATTATGTTTTGGCTCATTTCAGTTATTAACAAAAACAACAACGGGAAAAATATGTTATTCAACTTGGCCATAACACAAAGAAACATTATGTTTTTCATTATACTTATTACAACTATGAAAACACTCACACACAACTAATAGTACCATTAGGCAAAATAACACTAACAACAACCATGATCCTGAATATGTTCTAAATGGTCAAAGGTATTTATCAAAGGCCTAATTGCAGAATGTAGACATTAACTCGGGAAGTCCTTTTAACCACACACGTGACCCAAGGAGACGGTTGTCGGTCAGTCTGTGTGTCTGTGTGTGACCAGATGTGTGTGGGTTTATGTGCTGCTGGAGAGCAAAACTACCAAATACTTATTTCTTATGTTAGCTACACGTTTGCCAGCCGCCTTCATCTTCCCATTGTGGATTTGTTGTTAATTGATGTAATGACATAACATTCACATCCATTTGTCTATTTATGGTTAATGTTGTTTTCGTTGTTGTTTTTGGTAATTGGAATGGTGTTGTCCGCCAAAGCAAATCAAAATAAATGTCACTTTCAACATTAAATACAATGTAATAAGGCCAAATAATAACTATTAAAGTAAACAAACTTGGTGTAAAAGAAGTTAATATAAATTGTAGTATACTCTTAGGCGTCAGTTATATTTAAAGGAGTTTTGATTTGCAGCGGGTTCTCGTCGTTAAGAAGAGGAAAAAGAAGTTAGTTTTTTTTTCGATAGAGAGAGTCGAAATAGAATCGACATGTTACCACATTTAAGTCCCTTCTTTTCTGGAATAAAATGATTTTTGGCTCTGTGAACGCTAAAGATAAGCACCCAATCCTTGTAGAGGAAAAGGACTTTAATTTCAAAAACATGTTTGTAAAACTGTTGCCAAACCAATGAAATAACTTTAAAATTGAAAATATCGTTTCATGGAGTTCAAAGGAAGCTTTTCCGTAGCCTGAAAAGCAAAAAAAAAACGGAAAACCCCAAACGCTTACAATTCATGGTAGTCATATGTAAAGTGGCTTTTTCACATTTTTAGTCATACTTGAAGCCATTTTCTCCCCGTTTCGAGTGGGACTATATTACTTTTTAATGATTATTAAAATATTCGATATATTTTTTTTTTATTTTAAGTGTTAAGTTTAATTAGCTTATACAAAAATCAACTGAGCCCCACCAAAGGAATTACACATACCTTGAAAGATAATTTCTATAACACAGGGGACTTGAAAATATGTTACAACTATTTATTAACTTAAATGTATCTTCAGTTTAACCAGGCGCTTAATTCTTTTTCTTCTTGTTCTTTATTGCATTTCCTTTGGCTTTTCTTTTCGAGCCAACTTTGGAGGATTTTTGTTTTTCTTCGGGTTCTTCTTCATTACTACTGTCTCCTTCACCATCCTCATTGTCGTCGTCACTATTATTCTCATCGTCTTGGGCATCATTTCCATTGTCACTAAAAAAATTAAAACCCAATGATGATTCGTTCCCCATTAAAACTCCTTTCTCCCCACTCACCATATTGTCTGCATATTATCAAACATATTTTCATATTCTTCATCCTCGGATACATTGCCTCCTTGGGTTTTGTTGGCTTTCTTTTTATTTTTACCATTTGATTTGCCGCCGTTTTCATCATCTTCCATCTCTTCGCCATCTTCCGCGGCATTAGGATTTTCCATGGATTCACGTAGAAGTACCCGGGTTGCTTTAGACTTGACATAGCACTGATACAACATAACACAGGAGTCCACATTGTGTACACGCACATAACGATCCAAACAGGCAGAAGCCAAATATTTGCCCGAAGCATCCAAATGCAAGTCACTAATGCCTCCCGTAAAACCTTTATAGGTATGGACAAAGGTTTTCATGCGTCTGATATCAAAAGCCTACAAAAAATAATTCATTATCATCATTGCAAAACTAACTATGGACAATCTAAACCTACCTTCAATGCCCCCATTGTGGTACCGGTGTAAATGTAATTTCCATTTGATGCCAATGTGGTGAAGCTCATTTGATCTTCCGTGGCATAGCACTGAACTGGACGTCTTTGTTTTCTTGTATCATACAAACGTACATAGCCATAACGCGAGCATGTTGCCAATGTATGCGGAGAATCAAAGAATCCCACATCACAATCCCATATTGGCACCTCAAGTTGCAAGTAATCATTGGGTAAATTCTTTGATGTAAACAGCTGCTTTCCCCCTGCAGCCATATCGAAAATCTTCAGATTGTTTTGTCTGCCCTTGCCACCGACAGCAACTATGTTGCGATCACTGGGACACTGTCTTAAACGTGACATATCATCACCCACTTTGTCCAACAGCAGTTTGGGTTGTTCTTCATCAATGTCACCATCATCGTTTATGGCCACACTGCGTATGTGTCCATTACCGAAGCCAGCAACAACACAGTTATCATAACGCGCCAAGCCCGCAATGGGAGACTCCTCGAAATCAATGGTGTATTGTGTATGACCGGTACGTACCGAGTGCACCTGTGCCGTGGACTTTCCCCGACCAATAAGTATCTCCGATTTATTGGCATTCGCAAAACTTAAGCTGGTTATGTGCGAATCTTTGTCCAATTCGTTGAGGTCTTGTAAGTTGGATTGCTTAAAGGGCTTGTCTTCATACGCAGGGAGTAACTCTGAAAGGAAGTGAGTTTTTATATGAAAAGCTTGAGAGAAATTTTATGTTTACTTACTTTTGAAGGTCCCCGTTTTGGTTCCCACATAAATTTCATGGTTTTCGGTGTAATTTGGACTTTTCAAATTGGCTGTGGTCCACTTCATTTCGGAAGAATGTCTTGTGCCTTGGCCAGCAAATAAGAAATAAACAGAGAATGCTTCCACGTGCCTTTCAAAGAGAGTATTCAACAGTGTGGCTCTCTTAAACAGAGATACCAATTCACAGCTGTGAATATGAATGCAAAACGGAATTCAAGAGAAAAAAGGCACAAATATGATGGGTGAATTGATAACCCTTTTCTGCTAATCACGAAAACTGATAACACGCTCCTGTTATCGCAAAAGAGGCACTGGCGTAAACGAACTGTTTATGGTGTTTATGGAATGACGTAGTATAAGGAAACATATAAAAATCTACTTATATTTGAAAAAACATTTAAATGTTTTTGACATATCAATGCTCCCAAGCGTTGATGCATCTACCTGTATTCTTCTGCCATGGCATGGCCTATGTATACCCCTTCCAAGACAGCTGATTATGCATTATTGTGATTGGAATGACAGCACAAAAGTTAAGTCAACGAAAAGTACGTCTAGACATATGGTACACAAAATCAGATGGCTGCACGTCATTTCTCCTTTCTTTACAAACATTTCAGAAGGTTAAAAATATCAAAATATAAAAAATATATTAACTAAATGGCCAACTAATATTCCGTCGGCATAACAAAACATAATTTTTACTCCAAGCAAAAAGGCTAAAGTCGAAAAAAAAAAAACAAATGTTGATATAAATTATTAAATAAATTACTTAAATGATTGTAGGATTGTGTAGGATTGTGAGATTTGTGTAGAATAATTCAAATAATACCGGATTTTAAACTGCAATATCCGTCTCATTGCCGAGTCGGCATACATTGCATTTTCGCCAAATTGTCTTCCTGTCACCTTCCTATAAAATTTGCGGTTTAAATCTAGTTTAGTAAAAACTTAGATTTTTTCGAAAATTTTCCTAGAGGTAGGTATTTATACCCTGATTCCGGGAAACTATTTTTTTATTCTTCAAAAACGATATAATGATATATATGATAACTTATATATTTTTGTAGTCTTCCTTCGTGGTCTAGAAGAAGGGCGGGAAATTGTGGAGCTGAGAATTCGTTGCCGGTCCGAGACCCGAAATGGCTTTACAAAAGGTGCGAGATGCCTCCTTGGTTTTTCGAAATCTCAATGGAATCATAAATGTCTATAAACCGGCTGGCATGAAAATCAAGCATGTTCGGGCAGCAATTTTACATAACATCTGTGAAGGTTTGCAGGCAATCACTTAATCTTAGCCAGCAGCAACCCTTTTAATATGTTCCTAACTCTTTCAGATTTGAATGCCTTGAAAGCTAATAACGAACCCGAATCCCATCAAATACCTTTACTGGAACCAGGCGGTGCTGCAGACCCTTTACTTAGGAAGGTGAATTCATTAAATTTAGCCGAACATGTTCTTAGCACGGGGCCACGCTATCAGATGGAGGATATACGTTGTGCAACAGTTGCCAGTTTAGGTGTCCACACAAGCGGCGTTTTGTGTAAGTAGTTTGGAATTCTTGTGGTCCATAATTCTTAAAATGGTGTCTCTTCCCTAGTATTTGGTATTAACAAAGGCCTCAAACAATCAATGAGAATACAACGCAATCGTCCGATACGAGCCTACCATGTAACCGGCCAATTGGGCAAGGCCACTGAAACACATTTGCCAGATTCGCATATAACGCTGAAGGCTAACTACCGCCATGTCCATCCAGACCGCCTAAGTGCCTTAGTCTCTTCCCTGCAAGCCTCACATCAGTGCAAAATGTTCGAATTATGTGGTGTGGATATGCAATCCCAGGCAGCCTATGAAATTGCCTGCAAGGGCCTAATACGACCTGCTAACAACAGCCAGCCCATCATCTATGGCATTAAATTAATTGATTTCCAAAAACCTCATTTTACATTGGAAATTCATGCCATTAATGAATCGGAAAGTTATTTAGCCACACTTGTCCATGAAATTGGTATTGAATTGCGTACCGTGGCCCATTGTACAGCGTTACGATGCATCCGCCATGGGAAATTCTCGGTGGAAGGAGCTTTGCTGCGACATGCCTGGAATTTGCCGGGTGTTGTGCGTAATATGCGAGAGCAAAAAGAGATTCTAGAGGCACATCCTTACCTGTTGAAGCAAGATCGCATTGAATTACGGAATTGATGAGGTGATTTTTTTGATGGATCGTCATCATCATCACCATAAGTAGCACATAAGTTGTTTTTGAGGCTGTGTCGGTTAATTGAATATCTGTATATACAGTGGGGGACAGTAACGAGTGCACACTGCCTCATAATTTAGATTTTAAGAATTAAAGTTGTTGAAATTGTTTACTATTTAAATAAATGAACATTTAATACAATGTTGATAGGCCAATTTCCTAATTAACATTTTTAAGTTATGATCCTGAGTCCCCTTGATCTTATTTTGGGACTAGCTTTGGAAATCATTATTTTCTGAAATCTTGAAACCCATTCCCCTTTTCTTTGGCCCACCTTTTGTTGTTAGCAATTATGTTTGTTTTTCTTGTCTTGATGTTTTTAAGACCATTTGATGCCCCTCCACTTGCTACTCACCTATGGATGGTGGTGCTGGCCAACAAACTTGACATGCGACACACACATACGCACCACCCATAATAACACTTCGCAAAAGAGCAACATTTAGGCATCTCATGGCGCATGCCTCCTGCACCGGCCCATAAACAACAACATCCGCGACAGCCAAACGAAATGAACGAACGAAAGACTTGTGGTGTTGCTTGTTCTCTGTAGGAGTGTGTGATGATCTTCAAACGAATTTCATTTGAATTTATTAAACGGTTAGGATCGCAAGTGTGCGTATATATCATCTGTTGAATGGTCTAAAAATATAATATTCCTTCTCAGCATATAAAAACTAAAGTGAATAGAACCCGAACATCGCCATCAGAAAAAGACGTACGCGACGCGAGCACCTTTTCTTCAGTTTCCACCGCAGCGGTGCAAGTACTAAAGTTAATAAATTATTGAATCGATGATAACTAACTAACAAATAAATAAATAAATCCAATAGCAAATAAACAAGCGCAACACAGGTGAAAGGGAAATCCTTTTCGATTCCTTACTTCAACAACAATAACAATCAGCGAAATGTCTTCCGCCGGCAGTGATAAATCCGATCGTTGTGCCGTGTGTCAGGTGCCAGCCACTTTGACTTGCTCGGCATGCAAAAGTGTTAAGTATTGTGGCAAAGATCATCAGCGTGAACATTGGCAGGAACACAAAGTAGAATGCGAAAGCTCGTATAGAATTGAAAATGACGCAATTTTGGGTCGCCACCTTTTGGTTACGCGCGACATACAAGCCGGCAATGTTATTTTCGAGGAGAAGCCATTGGTGGTGGGGCCCAAATGGTTTGTTTCGGAGCGAGAACAGGAGGTGCCCGTTATGCCCTGTGTGGGTTGTTATACACCCTGTCGCATAGGTGGTTTCAGTTGTACCAAGTAAGTTATATAATTTGGAATCACCCCAAAAGCGCTCTCACAACAACACAAACAACTCCATTCCCACACTCAGGTGCCAGTGGCCTTGTTGTTCACCCCATTGTGAAGATATTGAAAATCCCAATAGCCATGGCATAGATTGTGAGATCTTAAGATTGGGCCCTGGACCAAAAACAACAAGTGACATCAAAGCCATGACCGACTACTACAGGCCGGATGCTCTGCTGGTATTGAAATGTCTGCTGCTGCAAAAGCAAAATCCCAAAAAGTGGAAGAAGCTAATGAAGATGCAGAGCCATGAAGAGGACCGCGAAGGATCAGAGCTGCAAGAGTATGTATTATTGAAAACATGACATAAGTAAAACGTTGGCACTGTAGCTAACTGGTGGCTGGCTACATACATATATGCGTCACAATGGATGATGTGTGTGCCGCCTGCACGTCTGTGTGCTCTTTTTGTTATTTTTTCTGTTCGTTCTTCTTCTAGAGATGCCGAAAAGCGTGTCGTCACATATTTGATGAAGAACTTTTTGGAACCGCTCAAAAAGAGGGAGGAAACGACCAAAGAAAAGCTACTCGAGCAATACGATGCAAAAATCCTGCGTCGCATTTGTGGCATCATAGAAACCAATTATATGGTCATTAGCCTTTCAACGGGTCTGGATCTGAGTGGGGTCTTCTTTACCGCCTGCATGATGGAACATTCGTGTATGCCCAACAGTTATTTCCAATTTAATGAATGTGATGGCTGTAGTATTTCCGTTATTGCGGGACGAGACATCAAAGAGGGGGAGCACATCAAAATCATGTACACCAATATGTTGTGGGCCACCCAGATGAGGTTGGAACACTTGCAGATCACGAAACATTTCAAGTGCCATTGCGAACGTTGTACAGATCCCACGGAATTGGGTAGCTATTTCAGTGCCCTAAAGTGTGCCGGCGATGTGAATACAAAATGTGATGGTGGCATTCAGTTGCCCAAGGATCCGTTGGATAAGAAAACCGATTGGATATGCAATAAATGTCCCATGGTTGTCAATGGTGAACAGGTGAGTTGAGATAATGAAATTGTGATCTGGGGAGGGATTTTTAAAAGAGATCAGTTATCAAATTCAGAATCGATTATGGGTAGGAGAGTAAAAATTAAGGAACTTTGATGCAGGGCCAAGTGTTTCATGGCCGATTGATACTATCCTTACAAGGTAGGGCAGATTTTTGAAACTTCAGATTGAGTACAAAAAATGCAGCACATTGTTTTTTATCTGGCACTTCTCTTGCAACACTTTGATTTAAAAATTAATGGAAGTTTAAGGTTTGCTCAAAATTTCAGGACTTCAATACGAATTCTTTTTTTTTTCATCCCAAAATCCAAACATTTATTCTCCCCAAAAGCAATTTTGATGTATAACTCAGGTTTATATCTGCAATGGCATCCATGAATAGTTGTTTTTGTAGCAGCTCATACTACCGTGTTCGATCTGACTCTTCTCAATCGGGTTCTGACTCTAAATCCAGTCTCAAAAAGGATGCAACCTGTACGGGTTTGATCCACAACGAGACTGGAGTTAGATGAGTAGGTTTGGCTGGACAGCGAAAAAGGTGCAGCGTGTGATGTGGTCCTGTGCCACAAGGTGGGCAGATGTTCTGCACATCGCTGTCGATCCGGGCCAATAGGAATTAAGGCCATCCATGAATAGTTATTCAATTTGTTGAAAATGTAAATTTTCTCCCCAATCCACTCATATTTTGTCTACCAAGGAATGAGTGTTTTTCTTTCGAGTTTACTTTCGAATTGTCATACAAAAGCTATGTTATCCCCTTCCTTGCTTTCTCCCTTATCATATATAGTTGTTAGTGAAAGATAGCAACTTTTCACCAAGGGAGGGTGTTAAATGCCGGTCGGATACAATGGAAAATATAGGAATTCAACTTTATTAGCATTGATGATATCTGTACTTTAATTCAAATCATCCTTCCCTCTTTTTCTTTCCAAACCATCAACAGGTTGGTTATCTTCTAACACAAATGACGGAGGAGGTTAAAACCCTGATGGCCCGTCGTCCCACAGTCAAACAAGTCGAGAGTCTCATTGAGAAATTGGGTACATTTTTGCATCCCAATCATTATCACATGTTCAGCTTGAAACATTGTCTCATCCAGCTGTATGGCAACGAAATGGGCTACAAATCGGAGCAGATGTCCAGCAGCCAATTGCAAAAGAAATTGAAAATGTGTGAAGATTTATATGACATCTGTCAGAAGCTTGATCCGGCCACAATACGTCTGTCCATCTATGTGGCCATTATTTTTCATGAAATGCATACCGTCTACATGGAACAGGGTCGACGTATGCTAGACGATGATAAAATCCAAGCCTTGGAACTGTTCACCAATGCCAAAGAATCGCTGGAGAAGGCCGAAGAGGTGCTGGAAAAAGAACTCGATGGTGTGGCGGGCAATAAACTGAACGACCACATACTGAGGGCAATGAAAAATGTCAAATTTTATATGGAAAATATGTGCTCCTGAAAGAGAACCCAACCATAAAAAAAAAAAACAAAATCACACGCTTGCCCCTGCTGTTGAGAGAAGGTTGTGGTGGAAGAGTAAAGAGTGTTAAAGCGGCTGCGACAGCTGGTTTTTTTTTTTTTTTTTTTTTGTTTTGGGTTGAGAACTTCTATTTATTATTAAATAATTATAATAATATAGGTTTATATATTTATAATAATATTCTATTACTATTATAAAAGAAAATAATTATGATGATGATGCTGATAATAATAATGAAGATTTGTTTTTGTTTCGTTTGTTATAACAATATAAAATACAAGATTTTTAAAAATAAAAACTACATTATACCGTTACTGACAAATAGAAATTACATAGAGCAATGTACGTTTATTAATTATAAAATGTGGTAGACAGACAAGTGGGGTGCGCGCGTGTGTGTGTGGCGGTGTGAGTTGGTTTGTATTGCTTGCCTAGGTGGTGATATTCCCTCTGGTTTGCCACCAGCAAATGGGGATAGATGGTTTAATTGCTTGCCTGCCTGCTTTTATTGTTCTTTTTGTTTTTGGCTTTGTAGAATATCTAGCAGCTTCTTCTCCGTCGTCATCTTTTTTTTTTTTTTGCTATTAACACGTACGTTCACACGCTCGCACACACACACAGTCGTACATCATAGAATAGATTATAATCTAAACTAAGTTGATCGATCGAGGAAAGAAGGAACCAACCGCACCGAAATGAACTGAACTAAATACAGAAGCAGAGTAGGGCATACATTATGCTTGCTGTCATTTTGCTGTTTGCTGAGGGGGCGTGGTGGGAGGGAGGTAGGAAGAGAGTATGATATTAAGATTAAGTAAAATACGTATTTTGTAGCGCTTATGTTTATTTTAGTATTTCTTTTCTTTTTTTCTTTCTGTTTTTTTCTAATTGAACATATCAATGGGATCTTGTGGAGCATCCAAGTCACGATACTGTATTATTTGACGAAACTCTTGACCAGGTCTGCAAGCAAACAAAAGATGTTGTGGAAGAAGAAAAAAAAATATGCAAAAGTTCAATAACAAAATATGGTTTAGTTTAATAGTATGTTTATATGTATGTATATATTGCTAATTTTGTTAGTTTAATGTTCAACTAATATTTTCCAACACATAATCTTCAAGTCACTAACATACGCCAAGTGAAAAATATCAGGGAAGTGGGGGCATGTACGTTTATAAAATAATTAGCTAAAGGTAAATTTTAAATTAGATGGTATGTATTTCTTCTTTTTCGCTTGCCATTTCAAATGCGAATGTTTATAATAAAAAAAAAACAACACAAAACATATAAAATAAATCAAATTAAACTAAACTAAAGTAAAAGAACAAAACAATGACGTAGTGAGACAAACAGACAGACAGACACTGCAAAGTTTAGAATAGTAGGCGCATTGGGTCGTACATTTTGTTTTTTTTTTTTTGTCTAAAATAGAAAACAAAAAGAGAGGAGGACGACAACTTTTAGCCTTAACATCAATCATCGATTACAACAACAAACTGGTCATGGTCATTTCGTCGTTGTCGGTGTTGTTATAACGGTTCATGTTCATGTTCTTTTTCTTGTTGTTGTCTAATCAAACATATCGAAATTGGCCGGAGCATCCAAATCGTGATAACCAATAATACGACGTTGATGTTCTATGGGCAAGTCTCTGTAAAAGAAGTTCACACACAAAAGATAGTTGTAAAGTAGAGTAAAAAAAAAATAATAGTAAAAAGACTTCAACCAAAATTCTAGTAGTAGTAGTATCGGAAAACTGAGAGTTAAATATCAAAACAAAGCAACTGCATTACAATAACAAACTAAGCTATGGGAATTATTTGTATTTATTTAGAACTAACAAAATTTTGCTATATATACCTTCGTCCGGGACCACCAAAACCACGACCTCCACGTCCTGGAATCATAAGCGGCGGGGCATATGCCGCATAGGGTGGTGCATAAGCAGCTGGTGGATATACAGGGGCTCTGTAACCTCCACTGGATTCTGAGGTGGTCCTCTTATTGTTACCAGGATGTTCTGGTAACTGCGGCCTCTTGGGATCCTTCAAGTAGTTATTAAAGAACTCCACCTCCTTGCGTACTTCCTCCACCTTCTCGCCATGTTTGTTGAATATGTGTTTGCGTATGAACTCGGGACCTTTGAATTTCTTGCCCGACAGCGGACACAACCATTTGTCTTTGGCCAATTCTTGGGTGTTGGCCTGTATGAATTTCTCCACTTCATTTTCAGCATCCTTTGCTCCCAGATTCTTCAATTCCTCCTCCTCGATTGTCGTTGTCTTGGCCAAGAATGTTTGCATTTTGTTTTCGAAATTCTTAATATAATCTTGAATGTCATTTTGCGAGACTTTTGACGGCGGGGGTCCACGTGCATGAATAATGCCGCAACGATTGGGCATTTCATCTTCATAGGGGTATTCACAGTGGTTATAGAAATCCACTGAGTGCACAATTCTCAAATACAAAATCAGATTATCGAGAACAGAAATCAATTGGGGATCCCGTTCAATGGCTTCGCCTTCGCTCTCCTTGTTTTCTCCGGAAATGCCAAGGAGTTCTTCCTCTTCGGCCGAGGCTTCCTCAATAAGGAAATCGGTAATGTTCTGCAAAACTGGGTTGTTGGTTTTGAAGCCATACGTTGAAGAGTTGGATGTATTGTGAGCATCTGTTGTGTTCTCAGCAGTACTATTATTTTCACCACTACCACCTTCGCCCTTGCTTTCGGCATTAGACGATTGCTAAACGAAATAATCAAAATTAAAACACTTTACAAAGATAGTCCTATTTCCCCTTACCCAAAGTCTAAACTTCTCATCCAAATTCATGGCAATTTTTGCACACAACTTAATGTCGGCCCTCACAACAGTTTTATGGGCAGTCATGCCATTCACAGGCCTCACCCGGCGACTGAGGTCTCTATTGACAATTGCGCCCATTTCACAGTCTCGTAGACGTGTGTTATTCAAATTCCAACAGATCTCCTTAATGTTTACGTCACGTTTGAAGGTGACCCAACCACGACGATACCAACGGCGTTCCACCAAGGGATCGGCAATAGCTACTCTGAGGAAGCCATCGAATTTCTGACAAACAGCCTCGATTTCACTTTTAGTAATAGAGGGAGCCAAGTTCCGCAAAAATATCGATGAGGTGCGATGTAAAGCACGTGGCTGAGGACCATCTTTGACTTTGTCCAAGTCAATTGTCTCTGGCTGTTCGTCATCTATGGCTTTTTTATCTTCCGCTGAGGTTTCAGTCTCGACGGCCTCTTTCTTTTCATCCTCCTCGTCATTTTTAACATCAGGCTTCTGTTCTGCCTCTTCTTCCTTCTTGTTCTCTTCCCCCTCCTCCATTTTAGCATCTCCATCAGCATCATTGCCATTGGATTTTGTTTCGGTTTCTTCTTTCAGATCTTCCTTCTCTTCACTGCCATTTTCAAGAAGTTTTTTCTCTTCATTGTCGCTGTCTGCTTTCTTTTCAGTCTCCTCATCGGCTGACTTGACCTTTTCAGTTTCTTCTGTATCCTTGTCCTTGTTTTCTTCTTCCTCTTCTTCTTTAGTATCTTCTTTGACATCATCTAAATCATATTTACTTTTAACCTTGTCATCCGCTTCATCCTCACTGCTGGAGGAAGAACTCGAAGAATCTGAATCGGAGGATGAGGACGAAGAAGAATCTGAACTTGTGCGTTTTCTTTTTAGAGACTTTTTCTTCTTTTCGCCTTTCTTTGATTTTGAATCATCGTCCCAATTTTCCTCATTGTCGGAGCCACTATGGCGTCTTGTGGCCTTGGGGGAGACACACTTGGGTTCATCGTCATCCTTCTTTTCAACCGAGGTGATAATAACATCATCATCATCCCCCTTCTTGTCAAATATCCGTTCAGGATAAGAGGCCTCTTTAGGCTTTTCGTCTAAAATTTTAAGATCTTCATCGGTGCCGCCTTCCAATTTTATAACGACAGTGTCCAAAACCCGCAAAAGAGGGTCTGTTTGATTGGTATCTACGGTAACGCTTTGAATCATACCGTTCTGTAGTAACTCCTCGAAGACTTCTACACGTTTCTGGAAACCCAAGAAAAGCAAAAATTAACATTTTTATCAATATTTAAATGATAGACAGATAAATATGTACCTTTAGGAAATTTAATTGTTCATCTTTGCGTTTAACGCTATCCACTGGGTGATATTTGTTCTTGAACCTATCAAAAAAATAGATGGAAAATGGAAATACAAAAATTAGTATAGCAAAAAAAATGGAAGTTTTCAAATAAATTTCCATAGGAATGTTTGAAGTGTGTCCATGTAAATCTCTTCTCATCTGATTTGTCACTCCACAAGATTTTTGGGACCTATTGACCTTTTGTGCTTGGCAGGGCATTGTTGTTGCTCAAATTCGCTATGTATACAACATTATTTTAAAAAGATAGTGTTTGTGAAATCTTACCTTTCAGCTAGCTATGATTTAAAGATCATGGCTTTGCTGGCGTTCTTATAACGATAGATTTCAAAAAACGATTTAAATATAAACGCGATTTTAAAAAGGCTATTTAAACACACTATGGCATTGCTCGCCAAGTGCAAAACAATTAAATCAAATCGTATCGAAAATCAAATGATCATGCTTCATTCAGAAGAAGAAGTAGTAGTGGTAGTAGGAGAAATCTAGGCATATTCAGGGCACACAACACAACTCCCTATGGAGTTTTTTTGGCTGTGCACTTATCGTCCTACAGTTACTAAGGCTGTTGGCGTGTTGGCTCCCATAAGGATGCCTTGTTTAAAATAGCTGTAGAGAAAAACTTATGTAAACATACAGTGGCACATTTGATGGTGATATAAACGTTAAACAAATAAAGTGTAGATTTGGAAATTTTGTAGATACCTATTAGAAACTGAAATCACAAGATCCAGCTTCTTCTTCGGTCTTATTGCACCACTTACCATTCCTCGTCTTTATGGGCTACAAAGAATTCATTCAACTGTTGCCGCTTGAATTCCAATTTGTATTCATTGTATTTACGCAGGACTTCGGTATCGGAGATGCCATCGTCTTGTGTGTCTAAAAATTGTTTCAGAGTCATCATGGCGGGCTGTGTTTGCATATCACTGTTGGCAGCAGACTCTCGGGGATGGGCGCCATGAGATAGGCCAGCGCCATAAGCACTGTGTAAACTGTGAGCAGCGTAGTGTTCATTCCAGGCATGCAGTAAATATGGATCATATGCTGTATGGAAGAACATTATGAGATATGGATATAAAATGTTGAGATTCAAACAACTTACGCCCATATCTGTGATTAGCCCTCAGATCATCGCCCCAACCGGGTCTCATGCGCTTTGCCGGTGGCATTTCTCTGTCAGGAGAATAACGATCTCTTGCCCCACGATAGTCGCGGTAGTCGGGTCTTGGTCGACCACTAGCTCCTCCTCTAAATGGATTACCTCTAATTATGAGCATAAAAATGGTTCGTACACAGAAAATTTCAATTTCTCGAATGTCAACTTACCGTTCTGGCCAATCATCACGTCCGCCACCTGCACTGCCAGCACCAGTTCTTCGATCATCACGTCTCTCGGAACGGTAACTGTCGCCCGAGCTACGTTCTCCACGGAATTTGTCACGGCGCTTGCGATCGTACTCATCATCCGAGTCGGCCATGGTCTGCAAAAGGTTAGATATAAACGTTTTTAGTAATACAGCAATAAAAACATGGAAAAAATCCAAATCGCTGTGACACAATATGCCGGTGGTCTCTTATCTATTTTGGAATGTTGAAGTACATTGCCACGACAATAAGGTGAAAGTCACCTTTCCATTCAAGTCAATTTGACATAACCTCAAATTAATATAGCACAAATAAAATGCTAAAAACTATCCATATTAAACTGAATAATTAACTTTAAATAGGTTCAATTAGAGGCAAAACGCAAAAGATAATTTAGGCGCAACATGAACATTTGCTCATTGATTTTATCTGTACCTACGGGCATCAAATACAGTCGGAATAATACCAGCAAAATGCTCACATTTTTTCCTCATTAAAACCATACAGATATTGTTAGGTTGCACATTTTATTAACTTTTCTTACCTCTGTTTGTTTCTTTTCCTAGTAAAAGTGATTAAATTTACAACAACGCTTCGAGAATAGTCCAATATATGGATTTTTACCTATTTTCCAGGCAAATATCTCAAATTGAAGCCCTCGTCTTTTTTTGTGACGCTGCTTTTTGACACCTCCTCACGCAAGAGCTGGCAAACAATCGATGGCAAAATCGATAGTAGTTTTAAAAGGAGTATCGATTGTTGATTTGTTCTATCGATATTTTTGGACGAAATGCCTGTACCAATCAATCACAGAAATACGCTATGTTCCAGAATCTGTTAATTTTTTTTTTTCGTATTATAAAAGAAATATCGTTGCAAAAGTTGTAGAAAAAATTACCCGAATAAATGCAAGAGGCAATTTTAAAAGAGAACGATATATATTGTCGAAAGGAATGGCGTTTGTTTGTAGATTGTGACGGTTTCTGACAACCTACTTAATGTGTACGGCCGTATTACCAAAATACCCAAGATCCATATCTACAAGGCCACAAAAAAAGCAATGAAGGTTTTTAAAATTAATTATTCTTTGGTGGAATTCAGAAGACAAAATGTCGTGCAGTCATATGTTTACATTTTTTTTTTTTTTTCAAAATTATTCATTTGACAACATCTCATTGTCAAAATTTATATTTATAAACACTTTGTATACCGAAATCAGTGAAAATTGACAAGGTAAATTACATAAAATGCAGAGATGGATAGTCTTATTTGAAATGACTTTACCTCCTTAATTTTACTGTGAATTATTACAAATGTAGTCTTTTCTAGTCTAAAACATTCACATTTTTATTTTTACCAAAAAAAAAAAAAAAATTGAAAATGTGTAGGTTTCACTATTTATTTTCATTGAAAGTGTATGACAGATAGAGTTGTAATCTGTATAATCTGTAAAGAAAGATATAAAATCTATGTTCTCTTCTTTTTCCTTCTCACACAAGAATACATTTGATTAATGGTTGGTAATTCTAGTTAGTAGTTGGCAATAATTAGAGTAGTGTTTACGTTACCAAACAAGTTTTGATACTCCAAAAAATATCCGAAAATGGCACTTATTATGGTTCTATAAGGCTTTTATGATTAATTTTTGATGAAGTCGGTGATGTCATTGTAGAGTTAAGTTTAAGCGAAATAAATGTCAAGAAAGTATGTGAATTAAGGCGGACCCTTAGCTATTGCATCATAATGCATATTTTCATGAACATGTATGCCAACTTTTTGACTTCCCATACGTTTTTAATGGTTAACCTAGTTTAAAAAAAAATATTTAAATCCGTTCTGAAGAAACTGCTTTGTCTTAAAATGCATAGGGAATTCATAATCAATTGACAGTTGGAAGCCATTAAACTTTGTATGTGTAAACATGCTTTACGTCATATAATGGGTGTGTTTCCACGTGTACGAGATGTCCAAAAATACATGTAGATTTTTAAAGTTGAATGGACATTTATGCTAATTTGTTTACTCTTGAACGGTTGTATTTGCCTAGGGCATTGTACAATTATAGCATTTCCTCTGGCTCAAAAATTTATGCGAATATTCAAGGTTAAATGTGTAAAGTGGAATAAGAACCCATGTTGGTTATGACTTTCACATTCGCCGGTTTGATGTCATACTATGTCAATAATACAAAATAATATTATTCTTATTTAAATATGAAACATTTCATTTAATTTATGCGCTTTAGATTTCATTCAACAAAAAACAAAAAATATTTTATGAGAATTTCAAGCCCATATGTTCATCATACTCTATTCAACAAAAATCTAACTTTGAATAGAGTTTCTTACTATAAACCATTTACACGTTATTGTAGCATTAAAATTAACATAAATATTAAATAAATGTCAACGTGGCTAATTTGCATGATAAAAACAAGACCAAAGAGTGGCTCGCCATATAACACAAACATTTTTCCCAAAGTAAGTCCAACACGCTTCATTTCACTTTTGCAGCATCCACAAAACGTAAAAGGAAAAAAAACACACACACACATCAATGATGACAACAATTATGTTGATTTGACGGTTGGCAAGCGGATTTATTGGAGCAACACCATTAAAAATGATGATGACAAATGTAAACAGAATAGCTCCAAAAAAGATGTGTAAATAAACAAACCGACAAAAGTGTGTTAAGGTCATGGTGACCGGGTATCAACCACGTTATCATCATTATTATCATCATCTCCGGCAAATCTTCATTGTAATTATCTTTAATAAAATCACCTCCACTACAGCTCTCGAAATGTTTTGGCGTTGTGAATGAGCTTATGATCAAGCCGTAGTATTTGGAATTTTCAGTTTTGTTTTTTGCAGCGAAAAAAAAAAATAAAAAATAATATGCATTAAATTACCAACAAAAATAACAAACAGGTTTGGTCAGTGATCTTAACGTATGACCATAAACTACACGATAATCTACCTTATGTGGTTACATGACAATGATGTGGTCGTCAGAAATTGTTTTCATTCCACATTTGTTGTTGGCATTTTTTGTTATAAAAATCTATGCCCGCCCGTTCATAAAAAAATGATTGACGGTTCTTTTTTAATTGTTCGTGTGTGGGTTGGTTGTAGGAGAACCAGAGTTTGGGGCTGAAACATTCTTTCCGGGAATACAAACGTGGCTATTGTATAGGGAACGAATGATTGGAAACAGGATTTAGTTGAGTCTTATAAAACGTTACAGGCATACATATGCCTGTAATAAAAGTAGAAGTAGAATAATACAAATTAATTTTTTTTTAAATTATCAGATTTTTACACGTTTTCTTATACGACGCTAGTCGAAGCTTCTTAAGATATGTTTTTTTTCACAATTTTAACGAATTGGGATAATATTTCACTCAAGATTTTTCAAAATTGATTTGCCGGTTCATTGTTCCAGCAGCTATGTAGATGCGACTACCTTTTTCGACTACCATGCATGGTAGAAGAATATAGGTAGACGCGTCGACACAGCTACTTGGACAATGAACTGTCAAACCAATTTTGGAATTGAAAATGTTGAATGAAAAATTGTTTGAATTTATAAAAATTGTTGAAAGGGCGAATTATAATAGCCTCCGAACGACGTAGTATAAGAAAACATATAAAAATCTACTTATATTTGAAGAAACATTTAATTTTTTGACATACCAATGCACCCAAGCTTTGATGCATCTACCTGTATTCTTCTGCCAAGCATATGTCATTTTCTTATACACTGTTCGCACAAAGGATATCTTTACAAATATGACTATATTAATTGCCCAATTTTAAAAGCGTACCACATATATTGGTAAATTCCGCTCCAAACCAATTTTATGGAATACCAACTATCAGTTTTTTTTTGATTTTCTTTAAAATAGTTTTTCTATTCCAAGTCAGAGTTAGACAAATACGATTTTAATTGTGAGCGTATTTTCTCAAATCAATCCTAATAAAAGATTTATTTTATTTAAATATATTTAGTACAAAATTAAAAGAGATAAATATTTCGCTGGAAACAATATCCGGTTGTATGACATTAAAGCTACGAATAAATATTTGGCTAAATAGAGAATAAAGAAATGTTAACAATGGTCAAACTATTTGCCTTTTGTGGTTTAAAGAATTAACATAACAATAGCAACAACAATCAGTGCAGATTAACACTATATGGAACATAAAATGAAAACGAAAATAATGGAGTTCCACATAAAATATGTCATTTAAACAAATGCCACTTTTGTTCGTATGGTTTAAACATGTATTCAATGGGATTCATACATATACTCAACGTTTTTTTTTTTATTAAGGCCAGTACTAGGTCGTTTTTCAAAATATTATATTATTTCAAACGGTAAGTGATAATTTGACAGTTATTCTTGTTTCTTTAGAATGCTTGTAGGTTAGAATTTGCTTTGGGCATGTGTCACCGTTTTAAAGACAATATGCATTCAGAACATAATTGATGAACGAGTAATATTTAAAATTTCTTTGTTTATATCTCAAGTGACGAATCTTTGTAAGGTACGTAATTTATGTTCCAAGTATTAAGGTGAGGATACATACGTAGCTTAACATTATGGCTAGGCATAAGAATGTCAAATTATAAAGGGAGACGACGACAGAGTTTGAGGTCGGCTTGGTATCCCTTTATGATATGTCACAAAATATGCCAAATATGCCAGAAAAGGGTTGCCATATTAAATTTAACAAATGGGTTTACATTTATTGTTTTGCCATGATCAAAAATGAATAAAATGGCAAACAAAAATCTGACACAATCAAAATTATGTAGTTAAAAATGTGAAATTCACTACTACAGAGTTGTATTTTTCTCATGCAACTCAAGTTAACCTTCCTCATGTATTCTTGTGGCAGAATAGAAAAATCAGAAGAAAGATATTCTAGATCAATAAAAATAGTTATTTAAATTCAAAAAATCGAGTGTTAGGGTAACATTGAACTAATTATATAAAATACAAGAACAAAAATAAACTCATTACATTTATGCCCACACTTAAACTTGTATTTAAATTCAAAAAATTAAGTTTTAAGGTAACATTGAACTAATTATATAAAATACAAAAAAAATACAAGAATTTAAACTCATCACATGTATGCCCACACTTAAACTTGTATTCAAAAACGTCTACCACTCTGAACTTCAAATTGCATTTATAAGTTATTTAACAAAAGATTTTCATTTAATTACTTTTCGATGACTAAGAAAAATCTCGCTGGACGTATGAATGTGATGAGACGATTCGATTGTTGATGGGAAAACTTGAACTTTTCAATTGATATTTAACATAAATTAAAGGCTAATTGGCGCCTTAAACGGCAACAACAGTATCCGGATGTTTGCTGCATATATACATAATGTATTTAACATTTACATACATATATGTATGCATGAATGTGCATTACACAATAGGCTAAGTGCAGTCAAGCTGCGGATACATTGTTGCAGAATAAAAATATTTGCATTGTATTTGCAGTCTAAAATTAATGTCATATTTACACTATTTTAATTACACGATTTGAAGTGTGCCCAGGTGACATTATATTTTATTTTAAATGTATAGCTTTTTCTTTTATGAAGCTTAAATCATATTTATATATTGTCACGTAAATTCCCGTTATAAAGTTTTATGCTCCATACGGAGAAAATCCCGGCAAGGAAAAATTGCCAAATTCAGGGATACTAAACGATGGTACATACTAAACTATGGCCGTGTGTCGAAATAAAACAATGTCCATACTATAGGGTTTATTGGGCACAAGATAAAAAATAAGCGAATAAATGTGAGAAAATTGTGGGAAAACTAATGAAAAGATGGAAGATGGATAGGCGTAGGTTACAACGAGGTAAGTGCGTCTGATATTTTGTAACCCTTTAAAAATTTGTAATCCTATTTACTTGGACTAAAGGGTCAGGGGTGGGCGGACATAAACGTCAAACTTCTTATTTGCATAAGGGTGCAAGTACATAAGAAGCTTAAAGTCATGGCTAGGCATATTTGGTGACATTTCATAAAGGAATTACAGAACCGCACTAAAATCCTGCCGTCATTTTCCTTTATAATTTGGCACTAATATGCCTAGCCATGACTTCAAGCTTTCTATGTACTTGCACCTTAACTGAAATTGTTTAATAAAATGCTTTATTTAGATGACACTTTTCATTGGCGTAATGAAATAGGGTATCTTCGTAAAATATTTAATTTGGTGTCAGTGTAAACTAGCTTTAATTAAAAGATGTATGTCTGCTATATCAAATGATGTTAAAAATACTTCCAATCCGTTTAAATAACAATAATTAGGAAACGAAAACAAAAGACAAATTATTTCTTAATTCACATTATCCACACTTACCTGGCACGGTAACAGCAGCATGGTCCAACATATTTCAAAGTCTTCATCGCCCCAGCAGCAGTAATTTAATTTTTCGCTATGGTAGATTGGATTGCAGTTTAATTGTCATTAATAATAATACTAATAACAATAATGGAGATAAGAGTGATATTCATAATTATTTTGTTATACAGTCTTTACTTCATTGTGGGGAGCCACCCAATGCAAATCTCATTATTCGCTGGGCAAACACACAATGGCTCACAAATCATAATCAAACGAATGCCGCTCGCTACCAAACGAACGTCAGCATCATCATTACCGACAATTTACCGTTCATTCCCTGTTTGCTGTCAGTCAGTACAATTAAATGAAAGACATCCAAAATAAAGAAAATCTGCAACACTGCACGGGAGCTGGTAGCATTATGTGAACCTAATATAAATACAATATGAGCAGATATTTCTTCCTTGTCCCAAATTAGGTAGAAAAGAAATGTTTAAATGTGAGGATTATTTGATATTTTATTTTGATGTGAAATACAGAGGTCTGAAATGGTAATCCTTTAAAATCAACGTAAAGAACTTTGACAATAAAGCCAGTAAAGCCGCTTTTAAGGTAAGAATACATAAAACGCTTGTTTGACTGGCTTAAATCATCAGCTGGCTTCTTTGTAGAGAAAGAAAGTAGTTTTAGTTTTGTTTAGTTCGATTTTGGTCCTACGCTCCTTTGTTCTTTTCCGAAGAAGCCAGCCGATGACTTAGGCCAGTCAAATAAGCACTGTATGTATTCTCACCTTTAGACTACTAAAACCACTAGAATTCAAATCTCATTCCATTGGAAGTTTTTTGACGTATACCCTATGGAATTGACATTTGAGATCGTGTGGAATTTGTAAATCTAAGCGTACTTTAGGACTACTCGCCGTATTCATGGTGGAAGAATACAGGTATATCCATCAACGCTTGGGAAAATTGATATGTCAAAATTTTAATTTTTTTAATAAGCAGATTTTTATAAGTTTTCTTGTACGACGCCAATCTGAGGTTGTTATAATTTGTATTTTTCAAACATTTTAAACCTTTTTATTCAAAATTTTCAATTTCAAAATCGCTTTGACAACTCATTGTACCATCGGCTGTGTCAATGCGACTAACGGTATTCTTCGTTCATAAATGCTATGTTATTGACAGTTGAAATCCACTAAAGAGGTTTTATGTAACCAAGAGCACGTTTAGACCACTAAATCTACTCGATTTCCATTGTCAATTCCAATGCGTATATGTCACTTAAAACGTATTAATAAATCTCTGATGATTTTGAAGTTATACCACTTGATTTTTGACATGTGGCTGTTTATCTATTTTTTTTTTTTAAGTTTCCCAAAACAAGCCTGAAATATGGTAACAAAGATTATTGACAACCCGCTAGTTATAATTTAGTTTATAAAAAGGAACACCATCCATTTTTAAAATAAAAAAATGATAACACTGTTATTAGCAATGACATTTATCAAAATGATTTTGACAGATCTGTCAAGGTTTTATACGAAAACTCTTACATTAACTGTTTAAAATGTTGAATTAGTTTTGCTTCAGCTAATTCGATAAATTAAAACATAATTCATGCCAAATCGAATTCATTGGCACCACCCATTTTGGGGAAAAAAATTGCTGGCTAGACACAGTGTTATGTTACGGCATTATAGTTCATAACATGCTAACAATCTGTGGAATTTGAACTTTTGTTTCCTCCTTGGGTGGCATGATGACGATGATGATGCCATCATATTGGCTAACTAATAAAGATACCACAAAGACAATTGGATTTTAATATTGGCAAATTTGTGATTTGCCCTCAAGAAGTCATAATGATTTATGAAGATTTGTTCTTTTTTGATTTTATGATGGTATAGAAATTTCTACAAAATATTTGATTTATTATTGTATGGCAAATTTACAAATAATTAGAGTGCTGGTAAGAGAGAAAAAAAATTATTAATGATAGTCGAACAATAAAATAAACACCCCAATTAAGACAAAAGTATTAACATCTCAAGGAAGTGATAAGACATTGTTAATTAATTTAAATTCTAATTAATGACAGACATGGCCGTTAAAAAGGAGTAGGCCTGCAGGTCCCTATTGCTTGTCAAAAAGAGGAGAAGAGGCATGCCTTTAAGAACAATCAATCACAATAAACTAATGTGATTGGATAATTATGACAGTTAAGCCGGATGCAAAGTTGTATCTAAACGTAGCCTCAGTCACAAAAATGGTGAAAGTGATCAATTCTTTCACGTTTGGATGTAATCATTGTATATTCTTCATCATCCTCATGGCAAAAGAATACAGTTAGTCGCATCGACACAGCTGCTGGGACAATGAACTGTCAAAGCGATTTGGAAATTGAAAATCTTGAATGAAAAATTATTGACATTTGTTAAAATTGTTGAAAAATGCATATCATAACATCCTCTGGTTAGTTAGCATATAAGGAAACTTAGAAAAATATATGTTTTTGAAAAACAAAAAAATTGACATATCAATGTTCCCAAGCGTTCATGCATCTACCTTTATTCTCCTACCATGATTATCCTTTAATGAAGAATACAAAGAGAACGGATAGAGGGTAGAACATTTGTTGTGACTACATAGCATTTCTATGTTTCTGAGTGTGAAGAGAATTGCGCTGATTGAAAGTACGAGACATAATGGAAAAATACAGGTAGTCACATTGACAAAGCTGCTGGGACAATGAACTGTCAAAGCGATTTTGGAATTGAAAATTTTGAATAAAGAATTATTAAAATTTGTAAAAATTGTTGAAAAATACATATCATAACAACATCCGATTTTCCTCGTATAAGAAAACATGTAAAAATCTACATTTTTTTGACAAAACATTTTAAAAATGTTTGACATATCAATGTTCCCAAGCGTTGATGCACCTACCTTTATTCTTCTACCATGGTGAAGAGAAGAGAATTACGCTTATTGAAGGTACGAGGTATGATAGAAGAATACTGGGAGTCGCATTAACACTGCTGCTGGGACAATGGACTGTCAAACCAATTTTGAAATTGCAATTTTTAAATGGAATATTATTGAAATTTGTAAAAATTGTTGTCAAAACAACCCTCGATAAGAAAACATATAAATTTCAACTTATTTTTGTCAAAACATTTTAAAAACTTTTGACATTTCATTGTTCCCAAGCGTTGATGCACCAACCATTATTATTCTACTTTGGTACGAGGGGTTGCATTTTCCCGCTCCTGCTTTATATGACTCTTATACTGCTAGAATATTTAACCAATAAAACAAAATTTTCCAATTTTAATTTAATGATAGCTTTAAAGGCCTCCCTAGGCAAAGGAAATTATTTAATTATATCAAACCTGTTGAGTAATCAACATCTCTCTCTAATTCGTCAAATACATTGAAATTCATATTTACATCACAACCAGTCAACTTTTTTTTGACACTCACGTCACACGATTGACACGATCGAAGATGAAGCAAAAAAGTGTTAACAACCAAACAGCAAAAAACCCACAATAAATAATAACAATAATAATGGCGGCGGCAGCAACAACAACAACAACAACGGCCAAGAGTTGAAAATCATTAATAGTGACGTTAGAATGTAAACACGACACAAACAAAAAAAGAGAGCCCATGAATCGCAGCTCCCAGCTATTGAAATTCAAAATATATTCCACAAAGGGGCGAGGGGAACAAATGACAAACCACCGGCTATATTTGTAATAGCAAATAAGACAACAACAAAAAAAAAAAACAATAGGCCATAAGCCGCCTAATAAAATTGAATAAATTAAGACAAGTTGTTTCTCCACGAGCGGAATTTGCAAAGAACAACTCTAAACTTATAACACAGAGTCAATATATAAAATTAAAAAAGAAATTTATTATCTTAATGCCAAAAATTGTGAAATGTTTATTTTGTTGGACACCCACTTTTTCGAGATATTATCAACTTCCTTAACACTTTCCAATCTCAATTGTGCAAATGTGACATCTCATCGAAATTTGACATGGAATATGAAATATTTTGCTATGTCAATACTTTAAAAATAACTTTAGGTTGTTGAGCGCTTCAGATAAGGAAGGATGATGAGATGATTCGTGTTGCTTACTGGCGTTTAACAACGATACGCTTGTCAGTCGATCGTTGAATAGGTAGGTATCCCCATTGAACATCAGTTGGTGTTTTTCATTGATGACAGCAACAAAAATTGGCAAAAACTTCAAATTTTAATCAACGAAGAAAAAAGCAAACAATGTGTTTAGTCACTGCAGCAAAAGACGTAGCTGTCAGCAATTTCGGGTTAATTCGCTAAGGTTCAATACTACACAGAGAGAAATTTAGGAGTCATGGGGTATCAAATCTTAGATCACTCGATTAGACTACTCTACTCGATTTCAAATGTCAATTGCATAGCGTATATGTCACGTAAATTGTGTTTATAATTTCAGTGGATATTATTTGACGTATAAGCCATGGTAGCATAATACAGGTAGATGTATCAACGCTTGGGAACATAGAAAATAGAACATGCCAAATTTTTTAAAATGTTTTTTTTTTTTTTCAAAAAATAATAAGATTTTTATATGTTTTCATATACGACACCTATCGGAGGTTCTTATGATTTGCATTTTCTACAATTTTAACGAATTTAAATAATTTTTCATTAAAAATTTAAGTTTTAAAATTGTTTTGACAGTTCATTGTCCCAGCAACATGCAATCACATGCATCATGCAAATTGTAAATACGCTTTGGAATTGACATTTAAGATTGAGCGGATTTCGTAAATCCAAACGTACTGTCACACATCCTACAAATCAGGCACTTATATTGTTTAACAGTTACTGATGACTAAGACTCCAATAAAAATCCGAGAAAGTTAAAACCGAGAACTTAATCAAATTTGTACGATGATGTGTACACCACTTAAGATATATAAGAGACTTCTTTTAAAACGCCCGTTTTATTGCTGAAAACAGTGAATTTCACACATATATCAGTTCAGATATTTTTATTCTTTCAACTTTATTATCCTTGTGTATTTCAATGTGTATCTCAAAAACATTTCGTCTGATAGAGCCTTAAAATTATATTTCTCCGATGAACATAGGGATCACTGTGATCGAAAAAGTACCCATATGTACTTTACTCATATATTTCACAACTGAAATGTTGTACATGTATCGCACGATATGTATATATTTTACATATGGAAATTTAAAATAACATATGTAAAAAAACATTTCCTCAGTGTATCACCCCTTGCCATCTTAAAAGTTCACAGAATCACCCAAGTGCCAAACTGCGACAAGCAAAACCACTACCGTCATCACCACCACCACCAGCAGAGCTGAAGGCAGACCTGTAGCAGCCAACAACAGCAGTCGCAGCTTAAGTAAACGCCACCGCTTGAAGATGTTTAGAAGCTTAACTTTATTAATACACTAGTCGCATTGCGGTACGGACGTACAATTTTCAAAACGGTCTCTGGGCAATAATCAAAGTGGCAGACGAAGAAAATACTTAGTTCGAAGACGAAAAACAGAGTATTCAAGATTTTTTCGCGCAAATGATTTAATTAAGAAAAACAAAAAAAGAAAAAAACTCTGTTGTGGGTGTAACGACACATAATCTCAAATGTATTTGAAAATAACTTAAAAAAAATCTCTTAGCTTTTTCGTGGATGAAGTAACAACAGCCAAAAAAATTATAATTAATCTTTTTACAGAAAAAAATATCAAAAGTTAAAATAAAATATCACGAAATCTTGCGAAAATAAAAAAAAAAAAAACAACCGCGAATTTAGTGCAAAATCGCAAAAATACGAAAAAAACATCAACGAATTTATTGACGCGCCAGTTACAATGATGTCTGCCAGTAGCACGCCGACGCCCCCGCCTTTACAAAGAAGCTTTTCCAAGGGAAAACCCCTACTGCGCATGCGCAGTCTGTTGTTTACAATGGTGATAATAACAACGGTGATTTGGAATAACAGTGTCGTTAATGGAGCTCCAGCAAAACTTGGTATTTGTCAAAACGAAAATGTGTTTGTTTTGGTTTTTCCTTCTTCTCTTTCTTGCTCGCTCTGACGCTTCTTCTGGAAAACTGAAAACTGTGTGTGTGTTTGTCTTTTAAGGGTTCTTTTAATGGGTTTTAACAGATGTTTATCTTATTTAGCTACATATCTTGTAATTTGCTGCCTGTATTAACCATACACTATGCGAAATGCAAATAAAGCCACTTAGATTAGTTTATACTAACAATAAAATCTGAGGCCGGAAATGGAAACAAAAAAAAAACGTAAAAAAGTTATCACAAGAGGTAAACAAGCTAGATCAACGCTAGGATTATCGAATATTATTGATAGAAACTGGTATTAAAATAAGTTTTAATACGTATTTAAATCGGTTTCATAAAACCATTCATTTTATATTCAGACCAACTATGAGAAAACAATTCCGGGCGGAGTTTTTCTGTTATTTGCTATCGTAAATCAAAATTTTATTCGTAACTTAATTCTTACAAAATGTAGGTATCACCAATACTCTCGACATTGAATTTCATCCAAAAAAATCTCCCCCTAACAAAAATATACATAATAAGCCAGTTATTGGCTTTTAAGTTAATAAAGCATATATATTAATTGAAAGGGTTAAAAATTCAGCCAATTTGTAATTTTTTCCGAACAATTTTAGAGGAGAAAAATGATTTTAGTTGCTTAGTTTTTATTTAAAAGCGAACTACTGGTTTGCAATTTGTGCAACAAATAGGATACACAAGGTACGAAAAAGTTCCATTCGCATTGCCAACTTCACAAACTATTTCTCTTCAATTATTTAGAATTGTAGGAATTATCTCTCGGGAAAAATGTACGATCGTAACACGGGAAATTGAGCTGTCAGCTCAAAGCAGTCTTTGAAAGGTTTTCCAAGCACTGGAAAATCTTATATATAATATTAATAATAAATGTTGACAGTTAAAATAAAGGAAATCATCAGGGTTTCTTGCTGGATCTTTTAAATCATTTACAAGCTACGATGTTTTTGTGGTTTAATTTTTTGTGCAGATTCCTAGATTTCAGCCTTTAAATTGGTTCAGTCTTTGATCATATCATGGTAGAAGAATAAAAGTAATCGAATTTACACAGCTGCTGGGACAATGAACTGTCAAACCAATTTTGAAATTAAAAATTTTTGAATGAAAACTTTTTCAAATTTGTAAAAATTGTTGAAAACACGTGTCATAACATCCTCCGATTGGCTCGTATAAGAAAACATACAGAAATCTTCTTAAGTTTGGAAAAACATTTTAACATTTTTGACATGTCAATGTTCCCAAGCGTTAATGCATCTACCTGTATTGTTCTGCCATGGTTACAATCAAGTCCTTGATTGTTATAATTGCCTTATGATCAGACTGACATATATGTAAACAACTAGAGTGTATTTAATCTATATATATTTGATCTTAACCTAAGAATACTTTGTGTTATCATTCCTAGGCACATCCATATGTAATCGAAAAGAAGAAGACTCAATAAATTACTAGTACTAAAGGCTCTATAAGACGCAATGTTGCGTAATGTCATATTTTCCAAGTGTAGAAGTTAGACTTATCGTGTGATACATGGGCACCATTTCAGTTCTGCCCTATTTTCATCGAAAAATATTTATTCATAGAATTTTTAAATTTGTATGTGAAAATATTTAAAATTAAATTTGAAGTAAAAATTCTTTCATAAAATATAACAATTTGTTATGAAATCTAATATCAATGTAGTTAAAGGAAATAAAAACCGTGTGAAAACGGCAATTTTGACATACACACGGAAATACACATCAATAATAAAATTGACAGCACATATATAAAAAAAACGTTCCGTCTGATAGAGCCTTAATACTACATTGGGTGTATTTCAGGATTTCACAAATGTGTGAACATGTTTTTACATTTGTTCAAGCTCATGGTAGAAGAATACAGGTAGATGCATCAACGCTTGGAAACATTGATATGTCAAAAAATTTAGAAAATTTTTGAAGTAGATTTTTATTCGTTGTCTTACACGACACCAACAATTTTTACAAATTTTAATAATTCTTAATTTAAAATTTTCAATTTTAAAATTGGTTCAATGTCACAACAGCTGTGTCCATGCTCCTTCTACCATGTTCAAGCTTAAAATAGACTTCAGGTAGATAATTAGATTAACTTTTAATTGAAGTCTTTACATTTTTCAAATTTGTCCATTTATGTCCCAATGCTATGCTATGTTTTCACTCACCACTTTTCTCGAAGAAAATTTCAATAATTGCGTTTTCGGCATATTAAATATAGCTATGTTTAGACAGACACATTCAATGGTCAATTCTATGTTTGATGCAAAAAAAAAAAAAAAAAATACACAAGAACTAACAATTAGGGTATAATATTTGCAAATAGTATCCCAAAAATGCTCTTCGAAAATTGTATTTTATATAAGGTAGCATCTAGCATAAAATATGTGGCTTTATTCATTTGTTTCGCAGTGTAGCATGTAAGTGCCTTTTGCCTCTTTTTATTGTACTTGTTTCTTTTGCTATTTAAGTTGGTATGCGAAGGTGGCACACGGTAGTTAAAAATAACATTAATTAACAAACTTTGACTAGTAACAATAACAACAACAACCTATTTTTAATGTTTTTTTATTTATATTATTATTTCTTCCTGACCCCAAATGCTACTACTAACACAAACATTTGCTAACCAAAAGAAAACACTTGACTACAAGAAAACAAAACCTCAATTAAAGGTTTATTTATCCACACTCAAGTATTGGCCTCTTATCAATTGCATCTCCTATAGTCACTCCTCATCACAACTTCCCTTGATTTTTAATGGTTGGCCATTTGAAATAAAAAATATTAATGCATGCATTTGTTGGCCACACCAACAACGCCTTTTGTGTTTTCGCACTCTAACAATGATGGCAACAGCATAAATGTTTATTGTTATTAATAGCAAACAAAGAGAGGTGATTTAAATCTTTAACATCCTCCGCAGTTATTTATTTATAGTATATACCCGCACAATCATTTACCCATATTAATGTGTCCCAGGCCATTTTAATGATATTTCTGCCCGAGCCAATGGCTAGTTTTATATTTAATGATGATCACTTTTGTTTTGGCCTTTTAACTTTTTTTTCTTTCATCGATGTCAAATGTATACAATGTGACCTCAAAGTACATACAAACATACATACATACATTCATACATAGTCAGCTGATAATGTATGATTAGTTAGCATCATGACTTCACACCGCAGGCCATCTTTAAACTTCGAATCAATACTCACTCTCCATGTGTGTTATATAATAAATCGTGTTGTAAAACGACAACAGGAGACCTGTAATAATCGTGATGAGGACAAAAGAAATCATAAAACAAAAAAACAAACAACAAAAGTTGCTAGGGTTTTGTAGGTAACTTGAACCTTGGGTAACAAAAATACACTCGAAGAAACAAAACAAAGTAATGAACATTACTGCTGAAAACTTAAGGTGAAAATACATAAAACGCTATTTTGACTGGCTTAAGTCATGGGCTGGCTTCTTCGAAAAAAAAACAAAGGAGTGTAAGGCACAAACTCGAACTAAGTCAACCTTAAACTCCTTTCTTCAAAGACATAGCAGTGTAAAGATAGGGCAAGACAGAGTCAAAATATGGCAACCCTGTGAAAATGCATCTGTTGTTACGACATCACAGCAACATAGCTACCAATGTTAACTGATTTAAACTGCTAAGGCAATATGCAATTAATTGAAAAAGGTTTTGGAGTAGAATTTTGAAACCACATTTCAAAACTCAAACTTTTTCAAACTTTTATTTGTCATTTGTTTCTGTAATTGTTGTTTTTATATTAACATGTCTCTTTCAACGCAAGTGTGTATCATGATAGAATACCGTTAGTCGCACTAACACAGCTGCTGGGACAATGAACTGTCAAACAAATTTTCGAATTGAAATTTTTAAATAAAAAAATATTTAAATTTGTAAAAGTTGTTGAAAACTGTATATCATTCCAACCTTCGATTTGTGTCGCATAAGAAAACACATGGTAAAATTAAGAAAGTAAAGTCATTTCAAATAAGCATTTCCATCTCTGAATTTTCTGTAATTTACCTTGTCACATTTCACTACATAAAAACAGGTCCCCATCTCTGATTTGTGTATGTACAATGGATTTATAAATACAAATTTTGACAATGAGATGTCAAATTTATAATTTTTGAAAACATTGTAAACATATGATTGCATGGCTTTACCTCCTTGATTTTACCATGAGAAAACATATACAAACCTATTTATTTTTGAAGAAACATATTAAAAAATTTGACATATCAATGTTCAAAGCGTTGATGCATCTACCTGTATTCTTCTACCATGGTGTGTATAATGAGGTTATGTTTACATTAAACTTGATTTATTAAAATTTGTTGTTTTAATTACTAGTTCAATTGTCATTAAGATATAAAATATAAACTAAGTTCTTAGATAAAGCCTTTTGGTTTTTAATATCGGTGTGTTAGTTCTCAAGAGATTTTATACACACGCAAATAAAATATTCCAGAAATAAACAGAAACCTCAATCAAAATCATCACAACTGACAGCATCTAATAACAGATCAATTAGCATAAGTATTAGCAAATATGTCCATTAGTTCCTTTTTTTTTGAAAAGGAACAAGTTTAAGCTTTTGTTAACAAAGAAAGAACATGGAAATACAAGAATGAGTTATGAGTCATTTTATCTTCACTTCAAGTAATAATAATAATCATTAGCAGAATTGAAGGTGTCTTTTAAAAGAAGTTAATGTTTCTTTGATAAAAAAAAATGTATATAAAAAATAATCCAACTTTTATTGACATCAATAAGTGTGAATGTCATTTTTTATTAGAATTTTTAATTAAAAATGGAATCTAAAGCCTAATAATTAAAAAGATAACTGTCAAGATATTGTATAGAAATCGTGATGAAATCGTGGCCAAGACAAAATATTTGAAAACAGCACACATGTGTTAAGCGAATCGTAAACAATTCTTTGAAACAAGTTTTGCAATAAAAAACAAAAATTATAAATAATTTAATGAAGCAATAATTATAAATAATATTTTTAAGATGAAGATTACACTGGCTGACAGAATAGCGTCACTCGTATGGTTGTTCTTCTTCTTGTCAAAAATATTTTTGTTTTATAAAAAATTAATGCCTACCTCATTGACATTCACATTGCATATTGAACTGGTTTAACTCTATCTGAAATGAGCCAAAAATGTTCAGGGTCATTTGCGTTGAACAGTCTATACAGAAAAACAAAAAACAGTCGCCTAAACCATATTTTCCCTAGTTATTTACCCTGTCATTTAGTTCAAGGATGATTGCAACCTTGGTAATGTTTACTTTTTTTGGAGTATCAGTTGAACTGTGCAAACAAAGATGATAGCACCATATTTTTGGCAAATATTTTAAGTTTTGTGGCCATATTCTGTTGTGGTTATTTTAACTGGATCTTCTTTAAGTTATTTTTGCGTTTACTTACATTTGGTTTTGCCAAAAAAAACGAGCTGATGGCAATCAATATTTGTGAGTAATTGTGCTTTGTGGTAGATGTTTAATATTCTATTGATATAATTAAACTATCGATAACATGGTTAAATTATTAACCATAAATACTTGAACTAGTAACATCTTAGTGTCACTTAATGTAATCCCACGCTGACATTTGCAGGTGTATTGTTAACCACTAACGGTACTTTGAATCGACTACATGGTCATATAATGGCATTCACTTTTCAAACCACTTATATTTGACGTGTAATCAATGAAAATTTACCATTTCATCCGAACATGTCTAATGTAAACGTAGTCTTGTAATTACAATCCCTTATGGAAGAGGAATACAGTTAATCGCATCGACACAGCTGATGGGACAATGAACTGTCAAACTAATTGTAAAACTGAAAATTTTAAATGAAAAATTATTGAAATTTGTAAAAATTATTGAAAAAAGCATATCACAAGAACCTCTAATTGGCTTCGCATAAGAAAACATGTAAAAATTGACTTATTTTTGAAATATATTTTATAAAATTGGACATATATATGTTCCCAAACGTGTATCTACCTGTATTCTTCTACCATGAAAACCCTTAGCTAGCTGTTTCAACAGGACAATAGATATATCTAACAGCTGTTTTCAGCCATGATATATGTCGACACTGGTTAACTTTTGCATTATTTGCCATAAGAAAATAAGGAGGTAGAACAGCTTCGTATAACCACAGAAATACAACTGAGGCTCGCTTCCTTTCAAAATTTGTATACAACAAGTTGTTTTTATTTATTCAATATTTTTCCTCATTTTTAAAATCAGTTAAACAGCAGAAAAAATTAATGAAATGCCTGGATTTCAAAAATGTATATCAAAAATATGATCTAAACAGTTCTATCTTTCAATTCCAATGCAAAACTGGCGAATAGCTTTAATGCGCTTCTCGCAATTTGGTTTTGAAAATATTGCGTTTTTATTTTTTAAAACAAAAACATACTCAAAATTGACAGAAGTCGGGCACACTTAAAAAAAATTATAATCAGCTGGTAGCTCTACCTTACCTTTTTATTGTACCAAGCCGTATCGACACAGCTGATGGCAAAATGAGCTGTCAAACCAATTTTGAAATGGAAAATCTTGAATGAAAAAGTATTTAAATTCGTTAAAATGGTTGAAAAATACATATTGTAACAGCCTCCGATTGGCGTCGTATGAGAAAACTTATAAAAATCTACTTATTTTTGAAAAAAAAATTGACATATCAATGTTCCCAAGCTTTGACATATCAATGTTCCCAAGCGTTGATGGGTCTACCTGTATTCTTCTACCCTGATTATTTGGTAATATTTTGTGTTTATTCTGAACAGCTGAACATAACAACGCGTTGAAGCGTCCATTCTGTTTCTGCCTTAAGTGACACATTTTATGAAAATATATCATATAATCAATGACAATTTAAGTGACACGTTTTTAATATTAAGCACATTTGTAAGTTGTAATTAAAAATTTTTCTTGGAAAACAAATGACTCGGGTTTTTGTACATTGACGAAAAATGTATCGGAAAACATTTGAAGTTTGGTGTTTTTGAAAGTACATTTGTCGTCGTTTTTGCTTTTTTGTAATAAATATCAACACTTAATAACTTAAAATCCTACTTGGGACAACAATTACTGACCGGTACAATTAAATAAACAAATTTATTATCATATTTATCCATATTTTTGTCAAAAAATGCATAACTTGTCTTTAATACTTAGCGCCAGCTGCAGAGAGAGAGAGAATGACTCATTTGTTTGAATAAAGGAATATTTTCAGATCACGTATTTGGATCATATGACCATCATTTTTAAATTCCTCTGCATCGGTAGTAATTAGGCAATTACTGCCAATGATTTATGAAATGCAAATGCAAGCTTTATTCGAAAATAAACAAAAAACGAAACACTTTTAATAAAATTTTTTTGGGGTTTGATTTATCAAGAGCTATTGCGTTTTTGACATCTATGGGAATTCATTTAAATTCCAAGCACAGCTAAACTCGTATTTTTTATGGAGTTAGTACTGTTGAGCTCATTAAACATTCCTTGTTCTTGGCTAATTGCAAAATAAATTATGATAATTTAATACGAAAAAAAAAATCGGAATATAAAAATGGAAAATGTGTCAACATGTCAATGTTTGTTTATAAACAAAAGAAAACAAATAGATTTCCAACAATGGTTACCATTATAAATGAGGTGAGAAAAGGGAAGAGAAGAGGGTTCACACGTGACAATATTTTACAGGAAACCAATAAAGGGGTCAAGCCACACATAAAGTTGGCTTGTGAACATAGTATGTGTGTCACTTTTTTTGGACATAACCGGTAAAAGAGAGAGAGAGAGAGAGTGTGTCGAGAGTGTTCTGGATATTACTGGAGCGAAGTAACCGCAATATTGTCGTAATAGATTAAAAATTAGACACATTTAATGGAATTGCTGTGTTAACCATGATACTCTGCCCTCTCACATATGGCATAAAAGAAATATATATATGCATATAATTATATAGGTAGCTATTTATAAATGTGTAGACAAACACGCTTGCAATTAATATCTAAATGATTGCCATTATCATAATAGCTCTTGTCTCTGAGAAATTCAATAATTATGAATCAATAACAAGTTTATTTTGTTATGACCATTGGCAGTGAATTCTCATCGAAAAACGTATATACAGATATACACACATGCATATTAACGCCTGGTCAATGCAAGTTTTGTGTTTTTTTTCGGCTAATTTCAATACTGTATCCACGAGTAGAAAAACCCCAAACTGCCAAAAAAAAAAGCAATTCAATCATCACAAACCAACAATATATAATTAATGTGTAGAGATTTTGAATGTGGCATTGTTGGTGTTGTTGTTGTTGTTTTGCTTAGTGTTTTGCCATTTCAACGACCTCTAATTTATAAATTTTGCTACTGAAAATGGAAATTTCGTGTTAAATGAAAAAAAAATAGAAATTAACATACAATAGTTTGCAGGAACAAAAACAACAAAACCATATACAATTGTTTATTGGAAAAACACTAATAGACACAATTTTAAGCAATAACACATTACATTATTAGAAAGCAATATCGAAGAAAAATTTTTCCTTAAAAAAGTTACACTCCAAAAAAATATTGAATATTAATTTTCAGTCGTAATGATTATTAGACGATGTGTTCTTAAGGTATAATCAGACGGAATGGGTTTTACATATGTGCTGTCACTTTTATTGTCCGTGTGTATTTCCATGTGTATGGCAACATTGTCATTTAACATATGATTCATAATTGTTGCCATCACTCTTGATTACATTATGATTATATTGTATTTTGTTTAAAATTATAATATTTTATAGCTGAATTCTTGCCGCAAATCAAATTTTATATATTTTCACACAACCAAGAAAACAGTACCTCTGATTAAATTTAATTTTTCGTTGAAAATAGGGCTCGCTGTGATCGAAAAACGCCTATGCATTTCACAGCTGAAATGTCATGGTAGAACAATAAAGGCAGTCGCATCGACACAGCTGCTGGGACAATGAACTGTTAAACCAATTTTAAAATTTTGAATGAAAAATCATAAAGACGTAGTGGCAACGTCTGGCAACACAGCAAGTGTCTGATGTTCTTAAATACAAATAAGTTTAGATTTGTTCGAATTGGTCGCCTTTGGCACATATTATGGCCTTCAAACGGCCAATGAAACCGTCACATGCTGCTCGAATGTTGCTCTGCGGTATTTTGGCCCATTTCCCATTGCTTGAAGTGATTGACACTTTGGTATTTTTTAGTGCCAAGCTTTCCAAAATACTCCAAATACAATAGTCCATCGGATTGGTACCCGGAGACTTTGGTGGCCACTTTCGGCCAAGCGAAGTAACTCTTTAGCTCTTTTGAGTCTATTTTCTTTCGGTTGCGGTGTAAGTTCTTGCACTTTTTTGTATTTCAATGGCTTTACCCCGAGCTCCATTCATTTTTCAATATTTGCCGAATGGAATATTGCGATATGTCAGCTCCCGAGCCATTTTTCGGCCACTGCGATGCGGGTTTCGATCAATTCGCTTCTTTACTTTTCGAACCATTTCTGATGATGTTGCTGTTTTCTTATAGAGGTCAGCCGATGACTTAAACCACTCAAAACAGGGTTTTATGTATTCTCACCTTTAAAGTTTCCATTTCCCGACACGTTTCCAACATTTGTTTGTGTATTTAATTTAGGTTAGGCAATCATATTTTTGTTACAAACCTCATAAAGAAACCCGCTAAACATTTTTACTGTCATATAAGTAACAAAATGTGATTGTTATATTTCTTCTGAAATATTTTTATTTATTTGTGTCTCCTTTGACTTGCTTGACTGAATAGATCTCTCGGCTTTGTCATGTAACATTTGTGCCTCGCCATTTCTTTGATGTATTTGATTAAAAGTAATGATCAAACCTTTTTCGTTTTTATTTTTAAAAAATGTTCATTCATCCATTCATTCAGTTAGCCAAGCCTGTCATAGCTTTTATGCTAATTTATAACTACGGAAGATGTCAACAAACCGTAGACATTAACGTGTATCCATCAAAATTGATATGCTTCCTCTACAGCAGCATGTTGCCTTCTTTTTTTTTCTTTTCATAATGAGTGGCATTTTTTCAGCCTGAAGAAGCAGAAACGCCGGCAAAAGACAAGGTACACAAGGAAGTCAAGTTCAATGTACATTTCAGTTTTGATACAACAAAAAGATAACAATCAAACAGACACTTCAGTAGGAAATGCCAGCGTTAATAAACAAATACGTGCCAAAATACTAGGTGTGATCACCCTTTAGGGTGTAAAGGCATAATTAAAACCCTGTGTATTTTTTTTTAAATGTAAGTAAAGTAAACTGCCCAAAGTATTAATAAATGTCAGTCATTGGTAATCATTTCCAATAAATGGAATGATGAATGTTATGAATAAATGTTTGCCTTAAGTTTTTCATGTGATACTTTGTAATAAAACAATGACATGGTTGGATGAATTTATTTAAAATGAAATACCGGCAAATAATGTAGTTAAGCCAAGAAAAAAACATTTATAGAGGATATCGCTGCAATTTAAATTATGGTCTCATTAATAATTGATGTATCACAAAATCTATCTTGTGGGAACATACTACAACTTGTAACATCTCTGTGTTGCCATATCGTTGTAATGCAATGTTCATACGAAACATGGCGAAACCAAGTTATTAACAGCTTAAGGTGTATGATACGCATTTAAAAGCCTATGAAATGCTAAAAATTGCTTAAAATGTCTATTGTTGTATTGTTTTCTATTAACATTCAATGTTTCTTAAGTTAATGGCTTTAAATAATTTCGTTCATTACCCATTTATTTGTGTGCGTCTCCATTTTAATGTTATTACTAGGGGTGATCACCCTTAAGGGTAAATGCATAATTTAAAGTTTTTAATTATACGTAAAGTAAACTACCCAAAGTATTAATAAGTGTCAGTCATCGGTAATCATTCCCTAAAAAAAGATATGATGATTGTTAGGAATAAATGTTTGCCTTAAGTATTTCATGGGATACTTTATAACACAACAAAGACATGGTTGGATGAATTTATTTAAAATAAAATACCGGCAAATAATATCTAAAAACATTAATAGAGGGCACCCGTGCAAAACAAGTAAATTACGACCTCATTTATAATTGATGTATCACAAAATCTATCCCGTGGGAACATACTACAACTTGTAAAATCTCTGTGTTGCCATATCGTTGTAATGCAATGTTCATACGAAACATGGCGAAATTAACAGCTTAAGGTGTATGATACGCATTTAAAAGCCTATTAAATGCTAATGGTTAAAATGTCTTTTGTTTAATTGTTTTCTATTAACATTGAATGTGCCTTAAATTAATTTAACTTTAATTTTTCTCTCATTACCCATTTATTTGTGTGTGTTTCCCCTTTTAATGTTATAACCATTTTTTCTTTAATTTCTCAAACTTTACAAAAAAAACTTCGATCATAACGTTAAAATGATTACTTTCTTTGTGTTTCTGTTGTTTATCTAACCTTTCGCTATCATTGTTTAAATGTTGTCTTTAACATTTCCTGCTACCTACCTACTACCATACTGACAACTTACTCTTTGTCTTTGTGTGGGTTTGTCACTTCTGTTTTCACAAAAAATGCTCTTTCTCTCAAAACCAATAATAATTCAAATGTTCCACCCTCCCTCCAACCAAAACAAAAAAAAAACCAAATTCATTTTCAGACACACTTGTACGGCCATTCCCAGCTGATTTGCAACCACCTCTCATCGAGGTCGATGAAAAGAACGCCTTCGATAGCTATGGCAATCCGATTGAATCATTAAAACCCATTCGAACGCCCGATGGTCGCAAGGTGATTAGCGCTCAAGGTCTGCAATTCGAAATTCCAAATTATGCATCGGGAATCACAGAGCTAAAGAAACCCTCTGATGATTTACTGCCACCATTCATTGGTGAGTTTAGCAATGATTTACAGAAACCAACTAATACAAGTGTGAAAGAAAATGTCGACAGCGACGACAGAGACGACGACGATGACAGTAGTAATGCCATAACGCCGTTTGAGTCGAATGCGGCGCATCAAAATGCCTCTATTGTTGTTGGTGATCCCGGTGATCTGTTGCGGATTGAACGGCATGAGCCAAAAGACACGAACACACATATGCACGTTGCGTCACCTCACTCGAATGAGAACACAAACACTAATAATCGCACTAACAACAACAACAACAAACCGCATTCAAATCAACATGGTGTTCACCAACAACAAGACGCAATTGGAAAATCCTCATTCACATCATCATCACCATCCTCATCACCACCACCATCATCGAATTCTTCATTACCCCAAAATTCATCAGCATCATCTAGCTCATCTTCTAGCTCTTCACCCACTACCACAACTCCTACTACTACTTCTATCTCTAGTTTATCTCAGCTTTCAGCACCCAAAAAATATAGTCCTCCTCTGAGTAGTGGTAACTTCAACTATCCCAATGTACCCAGAGATATATCTATTATCGAACGTATTGCCTCTAAATATCATAATCCCCTTCCCACCCTAGATCCCATTGCCGTCGCTGTTCCGAACGATGACAGCTCGGAAACAACCACATTTACCAGTCCCTCAGACCAGGTTGAAGTGGCAAATGCCCATCAGGAGCAGGTTGCGCAAACGGCGCCCGATAGTAATGGACTCTTCCAGGGATTACCGCAGTATATAATTGACCTGAATGATCCGGATATTGGTGGTCCGGTGGAGTATACTCCAAGCGAGGGCAATGGATTGAGTGTTATTGCCTGGGATTTGTTGCCGCCATCAAAGGAAGATCCAGCTGTCATAAATGATGTTGACAAGCGGAAATTCAGTTCCCAGCTAAGTACTAGTCAAACCAGTTTTGTCTCCAAAACTAGTCAGCCTTTTGGAAGTACCAGTGGTAGTGCATATTATTCGAGCAGTACAACAACTCCTAGAACAACAACAACTACTACTACCACAACTACCCGGCGCCCAACGACAACAACGACTCGTCGTCCAACTACCACCACAACCAGGAGAACTACACCCAGAACCACAACGACCACTACCAGGCGACCAACAACAACTACTACCACCACCACCACTACCACAACACCTGAACCCGATACCTCGGAATTCCTAAGATTGGAGGGTGGTGACTCCTACACTTTGCCCGAATGGTTGGCCGACATTGACGATCCAGACTTAGATGTGGCTGTAGCCTATGTTCCACCTGAAGACCTTAGCCAGTACAATGACACCATTGCCCGAGACATTTTACCTCCCCTAGAACCCTATACAGATCTGAATGTTTTGAATTTAACACCACCAACCGATGTGGCATCTGCCTACACTACCACCAGCGTGACACCCCGGACTACAACTCCCAGACCAACAACCACTAGCACGACACGAAGAACCACTACCACAACAACCCGAAGAACGACAACAACTCCCAGGCCAACAACTGTCAGAACCACAACCACGCCAAGGACTACAACTACACGTTCAAGCTCTCAACCGCACTGGGTTCGGGCCAAACCCACAACATCGAGCACATCTCGGCCCTCAAGTTCATTCAATCAGTTCACCTCCTTTTCGAGTCAGACATTTAAATCACCCACCAGCACTTCATTCAATGGACGCACGACCACTGCACCCCGTACTACCACTACCAGCACCACCACCACTGCTAAGCCCAAAACCACAGTAAATAGCTCCTTTAATCGACCTCTTTTCAATACAGACAAAATCAGCAGCAGCGAAGAGGCCACTAGCAAGCCCTCAAATCCCTTCTTCAGTGGTAGTTATAATCCTCAGCCCTTCTCCAAGGCACCGACCACAACTACAACAAGAAGAACTACCACAACAACCACCACGACCACAACACCCTCACCCCTGGATGTGAATCCGTTTGAAGCAACCATTCCCCCATGGTTAGCTGAATTCGACTATGCCGACCTCGGTCCCGGTGTCCCCTTCGTCTACGATCCCAACGATGAGGAAATGTCCGTTGACGATGACATTTCACCACCCTCAACATCTTCTCCCACCTCGAACTCCCCCAATGCACTGCCAAGTTTCTCTTCTACCACCACTTCTCTAACCTCAGCTTCTTCTATTCCATCTAAAGTAACCATTCCACTACCATCCATTGCTAGCGACCGGATTGATAATACGTTAACGCAACCGCATAATGTGTTCGTACCGCCACCGCCTGCCCAAGGGGAGGAGGAGGTCGAAGCAAATGATAGCAAAACGACCTCAACAAGTTTTACCACAAATTTTGCAGCCCGTTTTGAAACGCCAGCATCGACAACGGCTGTTTCACCGTCCGCCTTGAATGGGGATAGTCTGCAAAAGGTCCCCCTAAGTGCCGATCGTGAGTCCTTCCCGCCATTCAATACAGCCAATGGTCTGGCACCGGTACCCACTAAGACGACCTTTAGCAAAAGCGAAGATGGTAAAGTCATAACAAATAATATCTTCTTGAGTGGAGCTGCGGCATCAGGCGCCACTGGAGCCACACAATCGACGACATCGAAATATTTCGGAACAAGTAATGCTGGTAATACAATATCGAAGGGTAAGTGAAGAAATTTTACATGAAGTTTCCATCCAATCATGAATAAGAATTTCGAGCGGAATTTCTCTCGTTTCCCCTTTTTGATAACCCTAAATTAGAATTCCTATCGGAAAATATTTTCGAGGGAGGAAAAGTGGAAAGGGAGAATTCAAGATTCCTCAAGAAAAAATTTTTCTAACAAAAAGCAGCCGATGTTGGAAAACACCTCAAATTACTGGATGTATATAATATTCAGTAATTTGAGGTGTTTTCAAACATCCAACACGAATTTTAATATTGAAAATTAGTTGTTTTTTATGAAAAACAAAAGCTCATTAAAATTGCACTAATTTGCACGACAAATAGGGTACACAAGGTACGAAAACGTCTCAGGTGCGAGTAGTATTAGGGTACACTAGATACAAAAAAGTCTCGCTTCAGCGTTGCCATTTTTGCAAATTATTTCTCCTCAATTATTCATGATTGGGGAAATGATCTCCAGGGAAAATGATCTCCGTGCGAATGTTTATGAATAGATTGGCTATGTTTACATTAAATACAGTATATATATGAAATTGGCAACTACAATTAAAAGATTTACCAAAACTCCTTAGGCATCCAGAGAAAAAAAGGCTCAGTTATTAGTCGATTTTTGTCAACAACATATTCAATAATCTTAAATGTTTTTATTTAATGATCAGCTGATTGTCGGATTAATGATTAAAATTCACAATATTTATTTACGTCATAGTGTGAAAAGGGGAATATCTCTTTACTGGAAAAAACCCCAACCGAGTTAAAGAAATGTCGTCTCAGAACAAAACAGCTGATCGAAACAAATCGAAGGACTGATTCATCAAAAGTCTCCTAAGGTATCACTACTTGTGTTACATTTTTTAATTTCACTTTCACCCAAAAAGTACGAGATCGTAAAAATATTAAAAAATAAATGACAAACTCTCAAAACCATGGATATGTTTCCCAAAAAAACTTCCACTCACATATCAAAAAAAAAAAAACACTGTGAACTCCCCTTGGGTTTTCCAAACCATTTCAATTATTGTTATTTATATATTTTTTCCATTTCAGATACATTTGGCAGCACATCTGGTTTTGTGAAACCTTCAACCGTTAGCACAAACTTTAATCAATTGACCACGTCTGGTGCGGCATCAGGTTTTGTGACGGCCTCCTCCACGTCCGGCTTTACATCCAGCGCTGCCACAACAGTCGGAGGTGGTGTAGGCAGCAAATACACTGGAGGTTTTGGAGGTCCACCAGGTGTTTTGGCAGCACAAGGAGGCAGTGGAAAACCATCTGGATTTGCCACAGCAACTTCAACAGCGTTTACACAGAGCTATAACAAGGCCTCGACCAATCGTACACCAGTTCTTGCCACTACAACAGCCGGAAATCTAAGTGGCAAATTTACTGGCAGCTTTGGCGGACCTCCAGGTGTATTGAGGCCATATGACAATATCAAAACTGTTTGAATCTAGCAACAACTACAACAAAACAAACAGGCATTATTATTTACCCTATTCCTTTATAACCATCCATTTAGTTTAAGTTAAATTATTTATATGTAAATGCAACAAGAACAACAACAAAAATACCATAAAATAATTTGAAAATATTGGATTCTTTCTTCTTTAAATTATGGCAAACTAAAGCAACAGCAAAATAATTTATTTTTATTTTTTTTTTGTAACATATTTATGAATTGTTCCCTTCCCCCAGAAAAAAAAACAACTCCCAAATTATATTCTTGCCCAGAACAGGAAAGGAACACATACACACACAAACCCATGTATTATAATTTTTTTTGTTTGTATGTATGTAAATGTTAATGGCTTTATGTATGTTTTTGGTATTTTATTTAATAAATCGAAAGTAAAGAATAATTTTGATTTTTTTTTTTTTTTCAATTTTTGCAAATTTTTCCATTCCAATAGTTGGCGATGTCGCCGTGCGGACAAGGTCTATATCTGTATAACGTAGCAAGCTTCCAAATTTGTTGTTGACATTCATTCATGAATGGCTGATGATGATGATGACAGTTAACTTAAATGTGGAGAACATGCAAATACTACTAGGCCCAGCCAAACCAAAAACCAACTTCAATCACCATAATCGTTGTCGTTATTGTTGTTTTTGTTGTCATTATCATCATAACTGTCATATTGCCGTGATTTTATTATCAAAAAATAACAAAAACAAAACTTGTTGATTTAGTTGATTTCTATATTGACATAGCCCACCATCCAGCCAACCAGCTAACAATCGCGTGTTGTAGGCTGCCAGAACAATTGGAATTGTTAAACCAAAAACCAAACCCACCACTACCCACCATCATATCAACCAAAATGTCTAAATTGATTGGCTATTTTTGCAACACCCGCCAGCCAGCCCGCCCGCACAGCCACAACCACAAATCAATTTCAATAAAATATTCAAAATTTCTTAAATTGGTGCAAATTTGTGAAGATATGATTGTATTATTCTGAATTGCTTTTGTTATTCGTGTTTTTGTTGTTGTTGTATTATGACAAAACTACAAATTGGATAAACGATAATTTTATTGTGCGATATAAACACGAACATTGAAAGATAGACAACAAATAAATATGTCTATTATAATTTGATAAAACCAAAAAAACAAGAGTAAGAGGACAATTCAGGTGCGAGTAGGATTAAGCAGAGCTGATATTGACGTAAATAACGAAGAAATATAATTTCTTAATAAAAAAATAAAGGAAATTTTCAAAATTTCCATGACACAAGATTTGATGTTTCGCCAGGCATCTATATCATACAAAAGATCAAAGGTTATGTCATGTTCAGATGGGGATTAACATCATGTTTCTATATTGATAGAAGTTGAAAAGTAGATTTCCATATGTTTTTATATGCGACGCGAATTGAAGGTTGTTATCGGAAAATAATTCCGAGGGCGAAAAAGTAGAGAGGAAGAATTCAAGATTCCTCAAGAAAACCTTTTTCTAAAAAAAAACCAACCGTTTTATATAGAGCCAGCAATTTGATTGGTTTGTACATCAATATATGGTATTTTCCAACATCCAACACGAATTCTAATATTGAAAATTAGTTGGTTTTTATAAAAAAAAAAAAACAAAAGCACTTCAGAAATGCAACAATTTGCACAACAAATAGGGTACACAAGGTACGAAAACTTCTCAGATGCGAGTAGGATTAGGGCCCACAAGGTACAAAAAAGTCTCCCTTCAGCGGTTGTTATTATGTGTATGTTTCAAGAATATTTACAAATTTCAATAATTTTTCATTCAAAATTTTCAATTCCAGAATTAGTTTGACAGTTCATTGTCCCTGCAGCTGTGTCGATGCGACTACCTTTTTTCTTCTACCATGCAAAAGATCAACAATTATGTAGTGTTCAGACTGGGCCCAACTTTTTACATTGGTAGAAGAATAAAGGAAAATGCATCAACGCTTGGGAACATTAATATATCAAAAATTTTCAAATGTTTTTACAAAAATAGGCTTATTTTTATATGTTTTCTTATACCACACAAATCTGAGTTTTTATGATATGCATTTTTATAAATTTCAATAATTTTTCATTCCAATTTTTCAATTTCAAAATTGGTTTGACAGTTCATTGTCAGCTGGCAGCTGTGTAGATTCGACGACCTTTATTCTTCTACCATGACATTTATTTTCTTTTAGGCTATATTCATTATTACAAACATAAACAAATTTTAGGGCGTTATTTATACTGTCAAATTAATCAAGATTAAGTCTTAAATGTAAAGATAGATAAAATTTGGGAGAACAAATTTAGTTCAAATATTTGCCCAGTGTGAACGTTTGCCTTAAGGCTTATACCCCCTTCTCAGTTGTGTAAACACAGGGCAAGCTCAGAATTACAGCTTCACAATCTGAACGTATTTTAAATAATTGCAAATGTTTTTTTTAAATCTATTTTGGTTACTATAATATTTCATGATGTATGCATATCCAAAAATATTTATATCCGGTTCAGCTTTTCCATCTATTTATGATATTCAAAAAAACAAAAATCCCGTAATTCATACATCACAAAACATTTTTTTTTCTTTTAAGTTGCGTATGATTTAAAAATAGAAATCCATACAAAATTCCAGAAATTTGAATAATTCTGCCCACCTACGGATAACATCTGTGTAGGCTCAGAATTATGAATTATTTACGAGCTGACAAATTAAGAGTGTATCATTTAATAAAAAAAAAAAAACACACAACGCAATCACAAACCATGGCGTATGAAGCATGACATTCAAAATAATGACAAGAAAGCTTATTAAAGTAAACAATAAACATGTCATTGGGCATTTTTTTTTATCCGCACTGAACAATCAGTTTCAAAAGCAATTAGCGTTGACATCATATGCATGAATTATAGAATACAAATATATCAATATTTTTTGAAAATAAATTCCTGAGACATAATTTAGAAAGGGGGTACTAACTTTTATAAGAAATAGAGAATAAGATTTTGAAATGAAAAAAGTAATCATATGCATGAATTATAGAATACAAATATATCAATATTTTTTGAAAATAAATTCCTGAGACATAATTTAGAAAGGGGGTACTAACTTTTATGAGAAATAGAGAATAAGGTTTTGAAAGGAAAAAAAGTAATGTCTAATTGTTAAAATATAAATATAGAATTTAATTCCTCCTTAATTTTATTCACAGTTATTGCTCCTGGTTACAATTTCTCCTTCGAACAGTTGCGTGTTTCTAGTTGTTGTTTCATACTTTTATGGGTTGATTATTAATCAACAACAAAGAAAGAAAATATTGCAGAACTTTAATGAATGAGGCGTTGAAAGCTAATGAGAATGTGTGTATTAGATAAACATACAAACGAAAGCAGTGGCATATTTACTCTTTTATAATCTCTAATACTCTGTAGAATCTTCTTTCAACCTGTGGTTTCAAAAGATTTGCAGGTAATGCTATAGACATGTTCATATTTCTAGATGACATTGGGTTTAAAACTGGAAACAATTCGTCTTTTTTTGAGCAGAATATACAACTGCTCCATATATTGTCTACTTCACTAATTAATTGTTAAGTTAAACCCCCCTTGAATGTTGTGAAGAACTTTAATAATTATTCAACAATTAAAACTTAATTCAAATTAATCAAAGAAAACATACGACGAGCCTTCATTAAACAAACTATCACAACAATCAAACTACAGGAAGAACAACAAATACTATCACAACAACATTATTATTCCATATTTGCATGTCACAACACAAACTCCCATTAGTTTCGCCAATGAAATTTCCAAACTAACCCCCACCACCCACTCCCCGCAAACAACAAAATGCGGAAATTTACGAAAAACTGTCGAACAAACGATAAAAGTAAACATTCCTTTCAGTTGCATTTCAATGTTCCGTCATGACATTAGACCCAACGGAAACGGATATAAGTGAAGTGTAAAAACAAGTATCACAAAAATCGAAAGAACGGAAAATCCAACAACAAAATGCCGCGCAAAAAACCTAAAGTGGATACAATTGAAGAAATCGAACAGAATATTAAGCTATTTTGTGATCAATCGAAAAATCACATGAAATCGAGAGAATATGAAAAGGCATTGATAGGCTATAATCAGGTAAAATTTATATGAAAGTAAAGAGTTTCAACTTTCTCTTGAAAAACAAATGATTGTTTTAAATTAAAAATAAAACATGAAAGAAATGTGAAAATGTGGGCAAAAAGAATGAGAACTTATTATATTATAACATCTCTTAAAACAATAAGAAATATTAAACAAAGTAAAAAATATTAGCATGCTCAAATTTGAAAATATTAAACCAGACCTAAGGCCCCCACTCACTATAAATCTTGCCTTACGGCCGATGAACTCCTTCATGTCTACTTTTGCCTGAATGGTGTGTGACAAAGTCTTCAATCCCGATATTAACATTTTGCATTTTTTACCAAAAATATATTTTTAATGCAATTTTTAATTTGATTTTTAATTAATTGCAATCAATTTTTAAAAATTTGTTATTGATAACTTTAAAATTTGTTATTGATAACTTTGAATGCATTTCATTTTCAAAATTTAAAACAAAATATTTAATCGAATATATTATAGAACCCAACAGTTATCATTTCACGGTGATTAGCAGAGACGGCGAGTTACCATTACCATGTTGTTTCGTGTTGCCAACCATTGAGAAATACGTAGCACAGACACAAATGAATAGTGGCGACTCTCACCTCTCTACAGGGATGGACATTTCTCTTAACGGAAAACTAAACCATTTAAAATATTTAATTGAGATTCATTTAGTAAATCTCAGTAATTCGGGTGACGTATACGAAAAGGATGTTATTGCGTTTTCTAGCCTCTAAGAATCTAAACAGGTAAAATATAATTTTCTTCACTATCATTTACAAGAAAATTAATATAATGTATAAAAAACTCTTATTGGAGAGAGGGACCATGGGTGAGCGACATATAAGAAAACGCCAATCAAGAGAAATGCCAAAAATTAACGTTTTCGCGCTTTTTATTTACTTCTGCAGTATTTTCCCCTTTCAAAATTAGTTTCTGTAGTTCTCAACTTTAATTGTGTTTAGAAATTACAAAAATGGACCACGGGAATCAAAGTGAGTACACCGACCTTCCCAATTGACCTATAAAGAAAATACATTATTTTGAATTTATTGCGGCCTCAGCAAATCAAAAATTATTTTGTTTGGAAAAACAAAACAATATTTTTTAACATTCCATCGCCAAGTTGTCTTTCATAAAAATGTTTAGTCAAAGAGATATGTTCTTTGTGTTTCCACGAATTCCATAATGTCCAAAGTAAAATCTCTTAATTCATTTTGCATTTTACCTACCACAAGTATAAAAAAACCATAAGACATTCCATTTCAAACAACGAAAAGGTGTCATGTGTGGTTTTATATCGATGATTCTTATTCTATCAATATTGCAAATAGTTTGGTAGCCAAGCAACCTATTTATAACAGAAAAGTAGTTGATTGAACAAAATACAAAGCAGATTGAAGATTTTAATTTTAACACCTCCAGCCGTATCAAAATTCACTGAAAATGTCGAAAGTTTTAAAAGACTTTTTCGATATTGACAAAGAGCAAGAGTTACTACAAAGTTTTACTCGCCTAGGAGTTCCTTCTGATGATGATGTCAACGAAGAGGCCACAAAGGAAAAAAAGAGCCGAATTGTGGCCACTAAAGTCAAGGCAGCCAGCCGGGATACTCGCCGAAAACAATCTGTGAAATTTAATGATGACACCGATGGCCCTGTAAAGGGCCAACATCAACGCATGAATCGCATTGAGGCCGAGCTAAGGGCTGCCCGCAAACGTAATGAGGAACTTATGCAAAAACGTAAAAAGCCCAAGGAGAATTTCGTTGATTTCTATACGGACAAGGACAGGGCAGCTGCTGTTAGCGCTGGGGCATTCGATATTAAACAAAGTTTGCAAATAAAACAAAAACAGGATCGCAGCGAATCTTTGATGATACCTGATGAAGGTGATATCAATTCAATTATTGCCTTGGGTTTGAAGGAAATTAAAAATGCCAATCCTGAAAATGCCATACATTTCTTTTCCAAGGTTGTTTGTAAGGGGTGGGGGAGGGGGTCACATTCAAATTCACAATAATGTTTTGTGTTTGTTCTTATTTCCAGGCTCTGGAACTCAACAGCACCGATATTAATGCCTTGGTCTCCCGCAGCAAGTGTTATCTACTTCTGGGGGAGGCATCCAAGGCCCTGGTTGATGCCGAAACAGCCTTGAATGAAGATAAAAATAATATACGAGCAATCTATCAAAAAGCTGAGGCCTTGTATTATTTGGGCCAATTCGAACAGAGTCTTATGTACTTCCATAGGGGCGCCCGAGCCCGACCAGAATTGAATTCCTTTCGTTTGGGGGTGCAAAAAACCCAAGAAGCTATTGAGAATACAATTGGCGTTAAGAATAACAACAACAAACCCAGTACCAGTAAAGCTAAAAAATCCAACGATAATACCCCCAAATCCCAGATGAATAGCAGTAGTGCAAGACCTATCAGGGGAAAACCCACCAAGTTAGAATTGGAACGTCGAAATGCCCGAAAACTTTTGGGTGAATTGTGTGTGGATAAGGAATATCTGGAAAATCTATTGAAACATCCCGATCTGATAAGAGCTGATACTAATACTGAAAATATTTCAACTTATGTCAAGGAGGCGGTGGATTTCCTAAACAAACGTCAGGAGTTTTGGCGGCAACAGAGACCCTGTAATGCCTTGCCGAATCAAAAGAATCTGCCAATGGATGCAATGCCTAGATGGTTTTAAGGTTTTTGCAGGGTTGTTTCTCTGTATGTGTGTGTTTATTAGTTAGTTTGTTTTTATTATTTGTTTTATTGATTGCTGTTATATAATTTATAAGTTTATATATAGTAGATGTATATGTATTTAGCATTTTAACATTTATTACATACTGCATTTTGTTGATTAAGGAGTGAGTGTTTTTTTCTTATATCCGTTACGACACCAAAATCTATATCTGTGTTAACCATATACATTAAATACATAAATATAACATGATAACATATGTATTAGCCATTCGCTTTTATTGCAATAATAATCGTAATTATAATAATAATGTTCCTACATAATTCGTAATATAATTAATGGTTTGTTTGTTTAATCCGTTGTAATAATTATTATTATTATTTGTGTTATTTGAATATTATTATTAATTATTATATAGAGTGTTCATCATCAGTGTACTACATTCAACAGACAACTTTAAAATTTCTCAAATAAAACGTTAACGATAGAAATTTCTTTGCTTTTTTCAATATTTTTATTAGGTTTACTTAGGCGAGTTTGTAATAGTTTGGTTTTTTGTGACGAATTGATGTGGTAAGTTTGGTAATTTGTGTTTTTTTTTTTTCATAATAAATTTTCACCACTGCAATTTGATAACAAATCTAATAGATCATTTGTTGATATATAATAGGAGCGGTGTATGTGGGAACTACAATGAATTAAATTAAACTACAATGAATTAAAAGAGCCAACTAAAAATAAATATTGAGATTAAAAATGCTGTGAATCCAGTCGAATTGGGCCAACAAGCAATTTGATCCATATATTTATGTTTACATTTTGTTTCAAGTTCAGTTTTTTATACCCTCCACCATAGTGGTATATCAAGTTTGTCATTCGGTTTTTATCAACTTGATCACCATAAAATTTTATGTCGATTTAGCGATGTCCGTCTGCAGAAATCACTCTGGCTTCCGAACGAAATAAAGTAAGTTAATAAAACTGTACTCAGATGTATATTATGTCTGCACTGGACTTATGGTATCGAAAATGGGCCATATAGGTTCACGTTTTGGTATAGCCCCCATATAATGGTACCTTCCGATATTCGATATTTTGATGATTTTAGCGACCGGAATTGTTTCAAATTTGGTATTTGAAGTTCATAATGGATACTAAAGCCTTTGACAGAAAATTGTCTGTGCAGGTGCACGTCTTCGTATAGCCCCCATATGATGGTACCTCCCGATAGTCGGTATTTTGATGATTTAAGCGACAGTATTCACCGGAATTGTTTCAAATTTGGGATTTGAAGTTCGTAATGGATGGATACAGCCTATGACAGAAAATTGTCTGTGCAGATCCACGTTTTGGTATAGCCCACACATAATGGTACCTCCCTATATTCGGTATTTTGATGATTTTAGCTACATTATTCACCGATTTCTTTTTCAAGTTTCGCATTTGAGTATTGTAATGGCTTGTGACAAAAGTAGTCTTTGCTGATTTTAAGAGAATTTTTAACCGATTTTATTTTTTGAAAATTGCCAAATTCGTTCCATATGGTGGAGAGTATTCAAGGTTTGAACCGGCCGAACTTACAGCTTTTTACTTGTTTAATTTTTGGATGTAGGGGCAAAAACTGAGAACTCAAAATAACAAGCTATACTTTAAATGGTTCCAATTTCTTTCATATTTTTTTAATTGAACCTATATTGATTGCTTTTATTACAACTGAAATCCCACGAGTGGTAAAAAATGTATCTAAGAAACTTTAAATAAGAAAAGACGGACAGCCAATTTTATATGAGCCAAGATCAATGCTCAATGATCGGCCCATCATTTATATCCAATAACAAATCACATTGTGGTACCTCGCAGAAGTCTTTCAGACGCCCAGCAAAAGCATCAATTTTCAAAATCAATCAAAACAGCAATTAATCATTAATTACCATAGAAAAATCTTCAGGCGGTCGTTGACGCCTAAAAGTATACTCTATCTTTCTCCAACAGTTTCCTTTGACCAACATTGGGTAGATCAGTATCATCAAAGCATATGATGAAGAAACCCAGGAATATATTGGCACCAACGGCTTCTAAACAGGGGCAAAAAAAAACAATTCGATAACGACTGCGGTGATCCTCGTAAACTACAATACGATACTGAAGTACTCGACTTCGACTGCTGTGATTTGGCCCCAGGACGAAACTTCGTGTAAAAAATTTAACTGCATAGTTTCAGGCTTTTTCCTGAGAATTTTTACTCGGACAATCAGTAACAATTATCACGTAGCTCTGAATGGGGTAAAAAGAGGGGGAGTGGGAAAAAGCGTACAAATAAGTAAGTATGTGGTGTTAATTTGCAATATGCCAATCATTATTATGTTTTTTCGTTTTGTTTTTAATGCTTACACCTATAATACATCATAAACGACCAATGGAAACTGATCACAGTCCCTGTAAATAACGTAACATTATATTTCCTTGTATTTTAATTTTAAGTTTCATTCCATTATAAATATTATTTTGCTTTTTTTTTATTCCACTTGGACATTTGACTAGTTTTTGTTTTTCTGTTATTATAATTGTTACAGCTATTTAATACTTTAGCATAAACTTAATTGTTTAATAGAATATTAGTTTATCTCTTTTTTTTTTGTTTTTATATTATTTTTTTGGGATGTAAAACAGCACATACGAATATGTGTATTAGACGTGAGATGTGATAATTTGTTCTATTCTATGTTACTTTGATTCTTCATCTTCTTCTTCAACAAAAAAATAAAAAGAATGTTTGTCTTGTGTAAGCGTATTTAGGTATGAGCTAGTTTTCATCGTCATTTGCACTAGTTTACTTTTTCTTTAAAATTATTTCTGGTTTTTTAGATTGCAATAACATATTATGTATAGTTGTAGTAGTAGTAGTGGTGATGTGTTTCTTTATATTTCAGTAAGGAACTCCTGAGGACCCTCATATTAATTAGTATTCTATTGACTTGGTAGTTCCTGTGACCATTAAATAGTTAAGTTTAATGTTTGAATTGCAATTGCAAATGGTGTAGGAAGTTTTTTATCAAACCTCTTTCAGCTTATCTTCTTGGTGAAGATAATGGAATATTATTTACTTCCTTGGAATGTTTAAATTTTCCTCTCGCTTTTTATATTTGTTGTTATAAGCAAAGGCTCTACTACTTACTGTTTGTTTGTTGTTTGTTTTGTATATGCAATTTTCACTTAAGTACAACGGCTGGAAATTCAATTGTTGTTCGGTCGATTGGGCAAGGGGGGCGCACCACCTACACGATTTGGAATTGGCGGTGGTCCGCGTCGAACTGGAAGTGGTGGTGGAGGTCCCATCGGTGCATTTGCCGGCAAGGCTGGTGGTCGACGTTGTGGACTTTCGTTGACAATGTCACTGGGCACGGGAGGAAATGGTGGCGGGGGATGCCTAGGTGCTGGTATGTCTTCTTGGATCTCCTCATAAATATTACTATCGTTGTAGGCCGCAGCAGCAGAAGCATCCTGCACATCAACCGATGACTGTTTGGATTGACGCGAAGGCGTTGATACGGGTGTTACATTTTTGCTTTGCGTATTACGTGGTGGCGTTGGCGGCAATGAACTGGCATTCGATCCCGTTCCTACGGGTGATGTCTTGCCCGATGAGGAGTGCAGTGGTGAATTTTGTTCCGTTGGCGATTGCGATTTCGAAGAAGATGGAGTATCTACCACCGAATTCACTGGAACTGGTCTTAGTGGTGGTGGCAATTGTGGCGGTTGTTGCGGCTGTGGTGGCATGGGTGGTTTGGCCGGTTTGGCTTGCAACATCTCGGGCACCACACTTATAACACCGGCATGTGGCAAATGTCTTGGCGAATTCTTTGGTGACATTGGTATTGGAGGTCGTGCCGGAGCGGGTCTTGCTGGTGGTTGTTTTGGTCTCTGGGGAATTTCTGGTGTAGCGTTCAACAACGAAGCTTGTTCCTGGGGATTGGCACACAATGGAATGGTATTCGTTGTGCACAACTCTATTTCATTGTCCACGTGACGCATCCAGTCAGGGGACTTCAATTCAAATTTCAAATGTAGACCACAAATACTGGTTTCTCCCTTGGCCACCACATTCAGGGCCGACTCACCATCGCGAAACGTTACCCACATTGTATCCTCAACATAACGTACCAATGTCACTTCACCCATCTTCGACAACTCTTGAATTAGGGTAGACATAACATTTTCGTCGTAAATTGTGGGACCTTCATCATCGGCCGAAGGTTCATGAACATGGACCACTATTGTGGAATCTGGAGGACCCAAATCTTTTATGACCTCTTCGAACACTTTCCTTCGGCGTCGCGGATCAATTACAATTACTTCAGCATCGATTATAGCAATTACAGGGCGATGATCACTTTGTTTAAGCTCGGATCTTCCATAATGGATTAGTTTGCCGGGATTCCATTCGGCGGCATTATAATCTGACTCTGCCAAGGCCTTACGTCGGCGCCACAGTACACGATCTGTCCAAGCAGGAGCTCTTTGCTTTTCCGACGTATCGTATTCATCGCTAAACACATCATATTTGTACGTGGGATCGAATGTTATTTCGCCCTCCAGGAAGTCGGTGAATACATTACCTGCCTCCTGTTCCTTCAGTAATTGATCGTTTTCTAGTACAGTGGTCAAATCGCCATTCTTTATGGCCTCCTTTAATTCCTCCTTATCCATATCAATGCGATAGTTGAAATCTCCACACCAGAATACCCAGTCATGCGATTTCAAAGTACGACCCATGGGGAAAGCCAATTTACGAGTAATTTCCGCATAGTCGGCATTACGTTCGGCCACCTGGCTTTGTCCGGCTGCAAAGTGGGCACACACAAAGCACATTGAGGTGCCGTGGAATACAAAACGTATAGCACATGCTCCCTTATTGCCAGTTGCTCCACCTAAACCTGTCTTGACACAATCAATGGCCACATCTCGAATATACGAAGCGTGTTCGGGTCGAATGTAGATGTACAGGCAAACGCCCACAAGTTGCTGATAGGTTAACAACACATAGTCATTGTCTCGCGATATGGTTTTTTGTAGTTCCTCGGCCCAGAGTTTGGCATTTTCCGTACTAGCCGCCATAATGTTGCTGGCATTTAAATCGACAATTTCCTCAAAGCCAATGGCAAATATATCAACAGGTTTGCCAGCATTCTCCGATGGATTATTGACATCGACCAATGCTTTTGAGCGTGCTAAAGCGTGACAATCTAACAGCCAATCTGAAAGGGTGTCCTTAAAGACAATACTGCGAAAATGTTTACCACCGTTTACGTTGTACGTTCCCACCGCTACGCGCACAGTCTGAGGCTGGACATATTCATTGTAGCGTTTACACATTTCGCGCAAAACCGTAGTGGGGGCATGCAGCATATTGGAAGGCAATAGGATTCTTGCCCGATCGGCCAACTCAGAACTAAGCGTTGAGCCCACCAAAAGTATATCAATGGCTTCCTGTTCACAGGGAAAAATAAACAAATAATAAAACTCTCGTGGAAATACTTCATTTTCAAGGGTCTTACCTGCTTGGAATTATCCAGTAAATTGTTTTGAATGGTACGGGCAGCTGATCGAGCACCATCCATTAGTTTTGACGAACCCTGAATAGCTCCAGTGCCGGCATAGATTTTACTGACCTCATTACCATTGTTTATCCACATTTGTTTGAATATCTCCTCGAATCGTGTAAAGTTTTTCTTTTCGCCAAAACCCAAAGCCTCTAGTTGTATATTCAATGTATCCAATCCCAGGAATGTTTGTACACAATTTGTACGATCCAGACAATCTAAACAGTTGGTTCGTATAACTCCGAATTGTTCACGAACAACTTTTCCGGCGGCAGCATAAAATATGCCATAGTTTATGCCGCAAGCGGTTATACGTTCTTTTAGCTTAGACAGAGCAGCAAAATTTCCACCACGGCACTCCTGATGATAATCGAATATGATGTGTGGTACATCCTTATGGGCAGACATACCATGATGGCGCTGGAATTCATTGCTGAGCATGGCCTCGCCTTCTTTGCTGCCAACCAATGAGGTGCCCAGAAGATTGATAATGGCCTGATAACCATATCGTTGTTTCATCAAAGACATGTGGCGATCAAAAGCAGCCGCCGAGGTCTCAAATCCTCGCGAAAGCTTAACTTTGTGAGAGCCAACTTGAACGCCAGGTTGTTCCCAAAAAAGTGGAACCGAGCCGCGTGTCTGCACATAGCTCGTCACATCATTGTCCACGTAAATAACCTGCTCGGTTTCGATAAAATTTGCCACATGCCCTTCGTCGTTTATGCCTGGCCCCCAAACGAAGAAGCGCAGTCATCATTAGTTACAAGATATTGGATATTGGAAAGATTAATGCCCACTTACCTCTCACATTGAAACGAGTACCAGCTCGTTCGCAGCTTAAACGCGATATTATTGCCGCCCTTGCCTGTTTTGCCCCTATGTAAACAGTTCGCACCTCCACCGAACCACACATCACTTTCAAAAGCCAGGACTGGCAATCAATACCAAAACGTAGCATATGTATGTGCATCATACGATTCCAGAAGAAACGGTTATCAGTTTCGCCCGTTTGGAAGCGTCTCTGGGCACACAGTGTTATGTCAAACTTTGTAGCCCTGGTCGCCGACTGATTCGTATGGGCAAAGTAAAACGTTCCAGAGTTTAGTAATTTCCGCACCTCCGAAATCCGATCTTCATTTGGAGCAGCATTTTGTAACGATACAAACTGCGTCTGTTGTATGCGAAACACTTCCACGTCTCCAATCTTACCCATCGAGACACAGCCAGTGACCAGAACTAAAAACAACAGAGTGCTCTCGCCAGCATTCAGCTGAAGCACGCCGAGGCAACCATAGGCATCGCACACTTTTGTGTATTGTTTGCGAATTATCTCCGACTCTTGGGACGACAACAGGGCAACGGCATGTGACTCAAAGAGGATGCTTTCGTTTTTATTGCGATACTCCATCAGAACGCTATGCGGCGATGGAGCTATGGATTTTTCCAAAACCCGAATCACTTTTGACATTGCCATGATGAAAACCAAAGTTTTTTTTCAATAGCTGATGCACAAAGCAGATAATAATAAAATTGATACTTGGCAAGATTGCAATTTCCTTTGTTCGTAATTCGGCAATTGGTGCTTTAGTTTTTCATCTACAACGAGAAAAATAAGAAAACAATTGGGATTTGTTTTTTTTTTTTTCCTTCAGGCATTGCAAGTAATAACAGGAAATGTCAAGGTTTTCATCAAGATGGTTTTGCTAAATCAATAAATTACATCGCTACCCAACTTACTTCAATCGGCATTGCATGTCATGCAGAAAATAATTCCTGCACAAAGTTTTTTTAATTCTTTTTTGTTACTGCTGATATCGCTCGCTCGCTGCTGCGTTGAGAAGCCGAGTTAATGTATACTTTTCAAGAAATGAAAAAAATTAAAACTTTGCTTTGCTTTTGAAGACTGACTGAACTGACACCCACAAATTCCCTTTTGTAATTTTTTTTATGTATTTAACATCCGAACAAATTTAAAAACGTTCCACACACTACAAACGAATATGAGGGATAGTAGAAAACAGCCGATGGGAGATATTTGTTTAGAATGTGCAACTGAAAGAGTGATGAAAAAAGAAAGAGAGAGAGAGAGAGTGAGAGAAGGGTTGTCAGCAGTGATGAATAGAGTTGGCAGATGGTACCAGGAAAAATAGGGAAAAATACTATTTCCATCAAATATTTCAAGATGTTTGCTATGTTTTTCTTATTTTTCAATAAATGAACAATATAAAATAATGAAATATAGTCAATGGTATAAAAATAGTTCACTTGCTGTCAGAAAAAAAGAAAACACCAAAAACTGTTTCAAGTTCTACATCACTCGACAAATTTGTCAGATGAGCTTACTGGCCTAGTATATAATATTGGTAATATTGAAAACCACTTAAATAATATATATGTTTTCATAATCCTAACTTAAATTGTTTCATCTTAAAATACGGATCTAGTGACATTTCTCCGACTGTTTTAAGATGTCCGGCTGTGATTACATTTGCAGTACAAAAGTATTCACTTTACCCCTATGATCCTAAGCCGGAATTCAAAAGAATACATATGTGAATGATTAATTTAAAGACACAACTTTTTCACTTCCTCTCTCTCTACTCCTTTTGATATTTCTATTTGCAGTTACCTATATTTTTTGTATAGAAAATATCTTATAAAGAACACATCACTTGCAATATTCAATCCTTTATTGTTTGTAGACATTCCAATTAAGAAATACGACAGTAAGATTTGTAAAAAAAATAAATGGTGATTTCATTTTCATACAACAAACTCAAATTAATCCTTAAATGAAGAAACTTGAATAAGAACGCAATAAGTTTAATTCTGAAATAAGAAGAACCCCTGAACCAATACATAAGATTATAATAATATGAAATAAACATTTTACAATATAGATATAGGTATATAGAAAAATATGGTTATTTATAAATATAACAAAAATGCGGTTATTTTAACTAATCTTTTGGATAAGGAGGACTGCCGTAGAGACGCCGCTTTTTGAGTGTTGATTTTAGAGGTGTTGCTGAAATAAAGGTCAATTAAAAAACATATAAATATGCATATTTAAGAGAATAACTTACCGTATAAAGAATAAATTGATTCCTTATTATTACTGGGGGTTTCCTTTATGTTAGCCGTATTGTGTTTGTTTTCTTTGTCCTCGATCTGAGGCACAAATTGTACCCAAAACACCCTTGGTATTTTTAATAATTGCAACATAACCGTATATTGGGTATAGACTTCGGTAAAGATGGCATGTTGATCTGGATCGGGAGATGAATAGCCCACTATCGTAGGTCCAAATACCCTGGCGATATTGTCCAACGGCATTAAGACTTCACGGCACTCCGCTATACGTTGAAAATGTAAAATTAAGAATGCCAATGTGTCACGATTCGGTTGGGGCAAAGCATCTATAGCCTTGTATAGATCTTTTTGTATATCCTCCTCGGATGGATTTTGTACGGCATTGCAGAAATCTTTCCACAGATTTGTTGGTATTAGAGGCTCTCTCAGAGAGCGAAGAAAATCTTTGATGCAGCCACACAGAACATGGACCTCAATGTTGGCTAATTGAGGCGGAGACTTGCCTCTTAGGAATCGTTCCTTCAATGCCTTGACTTCTCTTTCAGAACCAGATACACGGTATATACCCACTTCGGTGAGACCCCGAGCTTCTATTTCATTGACACAGTGTACAATAAGAGCCGGGACAAATGGCGCCACAGAAGGTGCATAATCGGCAATATGACCCATTAGACCCTTTATGGTGGGCGTACCTGTAGAAGGAACACAAGAAACTGTAACGGAAGGACGGCAATCGGTGTGGCATCTAATTGGACAATCGCGGCAACGTAGGCCAACCGAACCAAAACGAATTCTAAGGGAAGAAAGAGTTAATCAACCAACTGCTCAGCATATCCAAACTTTCTACTTACTTTCTTGAGCAATGTACACAGGTCTCTCCTCTAATAAAAGTTTTGCTCACGAAATTGTGCGAACGTTTTAAAGTTCCTGTCGATTTTATATTCTGTGCCATTGGAGAGTCTGCACTGTTCACCACACCATGAAAATTGTGTTGCTTTAATGGTGATCTGCATGGTGTAGACGATTGAATTTCTTCAACGGGCGAATCTTCCTTGTGTACTATTACAGGAACTGTTTCTATTGTGGACTCGGCACGTATGGCTCCACTGCCATCTTGTGGTATAGAAACTTTAGTGGTGGCACAAATACGTTCCGAGCCATTGACGACATCGACCAGATGGTGTTGTTGATTATTGTTAGACTTACTACGCCTTGTAGAACGCCTAACGGGTTGCTGCAGAACTGGAGGGGTGTTAGCATTATCATCGCACAAACGAGTTCTTTTATTACCAAAAGCTGCACCATTATTTGCCGCCGAATGTCTATTTTTATGCCAAGTTCGAGATGGACGATCGTCCAAGAAATCGTCTTCCGACTGTGTTATAGATAGATCCGACAGAAAACTGCCCGTAGAATTAATTTCGTTGCCATATTTTTCCTCTAAGTTGCGGTTAACAGATTTCCGTTTTCGTGGCAAAGTATGCAGAAACCCCAATTTATCTCTGGTCTCGTTTTTTAGATTATTTTCATGTTGCAATAGGTCAGCCACTGCAACCAGCTTTTTCTCCATTTGATCTCGGTCATATTCAGCTTCTTTGCGCGCCTTACTTTCCATTTCCAACAAACGACGGGCATGAAACAATTTTGTCTCCAAATCTGCCATTGATTGCAACGATGCGTCCAATTCCTTTTGTATGCGTTGTGCTTCTTGGGCCCTAGAAAGGCATTCCAGCTGCATTTTCTTCTGCAGCTGTAGAATTTTCAAGAGCTCTTCCTCGGCTGTGCCTTCGGTTAAGACTTGTATGCAGCGACGCAAGTCGTCGAACGTGGCCAATATTGATAAATTGACGGTACTCATTTTATCTAACATAAAAATATTAAATAGTATTGTTCTTGGCGTCTTTCAATGTTTCTGTGAATACATACCATTTATGATTGGGGTATAGTTTTGTATGGTGAAAATATTCAAAATGTTCAAAAAGTCGGAAAAACTAATTACTAACACACTTCACCAGCTCTCACAGTTATTTTATTTTATCTGATTTTCTTTGTTTTCACATGTATTCAGGCTTGGTTTCCATTTCCATCAGTAGCAGCACATTTGAAATCGAACCAATTCAAACCGCGCGTCATTCAGGGCTTAGTAGGTCGACTTTGGTCTTGTCAGCGTGAAGTACCAACTACCGGTTATTTGCACTTACTATCCGAAGGAAGAATTCGAAATACACGTGATGAAAAACAAATTTAACATAAATAAACATAAAAAATCAAAAAATAAGCATTCTCCCTCTTATAATTACTAAATAATAGTACTTTAGCCTACATTTTACCCGATACAAATTTATAAAACAATGTATCGATACTATCGATGTTTATACTCCCATGCTGTGGTGGTAAAGAAATCCGCCGCCGTCGCAACTTTTTCAAATATTTTTCTTTACAGCTAATGTACTTATTCGATTTATTGGTGTGTGTATAGGGAAAAGAAATAGGGCGAAACCATTTAAACATACATAAAAAATATTAAATTAATATTTTATATATTTTCTTCTTTGAAATTTCGCTGACGCCGAAACAAATTATTAAGCCCCGCCGTCGATTGTTTTACATCCGACCATCGCCGCCGCTGAGACAATCGTTGCGCTTCGTTGTATCTTGTATACTCACAATTTCTTTATTTATAAAGCATAGATTTCAGTAGTCTTTCTTCCCTTATTTTCTTGTTTTATTTTACGTTGGTCTCTTTGTATTCCTTCTTTTTTCGAAAAAAAATGCCCTTAAAAACGAGACGGAAAATACCCGAACGAATAGGGATACGTTAGTCGACTTTTGACTAATCGACTTTTGGGTGTCGAAATAGAACTGGCAAACTATCGATATGCACAACATTCGATATTTTTGACAATAATCTGCATCGTTTACTTGGCGTAAACCATCGATATAAAATAAATCGTTGCGTTTCGTTGTATCTTGTATACTACAATTTCCACAATTTCTTTATTTATAAAAAATAATTTTACAGAGTTTAGTCATTATTTGGCTAAAGAATTTTCGGGTGATTTGTTATGGATTTTGTGCAAGTAGTCGAAGAAGATGGAGAAGAGCCCATAGAATTGCCCATAGAGCCGGATAAAAACTTGCTCTTGTCAACACTGCAATCAACATTTCCAGGTGCAAGCGGCCTGAAGTATCTTAATGAAGAAACCAAATGTTTTCGTGGGATTCGTTTGAACGATGGCAAATTATATCCGCCAAGTGAATGTGGTTGGGGCAATCATGTCTATCATTGTGTCTTTCCCAAAGGTGAGGAAAAATGAGTTTCTCATCGCCGGATTTTGATGAACCATAGATCACTCTTTTGTTTTTCAGAAAACAAGCGTAAAAGCGATGACCAATTGGAAAACTCCACAGCCAAAACAAAACGTATGGAATCAAGGGCACGTTGTACCGATTTAATTGTCCTTGGCTTACCTTGGAAGACTACGGAAGAAAGTCTTCGGGCATATTTTGAGACGTTTGGAGAGGTTCTAATGGCACAGATTAAAAAGGATGTGCATTCAGGTCAATCGAAGGGATTTGGGTTTGTGCGATTTGGTTCGTATGATGTACAGGCAAGAGTCCTGTCTAATAGGCATTCAATTGACGGGCGCTGGTGTGAAGTGAAAGTTCCAAATTCCAAGGCAAATATACCATTTGACAAAATTTTCTTCTGTAGTTCTCATGACATGTTTCTGTCTAGGGTGCGCCAAATCAAATTCCTTGCAAAGTTTTTGTTGGTCGTTGTACAGAGGACATTACGGCAGAGGACTTGAAAGAGTATTTTTCCAAGTTTGGTGAAGTTACAGATGTGTTTATACCCAGACCTTTCAGAGCATTTAGTTTCGTTACATTTTTGGATCCAGAAGTAGCGGCGTCTTTGTGCGGAGAGGATCACATAGTGAAAGGTAGTTATTATTTTTTTATTAGGGAAGGAAAATTAATTAAACCTTTTTTTAGGAGTGTCATTACATGTTTCAAGTGCTGCTCCTAAATATGAACACCATCGAAATTCCTATCATAATGCTAACAATGGCGGAAGAAATTCTCATCATAATAGTCATAACGAGAATCCACATGGTGGCCTCTTTAAATCAAAAGGTCCTACAATGCACAACAGTAGCGGAAATTATTATGCCAATACAGCTCCTCCACCTAACGAAGGAGGTTCAGCAATGTTAGGTGGAGGTAACAATACAGGTGGGGCGCCTGTTAATCGGGAAAATACTTATCCTCGAGGTAATCGAGGAAACTACATGATGACACAACAACCGCCAGCGGCAAACACAAATAACAGCAGCAGTAATTTCAATAGCAGTCAAAACCGACCCCTGGACATGCATATGCAGACATTGGGCATCAACCCCCCTCCAGGCCCTAATTCCACTCAAAATATGGGTATGGGTCTTAATCTCAACTCCTTGCCCATGAACACAGCAATATTGGCTGCTGCTCTAAATCAGTTCGGTTTATTGGGAAATCCGGAACAGGTAGATTCATAATTTACCAATTATATCATATGTCCTTTTGATTATCTCTCTCTCTTCTTACAACAGAGTGGCAACTTCCTTTCTTGGATGGCTCATTCTAGCAATTCAAATAACATGCTCGCAAACAATCCGGGGAATAGGGGACCAAATAGCGTCAATTCCGGTGCAAATACAGCGAACCAGCCTACAGAAGCAACAAACTGTAATAATACTGTACAAGTAATTTTGTAATGCATCCCACTTGAATTGGTCTTTTCATTTGTCTTTTTTACCCAGAATCCACCATCGCAGCCGAACAATGGAAAATATGGAATGTGGTCTCCAAAATGACTGTAACACTTTAGATATTCAAATATAGTCATTAAAATGTCGGTCGCCGGAAAGGGAACTCTATGCAAAATTGATGCCAGCAGAAACCAGTTGATATCTGTGGCGAAAGCAATTATGTCGACATGCTAATTAGAATATTAAGAAAGTAATTTTCGTTTTAAAGTTGAGCGTATGTAAACTATATACACACACATATATATTCATAGTCATCTTATGATAAACCCTATTAATGTTTGAGTATAAAAACAGACACCAACTTGACAAGAATATATACCTAACAAAATTAATAAAATAACTCAAAAGTTTATTAAAACAACTCCCAATTGATGGAAATATTTTACGGATAATTAGAGTCGACTATACATGAATCGTGATCATTGTCTACCTATTCCTATTTGTTGAAGTGATTTGTATTCCTGTAGAAATGAAGCAAAAAAGCAACCAAGGCTTGGGCTGTGAAACAATACCTCGTACCCTACCGAAACTTATTCTCGCACAAAAATTCACTCGAAATCGAGTCAGATACTACACCATGGTAGGGCTTCATGTGTGTAGTAAATCAGTCAAAACAATTTTAATGTTGTCGCTGTTTTTGAGCAGTGATACCCATGGTATTGCCAGGTCCCTATTTCGACATCACTTTCATTTCAGTTTTTGGATTTTTTATATCATATGGGCACTTTTAAAAATTAATAAAATTATTGTGCATTACAGAAGAGCTTTAAAATTCTAAGACCGTATCTGTAGTTTCTAAATCCAAGTCAATGCAATCCAAAACAAATTCAGATCCGAAGGGGGTTCCTATTCACATTTGAAATACAAAAGCACAAAAGTTTTATGTGAAAAAAGTTTATTTTCCATGTTTATATTACGCTTGTAAAGGTAATAAAAACTATGACTTAACAATACGCCACTTATTTCTTGCTATTCAGAATGATACCATCGTATTTCTGTTGGAACCACTTCATGGCATCTTCTTTGGTGAGGCGATGAGGGAAACCAACTGTGCCGGCCTTGCGCTTTCTGTGGGCAACGTTGTAACCTAGAAACAAAAGAAAATAATTCGTTAATACCAATATTGCCAAATTAATTGATGTCGAAGAAAACAAATCAAGATCGTATTTTTTCGTTGGGTAACTTGTAGAAAGAAACACCGTGCACATTCAAACATGATATGTTTGTATACACATTGAGCGCCTCTGCCTTACAATGTAATTTTTATGCGCACATTGACTGAGTGTTTACAGAATGAATATATTTCACAATAAAGTGAATGTTTTGAAAACACCTAATTAAGTGCGGGTTGTAATCACAATTGTTTGTTTTGTTTTTTTTTTTTTTTTTCAAAATGTGGATATTATTACCTGGGCGACCGAGCACAACGTAGAAATCCAAACCATAAATACCGATGGATGGATCGTATTTGATGCCCAAATCAATGTGTTCCTGAATACCGAAACCGAAGTTGCCGGTGGCGGAGAAATTGTCACGTCTCAACTCGTATTCACGAACCTTAAGGCCCTTTTCCAAGATTTCTTCAGCCTTGGCACCGCGGACTGTGCAGTGGACGGCAATCTTTTCATTACGACGAATACCGAATGAACGCACGGTGTAACGGGCTTTGGAGAAAACGGGCTGTTGGCCAGTCAATTGTTCAAGCACCTACAAAAAAATTAAAAACACATTTATTTAGAAACACCACACACATGCATTGAACAACAACACCTTCATACCTTAGCGGCACGGGTCAATCTATCACCAGATTCACCGACACAAATATTCAAGCACAATTTTCTGATGTGCAGATCGCGCATAGGGTTCTTAGCGGGATCTCTCTTGATCTTCTTTCCACTGTCTTTAGCGGCCTACAAAACACAGAAATAATGTCACATATTTTAAATCAATTCCATATTCAGCAAATTTTAACTAAAAAAAATAAAGCACAACACGCACCGTCATATTGAAATCGGAAAAGGAAAAGAAAGAAAATCTTTACCACGCCAGTTACTGTTCAGCTATCTGTCAAATAGTCAATTATTCTTCAGTGGAATGTCAAATGGAATGCAATGTGGCCACATTTTGTTGAGTGATTTTTTGGCATGAAATATTGTACAACTTGTTTGTTAGTCCCATTGTTTCATACAGTTAAGGCCACATTTACAAAGAAGACATCAATATTTTGTCCATTTAAGCTTATATTAATATTGATGATTGATTGATATGCTATTTCTTTTGTTTTGCACATTGTGATATAGTTACCTCTTCAGGCGTAGAGATAATTGAAAGAATTATTATTATTAACAATATAGTATAGATACAAACTTCAATTAAGTCCCAGTCCACACACGGATTATTATTAACAATATAGTATAGATATTATTATTAACAATATAGTATAGATACAAACTTCAATTAAGTCCCAGTCCACACACGGTAATTTAATTAAATAAATGCTATGCATTATTAGGCGAAGAAGTCGATGCTTCATGACATTTATTTCAAGCAATTAGTTGTGTGCGGAACCCATGGTAGAAGAATATAGGTAGACGCATCGACACAGCTGCTGGGACAATGTACTACCAACCAATTATGGAATTGAAAATTTTGAATGAAAATAATCTCCGAATGATGTCGTATAAGAAAACATATGAAAATCTACTTATATTTGAAAATACGTTTAAATTGTTTTATTATAATTAAGGTCAGATATAACGGCCATCTCCTACATGTCCATATTAGATTGGATTTTTATTTAACTTTACCTTATACCATGGTAAAATTAAGAAGGTAAAGTGTGTGATATAATTAGTTTAAATTGTTTTTTCAAAATGTCTAATTTGACTATATTCCATTGTCAAATGATATAAATCCATTGTATTTACAAATATCAGAGATGGGAACCTGTTTTCTACGCAGTGAAGTTTAACAAGGTAAAATACGGAAAATTCAAATTTATATACAAGAAGTTGTTTTATTTTATTGTTTTCCATATTTTCCCGCATTTCTAAAAACGATTTTATAGCGCGAAAAATTAATAAAAAGCCTGGATTTTCTTTCAAAAATATGATTCAAACTGTTCAATCTTTCAATTTAATGGCTAAACTGGTTAATAGCTTTAATGCTAGCCGCAATGTATCAATGGTTTTAAAAATATTTTGTTTTCATTTTTCAAAACAATAAATACATACACAAATTTGACAAAAGTCGGGCACACTTAGAAAAAAATTGTAATCAGCTGGTAGCTCCACCTTACCTTTTTATTGCACCATGATTCTGATAAGAAATTATTTGAGTTCGTGGAATTAGATTGCATTTGAGTCTAATTGTAAGTAATTAGTAAGTAATCGATTTATTGAGACTTATTTCATTTCGATAACAAAATATGTACTGTGAATGTTTAACTTAATTTAGAACTATTACTGTCTTACACGTTTGTATTGTGAGATGCTACTTGCAAAAGAGATAAGTATAAAAACATGAACAAAGATGGCAAAAGTCTTGCTCCTAGCGTGCTAAATATTTCAAATAATCAAATATTTTATGAAACCATGTTATCATTTTACGGCGATAAGCAAAGACCCTGAGCTATCATCACCGTATGATTTGCAGGCGCTCCTCCTTAAAATGTCTTTCTTATTGGTAGCACTTTTAACTTTGTTCCTCTTTGCCGTAGTTTCTTTTCTTTAATTGGCAACACAGTCAAAAGTCGATCTAGGCATCCCTTATTGAATACATAGAAACTCGGAAGAAAGTGAGTAAAAAATCGTAAAAATATTTTCTCATTCAAAATTAAAACAAATCTTTAACCGAAACAGTTCGGTGACATGAATAAATAATTAAATTCCAGCTGCCATCGCCCAATGTGTAAATAGATGTTCAGTTTAGAGTTGGTGCACAACGGAAAAAAGTATATAGATTCTGGTGTCAATTCATTTGCTCTCCATACTCCCCAACACACAATCAACCAACCAACCAACAAAACCAAGAAGATAAATAAAAGAGAAGAAAATATTAATAATTTATATCTATATACACTGCTGGCTGGCAGGTTTGTTGGTTGGTTAGTTGGTTAGTAGTAGGCAGAAGACAAGATATTTAATTGCAAAGAAAGAACTATTTTCGGTGGTGTCTGTCAGTAGTTCAAACACGATTTATTGTGCTTCCAAATTTATGTGTACCTTATTAGATTTGTGTGTGCTCTTCGCCGTCCTTTCGTGCTGTCGTTTGCCATAACGGACGGGACGGCCTCTATCGAGACAATTATTTTATTAATGATATGATATTTTTAACTATATCCATTCAATAATTGCTGCTGGCTGCTCTCCTCATAAAGATAAAATGTTTATATATATGCTGCATATATACATAAAACGTCGTCCAAAACGAAAAGAAAAGTGAAGAGGTTAGAGAAAAAATGGAAATGTAAAAGTGAAATGAAATGAAATAAAAGAATTAGAATGAAATGCGCTAAATTAACGACGAATGTGAATCTCTTCTTCGGTACGCATTTAGAAAAGTAGAAAAGTTAACAACATATATGTACATATGTGTGTACATATATTCTTTTTTTGTTATATATTCGACTACATATATATATGATTTATAGTAGAAGAAACGACAAAAAATCGCCAACAATTATGTAGCAGCTATCTGATGGTGTCTCCCAAAATCCGACAAATTCAAAAAAAAAAGAACAAAAATATGTGGAAAAATAGAAACAAAATTCCATCAAATGCTGTTATAGAAAGACAAGGAAGCTGCACACGGTTAATAATGTCTTTCTACCGACCGAACGACCGTCCGTACGCAAATTTTTACACCCCTCGAACATAAAAGTGTATAGAGTGTATGTATTTAGACACAGGCGCGTAGGCAGAGATAATCGTCGTATTCATATTTTTCCAATTTTTGGGGATTAATTTATCGGGCTTACTTATTGAATAATAAATTAAAAAAAATTTCACTTTGAAAAGATATTACTTCATTGTCATAGCGAGGAGTTGAGTAGTTTATTAGCTTGCTGCTTAACTCACTGGCTGCTTGGCTGGCTAGTTGGGTTTGGTTTTCAATATCTGTCATGCTGCTACTGCTGCTGCTACTACTTGATTGTACAAATTTTCGGAGGGTGGTGAAGGGTGTGTGTATATTAATATGGCAAGAAGAAGGTGTAGGTACAACAGAAATACTGTTATGCCAAAGACGTGTGTGTCGTCTGTCTCTACAAGTATTTGGATCTCTGAAGTTGTAACTTTGTTATGTTTGTTATAAAGGCAAAATAAATAAATTCCTGCCAAATGTTTCCAAAAAATATCCATAGACCATGCAAGTGAATATTTATCATCGAAAAATCAAAAATATCCATGAGTTTCTTTTACAAAGTCCCCCATATATAGGTATATATGTATATACTAACCTATGTATCTACACATAATGACAGGCTCCTCTTCAATACCTTTGTGGGTACTTTTGAGCAAGTTTTGCAGGGAGTTTTCTAGTCAAGTGTCAATTTTTGGTTATAGCATTGTGACAGGTGTGAAATTGATATTTTGAAATCAATAAATTACTTGCCAGTTTTTGGGGCAAATGTTGAAGTTGGTGATTACACAAGGACGTTGAAGTCCCCCGAACAAATTATTGTTAAGAATTCTAATTGTAGCTATTTCCAACTAGATACTGACCACTGTCTTATTGGAATGTAAGCCTCAATTCTGCTCTGTTGTTTAAAATGAGTTGTCGCTATGACCTACAACCTGTTACAGGAAGAGGTCAACGCATACACTTTGGCGCAAACGCCTTGCTTTAGTCAGCCCATAATTGTTTATTTACTTATGTTTTGATTAATGGCTTAACTGCATATTTTGATGTCCTTCTTTCTTTTCAGATTTAACATAGCACAAATTTCATTGCACAAATCTAATCGACTGTACCTAAAGCTTCTGAAAGACACAAAACAAAGAATAGACACAAAACCGGGGGACCTTGGGGAGGAAGACTACATAGATTACTACACATTACTTTGCAACATTTTGACTACTACTGGCACGAAAGCGAAAGACAAACAACAAGGCAGACAGGCAGCAGCAGGATATAAAGCAACAACAAGAAAAGCAAAGAGAAGCTACGCTTACAATATACTAAGCAAAACAACAACTACCAAACTGGCTAACTAAACCGAGCAATATTTAAGAAAACTTTCCGAGGCCAGAGCAGCTTTATTTAGACTGGCTCAAAACGAAGAAAACGGGGGCGCCGAGTCTCCCGACGGTACACAAGAAGGTAGAGAAGCGTGCTGGTGGATTCCTTGGTCTGCAATGGGCTGCTTTGGTTCACCCAGCTCCAAGCAATCCGACATAAATTCCGAAGACACGAGGAGCCAGAAACGACGCAGCGATGCAATTTCCAAACAACTACAAAAGGACAAACAGCTCTATAGGGCCACCCATAGACTTTTGTTGCTAGGAGCTGGTGAATCTGGGAAATCGACAATTGTCAAGCAGATGCGTATATTGCACGTGGATGGATTTTCGGAGCAGGAGAAAAAACAAAAAATCGACGACATCAAAAAGAATATCCGTGATGCTATCTTGGTGAGTGCTTGGATTATGTTTTGAATATCTATATACCTAGACTGTGCGTATGGCGAGGATACATGAAGGATTTTTATACCCTACACCACATAGGGGTAAGAGTATTATGTCTTTGTGCATTTGTTTGTAACAGGGAGAAGGAAGCGAGATAGACTCATAGTAACTTTTGACGATCTTCATAGAATCACTTTCTGAGTCGATTTATGCACGTAAGCCCGTTTGTCCATGTGCAGGTTGCATTTATTATCCGATTGAGATGGAATTTTCCAAACAATATTTGTTTGGCCCAAGGACGAACCCTATTGAAAATGGCGATAATCGGATCAGATTTAGATGTGGCACGCATATATCTTCAACTGATTTCGGGTAAATCGTGCACCAAATTGCCAATATAAGTCCGAATAATCTGAATTTTGGCACATTCAACCGAATTCAGTCTAGAAGCAAGTACATCAAATTTAATGAAAATCGGTTTAGACATAGCTACAGCTCCCATATGTATGTTTCATCCGATTTGGTGTTTAAGTTCCCCACATTCGTAAAATGCACCCCCAAAAGAATGATGCATCAGATATCAGATACAGCCCAGAAATAACTCTGCTAAATTTTATCAAGATCGGTTCAGATTTGGATATAGCTCCCATATATATCTTCAACCGATTTCTGGTTAATTATGCACCAAATCCCCAATATTTGGCCAAATGTCCTGATTTTTTGTACATCCGACCAAATTTAGTCTAGAAACAGGTACATCAAATTTGAAGAAAATCGGTTCAGATATAGCTACAGCTCCCCTATATATGTTTCATCCGATTTGGTGTTTAGGTTCCCTCCATTCGCAATATGCACCCCACAAGAATGATGTTTGGTACCAGATATCCTATAGAGCTCGGAAATACCTTTGCCAAATTTCATCAAGATCAAATTTGAAGAAAATCGGTTCAGATATAGCTACAGCTCCCCTATATATGTTTCATCCGATTTGGTGTTTAGGTTCCCTCCATTCGCAATATGCACCCCACAAAAATGATGTTTGGTACCAGATATCCTATAGAGCTCGGAAATACCTTTGCCAAATTTCATCAAGATCGGTTCAGATTTGGATATAGCTCCCATATATATCTTCAACCGATTTCGGGTTAATTGTGCAACAAATGGCTAATATTTGGTCAAATGTCCTGAATTTTGGTTCATCCAACCGAATTCAGTCTAGAAGCAGGTACTTCAAATTTGATGATAAAAGGTCCCTTATATATGTTTTATACGATTTTGTGTTTAAGTCCCTCAAATTCGTAATATCCATTTCACAACAATGATATCTGTTACCAGATATCCTATAGAGCTCGGAAATACCTTTGCCTAATTTTATCGATATCGGCTAAGATTTGGATACAGCTCCCATATATCTTCAAGCGATTTCGGGTTAATTGTGTACCAAATGACCAATATTTGACCAAATGTTCTGTTGTTGACCGCATAAATTGTTTAGGTGTTGTTCTTGATGCCAAGCTTGATTTTTCTTTGCATATTGATGCACTGTACCCCAAAGTTATAAATATGCTCCGAAAATTACACTCAACTGATTTCTATTTGCCCTTATTTGTAAAGAGAAATCTTGCTCATTCTATGTTATTTTCGGTAATTTCCTACTGTATTGAAGTGATTTCTGGTACAACACATGAGTATTTAATGAAATTAGAAAAACTTTTTAACATCATTGTAAGATATGTTTATAATTTGCGTCGTTTTGACCATATTTCTGCGCATGCAGTCCTCTTTTTAGGAGTGTCATTCTCTACTTTTGTTAAACAACGCGTGGTTTCATTTCTATATAAATGTATCTGTTTAAATCTTCCTGGTTTTCAGCGAGATCGGCTAGTGTTCTCTCGGTCTACTAGGAATACGCAAATAATTTTCCCTCATTTTTCTACGTCTCTATATGAAAGATCTTTCATAGTTCGTTCCGCACGAATCTGGAATCAGCTTCCAGCTGAGCTACGACAATTCTCGTTTTCCCGCGGTGTTTTTCGCCGCATGTTTGAAAACTTTGTAGAGGCAAATGGAGGTTAACAATTTGTTTGTTAATGATATTGACGATACTGTATCGTTTGATTAAATATTGTTTTTTTTTATTACCAGCAATAGACTTAAATTTATTTTCATTGGCTGGGGAGCCTTTTTGTCCATATTTTACATATGATTTCTTAGGTTACTTTAAGATACACTATGTAATATTTTTAAGATGTTTTTTTTTTTTTTATTTTGGAGTACACTTTTGTAGTTTTGATAGTTGTGATACTTATTGGCCTAATGGCTTTTTCATTGCAACATATAAATAAATAAATGAAATGAAATGAAATTTTAGTACACCCGGCCGAATTCAGTCTAGAAGCAGGTACATAAAAAATCGAAAATCGGTTCAGATATAGCTATAGCTCCCAAGCATATGTTTAATCCGATTTGTTGTTTAATTTCCCTACATTCGTAATAAGCACTTCACAACAATGATATTTGGTACCAGATATCAGATACAGCCCAGAAATACCTCTGCCAAATTTTTTCAAGATCAGATCAGATTTGGATATAGCTCTCATATACATTTCAATTAACACTTTTAATGTTCCCTTTTCCATTTTAATTCCACAGACTATTACTGGTGCAATGAGCACATTGAATCCACCTATACCTTTAGAGAAGAAGGAGAACGAGATCCGAGTCGAGTACATACAGGATTATGCTTCGAGTATGTCTTTAAGAGAAAACACGTTTAAAAATTAACTGTTTTGAATTCGATTTATTTTTTACTATTTTCAAATGCAGGTCCTGATTTCAACTATCCTCCTGAATTTTATGAGCACACAGAAGAATTGTGGAAGGATAGAGGTGTATTGGCGACTTATGAAAGATCAAATGAATATCAATTAATTGATTGTGCAAAGTAGTAAGTTAGAGATGCAATGCAACTCAAAACGAAAGGCCAATTGAAAATTAACTACTTTCCTTTTTTAATTTACTTCAGCTTTCTGGATCGAGTAAGCATAATAAAACAACCCAACTACACACCTAATGAACAGGATATATTGCGGTGTCGTGTACTAACTTCTGGTATTTTTGAAACAAGATTTCAAGTTGACAAAGTCAATTTTCAGTAAGTTTTCGCTATATTTGTTTGTATGGCCCGCAATTAAATATTCCTTTTCTTTGAATTGTTCTACAGCATGTTTGATGTGGGAGGCCAAAGGGACGAACGTCGAAAGTGGATACAATGCTTTAATGACGTTACTGCAATTATATTTGTGACCGCATGTTCTAGCTATAATATGGTTTTACGTGAGGATCCAACACAAAATCGATTACGGGAATCCTTGGAATTATTTAAAAGCATTTGGAATAATAGGTAACTGCTTTTTGAAGGTCGACGAGAGGATTTTGGTAATAACTAATCTGCTTTTATGTACTTTTAGATGGTTGCGCACAATATCTGTTATTCTATTTCTCAACAAACAAGATTTGTTAGCTGAAAAAATAAAAGCTGGAAAAAGCAAACTCTCGGATTATTTTGCCGAGTTCAATAAATATCAAACACCAAGTAAGATTAAAAAAACTTGATAACATTTGGCATGCCGTAATCAATCATTTTCTTATCCTCCCTAGGTGATGCAATAATCGAGTCCGGAGATGATCCTGAAGTCATAAGAGCTAAGTATTTCATACGTGATGAGTTTTTGGTACGCCATCGACATTTGTATTCCTTATTTATATTTATCCATTCTAATTGGCTTTGTACATTTTTTAGCGTATCTCTACTGCTAGTGGTGATGGGAAACATTATTGCTATCCCCATTTTACATGTGCTGTAGATACTGAGAATATCAAGCGAGTATTCAATGATTGTCGAGACATAATTCAAAGAATGCACCTTCGTCAGTATGAATTGTTATAGGTTTATTCTACAAAAATCACTTAATAAAGTAATGTGCAAATAATAATACAACTAACCAAACACGAAGGTGTTGTTTACTTAATATGTTTTTATGGTATTTAAGGGTCAAAAGTCATTGTCTTGTTTCTTTAGTTTTTTTTTTATTTTATTTAAAGATTGGCAGAAAAATAAATAAACTTAAAATCTAGGCAAAAGAAGTTTGTTGGTTGAAAAATAAGAACTGGAAATGTTTTGATTCATTTTATTACTAAACAGACTTTTTGATTGCTTATATGTTACATCTAGACGTCCATCCATACCTCTTGCTCATTTTTATCTTGTTTTTGGTATAGAGTACCTTATCTTTCTTAGATATTTGGTATAGCCCACAATTTGGCAGTTTTATCAGCCGATGTTGTCAATATTGAGAAATCTCTGGGATGCCATCTAGCCGATATAACTTTGTCACTGTGCTCTCCTACCACAACGGATGGTAGGGATAAAGTTAAATTGCCCTGCAAATCGGTGAGAACTATTTTATTGTCATAACCACATGTAAGCAAGTAGTAGGCCGAGGGCGAAAAGCGTATTGATCTAAAAAAAGAGATGAGATAAATTCTAGGCTGGATCAAAGTAGAATTCCTCAACATACCTTATATCTGCAGAGTGGGGTTGGAAGCATTGAATTTGGCGATTACGACGAATGTCGTGTAGCACACAGGAGGCATCTTCGTGACCTGACACCAATAGCCTGCCCGTTGGATCAACACAAACTGCTGTCACGGGAGATCCCATTGCATCATAATAGCTACCGGGCAATACGCTGTTAATACATTCTGGAACACGTATATCCCAAAAACGAACGGTTTTATCCTTTAGATTCGGAAATAGGAATATTGGATGAATATGTTTCGGGATTCATTAGCGGATCATTTGATAAAAGTAATACTAGAGAGTGAAGCATCCAAACCACCACCTTAGTTTTTATTCTGTGAAATGTTAATTATTCGACTCATACCTGTGATCCGGTTACAACCATATTGTTCTCCCAGCTATATAACGAATATATATGACCAGAATGTCCAGCATACGCCTGCATTGGTGTTAAAACACCACAATCACTTATATACACTTTACAGTCTCCAGCACCACCGCTGACCAATACCTTTCTCTCTGTTGAGGATTCATTCATGAAACACAAATCCCGAACAGTGCCATCGTGCATGGTCAGCTCCAATTCGCGACCCTCCAGCTGCTTGTTTTCACTGCTGTATTTGATAATTTTAATTGTTTTGTCATTGGAACCGCTGGCAATAAACTGTCCATCCCTAGACCACGATAAGCAATAGATCGATCCCTTGTGGTGTTTGGTACGTTTAAAAATCACGCTCGTTTGTGTTGGTTTACTAAAAACAAAATATATTAGACAATATTAGGGGAAAGGTAAAGATTAACACACAATAACTACCTTATATTGTTGATCTGTGGGGGATAGAGACAAATTCGTAAGGTTTTCGAATTGGAACCCACAGCATAGAGTAGACCATCTTCACTGAATGAACAGCAACGTATTGGTTGGACATCGCTCAGCGTATTAATTGGGACAAAACATAAAGGTTTTTTATTACCTATCTAAATAAACAAGAGAAAACATAAATATAGACACACACACATAAACACACGCATTGTATCTCGTCGTATCATAAAATAACGGTAATTGTATTGTCTTAGTTTTTATTCACAATCAATCGACGATTTGATGACTTGATTTCGAATTGGCCAGCCAGCCAGAAAATACTTTTGTTTCTGCGTGGCAAGTTCTCTTCGTGGCAAGTTCAACTCCAATAAGAAGTGTTTGTTTGTACGTGTTTGTGGCAGGTGTGTTGAATGTTGCAACAAGTCGATAGTCATTGTAGAAACACTATTTACCTCCATGTTTTAGACGACGAGAAAATTTTACTAAATATAAAACGGAATGCTAATAGTCTTCATTACATTTACAACAATAGTTTATAGTTTTTCGTAAGCTACTAATTTCAAAGACGACGACATGGTTAAACAAAACAGCAGCAACAGCGATCAAAAATTATTTTCTCTGCTTTCTAGTAAGTCGACTTTCGATTAATCGAATAATCGACTTCTGGTACTCAAAGTGAAACTCGACTATAGACTTGGGTGAAAACCGAGTACTCGACTATTCACATAGTCGATTGTTCGACTTACTTTACTCACGGTATTTTCAAATTTCTGTTCAACTAATGTGTCCAATTCCAATGTTCTTGTTAAGGTGAGAATTTAAAGCGCGCGCACTTTTGTCCTGTTATGTTGTTGCAGAACAGAGCGAATGCGCGCGTGGGAAACTAAAATGAAAGGCGTCCCCAACGAAACGAATGAATGAGACACATTTACTAAAAGAGCGCGGAACTAGTTACAAATTAAATTTGACCCATGAACAGTGTTACCGGTATTGGGTATTTCCCAAAGCTGGGTAAATCGTTGGCTATCCACAGATGGGGAATTTGAGAGAAATTAAAAGAACAAACAAAAAAGCATTTAAACACCAATCTTAAACCAGATTATTTATTTCGTTATCGTATTAAAATATTTTATATTCTGGAACAGGTGAATCTACAGGTAGACGCATGCACACGGCAGCTGGTGAAATGAACTGTCAAACAATTTTTGGAATTTAAAAATTTGAATGAAAAATTATTCAAATTTGTAAAAATTGTTGAAAAACGCTGATTAAACTGAAAAAATGAGAAAATATGACTTTCAGTTATACTTAGCAAAAGAAATGTGTGTAGTACGTATTACATTTATTGCTTAGACTAATGTTAAAAAAAACAGCAGATGTCTCTATGTATCCGTATAAAATATACATATAATTTATTCTTAATTAAGTGCTTACAATAAGTATGAGCAAATCATGCAAAATGTGGACAAAAACTGGAAAACAAGTCTTTTCCGATATAATTGTCCTGTACATCTTCCAAATTTACCGATGTACGTTTTAGAACTAGATTTGAGCGACATATTACAGTAAATATGAAAACAAAGTATTGAAAAGCCTTTAAGTATACGTCAACATATCATGGCCTTCTTAACTTAGCATTTAACAACATTTCTTTCAGCGATTTTGGTTTGCATTTTCTTTGTGGCCTTCTTAGCGAGTTCTCTTCCATGGTACTTGGAGTACTACTGTTTTCCCTAAGAAAATTTTCAGTAGCTGAACCGTTTAAGAAAGTATCCTGTGATGAACTGTCACCGATTTCAACTGTAAATAAGTAAAAGTCAGATAAAGGTGAAACATATGAAAACGACTTACTGTCATTAGCGGTCATTGGCAAATATGTTGAGAAGGGATACACTTTTTCTGAACTCGTGTAATGTCGGACTTCATCAACTTCAATATCACTCTCAATGTGGTTGTGTGTAGCTGGTGTGCATCGATATCTGCCTCTGGCTAAAGTAACATATTCCCGCCCTGTTGGTGACGTCCCAACTCCATTTATTGTATTCGTCACATCTTTCAAAGTATGAACTTCTGGCTCTATCTCATCGTCATTTGAGTCAGTGTTGGAGGCCATAGACATATTTGCCATGTATTTACTTATATCTCTTTGTGTCGTTTCATCAATGCTAAAATTTTGATAACAAACTAAATAATGTGGCAGATATGGAAGTGCTTGGTACTTACGATTCTCCAGCATCAAAAATGGGTTCAATTTCTTCCATAATTATTCCAAACTCTTCCACATTTCTGTAAAAATTTATTATTATTTATGTGAAACTTACTATCTTACAGAAGTTATCCTAACCGACTCTCTTCTAACATTTCATGTTCATCAGCTTGAGAACGAACGGGCGATGTAGAATTGAAAGATCTGGGTGTTTGAATAACAGAACTCGATCGTCTTGTCTCCTCCGCCAAGAGAGTGCTTCGCCTACCACTGCATACTGTTTGCATCCCATGTTTTAAATATTCCAAAAGAGGTGATTTGGGGTCTAAAATTTCCAATTCATCTTTGAAGAAACTTTTTAGAAGTGAAGAGCACTTCGTTCTCATTCTGATAACAATAGTTTCAGCCTCCAATAGTTTTGCCCTCAGATGAACTATTTCAGTTCGATAATCTGCCACAGTCATCCTCATTGACGTGACTTCTTTCACCAATTCTTTGTTCAATGCCTTATATTGGCTATCCATTTTGCATCGACTTATTTCTGTGGGAGCCTGGGGAATGGAACAATATTATGGGCAATAACACTTCATGGTTTTTTTTTTTAATTGGTTTTTCAAGTTGTGAAAATGCCGCCTTGTTGTTGGAATATTATTCATCAGAAGATAGTCGGCATTTTGTTGGAAATTGAATTAGTCATTTCAGTAACGTACACGTAACGTAAATATGATAAGTGGGTAGTGGAATAACTGTCACCTAATTCATAGCACCCATGGTAGAAGAATGCAGGTAGATGCATTAGATGCGGTTTCTTATACGAAGCTAATCGAAGATTATTATCATATGCATTTTTCGAAATATTTTACAAATTTCAATCATTTTACAAATTTAAATTTTCAATTCCAAAATTGTTTTAACAGTTCATTGTCCCAGGAGCTGTGTCGATGCGATATTCATACTAGACTAAATGTTTTGCTTACTACCTAGCATTTTTAAGGATTTTCATTGGGGTATTGTATCGTAAAAACATTTATGTTCTTACATTTCTGTAACAGAGTATATGATAAACGATTTATCTTTTATATCGAAAAATTATAATGTAATAAATTAATGCAGATTCTGCAAAAGAGTAAGGTAAATTGCAAAAAATGCGGAGCTGGTTATCCCAATCTGAAAACACGTTATTGACGTTATATCAAGAAGGTAAAGTCATTTTGTGTAATTTGCCTTGCCAAATTTTATTGCATAAAAACTAGGTTTCTCATCTCTGAATTGTGTATAATAAACTTGTATAAGAACAGGAACAATAAAAAGGTAAGGTAGAGCTACCAGCTGATTACAATTTTTTTGTGTATGTATTTATTGTTTTGAAAAATGAAAACAAAATATTTTCAAAAGCAATATTTGGAAGACATGCAGATTGCGGCTCGCGCATTAAAGCTATTAACCAATTTAGCCATGAAATTTAAAGATTGAACAGTTTGGATCATATTTTTGAGCGAAAATTCATTCGGTTTTCCCTTCATTTAACTCACTTTAAAAATAATATAATTTTGAATGAGTCTGAAAGGAAGCGGGCATAGCCTCAGGTCTGTATTTCTGTAGTTTCTTCGAAGTTGAGCAACCTTTCTAATTGAGCAATGGATAAATTATATTGAAGTCTGTTATTTGTTAAATTTGTATTAAATAAGGGTATTGTAGATACATAATATAAATTGCGGACCCTGCGGGCATCTTTATATTTCATTATATTCCATGCTTAATAAATGAAATCATTGCTGTTATATATTTATGATGGCACAATTACTCATTATTATGCCATGAACCGGACTATGTAATATTAAAGAAATGCCGTATTTTTTATAACAGTATTGCCACATTGTTTAACACGTCAAACACGACTCTGTCCTCTGTTGCTGGCAAAACGTAGTAGAAATTTCACAAATACAACCCTGTTGCTGCAAAGCAGCATTCTGCTCTGCAAAAGCGTTGGCGTTGGCGCAATTGCTTGGGCGTTGCTGCTGTGCATAAAAGCAAATCGCTTCGGGTTCTTTATTTCAGAAAGTGTTTGACAGTTCGCCATTGTGGTTGTGCGTAGAAAGTTTTGTCAAATTTGCATTTTTTATTATATATTGTAACTTATTAAATAAACCAAATACTTCAAAATGAGGGAAATTGTACACATTCAAGCCGGTCAATGCGGAAACCAAATCGGAGCTAAGGTATGTACAAACAAACAAAAGATAAAATATCTTTTATTTTTGTGTTTTTGTATATATATATTTTTTTTTGCAAAAGTGAAAGGTTGTGCGTTAGTTTTTCTCTTTAAATTTCCACTTTTATGTTGAAGCGGCAGGCAGTCGCCATTTTGTAGCACTATCTTCTTTGCTGCTAATAATGCCGCTATTTTTATATGTGGTGACGCCGCAATGTGCAAAACTTGTTTTTTTTTTCTCTTCTATTAAACCGACAAATTGGCCGGTATCTAAAATTATTGTTCGCTGAAGTTTTTCAAAAGAAAAAAAAGAAACTACCTATAGAAGCAAAAAGAAAAGAAAAAACGAATATCAAGAGCATAACAGAGCAAGCAGCCAGCTAGCAGCAAAATAAGCTCAAGTACAGTTGTAGCGAAAATTTTTAAGATTTTGCAGCACTCTATAACACGAAAGTTAGCATACAAGATAGATGGCAAAAATGAATTTAAATTTGCTTAGCAATTACCACCACCATCAGCGGCAGCAGCAGCACCGGAATGAATCATATTTCGATAAGAAGAAAAGCCGGGCGGTGCCGCTTTGCTACTTTCTTTTAGTTTCTCTTGTTGGTTTTAGCGAACGACGAAAAGTAGTAAAATAGTAGGTTGGTTGGCTGGCAAAAAAAGCTGTATACACAATTATGTAGCTACTCGAGAAAAGATTCGGCCTTTGGGTGCGGTTTATATATTCTTCATGTAACTGTAAAATGTTGAGGGGTAGGTTAGTAGAAAAGGAGGTGTAGAGCGAGAAGTATATAGAAATGTCTGAGTAAAAAAAAACATCTGCCGTGGAATGTTGGGCAGCAGACGGCGAAAGACGGCCGGTCTTTCATGTATCCAATGGAATTCTTAATTACTTTATCTGTTATTCTCTAATGCCTTAAATAGACTCAAGTTGTTCGAGTTGAACATTTTGCTAGGCTTCTTCAAAGCAAAAAGAAAAAACAACTCCATGAATTAGAAGCTTTGTGGTGTAGTTATGCGTGTGTGTTTGTTTGTTTGGCTATTTCCCTTCTTTTAGGTGATGACATCATTTTGCATAACTTGCTTACTACTGATAATTCCGCTTGCTCTGCCATAGATTCGTTTGTGGTGTAGGCAATTAGCTATACTTATATGTTTGTTTCACAAAACTACAGGTACTTGTGGGAAACTTGGCTTTTCTAATGTTGGGGGGAATAGAAAATCGAGAGGAGATAATTACCAATAAACCAACATAAGACAGGCTCAGCCAAGTTGTGCTGCGACCATATGGCGTGGTGATCTCAGACTTAAATGACCTTTTTCATTGAAGTCTCAACCTCCGCAAAAAACTCTGAGTAATTGCTTAAGGTTGACTCGACTGAATGCTTGGCTTGGCTGGTTGGTTGCTCGCTCGATTGGTTCAAGTTGTTTTGGTAGACAACTGCTGAACATCATATCTAGATTACGACTTAACTCCTACGTAAGATGACGACGTCGTACATCTGTCGTTTCAAGTTTGCTTTATTATTATTATCGTAGAGGATTGTTTATGTGTTGTTTGTTGTGTTCAATAACAACTACCATCCAACCAACCTACATAAATTGCTTGATTGACTGCATTGCTGGTAAACTCTCCATTTATGGCTGTATGAAAAGGTGATGTCAGCGATAGTAGTGGCCGTAGCAGCAGAACCAAAGTAGTTTTCTTGAAGTTGTTTTTCTTATTTGTGGGCTTAACTGTTTCAAGTCTTTTTCTTGTTGTTGTTTTCATTTTTCAATTTGGCTGGGTGATGTCAAGAGAAAAAAAGATGGAACCTTTTTATGGCCTGTTTCTCCGGCCATGTAGGTATACCTACGTTTCTTTTGGTTATTAAGGTCATGTTGCTTGGAAAAAGAGTAAATCGATAAAGCCATGAAAATGTCCTGTGAGTCATTGTTATTTGCAGTTGCCATGTGAACTGCTGTTTTCAACCCCTGGGCGGCGGGCTGCCTGCCTGCCAGTCTGCAAGGCAATGTAAAGGACATCATCTGGTGACTCATCAGAATTTTCATAGTCTGCAAAGACAATGTATAGACACATACCTACATAATGTAATTCTAGTGTATATAAAAGGCGTGTATGTATCACTGCACCAATTCTCTATATACCCGGCTGGGTACATACATGTACATAGAAGGTTTTTGAGGTAGGGTAGGATCATTGTGTTACATTCTTTTTTTTTTACTTGTATACATTAAACTATTACGAAATACTTTAGTCATTTATTTAACGCCTTTTCTTTTTTTGTTGTTTTACAGTTTTGGGAAATCATCTCCGACGAACACGGCATTGATGCCACTGGTGCCTACCATGGCGACAGTGACTTGCAATTGGAACGCATCAATGTATACTATAATGAAGCCTCCGGTGGCAAATATGTACCCCGTGCTGTCTTGGTCGATTTAGAACCCGGTACCATGGATTCAGTTCGCTCAGGACCTTTCGGACAGATTTTCCGCCCAGACAACTTCGTCTTCGGACAATCTGGTGCCGGTAACAACTGGGCCAAGGGTCATTACACAGAAGGTGCAGAGTTGGTCGACTCTGTGTTGGATGTTGTCAGAAAGGAGGCTGAGTCATGCGATTGCTTACAAGGTTTTCAATTGACACATTCTTTGGGCGGTGGTACCGGCTCTGGCATGGGTACCTTGCTCATTTCCAAGATCCGCGAAGAATACCCCGACAGAATCATGAACACATACTCCGTTGTACCTTCCCCCAAAGTATCAGACACAGTCGTAGAACCCTACAACGCCACACTGTCTGTCCATCAGTTGGTTGAAAACACAGACGAAACATACTGCATTGACAATGAAGCCCTCTACGACATCTGTTTCCGCACCTTGAAACTCACCACACCCACATACGGCGATTTGAACCATTTGGTTTCGCTGACCATGTCTGGCGTAACTACATGTCTGCGTTTCCCCGGCCAATTGAATGCTGATCTCCGTAAATTGGCCGTCAACATGGTTCCCTTCCCCCGTCTTCACTTTTTCATGCCTGGTTTTGCTCCTCTTACCTCCAGAGGTTCGCAACAATACCGCGCTCTCACAGTCCCCGAACTCACACAACAAATGTTCGACGCCAAGAACATGATGGCCGCTTGTGATCCTCGTCATGGACGTTACTTGACCGTGGCTGCCATCTTCCGTGGTCGCATGTCCATGAAGGAAGTCGACGAACAAATGCTTAACATCCAGAACAAGAACAGCTCCTACTTCGTCGAATGGATCCCCAACAACGTAAAGACAGCCGTGTGTGACATCCCACCCAGAGGTTTGAAAATGTCCGCAACATTCATTGGCAACTCGACCGCTATCCAAGAATTGTTCAAACGTATCTCGGAACAGTTCACCGCTATGTTCCGCAGGAAAGCTTTCTTGCATTGGTACACTGGTGAGGGTATGGACGAAATGGAATTCACAGAAGCCGAAAGCAACATGAACGACTTGGTCTCCGAATACCAACAATACCAAGAAGCTACCGCTGACGAAGATGCAGAATTCGAAGAAGAACAAGAGGCTGAAGTGGAAGAAAACTAAACTAAAAAACTACCAATCAATCCAACATCTTAAAACAAGAGAAAAGTTTCGAAAATAACAAATAAAAAAAACAATGTTCTAATCTAACATAAATTTCCAAGAGGCTTTTTATTATTCAATGTATTTATGGGAGGGAAATTAATACTGTCCTACATCTCGGTTAGGAGGTTATGGTAATTGGGCGTAGTCGTCAGGGTAGTAGAAAACCGACGACGAATACTGTATTGGGAAATTCATTAGCATTAGTGGTAGGAAGAAAAACGAAAACAGACGACATGCAATTCCGTGTTTGCGTTTAGAATGAAAGGCGTGTGACTCATTGCCGCTACACTACAACATACCATCGCTTGCCAACCCCCCTCTGTCACTCTCTCTTTATTCATCTATCTTCCTTCCATCTATGGCATTTGTTCCGTTTTTAGAGCTGCGTTCAATGAACCTTGTTTTGCGTACCGAACGACGAAATTCATTTACGCCTTAGAACTGATGTCACTACGTCGCAGCCACTAAAAATGCAACATAGAATTTTATTGGTGGAGTCAACAAAAATAGCAATAAACCAAGCGAAAAGAAATAAATACCCATTGAAGCACATCGAGTTGTGCCACAGATTATGAGGCCATGACGTCATGACTTGTATTTTGTCCAATAAACAAGAGCCACGATTTGGTAAACAACCAACCCATTTGTCATTCGTTTAATTTATAATTGTTGGTGACATCATAAGGTCTGCTTGCTCTACTCTGCCTGTCTGTCTATGCTCAATGCAATTCACAGGTTTTCGGCTACCAATTTGCGAAAGTAAAAGTTTTTTTTTTTTTTTTGAATAAAATATCTGGTTTTTTAATAAATAAACTAATAAATATAGAATGATGCTGGGGAGGGGGAATACATTTCAATGACAAATTTGTGAATCTTAGGTAACAATTAGATGAGTTAAATTTCAAACAGAGCTATTTATGGTTAATAAAAGAGCAATTGAAATTGAAAGATTAAATTGAGTTGGGCACTTGTGACCATACCATGGAAAAAAATGAGCTGGAGGTGGTTAGACAATACGTGAAATTAAGATTAATTTCATTAGATGACATACGTACTTATGTGTGTATGTGTAGGTTGTTATGTTTCCTCCTTCAAAACGTGTCGGTCCCGGCTAATTTGTAAATGGGTCGTGGTTCAGCAACCCTATGACACTTGAGGGCATAACAAGTAAACGAAAAACTGCAACAAAATGGACTAAACATGCTAAAACAATTTGAACCAATAACCAACATTTTCGGGGGTCTAGAATACTAGCCCCCTTCATCACCCACCCAACCTAATGTTCCTCAGAACCCCTTTTTTCAGCACCAACGACATATATTCCTTTGCCGCTACATATCCATCCTTATCCCTTTTCCCCTTCCTTCAAGACAAACTAACACATCATTTTCAATACTAATCTTACATTTATTACATATTAAAATGCTTAGACATACTAATTTAAATAATATTAATTTTCTATCATGAAATTTGTTTTCTTTTTCTTTTCAGATTTAACTACAAATATTTAATAATAAAAAAAAAACTTTAAAATTATGAAATTAAATTTACTGTATAATAATGCATTGCCTTTTTTTTTTAACACATTGAAAAATGATAAAAAAAATGAATTTGAAAATTTTCCTGGGTCTAACCTTAATTTTGTTATGTCCTACTTTAGAAATTCCTCACCAGTTAGAGCTCCTCCTAGTAATTATTTCTAATGGACTAACTTGCCTTGTTTAAGAGTAGATCCCTAATGCAATTCATTTAGTTACAAAATATATTATTAAAATTAGAATAAGCAAACAAAAAAAAAATATATATATAAAATCTTAAAAGTAACAGAAAGCTAACTAGAACACACACAGACGCACAACAAAACATAAACTCGCCAATATCGAGCAACTCCTTAAAATATGCTATCACTTAGCTGTTTGTTTTTTTTTTTTTTTTTTTGGATCCACTCTTCCACAACTCTCAGTCGGTGGACGCCAAGTGGACTCTATCACCACTCTCAGCCGGTGGACGCCAAGTGGAACTTGGTGTGTATTTATAATTGGTTCTCTTCGAGTTCCACCTTATCCACACGGTGAGCCACGGATACAAAGGTGCGCACCAAAATCCGGCGTACCACGTATGAAAACGCTTTGCTCCGATAATTCGAATTTTGTGGTTTCGTTATATTTGGCCAAAACAATTCGCTCTATTTAGAAAACACACCACATTAAAAAAAACACAGACGGTCTAAATCAACCACACTTACATTCAGGTATATTCCGCACAAGTTAAAACTAATTATTCAAACTTGTATTTTTTTTTCAAAAGTTGACTTTAAAATTGTTTCAAAATTTAAAACGGTTTTTAATGATTCCAAATCTTTATGCGTTAACCGTATTATATATATATATATATATATATATATATATATATATATATATGTGTATTTATTATTTTTTTTTTATCAAGTTGAAATGAGTTGCTGCTTATTCTACGACTTCTGAGCAAATAATTTGTATCGCCTTATACCACAGCGTATAAACTTACGATCATTGGTTGTTTTTCTCAAGTTATTTTTTTTTTTTTGAGAACATCATACTCTCTGGTGCCCTTAGAATTGTTCCCTATTACCAACAAAATGTTCATGCTTGAACAACGGTCCAAGTTCAATGGTCGCATGGCCTTGAAATGTTCATATTTTTTTTGGCTCATTTTACGTGCGTAATTCTCTTACGTACGCTCTTACGCACGCTCTTCCATACTTCTACTCAACACATAACTCCAATACACAACCTTTCCAACACCGGCCTGTCAAAACGAACAAGTTCCACAAACAGCTGTTTTCATACCACCACTTGGTACTGGTGGTATCAGCAGCAATAAAATTAATACGGACAAATATAAAAATAAAAAAATCTCGCGGGCAAAAAAAACCCAACAAGCAAATATATTCTGCTCGCATTCTAAGGCGAAGTAAAAATATTGTGGTCAGAAAGAAAAAGAAACCCCAAACCAGCAATTCAATTTTGCTCGCGTTCAAAGCACCGGATGAGCACACGTCTTCCCACCCTCCTGAAAACTGCATCATATGATGCGTACCAGGAGATACGGCTTGAAAACCAGGTGCTGCACACAATTTGGACTCCTGCCCTTCTACCATAAGCCTGGATGGTATCCGTCACCTTCAGGTATTTAAAATATTCGGTTTGGGCTAAGGTACCCAATTATGTTAGCCAGCGTTACAGTCGACTCTGCCTAACTGAAACTCGTTGGCTAACTATATGATTTTATTTATGTTTCAGGCATGAACTGAACAGGCTATGGCATATATACTGTCTAGCTTGTCTGTTGCTTATGCCGAGAAAATCGGAATGTTGTCCCCCAATCTCCTACCCGTCCCTTTTCCTTAATTCCAGCTGTCGTTTACTATCTCACTGCTACCCTCAACAAAACTCTGGGGTTTCCAAGGAAACTGACGAAACCACAGTGTGAGGGTCATAAGGAATGTCCACCTATTGGTCATTATTTCCTTAAATTCCTTACAATATTTGTTTCCTAGTCCTTTTATATACTCTACACTATACTAAATTAAATTGCACTATCATTAGTTTATAACAATATTACAATTTCCTTAAATCAAACGATAGCCCAAAGGGCAAGAGCGATATTCGCAAAGTTTCCTGAATTGTTTCATATACTAAAGTATTACTGGACTTATTGTCATCTTTTAATTTGTTCCTACATTCGATTACCCCGGAGAGCTTCACCCATGAGGCTACAATTTTCTTAATGTTAAGTTAACCTACATATTAAGAAACAAGGACCAAAACAATGCCCTTGTTTCATACTAATCATTAATGTTAAAACTATCTGCAGAATATTAGAGAAAAATAATCGCTAACAAGTACTTATGCAATCCATAAGCACAAGATAGCCATTACTTTTCCCGACTAGGAAACTTCATTGCAACTTCATTAATGGCCTTTCTGGTTCGATGCGCCCAACGTAGGCTACACCCACACTTTTATTTCTCCCTCACACTATACTGAACCTTGGAAAAGACTGTAAAGCTTTTAGCAGGAGTTAGCCGGGCATTAAAACAAAAGACTTAAGAAGGGAACTTTATCTTACGACTAAACGGATTTATCCTAATAAAATATCACAGTTGTTCTTGAGCATAAATATGTATATGCTATCACAGAGGGAACATTAAACACTGTACATTTAGAAAAATAATAATTTTAAATAAATAATTAAAGACCGAAACACAACTTACTTTAATATTGCACGTAAAGAAATATTGCCATTAGAGTAATCTTCTGTTTATTTGTCTTTCATTATTTATTGCTTAATGTCTTTAGCGTGATAGACGCCAAGAGGATCCCCTTTTAATGATTCCAGCCGATACATATTATTCCCTAGAACTTCTGCGACTCGGCATTTGGTAAATTTTCTACAGAATTTGGCATTTCTGTTATCCTGAAACTTGCTCAAGACAAAATTTCTTTTAAATACCTCCTGACCCGGACGAAACCGTACTATTCTGGCCTTTCTATTATACCGTAGTGCACTTCTTTCATAGGCATTGTGTAAATTTTGTTTAATAATGTCCCTAATTATACTAACTCTATCGTCTTTATCCAGAATTAGTAACTCCCCATCGCTTAGAGCTTTTAATTTTCTTGCAAGTTTGTAATCTCTGCCACAGGTGAACATGTTATGCCCAAAAAGAGCAAAAAATGGTGTCACGCCAGTCGCTGAGTGAACAGAGGTTCTTAAAGCCAATTCGATTTTAGCAAGGTTTAAGTCCCAATTGGTGTGGTCATTATTTAAGTAAGAGCGTATAGCATTTAACACGCTTTGGTTTACTCTTTCCGCCGCATTTGATTGAGGCGAGTAAAATGCTGTTTTCAAATGGGCTATTTTATATTCCTCCATTAGTTTTTCAAAATCCTTGGATACAAATTGTTTACCATTGTCTGTATGTATGACCTCCGGCACACCAAACTGTTGAAACACGTTTTCAATTAAAAAGAAGATTACATTCTTGCTGGTAGCTTCTTTCATCGGTTTTAGAAAAACAAATTTTGTTAGATGGTCAACCACCACTAAGACATATGCGTTTCCTTTACGGGACCGAGGATACTTTCCCAGAAAGTCCACGTACAGCTTCTGGAACGGTCGGTCAGTCTGAACTTCATTTCCTATTTGGGGCATCATATGTTGATTCGAACTTTTGCATTCCCGACAAATATTGCAGTTCTTTACAAAATTCCGGACGTGTATTGCCATGTTAGGCCAGTAGTATTTTAGTCGTAGGTGACCTAATGTCTTCTTTATACCCCCATGGGATTTATCCTCAGGTTCATGAGCCATTTTAATAAGAGTGGTTGTTAAATTTTCTGGTACCCAGAGTTTAAACTCATATTCTTCCAATTCCATATCAGCTCGTGGAGCTGTACGCTTAAAAACAAATCCATGTTCTACTTTTATATCTGGAAATTTTTCTTTATTTTCGAGGATAGTTTTGATCATTTCTAAATAAGTTTCTGACTCAAACTCCACAGTATCGAATCCTACCACGTCTTCAGGCATCAGTATCTCTTCTACTAACCTCGACAAGGTGTCGGCAACTATATTTTCAGAACCCTTCTTGTGTTCTATTTTAAAATCAAACATCTGAAGTTGTAAAGCCCATCTCGCTAATCTACCGTTTAAATCTCGCAATGACATCAACCACTTCAGGCTTGCGTGGTCAGTAATGATGGTAAAGGGCATTAGCTCAACGTACGGTCGGAAGCGTTTGACTGCCATTATGGCCGCCAAGCACTCCTTTTCAGTAACACTATAGTTGGATTGTGCACTATTAAGCTTTTGTGAAAAGAAAGCTATAGGTCGTTCGTTGCCACTATCGTCTTTTTGGAACAACACCGCTCCAATTCCAACATTTGACGCGTCACATTGTATAAAGAAGTGTCTTTTGAAATCTGGATGGACTAGAACTGGAGCACGAGTTAGTGCATACTTGACATTATGGAAGCTGTCCAAAGCCTCCTTACTTATCACAAACTTCTTGTCCTTTTTTATCAGGTTGGTTAGAGGGGCCGTCAATTCCGAGAAATTTCGGATGAATCTCCGGTACCAACCTGCAACTCCAATAAAACTTCTTACTTCTCTAACATTTTTAGGCACCGGTATTTTACGGATGGCCTCTACTTTTGATGGATCTGGTTTCATTACACCCCCACCCACTATAAATCCTAGATAGTGCAATTCCTTAAAGCAGAATTTAGATTTTTTTAGCCCTATTGTGAGATTGGCTTGCTTTAGGCACTTGGCAACTTCCTCCAACAGATCCATGTGAGACTCAAAATCCGATGAAATTACAAGCAAGTCATCCAAATACACAAACACGTTTGTTTTGAGTTCTTCTGGAATGACTTTGTCCATCAGTCTACAAAGTCTTTGAGCCGCATTACATAGACCGAACGGCATCACCACATACTGGTAGAGAGGCCGCCCGGGGACTGTAAATGCGGTGTACGGTCTTGAATTCGGGTCTAGTTCTATCTGCCAGAAAGCAAACTTGAGGTCCACACTACTTATAAAATAGGTGTCCTCAAGTCGGCTTAAAATGCCTTCAATATTCTGGATTGGATAGGCATCTTTTATAGTTCGCTCATTTAATTTTCGGGCATCTAAACACAGGCGATTTTTCCCTGGCTTTCTAACGAGTGTACATCTGTTGCTCCACGGACTCGAACATTCTTCAATAACCCCAAGCCTAATCATTTCATCCACTTCAGCGTAAATAAGGTTCTGCACCCCTGGGGAGACTGGATAGTATCGCTCTTTAACTGGCTGTGCTCCTTCGGTTAAGTCTATTTTGTGTTTTTCCAAATGTGTTCTACCCAAACCATGTTCTTCATAGGATTTGAAAGTACTTTTAACTTGGTTCAACCTCATGCGCATATCATTTGTTAAGACATGCTCTGTATTCTCATTAAACTGGGCTGGATATTGTTCTAAAACCTCCTGACTAATTTCGTCCACTCCAAATATGTTAGGAGCAAGTTTAAAAATTTTAAAGAAATCCACGCCTAAATAGGCCGTTTGAACCAAATCGGGACATAGATAGAAGTCCATTTCCTTCTCTTCATCTTCATATTTCACTTTGACACTAATTTTCCCCACTATTGAGAACTGATTTCCACCTGCCGTCCCTATGGATGTACAGAAAGGTTTAACTTTGGCTTCTATCTGTTCAACTATTTGGTCACAATCCTTACCCAAAACGCTTACGGAAGCACCCGAATCTAAAAGCCCTTTTACATTGAGGTTTTGAATTTTAAAATTTATATATGCTCTATTATCTACTAAATCTAGCTTTAATGAACAACAATTTAGAACGGATCTCTTAACTAATCTACACTCTTGTTTCTTATGCTTAAATTTAGCTCTAATCTTTCTAATCCTATTTATTTTATTATTAATAACCCTATTTCCAACTTCACCAATGCTTTCTATTTGTTCGGTTTGTGGCTGTGCATGCATATTTTCATTTATATCACTACTTATTGTATCCTTACTGTGAATTCCTTTACCACCAAAAATCTTGTTTCTAACCTTCATATAATTTGCCAATCTTTCTTCATATGGTACTATATTATGCCTTCTTGGAATCTTATTAATACTCTCTCTTTCTACTTCTTTTGTCCTTTTCAGTATGGTGATCTGATTTGGAGAATCAATTCCTAAAGTGAACCATCCATTCCCATTTATTGGTCGGGAGCAATCACAGAGCGCGTCTCCCCCGACTTCGACACGCCCTTCATTCCATTTCCCAGACATTTCGGGCAGGTGGGGCAGGTAAACCCTGGACATCCGCATCTGTAACAGAAGAGATTACGCTGTGGGACTGGGCACTCGAAATACGTATGTCCGGAGGCTTGACAGTTCCAACAGGTAAGTGTACTCTGTCTCTTTTCCGCTGTCCGTTTTTGGTTCACCTCTTCAACTATTATTACTTCTTCGTCCATTGGATCTCCCCGCTGTTCATCCAGATAAACCTCGTTCACCGGATATTGGCGGCGTGTTTGCTGTGGAATTTTGACAGTTGGGATAGAGTATTTCTCCTTTTTTAAATAATTTTTCTCTAATTCCTTACATTCATCTCTCAATTGATCAATGGTGTATATTTTCATGGCATATATAATATGGGATAGGTCTGGACGCAAGTTTCTCTTGACGATCCTTATCATGTCTGTTTCTGGCAGTGGTGTTCTTAATTTTGACCTAAGCTTTTTCATTGCATGAAAATAGTCATCAATTGATTCACCTACTTTCTGTTTCCTTTCTTCTAAATCTCGGAGATATTCATACTGGCTACGACTTGATTTATATTGTTGCATTAAGGCCTCTTTTAGATCAGTCCAATTATATATATCTTGGTTTGCAATCAGCACCCAAAACCACTCTTTTGCATCTCCCTTCAGTAGAAGTTGGAAGTCACGGATCACTTCACTCCAGGGACACCCGTATACACGTTGAAGATGTTCAATTCTGAATATGAAGTCTTCAACGTCTAATCCATCAGATCTACCATCGAAGGAGATGTTCCATTTGTCCACCACGATGGGGTATTTGTTACCAATAGGTGCTACTGTTTGTTGTTTGGTAACAGGCATTCGATAATTATATTCCGGTTGATCGAATTCTAACCTTCGCTGAGCACCATTTTCGTTGGAAGGTCGGGCCTTGATCGGGGCCCTATTTACCTGATCCTGTCCTCCAACTAAACCATATAGCCTGGACGAGCCTATACTACAGTTTTCTAATTCGGAATCATTTTGCCTACTGCCTATACTTAGTTTAGCGATTTCCTTCTGTATGTGCTCAAATCCTACCTGTATGCTCTGTTGGATTCTATCTTCTATTCTTTCCTCCAACCGAGATCTATAGGTATTGTTAGCCTCTTTTATTAATGAATTCACCATTGCGGCGTATTTTTCAGGACTACTCCTAGGTCTGTTTGTCGAAAGTGGGATAGTCGGTGGTGGTCTTGTGAAGTCATGTGCAGGACTTGGTATACTGATTGGGTTATTTTCCGTTACCGGTTTCTGATTACCCCCAAATGGTCCTTGCAATTTGGGAGGTTGGCTGTTATTTGTTGGGTTGCTACCTGTGCTGGTTGAAGCCTTAGGAGAGCGTTCAATGGGCATTTTGTTGGTATTAGATAATTCTTAGATTTAAAAAAAAAAAAAAATAACCTTACGGTGTAATATGTGAGATTTTTATCAAATGTTTGTTGGTGTGAATAATAATAGATTGGTAATATATAGTTTTTTAGACCATTGGATTCCAAAAAAAATCTTTGACGTATAAACAAGCAATAACAAGACAATTACATATCAACATTGAGGAAGGTTCAAAAGGATAATTTATGGGATGGATATGTCCTTTACAGTTGGTGCTTTTATGTTGGTTATTAGCTCATTTTTTTCTACCACAAACAATACATATACTAACGAACATCCAGAACAATTCTATAACTGGGTTTCGTATTACAGGGTTAAAGGATAATAATCGAGCAATCTGATTTGTTACGTACGGAGTCTCAATTTATTTCCTAGTAGATATGGTTTTGTTTCTGTAACTTGAAAGGAACAATTATAGAAATACTTATAAGTTTCTCTTTCACGTTAACACGTCCTTTTAATCACTGGACGGAAAATTACAAAAACAAAATGTTACTATTTTTATCACCACAGTTATTGGGTAACCATGGCTCTGACCAGTTTTTTTTTTATTGGGCGCCATTACTGTTATGTTTCCTCCTTCAAAACGTGTCGGTCCCGGCTAATTTGTAAATGGGTCGTGGTTCAGCAACCCTATGACACTTGAGGGCATAACAAGTAAACGAAAAACTGCAACAAAATGGACTAAACATGCTAAAACAATTTGAACCAATAACCAACATTTTCGGGGGTCTAGAATACTAGCCCCCTTCATCACCCACCCAACCTAATGTTCCTCAGAACCCCTTTTTTCAGCACCAACGACATATATTCCTTTGCCGCTACATATCCATCCTTATCCCTTTTCCCCTTCCTTCAAGACAAACTAACACATCATTTTCAATACTAATCTTACATTTATTACATATTAAAATGCTTAGACATACTAATTTAAATAATATTAATTTTCTATCATGAAATTTGTTTTCTTTTTCTTTTCAGATTTAACTACAAATATTTAATAATAAAAAAAAAACTTTAAAATTATGAAATTAAATTTACTGTATAATAATGCATTGCCTTTTTTTTTTAACACATTGAAAAATGATAAAAAAAATGAATTTGAAAATTTTCCTGGGTCTAACCTTAATTTTGTTATGTCCTACTTTAGAAATTCCTCACCAGTTAGAGCTCCTCCTAGTAATTATTTCTAATGGACTAACTTGCCTTGTTTAAGAGTAGATCCCTAATGCAATTCATTTAGTTACAAAATATATTATTAAAATTAGAATAAGCAAACAAAAAAAAAATATATATATAAAATCTTAAAAGTAACAGAAAGCTAACTAGAACACACACAGACGCACAACAAAACATAAACTCGCCAATATCGAGCAACTCCTTAAAATATGCTATCACTTAGCTGTTTTTTTTTTTTTTTTTTTTTTTTGGATCCACTCTTCCACAACTCTCAGTCGGTGGACGCCAAGTGGACTCTATCACCACTCTCAGCCGGTGGACGCCAAGTGGAACTTGGTGTGTATTTATAATTGGTTCTCTTCGAGTTCCACCTTATCCACACGGTGAGCCACGGATACAAAGGTGCGCACCAAAATCCGGCGTACCACGTATGAAAACGCTTTGCTCCGATAATTCGAATTTTGTGGTTTCGTTATATTTGGCCAAAACAATTCGCTCTATTTAGAAAACACACCACATTAAAAAAAACACAGACGGTCTAAATCAACCACACTTACATTCAGGTATATTCCGCACAAGTTAAAACTAATTATTCAAACTTGTATTTTTTTTTCAAAAGTTGACTTTAAAATTGTTTCAAAATTTAAAACGGTTTTTAATGATTCCAAATCTTTATGCGTTAACCGTATTATATATATATATATATATATATATATATATATATATATATGTGTATTTATTATTTTTTTTTTATCAAGTTGAAATGAGTTGCTGCTTATTCTACGACTTCTGAGCAAATAATTTGTATCGCCTTATACCACAGCGTATAAACTTACGATCATTGGTTGTTTTTCTCAAGTTATTTTTTTTTTTTTGAGAACATCATACTCTCTGGTGCCCTTAGAATTGTTCCCTATTACCAACAAAATGTTCATGCTTGAACAACGGTCCAAGTTCAATGGTCGCATGGCCTTGAAATGTTCATATTTTTTTGGCTCATTTTACGTGCGTAATTCTCTTACGTACGCTCTTACGCACGCTCTTCCATACTTCTACTCAACACATAACTCCAATACACAACCTTTCCAACACCGGCCTGTCAAAACGAACAAGTTCCACAAACAGCTGTTTTCATACCACCACTTGGTACTGGTGGTATCAGCAGCAATAAAATTAATACGGACAAATATAAAAATAAAAAAATCTCGCGGGCAAAAAAAAACCCAACAAGCAAATATATTCTGCTCGCATTCTAAGGCGAAGTAAAAATATTGTGGTCAGAAAGAAAAAGAAACCCCAAACCAGCAATTCAATTTTGCTCGCGTTCAAAGCACCGGATGAGCACACGTCTTCCCACCCTCCTGAAAACTGCATCATATGATGCGTACCAGGAGATACGGCTTGAAAACCAGGTGCTGCACACAATTTGGACTCCTGCCCTTCTACCATAAGCCTGGATGGTATCCGTCACCTTCAGGTATTTAAAATATTCGGTTTGGGCTAAGGTACCCAATTATGTTAGCCAGCGTTACAGTCGACTCTGCCTAACTGAAACTCGTTGGCTAACTATATGATTTTATTTATGTTTCAGGCATGAACTGAACAGGCTATGGCATATATACTGTCTAGCTTGTCTGTTGCTTATGCCGAGAAAATCGGAATGTTGTCCCCCAATCTCCTACCCGTCCCTTTTCCTTAATTCCAGCTGTCGTTTACTATCTCACTGCTACCCTCAACAAGGTGAGTTTATACATTTGTTATTGAAAAGATAAATTCATTAACATCAATGCCGGCCATGTGTTGACTACTTTGCGCAACATTTCAGACTCAATTTGAAATAATAAAAAAAGACTTCCTACACAAATGATAGATAGATGTGGTATATTACAATCTGTTTGTATTTCCCTTTTGTGGATGCGAAAGTAGAGGTAAGACGATTCATGGCCTTCCACGCCCTTCACCACGACCATGTTCTCAACATTTGCAAAGGAGACGCTTTAAAAAGAAAATATTTATTTCTCATTTCGCAGAACAAGAATCCAATGCTAGATTTGCTTCGATATACTTTCCATCCATTCTTCACCTGATTTAAGAAATGTATTTGCTCTGCGAAAAATGATGCATGAATTCCTAACTTCAGTTGGCTGCATGTGGAAAGATGGTTCTCTTTTACGACAATCTCTCTTGCATTTCTCAAAAAAGCCAGCAAAAAAAGGTGGGGGGGTGGATAGAGCTGTTATTAGGTGTGTCTGGTTACCCTAAAGTTTGTAACAATTGTTACAAATTGTTACTGGAAGTCGTCTGTTAACCCAAAAGTTCTGCAAAAGAGAGCTGTTGGAGAGAGAAATTTTGACAGTTCTTTCAGTGAGAGTATGCAAATTCTTGCTGGACAAATTTCTTCTTGCAATCTCTTGCAACTCTTCTTCTTCTCATTCATCGACATTCAGATGTTTTCTATTGTTCATTTATTTCTTTTTGTGATTTTAATTTGAAAATATTATTTTGGAATTAGCAAGACTAATTGTTTTTAGAGAACAACTTTACAAAATGTGAAAAACGTAAATGTTAATATGTAATAAGAAAATAAAAGACTATTTTCAATATTTTTACTTAAAAAACTTGTAAAATTAGTATTGGTCCCTTTGTTTTAATTCTCCTTATGGGGGACAAATTGATCTGTTTACTTTTTTTGAATTTTCCTTGCAAAAGAGAATAAAACTACCTTACTCTCTCAGAAAGATGTTGCTGGACAATTCCTGCTGGAAAAGTAACCAGACACACCTATTGTTATTTGTGGCCAATATACCACATAGATTTAGGATGTTTATTGCGGAATGGATTTGATGGTATCGGATGCTGCACCCATATGATGGCATTTGAACAAACTTTGAAGAAAATTATTATCAAATAAAAACCTAAATACCTCTCTGAGAGACCTTTGTTTTCTCAATCAAAAAATTGATGCGAATTAAGCGAATTCCCTATAGGAGTCACACACCATATATAAATCATCCGCGGAGCGCTAGCCATAACAATTTTGTATATTTAATTTCCCATTAATCCATCATTTTTATGACGATAAAAGGTTTCAGACAATAATTTAGTTATTTTTTGAAGCCAAGTAGTTCGACTGGTAAGAATCTGCATGTATAAAAAAAAACTACGATACTTTAACCTCGGAGAGAAAATACTCTCCGTAAACTTTACTGAGTAATATTATTAGTAATAAAACAATGGACGATTTTGGACATTTTTTATATGGAAAACATTTTTTATATCAAAAATGAGCGAAGGGAATATAAATTCACACATTGCCGAAGAATATGGCTGTGTATGATAAACGGAAATTTTTATTTATTAATTCATCCAATACCCTCATTTTTATTTCTGTTTTAATTTTAATACCATTATGGCCTGTTTTTAAATGTCAAAAAAAAAAACCACTAGGACTGACAAACATGAACGACGATGTGTTTGCCTTTTTATGTTTATCGAAACAGCTGATTACAGTGCAGTATTAAATGGTAGTAAACCATTCGGCTGCAGTAGCGTAGCACAAGTGAGGAAGTTTTTCACAATATGAAGGAGGAAACTATTGGCCATAACATTTAAGTCTGGAAAAAATTAACACATGATATTTCTGGAATAGAAAATGACATTCTCTTAATGCCACTTGAATAACCTATGCGTCAAATGCCTGTCATACACCAGCATATTTATCATACTCCTGAATTCACATTCGCCTACACTGCCTACGCCTCTGCTATACTTCTTGACCAATTGTCATTATTTTCAATATGGCGAAGTTTTTTTTGTTGAACGCACGCATTCTTTATTCATAGTCTGTTTTTTTCTAAACATTAATTAATAAATATTACAAATAGAATTAAACGAATTGAAAACGTCTCTTTTACGGTGAAGATATATGAATTTCTAGCGCGGCACGAGTACGAGGAATTACAAGGAAATGTGTCATCAGCATTAGCAACTAGTAATGAATCCATTTAATGAACGATCCAAGTTCTTTTCAGGTAAGCAGATCCATATCGTCATGCAGAGATGTAGAGCCAATTCAAGTGGAGGAAAATTAAAAAAATAATAGGAACAGAAAAACATGTCTACTCCTACATCTTCAACTGTTGCACCACCATTGCTGGCGAGCAATTTGTAACAAGAATGACCAATCAATCATCCCATTGTATTTGTTTACAGTCGGGTCTGTGTAAATGTAAATTACCAAAATAGAATTGAGAACGTACAGCCTGAAAATGTGGAGTCATTTCTTTAGCCAAAATTATCTCCGATTATCAAAGTACATTTAGAATACCTTCAAATGACTCCCCTCCCCCTTCTCCGGCCTAAGATATACACTGTTTACGTTAGAGAACTTAAGTGCTGCTATGCTAACTGACTGACTGGCTGGCTGACCGTATTGTGGTTTTATTAATTAATTAGCGGTAATAAACGACTTTTTTTATCGACTAATTGACCCCCTTTTTGTGTAAACTGTGTTGTTGGGCAGGGAGGGGTTCTTTTGCCGTAACTTGCTCCCTGGAGATTAACGCTGTGACGACAGTATCTTTTTTTAGAATTGCCCTTTTAAGTTATAATCAAATCTTAATTTATAAATACACCATACATTACAGATAATCAACATCGCGAAGCAATGGATATTTCTTCCAACAAAGCCAATCCAATCAAGAGCATTCTCTATTGTTTGGAGAAATTCCAAGTTACTATTTTAGCAACAGATAGTGGTGGTCTGGGAAATATAGAATTGACACAGGTAACTTATTGCTAGGAACCCATGCCAACCACAACAACCACACCACCGAATTCTGGACAAGTCGATCTACCTATTATTTTAGCTGCATATTCTAATCACATTATTTTCCTGAGTGTATAATATGCGAGATAATCCTTTTCATCTGTTTTTCAGATACAATTGGACATTGTTGTTTAGTGACATTGTCATCTTTCAGAGGATTCAACGTGTATATAGAAGAGACTTTCCTCGTGACGACAACACCGCAATTTTCATAACTGCAGGTCTTGCCGCTACAGCTGTTTGTTGTTTGGAGAATTATAGAATTATATACTTTTATTGCGGCGGCAAAATGATTGGCCCAAGCAGTAAGATCAGCAAAATACTGCTGGGACTACTTTTGCTACTCATCGTTTTCTACATATATATGGATGTCCAGTTGTACCTGCGTATACAAAACTATCCCCTAGAGAGAAATTATCACTTCAACACAACCACCGATATACCTCAGCGTGATGTAGTGACGTACGAGTCCCAGACATGGCTGCGCTGTGATCTCAATCCACTGTGCCATGTCACGGTGAAAGCTATACTCTTAGACCACACAAACCATTATGTTTTTGCGCCATTGGCGACGATATTTGACAATGTTATTGGGTTCTCGAGATCTTCGTTTATAACAGCCAATATGATATCATTTTTCCATGTGGGTGTGGCGTGTGTGGCAGGTAAGCTGGTGTCGTCCGACAGTCTGGGCTATCGGCGCTTGGGTGTGGTCTTATTCCAGTTCCGTACCTTCCTCGATGACCTCGATGGTCATGTGGCCCGAGTTAAAAAGAATATACGCGGCGAACGCTCTGAAGTGGGCACAACGGGTTACTATGTCGATGGCATTTGTGACGGCCTGGGATGTATTGCCCTGTTGCTGGGCATGTTTTTCTACTTGAAAAATAATCCGCCGCGCCGCGGTTATCTTCAATTGCCAATGGTCGATACACGAGCCGATGTGCCGTCCAAGACGAAAATAAAGCCCACCACCCGCAAGGTCGCCAAGAAAGTCATCAGCTTTACAGGCCAGCTGTTACTGAGCTCCACAGCCTGGAATCGTTATATTGCCGTCTACCAAAACATGCTGGAGCGCACCGATGTCACGCCCGCCCAAATATCCTACCAACAGATTGTCTTCAAATCAACATGGTTCTTCTGTGTGGCCTGGCTGTGGCGCATTGTCAATGTCCATTCGTTGATGCACTGCGTGCTGCTGAGCATATTCTGCGACAAGCTGTTTGAATTCCTCAAGGCCATCCAGTACAGTGGCTACATAATCCTGCTCGTGTGCATTTGCATAACGGAAATGCATCTGCTGGAGGCGCATAACTTCATCTACAACACGATGAGCAGTGGTAGTAACATAACGTCTTTCTGATAAAACAAAACCGATTTTATCTACCCCTATTTTTTACTTTTAACGTTTTTCTTTACTATTATTAACTATAAATAATAATGTTTTTCTCTTATTGCAATTGATGTGTTATAAAATGTGAATGTATGTATGTAAATGTTGTAAAATATATATATGATATTTTGGATAATAACCTAAATGATGGAGTATTGTGATTTGATTGTGTGCCGCAGAAAGGGTAGAGAGATGGTTTCCAGGAATTCGGTTGTGCGTGTGTGTGGTTGGTAGACCATATAAAACGTCTTGGCTAATTGTGGTTCGTTTCTATTGTGTAGCACATGTCGGAAGTGGGTTGGAACTCAAAAGGTGGCATTGCTTTTGTGGAGTCTGGCAGTAACTATGCCTTCTCTTCAACGGCGGAGAAGTATTATTTTGGAAAAAGATCAATTAGTAGCCATTCCAATTTCATAGTAATATTGTGTGTTTTCTCAAAGTTTGAAAAACAGTTTTTAATATTTCCAATTCTCCATATCTAGAATATAACCGAGGAATGTTTGCTCAAGGAACTTCTAAACGATCCATTGCTAACGAATTATGGTGTTCTCATAATGACAGACGCCCTTAAGCGTACCGTCATGACCGATGCCATTTTGGCAATTTTGAAGAAAGTCATAAGAAAACGTCCCACCCTAAAGTTGATTCTGGTGGCCGTCTCCAAAGAGGCTAATTTTCTACAGGAATACTTTACGGCTGCTGCCAAAGATCGCAAAGACCGCAAGGCCGAAATAAGGAGTGTCATTCTATCCATTGACGACCACAACAAAGGTGTGGTCCAAGATATTCTCTACTTGAAAGAACCTTGTGCCGACTATGTACAGAAAACCATACGCACCATTCTCAGTATACACACACAACGGCCATTGGACGGTGATGTAATTGCCTACATGGCCTGCGAAGAGGATATCAGCAGTGCTATGGCTCTGCTGCGTGAAACCGAAGGTACCAGCAATCTGAATTACTTCAGATTATCACAAATGAAAAATGAAAGGGAAACGGTTTTCTTTCCCACCACCAAGGGAAAGCGAAATGTGGTTTTCACCATAGAACTGTATCAAAGTTCCGTAACACAAGATCGTGTCTACTATGGTATGTATTTTGGATTACGGAGAAATAAGCTAAGGATGAGAAATTGTAATATTTTTATTTCATTTCAGTCATCGACTGTGGCTTTATGCAATTGAATTGGTACGAGTCGTCACAGAACCGAAATCACTACTTGACCGTGCCCATTTGTAAACATATAGCCGGCTTGCGTAGCAATTGGAAGAGCAAACACCGAAAGGCCAAGGTATTTCGGTTGTATACGAAGGAAGATTTTCAGGCATTGGCCGACAGGACTGTGGTGGAAATGCGTCGAACTGAATTGAGCTCCATTATTTTGTACCTAAAAGCTTTGGCGGTCAATAATATACTTCGATTTGATTTCCCCTCAGCACCGCCCGCAAGAAATGTACTTACCACCTTGGAGAGTTTGTTTGCCTTGGGTATGTAAAAGTTAGACGAATGTAAGGAAATATTGCATTTACATTTTTTTTAAAATTCCCTTCTTGAGGTTTGAGGTTATGTTACCAGATCAAAGGTTGGATTTGGATTCGTATTAATTTTTTCGACACTTCGATCGTTTGTGTTGACCATTTTTATAATGTTTTATTGTTAATAAACAACAAATTTTTACAAAACGTAAATTTTTCTTTTGGTAACATAACCTTTAACCGAACTAAAATTTCGAAAGAAAGCCCAGAGATCGAATGTTAACCAAAATAGTGGGGCTTAATCATAGTGTTTGTTACCTTGATCTAAGCTGTAACTGTGAAAAATTACAACAGAATAAAAACCAAAAACTCTACGTTTTCCTTTGCCGGCTATGCTGTGTCTGAGAAACGTTTTTGGTTCGGGTTACTATTGTTGTGCTTGCAGCTAATTTAAACACTGTTTTTATAGCCTCAGCCATATGACTATAGAGGGTGTATATCATTTGATACCGCCAAAACGCGCCCAAGGTCTCTTTGGACCAAATCCGTTTCAGGACATTTGGAGTCGATCCAGCGATGTCCGTCCGTCTGTCTGGCTGGTGCGCACGATAACTTTCGAAGCGAGTATTCGATTTTATCCAAACTTGGTGCATTGTAATATTATTGTTAAACTGTGGTAGAGTTCGGAGATGGGTAATATCGGTCCAGTCCTTCTTGTACCTCCCCTACAAAATGTCGACATTTTCAAAGAAAATAATTTACTGCACAGAAGGAGAAAGGTTAATCAAATTTTGTTCCAACTTTGCAAATCCTATGGACAATATCGGTCAACTCCATTAAGTACTCTCCCACAAAGGGTTAAAATTTTGAATAATTATAACTCATATAAAATGTGATGTGAGGGTCCGATTGTCTTCAAATTACTCACATCACAATATTTTCATTAACCCAAGGTCTGGTGTGAAGATGGAATATATCGGTTCACTGCTTCTGGTACCTCCCCCACAAAGGGTAAGCATTTTGAATATCCACGAAGCTCATAAAACGCGAAAGCAACGTCCGATTCCATTCAAACTTGCCACATCTCAATATCTCCTTCAATACAAAATCTGTTATAAAGATGGTAGAGGTTGAACCATTTCTTCTGGTACCTCCCGCACATAGGGATCACGATTTTGAAAAACAAAATGCTCAAAGAAAGCTAAATAAGCATCCAACTCTCTTCTAATTTCACACATCCAAATATTTTTTCTAACGCAAGATCTGTTCTTAAGTTGATATACATCTGCCAACCCACAAAGGGTCACAATATTTCTCTTAACCAGAAATACCAAAATTTTTTCTAAAAAAATTGTTTTTCATTTCTCCATGCAGGTGGACTCGACGATCAAGGCCACTTGACTGATCCACTGGGTTATTTTATGTCTGAATCACCACTGCCACCAGAACTGAGCCGTTGCCTCTTCACTTCTGCCGAAATGTTGTGCTCCGAGGAAATCCTAAACATTGTTTGTATGTTGCAGATTGAACCCATATTTATTGTGACCACCAACAACATTGCCGATCGTCACAAACAGATCGCCAAACGGAAATTTGAGGCTGCCGAGGGTGATTTAATAACGCTGCTCAATATTTACCAGGCATTTGTGGAGAATGCATTGAGTAAAGATTTCTGTCGCAAATACTATCTGAACTATTACAGTTTGATGCGGGCCCACAGACTACGCGAACAGTTGCAAGCATCGTTGTTCAATAAATACAAGTTAGGTTTGAAGTCCTGCAAGTCGGTGGAACAAATCTTAAAATGTCTCACTTCGGGTCTCTTCATGAAGGTGGCCTATTTACATCCTTCGGGTGCTTATCGTACCTTACGTTGTGGTTCGGAGGTTTATGTCGATCGAGATTCGGCCATTTTTTCAATAGCCCAACCCAAGTACGTCGTATATGTGGACCTGTACGATAAAACGAAGATATTTATGCGCAACATAAGCGTCATCAAAGAGGAATGGTTGGACGAACTGGCCCCTCACTATTATAAGAGATTTAATAAAAAATGACTTCCCATTTGAAATTCAAAATAAACTCCAATGATTTCGTGTTTTTTTGTTTTAGAATTTATGGGTGTTTTATTAAATGCAATGGTAATGATTTCGGTTCTATTAATTATACGGTGTTTTGTTGTTTTTCTTCTTCTTCATCTTCTTCGTCTGATGCTGCTGCTGATGTTGCTTTTTCGTAGATGTCAACTCGCGTCTTCTTTCTTCGACTATTTCGAAAATACCATACCGTACGTTGTTATATATTTTTGTTTTGTTTTTTTTTTTAATATTATGCAATAAATTGTGTGTTTAATAAAATTTGACAAATACTTTGTTGTTGTTGTTGTTTGCTGATGTTGGGTTGTTTCTTCATTTTTTTGTTTGTTTTTCTTTTACTTTGAAAGCGTTTATCTCTTTGTTTTATGTTCTCTATATATTTTACTTTACTGTGCGCACTTTTAAAGTAAAAATGTGTGTGTGTTTATATACATAATAAGTGATGCTGCTTTAATTAGGCGGATTTCGAGGATTCTCGCTGCTTGGTATATACATGGGCATAGGTACAGCTGAATTGTAAGCACTAGGCCGTTGGTATGTGCCATCCTCAACGACACCACCGTTCATGGCGTACTCGTCCACCTAGAATTGGTAAAAATTGAAGAATATGAACAAAGTAGTTGTGGGTAAAACTGTCACGAGCATCTATCCTACTTACCATTTGACGCAGCATTTGGGTGTCTTGGCAAGATCTTGCTTGGGATTGATGCGACTGCTGTTGCTGTTGGTCGTCCTTGTTGCGGGCCGAGTTGCTGGTGCCTCGCTGAATGGTTCGATCCTCGTAGCGTGTGCGTCCCTGTGAGGCCATGGGCCGATTCAATGTACTGTTCGAATTGTTGGGCGAGTGGGCTGACGCACTATGAGAGTCAATGAATTTTGTTAGGAAATCCTGTTCCTTCCAGCCATGCTTTTTGTAAACATCCCGCAGTTCGTGATGCTGCCACATTGTGAACAAGACCTGACTAGCAAATTTGTTGACGCACGAAGTATACTTTTGACGCTGATTGGTGATGTTCATGAGACGCTCAACACCGCCGGCGTCCAGCAGAGATCGCGAGAACTCGGCGTTCTTTTTAATCACCTCATTGATGGTGGCCAGTACAGCAGTGATCGTGTCATCGGAGGTATTTTGATCGTGCTGGGGATTACCGGAAGGCAACTTTTGTACTAAGTCCCGCATAGCATATTTGCCTATCAGCTCTTTGTTGCGCTGATCAATGGCCAAATTCCTTAAAGCTGTAGCAACGGCGCACACCACGCGATCCACTTCCATTCGCAGTAACTCGACTAATATCGGCAAGCCCTTTTCTTTGCGAACGGCTGCCCGTATGTCTATGCTCGGCTGCCAATAGCAGGCCGATAAATTTTGTATTGCACCAGCTGCCGCCTCAAGCGTTTCGGGATTTGAGCAACTTTGCAACAGAGCCAAATAATATTGCACTACTTCGGGTTGCCACAAATGTTCGTAGCCCTTTAGTGGTCCTCGGTTGCTTTGATCGCTGCCATTGTTCTTTGAACTTGAGCCGGATTGGACGCCGCCGTCCAGCTGTTCACTTTGGGCTTGAGCTTTCTTCTTTTTGCTAGTGCCAAAGCAGCCGAGGTTTTCGCCTAGAAAAGAAATCGCAATTAAAGGGTTTTCGATCTAATAAAACCATTCAACTTACCCTTGCTCGAGGATAAAGCTCTGGTCGGCACAGATATTGGCTGCTTATCGTAATTCGGGTCTTCGACCTCCTGGCAGCGATACGAGAGGTTACGTAAAATGCACACACAATTCTCTACGGTCTTATTACTAATGTTGTTCTTTTCAATTGCCTGACGCACAACGTAGAGTAGGCATTCCACCAAATGATCGCAATTGCGCAACTGAGTGCGTGCGTATTCACCTGCGGAGCTTACATTGCGCAGAACGCCTGATGCATTTCGAAATACTGTGGAAAAACATGTGTCACCGGGACAGGCTGGGTCCCAGCCGGAATGTGGATGTATAATATTACTAACGATCGCCGACAAGCATTCATCGATGATAAAGCGTTTAATATCTTCACACGAAGACATATTCCAGAGAACACCCGTCACTGTAAACAAGGAAACATCATCAGTAACATAAAAGAAAACATATCACACATTACCCCCAGAGGAGGAGCCTCACCGAGTTCTCTAACTTCAGACTCTTGTGTACGACATAATAAATTGACCAAGGCTGCTAGACCACCAGCGTTTTTGATTTCTCTTTTGTTTTCATCATTTTGTCTACCATACGACAGATTTCTCAAGGCTCCACACGCATTTCTGAAATTATTTTTCAAAAATTAACTATTGTTCTCTATCACACTACACTTCTACACTTGTACATACTTGTAGATCTCAGGTGCCTCGTAGGAAAGCAATCTTATCAGAGGAGGTATGCCGCCCAAGATACGTGTTCGTTGTTTGATTGGATCATCCATGTAGCACAAATGCTGCAAATATGCTGCGGCATTGGCCTTAATTGCATTGTTTGGGTTATTGAGAAAGCTTATGACTTCAGACAAATTTGGATCTCGCCATCGCATAGTGGAACAAATGTCACTGCAAGATCCGTCCACCATTTCATCCTTTCCGCCGTTACGCATGTGCTGCGACACAATACCGAATGAACTAATCGTCAGTTGGGACATTTTATTTTGGAAGTCGTGAGCGTCATCGAAACCCGGTTGGGGCAGACCTATGGCACTAGCGACCTCAGCACCATTCCGGTTGTCATCGAACATGGGTGGTCTTGTGACGTAAGCATTCGATTTGGCACTTACCGAAGGCATAACATAGTTAGCTTCAGACACATAGCCATAGGCCACGGGTGCATCTTCCCCATACTGGGATTCCGGCGGAGGAAATTGCATTACCGGATTCATGCCATACTCCGCCATTTCCTCGTACTGGGAAGGTTGTAAATAACGAAGATTTGGTGCTGGCATCATTCCACCCTGATCCGGCTGCATGGCGGCTGAACTATTGAGTTCTTGTACCGAACTTGTCAAATTGCTCTGCGAGCCAATTACCTTTGCTGAGCCATGATCAGGGCGATATGAGCATTGGGAGCCCAAGCGCCCCGCCATGCCCATGCCAGCTGAAGCCTTGGTCGTTGCGTAGAGTGAAGCATTTGGATACACTGTGGTATATTGTCCGTACTCCTGCAGAGCAGCGTTCTGTGCTTCAAAATCTGCCTCGTCGTTTAAACATACCGAAGGCTCCATGCTAGATGGAAGTTGTCTTTTCGCTTAAAATTCCCTTGTCCTCAGCACGATGATTCCTAGTCCTGCAAAGGGAAGAAATTCAATTACCAAGAATCACTGGGCGACATTGCTCGTACATACGTAAATCTAACTAAACGTCGTTTGCCATCAATGACCGACGTTTACAAAAATCCAATCCTGAAACAACGAAAAAATCCCAATTATTCTCTTTCAAAATTTCCACTCGAACGCAATTTCAAGTCAAAAATTAACACAGCTTAACATTTTCATTTTCACTGCCTTTCCGAATCCAACAATTCGAATTGGGCGTAAAACGCCGAAGAAAAAAGACGCAGAAGTCGGCGACTGCGAGTAAATTGTATCTTACATAGTATATATGTATGTTTCGTTGTACATTATTGATTTTTTTCAAAAGGCTGAGAACTTTTTACATGCTGCTACATACATACACTTAACATTCTTGTTATACATATGAATGCGGCGGCTCTTGTTCGCGATGCAATGCATCACAATGGAATTGCCGTGCTTTCCTTTTCGACTCGAAAAAGTATCGAGAGTGCCAACAAGGATTGGATTAGATGGATATACGACGACAATTAGCAGCTTACAAATAATACAAATTAAAATTAGCAAACAACTTTCTCCACAAACAATTGTTGACCGCACCTGATTTTTTAGAATAACACATACACACACATACACGTTCATTCATTAAGGGGGTAGATATCGATACGACAAAGAATTAGGACGACGGTTTGCGTCTCAAAGAGAATAATGAATGTTTTAATTAATCACTTGTGTACTTTTATTCACTTCGAGTTCGTCCATCTTCAAAAACAAAGTTTCCAGCATACGCAATGGGTTTCTAAATATTTTTTCCGTAATTTTCCTATAGAAACTGAAGTTATGTGTATTAAAATACAAAGAAATTTTCAGAGACGCCAGTTACTGTTCCCTGCAAATAGAGATGTGAAGATCGATTTTTGACATTTACTCAACCGAATAATCAGCACATATTTGAGTAGCTCAAAAAAACCGAATACATAAATAAGAATCAGAAGCGTACAGGTTTTTTTTATTTAAAAGTACTTTTGTTTATTTAAGACTTCGTTCAATAAAGTTTAATAAAGTTCGTGAAAAATGAAAAGAAGATAAGGTTTTTATTTTAGAATATAAGAATTATACATTGTAAATTTTTCATACGCAGATACATGAATGTGATACATGAACGCATTTCAGTTGTGAGATACATGAGGAATGTACATATGTACTTTTTCACATGTCCTTGTTCCATAGCTAAGTATAATTAAATCAAAAGTCTTGTGTACGCATATATATAGAATTATATTTGCGTTAAAAAGTTATCCGCAAAATATTAAAATTTGTTATAAAGGAAATAAAAACATATGCATGATAGAAAAGAGTTAATATCGCATTTTCACCATTGAGGATTGATCAACTGGGTTCATTAGATCTAGAGAAATGCAATCCTGAGGCTAAGTCCGCTTTGTTATTCTATAAACATTAACAAGTTTGTGATATACAGGGTAAGATAAAACATTGCAAAAAAATTCAAACGCCATAATTTTTACATTTCTTTTTAAATTTTAATGAATAAAAGCAAAAAATGTCGGAAATAGCATCAAATTTTAGATTAAGTTTAGCTTTGTTCGAATTGGTCAACTTTGGCACGAATTATGGCCTTCAAACGGCCAATGAAACCGTCACAAGCTGCCCGAATGTTGCTCTGGTGTATTTTGGCCCATTCGCGGCGAAGCGCTTGCTTGAGGTATATTTAGTGCCAACCTTGCTTTCCAAAATACTCCAGACACAATAGTCCAACGGATTGGTATCGGGAGATGTTGGTAGTCATTGTGCGCTGGAACTGAAGCGAGGGACTTCAATTTGTAACCATTCTTAGCGCGTGGCGCGTGCTGATTGCGATGATGCTGAATACTGTTGCAATGTCCAAGGTCTGCGGCAAAATGTTTGCGTGCCCATGGCTTTAATACACCCTCCAAAATATTTTCCTGATAATATTCGGAATTTATTCTGGGAATATTTGGCGAAGGGAATATTGCGATATTTTAATCTCATTTTTCGGCCACTGCGACGTGGGTTTCGATCAAGTCGCTTCTTCACTTTTCGAATCATTTCTGCTGATGTTGCTGTTTTCTTCCGTCCACTTCCTTGACGTCGGGCTACGCTACCCAGTATCACGGTAAAAAGCGATGGTACGAGACACAAAAGATTTATTCACATTTAAATGCTGGAGTGCTCTAAAGATAGCCATTTGTGGTTTTCCAGCCAAAAATAAGGAAATCACACTATCACGCTTGAATACCATCACAAATAATTTTTTTTTTTTTGGAAAATTCTCACCAAATTGATTTTGTACGCTTGTAAATAATATAATGGACTGTCACTGGAATACTTTTAACAGCTGTCGGACGAGTGGATTAGAAATTACAGCAGTCTGAAGTTGTTTGCAATTTTTTCATCTCACCCTGTAGGTTAGGTTAGGTTAAAGGACGCGCAGCTGCATTTAGCAACTGCTCCACTCGGAGACCTATAGGTCCATTGTGTTCATCCTAGGAAAGAGTTAGAGCGAAAGATAGAGAAAGTATAAGAATTGACAGTAGGAAATAGATAGTACGTAGTCTACGGCTGAGTTTGCCGTGTCGTCTTTAGCCACTTGAACCTTCTGGCTAATTGAAGGATCACTGCAGGGTCCGTGGTAGAAAAAGAGGACAAATCACGTGACACTAGTTCTCCCACTAGTTTATGTCTCACGTTAATGAGCGCTGGGCAGTGGCAGAGCAAGTGTTCGATTGTCTCAATTTCTTCTTCATCTTGACAGATCCTGCAGTAATCAATATCATCGCTGTCCCATTTTGAGGTCATAGCCCTCACCTTACAGTGACCTGTGATGATGCCCACCACAAGTTTTAAATCTGGTTTAGACAATGACATCAGCGATCTTGTTCTCTTCTCTGAGAGCACAGGCCAGATTCTTTTGGAGATGGTACATCCCGTTTCATCCAGCCATTTTTGTTGTGTCTTTTCCTGGTAGTGTTTGCGAACGATCTGTAGGAAGTGGCACAGTGGTGGTTTGACCGAATTATCTATTTCTATTGTAGTTGATTCGGATCCTAGCCTGGCCAATTCATCTGCAGTTTCGTTACCTGTGATATTGTAATGGCCGGGAACCCAACAAAGCTTGATTGACAACCTAGAGTGTTCCAAGGCTTCCCTGCAGCTTAAAACAGCCCTAGACTTGATAGTAAAGGAATTTAGTGCTTCCAGTGCCGCCTGACTATCGACATATATAGTCACCGGACTTCCGACCTCTATGTTCCTCGTGACTAGCAGGTCTATGGCCTTTTTGACCGCCAGGATTTCTGCCTGAAAAACGCTACAATTGTTTCTGAGCTTGTAGGATTCACGGATATTAAGGGTGTCACAGAAGACACCTGCTCCCGTACCGCATTCCATCTTTGAGCCGTCGGTATATACAGATATGCCGCGGAAAGGTGGGCTGTTTTGGGACCAGGCTTCTCTTTCAGGTATGTGTATATCAGGTGGGCAGAAGCTTAATCGTGGTGAAATATAATCACTTGCATAGGCTATCTCTCCCACAGTCCTTACACGCCTTAGAATCGTAGAGTGACCAAATGGTTGACTACGCCATTCACCTAGTTCCCTGAGCCGAAGAGCACACCTGAATGCCAGTTCCTCTACATGTATGGCCAGCGGGCTTAAACCCAGTAGAGTATCTAGCGCAGCTTGAGGCGTGCTCCTAAAGGCACCCGTTATTAGTAAGGATGCGGCTCTTTGGACTTTGTTAATGTTGCGTGAGTAAGTTGGCTTCTTTAGAGAATGCCACCATACTAGAGATCCATAGGTTAGAATGGGGCGAACGATTGACTCATACAACCATTTAATGATGTATGGTTTGAGGCCCCAGCTTTTACCTATGGAGTTCTTGCAAGAATAGAGTGCGATAAAACCTCTTTTGGCTCGTTCCTCAATATTCCTCTTCCAACTTAATTGTCGGTCAAGGATTGTACCAAGGTATTTGGCCTCTGGTGAGAGGTTTAGAGTGACTCCATCTAGTCTTGGTAGTGTAAATAACGGATATTTACGCTTCTTAGTGAAAAGTACGAGCTCTGTTTTTGCTGGGTTCACGCCTAGCCCGTTTTGACGTGCCCACCGTGATAGAGTGACTAGAGCTCCTTGCATTAGGTCCGAGATTGTTTGCGGGAATTTCCCGGCAATTAGTAGGACGACATCATCAGCGTATGCGACTACTTTCGTCCCTGTTACCTCTAGATCTATAAGTATGTTGTTAATAACCAAAAGCCAGAGTAACGGTGATAGGACGCCCCCTTGTGGCGTGCCCCTAGTGACCGATTTCCTGACAGATGTTTCCCCAATGCTCGAGTTGATGATTCTGCTGCTAAGCATGTTATCAACCCAGTCTATGAGGAGTTGTGGCAAATTAAGTTTTGATAGTGACTCATGAATGGATTCCAACGTGACGTTGTTGAAAGCTCCCTCAATGTCGAGGAAGGCAGCCAATGTGAATAAGGAGCCATTCATGTTCTTCTCTATATACCCTACGACATCATGTTGCGCTGTCTCAACAGATTTGCCTTTCATATAGGCATGTTGAGCAGTGCTGATGGCGGTTTGGGGTATTAGAGATCTGATCTCTATGTCTATCAGCCTTTCCAAGGTTTTCAATAGGAAGGATGAGAGACTTATCGGTCTATAGTCCTTGGGAAGTGAGTGACTCGGTTTCCCCGCTTTGGGGATGTAAGTGACTGTGACTTCCCTCCATGATTCTGGGATGTAGGATAGACGCAGACAAGCTTTAAAAATCTCACTCAGTACTGGTGATATTACCGCTGAGACATTTTGGAGCATAGCAGGAATAACACCATCTGGTCCTGGAGATTTGAAAGGTTTGAATGTATCTATGGCCCACTTGATTTTGGGTAAACTTACTATTCTGTCAGCCAAGTCTTGGTCCCTAGTTGTATGATCATGATGTACTTGATCGGTTTGCCGATTGCTTGTCGCGTCAATACAGCCGGGGAAGTGCGTGTTGGCTAGCAGGTTAAGAGTCTCTAGTCCAGAGTCAGTCCATGTGCCGTCAGTCCGTTTTATACTTCCGATGGATTTAGGGTCCTTCGAAAGGACTTTACGAAATCTGGAGGCTTCGTTGACACTTTCAATCGACTCAGTAAAGCATACCCAAGATGAGCGCTTGGCCTTCTTGATCTCACTGTTGTACTTGTTGAAGGATGCTTTGTAGGCATCCCAGTCCGTACTATGTTTGGTCTTGTTGGCCCTATTGTACAGTCGTCTACTATCCCTCCTTAAATTGGCTAAATGTTTTGACCACCAAACAGGTTGACATTTCTTTCCCGGGTGGGTTAGTGGACAGACTTTTTCATAACACCCAATTAAGGCACTAGTTATCGCATTTACGGAGTTGTCTATATCGAGGGTTGAGGTTAAGACCATGTTGTCGAAACGGTGAAGCCAGGGTATAGCCAGCTCCGTAAATTTGTCCCAATTTGCCTTTCTTGGGTTTCTATGAGGTTTTTGATGAATACCCTCCACCAGTATTTTGAAATTTATCTTTCGATGGTCTGAGAATGAACATTCGAGAGAAACTTTCCAATCTAGTATGAGAGATTCATCCATGTTAGTAAGGGTGAGATCAATGACCTCAGCCCTGTCTTTGACTAGAAATGTTGCATCGTTGCCCCTATTACATATTTTAAGGTTATATTTCAAAATAAAATCAAAAATCGACTCACCTCTGACGTTAGTATTCGTACTGCCCCATTGGAAGTGGTGTGCGTTGGCATCACAACCTATAATTATGTGCCCGTTGTTGACCAGATCGTCGAGCAGCTCCTCTACCTCGTGGCCGGGTGGGTCAGGTCGCTCATACGGTAGGTAGAGAGAAATGAAAAAGAGAACCCTCCCGGATTTGCATTCCATTCTCGCTACCGTGACGTCTCCTCCACTGTAGTTGCTAAGGAAGATAAGATTTAAACTCTTTTTGGCAACAATACACGTCCTTACCTTATCACCATTGGAGACCGCGTAAGTGACATACTGCCCACTCCCTAACCCAGTTACCCTATTATTGTATGTATAGGGTTCCTGGATTAGGGCTATGTCAACTTCAGATCTCGTGAGGGATAGGAGGAGTTCAGCAGCAGCTGCTTTGCAGTGATGCAGATTAATCTGCATGATATTGAGTAGCTGCTGCTTCCTTCCTCCTAATGCGTTAGCCGGAAGCGGATCCATCCGGCGCCGAAGTGCAATTTTCCCCCACGAGCTTGAAGATACTCCTGGCCATCCTTATCCATGGATACCTTGATGACCAGGCCCCCTCCCTCAGTGGTAGAACTGACAAGACGCCAGCTGTCTGTTTTGAGGTTGGGGTTTTGCTTGCCTAGTATTGTCAGGATGCGTGCCGGATCCACAGATGGTGGTGGCACCCATGCTGTCAATACTCTACGGCAGGGGATGTCCTTTAAGGATACAGCCGCCAGATCGCATCCTTGCCATAGGTCACGGAAGCCAGATACTGCGGTGACTAGGTAATCCTTAGATTCCTGGTTTTCGCAGCACATGACTTTCGCGCCTCTGTAAAGGGTGGCGCTGCCAAACTGCATCCTTCGTGGGTCACCCTCTCCCGTAAAGACAAGCTCCCTCAGTCGATCTTCGAATAGCAGCCATCGACTATCGCTGATTTTACCTTCCGGTTCAGCCCTGTCGATGATTGCTACTCGTAGATTGTCCGGGTAGATCGTCTGGGAGTACTTCCTCTTTCGTCCTGCTTGGCCTGCCGTTTGTGACTTGACCTCTCCTTTGTGGGCCTTATCAGGCTTGGAGCTTGAAGGGCCTGTTGGGGGTGGTTTGGTCACAAGCGACTTGCTGACAGACGAAGTGGAAGTTGTAGGTAAAGGCCGAGAAGCCGGGGCCTTAGATACCTTCTTGGCCTCAGGGTGTGGTTCCTCCGTAGACCGGCCCCTCTTCAACGCCGAGCGCGAAGGGGTGTCGGCCTCCGTTGGAACTGTCGAGGCTGCAGCTATCACAGGTTCCGGCTTCTTGACCTTCCTGTCCCTGCATTTTGGGGTAGATGACCCAGCAGGTCCAGCATTAGGTGTCACCGCGTGGACAACAGCCGGAGTGGCCTTGCTGTCGGTGGTGGACTTGCTGACCTCTGCAGGGTTCTCAACAGTGGGTTGAACTATGGAAGAGTTTGCCCTACTGTTGATATTAGGTGGTGGGAGAGTTAGGAGTATCTGATTAAGAGAACAACTTGGTAAGTGCGGGTGGTTCTTCTCAAACTTAGCAATTACCTTGAGGTTCATCTTGATCAGAATCCTCTCTCTCTCCGTTATGTGCGCGGGGTCTCGGCCAATAAATTTTTTGCAATAATTTATTGACCTTTTATAACCCCGCCTTGCTTTCGCCTCCTTCGGTTCGACACCATCGTGAGAGGTAGGGTTACTGGTAGATTTCCTGCCAGTACCTACAAGGATGGTATCTTGCCGATCGAGGCTTTTAGCATCGGAGGTTACCGACGATGAACCCTCCTGGATTTGGGACTCCACGCAAGTCTCGTTAGGAGTGTTCTTAGCGGTCTTTTGTGATGACTCACCACTTTGAGACGAGGAAATGACCGTTATGTCAAGTTCCTCATCAGAGAGTGGTGAGTCGTTACTAAAGCCCGAAGGAACACTTTCCTGGCTGAGTCTTAACGTTTTTGTCTTTTCCAGGAGGGCAGACAACTGTTCATTTTGTTGCTGAATACTGTCGTGGATTACGTCAATGTAATTCAGTATTGAGTCGTCCCCTCCCGATTTGGTATTCATGTCCTGTGGCCGGTCCTTGGTCGTTGCTTCCTTGGAAGCAATGGTGTCGTTGGTGGTTGTTGGGGGTTTGTTTTGTTTGTTTATTGTTTTATCTTTCTCCATATAAAAAGTCGGACTTGGAGGAAACGAGGTCCACCATGGCATAGCCTCCCTACCATGGCAAGGACTTGGCAACTAAGCCTGTTACTCACTGAGGCGCCCAGGTATCAGTGAGGCAACCGTACGAATACAGTCGGAACCCTGACTGCAAACCTAGGAACACTGATGGGCACGGTTTACATAACACCCCAGCGTTAGGGGGTCTTATTTATCGGTAGACCAACACCGATCACTGGGTATTTTGAGGCGCCAGTTGTTCGCCTCGTCGTAACCAGGGATCATGGGCACTCGGATATTTGTTCCGAGACTCTCCCCCCGGAGACCGCTGAGTTGTCCGCGACTGCTTATTTATTCGCAGCTGCCCAATATATCTATTGGGCGTCCCACTATCCGCAACCTGTGGACGCGTCCGGTAGCATCCAGCTATGCTTCCGATGATCGGCTTCCGATGATCGGCCGGATCTCACCCTGTATATGCAGTTTGGTTTCAATTTGAAAGGGATGTTGCTCTCTCCACGATTTTCTAGCGATTGCTTGAAGTGTTAAAAAATTTGAGATTTGATTAAAATTAAATATTTTAAGAACTATACACATCTTCATATAAAATTTTTAAAATTAAAATAATTTCTGAACTTTATTGTTTTGTTTACATTTTTTGACTTCTAACTGCGATATTCTTCATTCGTGGAGACGACAAAGCCGACGGCGGCGTTCTCCAAAATTAAAATAGAGACGTCAGTGCGCCGCCGACATAAACAAAATAAACTCGCTTCCACCTCATACAAAAACGATTGTCGAATATCGGGTAATCGACTACTTTCACATTTTCTCCATCACCAATTGTGCATAGTTAAGATAGATTTATTTTGGATGTAAGATCACGAAAATAAAAGAAAAGAAAAAGTATTTTAAAAGTAGAACTTTTCAACAATCCAAGCAGTGAAATTTGATCCAAAATCCGCAAAGTTTTTTCCATTTCTTGTGTATTATGTGGTGAAGGTAAGTGTTTCTGGAATGTGACTGCAGTGGCTTTCGTTGGTTGACACATATATTTTTAGAATAGAATAGTGAGTGAGTGAGGGATACAACGAGAGACACACACAATGATGGACATCAACAAAAGAATGCAGGGACTGGACGAGTCAAGTGTAAGACAAACGTCGGAAATGTCGAATTTTCCGGAATCACAATTTTCCGACACGTCCAGCAACGTTCAACAATCAACTGCCAGCAACAATAACAACAGCCCCTGCGAGGAAGAATCTACTGTAAACTTTCCAAAAACAGAAAACAGCCCCATGGTGCCAGCGTCTGATGGAGATATAGATAATATAGGTAACTCCAATGGTTCTGGCCACAACATCACATCGCCAAATTCCAAAAACACGAATAAAACTAATCCCAATGCCACGCTGACCAAGTCGGGTAGCGACGAGAAGGAAATCAAGGAGGAAACCACATTGTCGCCACCGCACACTTCTCCACTTGCTAAAAACGATGACAACGACGAGAGTCAAGAACGTGCGAAAAGTGCTGGAGCAGCAATGACTGGAAGCGTAAATCCCAACGTAGAGGGAGTCAGCACAAATGTGAGCCCCAAATCCAACCCGGATATGTTTAATAACTCCACAAATATGCAGAATTTACCCAGAGGTTTGAATCCTTATAACAACGGAAACAACAAGTTTAATTACCCAAACCAAGTTGTTGGCATAGGAGGAGTGGGAGTAGGAGGAGGAGGCGGCGGCGGCGAAAATCAAGGACCAATGAATCCTGCAAGCAATGGAGGAATCGGAGGAGGCAGTGGCGATTACCTGCAACAACACAATCACGTGTTTGTATTTTCCACGCAACTTGCAAATAAAGGTGCCGAGGCAGTTGTCGGCGGACAATTTCCCACAATTATAGCCTACCATTGTATGCAGCCATCGACGAAGTTATTTCTGGAAGACTTTTTAAAAAATCCAGCCAAAGCTTCAAAAATGCAAAAACAGAATCCACCAAACCTAATGAATCTCATGCAATCGGAAATGATGGGAAACCGACCAGGCGCCCAACCCTTTTGGTTAAATGATGGCGGTAACAATGTTGGCAAGATGCCACATAGGCCCCGTTCCCTGCGAAATGCCGGTGTCGTTAACAAAAATAGCCCTAGTTGGGAACAGGCCGCTAGTTTGGATAGTAAAATCGGACCACCATCGAATCCTTTGGATGTATTGGCCAATACTGAAGGCTTTGATAGTGCCCAAATGTGCGGTGGAGGTATTAAGGACGTCGATAAATCCAATATACCTTCACTGCAGGGTGTGAAGGTTCCAGATGAGAACCTAACACCACAGCAACGGCAGCACCGTGAGGAACAGCTGGCAAAGATAAAGAAAATCAATGAGTTTTTATTTCCCGAAAGTGATGGCAATGATTTCCAACCACCACCCATGATGAATAGCAGTGGCGGTGCCGGGGTAGGGGTACCTTCGGACGGAGCGTCTTGTACAAATAATGCAACTAATCCAATAGACAGCATGAACAATGCTTTAAATACAGGAAAAATTGCCCCGGCGGTATCCGGCACAAACATAGGTGACGATGTGCCACCAACTGGAGCTACCGGCGGAGATTCTATGCCCTTGGTACCAGGGCAAAACTCAAAACAAGGATGTACTTCAAAAATAAATGCAAATTTAAATTCATTGAAGCCCAACCCCAGTGCTCCTGATTCGAATCCAGACATGAACCCTTCCTTCAACATGAACAGCTGTCCGTCGCTAGAAGGCGATGCTGGGGGCCACAGTGGTGTCCCACCAGGGATGAACATGCCCAATGAGGAGTGGTCAAAGTTTCAGAACAATATTTTCCCCGACGGCTTCAAATTCAGAGAAAACTCCAATTCCATGAACAATCCTAGTGGTTTGCCTGGCAATCAATTACCCAACCAAACTCCGTCATTGCCCCGTCCGCTGTCTACAGGTGTTGGAGGATACGGTATGCAATCCCGCCCCAATGCCGGTCCCAGTCCTACAAACCGCAACAACAACGGGCCTCCGCCGCCATACCATCAAACACAGCGCTCAGCATCAGTGCCAATATCGACACAGTCTCCTACACAGCCCAACATCAACAACGCCACTGCAGATATAGGGTTGACATCACCTCATGGAGGACGTGTTCCCTTTGGAATGTCTTCAACGCCGCCACACATGGACTCGTCTAACACTTCCACTAGCGTAACTAATCCATCACATTCATCAGCTACATCCTTTCCCGGCCTTAACAGCGGCAATGTCAAGAATATCTATTCATCCAATATGAATTCATCACAGAACTTCGGCGGGCCACAAAATCCTGCAGGCCTCAATAATATGTCAAACTCCCCCGGTTCCCTGTCACTGCCCCATTTATCCCACGCAGAAATGGATCCCATGAATGCTGGCAACAAACTGAAACGAGGAAGTCCTCAGAAAAGCAAGAGCCCCCTCATCAATGATATGCAAGGCAACATTGGCATGGATTCCAAATATGGAAACTTCGGGCTCAATTATAACATGTGTGGAGGAGGACCCGGGGGCAATATGCCGCACGTTGGTCCCCAGAACATGCGTCAGAACATGGGACAGATGCCACCACAGTTTTGTCGTCGCATCGACAATATACCACTTAATCCGAACTGCAATCGGTTGAACCAGAATAAGCCGGTGGGTAATTTCGATCCCATTGCGTCATTAGCTCAGATGTCACAGCAGTTGACAGGCAGTGCCATGGGATTGGGCTCGCTAGGTGGTGGCGGTGGCGGCGGCGGAGGAGGCGGCAACAGTTCTTCGACTGGTCTTATGGATGTCAACAGCGGAGATATGATGGGAGGACCCCCTGGTCGCAGTGACCATCCCTTGGACCACTGCAATCAAATGCCTAACAACAACATGGGAATGCCAGGAATGGGCGGAGGTGGTCCAGGACGTCCTGGTCCCTATGGGTCCGACCCAATGAACAGCATGGATGCAATGGATCAGCGCATGTTAAATGGGAAAATGTGTCTGCCGGGGCACTTTAATCACAATCCCCTGACCGGTGTTGGGTTGAGAGACTCCAACATGGGTGGCAACGATATGATGTCTGCAAATCGCGCCATGAATCGTCGAATGCCAAATAATTTCGATAACTTTAACATGTCGTCGAACGTGCATGTCCGTGCAAGCGCTCCCAATACCATCCAGTATATGCCTGCCAGATCTCAAAATATGAACAATATGCGAATGCCACCCAGCATGGAGTTCTTTCAACGTTATGGTAATCCTCACGGCAACCAGATGGGTGGTGGTGTGGGCAATGCACCCGGTGGAATGCCCAACAACGATATGCAGAATCCCAATATGATGAATTTATTTGGAAATTGTGGTCAGATGCCACCTAATGGACGGGGAGGGGGTCCCGGAATGGGTGGACCCGGGCCAGTTGGTTTTGAGCCGAATGATCTGGGAGTTGAAGGCAATCTAATGCACAACGATGCACCCTACATGAATGTACCATGAATCTCGCCGAGTACATCATGCCCCATCGTCATCGTCGTGGTCGTCGTCTTCGTCGTCACCAACGTCATCAACATCAAATTTGTGTCCCTGTTTTTGTGTCGTTCCATGTACTCATTCAGTACAATACGAAATTCTGTAGCAAAATTGATGTAGTGCCATTCTAAGCGCCACCCTCTTGTCTTTAACACGTTACGCTCGTTTGTGCTGCTAATCATCGATGAGTAAATGAAATTTGTTCGTGTATATTATTACAAAAAAGAAAAACAAAAAAGAAAAAAAGAAGAGAAAATATGAAAAATAGACATAATTAGTTTAAGAAATCTGATTTTCTTTAATACATGTTGAAAATACATACAAATACCGTTGGGCTAATCCAAACCGAATTTCGTTTTGTAAATTGTGGACGGACACAGCACAGCATACGCTAGCCATGGCTAGTGGAAATGTCCTTGTTTTCGTACCTTCTGAAATGCTGTATAAGAAAATTGATCGGAAACATTGAGTTGTGAGCGTAGCTCAGATCAAATTGTTTCTAAAAAAATGATATAAGAAATACTCTTCTCCGTTTTTTCCGAAACCCAGCAGACAAACCATATATTCAATGGTGCAAGCTTATTCTTTTTTTTTTTTTTTTGTTCTTCAGACTCTTTTGGCTTGCACATGATCGTAACAAAAGCAAAAAGAAGAACTAAATATTTGTATTATTTTCCCAATACAATTTGTATCTTAATTTTAGTTTATTCCTATAGTAAGGTATTATTTAATGGTATTTGATTCGAAGCATAATTTTAAAACCGGTCATTTTTTTGGCGGTAAGAAGCAGCAGCTGGAGATTTTTACATTTTTTTCTATTATTATTATAATTATTAGTACTATAGACAACACATCTGATTTCCGCTTTTAATTTAATTGTAAATTGTATTGTTGTATGCATGTAGTTTACATATTACCATCTATCCCCCCGCCCCCTCCTCCCCCTTTATGTATATATTAATATTATACCTATCTATAAGCAATATTGTATATTGTAATATTCACAAAGATTTGTTCTTTCTTTTAATTTCTCTTAGTTTCTTGTTTAACTTTAATCTACCTTTTTAAGTGTATGACCTAATTATGACCCACTTTGGAAATGCATTAGCCAGTAAGATATTTCACTTTGCATCACTAATAAAGGATTGGTAATGAAATAAATACATATGTATGTACATAGGGGGTATGGGTGGGGTGGTGTGTTCCCATTTATAAGTGGTACTTGTAAAATGATTGATTTCGAGTCGTGTCGTATGGACCAAGGCCTACATAAGGTCGGCCAGTAAGCCCATCTGACAACTAACCAAGTTTGCTGTCAAAAAACCGGTTTGAAATTCAAAGAGAGTCAGATCACTCAAAATATCTCTTTCGAGACGCTCTCTTTTAAAGAATTTTTGTGTTAACTTCCAGTAACAATTTGCTACAATTGTTACAAATGTAAAGGTAACCAGACACACCTACAAGATCTCTGAATAAGATAGGTATGTCAAATTTGGAACATATTTCAGTTTTTTTTTTTTTTTTTTGGAAATTTTCTGTCAACTTTAAATCCAGAAAACTTTTTTTTGTTTGAAAATTGCTGACAACCCTACCTATACAATGTACCTTGGTCAATGCTACAATAAACCTGCATTCAAATAATAATATCAAACCCTTCATATTTTCTAATTTGTCTGGTCCAATTTTAGCTGTTTTCAATGGGTTCCCATCTCTGATATGTGTATAAATATATGTTATTTATCATTGATTTTTAAAATATATAGTTTTTTTTTAAACTTATATATAGTTCTACTTATTTTTGAAGAAACGTTTAAAATTGTTTGAAATTTCATTATTCCTAAGCTTTGATGCTTCTACCTTTGGTAGTAAGCATGGTACAATAAGGAGATAAAACAGCTTCGTAAAACTACAGAAATACAGCCCTGCGGCTATGCCCGCTTTCTGTCAGAATTATTCAAAATTATGGGCAACAAGTTATTTTCATTTATTAGATATTTTTGTTAATTTTTAAAATGAGCCAAATAACGCGAAAGATGAATCAAATGCCTGGGTTCAGTCTTTAAATTCCATGGCAAATCTTGGTAATATTAAAAATGCGCGCCCCGCAATTTAAGTTTCTTCCAATCACTGATTTTGAAAATATTTTGTTTTTACTCTCCAAAACAAAAAATAAATACACAAAATTGGCAGAAGTCGTGCACGCTTAGAAAAAAATTGTAATCAGCTGGTACCTCTACCCTACCTTTTTGTTGTACCATGGTAGTAAGTTGGGCCTTTATAAACATGGTACAATGAAGAGAAGGTAGGCTAACTTTAAAAAAATTGCATGTATAGAGGTCTACCTATTTGGCTTGCAATGGCAGAATTACTATCAAAACAATCAAAAAAACTTGATGCATTGATTTTGAATAAATAATTGAAAACCGCGAAAGGTCAAAAATTCTTTTCAAAATCATGTCCTATATATCTTTAGAAGTTTATTTTGCTACAAGAACTGTAGATTTTGTCGATGCATACGTGGCAACAAGCATTTTGAAAACACCCGAATTTGAATATTTTTTTTAACTTTTTTTATTATTTAAAGAAATACACACACATAAACAAATAAAGTTGATATATTAAGCCAAGAAAATAAAAAAAATTAGAATCATTATCAATGATCACGGGTGCCATGGGTATAAATTAAGCTATTTAGCCCTGTATCTTTGGAAAAATAAAAAAATGTAAAAATATATTTAAGAGACTTCTGATATGCTTGCGTTCTACCAAATGGAAAAAATTTGGAACAGAGCTACTGTCCGGTTGGTTTATTTTTTAGTTGTCTTTTTGATTCCTTCTGCCCACCGTATTCATAAACTGAACCATATGGAATTGGAACGAAATGAGATAGAGGAATTGGTTCACACGGCTCCTAGCTTGTTCACTTCAATTGTTTTACGTCAATTATTCGACAATCTTTTTGTCTTTTCCATAATATTTTGTATTTTGATCCGCTCTGTTACTCTTTTAGTAAAAACGAAAGAAGAATCAATTACTATGTGTACTCTGGTTCCTTCGTTCATTTTGTGAACGTTGCAGCTGTTTTTACGAGAAAATCGAACAACGAATTTTTCGATTTTCAGATCCCTAATTTATATATTTTGTTTTGGATCTCGATTCCTTTACCCTACGGTTTAAATGGGGTGTTTGCTAAACTTGTCATTCCGTTTGCAACACATCGAAATATTCTTCTGAGACTCCTTAACCTATATATGTATATCAATGATCTATGTTGAGTCATGTGAAAAGGGAAAAAACCTCAAAATATATCCAAGAGTTTGTACTAAACTAGAGTTGGTTATACCTACCTCTGGAAAAAAACTCTTATAAATCCCATAGTTTTTACTAAACTAGAGTTGTTCCCAATTTGTCCATATAAGTATAGCCCCATGTAAGTAAACACCCATTTGACCATAAGTCAAATTTTCAATGGTGGAGGGTGTAAAAAGTTCACCCAGCCCATCTCACCGTCATTTCATTTCTACTTGTTATCTTTATTTCCTTCCATTTGCTTTGGTTTCTTAGCCAAGATTCTCAGTACGTACGACAATGTATAAAATATAATAAAAAAATGAATTGCTGTAAAAGTTGGATATTTAACAAAAATATGGAATAAGTGAGAGGCATGGTTCTGATTAGTCAGTAAATAAAGTAAATACTAAACAAAATAACAAATTAGTTACAAAAATAGACGTCAAAAAGTTGATTTCATTTCGGGAAATTTGGTGTAATTTTTCCGGTAAATTCAATAAAAAAAATTATTTACACATTCATCGACCAATTATGGCCAGAAGTAAAAACGAAGGTTCCCTCACGCTGTGTCACATATCAACCTAAGCATGATTGATTGGACTCCAATACGATGTGCATCAGTTGTGCAATCTATAGTCTTGACAATGAAGCCTTCAGACAAAGATATGGAAAATAAGAATACCCATAAAACCCATGCATTTTTTAGCTAAACTGGAAGAGTTCTAATGAAAAGCGGTAGATAGGTATGTAAAGCATCCTCCAATTCCATATGGATTTATGCTAATCGCGCTGCTTTCTTTTCCAGAAGCCTCTTCTTGGAATTCGTCGTTATGTCTTCTTTCTTTCTGGCAACAATACCAAGGATACTCATAAATAAGGAGGAACGGAATGCAACATACAATTAAGACATCCAACAGTCCTTGCGAAGAAGAACATTTATATGGCATCCAAAGGACTGATGGAAGTGAATGCTCGGCAACCGGAGATACAGGAGGAGGTGGTGGAGACATTGACAATACAGCCGGCGATAGCAGCTCGCCAAACACAAAACAGTCGTTATGTAAACAGGGTGCTTTGAACAAAATAAAACCCAACAATGTACACTCAGTGGCCTCGACAAAAGTCCTTACAGAGGGACATGATATCAAAAAGGAGGAACCATCTTCACCCGTGTCACAACTAGGATTTGTGACAAACTCTGGCATATCCCACTGTGAAAATGACGATCGTGGCACTAACATACCGCTTAACGCCTCACCCTCCACGTTTCCCAGAAGTATTAGCTGCAATGATCTGGAAGAGAATTCCACAAGTGCTAGTGTTAATATACCAGGCAGTTCCATTGATGGTTGTGGTCTCTTGAATACGAACATAAGACCAAAGTCTGAAGATGAATGCGTTGCATACATTTCGAATTTGTCGAAAAATTTGAACACACCCATAGGAAACAATAACCCAACCCAACAACGGCAGGCGGAAAAGCAAGGTCTGCTTAATGCAACTAGCCATAATAGTGAGTTCTTGCAACCCCAAAATCATGTATTCGTTTTTTCCACCCAACTTGCCAATAAAAGTGCAGAAGCAGTACTAAGTGGTCAGTTTCCAACAATCATAGCTTATCACTACATGCAGCCATCCACGAAATTATTTCTAGAAGACTTTTTAAAAAATCCCTCCAGGGCATCCAAATTACAACGTCAGTACTCACTGAATATAATGAATGCCATGAATTCAGCTGGCGGAGGTGGAAATGGCCCATGTTCGGGTTCCCAGCCTTATTGGCTGAATGAATGCAACAATTCTGGCACACCGTCAAACCGACTTGGGTTGGATAGTGCCGCTGGACCAGACAAAACCAAACCCTTGTGGGACGAGACAATGAATCCATTTGACTTGTTGGGAGCCAATGAATATTTCGAAAATGCCAAAGCAGCCGCCATTATTGGTGGTATGCGAATGGAAGACAGGACAAGTATGATACCATCTCTGCAAGGGATAAAAGTGCCGGATGAAAATCTCACTCCACAACAGCGGCAGCACCGCGAGGAGCAATTGGCCAAATTGAAGAAAATGAATAAATTTCTATTTCCTGAAAATGATTCGCAAACCTTAACAACACAATTGACCGCTGCAGGACCCTCTGGAAATTCTGCTGATGGGTTGCATAACCCTTCAGGAAATTGTCCAGATGCTTCTAATAAAATGTTTCAGCAATCTTTGCGCCATTTGCGTGGCAATGTGGGAAGTGAGCCAAGCATTCCTTCCGGTGGCCTACAATCCAGTAGTAAACAATCGAATCTACCAAAAACGAATCTGAAAGACAGGACTTCATGTGATGCAGGCAACGAACAAAGCAATCGTTCGGCTAACATGGCTGCCTCCTTTGGCATGGCCGATAAGAGCTCTGCTTCCGAAGGAAACATTAAGGAAACTATGTTGGGATCATCCAACCTCAATACGACCCAAGATCAGTGGAATAAATTTCAAAACAACTCATTTCCGGATAACTTGAAGAGCCGGGAAACAAACATTGCCGACAGCCAGGCGGGTGGCGGACCTACGCTGTCACGGTCCATGTCGATGGGATCAAGTGCTGGTGTTTATAGCGTGCCGCCGTCTCGTTCAAACACTACAACAAATAACGACTGCAACAAAGGCCCTCTCCCACCGTCTACATACCAGCAAACACAGCGATCGGCTTCAGTACGAATAGCTACACCATCTCCAACGAACGTTAACAGTTCTAGCCAAGATATGTCACTGACATCGCCACAAAGAACAAACCCGGATGTGGTGGCAAACACATCTGGCAACACAACTCAATCCACCCAGTCGAATGCAACAACATCAAGTGGAATCCCAGGTCCCAGTAACAATGGCGGCTCCAGTCTCCACACTCTACCACCACCAATGACTTCCGAAGAAATGGATAGCCTAAAATCAAAAGAAATTAGTCCCCAGCAGAAATTTAAAGGACACAACGGAAATGATATCCCTCCCAACAACAGTTGCATGGATGTGAAATACAACAATTTCCATTTGAATTATCCTGCAGGCGGTAATGTTATGGCTCCCACTGTTCCACAAAATATGCAGCGTCACAGTATGCAGCAGATGGCTCCTCAGTTGTGTCGTCGCATCGACAACATGCCATTAAATCCAAACTGTAATCGCTTGAATCAAAATAAAAGTGGAGGCCATTTTGATCCAATATCTTCCCTTGCCCAAATGTCTCAGCAATTGACTGGCTGTGGCATGGGTTTAAATTCAATGGGACCTGGAGGTGCTGCAGGAGGAGGCCTTTTGGAGGGTGATGACCTTTTGCTGGCACATTCTGGCCATGTTAATGATCGCACATTAGGCCACTGTAACCAGTTTTCAAATGCTAATCATTTGAGCATGATGGGAATGGGCATGAGTGGCGGTGGAGCAAATAGACCTGGCCAATTCCATGGCGACATGAACAGCATGTTATGTGGCGAACGGATGGATGGGCGCATGTTAAACGGCAAAATGTATGTACCTAATATGGCGGGACACTTCAATCCAAATTCTATGAATGGTAATCTTGACGACCACCATGATTTGTTATCGCCGAATCGCCAGTCATTTGGTCGTCGCCTTTCCACGACATCTTCCAATGTCCAGATCAAAGCGAATGCCCCAAATACGATACAATACATGCCGGTGGTCAGGTCTCAAAACATCAACAATATGAGGATGGCGCCGAATAATGATTTCTTTCAAAGCTACTCAAATCAACAAATAATGGGAAATGTGGGTGCGAATATGATGAATATGTTCGCCAGCTCTAATCAAATGCAACAACTAGCTATTGGCATGGGTGGCGACGTTAATAGAGGTTTTGAGCCACACGATTTGGAGTTAGAGGGAAATCTTCACCAGCCCACTGACGATTACATGAATGTGCACTGAAAACTGAGAAGTCGAACCTAATGTCAGTATTCTTTTTTTCTCAGATTACCATTGACGATTTTCCGAATTACATGGTCATTCCCATGGTCAAAAATGCAAGTCAACTGTTTTATTCTACAAAGCAGAATGCAAAACTTAAAGTGATTCCGACAAACGTTTGTTAGATGGAAACTAAGATACTACCCTAAAAGGAGGGCCGACCTATCTGACAGATAATGCGAATGCAGGAAGTTTGTGAGAAAAAAAATGTTTGATACATTTTTCTTCTTCGTATGAGCGTGAGCAGCCCCGAAACTTCATCACTTAGGGGTATTGTCTTGTTGATCCTGCATTAAAGCAAAATATAAAAAAAAAAAATATAAACATAAATTATTCATACACAAGTCTAGATATTACACTTGGATAGGGAAATTTATCAGAAAAAAAAATATAATTCACATAAAAAACTTTTCACCCTTACATACATATTATGTATATGCATATTACATACCAACAATTCATTTTAAATGAAAGTAGTATTACTATTACAAAATGTAATAAAATTAAGTTTTTTTAATAAAAGAAAAATAGCTACTTGTGTCTTTTTTAATAATAAGCCGAAAATAGGGAATTTTCCCAATAAAGGATGAGAAGGAATTTTGTAAAAAGAGATAAAACGAATCCTTCCTTGTACCAACGAAAAAGTACCGATAATTCTCTAAACCAGATCTGAATTTTCCTAGTTTCATATGAATCAGGACGTAGTCCTGTAGTGGAACTCGGCCAAGTTAAAATACTTATACTTAGTAACGAAATTAATGTAGTCGCTAAGACCGATAGATACTAATGTTGTAAACTTTAACTTCTTTTTTATATCAAATCAAAAATTTCCCACTACGATTTACAGCAATTTTTGATTTTTATCAAGGCTTTTCTGTCAGTACGAGCATTTGTTTCATTTCCATTCTCCTTGCCTTTCTCTCTCTCTTTGTCTCATGAAAAAATAGTAGAGATTTGCCGCAAGTAAACTTGCCTATTGTAATTCGAGTGCATTTCTTCTCCTTAAAAGGACGAGACACAAAAAGGTTGGTAGCCGCATCGACACATATGACGGTACATTAGACTGTTAACAAAGTTTTTAACTAAAATTTGAATAATTTTTGAAGGAATCCGTTAGGAACTACGTAAATTGTGTAGAAAGGAAATGAAACATTACGGCCCATGTCAGTTGAACATTGGGATTGGTTTCTGTAGTTCCTTTTAGAGAATAGTATTTTTGAACCATTTACTAATTCATTGAAATTCTCTTGTTTTGTGTCCAGAAAGAAATAACCACCAAATAAATAAAATGGATTCTAGTTCCTCTGAATTTGACAAAAAATATAATATTGTGGATGCAGTTACGCCGAAACATATTCCGCTATCAGGACGCTATAAAAAGTTAGAATCATAAGACAGGTGATACCTGGACTTTGTTGCCTATAAATAACGCCACTCGATGTAGTCCAAAGATCATTATCAATTATAAATTCATAGGGAGATTTGCTGCTAGATAAAGAGGAAACTCTTTTTCTTCTTCTGACTATTTCACTATTTATTTTTATTCAATATTATTCCAATCCAATTTTAATGCTGGATTCTAATTCTAATGTAGGAGCTTTGCCTATCACACGCTGAAAGAACGTCTGCCGGTTATATTAACCCAAATAATAGATAGTTTAACAAAAGAAAAAGACGAAATTTCAGAAAAGTATCAAGGAGAGGTACAATTGCTATCCACTTAAGAATCGGAATACCCGCACACTGTAGACGAAACTCATTGGACATTCTTCTCTTGCAGGAAACGCGTGAGGAGATCAAGAACATTGTGGGCCAAATTTCCAAATTGAAATATCAACTCCAAACCGATAAACCGTTTGAACATTTTCAAGGCATCGAACCGGACCAAGAACTGTGGAACAGTTTCATAGATGCTTTGCCAGAAAATGGCCGCTCCTTTTACCAAACGGCATGGCTTTATGGCGAGTGTTATATGTATAGGAAGGTGTTTTCGTTTTTTGAAAACTCCCAGACTTTGAAGACTTATGACTACTTTTTCAAGCAAAAAGCCAAGGCACTGGCCATGGATGAGGTTGCGGCCATAGCCAAGCGTTTACGAAGTACAGACAAGAGCTATGAAACGTTTTCTCGATTGTTGAAGGTAACTGAGTTAAATGTTTGAATGGAATTCAATTTAATTTTGAGTTTCTTCTTCTTCTATTTCTAGTTAAATTTATGGGGCAACAAATGTGATCTTTCAATAATAATACCCACAAATTTCGATCCCAATCAAAATGTTTACGACAACTGCACAAAATTCGATGACCACATATTGGTGGATAACAGCAAAAGCATATGGGAGTGTCTGGTTTCTGCGGACCAAACGAAACCTGTTATAGTAGACTTTGTTTTAGATAATGCTGGATTTGAGTTCTATACCGATTTAATACTGGCCGAATTCTTGCTGGAAAAGAATTTGGCCACAAAGGTGCGTTTTCATGTGAAACCAATGCCTTGGTTTGTTTCAGATGTTACCCCAGCCGACTTTCAATACACATTTGAGTATCTAAGCAATCATGATTTGAGTTATTTGAAGGAACAAGGGCAACGTTGGAAGCAATATGTGACGGAAGGCAAATTTCAATTGGCCAATTTGAGTTATTTCTGGTGCAGTCCAATCGAATATTATAAGTGAGTGTGTGGGGGGGGGGATTTTGTTATAAAAAGAGTGGAGTTGTACAAATAAATTTTATTTCTTTTAGGATGCGTGAAGTGGACTTGCAGTTGTTCCAATATTTAAGTGAGGCCCATTTAATTATTTTCAAGGGCGATTTAAATTATCGTAAACTCGTGGGCGATATGAACTGGGATCCCACAGATGATTTTCTAACATGTCTAAGAGGATTCCAACCCACAAATTTGTGTACCCTGCGCACAGTAAAGGCCGATGTGATATGTGGACTTAAACAAGGCAAAGCCGAAGAATTGTCCCGTTTGAATCCCAAGTGGATGGAGACTGGTGAATATGGACTTATCAAATACATGGAAACATCTCAGTGTAGCTGTAGTCATGATGGCAAATAATTCTTGTTTTGCTGAAAATTGTAAAAACTTTTGAAAATTACTCTAATCAATTTGCTTTTGGTTTGAAAATAAAGACATCTTGGAGAAATTAGAAACAGGGTTAATTTTTGAGACGAATAAAAGGTAAGGACTTGGTATTTTTAGAAAATAGTCGAGGATCGAATCATAATTTGAAAGTGAATTTAATGTTAAGAATATAATCGTTTTATGTCTGTTTTACCAAACCAGATGAGACAATCGCAAATAAAAGAGACTGACCTACAAAATATTCAAATTTGTAGTACATATAAGGAAAATGTTTAAAGTAAATAAATTTATGATCCAATTTGTTTATATTGTTGATGATCTGTAAGTTAGTGTATATATGTATGTGTGAAAAAGAAAAGCGCACAACGTACACGATGAGTTTGGGGGAAAATCAATAATGTGCAGTATATGTAGGTAGGTAGGTATATATTTTGCATTTAGTCTTCTCATACACTTGTTATTTTTCTTAGCGATTGCATGTCTCAGCCCAGCGCAGTATTACGTAAAAAAATAAAAAACTTTTTCTGTTTTATATATTCTGCCAAAGGAAGAGGAGAGATTTTTTGAAATAAGATAAGTAAGGATAGATTGAAATAACATGGTAAGAGAATATGCACTTAAATTATGTTTATGTGTGCTTATGATTCTTTGGTTTTCCACATAGTCGCTGCCATCGGAAAACAAAACAAATGTAAACGAGTCATTGCCGCAGCCAAACGGTTTAGATGCATTTGATATAGAACATGGCATTTCTGACATTGAAACACCCCCGGAGGTTCCATTAAGTGGACAATTCAAAAAGTGTTTTGCATATTTTACAATACGTTATCGTTTGCCCAACATTTTAGTTTCCCTTTTGAATTCCATAAGGGAAGATTTAAAAGTGAACCCATCCAACTATGAAGAGGTAATTGTTGCCATTTTGGTTTGTGTGTGTGCGTGTGTGTATTTAAAATTAATATACATTTTATTGTTGTTTATCTAGGCTGATATATCCTTTGTGTTGGAATCCATTGAAAAACTGAAAACCCAAGTGGAAAACAATGGAAGATTGGAGAAGATTGCATCCAAAGGTAAAGTTCATGGACAAATTGTGTTGTTTTATATTATCTTTTTTTTTTGCCAAATAACATTGCTGAGACGGATTATATGAAACAAGTAAAAGATTATCAGTCGGTTTTGCACAGATGTATACCCCCAGCCTTGAGTTATGATTATTTAAACTGTTGACCCTTTATGGGGGAGGTTCCGTACCAGTTGGCCAATATTGACCAATTCGTATCTGACCTAAGACAGATAAAAATATTACAACATTCCAGATTTGGACTATATCGACTACGTCCTATATTTTATATGAGATATGTGTGAGGTATGGCGGACCGTAGTATTTCATTCAAAATACAGATCAAAATACTGGTATGTGCAAAATTTGAAGGAAATCAAATATAAGTATTGCAACTTGTGAGCCTTTGTGGGTGAGGTACCAGAAGGAGTGGACCGATATATACCATCTTCAGAGCAGATCTTGTGTTAGTAGAAATAATCGGATGTGTGAAATATGAAGAGAACCGGATATTTATTTCGGATTTAATGATTGTTTTGGTTATTCAAAACGTTGACCCTTTGTAGGGGAGGTACCAGAAGAAATGGTCCGATCTCTACCACATTTATAACAGATCTTGTGTTGGTGGAAATATTTAGATGTACCAAGTCTGTATGAAATCGGATGTTGATTTCGCGATTTATAAGCTTCATGGGTACTCAAAATTTTGACCCTTTGTGGGAGAGGTACCAGAAGGAATAGACCGATATATCCCATTTTTACACCAGACCTTGAGTTAATACAAATATTGTGATTTGTGTAATTTGAAGAGAACCCGATGCTTATTTCGTATTTTATTTATGATTGTTATGGTTATTCAAAACATTGAACCTTTGTGGGGCAGGTACCAGAAGGAATGGTCGGATCTGTACCATCTTTATAACAGATCTTGTGTTAATGGAAATATTGAGATGTGCCAAGTCTAAATGGAATCGGATGTTAACTTCGTGTTTTATAAGCTTCATGAATATTCAAAATGTTGAACCTTTGTGAGGGAGGTGCCAGAAGGAGTGGACCGATATATTCCATCTTCACACCAGACCTTTGGTTAATAAAAGTATTGTGATGTGTGGAATTTGAAGACAATCGGATTTTTACATCATATTTTATAAGAGTTAAAAATACTGAAAATGTTGACGCTTTATGGGGGAGGTACTTGATGGAGCGGATCGATATTGTCCATTTTCGCCCCTGACCTAGCACTGATGCAAATATTAGGATTCGCAAAGTTGGAGCCAAATCCAATAATCCTTTCTCTTTCTGTGCAATAAATTATTTTCTTTAAAAATGTTGACATTTTGTGGGGGAGGTACCAGAAGGAGTGGACCGATATTGCCCATCTCCGAATTCGATCTAAGTTTGACAATTACATTAAGATGTAGCAAGTTTGGACCAAATCGGATACTCCCTTCGAGAGTTATCGTGCGCAACACCCAGCCAGACAGACGGACATCGGTAGATCGACTACAAATGTCCCCAAACGGATTTGATCCAAAGAGTCCTAGGGTCTAAAACCGTTATTTCGATGAGGCACGTTGATGAGACTTTGACAAATGAATTCTTGAGAACTTATCCCATTTAAAGCAACTCAAAAAAAAGTATGTCTTATTTCATTTAACAGACAGGCCTCCAACAAATTCTTCAAACCGGGATTCAAGGAATTTATACTTTTTATAAATTGATTTCAGCTCCTGATGTCGACATTTGGAATAACTTCATTGCAAATTTACCAGAAAATGCATCCTTTTTCAACATCTGTTGGTTGTATGCTGAATGTTATCTGTACAGGCGGATATATTCTCTGTTCGAGGCTACCAATACTATGGCACAATACGATTACTTTGGACCACAAAAAATGAAAGCCCTACAAATGTCCGATCATGTCATGGAGGAGTTAATACAAACTACCGACAATTGCGAAAATACGTGTGAAACATTTTGCCACATGCTAAAGGTAGTAGTGCTCTGAAAATACATCCAAGTAGAACTAATAACTAACTTGTACTTTCTGTTGAGTACAGCTCAATCTCTGGGGTAATAAATGTGATTTGTCTTTGAGTTCGGGCAAGGATGTCAAACCCCTGGAAAATCTAAGCCAACTCATTGTTAGTCTCAATACAAATATATTGGTCGATGACAGTGCTGCCATTTGGAACTGTCTGAATCAGCAGCCGGCGCAGCAGCAACAGGTTGCCGATACCAAGTATGTTGATCTGATATGTGATAATGCTGGTTTCGAACTATTTACCGACTTACTTTTTGGTCAGTACCTGTTGCAAAATGCATTGGCAAAAGTTGTGCGCTATCATGTCAAGGCAATGCCGTGGTTTGTTTCCGATACCACGGCGCAAGATATACACAAAACTTTGAAATACCTAGATGGCCACAAGTCGCACGTTTTAAGGGATTTCGGTAAACGATGTAGCAAATATTTTGAAGAGGGTGCTTTTCAAATTGCCGAAGAGAGCTACTTTTGGACAACGCCCTACGAATTTTACAGGTAAGAGTAGAATTGAACAAGCTTCGTCTAGCCTAATCGCCGATAATCTTTAACAGAATGAGCGAAATTAATCCCAAATTATACAAGGATTTGTCAACGTCATCACTGTTAGTGTTTAAAGGTAATTTTATAAAAAGAAAAAGATTTGGTAGCAATGTTGTCATGCCAATTTGTTGCCCCCCCCTTTTCAGGTGACCTAAACTATCGCAAATTACTGGGCGATTTCAATTGGAATTTCAGCGATGATTTTCGCAAATGTTTACGTGGTTTCAATCCCACCAGGCTTTGTACTCTACGCACAATTAAAGGTGATCTGTTATGTGGACTTAAACCAGAATCGGTGAAGTGTCCCGACCTGGCCCGCCAATTGAGTTTGGGCAAAAATGATTGGATGTTCACGGGGAATTATGCAGTTATACAGTTATTGTTGTAATGTGTTAATGTTTTTATAATTAAATATATATGTATTTGTTAAAAAAAAAACAATGAACAAATATGCGTTAAAACAATTGAATTAAATTTGAACAAGTAAAAGAGTATCAGTCAGTTTTGCAGACAGAAGTGTACGCCCAGCATTGAGTTATGATTATTCAAACTGTGGACTATTTATGGGGGAGGTTCCGAAGCAGTTGGCCTATATTGACCAATTCGTATCTGACCTAAGACTGATATTCGGCCCAATTACGGTTGTCGTTACTATAGTCGTCTTCACTTTATGTGCGAGTCGCCCTCGCCGTCGCTTCGATTCAAAAATGGTATTATGGTAAGGCATAGAAGCGACATCGACAGTTTAAAATAAAAGTTGGCAACAATTAAAAAAGCGTTGGCAACACTCCCTTGTTATTGACAAAAAAAGATAATTTTGTTTTGTATTTTGAATTCTAATTTCGACTCTTTCGGAAAAATAAAAAATATAGTGAAAAAAATGAAGATTATAAATGCGTTACATATCTTAAGTTCAAGTGAGGATGAAAAGAAGTGTGTATTAGTAGTGCAGCGGCGAGTGTTAAGGCAACCAACAAACATATTTGCATTGACTGGCTCTTGATTGTGTTGTTCCAAAAGTTTATAACGCTATTCCAAGAGTTCAATAGTTTGTACTTTCCTTGATGACTTTTTACCATTGTTTTTTTCTGGGCGATCGAGAAGTTTCAATAGTAGGTTACATCAGTCTCGTCTTCAGCATTGTCCACTTGCTCATTTTCATGAACTATAACGTCTATTACACTTATGTTTTCCTTATTTTCTATTCCAAGTGCACGACCTGGTGGATTCAATAACTTTTGAAAATGCATTACATTCGCGAAAGACTCCTCCAAAGTCATTTGCTTAAAAATGCCACATCCATTGCTGCTGGTTTCACCCTTGTCGTGCACAAGTTTTTTTTAGTTTAAAATTTTAAATCTTTCCAAACCTAGAAGAATTTTAGAAAACTAACTAATAAAAACATACAAAAATAATTTTCATTTTTACATATTTTTTGCCAGCCATCGGGGTCTCTAATCGCAGGCCCGTTTACATTTAATTTTGTAGCAATGAATTCCCAATCTGAATTAAAATTTGCTGGAACATGACCTTTGGTAAATCCTTTTGCCAAACTTGAATTTTTTTCAATTCGGAAATTAAAATTTCAAGTTGTTTTGCTGTTGTTATTTTCGTGATCAAATATAAAATACAAAATGCTTACAATATCAACGTCGACTAAAAAGTACTATGTCGTCACAATTTTTTACGGCGACAGATATTCTAAAAAATCGACTTCACGTCGACTGTTGTATCGACAATGATAATGGCAACCATTTGTCGCTATCGACAAAAAACGACAACCATAATATCATTATTGTCGCCTCGACTTCATTTTGCGACGCCGACGATAACCGTAATAGGGCCGAATATCAACGTCGACTAAAAAATGCTATGTCGTCACAATTTTTTACGGCGACAGATATTCTCAAAAATCGACTTCACGTCGACTATTGTATCGACAATGATAATGGCAACCATTTGTCGATATCGACAAAAAACGACAACCCTAATATCATTATTGTCGCCTCGACTTAATTTTGCGACGCCGACGATAACCGTAATAGGGCCGATTAATTTTAGAACGTTCCAGATTTGGACTATATCGACTACTTCCTATACTTTATATGAGATATGTCCAAAATCATAAATTTCGATAAATAACATATTCATATCAAATTTCTGGTTAAGAGAAAAATGTAGATATACAGCCCGATTCTGAATACTCCCCGGGAGATTATTCCCGGGGAGATTATTTTTCCCGGGAATAAAATCCTCCTATTCTAAACAAACGGGGAGAATGGTAATAAGGGAGAGAGAATTTCGATTATTCGAAGTCAGCTGTTTTGCGTCAGCTGTTTTGTTTGGCTAACAATTTGCAAATATTTTTATGACTTCAAAAGCATAAAGTGATTAAAAATAAAAAAAGAACTATAAAAAAACAATTTAAAAATGTTTAGTGTTGCGTTTGTGATGCTAGCTGATGCAGAAAACGCTGAAGTGCAGCAGCAGGAGAAAAATATGCAAAGGATAGAAAGGAGAAGGTTACGCGATGCCATCAACCCACTTGAGTTGCCTCAATCTTTGTAAGTACATACATGAATAAACTATTATTAAATTTTATTTATTAACAAGAATCTTACTTTTCAAAGATTTGAAAAATATTATAGGGTAAACAAACCGGCATTCAAGTATCTGTTGGGCGTGTTAACTTCCAACATTCAACCTAAACGTAAGTCATTTGCAGTTTCTCCTGTTGTGAAACTAAGTGCGGCTCTACGCTTCTTTGCGGAAGGCGGGTACCAAACAGGCATAGGAAAAGATTGCGACGTGTCTGTGGCCCAGTGTAGTCTTAGCAAAGTTCTCACGGAAGTCATAAATATATTTGAGAAACATCTCTGCCCAAAATGGATAAGGTTCTGCAGAACGGAAGAGGAGAAACGTAAAATTGCTTTAGCGCTTTATATAAAGCATGGCATTCCGAGCGTTATAGGATGCGTTGACGGAACACATGTCCGCATTATTGCTCCCTCCGCCAATAAGCACTTATATTACAACAGGAAGGGCTACTATAGTTTGAATGTTATGCTGGTAAGTAGTTTCGCTGATTGTTTGTGTTCAAGATATTCATCGGAATGATCAATAATTGATTTTTAACAACAACAAAAATTACAGGTGTGTGATCATGAGTTGAGGATTCAGTACGTGGATGCATCGCATCCTGGGGCGTGCCACGATTCATTCATTTGGAATACCAGCGAGTTGCGAGCCCACCTTGAGGAAGTCTATCGAACAGGCGGTAGTAAATATTGGCTCCTTGGTAAGGTTTTGAATGACAACAGAAAGTATTCACAAATTAATATTTTATTTTTTACTAGGAGATGCAGGGTATTCTCTAGAACCGTGGCTTTTGACCCCTCATAGATGTCCACAGGATGAATCAGTTGAAATTAAATTCAATGAAATCCATTCAAAGTGCCGCAATGTAGTTGAACGCACCAATGGCGTTTTGAAAAATAGATGGAGGTGCATTCTTGGTGCTAGGGAGTTGCACTATTCTCCTGAAAAAGCCGCAAAAATCACAAATGTTTGCTGTGCCTTGCATAATATATGCATTCATTTCAAATGCAATACTGACGTCAACGATGTTGAACATGTTGATAGTATTAGCATACAATATAGTGATAGTGATGTAGTATCCTTGGCCACGCAGCAGTATTTGTCGGTTGCCCAAAATATTAGAAATAATATTGGACATAATCTGTAGTAGATATTCCCCTAAATTTAGACTCAGACACTAATAAACGGCAATCAATCACTTATATATATTGCGACAGCCTAATGTATATTTGTAAATTAAAATAATAAAACATAGGATTAGTTATCACATAGGAATAGCATCACATTTTATTTTAAACAAACTAAAAAACAATTCAAAACAACCAAAAAAAAACTCAATAAAATTCATGTTCAAAAACAAACAAAAAGAAAACACATAAATTCATATTCTAAAACTAAAAACAAAACTAATACTATTTACAGGTACGTTCATATGCACGTTTTCAGTCTGTGTGTATGTGTATATATATATTCAGGTACTTTCTAGATTATTTTTCAGTTCTTCCAGTTCTAAGAGTCGGCGGTTCTTTTCAATTTTATCCTCCACTTCTCTTAGCCGCAATTTTTCCATAATTAAATTGTGCCTTTTCTGCTCTTTTAGTTCTTCCTTTTTGACTTCATAAAGGCGGTCAATAGAACAATACACCTTTTTTGAAATTTGTTGCTGCTCAATCATTGCATCCAACATACGTTTCTGAATGTCTATCTCTTCTGATAGAACGTCGCGAGCGGATGCCTGTGTATTGAAATGCTGGCCACTTATTTTAATTTTTTTCGCCGGCGGCTTTTGCGGAGTGTCTTCATTGCTGTGCACCGCAGGACATTCAGCCTCCTCTCCGTCTGGCTCTAGCAACTCCAGAATTTCATTTGGAAGGCGTTCTGGGTTCTGTATTGTAGAAGTGGAAGATCCTAACCCATACTTGATGGCCACACCTTCCACTGACTCCTTCATGCCAACCAAATCGTATATGGCCTCTTCGTTTGCAGAAAACTTCTGCTCCATGTTGGGGCCTCCACCAGTTCCTCTGGAGTATTTGAGGTTTTGTGCCGCCTTCTGCCGTACATACTTTTTTTGATCGGCCCATACCTGAAAAAGGTTTTGCATTTTTGTCATTTGTGCATTGTACAAATCAAATTTTGTGGTACATACCTTCTTCCACTCGGCAACACTTTTTGATGGTGGCCCGGCAGCATTTAATTCCGCCTCCAAATTGCGCCATACCCGGTTTAGCTCCTCTTTTCCTCCCTTAAACCAACCTCGCGCAATATCGCTATGTAATTGCATAGAGGTAAGCAGAATGTCTAACTGCTTTTTGTTTGTTGTTTTTGACCTGAAAGTAAAAATAAATGTTTTTTTTTTCATTTTTCATGAAAAATTTTAAATACTTACATTTTTTGGCACAACTCGCTTGCAATTTTTTGGCGGAATTATTCCCAAAATTCGTTATCACATTCGCCCTTTTATTGACATTCATAATACCTACTTTTTTCCCGGGGAAGAGTTTCCCATTTTCGAAGTTCATTTAGAATAAGGGAGAAGGGAAAAGGGAAAAAATTCCCCGGGAGATTTTATTTAGAATAGGGGAACAGGGAATAGGGAAAAAATTCCCAGGGAATTGTCATTAAGAATCGGGGTGATAGCAAATTGTAAAGAATCGCCGACTTGTTTCGCAAGTTATGACAGTTATAAGAATTGGAAATTGTGACCCTTTGTGGTTGAGGTACCAGAAGGTGTTGGCAGATATATATCATCTTTACAATTGATTTTATGTTAGGAAAATTTTTGGATTAGTGAAACTTAAAGAGAGTTGGATGTTTATTTCGCCTTCTTTGAGCTTTTTGTTTTTCAAAATCTTGAATTCTATGTATGATCTCTACCATCTTTATAACAGATCTTGTGTTTATGGAAATATGGAGGTGTACCAAGTCTGAATGGACTCGGATGTTCATTTTATGACCTTCATGGATACTCAAAATGTTGATCCATGGTGGGGAGGTACCAAAATGAGTGGACCGATATATCCCATCTTCACACCAGACCTTGAGTTAATAAAAATATTGTGATGTGTGTAATTTGAAGAGAACCGGATGCTTATTTTCGATTTTATGATCGTTTTGGTTATTTAAGACTTTGACCCTTGTGGGGGAGGCACCAGAAGGAATGATCCGATCTCTATCATCTTTATAACATATCTTGTATTGATGGATATATTGAGATGTGCCAAGTCTTAATGGAAACTGATGTTAATTTCGTGTTTTATGAGCTTTTCATGAATATTCAAAATTTTGACCCTTTGTAGCGGAGATACCAGAAGGAGTGGACCAATATGTTCCATCTTCACACCAGACCGTGGGTTAATAAAAATATTGTGATGTGTGTAATTTGAAGACAATCGGACACATACATCACATTTTATAAGAGTTACAATTAATCAAAATGTTGAGCCTTTGTGGGGGAGGTACTTGATGGACCGATATTGTCAATTTTAGCACCTGATCTAGCACTGATGCAAATATTAGGATTTGCAAAGTTAGAACAAAATCGGATTATCCTTTCTCTTTCTGTGCAGTAAATTATTTTCTTTGAAAATGTTGACATTTTGTGTGGCAGGTACCAGAAGGAATGGAGCGATATTGCCCCTCTCCGAACTCGTTCTAAGTTTGACAATAATATTACGATGTACCATGTTTGGATCATATCGGATACTCCCTTCGTGCGCATCAGTCAGCCAAACAGACAGACAGACGGACATCTCTAGATCGACTCCAAATGTCCTGAAACGGATTGAGTCCAAAGAGACATAGGGTCTAAAAGCGTTATTTCCATGAGGCATGTTTTGACCCTATCTAGCCATATGGCGGAGGGTATACAAATAAATAGAAATCATCACAGATTACTATAGGTCCATAAGGGTCATGACTTCCAACTAGAGTGGCGACGACACCGATTACTGCTAGCTCTTTGAAACTGAAACAGTCCAACATTATTTCTGCCACATTTTAACTCTCTTCATTGTGAGACACATGCCTAAGGTTGAGTAAAGTATGCACGATATGTCTTCATTTTTCCGATACAGAAGTAGCTAAAGTGGCCAATGATTGCAAAATTTCAGTTCGAAAAAATTTAATTAAAATATGTCCATATTGCTATTATTCTTGTGATTTTAAGTTTTTTTTCTTGTGAAAAAGATATGTGTGTATGTATATTTTTTCGTTTCTTTTGTTTTATTAGTTGGTAAAATAGTATATAATGTTGGATGTTATGTATAACATAAATTAAAGTATTATTTTGTGGGTAAAGTGCTGGTGTTTTTTTATTTTGTTAAATTTATATGAAAAGCCTAATCCTACGTTTTTTTCCTATAGAACATATTCATAATATGTGTGTATGTGTAAGTATTTAAATCTGTGGTGTTATTTACAAAATGTTATTGGAAATATTCAAATGAAATTCAGAAATGACATAATCTTTCAAATGTTTTTTTTTTCTTGATTGCATTTATTGAAAATACTATTGCATACAAATTGTTTTGCGATATGTTGCGAATGTTTCAACATTCACATTCGTATTCATACATATGATATGAAAAAAGGTAGAGAGTGAAATAATAATGATAATATACTTAAGGAGGAGGGGTCAGCAAATTTACAATGAAACGAAATCTCAGAATTTTTAGTACAAAAACAAAAACCTGTTCCCATTTTCTACTACTAGTCAAAAAAAAAAAAAAACAATTTGTGCTAAGATCGATTTTCATTTTCATAAGTAATATTTGAAATTTTGCATACTGGCAGATTGAATTGAATTAAACTGAACTGTGTTCCTGTACATAATATATTTATATACAGGGTGAAAGGAAAAAACTGCAACCAACTTCAGACTGCTGTCATTTCTAAGCCACTCGTCCAACAGCTGTTAAAATTATTCCAATGACAGCTCATTATATTGTTTACAAGTGTACAAAAAAGGGTTTTTTTGAGAATTTTCAAAAAAAAAAAAAGTTATTCGCGATGGAAAAAGTTATGGCGTGATTGTGTGATTTCTCTATATTTGGCTGGAAAACCACAAGGGGCTATCGTTAGAGCACTCCAGCATTTAAATGTGAATAAATCATTTGTGTCTCGTACCAAAGCTCGTTACCGTGATACTGGGTAGCGTAGCCCGACGTCAAGGAAGTGGACGAAAGAAAACAGCAACATCAGCAGAAATTGTTCGAAAAGTAAAGAAGCGACTTGATCGAAACCCACGACGCAGTGGCCGAAAAATGGCTCGTGAGCTCAACATATCGTAATATTCCATTCGGAAAATATTAAAAAATAAGCTCGGGATAAAATTCCAAAAAGTGCAAGAATTTACACCGCAACAGCAACAGAAAAAAAATAGACCCAAAAGAGGTAAAGAATTGCTTCGCTTGACCGAAAGTGGTGAACTGCCGAATTTGGGTTTCTCCAATGAGAAAACATTCGTTGTCCAGCAGTTTGTAAACAAACAAAATAATCCGCTCGTGTTTACTTGCCAAAGAGGTCAGCTGAAAATGTGCACCTTCGGTTGGCCACCAGAACTCAAGCGCGGACCATGGTGATGGTGTGGGGGCGCCATAACAACCGATGGTCGCTTTCCGCTTGTATTAATCGACCATGGCATCAGAATAAATGCCGAATATTATCGCGAAAATTTGCTGGAGGGTGTATAAAAGCCTTGGGCACGCAAACATTTTGGCCGCAAACCTTGGACATTCCAACAGGACTCAGCAGCATCGCACTCAGCAGGCGCCCCCCAAGAATGGGTACAAAATGAGGTTCCTAGCTCCATTTCCAGCCCACAATGGCCACCAAAATCTCCGTATACCAATCCGTTGGACTATTGTGTCTGGAGTATTTTGGAAAGAAAGGTTGGCACTAAAACATACCAAAGTGTCGATCACCTCAAGCAAGCGCCTCGCCGGGAATGGCCCAAAAAAGCGCAGAGCAACGTTCGGGCAGTGTGTGACGGTCTCATTGGCCGTTTGAAGGCCATAATTCATGCCAATGGTGACCAATTCGAACAAATCTAAATTTATTCTAAAATTTGATGCTATTTCCGACATATTTTGCTTTAATTCAATAACATTGAAAAAACAAAATCTAAAAATTATGGCGTTTGACTTTGTTGCAGTTTTTTTTTATTATTTCACCCTGTAGTATGTATATCAAAAAGAATATTGGAGATTTGTGTTTCAGTTTTTTTTTTTGCATACATAATACAATCAATACGTAATAATTATGTTTTGCTTTTTGTTTAATATTTTAACTAATATCACTTGAATAAATACACTTTTTGTTTGTAATAAATCTAATTATGAATTGAGAAATTATTATTCAGATTGTGGTGGTGTAGTGTGTCTGTTGTGTTCTGCGCGCACACACTTTCCCTAAACACCATTGCAATACTAGAACTATAAATATATGTTTTTTCGGTCCGTCCGTCCTTTCTACTTTTGATCATCCTCGTCGTCTTCTGTTTATTGTGTGTGTGTGTGTTCCGAATATGCGAATAAAGAATCTAAGTAGTTGCAAATATCATTCTTAATATGTCAAAAAGAATTTATTTATTACCTATATACAACATACAAATGAATAGATGTATGTATGCTTCTTGGAGAATTTGTTTAATTTGTTATTGTTTTTTCTTTTTTGTTGTTGTTTTTTTTTCTTTGCTTTTTCTATTGTTGCTTGGCTACAGCATTGGCTCTTTGCATTGCCAATCCACATTTTGTTTATGTTAAAAATCAATTCATCTTGTCTTATTTGCAATATCCTCTGGGGGTTCTCTATTTTTGTTCGTCGTTGGATTTCATCTTCCTCACCTTCTTCATCATCTTTATCCTCATCATCATCACATACTTAGAATTAGAATTAGAAAAACAAAAAATACACAAAAAAAAATAGATAAACACAAAATTATTCCACAGCAAATCCACAGGTCTCCTCCACGGCTTGGGTGAGTTTATCGTACAACAATTGATAGTTTTCGTAGGGGGGCAAGTCGATGCGATTGAAACATGTGTGAGCCTTGGGCAGGTTTTGTGTGGGTACATCTGAGGTCAGATGTATTGTGAATAGCCTGGGACCCACAGCCCCTGTTGATCCCTGCAGGGCCCGGAATCCTTGTAGGGGAACCCTGGAAGAGCCCGTTACAAATTGTAAGAGCCTTGCACGCATTTCCGAGCTATACGATTCCACCGCCTGCAAAAGAAAACGCATTTCAAAACCCAATTCCACCTACCACTCGGCCAAACAACTCACCTGCCAGAACCAAACAACTTGTGGTGTTTCCGGGGTACAATGTTTCAGTCGGGTATTGTTGCGCCAATCGTTAACATCTATGCTTGAAATGCCACCAATAACCAATTCCAGTTCTCGTTCATCAAATGGACGCAATAAATGATTGGGTATCAATTCACAAAAGCCTAGGCGAAAGCAGACAACAACACATTAAGGACCCCTTGTAAACATCATCATCATGACACTCACCTTTTTGTAATGCTAAAAATTGCTGTTCTATACCGCGCATAAATCTATAATTTACATACAGCTTAACATATTCCCGTTTGTTGTCTTCGGTAACTGGTATCGAGGCTCCAGAGGGTTTGAGTTCGTGTACCACCAAGGCACCAAAGCTGTTATTTTCCACGCTGAATGTCGACTCGATGACATTGGTAATGTTATTTTCCCTGCAATCGGAAATCAAGTAAAAAAAGATATATAATCAAATCGTCCATTTACTTACAACATCCAGGTCAAACTACGATGCAGTTCCGGATCGACTCCCTCAATATCACTAAGTGTTATTGGTTTATTAAGCAGTTGCTTGTAGAAGGGCGTGGTGAAGCCACCGTCCAAGCAATGGCCATGGAATACAGCTATGCCCAAAATACGGCCAACAAAATGAAAATAGGATAAATGATCGGGATTGACGCCCGAGTCGGGATTTATTTGCAATGTGTAGTGGTCATCGCGACTGTATTGGAACAGACCGTATTGGGGATTGAGCATTTCGCGTGACAATAGGTGAAGCCATTCACGCGCCACACCGCCATAGTCGAGGCCTTCCTCGCCCTTGAACTTCACCATCAATCGTTTGCGCATATCCTTGGGACGCATTTTCATGATCAGTCTGTAACTCTCTTCGAATATCTCGCTGCGAGATACTTCCAAACGGCAGTGACCCGATTGAGGCTGCAGTGCCTGCAGCTCTGTGCGCAAGGCGCGTAGCTTTCCAACCAAGTCTCGTCGGTATTTGGGCAGCAGATCGGCACCTTCCAGCAGGCCCTGTGGCAGATCTGCCGGCACAGCACGGCCCTCGGGTATACGGATGTGGGGAGCACCATTTGCCGTCGTCACGGCACTACTGGCAACGCCGCTCGTCGCACTTCCGGCCAGAGGATGTGATGCAGCCGGCGATAAATGTTGAATAATACTGCCATTGCCAGAACCAGCACTCGAATTGGCGGCGGCGGGTGAAGCTATATTCCCTGAATTGTTGCTGTTGGCCGATGTACTGGAGGCGTTGCCGGGCGCTACCACCCCTCTTCGTATCAACTGTAGAATGTTGCCATTCAAACGCGGATCCGTGAATTGTGTGGTGCGATTATTATGATCTACAAAATACACACGACCCGATGCAGTCTTTCTCTGCTCCCAGCCACTTGGCAGGGGGCCGATAGCATCCAGGGTCAAATTATCCGTGTGGAAATCTCGAGGAATACGAGGATCATGCCACGTGGAAATGGCAGTGGGTATGTGATAGAAATACACCTGACCCTGTTGGGTGATGCGCATTTCATAGCCGGGGGGCAAATCCATAAATGGCCTCCCGCTCTGTTGCGAGCTGGCTGCAGCAATTCCGGGATGACGCATAGCACTGCTGCTGCTGCTGTTGTTCGAGCGTGAGCTTCTCGAACCGCGTCGACGGGCGGAGTCGTCCACATTTCGCGATGACCTCCGTTGTGAACGTTGCGAACTGGCATTGGGAACAGCCGAGGCAGATGATGTGGGAGTGCATTGGCTGCCACCACTTCCTCGGGGCGTTTCACCCCTCTCCCGGGTGTTGTTTATGTGATTTGTGGATGCATTTGGAGGTGTTGCAACACTAATACTTGTGTTTGGATTAGCTGATGATGACGACGATGTATTGGCATTGGGACTTTGTACATTGCAGCCGTTGCCTCCACTGCCATTGCTGGCGCTCTTGTTGCCATTGCCATTCGTTATGGGACTTTGTCGGGGAGTGACATTCAGATTATCGCCCTCATTGGCATTCCAATTGGGTGGTGTGGCGTGGTGAGAAGAAGATTGAGGCTGGGCCGATTGGGCCATCACCACACCGTTGCAAGAAGATGAGTTGCCATTGGTTAGATTCTGGGCTGTTTGTATTTGGTTTTGCACCACCCCCCGTTGAGGCGTTGTTGTGTTCGCAGACTCCACATTGTTGTGACCATTGGACAGTAATGTGGGAGCTGGAGCTCCATGCTTTGGTGTTTTGGCCTGTTGGCTCGTGTCGTCTCGAGAAACGGCATGATTGTGTCGTGGTGTCTGTGGCCCCGAATTAGAACTTAAATGTGCGCTAGTGTTGTGGTCGCTGCTATTGTTTGTGCTGCTGCTGCCGCCGCCCATGGGTGGTGAAGGTGTTGTTGTTTGATGTTGTCGACTACTCTTCTTGTTGCCGGGCGTCGCAATTGATGACACAGATTGTGGCGTGGCTTCTGGAGTATTCTCTACCCTGGTGGGACTACAGTTTTCTTTGCCTCCCACATTTCCCACCGATGGCATGGACAATATTTCAGTTGAATGTCGTCGTTCATCGTTCTCCCGAGCGCTGCGATTATTGTGGCCATTCAATAAGTTGGTGCATGTCGTGGAACGGGTGGGACCAACCGGATGATGGGCCGATGCCGTTCCCCCCGTGCCATTTTGTGCCGCAGTACGATGGTGGGGCGTTTGATGCTGCTGTGTTGCTGTATGTTTGCTCGGCCTATCCCACTGGGTCGTTTTAGTGGTGTGATTAACATAGTAGACACGCCCATTACCGGTGCGACGCTCTTCCCAACCCTCAGGCAGACTATCCTCGGACGAGTCATCCTCTGATGGTCCACGAACATCACCGCCTGGGCCGACAATGGCCAAGGGATTGCCGCTGCATGGCCCATCCTTTGAGAGAAACGCTATAATTATCTGGCCGCGTACCATTTCATCGTCATCCGTTGAAAATTTGCCCAAATCCAAACGTTGGACTGAAAGCAAAAGAGAAAAAAAAATAAATCAATTTTTAAAGTTCGCACAGTGTCACACTTACATCCAGCTCCTTTTAAACGTTGTATCGTTTCCGATGGTATGCGCACACATCCGAGAAATCCGCTGCTTTTGTGAATCTTTCGTTGATTCCATACCGTTATTGTTATGGAATCGTTGCGACCCAAAAACAAGTCGTAATGGGCATTCCATTTTGGATCTAATGTCGATTTACTGATATCCGTTGAGTAAACCTGTCCAGTACCATCAACTTGAACCTTTGCGAAAGGGTCAGGGAGGCCTTGAATTGAATTAAAAAAAAAGAAGTCGGTGAAAATATCGAAATGAATTATTTTTAGGCAGGTTACAAATTATAGGAGGAAAAGAAAAACAGTTACTTTTTCAACCAACATTTTGACGATTTAAGGGGGAGTGATCTGCCATATCTCATTTTCTCCCCAGATTTTGTGTTTGTAGAGGCATTGAGATGCGTGAAGTATGAAAATGCATATTTCGCATTTTATGAGTGTTCAGTGTTCCAGAAGGAATGGGACAGTATCTCATTTTCCCATCAGATGTGTTGATAAAAACATTAAAATGTGGGAAATTTGAAAAGAATCCGATGCTTATTTTGCGAACCACAAGTGGTTATCGTTAGAGCACTCCAGCATTTAAATTTGAATAAGTCTGTTGTGTCTCGTACCATCGCTCGTTACCGTGATACGGTAGCGTAGACCGACGTCAAGGAAGTTTACGGACGTGGACGGAAGAAAACAGCAACATCAGCTGAAATGGTTCGAAAAATAAAGAAGCGACTTGATCAAAACCCGAGTCGCAGTGGCCGAATAATGGCTCGTGAGCTGAAAATATCGCAATATTCCATTCAGCAAATGTTGAAAAATGAGCTTTTGAATTTCCAAAAAGTGCAACAACTTACACCGCAACAGAAAAAAATAGACTCAAAAGAGCTAAAGAGTTGCTTAGTGGTGAACTGCCGAATTTGGTTTTATCCGATGGCAAAACATTTGTTGTCCAGCAGTTTGTAAACAAACAAAATGATCCGCTCGTGTTTACTTGCCAAAGAGGTCAGTTAAAAATGTGCACGTTCGGTTGACCACCAGAACTCAAGCGCCGGCCATGGTAACAGCCGATGGTCGCTCTCCGCTTGTATTAATCGACTGTGGCATCAGAATAAATGCCGAATATTATCGCGAAAATATTCTGGAGGGTGTATTAAAGCCTTGGGCACTCAAACATTTTGGACGCAGACCTTGGACATTCCAACAGGACTCAGCACTATCGCAATCAGCACGCGCCACCCAAGAATGGTTACAAAATGAGGTTCTTCGCTTCATTTCCAGCGCACAATGGCCACCAAAATCTCCGGATACCAACCGGACTATTGTATCTGGAGTATTTTGGAAAGCAAGGTTGGCACTAAAAAATACCAAAGTGTCGATCACCTCAAGCAAGCGCTTCGCCGGAAATGGGCCAAAATACCGCAGAGCAACATTCGGCCTGCGTGTGACGGTTTCATTGGCTGTTTGAAGGCCATAATTCGTCCCAAAGGTGACCAATTCGAACAAATCTAAACTTATTCTAAAATTTGATGCTATTTCCGAAATTTTTGCTTTCATTCAATAAAATTCCAAAAAAAAAAAATGTGAAATTTGTTGCAGTTTTTTTATCTCATCCTGGCTACAGAGTGTAGCCATATGGTGGAGGGTATAAAAAGAACATATCCCTACCTTTTCCTGAAGACTACAACTTATCGAAGTAACTTCCATGTTAGAATTGGAATAAAAAAACCCGCCGATCAAAACTGAAACAACAACATTCGATCTTCTTATATCCATTAATAAAATAATATATTTTTAATATATTTTTTGTTTGTATACAATATAAAGAATAACAAAAGATTTCCCGCTAATGTTTGCCTTTGGCAAAACTCGGGTAAAATACCCACGAAAAATCCCCAGAATCTGTTGGTCCTTATCTGTTGACAAGACAAGTGTAGATCCCCCTGCTAGAGACATTAAACAAAAGCTAAGATTCGTATAAAAGACACATCGCCGTGTAGATTATTATCAGTCTAAGAAAAGGTGCAGAAGAAGAAGTAACAAAAAAAAAAAAAGACAACACATCTACTGGAATCTCAAAAATGTTGGGCAAACAATTAATTGGATTTTTACTACTCGTCGTTTTGGCTTTGGCCAGTTTAAGTAGAGCAGAACCCTATGTGGATCATGGATACAATCGGAGACCAAATCAGAGGCCCATACCAATTCCTACAACACCACCGTTTAATCCCCATGCCAGGACTTGGTGAATTCGATTAGAGGAACAAAGGCAATTCAAACACTGCTCTATAAATAAATAAATAAATATTTGAAAAAAAATAGATGATTTTTAATGCCTTATTTTATCATGGGAAATCAGTTGCATTCAACATGCACATGCACCGTCATCACAATCAAATTGACCCGCTCCTCCTCGAAAAAAGAAAAAAATTTTATTTGCAACGAATCACAAGAAACTCCAGCAAAGGCATTTGCTTGCCACAAAACTGGGTCAAATGCATACGAACGGCAAATTAAGTTCAAAATCAATTTCAATTCCCTTAATTAATAGACAGCGCATTAAAAGCAAAGGCACACACGCAGCCTAGAACAAGACGATGAAGATTTAAATAGCGTGGTGGCGGCGGTACAACACATTTTGCTATGACGCATTCGTTGGCGGTCGGTTTTGGCAAAATGGCAAACATAAACATTTGTAAACCCTGCTTTCTATTGATTGATATAAGCAGTTAAGCCCTCCCCGCCACAAACTCACACACACACACGCACAGTATTTATCAGTATGAATTTGCTGCGATAGGAGGAAATGAAGCAAAAAGTATCAGTGAAGCTATTTGCAAATTGTTTTTTTTTTGTTCTTTTCAATTTAGCAAACTGATAACTGAATTGATGGCACCGGAAAATAGGTTGCTAAAAATAAGAAACTGTTGATGAGCACTGGCGGGATCATTTCAAATTGTCAAAAAATGATTCAGAATTCTTTTGCAAAAAAAACTGCGAGGAATGTGTTCCAAAATAATTACCACGATCATTAATGTTTGAATGGATGTAATGATATCAATAATGCGTTTTTAAACTGAATAATGCCGGTTTTGTACTTCACTTGGAGATCTAATCGATGCAGAATGACAACGTTTAGGACATTTGGATACCGTGGAATGTATTATGAAAGGATAGAAGGAAAAAAATAAACCATCAATGGATACAGCCAAAAATTACAAGACATACCGACCCAAAATGTAAACGAAACAAGTAAAATAGTGTCAGTCGGTTTTGCCGACAGATGTACAGGATGACATTAAAAAACTGCAACCAAATTCAGACTGCTGTATTAAAGCCTTGGGTACGCAAACATTTTGGCCGCAGACCTTGGACATTCCAACAGGTCTCAACAACATCGCACTCACCACGCGCCACCCAAGAATAGTTACAAAATGTTGTTCTTCGCTTCATTTCCAGCGCACAATTGTCACCAAAATCTCCGGATACCAATCCGTTGGACTATTGTGGCTGGAGCATTTTGGAAACCAAGGTTTTTTCAAAATCTTAAACCCATGTGGGGGAGGTACCGGAAGAAATGGTCCGATCTCTACCATTTCTATAACAGATCTTGTGTTGATGGAAATATTGAGATGTACCAAGTCTGAATATAGTCGGATGTTCATTTCGTGTTTTATGAGCTTCATGGATATTCAAAAATTTGACGCTTTGTGGGGAAGGTACCAGAAGCAGTGAACTGATATATTCCATTTTCACACCAGACCTTGGGTTAGTAAAAATATTGAGATGTGTGTAATTTGAAGAGAACCAGATGCTTATTTCGGCTTTTATGATCGTTTTTGCTATTCAAAACTTTTACCCTTTGTGTGGGAGGTACCAGAAGGAATGGTCCGATCTATACCACCTTTATAACAGATCTTGTGTTGATGGAAATATTGAGATGTGTCAAGTCTGAATGGAATCGGATATTAATTTCGTTTTTTATGAGCTTCATGAATATTCAAAATTTTGAGCCTTTGTGGGGGAGGTACCAGAAGGAGTGGACCGATATATTCCATCTTCACACCAAACCTTACGTTAATAAAAATATTGTGATGTGTATAATTTGAGAACAATCGGACTCTTACATCACATTTTATGAGAGTTGTAATTATTCAAAGTGTTGACCCTTTGTGGGGGAGGTGACTGCTAGAGTGGACCGATATTGTCCATTTTCGCACCTGACCTAGCACTGATGAAAATGTTAGGATTCGCAAAGTTGGAGCAAAATCGGATTATCCCTTCTCTTTTTGTGCAGTAAATGATTTTCTTTGAAAATTTTGACATTTTGTGGAGGAGATACCAGAAGGAGTGGACCAATACATTCCATTTTCGCACCAGACCTTGGGTTAATAAAATTATTGGGATGTGTGCAATTTAAAGACAATCGGACTATTACATCACATTTTATAAATGTTATAATTATTCAAAATGTTGACCCTATGTGTGGCAGATACTTTATTGAGTGGACCGATATTGTCCATTTTCGCATCAGACCATGCAATTATGCAAATATTAGGATGTACAAAGTTGGAGCCAAATCGAATTAACCTTTCTCTTTCTGTCCAGTTAATTATTTTCTTCGAAAATGTTGACATTTTGTGAGGGAGGTACCAGAAGAAGTGGACCGATATTGCCCATTTCCCAACTCGATCTAAGCTTGATAAAAATATTACGATGTAGATCGATTTCAAATGTCCTGAAACGGTCCAAAGAGACCTATAGACAGCTCTTATTTCGATTATATATACCCTCTCTAGCCATATGGCTGAGGGTAAAAAAGGGCAATATTAAAACGGTGTTTGGTAAGCCACAGGTGGTTTTTGATCATCAAAATTAGAACATGTCTCAATGGACAACATTTCCTAGACATCACCACCCATTAACAAATATATGTAGGTACATTCTGCTTGGCATTTGCTTTTATAAACTAACTTTATTTATTGTTATTAAAATACATTACCACAAACACATCTCCCATGCCCAATATAAACACCATTTATTGCGGCTTATTTATATAAAAAAAATTACACGCAAGTGTTGAACAAAACAAAACAAAAAAAAACAGAAAATAAATTAATAACGCTTGAATGACTGCGATTTCCAGCAGCTAGCACTTTTACCGGAAATAAAAAAAAAAAAAAAACAAAAAAATATTTCCAAATTTTTATTTCAGCTTGAAAAATGTGCTATAATTTTTAAAATAGCTAAAATTCTTTGGAGAGATTTACTCGCTTACATAATGGCCAAATGTTAGAAATGTTTTGGAATAAAAAAAACAAGCCAAATTTAATAGAAACTGCAAAAGGAATTTCTATTGCCATTTATAAACTCGAACATTTTAATGCCCAACAATGGTGTGAAGTTCGAAAGGGAAATTGAATTGAACGTAATGGTTGCTTGATTTCTACATACCGACTTTTGGAAATGGCATAACAAAAACCACATCAACAACAACGACAACAAAAAGCAGTTGTGTTAAAATAAATAGCAAAAAATTGCGCTTCTTTGGAAAATAACGAAAAAAAATTAATGAGTATTAGTCAGTTTTGTGTTTTTTTTTTCGAAAATGTTGAACTTTTGTTCGGAAGGTACCAGTAACAGTGGACCGTTGTATTTCATCTTCGCAATTCATACGAAATTATTAGGGTATGCAAAGTTTAACTTATTCCCAATTTTATGCCAACAATTGTTCAATCAAAATGTAAACCTTTTGTGGGGGAGATAAAAGAAAGAGTGGACCGATATCGTTAAATTTTATAGCAGACCTAGCACTACTACAAATATAAGGAACCACAAAGTTTTAATAAAATAATAGTTATGCGAGCGGTGCCAGAAGGTGTAAACCAATATTGTCCATCTTTAAACTCGATCTAAGTTAGATAATAACATTGCTATGTACCAAGTTCGAACAAAAGAAAATGCTCCCTTTGAGAGTTATCGTGCGCACTAGCCAGACAGACGGATACTGCTAAATCGGCTCTAAATGTCCTAAAACGTATTTCGTCCAAGAAAAGCTGGGGTCTAAAGTCGTTATATTGATGAGGCACGTTTTGGTCGTATCAAATGATATATAAGGTATCTCTGTACCCTGGTGACTGAGGGTATATCTTTCTAGGTCAATTTCAAATGGGGGCAGAAAAAGCTCATTGGACGCGAAATGTCATTGAATTTCTGTTTTATGATCACAGCTGCCGAAAGACGGAATATACACGTTAGGATCCTATACCTTGGGACTTTCACATTTTGCCACTATCGCCATACATTCTATGTTGGAAACTACCTCTAGTGATATAGGTCTGTGACGAACAGAATGGCGTATGTTATATGAACAATAACCTATACTACTTCCTTTGTTTCATATAAATTGTTTTTGGTTTCCATGTTGAGGAGATTGGATGGAGGCTCACACCCCTGTCATGATACAGAAAAGCGCGGTCCTACCCTGCAGCAGCATGAGGCAACGTAGACCATTTTCACATTTTGCCACTATCGCCATACATTCTATGTTGGAAAGTAGGTCTGTGACGAACAGAATGGCGTATGTTATATGAACGCTGCTAATACCCTACGCTAATTCCTTCGATCCATGTAAATTGTTTTCGGTTGAGTTTCCATGTTGAGGAGACTGGATGGAGGCTCACCCCCTGTCATGACTCAGAAAAGCGCGGTCCTACCCTGCAGCAGCATGAGGTCGCTTTTCGAAATGTACCGACTTGCTGCATTCGGTTCATGTTACCGGATAATACCTGCGGTGTATGACGTCTGGAAAAACCGAACAAACGTGGCCTGCTTTTAGTATGGAAATGTGGTTTCGATTTTACATACTTAGTTGAATTCTATCACAGTGTGGTGCTTTATATAAAATGCAATAAAAGGACTTTCAAGGTATTCAATTAGACAACGGAAAACAAATTTGAAATCTAAAATAGCTTTCTTGTTCCTGTATTTATGTTATGTTAAATTCTTCTCCCTCTGAGATGTTTATCTGTTATGGACTGTATAAAAGATCGAATAAATAAAATCTTTGCAATGAAAGCTTCAAAATGTTATACTTACGAAATAAGTCTTTTCGAACCAAATTTCTCGCACACAAGACTGTAAGAGAAAATAAAATTATATTTTATTCAGCTTTTTTTAATAAACAACTTATTTTTATGAAAAGTAATAATATTTCTTTGAGGATTTCCAATTAGCTTACGATCTCATCTCAAATGTTGTGTAAAGCACAAAGAATTTATTTGTTCAGATGAATGAATAGATAATTGGAATTTCCCAAAAAATAGGGTACTAACAAGCTACCCAGTTATATTTTTTACTATTATTGACTGAAAACATTAGAGTGGACTTACTTGTTATACGTATTTTGTGTGCTCCATTGCGTCGCGGATATTCCAATTTATTCATAATTTAAAAACAAAATAATACAAATTTATACACCAAACTAATAATAGATATTATGACGAGTTGAATTTAAACATTTTTATAAACAATTCTCTTCACGTTGGCCCATTAGTTTCCATTCGATTCCATATTTTTGTTGTTGTTAGCGATTTTTTTTATTGCCTACTTTTTATGCTACTGGATTTTGTTGATATGGACAAATATCTGGGAGATGAACTACAAAAAATAATAATGAGCAAATATTTTATGAAACGCGCTAAAACAGTATTATTTATATTTTGCTAAACTAGTGCCCTTTCTGAAGTTCTTGCCGATTGTTTTTGGCGGAAATGGAAAATAAACTTTCTAAAACCTGCAATTCTCCCTATTTCCTGGGCGGGTCTGGTTTAAGCAGCCGCCCTGTACATTATTGTTTACAATCGTTTTAAGCCATCAAATTAAGATAATTAAAAAAAGGTTACAACTACTATGTTTTTCTCCAGAAATCACAATAATATCCTGTTCCCTTTTGCTCACAGCTCTGGGCATTTGCATTCATTTGCACCACGAAACCTAACCTTCTTCCTCATTTTCATTTGTAGGACTTCTTTCAAGTGCACAAACTTCATGCCACTAATTGTCTCGTTGTAACCTTTGATCGTCTTTCGAGATTAGTGAGTGGTTAATATAACAACTTCTTTGGTGCCACTACCTTTATTAAATGCATATTGAAATATTATTAGTATTATTTCTTCATTTTTTGTTGTCGTAATTCTCTTTTGCACTATAATTATTGCATTTTTTTCTCCTCTTCTCACATGCACAACATTCACATACACCAGCCAGCCAGCCTCACACAGCCAACGATTTTTTCCACTTGGTTCAATTTCTTTTGCAAACAATTCACGCCTTAATTCCAAAATAATGCCAATGCGTTTGGCTTTCAAAAAAGAAAAAAAAACTGTGCGACTTTTATTTCGACCGACCGATTTTTTAGTGCAAAAGCACTCGAAGAAACATTTGTTGTTCCTTGAGCAATATTATTATTATTTTTTATATTTTTCTGTCTGCTTTTAGACGAACGATTTAGATGACCACCACGATATCACGACGACAGTTTGAACACAACATTTTCCATCGATTGCCGTGCATTTGCGAGAATATTTTTTTCTTGAGAGACGTGAACACAGGGGCTTTTCGCTTACGACAATAATATTAATTAATTAATTAAAGTGTTAATAAAAATTGTAAAAATTGTTAATGCGTTCAACCAAAAACTTCCGCCATATTGAAATAACAATTTGACAAGTAAATTCATTTGACAAACTAAACAAAAGTGTACCATACGCTGCGCAACATCACATCGTAAATTGTTAGAAGGAGTTCACATTCCTCGATATAATTTTATAATTTAAATTTATAATTTAAATCCATTTGTTTTACAAAATACTCCCCACAGGCTTCTTAAAAAATGTAAAATTTTAAGGAAAAATACAAAAATATGGTTGATGTGCAGTTTAAGGATTAGGTGCCGGTATCCGGATGACAAATATGTTCTTTTTTTTCCTTGAGGAAGCCCATACGTGCCAAAATTAAAGCCCCAACTTTTTTTCGCCTTTTATTATTATGGGCATAAGAGTTTCACATGCCTGCTAAACTAATTGTAAGCGCATAAAGGTGAAAATACATAAAACGCTTTTCTGATTGACTTAAGTCATCGGATGGCTTCTTCGGAAAAGAACAAAGAAGCCTAGGACCAAAATCGAACTAAGTCAACCTAAAACTCCTTTGTTATAAAAACCACGATTGTACAAACTGTCAAACCGATTTTGGAATTGAAAATGTTAAGAAAAATCATTGAAATTTGTAAAAATTGTTGAAAAATGCATGCAATGGACGTACAAAATATTTCACCATGGTGGGAGTTTGAATATTTTTATACGGTATGTCGAACTTTAGGTAACGCTGTTTAACAACATTTTTAAATTTTACCTTTTTCCAAAAGTATGTTAATTAACGACATATTAACAATGACAGCGTATTTACATCACAGAGAGCGTAAATGTAAACATGATCTAAGTGACATGTAAGCCCTATTCGCTTTGGTCAATTTCTACATATGTTTTCTTCTGTTTGATGCTGGTTCCTTCATTCTATGAATTCTTAGCTGGTGCTGTTACACAAATTTTTCAATTTTTACCAAAAGTAAAGCAACAAAGCAAACATGTTTCCATATGCTTTGCGACATATTAATAATGACAGCGTATTTACATCACAGAGAGCGTAAATGTAAACATGATCTAATTGACATGTAAACCCTATTCGCTTTTGTCAATTTCTATGTGTTCTTCTGTTCGATGCTGGTTCCTTCATTCTATGAATTCTTAGCTGGCTCCCTCATTATATCTCTCTCTTTTTGCAATCCCATTGGACGAACTCGACTTGTGTATCCCTAACAAAAAAATATATACATCCTCCTCTTATAAAAACAACATTTCTGTAATTTTTTGCTTTGTTGAGACAAAAATTTAAATAAAATGTCCCACAAATACTGTAAATAAATATGTATATTGAATTAAATACTGTTTGTGTCCAGTGTGCATAAGGAATAAACAAAATAGTGATGATACACAATTTAGAATTTAGGGAGTTGGTTGTCGTGAAAAAAAGAAAGAAAAGAACTTAGTTGTTGGACAAACTCTTGAATGGTAAAAATACCAATAGACAGGAGGAAAAAACGAAGAAAAAAACTTGTGATATTCGGTTAAAAAGAAAAAAATAATGCTGCAAAAATAAGCCGAATAGAATTGGACAAAAAACGGGAAAAATTACATAAATTTTTATCCAGAGGGAGGAGACGTTTTAACAAAAAAGAAAAAAAAGAAAACCCGAAAAATAAATTTCTTCCACCACACATTTGTCGTTTGTGTAACTTGTCTCTGTATGTATGTATGTTCATTCGCAAGCAAGCAGGCAGAGCCAGTCAGAGTATAATACAACAGTAGACACAAAGTTTTTAAAGTTTGTGCTATTCTGCATGTCGTCTGAATTTAATAAACATGGTGAAATTGATGGCCACCACCAGCATACGCTTCTATATTAGCTTTCTGATTACGAATCATGACAGAAGGACATGAGAGGTAAGTCCATTAATTATTTGTTAAAGATTTTTCATTTGGAGTTTTCTTTGATTTTTTGTTTTTTTGTTAAGGTTGGTTGTTGTTGGTGTGGTAGGGTGGTGACGGCGGTGGTTCAAGAAAGTATATCTATGTTCCATATAGGTACAATGTGTGTATGTGTACCCACATAGTTGTCAGTCATTTCAGACAGTCATTCAAAATTATGCTTTCAGAATGATTTCCAAATAAGTTGGTAAAATATTCCTCCTGTTTTGAAAAATAAATTTAAGCAGATAAATAGAAATTGAGAGATTTATTGAACAGTTGCATATAGCAAAAAGAGCACATCCACCCAGAGAGGCATAATAGTGTATGTGTTGCGAGAGAGAGAGAGAAAGGGAACTGATAGCAAGAGAGCACGCATTCACATATTCATTGAGTTTTGTTGTTCATTCATAAGGACGATGGCAAATTGTTGAGGTTGTATCCCCGGACCTAGACCAAAAAAAGCAATTTTTTTTGATTTGTACCACAATTAAATTAAAAGATAATAATAATATTGCATTAAAGAACGTATTGAAGTGGAAATTAACGTTTTACAGCCTCTTCCTGTTACACGCTGCCTGCCGTATATTATGTACCTAGTCGTAGTTGAATATATCAGGGGTGCTCAAAAAGAAATATCTCTTTTCAGTCAAATTTCTCTTTGCTTATTTAAATCAAGAACAAAACAGTGTTAAGTCATTATTTATACAAATATTTTTTATCCATTTGCTTTATAAATTATTTAGGCAAACATTCATGTTAAAAATAATTAAATTGAATCGTAAAATATAAAGAAAAACAGATTTTTAATTTTCTCTTAAATTATCTTATTTTTCTGTTCATGTTCTAGAACACGGTTTTGAGCACCGCTGATATATGTATCATTCACATCCCTTTTACTCTCTTTCATTGCACTTGACTCTCTTAACGTTGCCATGTTTTGTAATAAATTTATATTAGGATAGGTTGGAGTTTTATGGATAAAATTGTGGGTTTTAAATCAGAATTTGTATTTTTTTGTAAAGAATTGTTTTTATAATAATTATGGGAACTTTTAAGGGCTGCAAGATTTTTTTTTAAGGATTTCATTTAGAAAAAAGTTGGAGAGGGTCAGTTTTCAAAATCCCTCATCATGTATTACAATAGCCTTTGAAAATAACAGCATAGAGATACGATGTCCCTGTGTATAAAAATGAATAAAAAAACGAATGAATAAATATACCCTCTATTCCAACATAAAAGGTATAAAAACTATAGTTTTTTTTTTAAAAGAAAGACATTTTTTTAAGATTTTGAATCCCTTTTCCATTTCTAATATAAGCTATTGAAAAATAAGGAAAAATGTAAACTTTCATTTTGTATGTTTTTTTCCTCCACTGTATGAAGATATATTGTTTAAGTAGGTGGCTCTGGTTTCTCTTCAGTCATTTGTGTGGCGCTCTCTGCAATCGCATATGTTCTCTTAAGTAAAACTACAAAAAAAAGAATATCAAATGTATGAATGAAAAAATAATAGTTTTTTGTAAAGCCAAACAGCCAGCCAGTCAACCTTCAAGAACCGACCGACCGCTTAACAAACATTCACATCAGCAGACATTGTGTTGTATGTCTCAGCTCTCAATATGAATGAATGCTATCCAATCCTACAAAGAAGAATGTGTTACTTATCACTCGTTGCGAGTGTCATGGCTGTTTTTTAATTAGTTCTTTTTTTCTTCTTGCTTTTCAGCGATTTTTTAGTAACAGTAAGAGCACAGGTTATGACCAGAGACGAAAGCACCGAAGGTTGGTTACCACTGGCAGGGGGTGGTCTGGCCAACGTTTCGATACGTAAACGTGCTAGGCTATCCCCTGGTGCTACTGGACATGAATACATCATATACGGTCAAAGAATATCAGATCAAAGCGTGAGTAGAATTTGTATTGGTGCATTTAGCAATCTCGATAATATCCTAATTCCTTTCATTTGTCTTTCAGGTTATTTTAAGTTGCGTCATTAATCGCGACCTTAAATATTACAAAGTTATGCCAACGTTTCATCACTGGCGAGCGGGTAAACAGCGAAATGGTCTTACGTTTCAAGCTGCTGCAGATGCCAGGGCCTTTGATAAAGGTGTATTGCGAGCATACAATGAATTAATTGATGGCATGGCAAAATCGAATCCTTCCATTATATGTCCACCACTGACCAAGTATGATTCTGTTGGCGAAGACGATGTTTTCATGGTAAGCAATACCCACTCGCATACATACATGCATTCATATCAAAACTAATGTTGCCTTCTCTTTAAAAACAGACCCTTGACCTACCCTGTGAATCTTTGGAAAATAAACAAAAGGGCTACTCCAGTCCCGAGGGAAGTGAAAACAGTCACAGCTTTAAGGATCGCGGGGAACGCTACACGGAAAGTTCTCAGGACAAAAATGATAAAGAAGTTGCCAAAATTCATTACATATCGGGTGAAAACTCTTGCTTGCAAACCACGCCATCCCTACCTTCCATGACCAGCTCAGCTCAAAATAAGACAACGTCGATGGTGAATACCCACACAACGACAAGCACAACTGTAACAACTGTGGAAACATCTCCAGTTATAGCTCCTAGTGAAAATTATTCCTATGTAACCTTAACTGCGGTAAGTTAGTTTTGTGAAATGAAAACTTGCGGAAGGGGTTTCTAAAAATATCCTTACTCTTTAGGTTCATGACTATAATTATCCGGTAGTGGATCAACCTGTGGCCGCACAAGTCCTAACACGTTGCGACTCGATCACAACTCTGAAGAAATTAAATGCCATTGAAGCTTCTCATTGTTTGGCCGGTACTCAATCTTCGCCCATTTCCAATGTCTTGATCAAAGATCCGGAAATTGATATTCTCAAACATAAAATGCAACAGAAATCAAATCCGGTGGCACCAATACATAATCAAATGACAAGGTGTCGCTATTGTCAGGAGTTGTACAATGACGAATGGAATCGCAAAGGGGCTTGTGAGTTTGCACCAGACTGTTTTCGTTCGGGGTTCGAATGCATTTCGGGTATAGGTTGTGCACGTTGTATGCTTTATCATTTTATGAGTGATTCGGAGGGGGAAACACCCCAACATCCCTGCGAGTGTGCCAATGAGAGTGGATGCACCAAAAGGTATAAAAATTAGGCTTAGTTTTATTTTCCTTAAAGTTATATTGTTGTTGTTGTTTTTGTTGCAGATGGCTTGGTCTAACCTTGTTGTCTTTGTTGGTGCCCTGTCTGTGGTGTTATCCTCCCCTTAGGGTATGCCACCTAATTGGCATTGCCTGCGGCATTTGTGGTGGGAAACATAAACCACAAGTTTGACATTGGGAGGCTGAATTACAAAACAATAAAACTAGATGCAAACAAAAACACCACAAACAGCAGAAGCAGAAACAGCATCCAGAGAAGCAGCAGCAAGGCTATGATGATCTATTTTCCTCGTCTTCATACAATTACAACAATAGATGGCAGCAGCGACAGCAAGAATGCAAAAATCAATACGAATGCGATATTAATATGTTCAAAAGACCACCACTACAAAACCAACAACAATGCAAGCTTGTGGACGATCGTCGTTCCACAAAAGCCGAAGATTCCTTTATACATACCTGCATTAAAAGCCAAAATAACGATTATGGTAATGTGTATTACTAAAACCATGCAAAACAAGCAGCAGCTTAACAAAACTCTCACCAAACCTTTACGAGAGTGAGAGAGAGAGAGGGAACTCAACTTGAGACTTCTCCTATGTGTTTTTATTCCTCTTTTTTTACTACTTAATAATGAGAATTCCTAACATGTTATTACCGTTTTGTGGTCGATTCTTTTGTACTAAAGAAAACAAAGGCTGCAACAGATTAAGTTATAGCCAGCATTTGTAGATTATGTTAATGAATTTGTCCTGTGTACATTATATTTTTTGCTCTTTACTTTATTTCCCATTTTTTTGTACATACATGTATAGGAAGAAAAAAAAAAACAAATCATTTACACACACAAACACACACACAAAATACTTCAAAGAAGTACCTGTATAACTATTATTATAATTATAAATTATTAAATTTGCACAAACAAACAAAACAACTAATTTTTTCTTCAAATCAAATTTAATTTGTTCTAAAGAAAGAAATAACCCTCACTAACATACATGTGTATTTAATTTAAGAAAGCCTTTGTTTTTATTTCTAATCTAATAATTTAATGAAAACTTTTTTGTTTTGAAAAGAAAAATAATCGTTTTAAAATGCTTAATAACACCAGTATTATTAATTTTAGTTAATGTCGAATAACTCTTTTTGGTTTCCGAAACAACAGAACACACAACAACACAAGTCCTTTGGTGTTATACATAACCTTACACTTTTTTATTATTTTTCTTTTTACTAAATATAATATTGTGATTCTTACAACATACACATTTGTTTTACTCAAACGAAAAAGAAAAAAATAAAAGAAAAATTAAAACTTATATACATACCAACAACATATAATACATATACATGTTACATGTGCTAAATAATGAAAGTCACTAGAAAAACAAATGATGATGATATTAAACGAAAAACCAACATTTGTGTTTATATTGCCATGACAATTTCCAATTTGCAGATTTATATTCACAATTGTCTACTAATTGTTAGAAAATGATTTTTTGGAAATTCCTTGGTTTGTTTTGTTTTAAATTGAAAGATATATGAATAGTTTGTTTACTTTAGGGCTCAAAGTATACAAAGTATTCTCAATAAAAAAAAGAAAAAAAAAAATAAATAAATAACTCCCACAATTACTGGCAGTTGTGAATATTAAAAAAAATCATTTGCTATTTTGTTCGAAATCTTGTGGTAATATATTCATGCAAAATCTCTATCTGTAAAATCCCAAAATTCATACATACATATATTACATAAACAACCCATAAAATGATGTATTATTGTAAGTTATTTGGATTGAACAAACACAAAACATCTAATATTTATTAATAATATTACAGCTTAGTATAAATAACTCGAACAACAACTATAATTTAACACAACAAACTAAATAATTAAAAATACTTGCTTAAATTCCTGTTTTTATAACATATAATATAAATAATTGTTATCCTTCAGGAAAACAAAAACCGAAAACAAAAGCATTTTGAATTTTTTGAAAAACTGGAAATTTCATTTTCTGCATTTCAAAAAATATGAAATCCATGCTTTTGGTTTTCATGCAAACCAACTAATTTAGACCTTTTGTTCAAATTGTGGATATTAAAGAAAAAAAAAACTAAAATGAATAATAAAAATAGCAAATTAAGTTAAAAAGGTTGTTATAATTACAAAAAGAAAAAAAAAAACACAAGAAACAAATAATCACTACAATTTTTCTTCACATATATGTGTATATGTATAAATACAATACATACATATGTATATTAAATGCTATTGGGAAAAATACTTAAAAATTATATAATATTAATTAACATATACAAAAAAAATGAAAAGAAAATATATAAATGAAACCAACCAATAACAAACATCCTTAGGACAAACAAAAAAAAAATATAAATATTTTTTTTGCGTAAAGAATTGTTATGAAAACCATAAATAAGTACAAAACCAAAATACTAAAACAAACAGAAACACTTTCTTCAGTGGGCATCAACCAGCGACGATTCACAGCAGTCAGCGGTCAATGTTCATTAACCAACCAACCAACCCCTCCATGAATTCTTAATAAGTACAAAAAGGCAACACAAACATACAACACATTTTTCAAAACCCCACAAACATCCATACAAACAAAAATAGAAAAAAATGTAAAACATAACTAGCATTGTCTTCTTTTTGCCTAACAATAACAAGAAAATGTAACAGAAAAAAAGATTATCCGCCAAAAAACAATATCAGATGCTATTAGAATGGGGAAGAAAAACAAAGTACATTACATTTAGTAATAATCATATAACATCTTTTCCCCCCATCTCAAATAGTTTTCGTGTCATTCTATAATGGAAACAACAACTAAAATAAAAAAACGGAACAGAACACAGAAGAAAAAAGAAATGGAGTTTTTTATTTGTCAAGGGTGGGCAAACTAGGATGTGCAACTCAATTTCAAGGGCAAGGTATTGAATATTGAGGATACTAATTTTTCCCATTAACTAACACGAATTCGAAAATAAATTTTCTAGTTTATTTGAATAATATTTTTACATACTAACAGAAATGGGGTACTGTATTAAAGACTTAAATATATATTTTGTACTTAAGCAGCTACCAACTTAAAAAATATGACTGCCTCAAAAAAATGCAAAATAGCAAATAACTCGTCCAAGCTGAAATCTAAAGGTGCCAAATTCATAGTCAGTCGAGTCGATGTTTCGATAAAAAATGTAGTAGTTAATTTTAAGGGCTTAATATAGAAGACCATTGGGGGCTTATAATAGGTGTTGAAAGGCTCTAATAGTCGTACCTTGACTTCCAGCAGAAAGGCTTAGAGTGATCAATGAGTAGAATGGTGCGTATTTCTTTTTACGTAAAACTACTCTAGAACAGCAATCTATTTTATAAATTAGGATTTGGAATACATACAAAATACTAAAACAAGGATAGAACTGTAACTCATTATTTTCCATTTGCTTTTAATTCCTTGAGAACTTCCTCCTCTGATATTGTTTCAGACAACTGAAAAAAAAAAAAATAAAACAAAAACATTAATTTTCCAGAAAACAACAAAACAAAAGAAAACAAAACATGTTTTGCCCACCACATCAGCTAATTGTACAATTTGCAGGGCTTGAGTATAACCATCCGAAGCCGAAGGAATTTTATCATAATTCCAATATGTGAACTCCTCAAATGTGCCCTTAACTCTCAGTATGCGTTCAGCTTCCTCGTCCAATGGTTTGCGGGTCTCCTGTAAGACAACACCTATAAATGGATAAAAGTTATGGGCTTGCTTTCCTCCATTAAAATCAAGTTGTCAACACAAACCCGTAATATTTGCTGGAACCTTTTTTATCTCTCCCTGCAGAGGATATCCGCGCAAAGCATTTGTAAGGAAGCCATTCTCTTTACGAGTATAAGCTGAAAAGTACTGCTCCACATTGGCCTCGCCGTTACCCTTGATGTTTGCCGGCAAGAAATGCATGTCCAGCTGTTGTCTATCTTTTTTGATTTTACCACTATTTACTTCAATGGTAATCGACATTATTTTTATTTTATAAAGCGAACAAAATCAATAACTTTTAAGAATGAAGAAAAACTATTAAAGACAAAAACTCGAACAAGACAAGGCAATGTTGACAGACGATATTTTGGCGGTTTGCTGTATGGACAAAAAAGAGTTCCTTAGATCGATAATCGATTGTAAGCATTTCATTCTGAATGGCAGTCAAGAAGAAGAATTCTCTTAACGAATAAAATGTGAAAACTGCCATACGAGAAATTTCTCCCATTTCTCCTATAAAGATTTGCCTTGTCGCAAGGAAACTCGACTCATATAAAATTGGAAAAGAGTGATGTTGACTACAAATTTCATAGATACTCTATTTGGCGTCAATGGTATAAAATGGGGTAAACACCATCAATCAAAAGGGGAAGGGACGTTAACTAAATGCTCAATGTGTGGGCTGCCAATATATAACTAAATATACATTTTTTCTATGGAAAACTATGTAACCATGTATAAAACTAACTATATTGTGCTTTATGTCTAAGAAAAAGTTTTTGTCTCGTTTTTGTATGTTCATGGTGCAACCCTTCAATAAGAAGGGTTGCTCAACTTCGAAGAAGGAAAATGCAACTTTTTACCGGAGTGACAAATATATTTGGATTTGTTTATTTCACTTTTTGTCACAAAATTACTATATTGTGGAAAACCCACAAAATATGAATGAAATATTGGGTTATCTCCACAAAATTGAAACCAAGATTGAGGGACAATGTTGTTTCATGCCGATAACGTGACAAATATGCATTTTTGTTGCTCTAAATTTGAAATCATTTTAAATTATTTCCTTTTTATTTCAAAAAATACACACATATATACAAACTGAATATGTTTTTACAGAATAGGGGCACCGAAAGAGAAAAGGGTGTAAATTTGTTCTATGTGTTGCACGAAATGACTGACCAATGGAACATTTTTGAACCATTTTCACTTCACAAATACTCAAAATACATTGTGTAGTTTGAAAAACAAAAAACTACTAAGGCTCTTTTGGGCTTAAATACTTCATATTTGGCTGCACTGGATATTATCTGAACATTATTAATTCTACTTCCTGCAAAGCTGAAGGTAAGACAAATATTCGTTATAATTAATAGTGGAATTTGTTTATTTCGCGAATCAAGGCTTTAAGATTTTGGTCGACATGCCGATATCAGCGTAGCATGCAAATGGGAAGTGCAATAAAAAGTTAACGTTGTTTGTAATTCTAGGCTTTGCGGCTAAATAATTTACCTCTCCCAGAGTATCTCAGTTATCTGAAAAATTTCAAATACTTGACCCACAGATCAGAGAACTTTATCGTAGGATAGCATCAACTTGCAAGTAAATTACTACGTGTTGTCTTGTTTTGAACTATATCCGTAGCCACACAATGCACTTTTGGGGTTTTTAGAAGAAAGTGTAACATTTGTCTAGATTATACCATGGTAGAAGACTACAGGTGAAACTGTCAAATCAATTTTGAAATTGTAAATTTTAAATGAAAAATATTCACCTCCGATTTATGTTGAATAAGAAAACTTAAAAAAACTTACTTAGTTTTGAAAAACCACTTTAAAATATTTGACATATCAATGTTGTTAAGCATCTACCTGTATTCTTTTATCATGGATATTACCATCATTCTGTTCATCATAATGTGTAGGTTCTATATAAAGTTATATCAAAATACCAGGTGGAAACAAATGTTTGTTATAGCAGGTGTTTAAGACGCGGTTTCGTTGTAGGCATCTTCATTGTTGTCGCTAGCACTCCATGGTATACAAATATATATGATCTATCCACTTGTTTATCAATATCATCGGCAATGGGACTGCCAATTGGAATAATGCTATTTGATATTTTTGTCATAGGTGGGACTTCAAATTATTTGTTGCCTGTCCACATAAACTCATCTCTCCTCTTCATTATATAGAATTATTATAAACAATGTATCATTTTTTCTATAAAAAGGGTTTTTTATTTTAACACCACGGAAAATTGTGGAATGACATATTTTTTCATAACTGCATTGAAATATACAGATAAAAAATTCTTTTTAAGGTAGGAATAATTATAATAATAAAATTGGATGATTAACTTATGAAATAACTAAGAATTACCAACACGCTCCTCGTTTCGTCTAACATAAGCGACACGACACAAAATGAAAGTAGAAAGCAACAGCGGGGCAATATTACCAAATGATGACGTCGACAATATTATGAATGAATATTATGTCGTTTTGGAAGCTGAATGCCACTTATCATTTACGATTTAAGAACGGTTGTATTTGCCCCAGATGTGTAGCATGAACACGGAGGCGATAAACAGGAGAGACATTACCAAAACTGGAACTGGGCCACTAAAAATATAACAGGTTGTTGAATTGTAAAACCTTGTCGCTCCATAAAAGACACACTCATTGACTTACACTTTAATACCGGGAGAATCATCGGTATAGAAACGCCACATACCACCGGTGCCAGCACCACCAGCAGCACGGCTTCTGGGTGCAGTTGTGCTGCTGCTTGTGGTTTTACGTTGTTTCAGATTGCTTCCACCAGCACCGCCGCTACGTGGTGCAGGAGACGACAATTTGCTGGGAGAGCGGGTGCCACTACCCACTGTGGTAGAACTAGCTGGAGCAGGCTAAAACACAATATTATTTCATTTAAATTATTTATTCGTCACTTTTTTCTTCTTATAAACAAAAACACTTTACCATTATTTTTCTTTATTCTAAAGCAAAATAAATTAGGGAAACACGAGCAAAACGCCACTAAAGTCACTTTACAAATGCACAAATGTCTGCAGACGTATGAAATGTCAATTCTCGCTTTCGTGTTATACTCATTCGTCGTTGTCAGTTCAATTTGGCAGTTGCCACGTAGTGTTGACACTAGTGACAGTTCTGACGTAGTGAAAGTGAATGTGACAGCCTACCTAAGCTAAAAGCGTGTCTTGTAAAAAGGTTCATGTGATTTTTTTTAAATCGATGGATGGATATTCTATTATTTAAAGTTTACCAGGCCCTGGACCTCGATTCTTGTTCTATGAAAATATGAAATGAAAAATTGTTCTTTTATAAAATTTTTCATTTGACATTTCTTTCCTTTATAAAAATTTTCATTTCAAATTTTCATAGAACAAGAATTGAGGCCCTGGATTCTTGTTCTATGAAAATATGAAATGAAAAATATTTTCTTTATAATATTTTTCATTTGACATTTCTTTCCTCTATAAAAGTTTTCATTTCACATTTTCATAGAACAAGAATTGAGGCCCAGATGTAGTAGAGCCAGTCGATTTAAACTATTATATATGGTAGAACGCATGAAAAAAGAATACAGGTGAAGCATCAACCCCTGGAAACATTGATTTGTCAAACATTTTAAATGTTTTCTCAAAAAAGTTTGGATTTGGATATTTTTTCCTATACGACGGTAATCGGAGTTTTTGGCGAAATGAATTTTATTTTTTTTATTTTACCATAGTAGAATGCTTAAGATCATTGTTATGTCAAAATTTTATTATTATTATTATTTTTTTTCAAAAATCAGTAGATTTTTATGTTTTTCTTATACGACGCCCATCGGAGGTTGTTATGATATGGATTTTTCAACTATTTTAAAGAATTTGAATACTTTTTCATTCAATTTTACAGTACACAAAGCGGATTAAGATTGCCAATTTCATTGCCCATGCGTCAAATAAATGTTCATAAAGGGCGCTAGCTAGTCCCTGCAAAGAGAACCAGTGTAAACATATTATTATATTGAAATATACTCATGGTAGAAGAATATAGGTAGACGCATCGACACAGCTGCTGGGACAATGAACTGTCAAACCAATTTTGTAATTGAAAATGTTGAATGAATGAAAATGTTGAAAATTTATTTAAATTTGTACAAATTCTTGAAAAATGCATACCATTGGCGTCGTATAAGAAAACATATAAAAGTCTACTTATATTTGAAAAAACATTTAATTTTTTTGACATATCAATGCTCTCAAGCGTTGATGCATCTACCTGTATTCTTGTGCCATGAATATACTCCAAATAAAAATAGCTTGAAAATAAATTATGTAACAGATCCAGAACCAAGGTAAAATTAAGAAGTTAACCTCGTGCAATTATATGTTTACATTTTCTTCTCAAAATTATACCTTTGACAACATGTCATTGACAATATTTCAATAGATTGGAACTTTTTTTGAAAAGAAGTTAAACTTGTTTAGGCAAATTACAGAAACTTTAGGGTGCTGTGTATTGTTACTTGAAATGAGATCACCTTGAATTAATGGTCCCATGTCCAGAGCATTTTTTAAGAAAATATGGATATGGACATTTGGAAAATTCAGTTTTTATTTAATAATGGCTGATAAAGTTAAATTAACATCTAGATCCATGTTTAAATATAAGTGTTTTCCATTGAAAAATAAACATTAATATGACGTGGATGTCTTATCGCGCTTATCCCTGTAAAGTGTAAACGTAGTTGTTTTTAATGCCCTTTAACCCAAAGAAATAAAACAGCATTGATGTACGTTTTATATTTCTTCTTTTAAAGTTCAGTTTTATTTACTACTGAATTGAATAAGAACGTAATAATAGCTGGAAGAGAGAGAGAGAGAGAGAGACAGAGATTGCATAATTTTTACAAAACTCGTTAATAATTTTAAACGGAGAATTTTTTCTTGTCCACTGTACTTTTGTAGTAAGTTTTATATTAATGTTTATTTAATATATATTACGACTTCAGTTTAAATAAGAGAAATAAGTTAAAATAATCAAGAAACAATAATTTCTATATAAGTTGTATGCATGTAAATTAGAAGCAAAACAGGTGTTGAATACATAAACTATTTTTTAAAAAAGATAATTTTATGTGATTTTTTTTTTTTAGAAAATGGACCTTGGCCTACATGGTGGTAGTACAGATTACAGTGTTAAAGAAAATCACTACTCATACATAACAATATTTGGTCGCATCGTCGTCCGAAGAGATGCTTGTCAAAGTATAATAAACATAATTTAAATTTAAAGCATATAAACTACAATAGGTTTTACATTGGTTGGTTTATTTGATTATCCATGGATCGAGTTTCTTTGTCAGTTTTTTCAACGTCTTTTTCCGAATTGGTAATCGACTGGGAAACTTTTGGTTTCCCTTCGTCCAGTGATTGTCAATTCTCTGCTGACATATTTCCAATGTCTTCATTGATGGCCAATACCTGTTGAATAAACCCTTGATCCATTACAGCTTCCGCCAAGGATGTTAATAACCTTGATAGTTCCTTTATCGACATGTTCAATTGCGGTGCTAGTTTTTCTATGTGCTGCTGAACATTCTCTGGAATCTGCAAGAATGAAATGAAATCAGAATTAGTTCCGTAAATATAAAGATGCTGTCGGCTGTCCTACCTTGTTGTTTTGCTTGAAAACATTAAACATAAATTTGACTTTGACGCGTTGCTCCGAGTTGAGACCTTCATAGAACATTGTGAAATGAGCTTCATTGCTATTAGCGACAATTGGTAAGTATATGCCCGCATAAACTCTGCCTTTCGCATCACGTGACAACAAGGATCTAAAATTATAGACCAAGTTGCGACGTACCGTGACATCGATGGCCGTGACATATGGCTGAGCAACATATACCAATGACGATTTGTATTGACTTTCATCTCCTCGGATTTCTCTTTCCTTCCATTCAACATACATGGGACTGTATTTGCTATAGGTGTAGCAATAGTCCCTTTGTAAATGGGCTTCCTTGGACTGTGTGAACCACCCTATTGTAAATTGATTATATATTAATGATTGCCGTATAGAGTACATTATAAAGCCAACGCTTACCTGTATGAGGATAGTTTTGGTCTTTCATTACAGTCACACAGCGACCAACATGATATCCCGGATCCAAAATCAAAACACCATCACGCCCGGCAATATTTATTTTCATGGCAACCATTGCATGTTCCTTTTCCACATTGGCATGCGTCGAATTGAGACCACCAACATCTTCGGCAGTTTCGATGTATTCACGCAATGCCACAACTTGTTCCTCGCACGAAACGATGTACAGATATTGTTCCAATATCGGAAAGAGTTCTACAATACGGGCCATAATTTCCATGGCCAGCGAAACACACATATGATCGCGACGATTGATGGGTATGTCATAGAATTGATAGAACGATTTTAGATCTGAACGTCGAGTGCGTTTGAAGGCTTCGTAGAATGCAACGAATAGATGAACGGTATCATAATGGGTCTCCTCTAACATACGCTGCAGCTTCGTTTCGATAATGGCACTTAGATCTTCATATTGCCAAACTGAGTCAAAATAAAGGACACCCTTGTTAGCTTCTTCGTCCGCAGCCCAATCTGGCAGAGGCAATGGATGTCCCAGAGGCCAAATTCCATTGATTTGATTAAAAGCTTCGATATTATAGCCTTCTCGTCCTTCCCATAACTTTGTTCGTCCATCGCCCGTTGCTGTTGCGGAGTGTGGTGGTGGTGGTGTTGCGTTGGTCGTTGTGTCCTTGCCATTCCGTGGCCACCATTTAAGATGCTGCTCCTCCAACAGCTTGTTGATGCTGAGGCATCGTTCCGACGACAGATTTGATGTCAAATTATTGCATGGTGATTCATTTCCAATGCTTTCATTGTCGAAGTCATCTTCATCATCGGTTGAGCTATTTGAGCTTTGTGTATGACCGTTACTGCACAACTGTGCAGTAGTTCCTTTGCATTTGGGTATATCTCGATCAGAATCGATGGCTGTAGTCAATCCAGTCCGTATCGATCCCGCCGATAACCCGAGGTTGCCGGCGGTGGAGCCGGCATGTCGAACCAGGGCTTCGGCGAGTCAACTAGGCCATTCGGCACCCCAACGGCCGACCGTTGGCACATAGCCGCGTTCGAAGTCATTGGATGTAGTGTCTTGATTAATTTTGCTTGTTAATGCGTTTATTGATGAAATTGAAGTCGTTTGCTGCGGACCAGCAGTGCTGCTGCTATTGAAATGCAGACTATTCCGGCCCTGTGTTTTTTTCACGAGGTCCGGCTCGTCTCCAAAACTCGATGGTTGTTTAAAATGCTCTGTGTGGAAAAAATATTGAGATTAGCATTGAGTTGAGGCGATTTTATAATGTGTTTACTGTATGCAGTTAAGTGAAGAAATCGTTGTGTATTATTTATCCGGACAATTTTTGAAGTCCTAAACATTTATATGCGATGATAATGTAGTGTGGTTGAAATTATATTGAAATAAAGAATGATAAGTCCAGTTCACTTCGTGCTTCGAATACAAACTAAAATCATTGTTTCCTTCAACACTCATTAGGTAGAAAATATTATTTTTTTACCTGCCCTTAGGACGTGCCACCTGTGCCGCATTCCTTTATGAAAGAATGCTGATATTTGACACGTACAGGCTCGACACGTATAATGGTGGTTTGCACCTGTTACTCACATTGAAATGTATTTGGCTTAGATGAGAACAAAGTCGTAAAGAAAGATCATTTTGCTTAACACTTGAAGAAATTATGAGATTATTTTTGCTTTAATGTCTGTGAGTCAGTGAGTCTAAATACCCCATGTATGGTTGCCAGCCTAACAGCCATATGGCAACTATGAATTTGAAAGAAGTGAGAGCGAGAGTGATGATTAGCAAGAGAGAATTGGTAGAGATGTCTAAAGCGGAAACAGCAATTAAATTGCGACGGCTGTTAATTTTGAGTCCAACAGAAATAAGAACTTTTGATTAGATTACAGCCATTGTTGGAGATAACGATAAATAACTGCTAGTTATTAGTTTATGTAATTAGTCTGTGTTGTTGCTAATCGACCAAAGAACAAAAATAGAACGAGGCGACAAGATCGCCCTCAATGAAAAATGTTGTGACGTCATGTTACAGTGTGTGTATTTCAAAAAGCGAACAAAAAACCGAAGAATGAATAGCTACGTGTTTAAATTAAAAAAAAAAATAATAATAAAGACAAAGAATGTCTGTTATAGGTATATGTATAAATGCATGAATGTACGTCGTTTCTATTATACATTGATGCAGCATTTCACTTACCCATACAATGGCAAAAGCCCCAATATCCAATTATCGTCTTGTTTTGCAATTGCTAAGCTGTTAACTTTAATAACTTTTCCAAACAGTGATTCACAATTCGGGATTTACACGATGATTATGAAATTGTATTTGTTTTCCTTGGAATTACGTTAGTCGTCCGCCAAGACAAGGACGTGCGTAAAATGTTGTGATTTCTAGTAGTTGTTCTTGTTTTTGTTGTTGCCTGCTTATATCAGGTCCGTTAACCTTTGTATTGGTGAATTTATCGACATCGAAATTATTATTTTTCGCTTCAAACACTTGTGTCTTGCACAAATAATTTCCAAATTGCTGTTGTTGTGGCGATCTTATGATCAAAGTGCTGCCTGCACCAAAACACAATTATTCTTGATTTACTAATAACACTTTCGCTATCAGTGGCTAGTTCACAGAAGTGTGGTGTTATACCAACGAGAGCCAAACTACGACTGAGGGTTTAACTTGTATACAATGACCATATGATGCTTGTGTATATATAGGCACCAGAACTCGCTCAATCTTTTTGTGATCACTTGGTTGGTTTTTTGAGATTTTTTTCTCTGTGGAATATTTTGCACTCTTTCGTTTGTATTGGAATACTAGAGAATTCGTTATCTTTTTGTTGTTGTTGTTGCTGTCTGTTTATTTGTTTGTTTACAATAGGAAATGAGAGCACTGGCATTAGATTGTGCACCCTTTTTGTTGCTCTGTGAGGAGCAGGGGGGGTAGTAGGTGATCACGTTGTTACCACCACGGTGTTTGGGCTGTACAATAATTTTGATAGACTACAGCGGGGCATAAATCAGAAAGGAAAGGTACCAGCCTTAGATTAGGCTCTTTATTATAATTGTTGTAGTTTGTTTTATTTTTCCCTTTTTTATGTTAATGCGTAATTAAATGTTGTTAATTCACACAAAGATTTTTGTTGTTGTGTTTTTTTTTTGTTAGGTGATAAACAAATCAATTCTCAACAATCTCATATAATAATAAACTCTGCTTTAACTTGTTATTGTTTAGATAACTTCAAAAATATATAACTCTTCACTGCACTTGGGAAAACGATAACACCTTTTTTAAGACTTAGACTATCCGCTTCGATTTGTCTTTGCAAAATCCAAACCTTGTCACACGTGCACTCACTGGAATTCTGTAAAAGGAACAAAAACAAGGACAAATAAATTAATAAAAAATAATGATAAATATGTATGAAAATGCATCTATGGATGTCTTATAATTCCCTATATGTGGAAAAACATGTAGTATGTATGTATGTATGCAAGTTATGATGCTTGGCAAATATTGCGTCGTAATTTTGCCTAAACAATTGTTGTGTTTTTTTAGAGGAATGCATATTAATGAGGCTAAAATATAAAAGAACACAATTTAACAGAAAAGCGGATATGCAAATTTTATCCAACATTACAGACATTCGAAAATTATGCCGCATTTTGAGCAAACGGTTTGTGTCTACAATACACAGAGTAACAGCTCATGGCAGAGACATGTTAATATGAAAACCACAATTACAGAAACGAATGGCAAATAAAATTTTGAAAAAATCCAAAGTTTTGGTTTCAAAATTCTATTCCATAGACCTTTACAAAAATTTGCATATTGTCTTAGCGGTTTAAATCACTTAACATTGCTAACTATGTTTTTATGATATCATAATAACAGAGGTATATTTACAGGGTTGCCATATTTTGACTCTGTCTTCTATGTCTTTGTTTACATATTTAGTGGAGCTTCATATAACAAATCATGGTATAATTAAGAAGGTAAAGTCATGAAATCATATGTTTACATTTTTTTTTAAATTATTCTCATTGCCAAAATATTTATTTATAAATCCATTGTACAGACACAAATCAGAAATGGGAACCACATTTCTATGCAGTGAAATTTGACAAGGTAAATTACAGAAAATGCAAAAATGGGAATGCTTATTTGAAATGACTCTACCTTCTTAATTTTACCATGATAAGAAAAAAAAAAAAAATAAAAACAAATAAAAAATCACATGAAGAACAGTGAGATAAAAAACTGTAACAAAGTCAAACGCCATAATTTTGACATTTATTTTAAATTTTATTGAATGAAAGTAAAAATGTCGGAAATAGCATCTACTTTTAGAATAAGTTTACATTTGTTCAAATTGGTCACATTTGGCACGAATTATGGCCTTCAAACGGCCAATGAAATCATTCGCTGCCCGAATGTTGCTCTTCGACATTTTGGCCCATTCCCGGCGAAACGCTTGCTTGAGGTGATCGACACTTTGGTATTTTTTAGTGCCAACCTTGCTTTCCAAAATACTCCAAACACAATAGTCCGACGTATTAGTATCCGGAGATTTTGGTGGCCATTGTGCGCTGGCAATGAAGCGGGGAACCTCAATTTGTAGCCATTCGTGGGTGGCGCGTGCTCAGTGCGATGATGCTGAGTCCTGTTGGAATGTCCAAGGTCTGCGGCCAAAATGTTTGCGTGCCCAAGGCTTTAATACACCCTCCAGAATATTTTCGGGATAATATTCGGCATTTATTCTGATGCCACGGTCGATAAATACGAGTGGAGAGCGACCATCGGCTTTTATTTCGGCCCACACCATCAGCATGGCAGGCGCTTGAGTTCTGGTGTCAATTAAACACGAGCGGATCATTTTGTTTGTTTGAGAAAACGAATGTTTTCTCATCGGAGAAAAAACAAATTCGGCAGTTCACCACTTTTGGCGAAGCAACTCTTTAGCTCTTTTTTTCTGGTGCGGTGTAAGTTCTTGCACTTTTTGGAATTTTAATGGCTTTACCCCGAGCTCATTGTCAATATTTGCCGAATGGAATATTGCGATATGTTTACTTTTCGAACCATTTCTGACGGTAACGAGCGATGGTACGAGACACAAAAGATTTATTCATATTTAAATTCTGGAGTGGTTTAACGATAGCTACTTGTGGTTTTCAAGCCAAATATAAAGAAGTCATACTATCACGCTTGAATTCCATCACGAATAATTTTTTTTTCGGGAAAATTCAAACCAAAATGCTTTTGTACGCTTGTAAACACAATATAAGCTGTCACTGGAATAATTTTAACAGCTGTTACACGAGTGGCTTAGAAATGACAGCAGTCTGAAGTTGGTTGCAGTTTACACATAACAAATCGAATGAATGTTGATGGTCAATTCTATTAGATCCAGTGGATTTGAGTGTCGAATTTATTTGAGTATACGTAATAAATTGACATTTCATATCCACTCCATTTGGTAAGTGTAAAGGTACCCTTATATCTGACAGATATATTGAACCTTTTAAACATTATAAAATTAAGAAGGTAAATAAGACTATCCATCTCTGGATTTTCTGTAATTTACCTTGTAAAATTTTACTGAATAAAAAACAGAAATCCCAGCTCTGAAAAATCAGAAATCCTCTCCTTCCCAAAATCACATATTTTTAATCTTTGGGAATTTTACATCAGACAGAAAAAGGTCAAAGTATAAGGTTTGTTTCTCATCTCAGTGAGATTGTGGTCGAAGTGTAAATAATTCAAGGCGTCAATAATACTTTCAGTTGATAATAAAATTATTGTAACCCAAAACATCAGAAACATCTATTTGCGGTTACTAAACACTGGAGCAGTGGAAACTAACGGAAAGCAATGCTTTGATGCTAGAATTTCAAGGTTGAATAAGTGCTTTTATAGAGAAACAGTTGTACATTCAACTTAAGTGTAAAATGCCTAGTGTAATTGAAACTGGGAGGAGAAGAAATTTAGAAATTTTCTAAATTAAAATGTTTGCTTACAATGGGCGAATATTGTTAAGAAAGATTTAGCGATTCGGAACTATTTCTCTATCATTTGTAGACCAGTAACAGGTATGCAATACAATTCAATTATTTTCATCCAATATCCCACAATGCCAGTTTATGCTTCTAGAAAAAAGGGTTTTACGTTGTTATGAATCCATATTCGTAAAAGCATCAAAAACACAAACACCTGTGTAGACGCCATATAGGCTCAAATGCGATTAATATGTTGTGACGTACATCGTTTGACATGTATTTGTTTGTGTTTTTGGCACATTGTGCATTGTCTGGCAGGCTGTTTGTTCAAACATTTTACAACTGACATTTGTAAACAAACTAAATATTTTTGTCATATTATTTACGTGAACATTAGGCTCAAACGCTGCATTGCGTTTTTGAAATTAAATATTTAAAATTTCTTCCTATTGTCAAAATCATGCATTTAATAACAAGTTTTTCGAATCATTTCCTATTGTTGTGAAATATAAACTCGAAACTATTTAGTCGAATTTTGTCGATTGGAAACCATTTTAACGATGACCTGCTGCTCTTGATTGTGATAAATTTATTAGATAAGAAATCAATAATAATATTGCCACTGTTTACTTTTTATTGATACATATGCTTTAATTAATATTTGATAAATATTCATGTAGTCATAAACATCTATGTTCAATGAATGTAGCACTAATTAACGAAATATATAGAAATGTCTGAAAAAAAAGACGGCGTAGTTTAAAGTGACATTTGGTGACGTGAGCGTACCAGAGGTTGGTGGAGAAAAAATATACGTTTTACGGTAAAATTAAAACGGAAAATTATGAATGAAACGTCCAAATTAAAGTTGACAACACTGTTGCTATCGTTAGGACTAAACGACAACTTCATTTTGGTCGGTAACTTGATGAAAAATGTCGTTGATTACCGAAATTAGAAGCATTTTAATTTTACCGACTTTTGTCGATAACTCACAAAAAATGACAATAGTTAACTGCTTCTGTTTTTCTTTAGAAAAAAAGAGTAGAATGTTACTTAAGGGCTAAGTACATAAGAAGCTTGAAGTCATGGCACGGCCTATTTTGTGACATTTCACAAAGGAATTACAGAGCCGCACTAAAATCCTGCCGTCGTTTTTCATTATAATTTGGCATTAATATGCCTAGCCATGACTTCAAGCTTTTTATGTATTTGCAGCCTTACTCTCTCAAAATCACTCACTGAGTAAATTCTATCAAAATAATAAAAATATATTCCCATCATTGCCACACTGTTCCTCGCAAGAGCAATTATCGATAATGTATACCATGCTTTATTAATTCATAAATTGGGCCGGGCCATACATCAAATTGACATATGTAGATTTTTTTAAATAGGTTTCTTTGACAATAATTCTGTGAAATATAATATAAAGTCGGGCCGACTTTATGATAACCTACACCACTTTGCTAATTTAGTAGAGCTCCACATAACAATTAAAAGTTTTTATGGGAGAATTTAATCATACACGCTATGATTTTAATTATAATTTAAAGTTCAAAGGAATAAATATGCCGAAGCAGTTGTATCTTTTAAATTCGGACTTGTATTGCCCATTTGGTGCACAATTAATTTGAAATCTGATAAAGATATATATATGGGAGCTATATCCAAATCTGAACCGATCTCGATAAAATTTGGCAAAGATATTTCTGAGCTGTATTTGATACATTTCCCTGAATATCGTTGTTACGGAGTGCATATTACGGCTGTGGGTAACAAATATAACAAATCGGATGAACAATATATATGAGAGCTATGATTATATCTAAACCGATCTTCACCAAATTTTACATACTAGCTTCAATTCGGTCATAAGTGGCAAATTCCAAGCCATTTGGACAAATATTAGACGTTTGGTGCACAATAAAAGACAAATCGGACGAAGATATATATCGGAGCTATATCCAAATCTGAACCGAACTCGATAAAATTTGGCAAAGGTATTTCTGTGCTATATTTTATATATTTCCCCGAATATCGTTACTACCGAGTGCATATTACGTCTGTGCAGGATAAATTCAACGAATCGGATGAACAATATATATTGGAGCTATAGCTATATCTGAACCGATTTTCACCAAATTTGAAATACTTTTTTCTAGACCCAATTTGATCGTAAATGCCAAATTCCATCCCATTTGGGCTAATATTACACGCTTGGTGCACAATAAAATGCATATCGGACGAAGATATATATGGGAGCTATATCTAAATTTTGACCGATTATATCCAAGTTCAATAGGATTCGTTCTTGGATCAAAGGAAACTATCGGTCTACCTCGTTTCTTTTTGCCTGCTACAAACAAATGCATAAAGACATAATACCCTGATGACCTTGTGGTGTAGGGTATAATAATAGTTTTCCTATCACAACAAATAATATTATTGAAAATATTCCAATAATTTTGAACAGTGCTGTATCATTTCAAATATGTAAATATATGCCGATAACGCGCCATCAAAACAAGTTCTTTTTCATTGTGAAAAATGTATTTTCAAAATAGCATTGATATTGTCGGAAGCAGCCACTGTAATCAATAAATGTCGTCGTTAATTTTTCCAGATTATTTACTGGCGCGCACACACACGGAGAGAATGCTAATGGCATTAGATTGCAATGCCCGCATATTTTATGTTTATTTTATGTTAATAGGTTGTACTAGATTTATTTCAAAGCTCTACAATAACAAATCTTTTTGCAATCATTATTGAAGAATAGCTAAATTGATGTGTGGCTTAGTAGCTTAGGTCAGGGTTACCGTTATGCCCTTTTAACGGGTTTTAAATAATTAAATTGACGTAAAAATCTATCACAATAATAATAAAAATATATTCCCATCATTGCCATATTGTTTCGCGCAAACATAATGAAGATGATCGATAATATATACCATGCTTTATTAATTCATAAATTGGCCTGGGCCATACATCAAATTGACATAAGTAGCTTTTTGACAATAATTCTGTGAAATTATAATTTATAATGTAATGTATAACCAGTAAAGAAAGTCTTAAGAAAGTATCCGGGTGGGCCGACTTTATGATACCCTTAAACATGTAGATGCATCAACGCTAGGGAACATTAAAATGTCAACATTTTTAAAATGTTTTTTAAAAATAAGTAGATTTTTATATGTTTTCATATAAGACGCAAATCTGAGGTTGTCCGCATATGCATTTTCCAACAATTTTTACAAATTCAAATTATTTTTTAGCAGCTGTGTTGATGCGACTACCTGTATTCTTCTACCATACGTAAAACGTATGAATATGTCTGTCAAATATAAGATAATTGATCAACTGTCTAATAAAACAACTTTAATATCAACGTGGACTTAATTTGAATTTGTAAACGAATACCTTTATGAGGATAAACTGGTGGACGGCATTTTGTATTTTTTGCATTGTACACATTTTATTTCTAATATTCCCTTTCAACGTTGGAACAATGCAAACAAAGCATTCTTTGTAAACTCAAAATGATCACCCTTTCTCCCATTTCAAAGCCACAACACAACTTTACTACAAATTCAAAACAAAGAAGAAAAGCTGGCCACGTGACTTGAAGTCAAGTCCTACGTACAACATATGGTCATCCTGGAAAGTTATTGTGAAACACAGACGGTGACGATTATGATGACGATAGATGGTGGTGGTTGTCACTGACTACTGGCCATGTAAAGATTTTGCGCAGTAGACAATGGAAATCTCTTTGTTTTCACAAAATATCATAAAATGTGGCCATAGAATTTTTTTCCATCATTTTTTTTTGTTAAACAAACAATACTCTGTGGCAAAGCCCAATGCTGACATTTAGAGGTACAGTAAAAATGATTGCCTTTATTTTTCTAAGAATATGCGTGTGTGTGCGTGTGTTTGAAAGGATCAATATTTTTCCCAGTTGCATTTTTAATTACCTCAACTTAATCCTTGAAATGCCTATATTATAGTTTATGGTTTTTTCGCACTTTGTCTTTGTCGAAAAATTTACAGTTTTTTGTTCCAATTATAGGAACCGTTATAATAAAATAAAATTAATATTAAACTTTGGACACACATATTTCTTGACAAGTCCATGGTCATCACTATTTCAGCCGTTGTATGCCCGAATTAAAAACGCAAATGTCGACAATTTCGCACAGAAAACTCCGAAATTTTCCAACTTTCGTTTCGTAACACGTTTTCTTGATTTCTCTTCTACCTTTCGTCACACAGAAGAATCGAACGAAAAATTTCCACGTTTATAAATTATATAAGACAAATGAAATATGTCTTTTAACAAATTTGAAATAAAATTCTTGCCAGAACACAAAAAGACAAAAAATATTTATAAAGAGTTTTTTTGCTGATATCCGAATGGCAGAATTTTCATCCGTTGTTAGTCCTTTTATGTTCTCTTGCTGCCGAGCTTTGACACTTCAATGTAAAGAGATTCCAAAAATTAGTTTCAGCTTTAGATAAAAAAGACAACACGTCCGCCAAACAACGGCGTCGGTCGTCGGTGGTTGAAAGAAAACTAATGGCAAATATTTTTGGACTTTCTCTTCGTAATGTTGGTGCATTGGATGGGTTTCCAAACAGGAAACACAATGCATGGATATACATTGCAAACCGGAGAGAGTGAGAGAAAGACATAATGAAAAAAATTAACAATAGATGGCGTTAATTAAGGAATATGGCAAAATTACCCCCATTTAGTTTGATGTCTTATCACTGGGTACTAAAGGACTGTTCCAAACATTCAAGAATCCACAATTACGGAAGCAGATACACAACACTTTTAAGAGGCAATTGAAAATTACTGTACCGAGATTTTATATTAGACCATTTAAAGCAACGAGTACCAGTGAGAGGGTGAGATGAAAAAACTGCAACCAATATCAGACTGTTGTTCGTTGTCCAGCAGTTTGTAAACAAAGAGGTCAGCTGAAAATGTGCACCTTCGGTTGGCCACCAGCTCAAGAACTCAAGCGCCGGCCATGGTGATGGTGTGGGCCACCATAACAGCGGATGGTCGCTCTCCGCTAGTATAAATCGACCCTGGCATAAGAATAAATGCCGAATATTATCGCGAAAATATTCTGGAGGGTGTATTAAATATAGCAAACATTTTGACCGCAGACCTTAGAAATTCTACAGAACTCAGCGCGCCAACCAAGAATGGTTACAAAATGAGTTTCCTCGCATCATTTCCAGCGCACAATGGCCACCAAAATCTTCGGATACCAATCCGCTGGACTATTGTGTCTGGAGTATTTTGGAAAGCAAGGTTGGCGCTAAAAAATACCAAAGTGTCGATCAGCTCAAGCAAGCGCCGGGAATGGGCCAAAATACCGCAGATCATTGGCCGTTTGAAGGCCGTAATGCGTGCCAAAGGTGAACAATTCGAACAAATCTAAATTTATTCTAAAATTTGATGCTATTTCCGACATTTGTTGCTTTCATTCAATAAAATTTAATAAAAAATTAAAAACTATGGCGTTTGACTTTGTTGCAGTTATTTTATCTCAACCTGTATTTAGCTATAATGCTGAATCTTCCGCATGTTCTTATCTTACGTTTAAGTTTAGTATACAACCAAATGGTCCATAAAATACAATTCATAAAATTCTAATTAAATATGACTCCATAGCAACTTTTTCACCATTAAAAATATTTAGTACATTTTTCGATATTTCTTTTAAGGTTTTTATTTAGAATATATTTGCATTTACGCATCGAGATTGGTATTAAAAAGCAACTTTTCCATTTATTTTTGTTTATTTTAAAAAAAGCTTTGGAATAACGTTTGCATAGTTACGTTAATGCATTGCGGAACGATTTTCCCTAAGATGTGTTTTGCAGCACTCAGCTTTGGCTTGGGTCAAACATATACATCCAGAATAAACAGCTGTTCGAAAAAATTCATCGTTTCGTTTTTCGTGGCAAGAGGAGGAGAATTGTGAATTACTTTCTGTTGCATTATTTAAACAATTTGTTTTTACGACTTTATTTGGGTATTCCCCATTACATCTGGAAACTTCAACAGCAACAACGATCGATATAAGTAAACTAACAAGAGATTTATTGTATGTAAGTCAACTACCGTCACTTTTATAAACATCCCGACAATTCTGAGGTGCATTGCAATGTGAAAGTTGTAATTGGCATTATTTCGTTTCGTTTTTTGTTATTATTTTTTTTTTTTTGGGGGAAAGTGGAATGTTGGAGTGTCTCACATAGCACTAGATATGCACAACTAACTACTATATATGAATGCTCAATATATATGTACATTTTATTTATTCTTTTTTTTTTCATTAGTTAAAGTGACTTGTAAAAATTGTTTGGAGGCTTGCTGCTACAGTTAATTAATTGTGAGTATAATTGTTTAATTAAAATAACATAAAAAATGAATCAACAAGTTTTCTTTTGTTTTTGTGGTTGTATATGATATGGAAAGGCTATGATGATGTTTGGTTGTAGAAGATCAATGATCAATGTTTGCGTTTCTTGTGTTTTCTTATTGGAGAAAAGGCAGACGAACAACAAAGTTAGGAATTGAGGCAACAAAAGACTTCATTGTACAAGAATGTTGTGTTATCGATAACAATGCAGTCAGACAGATCTACCCACAAAGTCTGAATTTGTATGTAGAATCAATTCTATCTGAATATAACAGAAAATGGTTTGAAACGAGGAAAGCCAGCTGAAACACATCTTTAAGCTTAGGCAAAGCCAGACAATAAACAATTATTGTTTTTTTTACAGTATAGGTAGTATATGTTATGTTGCATATTTGGAAAGGGTGTGGCAAATAGCTTTAACTTTGTGAAATTAATATAATTGTTGTCTATTGCAATTATTTCGAATTATTTTAAAGTGAAGGTGTAAGTGCATAAAAGGCTTGAAATCATGGCTAGGCATATTTAATGACATTTCGTAAAGGGATTACAGAGCCGCACTAAAATCCTTCTGTCGTTTTCCTTTATAATTTGACATTAATATGCCTAGCCATGACTTCAAGCTTTTTATGTACTTGCACCTTAAGTCTGTATATGTGCCTTAGAAGGCCTGATTGATGTACGAATTGCAATTTATAGTTTAAATGTTGCCAGGATTTAGTTTAGTACAGCATGGTGCATTAATTTGCAAGGTAGGCCATTGGTACACATTTTTTTCTGCCAAAAAGTAGGTCTATAAGCAGACACCAGCGTCTGAGTTTTAAAAATTTCTTTAACCTATCCATTCCAAGCCATGTACAGTAGAATGTAAATGTTATTTAAGGATAAAATTTTGAAATATTGTCAGAAAAATAAATTTAATTTTTTCAAATTCAAAGAGCAAGACTTTTGACTTTTATTAAATATTACACAAAGTCTGTTGATATATTACACATAACTATTATATACAGCATCTTACCACAATTATAAACTGACTTGGCTGGAAGCATCGGTACCGATCCATAGCTAAGGAAGTTGCTTTTGTTTCTTGTCTGCCACGACAGCCAACCAAAGGCTTACTCATGATAGTTCAAACTTAAACGATTTTTTGTCAATGTCCAGATTAGAAATATTGTATTTAACTGAACTGAAGAATTGTTCATTCCATTCAGCCACACACCATTATTGACTAAAATTAGTTATTTATTACTTCGCTATTTTATTTATTGTTTTTGATTTATTTTTACACGCACGATTCCCATTACAGAGGAGCATAACAACGTAACGCGCTATTTGAAATTAATGCTAATAATTTTATGTTTTAAAATCAAACACCTAACAATGCTTCCAATGTCTATCATCTCTATGTATGTTTTTCTTTTTTTTTTGTTTCTTTCATATATGTTTTTCCCATACCTACGTTCAGTGCAATGTCTAACGCCACCACTACCACCACCACTACCACCGCCCCCACTGCAAAGCAACAAGAATTGAAGCATATCGCTTCGATTGTTCGTGCTTTGATCACATCGACCAAGCCACCGTGTTATCTAAAAGATATTTTACGCGAATATAATGAAGTAGAGAGCAAACAGCTGCCATACAAAAGTCTTGGCTACAAGACAGCCCAAGAGCTTTTGGAAGATACTGGAGAGTTTTTGTTCAATGGCAGCCGAGGCAGTGGAGACGTAAGTATATTTCGGAAGAATAAAATATAATAATTCTGAACCAAAAAAAGAAAAATGCACACTCGCACACGTTTACACTGTACCTACTATAGAGCAGCACACAGACGCACCCATGCACCACCCACCCACACGGGTGAGATGAGACTTGCTGGCTGCATTCCATTCACCCCCTTCATTGATGTGCCGAAATTAAAAGAAAAAAAATAAGATTTTCCATCGTCAGATTTTCTTTTTTATCATTTTCATTGCAATTGTTGTTTATGCTTGGTTTTTCATCTTTCACTTCTACTTCTTCCTGCTAAAAATAGATAGCTATTTATATATACATGTATGTACGCAGTATGTACGTTTATCTATCTATACAACATGCATACATCTTTCTTAGTGTTTTTGTTTATTTTCCTCTTTACGAGAGGGGGAGGATGAAGGAGAGACATTCGTCTGGGGGAAAAGTGATTGTGTGTAGTGTGGTTTCCTTTAGTTATGATCAATCTTTCTTTCGCTATAAACGAAACTCTGTCTGTCTGATTGTTTTCTTTCTTTGTTTGTTTGTTGTTTTTGTTTTCAGACCATAATCACCGCGAAATTCAATTCGAAAACTGCTCATATTGCTTCTATGGTCAGAGCTCAAAAACCAAGCAAATCGACACGTATTGCTCCGGTGAAGGCTATGAAACAACCCCCCCGAATGCCTGCTCATAGATCGAACGGATTTGCTGGTGGTGATCGCAATAACAACAACAACAACAATAGCAATAGCAACAGCAGCAATTACGGCAATCGAAACAGTGGCAACAGCAATCAATCGGCGCATCAGCAATTGCAAAGGCAAAAATCACAGGGTGCCAATAGCAACAGCATCAGTAGCAGCAGCAACAGCAACAGCCAGCCAATCGATTTACGTGATATGTTGAATTCCAAGAAGAATCAACGGATTCAAACGCAACACTCGGCCAATGAGCAAAACAAATCGCAACAAAAGAACTCACAAAACGACAACCAATCGCCACAAACTGCTGCTGGGCCAAGGCCCATATTAGGAGCCTCAAAGCCCTCGGTTCAAACGGACAATAAAAAGTCGTTGTCCTCCTCCTCTACTTCATCGTCATCGTCCATGCAGTCTCAAAAAAATACTAGCAGCAACAAGCCACAGACGACCCCGGCTCAGCAGGTTGGACAGAAACCACAACATCGGCTAAATGTCAATCAGAACAATCAGCAACAGTCGGCACAGGTTCAAGCTCCCATGGCCAGGCCACAAAAAACCCCAGCCCAGCAGCAAAACACTCCCATTTACCTGCCATCAAATAATTTGACTGCTAGACTGCAGCAACAGACCTTAATTCACCAACAACATCAGCAGCAACAGCAGCAGATTAAAGCACAGGCCACTATTCCAAAAGCTCTCAATGAAGGCGATGTGCCACTAAAACCTGTAGCCATGGGAGGCGGTTTGCAACATCGCCTTAAAGTGGTCAACCAAGTAGCGGCATTTCCAACACAGGTATGTTTTGAATTGAATTGCCATTGACATTGAATCCATCCCCCCTCTTCTTTTGCAGCACAAACAGCCTCCATTTCAACATGCCAAAGTTGATGCAATTAGTGCATTAATACAATTTTGTCGTTACAAAAAACTCCCTCCTCCTCGCTTCAATTGTATTAAGGCCAAATTTTTCGGTGGAAGATACACGTGTCGTGTAGAAGTGAATGACATCATATTCTCCACATATCCACATCAATATGAGACTGAGTATTTGGCAAAAGAGGCCTGTGCCATACAGGCCTTGGACAAACTGCAAATGCAAGAGAAGAAACGGCCCATGCCGCCTTGTTCCTTTACCAGCACCGAGTTGTTGGATAAACTGTACACAGAGTTGTTGAAATTTCCGCATGGAGTATTTGCCAAAAATTTCCCGGAATGGTTTGAGACTAACTTCCAACAAACAATACCCGAAGATTGGTTTGGGCTAATACAAACATCCAGTTTGTTCACCATAGACACTGCACTAACCAAGGCCATTATATTTGCCAACAAAGATGCCGATAAGGGTAATGGCCAATGTAGTTTTCCGATTTTGGAACTAACTAAATATATTTTCAATTACAGATATTACACCTCTGGGCGCTGAAGACAAAACAAAAGTCATACAAATCGATCCCATATGTCTTCCTTGGTCCGACGAATATTGGTCCATTTTTATAACTCATTGCAACTCAACGGTGGAGGTGTGGGGTCGTTTATTTGGTGCGGATTACAGTGGGCGCTATAGTGCCCTGCTAAATGACATAGAGGTTTACATGGCCAATAAAAAGGAACGCCCTGTTTCGATTACACGCAAAAACATATATCTGGTTAGTATCAACGATTGTTGGCATCGTATTCGAGTGGAGGAGCTTGACAAGTCCAAGGCCAGTTGCTTGTGCTTCTTCATTGATTTTGGCGATGCTGATTGGTTACCGGTGGAGCAATTGTTTATTTGCGAAACTCATTTCCTGCGGCTACCAGCCCAAGCTGTGCCATTTTCCTTGTATGGCCTTGAAGATTTCGAAGGTAATCCAGCGGGACGCAAATGTCTGGAAGATCTGTTGGCCACAAAGTCTGCAGTTGGCAAAGTTTTCACCAAAGAGAGTGAATTCTACGACACCAACTCAAAATGCCATGGTAAAATACAGGTGGTACTCTTCGACACCTCTACCCAAGAGGACATCAATCTCAATCAGCAGCTATCCAATATGATTTGCAATGAAACGTTACCGCCGGAGATTAATAAAAATACGGTCACCAATACCTTTGTGTCGCATGTCAGTGACAATGGTGATATATTTGTGCAAATTAAAAGTCCTGAGCTGAAATATGTCCAAGTAAGTTGTTGTGGCTGTTGTTTTATGACATTTGATAAAATCTAATTGATCTCTTTTCTCCCGCCTGCAGATGCTCTTGCAACAAATAATCGAAACACGTCTGAATCGTGACCAGCACAAGGTGACATTCGAGGACTTGAAACGTTCCAATATGTTTTTAATTTGCGATGATGAAGATGCCAACGATGTCAAATGGTACCGTGGATCTGTGGTCGGTGCCAAGACCATTAAGGAGGATAGCAACAATTACCCAATGTATTACGTGGACAAGGGCATAACCAAATCTGTGGATATTTCCAAAATATTCCTCTTGGAAAGCTTAAGCTTGGCTTTGAGTAAATTCCCCGAGCAGGCCATTAAGGTGCGTTTGCATAATATTCCAGAAATATCGAAACATATTGTTGGACGCATTCGCGGACTTTTGCCCAAGGATTGTGAAGTGCTGGTAGGTGTAAAGTGTAGTTTGTGATGTTTTGAGGAATTTATACTTTTTATTTTCCAGACAAAAATGGCTATTCCTGGTCCGGTGCCCCAGGTTACAATACACACACGCCTAGAAGGTCCCGGTATTTTGGTCACCATCAACGATGTCATACGCAATGAGCACGAACTGATGGGGTATGTGAGAAATGTTTATTTATTTTTTTGTTTGTCTGTTTTACGTTTTGATTTGCTTGTGTTTAGTGCTGATATGCTACCTGGTCCCAACAATTCCACCGACGGCGAGGAAGACGATTCCATTTCGAAATTCCGCTTGGACTTTTCCAAGAGCAGTCAAGATAATTCCAGTTCCACCAGCCTGGCTTCTCCGAAAACCCCGACAAGTAATTCGTTTATTGACATTACGCGAGGACTAACTCTAACCACTGTGCCTGGTTCACCGCAAAAAGTAAGCGATTTGCCAAAACTTAATGATTATAGCAATATACCGGCCATAGGGGAATTGTTTGAAGTGCGTGTAACAATGTCGGCCAATCCTTCAAATTTCACTGTAAGCTTAGGCATTGAATTGCTACAACTTGGGAAGTTGCGTTTAATTTAAATTTGTCTCTTCTCACACTTCTTTTAGATACAACCCTACAAAGACTACCCAAATTTGAGGACTCTTATGAAAGAATTGCAGACTTTTTGTGAGAACAGTGATGAGTTTATACCAACCGATATGGTTGAGATTGGCCAAGCCTATGCAGCCAAGAATGCGGATTCTTTCTTCCACAGGTAAATACCCGTTAAAATGTCCTCCTTTTTGGTTTTTTATATTCCATATTTGGATTTAGGGTAACGGCTATTAAGAAGTGCGGCGACATGATACATGTACGTTTCTGTGATTTTGGTGATTCGGCAACTGTGGATTCGAGTCATTTGAAAATATTGCCCCTCAAGTTTCGTCAATTACCTAAAATGGCAATACAAGCCAGGCTTTATGGTAAGTTTCCAAATGGGAATTTGAGAGGTGTAATGTATGTTCATGACACATTACCGTTTTTTTTTTTTGAAATAGGTATTAAAGCTGTCAATGGAGACTGGACCCTAGATGATTGTAAATTTTTCCGTAAGCTGACTGTGGGTCAGACATTTGTATCTGTTATAAAGAATATAAAATATGATAATGACACAACACCACCTACTCAAATACTTGAATTGGAACTGATTGATGTCACTACCGACGAGGATATCTTGGTACATGAGCTATTGTTAAACGAAAAACGAGCAATGAAGGAAGAGTAGAAAACTTCCATCGTTGATATTCGCAAAGGCAATCTAAAACGTTTTAAATTGCTCGATGAATAAGTTGAAACGCTACGCGTTGATCGTGTTAGACTTTTTAAAGGAACAATTTCGTTATCTCTTTTTGTAAAAATTAACTATTGAATAGTGGCTTCCATTTCGTGGGACACATTTCGAAATTTCATCACATTCCGAATGAACATTTACAATAACACTACTACTGACACACACACACACATGCAAACAACTATAATTTTTCCTTTTATGTTTCTTCACTCACATTAAGAATTTCATTTTAAATCAAAAATATTGATAATTGTTTAAATTATTATCTTATTATTATTCTCTTTTTGTAAGACTTGATATTATCAATTTTTTTTCGTTTTCTTATTTAAACAAAAGAATTCTTTTTACGATATTATTTAATTTAATTAAAAATTAACTATTTTAACAAACCAAAAATTAAAAAAAAACTCGAGCAAACAAAACTTTTTGTTTACTAACCCAATCGATATATACACATAAAATGTATGTACGTGCGTATGAAAGCTTATGTTTCATTAAATGAGAATTATAGACATGAATAGAATATTTAACAAAAAACAAAAAAAAAATCAATAAAACGTACTTTAAAAGAAAACTGTGTGCAACAATTATAAAAAAAAATCATAATAAAAATTCGATTTGAAAAAACTAAATAGTTTTTTATTTTGCAAATGGTTACGGCCATGGTAGAAGAATATAGGTAGATGCATTAACGCTTAGGAACATTGATGTGCCGAAAATTTTAAAATTTTTTTTTCAAATATAATATAGGTTTTTATATGCTTTCTATTGTGTCTGGAGTATTTTGGAAAGCAAGGTTGGCACTAAAAAATACCAAAGTGTCGAGCAAGCGCTTCGCTGGGAATGGGCCAAAATACCGCAAGCCGAGCAACATTCGGGCAGCGTGTGACGGTTTTATTGGCCGTTTGAAGGCCATAATTCTTGCCAGGGGTGACCAATTCGAACAAATCTAAACTTATTATAAAATTTGATGCTATTTCCGAAATTTTTTGCTTTCATTTAATAAAATTAAAAAAAAAAAAAATGAAATATTATGGTCTTTGGCTTTGTTGCAGTTTTTTATCTCACCTTGCATATTTCTATATTTCGTCTTCCCTCGCCTTACTTTACCTTTTTTTTCCTTTTGATTGGTTGCCCTTCTCTCCCCTTTTCAAAGAAAACTCAATTATTGGTAATTTAAATATTTTTCAAATATAGATATATATATTATTCTTTTTTTCTTTGTTGTTTAATATAGACTTTATATATGTATGTATATAATAATTTTTTTGGTTTATCGCATTTTCTTTTTTTTTGTTCTGCATTTTTTTGGGTTTCTGGTTTACTTTTTTTGTTTTTACACAACTTACTACGTATTTATAATAATTAATAAGTTGTTGTTGTTGGTTTTTTTAGAAATGTTTCGGCTTAATGAAAATTTATTGTATTTCTTTTATTTTATTTTGTTTTGAAAAAAATAAATAAAATTAATAAACAAAATTAGATACTAGAATAAGTTAAGTTTTTACGTTTTATTTATTTATTTTTTTTATTATATATAAAAACATGTTTATCATTTGAAATTATTTTCTTTACTAAAGTGTATAACTAGTTATACAATGCTCTCGTTTTCATCTCGCTCTATGTTCCAAATATATATCTATAATACCTTTCATAGTTTTCTCAGTTTTGCTGTTCTTTTTCTTTAATGTAAGTTTTTGTTTTTACAAACCAATAAGAATAATAATAATTTTATTATATACTTTTTGTTCTTCTTGTTGTTGTTTTACACGTGCACCATCTTCAGTTACAAATTACATTTATTAACATACATAAATCTTTAATATAGGCTTTTTTTGTTGGTTTTACGACAGGGGTTTTATTGTTGATTTGTTTTATTTGTCCTCTCCTTTTCTTGTTTTTTTGAATAATAATAATAATAATGTTTTAGCAGTAAAATCTAACAATCTCTTTATTTCTCTCTCGCAACATTCTATAATATATAAAAATTAAAAATAAATTTAGCTCACATGTTTCAAATGTGGTTTCTAAGCTAATTCTTAGCCGAACAAACATGATTGGCATATAACGAGCAAGGTCTTGGGCGTTTAATGTCAAAGTCCCATCTTTGCATTTCTTTACTTTGATCGCATAAAAAATCTAAAAAAGTAAGGAATAGGCACTGGAATACACATTACATAGACATACAATACATAGACAAATAATTTATACGTCGTCCAAGTTCAAATTCATCCAATAATTTATATATTTCATTGTGGAAATCATAAAAAGAGATAAAATAATTCTAGCATTAACGTATAGATCACATTGAACTTTATATACAAAAGCTGTGAACTGTGAATCTTCCTAATAAACGTCATACTAAAGAAGAGACAATTTGTAACGGTCTCAGCAATTTATCGTGAGAGGACCGTTTTTGCAAATAACCTCTTTGTTTAGTTGGATTTAATAATAATTCTGATGCCAGTTCCTTCTCAATTAAATTAATTACTGCTTGATAATTGTAAATAAATTAGAAAATAAAAAGATTTTAGGTGATAAAGTATATATGCCCTCTGCAACTCTTTACTTTCCTCGTTATATAAACCCCCCATGCTTGTTATTTTCCCTTTAATTACATACCACTTTCGTCTTTACTAGGTAAAAACAAACACTTTTGTTAACATTTTACACTTTTTTACCAAATCTATCTATGTCAGAAAAAAAAACCAAAAATCTCATTCCTAAACATTTTATTCTCTTTTCATTTTTCATTTTATCAAAATATGGGGATCTCTTTTCATACTGTTTTCTTATTTGGAGGAAAATTTATTTGTTATTACAACTGACTATACTAACTTTTTTTGGTTTGTTTTTAGATATTTACATTTTAAACTGAATACTGGAAAAAGAAAATAAAATAGAAAAAATAAATCTTTACAAGTAACCCACTATATTGGTAAATTTATTGACTGAATATTGAAAAGAAGAAATGTGTTATTTATTTTTGAAATTCTTTTAACCGCCAACTTGACACAGTCCCAATTATTAGTTACATTTATTTTACATTTGTTGTTCTTGTTGTTTTGTTGGTTTTTGTATTTTGTTTTCATACTTCATTATTGCTATACGTGTTTGGTTTTGCAAAGAGTTTCCGGTACATTTTTGTTTTGTTTTAAATATTATTTTATAAGATGTTTTTTGTTTTATTTTTTTCTTTTGAACGTCCAATCAGGTATCGGTTATTTCTCAACAAAAACCTATTTGTGTTTTTAATTATTTTTCTTTTGTTTGTTTGTTGTTTGTGTGAGGTTCCATTTGAAAATTTCTCTTCTTCACATCATTTTTGTTTTTGCAAAAAAGCTTAGTTTGTTATACGATAGCAGCCATTTTGTTGTTATAGTTTTTGTTTTTAATGATTTCCAATGTGAGTTGCAAACCCAGCATTTTTCATGTAGAAGATATATTTCTAAACAAAAACAACATTTTTTTGTTTGTTCTCTGTGGCAGTGTAACCATTTTTTTTTCAAAATTTGTATTTTGTATTTTTGTTTCTATTTAAATACATACTTTTTTGTGTGGAAATGTCGTATTTTAACGTTAATAATCGAATATTGTTTTTGTATTGATATAAGTTTAATATCGTTTTTGTTTGTTAAGGTTTTTGCTATTAATAATTGATTTGTATTTGTTCTGTACTATTTTTTCCCCAAAAAAACTGAAAAGAAAATTATTATCTGTTTAAGTTTTTTTATTATTATTTTATACATTTTATTTTAATTTATTCTTAAAAATGAACAGAAAAACACAAAAATTCAAATGCATCTTTTCAGTTATATTTCGGTTTTTTTAGATTTTTGTCTTCAAAAAGTGTGCGTTGTTGCATTCCATTAAAATGTGTATGTACGAAACTTCAATGTTCAATCCTTTCTGAAAATAAAACGAAAATAAAAACTAGAAAATGAAATAAAATAAAAAATAAAGTTTTTATATCTGGCAGTGAAGTGAAAATGTTTATGCTTTAATTTTTCACACAATTGATTTTTATGTGGTATTAGGGTTTTATTATTAGCAGGGAAGAAAGACCTAAAATAATAATTTTAAACCTTTTTTATTTAAAATAAAGACCTTATAAGCCATATCCACACTAAATGTTCCAGATGAACGGCTTATCAAAAGGCGCAAGGCGTCGTTTAATGGTGAGTGATAGTGTTTCTCTGACTTTCCTTTTCATTGCAAATTTCAGATCATTCTCAAAAGAGAAACAAATAAATAATATCGTAAACTTCCGTAAACATCCGTTAAGGGGCGTTTTTACAGATGCCTTTTAAATTTGTTTATGCATTTTCATAGTTTTCAGCTTTGGATTTGCTTTGGTTTAGAGGCCTAAAGCGTTAAGTGAAATCTGAAATATCTTAGAAATAACATTGTAGATATATTCCTTACACATCTCAATACTAAATTTTTAATGTTCCAGTTTATTTTATTTTTAAAACTTCCAGAAGATCATTGTTTTTCCTTAGGTCTTATCCTACCTTTTGTTGTTATGGTTGTCTTGCAGAATAGAGTAGACGTGGATCTGCACAGACAATTTTCTGTCATAGGCTTTAGTTCCCATTGCGAACTTCAAATAACAAATTTGAAACAATTCCGGAAATCAAAATCATCAAATACCGAATATAGGGAGGTACCGTTATATGGAGGCTATATGAAAACGTGGGCCTGCATACAAAATTTTTTTTCATAGGCTATAGTACCCATTTAGAATTCTAAATATGAAATTTGAAACAAATTTGCAAATTGTATATCACAATTTCTTGGAATTTTGTGTAAAAATCCCCCAAAACTCCATTCATGTTTTGTACTTTTACCCAAATATAACAATTCTGTGTGAAAAATAAAAAAAACAATGAATCGACATTACTGAGTTCCCAACTCTGTCATAAAGTCATTATGGGAGGCAATGGGAGAGAAAATTGTTCTCATAAGAGGAAGAGCATATGCAGTAAGTAACACGTGAAGAAAACGTTAAAAACACCAACTAATCTATTTTAAGTATTTTTTGTTAGTTTTTAGTTAGGAAGAATGTTTCATTGGGAAAAATAAAACAACACAAGGATAAATCTATTATTGTTTTTAATAACTATTCTTTGTTGTATTTTTTCTCTTTCAGTTTTATTTATGTTAAAAAAAGATATTCACAAGGAAAGTATTTTTCCCTGGTACTACTGTTTGTTAACCTTGTCCCATGGATTAAAAATACAAAAAAACTATCATAAAATCAATTTAACAATAAAATATTACAAAAAAAAAAAAAACGCATGTAACTAGTTAAATAGAGTGTTTTGTAATTGCAAAAACATGATAAGATTTGCATTACACTGATCTTAATGACAGCTGCTTACATATTGTGGTTGTTGTTGGATGCAATAATAATAATAACTCTAATAATGGTATTTAGGGGTTTCATTCGTCATAAAAATGTGTATGTTTTAGAAAAATTAAAACAAGTTTTTTTTAAACGGCATACACCAGGGTTCAACATATTTTTTTGACTATGCCTTTATTCTTTGCACTTTTCAATAATGAAAACCAGATATTTTTTTAAAAAAAGAAACAATTGGGAAAATTTCAATGTATTTATTTGTTTGACAAGTTTGTTTTTATTTAATTTTTTGTTTGTTTTATTCAATATTTTACATAGGATATTTTTCCATTTATATTTATTAGTATTATCATGTAGATTATGGGTGTGTGTGTGTTTGTTGTGGGTATGTATTTTGTTTTTCTTCTTAATATACAATGCAGTTTTGTTTTGTTTAAATTATGAGAAACGAAAATAAAGAAGGAAAAAAAGAAAATAAAACAGAAATCATATTATCTTAAATTATTAATATTCGTATGTAATTTTTTTCTGCTTAATTTTTATTGTTATTTTTTTTTTCATTATTTAAATTATTATTAAATATATGTGTTTTTATTTCTTTTTTATACAGTTTTTTCAGTAGTTTTATATTTTAAATAAAAACAATTGCACAATTTTGAAATCGGAAATAATTTATTTCACTTATATAAGAGCAAAGCAAACTATTAATAATACATAATAATTATATTTAAAAAAAATAATAATAATGATAAAAGTATCTTTAAAAATTAGAAAAACAAAAGCTTATAAGGAAATTGTTCTAAACAATTTTGTTAAAAAATTATGTTTTAGAAAAAAATTTTGCTTAAAGTAATTAATTTGTGTAAATTATTTATAAAAAAATTCTTGTAAATTTTGTGTGTTTTTTTGCATTTTTTTTCATAAAAAATAAGGCCATGCTTGGAAATCTTTTTTGGAAAAAAGTAAATTGCCAAGAAATGCCAAAATTATTTTGGGCTTATGTGGTAATGAATATAAAAAAAATTATCGATAATTAAAATAAAACTATAAATATAGATTTGCATACTTAAAACAAAGATTCAAAGTCTTTTTCCAAAAAATGTAAAAAAATGTTTTTGCCGTTATGTTATTTTTTTTTTAATTTGTTACAACTAAAGAAAGCAAAACATAATAACTTACTATCACTTTGTTGTTGGTTTTTTTGTTTGTTTTGTTTTACTTTTTCTTAGATTTCGTATAAAAAATTATATATTTATGTTTTTATAATTGCCGCCAAATATGTATGAAGTTTTCATTGTGGTTGTGTTTGTTTGTTTGTCTATATAAAATTTATAAAATTTTCAAGGGAGGGAATTCTAAAAAATGAATATTTTTTGTTTCCATTTCATGGTTTCTTATTGTGTAACTCGTAGATCTAAAAATGTGAGAAATCAGTCCAAGTTTGTTTTTGTTTTTTTTTTAGTTTTCGTATTTTTATCCATAAAAATTAAAAAAAGTATTTTTGTTTTATAATATTAATTATTATATGTTATTTATAACATTATTGTTTTCCTTTTTTTATATATCCATATATAATAGTAGTTGTTGATGATTTTTTAATAGTTATTTTTTGTTTTCTTTGTTTTTTTATTTTGTTTATTTAGATAAAATCTTAAGAAACGTAAAAAAGAAAAGCCAAAGTTTGTAAGAATGTATTTTATGGTTAATTTCCATTTTTATGTATGTCTACATATATAAATATATTATTAATTTTGTTTTCTTGTGTGTTTCTAGTTCACCGGGACTGTTTTGAGGGGGAGGGGAAATAGTTTTTCAGGTCAGCAGGTCTGGGAGGAAGTTGTAAACAAAGTTCATTTCTTTCTCTTTTGCTTTTTGTTTTGCATCATCATCATCATCTTCATATATACCAAATTGTATATAATAGACTTTTTATTATTAAATATAAATTTGATTTTGTTTTGTTATTGTTATGGGCTTTTTACATCATACTTTGAAGTTATTAACATTATCGCTCAACCTAAATACTATGGTATAAGTAATAATAATAATAAACATATTTTGTTTAACAATCTTTACTCTCAGGTTTTTTGTTTTGTATGTGTGAGTGTTTAATTTTTTTTTATTTTAATAATTTTGTATTTTCTTTGTCATAATTGTTGAAGGTTTTCCTAAATCAAATGAGAGATGTTCTGGTGGACTCATGTCAAAAACCCATTCTTTTCTTAATCCCCAAAAAAAATTGTCCTAAAAGTTTGGATTAGTTAATAAAATGTGTAAATAGTCAACTTTATATGGTCAAGAGGGAATATTAGAATTAAATACAAAATGTGTAGTATATACATACATATGTATAAATTAATACCAAAATATATATTCGTCTAATTGATGGATGCTTTAAAAATGTCAGTTGGTAGTATAAGGAGGTCTAATATAGAGTTCAAAGCATACAAGAAGGAAATGCGGTATTAAATGTCATATTATATAAGGGAACTGCCAGGATTTAAATATACTTCTTTGTCTGTAATGTATGCTGACTAGAAACAAGCTGAGAGTTTGACATGCACGAGTCCAACTTTCCTTTCAACAAATTTCAACAATGGAAGTGTATTATTATCATCATCATCATTAGCTTGATCAACGACGATTTAAGAAAACTTCAACAACAATTAATTTATGAAAATAAAAACATAACTTTGATGTGGCTGCAAAGAAAAATCAAAAGAAAACCTAAAAAAGAACTGCCAATCTATGGGATGTCTTCTCGACGCCTTCTATTGCAAACTATGATCGCCAAATGCAATAACTGCTTCTGCTTGCTCTAGAACTGTAACTCCCTCTACGCCATTGTTGTTGCCTCCAACATCACCATCATCGTCGTCGTCGTCATCGCCATCTTCACCACCATCAATCGCATGGTTATGTATTAACAGCTATTGCTATGCACTGTTCGACTGACTCATTGATAGACTCATATCTGTGCCATAGTCACCGCCATTTGGCGTGGAAGCTGCTGTGGCAGGTGGTGATGTGGATGAGGTGGCCAGCGCTGTATTGATGGACGTGGAGGTTGTGGCCTGTTGTATCGCTGTCACCAGACCCGAGGTGGGTGCCAGCGATTCTTGCGCCGCCTTTTCGGCCTGTGTCGCCTGCAGATGCGACTGTACCGAGGGTGGAATGGCATGAACGTCCCAAATCTCTTCCAGGAATTTTGGCAGTTTGCGATTCTTCAGCTTGAGAGAGAAACACATTTCTGCATTCTGATTTCCAAGTGTCCGCAGTTCGGTTAATATGGATAAGAGTTTTGCAAAGAATACGAGACTCATGGGATCGCCACAGTGGCGATTAAGTATGTAAATGCGGAGTGTATCGATGTAGTAACTTTGTATCGCTTCGACTAGTTCGGCTTCTTCGAGACCCGGCCGATCGGAGAAGATCACAATGGCAGTGAGTAAAGCATATTCGACATTGTCCACCTTCATGGAGTACATTTGTCGACAGAAATGCAGCAAGTCCTCAATATTGTCAGCCATGCCAGCCATTTTGTACGAGTCACGGGTGTACGATCGATTATTGGCAAAGAATATCGAATCTGAACTGTGATCGTAACGACGGGCCATTCTCAACATCATAACTTCCGATGAGCAGGCCTTAGCATGGGAAAAGAACAATAATATTATTAAAAAAAATCCAAGTAAATTTAAATATACAATTGTTAACTCACCTTTAACAGAGTAATTTGATCTTCTTGTGGTATTTTGGTAAACGCTGGCAAACCCTTGGCAAATTCCACAATTAATTGTACTGTGAGTATAGTGATTTCAGTTATATGACGAAAACTCACATCCGTTTGACTTTCATTTTCATCAGGTGAACTCTGTGAAAAGGAAAAAGAAAATAGAACAATCATAAGTAAGAGTGTGAAAGATGACGTCTCTCTTCCCGTTTTTTTTTTTTTTTTGAGGAGAGATAACATGAGTTTCAAAAGTAAATTGCATATGGTAGCTTTAGTCTATTTGATTAAGTAAGTCAAGCATTACTCTCATTCTACAAGGGGGGGAAACAGAAAACATATCCTCATAAAGTAAAGAAAGTAATTCAATGTGTTATTTCATGTGCTGCAGAGAATTGACAACTCATTCATGCCGTGTAAGAACGGGAATTCTTATTGGCAGCCATATTATATGATCGAAGGCCGTTATTACACATATGCTAATTTTGTTTATGGCTAGATTTATGGGAGCCATAATGGGTGGTTTTTAAATGAAATGTAATATTTAAAATTAATTTTATTCTCTTGGGTGCTTTTTTAATGATATCTAATATTTAAAATTAAATCTATTCATCAGTTCAATTTGAGGGTAATCTTTAGCGTAGGGTACAAGTCTAAAATAGAAATTCAGCAACTTGCAAATACGAAAAACTTTTTATTGAAAGTAGTGGTAGGTTGCACACTGCCCCTGTGTCCTATCTCTATGAGTTTTTCGGAAGTAATTTCTTAGGCAATCGTAAGAACTTACCATTATACGTTTGAGATCTTCCTCGGATGGCTGTTCATAGCCATCTTGATACCATATTAATTTATATATAACTGCCAATTGATTGTACGTTAGAGGAGGTATATTTCGAGCCTGACATTTTGCCAAAATGTCTTCAGGTAACAGCTATACAGAGAAAGGAAAGAGGAATATTAAATTGTGAAAAAAGTAATTATGAAGCGAGAGAGAACAACATACCGGACATGTGGGATGTGTTGGCGGTTCACAGGTCATCAAATCGAGTATCTCCTTTTTGATGACATCTGTGGCACCAATACTCGTCTGCAGTTTATCCTTTTCCTTTTGCGCCTTCTTTTCGCGCCGTTTCATTGCACACTGGTTCTCTGGGACTACACATTCCGGTCGCATGCCAACGGTCAGACATTTTTTCAGGCGGCACTCTTGACATTTGCGTCGCATGTACATGTCCATTTCACAGGCATGGCCGAATTTACAGCAATAGACTGCATTTTTGGTAACACTCCGCCGGAAGAAGCCCTTACAACCCTCACAGGTGAGGGCATTGTAGTGATAACCCGATGCCCGGTCACCACAGACCAGGCACAGTTCTTCTTGCAGACGGGGCGCAGGACCTTTTTTGATTTTCTTGACATCACTAGCATCACTCGTGGAGAAGCCATTGAGACTACTTGAAGGCGATAGATCATCTCGTCCTGCAATGGAAACACAAAAAAGAAAAATGGAATATTAGCAAAAAAACACACAAACAAGAAGGCTTTAAACAAATATTCGAAAAACAACAAGTTGAGATTGAAGCCTTAAAACTATTGATGATCATTTAAATATTTGAAGGTTTATTTCTGTATTCCAATACGATTAGAATTACAAATGGATTGCTGTTGTATATCTTGTGCTGAATGACCAACAAAATATGCATTTCAGTGGAGTGGAGAATTGTTGCCAGTTTTGAGGCTCACTCGCTCGCTCTCTCCCTGGAAATCTGGTATAGGGTGGTATGACGTCAATTGATGGTATCTCGGTTGTATTTTTGTTATTGGCAACTGGTTATTCTGCATATATTTAAAAAAATACTAAAACACAAATTTTTGTGGGTTTGCCTTCATTACACAGACATACAAAGCTCCTTTGCTTGGCGGCATCTAGGAATAACCATTTACATTAATTGATCAACGAGAATAAAAAAATGGCTGTTGGAAATTAGAAACTTAAGTTAAACAATTGATTTGTTCCAGAACTGCAAGAATGTGAAAGTTTTTACTCTGATTAACGATTTTCCCTCCATGATATCGAAAAAAATTACAAAAATAGTAGATTCTTGCAGGTTTTGGAGCAGAGCAAATACAGAACCATTCGATTTATTGGAAAGAGTTGCAGTATTCTAAGTACCATGTCGTCTGTTAAAAGTTTGTCGTGAAGGAAAGTGAGTTTTTGAAATTAATAGTAAAGAAGCTAAACTTTAAGTTCTACAAAAATGTCTCACCGTTAGCATTATTTTGAGGTTTGATGTGTGCCCATGTAGCCCTAATTAATAGATGGCATACATCGTGTAAACACGGTTAAAATTGAAGTATGAAAGGGAAACTACCACAAGGAATAAACTGAAGAATTCTTCTATATTAAGAACAAAAAGTCGGTGAATGGTAAATTTATTAGTTGTATAAATGTATAATAGTTTATTTAATACGCTTGAAAGGGAATAAATTCGTCAAAATTCATTTGGCATTTCATTTTATCCATAATATATGGCCGATTTTACACATTTCACTGGCAGTTGATTAAAACCTACCCTTGCAGAAAGGCGTTCCAAACTCGATTTATTACTGACATACCCCAACAAAAAGGCGCTCCGACAGCCAATTTTACTAGTTTAATGGATAGAAAAATATATTTATCTCTAATTTAAGTGAAAGAATGCATTTCCAAAGTGTATAATAAATTGCCAATATATGAGCCTTTCTCCATGGCTTCATTTGGAAATCAGCGCATCGTGTGTACACATGTATGCGAATAAATCACATTTAATACAATAATATATAAAAATGTAGCTGTTCATAAATTGAAGATATTCCAAACTGCAACATTTTACAAACATACATGTATAGCTAAATGAGAATACATGTAAATATATGTATGTATGTATCTTAAATATTCACACAAAATACTCATTTTTAGACAATTTTATCTTTGCCTTACTAGTCCAGAAGAACTTGATAATGGCATTTTTCAAGCATGGCGAACATACGTATGTATGCCCGGGGAATGGAAAACTATGTTGAAGATGTAAATATATGTAGGTATGTGTATACTCATGTGTATATATAGTTGCTGCGACAGCTTTTGCCAAAGATATAGAGTATATGCACTTGAACTGCATTCACATGGATGTACCTATAACAAAAAAAAGCACAGACATACATACATACATATGTGTGTGTGTTGATATGTGTAATGTGAGTGCTTGTACATCGAATGTAATTATCTACAAGATATCGTCTATTTATTCCCCCGGTACAAATTGTTTGATTGTTGCAAAGCAAAGCAAACATCCATCCACATAGTTTATTTGTAACATCCATACCAGCGATATGTAGGTATGTATGTATATAGCCATATGCACGCATCTAAATGTATTTGGTTGTTTGTGTGCCATACATGTAGAGAGTGAGTGTCTTGCTTGTCATCATCATCATCGCCGTCGTTGTCGTCGTCGTCATTATCATCATCAACATCGGTGGTTGCACTTGAAGGCAAACTACTCTCGTGCAAATGTCAGCCATCCAGTCTTGACTATTTGGATTATATCTATGGCTATATACCAGATATGTACATGCGCCTCTATGTACATATATATAGCGTATGTGTGCTTGTGTGTCATGTTGTTATTGCTCTCTAGCACCGAAATGCCCTTCACCTCGGCCGAGTCGTGGTATTTCTTTTTTTTGCTGTTGTTTAACATTTTCCTTGTCCTCTCTCTCTCTGCACTTTTTGTGCAAGTTTCCCATTTCGTTGTTTGCAATTGTAGTTGTGTTGGTTGTTGGTGTACTTTGCTTGCATGAGAATGTGTTGGGCGAATAATGCACGTGCATGACGTGCTGGGTGCTATGAAAAGTTTATTGACGTATATTTTTTTGCCTCCAAATCTATGTATGTGTCGGTGAGTGTGTGTGTGTGTGATACAAACGACCGAAAGACCAACAAACCCACCAAACGAATTGCAGTAGCAACAACCACCAGCAGCAATAACAACAACAACAACAGCAACTTTTGCAAATAGACTTATTTTGTTGCTCCAGGCTTTTTTTTGTTCCATGCTCTGCTCTCTTCTGCCATTCTCTTCCCCGGCACTGGGCCACCACGACAAGAAAAGTTCAGTGGGCAAAAACATGAGAAACCATGATGACGAGTAGAGCAGAGGAAAAAGTGGGAAAACTTGGCTTAAGCACGTTTTTGTTTTGGTATGTGGCTTTCTGGCTGGCTGTTTGGCCATGTTCAGAGCAGGCAGCATTGGATAGATGGCTATTATGCCACTTTCCTTTCCGTGACTTACAAAATGCAGAAAATGAAAAACACCATCATCGTCGTCATCATCAACATCCAACTACCAAACAAAATGAAATGAAAAATAAGACAACTGCAACAACAATCATGCAAAAAAAAATGGAAAGGAAAATGAATGAGAAAGAAGCCCGGCCAGAGCAGCAACATCAGCCAGCAACTGCAATTTGTGGCGGCACATCGTTGTTGTACAGCAACAACTTTGCCATGTTGCATTATTTCACATTTTTATGATAATGTGGTGGGTTAATGGAGCGCCAATGGCATAGCCACCCCACACAGTAGTGACTTGAGCTACCACCCATTTTTGCTGTTGTTGTCTTGTGGGAAATGCAAAAGAAAATAAGCTCAAAAAATGGATCTTCTTTTTTTTTGCAACCAAAGACAAACGAGCCTAGCTACCTACCATCTGCATATTGTATTGCATGTCGACCACATGTTTAGAGATTTTCCTCACTTTAACTTCACACTCTTTGGTTTTTGTGGCGGCTTTGGATTTTCCTTTTCTTTTTTTTTTTTGCAGTGATTGTCTGCGAGTGTGAGAAGATGTGATATTTTGCGGTGGCAAGCGCGCATTCATGTGTGCAATATAACACCATCATCATCTTCATCATCTCCATTGCCACCACCAGTAACAACAACACAACAACTTTCTCTTTGCAACACAAACCGATATTGCTGGCGAAAAGTAGAAAACAAACAAACGGCAACTGCTGCATTCACCAGGCAAGATTTCCAGTTTCTGCTTGTTTTGGTTTCGGGCATGCTCGCTGAATGAAACCAGTACCAAGCAAAATATCATTAGCCATTAATATTGGAAGAAGTATAAAAATGATCATAATTACTATTATTATAGTCATCATCTTCACTATTATTACAAAAACAAAAATAATGTGTGATCGTCAAATAATGCTAAATTATATTTTAATTAATAATAAGTCGTTGATTTAAATAATTTGATATGTGGCCATGTTGCTTTAGCACAGTTATTGTGTGTAAATATGGCCTAATATGACGTGGGGGCAAAAACAACACAGTTTACTCTCTCCCACTCTCAATAAGGCAACTTCCATTAATTTAGTCCTGTGGCAGTGGGCGAAAAAAGTAAATATAACAGAGTTTGAGTAAAAAACACGAAATAAATTGCAAAAATATTAAAAAATAATCTATACCTAAAAGGAATTAAAATTACTTGTTTCCATTGCATTGCAAGCTAAAAGTGAAGAGCCTAAAAACCAATTTTATTCTTTTTATTCTACTGATCTCATGCCCCCTAAGTTTTCAACAAAGTAAACACAACATAAAAAAATACACATCTATCTACTGGTTTTGTAAGCAACCCTGATGAAGAAGAAAATGCATTCATTATATTTGGAGTAGATAGAGGAGGGAGGGGGTGTATACACAACTTGTCCTAGGCAATTTTTTCGTTTGTTTTTTTTTTGTTTGCATAGAAGAGTCTGGTTTGTATGCATGTTGGCTGCCTGGTTAGCTTGCCGGTGGTGTCCCAACCAGCCAGTTTGCCAGCTTGCCTGCATAATTTTCCAATGTTACCTATTTTGTTTGTAAATTGTGATCTTGTTTTTTTCGTTCGTTTTTTAGATTTTCTTTTGTGTCTTTTTTTTCTAATGAATGTCAAATCAAGTCAATAACAAGGTTTTGTAAAGAGAAACTTGTACATTGTTCACACAAGTATGCATACGACATGGGGGCAACTCTATGTGTATATGTATACATGTGTATATACATATAGGCTGTAACATATACCTCCATGTATATGCATAACATACATATATTTACATTTTAAATACAAAAGTCAAAGTTGTTTATGTGTTGTTGTTGTTTTTTTTTTTGCCTTCTTCACAGAGTGAAGTGAATTGCATGGCTGAAATTTGGGTTTCAGTTTGTTCTTCTTCTAGTTTACCCTTTATATATTTGAGAAGTGTAAGTTTAGCAACTTTTATATACTCCTTAATGGAGAGGAAATAAATTTGATATCCAAGACCCATTTAAGCAAACATGATTTGTACACAAGCATAAGAAGAATTTACTAAAATGTCTACTTTCATACTTTTTCTCAAAATTTTTAAGTCTAAGTTTAAGAATTAAATTAAATAGGTCCTTGGGTAAAAACGTGTGGCAGCATTTGAATCTTAGTGGCTAAAAAGTCGAATTTTTTGGTACAGGTCTCTACACGAGTAATTTTATGAGAAAAAATTATATAAAAAATACTAGATTATATAGAGCACAACTTTTTTATTCATAAATTTCATTTTGCTTTTACTAATTATTGGCATCTTTTCCCTTGAAAACTCCGTTCTATAGACTAAGAAGTCTTACCTTATGTCCATTGTGCAACAACAGTTATTCTGCGATAAAAATAACAAAAATCCCGTTGATTGCAAAAGTTAATCCTTTAATTTATTTCTGTGGCAATATTTTTCACATAATGGAAATTTAATGTGTGGCCATTTGGTTTGAAATAGAAATGAATGAGAGTAGCCAACTGCCTTTATTAAGATACCAAGAAGGCAACCTTAAATGTTGATGTGTGGCAATTGTCATGTGGCAAATGTGCTTCACAAAAGAAAAACGAAGGAATAAATTAAATGATTAAATTTGACGTATACAGTATGGCATTAATCATTTGACTTCATTAGGTACGGACAACCTTTAGTGTTGACGTATGGTAATGTGGTCAAAAAGTATTAGAAAGCTGCAAATTTCCCTCAAAAAACTTGTTTCCAACCCACACTAGGAAAAATTGTTTTCTAAGTCAACTTTATTCCTGTGGCAATTTTTTGACATCAGGAAAAGATGGTACGGCTTTTAAAACATTGGGTTTAAAATTCCCCCATGAATGACATTAACCATCAAATTTCATTAGGATACTTATGGGAAATTTTTAGTGTTGACGTGTGGCAATTATGAAAATATGTAAGAAAACCACAAAATCTTCAAAAAAAACTTTGTTTCACCCTAATTACACCAGGAAAAGCAGATTTCTTAAGTTAAACCTTTATCTTGTTCTTGAGAGAATTTGGTGTGTGGCCATTTACTTTAAAATCTCCATTATTGATATTAACTATTCGACTTTATTAGGATAACTAACAAGAACCTTTAATGTCGACGTATAACAGTTGTTAAATGGTTTAAGGAAAATGCAAATTTCTACGAAAAAATATGTATTTCACCTCGACCCACACCAGATAAAGTTGATTTCTTAAGTCAAACCTTTATCTTATTCTTGTGGCGATTTTTTGACATAAAGAATAAAGGTTTGAATTTAATAAGAACATTTGGCCATTTAGTTTATAATCGCCATAATTGTCATTATCTTTTCGACATTATTAAGATGCCTATGAACAGCCTTTAATGTCGACATATGACAGTTGTCAAAAGGAAACAACAAATTTCTTAAAAAATAAATTATTTCCACCCGAATCCACACAAGATTAAGTTGATTTTTTAAGTCAACCCTTTACTTTATTCCTGTGGCAATTTTTTGACACAAGGAAATAAGTAATAAATTTAAAGATAAAACTTGTTGTGTGACCATTCAGTTTAAGATACCCAGTAACTAACTGACTTTATCAGAATACTTATGGGCAACCTTTGGTGTTGACGTGTGGCAATTTGCAAAAGAGTGTGAGAAAACTGCAAATTTCTGCAAAATACTTACTTCCACGCCAACCCCGACTAAGAAAAATCATTAAGATGGAATAATTATCAAGCTCTATGGCCACATACCAAATTTTCCTTTGGTCCGGACTAATCGTCGAGGCTAAATGATTTACACCCAACATTTTTTGCATCTTTATTATAAAAATGAAACTTTTTCTGATTTTAAATTTAAGATTTCAATTAAAAAGTCCTGTGAAGGGCTATTTGTGTTGCAAAACAAATCTATGATATGCCACATTAGTATGAGTTAAGGTAGGCTCAAGCTCCAGCAAAACAACATTTGTTGTTTGCCTTGAGTTGTCACAAAAAAAAGAACCAAAAACCTCCCTTTTATGGTTTGTTAGTTAAGATGAATGAATCTCAACTATGAATGGCAAAAATGGTGGGTATGGGGGGTGGTTTGCATTGCTCCTGGCATGAGAATGGAGTTGGTATTCGGTATTGTGATATATGTAAATGAATGTCCTTTGCATACATATAGAAATCCATGACATTTGTATTTGAGTTGTTTTTGTTGCTGTTGTTGGTGTTTGCATTGCAGCTTGTGTGTGTGAGCGAACCTAGGTTAACATTTCCTACTTTTTTGCATTGTTTTAAGACGCATGCGCATTTTATCCTTTAGCATAGCCCAACAAATCAATATTTTGTATTTTATACGGCAAATGGGAAAAGACCGAAAAATACATATATATTAGAAAATGAAACAACTCATTGCCGCCACAACGTCCGTTTGTCTGAATAGAACAGAGCAGAAAAGAGTAATGCCAGAAAAAGAATGAAAAGAAGAAAAAGAGCCATAAAAAACTCCACTCACACAGAGACATGCTAATATTGAAGCTACATGAAGAAACTATAGTTTCAAAGTGGAAAAAAATCGATACAATGGAATTTTTAATTTGAAAACGAAGTTTAACAAAATTTATATTAAAAAAGCAACTCATTAAATAAATGCTTTATTGCTCAAGTAATTTTCTCCAATTTTTTTTTTTTACTTTCATTAAAAAAAAATTGGGACATTAGGCCAATTTTTTTTGACAGATTCTTCAAAATCGCCTACAATTAATAATTTTGTAATAACAAAAGATAAGCATCAACTTTCATATGAAGCCCCAAGTGAATCAAGTGAATGGTGGTAAAGTAGTTAATGTCGATTGTTTGATGTCGGCTTGACCACCTTCGTCATTCAAACCACACTACCAAAAAAACACCCACAACACTTTTGGTGCTTACCTTCACAATAAACAAATGGCATTTCAAAAAAAAAAAAATGTTAAATGATTAGTTGTTGTTGCACTTCCATTTTAAAAACTATGTCAAGAAGTCGATTTTTTTTGTCAAATGACAATCATAAACATCTTGTTTGTGTTTTTTTGCAATTTTTTTTTAAGGACGGCTTTTATGTGTAGTGTCACAGAATTTGTTATCTTCATAAGTTATGAACTTTTTGGGAGGCTACACTTTCATTTTTGAAGATTTAAAATTTTAGATTATATCTTGGGTTCAATGTGGTAACCCTGTAAAAGTTGGCTTAGAGTTAGCTTAAATTTGCTGTTTTAAATTATTAAAAAAAAAACACATTAGTAGTGAAGATAATGTGAAATTTACTCTAAGTTGATATGTGGTCGTATAGCTTTATCAATCCATTTTCTTACAGGTCTGTATTACATAGACCCTTGAACATATCAACAAATATTTTTTTTATTGATATTCATTTACTCCTTTACTTCAGTTTGATGTGTGGCTCATCGACTTTAGATGATCAAAAAATTCCAGTGAGTAGTTGATTTTGTTTAATTTTTGTCAAAAGATTAAGAAAAACAACACTGTACCAATGCAAAACTATGTAACAACGACCCAAGCATTAATTCTCTTGTGTTAATCTGGCACTTATTCTCAAACTGACAAAATTACGCATGTCTACAACAGCAGGATATACGATATGCAACGGCCAAAGCTGAAGTCATCCATTCTGTAACAACGCCCACTACAAAGACATCATTGAACAGCTGACTTTCGTTAGGGTCAACCCTTTGCTTAATTCCTGTGACAAGTGTCAATTTTATAGCAAATAACGCAAGTACCTAAATAACATAACAAACTGTTACGCAAGTCTACAACAGCAGGATACGATCTGCAACGATCTAAGCTATAGCCGTCCATTTTGTAAGAACGCTCTCTACAGAAAAATCATTAAACAGCTGACTTCCGTTAGGGTACTAAGGTCAACTCTTTATTTTACTTCTGTGGCAAGTGTCTTCTTTATTTCAAATAACGCAAGTTTCTAAAGAATACAACAAAACTGTCAACAGAGTAACAGTATCGCTCAGAAATGTCTGCCTCCCCATATTAGAATTATTTTTTTTTATCTACAAATCTACAAATTGATGACTCTATTTACACAAAAGCATATTTGCATATCTATATTTAAATATGTTCGCATGTATGTTTGTGTTCATGTCTGTTACTTATTGTATTGTTCGAACAATAAAGAAGACAAAAAAAGAAGAAGTACAGTGAAATGGTATTTAAGTTACAATGCGATTTTTTTGCAAGCCAATGAATGTTTCTGTCGCCGTCGTCATCGTTGTCGTCTTCTGTTACAACAGCTGAACCACAAGCGAATTTAAAACGTATTTTCAAGGTTTTAATCCAGCTGAGTACATATGGAGCTCCACCACCATCACCACCTATCCATGTATTGTGACGGTAATAATACGCATAGCTTAGTGTTATATGTAAAATAGTTGTAGAAGTATGTTAGCTGGGAATATGTATGAGGAGAATCTAATAATTGGAAAAAGTCATCTAATAACAAGTGCAAGGTACAGTGTAAACACGGCCCATTTCTTTTGTGAGTTTTCATCTAATGTATTGGATGGCCATGTGTCATTATGTTTAGAGATTTGTAGGTCGACTTTCGTATAATTGATTCTTTACGTTTAGGGATTTGTAGATCGACTTTGAATTAATTGATTTTCTGTTATTGCTCATAAATCCCATTTTGTTGCTAACTCTTCATTGCCGTACTACCCTCTTATTACAATATTTGCTGAATATTGGCTGTTTATTGCATTAGAAGAAACAAAAACGAGCGTGGAGTACCCCATGTTTTGGCAGCTGTAGTATTTACTCTCTAAAGTTTCACATATTTGTTTTTTTTTTTCAAAGCTTAACTAAGAAGTGGAAAGAAGCAGAAGCCCAAAGGGAAAATATATAGTCTAAGTTATTATAAAAAATAAAAAGTCCACACACACACACACGCACACATGTTCTAAGACGCCCCATTGATGTTTGTGTCTCGTCAACGTCATCAACGTAATCGCCGTTGCCGCCAACTGACTGACAAGCGTAGCACCGACCAACCAGCATTTGCTTAAAGTTTATCTTTTGTACAAATCATTCGGGTTGTTATGTTGTTCTCATGTTGTTTTTTCGCCGCTTATAATGTTCTGCTTCCTGGTAGGTAATAAATACTATCATTGTTATTATTGGTGTTGTCGTTGTTGTTATATTTGACGCTACAGATGGATGAACAGATGAAGGAAGATAGCTGCGACCGACCACAAAGTCTGAATTACAAACTGCTGCTGCCTTTTTTTACGATAGTAAGTTAGTTAGTCAGTCAGTTGGTGAAAAGTGAGTTGTTGTTGTTATTTCTAAGATTTCAAATAAACATGTTAGTAATAATGGTTTTTGGTCCTTCAATTTTTAGGTTTTATTGGCCATGTTTTACTTAAATTTCATTTGCGCCTGGTGTCCCCTTACCCAACGTCTTTTTAATTCTCCATTCCTCCATTCACATTATTTACCAACTTTATTGTTTTTTTTTCGTTGTTGTTGTGTTATCATTCTTATGTGCTTGTACTTTTAGGCTTAGAAGTCATTAAGCTTCTTCTTTTAATGGCTTTTGAAAACAAAACTCCCAGAATATGAGCTGCTGTTGGTGGTGTGTTTGCTGTTGTTGTTGGTGTTATTTTAAATGAGAAGAACCTTATTAAATGTTATGATTAATTATGGAGTTGTTCTTGTCTTTTGTTCTTTTTTTTTTTTTTGTTATTGTTCACCTGAATGTTGGGAGGCTTGAGTGCCAACCCGGCTATGAACTTGTTGGCTTTGTTTTATTTTTGGCATGGCTGGTTGGCTGACAAAAAAGGGATAACAAATGATGTTAATGTTGGCATAATATTAATGTTCTTTTATACTTCGTCTCTTATTCTTAGTCTGTTTCTGATTTGTATTTGTTTTTGTTTTTTTTTGTATTAATGTATGAGTTATATTCAAGATTAGTTTATAATTTGCCATAAGATGTGTGTTGAGGTAATAATCTTATTCAATTCTCCCGAAATTAAAGTCAGAGGTTGGCACAATGGAATTGTATGATGTCATAAAAAAAGAGATGGCTTGGAAAAAGTTCTTAAATGTTGGCAAAGGGAGTTAAGCAAAGAGAGATTACATTTTTTTGGATTAAATTTTAAAGAAATTTGATTAAAATGTAATTAAAAACTATAAAACTATACAAAAGTGTGGGGTGATACAAAGAAATAATGTAAAATATTCAGAAAAGCAACAATTTCTCTATTTTTTCATTATTTTTTAATTCATTGCCAATTCTTTCGCCGAAAGCCTTACTTTCGCCCGACGCCGTCGAAAAATAATTCGGCTTTGTTATCCCCTCTCTCAGACTACAAACATATTTCTCAAATGTAAACAAATGTCTGCTCTCTCTCAGGGCAACTTGTAAACCTTTATTAAAATCGTGCGTCAGATGGCAAAAAATGATGATTGCTATTTAAAGAAATTGTTTTTAATAAAAACTCAGGGAAATTTGAACACCTTTATTGAAAACGTGCGTCAGATGCCAAAAAAATTATGATTCCTATTTAAAGAGTGTTTTTAATAAAAAAAAAACTAAAAACAGTGAACGAAGAGCAACATTAAAAGGAAACCGAAGTTTTTTTCTGGGATAAAATAACCCTTTTTGTTACAAATATTTATAAATTGTAATAGATAGGAATATTTTAAGCACACATTTTGACATAATTCTTCAGAATTGAAATAAAAACAACAATTCAAAGCCGTGTTTACACTCATTTATTTGCCAAAATTCTCGTAAAAGACGAGCAACTAAAAGGCACTATCTATACATGCTCTCTCCAACAACTTAGGTATCCAATCCAACTTAGGTATTCCTTTAATTTAGCCCTGTGGCAAATTACAAACACATACGTTTATATCCGTTGATTTTTTTGCAAAAACAAATTAAAATAGCCCTTTTTAGCATAGCTATTGATTAATTGTAATAGATAACCACAATTTTAAGCAAATAAAACTCAACAATTGATTTATCGAAACACACAAAAACAACAACACACAGACATTTCCTATTTCCGGTTAAGAATTCAAAAAAACCCACCCGCCAAGCACGCAAATGGAAGACATTGAGAATAAAATGAATACATTTTCATTGATAAATGCAAAAAAGATTTTAGTTAGAAACAAAAAACCTACAACAAAAAATCATTGCTTTGGCAAAATTTAAGTCAGGGTGAATGAATAAAAAAATCCTTTTAAGAGAACAAGAGAGTGAGTGAGGTCTCTCAGCAAATATGGCATAAAATCAATGATTTTTATATCGACCTACATTCGTTCAGAATTCTTGGTACTGGCCCAATGAGTGTGTGGAGACAAGATGACTTTATATAGAATATTTGTTTTTAATTCATCGAATGTTTTAGAATTGTATTAAAAAAATAACAACAACTAAATTAATTTTTATGCCATTTTAGATACCGTTGCTTTGGTTTTATTGTGTGTAAATTTTGTTGTTGTTTCTAAATATTTATGCTAATTTTTTGTTAGCCAAATTCAGTTATTAATGGCCAAGAAGTAAAACATTCAAAACTGGTTGACGTTAACGAAAAATTTGTTGTTGTTCCGCTTTGTGTTTTGGCCATTATTTTTGTTTTTTTTGTTTTGTGACGAGTTCACGTTTTTAATTTCCGCAAATTTTACATAATTTTGCATGTTCCACCTTATGTTGTTGTTGTTGCTGTTGTAGTTGTTGGTCTCTCAAAGAAAAAGTAACATCATCTGCTTATTTGCAATGCCCCTTCTTGCTGTTCGACACGTTTAACCTTCATGCGATTTGCCAAAAGCCGAAAAAAATAAACAAAACGAATAAAAACAACAACAAATTTTAAAGAAACATCTCAGAAAATAAAGTTCATGAACTTGTCGAGCGAGCGGCCCAACGACCACCAGAGAGTTTTATTTCTGGCGAATTTTTATCATCAAAATATAGCAGCAACCAACCATCCGACCGATCGACCTACCAAATAAGACTCTGATTATTTCTGGGGCTATCAGCTACGTACCAATCAAGCGCAACGACATTTGCCGCTCTTTTATTTTTCCAAATTTGAAGCTGATGAATGTTCGTCCGAAAACTTAAGACGAAGAAGGAGAAGAAGAAGAAAAGAAACAAGTAAAATGCAAAAGAAATTCAAGTTCAGGGGTATATTTATATAGAGTAGATGCAAATTTTATTATTTGCATAATACACTCAGGGAAAAAATTGGTTGAAAATAATATAGCAAAGTAAAGGAGAAACTCGAAATTTTCTGAAAATTTTTTCCGAAGTTTCAAGATAGTAAAAAATTTGTCGAGCAACGATGGTTACCCCTCTAACTAATTCTTAAATGCATTTTAAACTTGCCTTAAAATGGCTTATATATGCATTTTATATGTTTCAGGTTTTAGGGCGATTTTGGGGCGATATTGAGGCATAACAACTCAAGTTGGAAGGTAGCTTCCAAAGAGAAGAATATTTTGCAAGGTGTCTTCTATATTTCTTTCCTTTACATCAACCGTGTAAAACAAGAATTTGTGTCAGAAAATGTAACTTCTTGATCGGATGTTTTTTAAGATATTCTTCAAGTTTTTTTTTCAGTTTTTGGGAGATTTTTAGCAATAAGAAGTCATTGGAGAGGTAATGTTCCTTTGGGAAAAATATTAACCAATATGTCTACTACATTTGGTCTTCAGACATTAAACTTGTAAACCCATCATGAGGGTCAATAAAATTGGTTCCTGTGGAGAATCCCTTTTCGACATCGGTTATTTTAACATATTTTTCAAAGATTGAGCACTTTGCCGAGGTATTTCCTCAAAAAGGGTTTAAGTACGAAGGAAGCTTCCAATGGGAATTATGTTTGTTATTGTGTCCTCTACATTACATCTTCGCATATCAAATCTCTAAAATGAAGTTGACTAATCTAAAATAAAGGATTCCAATGGAAAATGCCGTCTAATAACAAACCTCTCTTTTTTATTAAGCTTTTTGTAATTTCCAGAAGCTTTTCGGCAATTACCATTCGGGTTAGAAGCTAGCTTGCAATGAGAATTACATTGGCTGAAGTGTCTTCTACAATTCTTTCTCAGGCACCAAGCGTTTTCAAGCAAGTTTAACATCGAAAATTGCATTCAAATCAACAGACTCTCTGATAACTCAGTTTAAAAAATATATTGCATATTTTTAGGCGTCTTTACACCAGGGCGCCTAGGATAATTGAAAGATTTTTTGGTTTTCTCGGTGGATTTCGACATGAGGGACTTAAGTAGGATGAAAGCTTCCAATGTAAACTTTATTTGTCTATGTGTGAGCTACATTTCGTCCTTTAACACCTAGCATATAAAACAATGACTTGTGGCAGAAAATGTTGTTTTATTCTAGTACTATTTTTGAGATCAGGGATGTAAGACAAATTGAAATTTTTTTGGTTTTACCGGTGGATTTTGACAAGAAGGAGTCAAGTAGGATCTACGTCTCCAATGAGAATATTATTCGTTTATGTGTCTGCTATATCTTATTCCTTAACCTCGATCGTGTAAAAGATGGACTTGTGGCAGAAAATCGGGGCTTCCCTGGGAACTATTTTTGATATCAGGGCTTTAAGATTAATTGAAATATTTTTTTGTTTTATCGGTGGATTTCGACACGAAGGAGTCGAAAAGGATGAAGACCTCCAATGAGAATTGTATAAGTTTATGTGTCTGCTACATATCGCCCTTTAACATCTAGCTTGTAAAAAATGTATTTCTGGTATAAAAAGAGAGTTTCTGTTAGTACTATTTTTCATAGCAGGGCTGTAAGATAAATTGAAAGATTTTTTCGGTTTGATGGCTGGATTTCGACATGAAGGAGTCAAGTGTGATGTAGATCTCAGTTGAGAATTGTATTTGTGTATCTGCCTGCTACATTTCGTGCTTTAACATCCAGCATGTAAAACAAGGGCTTGTGGCGCAAAATGGTACTTTATCTCGAGTACTTTTTTTGATATTAGGGTTATATGATTTGTTTCAAGATTTCTAGGATTTATTGTGGGATTTCACCGTTTAGGAGTTATGTGGGTTGTAAGCCCCCAATGAGAATTTTATTTGTTTATCTGCCTGCTACATTTCGTCCTTTAGCATCCAGCACGTACAACAAGGATTCGTGGCGGAAAAGGGTACTTTACCTTTAGTACACTTTTTGATTACAGAGTTATTTGATTCATTTCAAGATTTGTTGGTTTTATTAGTGGAATTCGCCCTGAAGGAGTCAAGTGGGGTGTAAGCCCCCAATGAGAATTTTATTGGTCTATGTGTCTGTTACATTTCTTCCCTTAACCTCGATCGGGTACAATCAGAACATGTGGCCGAAAACTAAATTTTCTTTAATTACAATTTTTGATATCTGGGCTATGTGATTTCTTTTAATATATTTGGATTTTATCGGGCGATTTCGACGTTAAGGAGTCATGAGGGATAATGACCGTCAAAGAAAAATATACTCGTGCATGTGTGGGCTAAATTTCATCCTCTCGCTGCAAGCTTGTAAAATTATGTTCAAAGCCACAACGAGCCTCCCCATTGACTGGAAATGTATTTTTTTGTAATTTTGAGAATTTGCAGAAAATTTCGTACTTATTTGTCTATGCTATTAAAATATCGCTTAGTAATCTGTTTCCAAGCTAGATTTCTCTTAATTTCTATTAAATATATTTTCTTAGATTTCTAATAATTTATTGACGTCCCTATTTAAATCTGTGTAACAAAGTGTTATCAAAAGATATATATTTTTTCTTCTTGCCAGATAATTAACATTTTCTAAGACAAAAGCTAAGTCAAGCTACAAAACAGCTGATAGATGATTTTAACACGCTTAGCAGAATTCCCAAAGGGGAAAAAGTGAGTTGAAAATTAAAAAAAAAAAAAAACTACAAAGCTAGTCTGTGGCTCGAAGCTCAATATCGCATGGTGGGTATCGTGACGAGTTTGTGGCGCGCATATTTAGTATTCAAGGTGGCTTAAAACAATTTGTTATTTGGAGGTTTTGTTTGCCGTTGTTGTTGTTGTTGCTGCTGCTGCTGTAGCTATTTCAAATTCAAGTACTGAGGGTTTTTTTGTGAATTCTGTTTTTTTTTTAATTGTGATTTTTGCACGAAAATTTAAGCCATGGAGGAAGAGGCGAAGTTTGGGGGGAGGAAGGGAGGCATTGGCTTCATTGTTGTTATTAAACAACAATTCAGCCGTGTACTTGAAAATTTACGAATTTATTGTCAAAAAAAAAAAAAAAAAACAAAACAAAAAAATGGCAGGAGAAGTTGGAGAAAAACAAACATGGCCAAAAAACAAACAGACAGACAAACAAAAAATAACTAAAAATGTACTTGAAATGATTTTTAATAATGAATGCATTATTATATTTCATGATTATTGTTATTATTTTTTTATTTAGTTTTTTTTTTTGGTTGGATAGATGATTGTTGCTTGGAAGCACCATAGACCCTGGCAGCAGCAGCAGCACCCATCATTTGATTTGAAGTACAACCAAATACTTGTTTTTTTTGCGGGATTTAGGGTTTCTAAGCTAGGGGTGGAGTGGGAGAGCGGCTTGCTTGGCCATTTTTTGCAAAGTAATGCCACCGGCCCCGAAGCCAGCCAGCCCCACATCATCAGCTTTCTTATGGTTGAATGTCATGCCGTGTTGTGCGTCTGTGTGTGTGTTTTTTTTTTTTTGCTACCAACGTCACAGCCATCATTTGTGGCCAGAAAAAAAGTAATCATAATTCAATGTTAAAAATTTCCGAATACCAAAAAACAAAACAAATTTGTATTGAATGTGTGGCATTTAGACACACTTCCATAGAGCGCGGCCCATTACAAATGGCATGGTGACGCCGGCACACAACATTGTTTCAATGGAGGCAAAAAACAACAACAACAACAACTAAGTGTAAGTAATTTTATACAAAACTTACACAGAAATCGTTTGCAATTTCTTTTCATTATTTTTTGGTTTGGTTTGCGGTTTTGAGGTAGTAAAAATAATAATGGGAAGAGAGAGGAGGAATAGGGGTGGTAGGAGGGACCAGTATCCCATTTGCGATCACGTCTAAACAGTGAAGGCCATCCACAAAAAAATGCCGTAGGTTAGAATTGTTGTTCGCCGAAAAAAATTAAAAGTGTTAGCGTAATGATGATGGTGATGGCGGTGGTGGTGGTATTGGTGCCAATTGGCGATTGGTGATTGCTGTTGACGACGGCCTATTTCTGAAAAACACAAAGCTGCAACATTTCATATTCACATACATATGCAAATGTATGGATTATTTTTTGTTTTTTTGAAAACCATTTCCGTTTTGAGTTTTTTTTTTTTTCAAAAAAAAAAAAAAAAAAAAAGTGAGGGAGGCAATTTATTCGAGAGATTTCCATTGTGATCTCATCACAACTGTGGGTGTTAAAAGGAATATCAATAAAAATTATTTAGGTGGCGTATGAGTAATATCACTTATTTATTAAGCATATGTCACAGGATCTTATGAAAATGATTTTTTATTCCGATCATTAAAAATTGAAATTTTTTCGTGGATCTAAAACCACGAATTTAGTAATATTTTAAAGCTGGGAGACCTCCTGTAGGATCGTTAGAGGCCCTTTACAGGGGCTTTATAGAACTCCCAAAGATTGAAGATCTTCTGGTCTCCTATGAATCCGTGATCCTCCATACGTTTTCGATAAATAAAAGGCACATAGATGGTCCCTGATTGCAAAGAAGCCTAGCGAATGTCTTTGAAAGTGTACATCGAAGAAAAACAATTTAAATGGCGTATGATAAACATCGCTTGAATATAAAGCATACGCCACAGGTTCTGATGTACAGTAAAATGAGCATGATTTTTATGCATATAATTTCAAATCGAAAAAAATTCTTGGTTCTGCAGACAAACGATCATCCGCTTATATTTTATAGCTGGGCGATATCCTGTAGGAACGCTACAGAGAAGACATTTTACGCAGGGGACTTTACTTTAGCTAATATCGCTTGAATATAAATCATACGCCCCAGGGCCTTATGTGCTGTAGTACAACGAGGATAATTCGTATCCTGATAATTGAAAATCGAAATATTCTACTATTTCTACACCCATAAGACCATCAACAGATCTTTTATAGCTAGAAAACAAGCTATAGAGAGCAGAGCTTTTACAGAGGGTTTTTTATGACAACTCAAGTTAGAATATCTTTGGGTCATCTATGGACCTTTTGTATATTTTCGATATATAGAAGGCTCATAGAATATCCTGTGAATATCATTTATATGGCTTATGATCAATATCACTTGAATATAAATCATACGCCGTAGGGCCTTATGTGCTGCAGTACGAGTATGATTCTTATCCAGACGATTGAAATAATTGTTGGCTTATGCAGGCATAAGACAATCTACAGATATTTTATTACCCTGAGGCCTCCTGTAGGGCTGCTACAGATAAGATACATCCTGCAGAGCTGCTATTAGAGAATACATTCTGTAGGTCTCATATGAGCAGGATATTATCCATAGACCTACCAAGAAGAAACTACCGCCCACAGGCCTTTTACTGATGAAATAACTTCAAATGGATCTATTGATCTCCTTAGCCAAGACACCTTCCATAGGTCTTCTAAAGGCGCTTCTAAGGGTTCTCTGCGAAAATAAGTTCTTCTATAGCTTTAAGCATAACTAATGGTCTTCTGTGGGTAAAAGTCCTTTAAAGGATTTCAGGACTTGTTCAGAGGAAAGATTTGCGATTTCCCATAGCAAAAAATTGCAAATTAGCGAAGCAGTTCCGGTGGGAAAACTGCAATTCAGACTGAATGAGGTTCCTTCGAATAAAGACCGGCTGAATTGAAGTTTGCCTGGGAACAGAAATGCAATTTAACCAGACTTAATGGGGTTTTCCCCACAAGAAAACTTCATTTAAGCCTGGCCTGGCTGAATGGGGTTTTCCCATGGCAAAAATTTAAATTCAGCAAGGCTGTATGGAGATTCTTTTGTGGGAAACCTGCAATTAACCCTAGTTGAATGGGGTTCTTTCGAATAGAAGGGTTTTCATAGGAATACCTTTTCATTCAACCAATTTTATAAAGAATTTTTTTTTGAATTTCATTTCCTTTAGCAAAATTAAGATTCCTGTAGCCCTGTGTAATAGTTCTTCAACTATTTCCAATACCCCTCTCTTGAATTGAAATAAAATATTCACATAAATTGACCGCATTAACAAACAACAAAAAAAAACTATGACTGGGTGCGAGTGCTGGCCACCGAAACGAGTACACCGCTGTCATTTGACGTTGTTGCTGTTGTTTTTGTACTTGTGTTTTTTGGCGAAAGTTAATGATTTTGTTTCTTCTTGTTGTCCAACAAACACCCACCCACACCCGCTGTGAATTCAATTAGACTGGCCATCAGGCGAACAATTGTTGACACTTTTATTTCTATGGTGACACACCGCCGTCACCGTCGCCACCGCCATCGCCGTCACTCCATTTACGCATTTAGTTTGGACAAGAGGCGGTGGGAGGCAAGGGCTGCTCAGTTATGTTTTGAATATTAGAAATGGCCAAAATGGTATTTAAGGGGAGTTTCCGGAGAGGGAAGGGGAGCTACCTTCAAATCGTAGGGGGTGCTACCCATTGACATGTGTTCAAATACTTAAAGAAGTGTTGGTCAAGCAACGTTTTGATGGAAATGAGAGTTAGGGGAAGGGTTCCTATGATTTTTGGGTATTCATGGAAAAGGAGTCGATATTCAAGGAATTTCAGAGGAAATGGAAAAAAGAAAAAATATTAAAAAAAAAATGTGTTTTTGAAAAAAATCTGTTGTCGCAGAAATATTTTTAAATTTTTGTAGGTTCTGGAGCAGAGCAAAAAAATTCAAAATTAAGGTCTTTGATGGAATTCCGATTTTTCTAAAAATATGTGCCAGGGCTGTAGGTGGCCTCTATGTGAGTTCTATTAAAATTATTTAGGGATTTTTTTTAAATATTTTTTTATTTCCATTTATTTGTAACTGGCAATGAAAATGCCCCTATATCCGATTTGAAGTTACTCACATGTTTTTGGTTTGTTTGTATGTTATTGTTACTGTTGTTTGTTTCAACAAGGTTAGTACATAAAATTAAAAAAAAACACCGCAATGATAACCAAAAAACAGGTCTAGGCCTTTTTATTATTTGTTCCCTGCCCAGGCGGTAAGCTTGAAAAAATAAAAAAACATGGCTGTATGAATGACTGGTGGTTCGAGTACACATTTTGCAAAAAAAAAAACAACAACGACAACAATAATAAAAAACAACAACTCATTTTGCATTGTTAAAAAGTGCGTTGTATTTTTTGGCAGCTCTTGGTTTTTTTTATTCAATTCTTTTTTTTTTGCTTTTAAAATTCAAAACCCGAGCCATACATCGCGAATATCTGTTTTTTCGTCTCAACTGGGCGTGTTTGTATTTACGAGTATTTTTTTTTCTTATAAAAATTTATACAATATTTTGCCAATGAAATTTTGCTAGGCAAGACAAAAAAAAAATATTAACAAAAATGACTTTTAATTTTTTTTTAATATTTTTCAAAAAGGGTATGACTAAAACTGTACCCCAACCAATAACAAGAGAAAAAAAAATATTGTTATTCAAAAAAATTCTTCAAAGTCATACAAAAATTTAAAAAAAGATACAACTTCGTTAATAACAATTTAGACAAGATAAAGGTTTGGTTGGTGGCGGGAGACCTTGGCAATTGGATATTCTCCCATAATTAAACTTAAAGAGAAAAAAATTATAAATAAAATTAAAAAATAAAAAATATTAATAAAAGCGATTTATACTCTATTTTTGTGGTTTCAAAGATTTATCGTTAAGACAAAAAAAAAAAATAATAATAATAATAATAAATAAATAAATAAATTGCATTTTTGGAGTAGAAAAAAGTGCTTCCGATTTTAATGGATTTTTGAAAGCCAAGTCATTAGACTTCATGTCTTCAAAAACCTTGAAAAGCCAAGGCCACCATATCCTTCGCCGGCATGAAATCATAATATCGATCAGAAAATGTTGCAAGGCTTTCCGTTTTGTTTCGAAAAACATGACTCACTGCTATAGAGAGTAATATGAAGAGAGCCCAAGGGGGAAATACTCCAGACTTAAGCAATCAAGTAATTGAGAGATTAAGGTATCGGTGGGTATATATCTCTGGCATCAAGGGGTATCATCATTCAATACGGCCAAAATTAGCCTCATCGAAATAACGAAATAACCCTAGGTCTCTCCGGACAAATTTCGTTTCAGGACTTTGAAAGTCGATCTAGGGGTATCCGTCCCCTTGAGGTATCCGTGTCTGGCTGGAAAAGAGAATCCGATTTGTTCCAAACTTGGTACATCGTAATATTATGAGCAAATTTGGATCGAATTAGGAGAAGGTTAATATTAGACCACTCCTTCCTCCCCCAAAGGTCAACATTTTTACAGAAAATAATTTACTTTATAGAACAACAAAGTTTCATCAAATTTTGTGCAAACTTCGCAAATTTTAATATTTTTATCAGTGCTGGAATGGGTGTGAAAATGGACAATATCGGGCCATATCGGCCTCCCCTTCCAAAGGAAAACATTGTGAATAATTATAACTCTCATAAACTGCGAAGCAAGATTCCGAGTGTCTTCAAATTTCGTATATTCCACTATTTCTACTAACCCAATATCTACTGTGTAGATGGTAAATGTCAAACCACTTCTTCTGGTACCTCCTCCAAAAAGGGGTTGAAATTTAGAATAATTAAAACGCCCATAAAACGAGAAATAAGCATCCGATTCTTTTCAAACTCGGCACATCACAATATTTCTACTAACAACATATCGGCCCATTCCTTCAGGTACCTCCCTCACAACGGGTCAAAATTTTGAATGCGAAATAAGCATTCGACCCTTTTTAAACTTCAAACATCCTAATATATATATATATATATATATATATATATATATATATATATATATATATATATATATATATATATATATATATATATATATATATATATATATATATATAGATATGGTGTAAAGATAGGATATATCGGTCCACTCCTTCTGGTACCTCGCTCACAAAGGGGTCAAAATATTGAATAACACAAACGCTCCAAAAACGAGAAATAAGCATTCGATCCTTTCCAAACTTCACACATTCCAATACTTCCACCAACACAAAATCTGGTGTGAAAATGGTAGATATCGGAACACTTCTTTTGGTACCTCCCCCACAAAGGGGTCGAAATTTTCAATAATTTTATTTCTCATAAAATGCGAAATAAGCATTCGATCCTTTCAAAACTTCCCACATTTCAATACTTCTACTAGAACAAAGTATGGTGTAAAGATAGGATATATCGATCCACTCTTTCTGGTACCTCGCCCACACACGGGTCAAAATTTTGAATAACCCAAACGCCAATAAATTAAGAAATAAGCATTCGATCCTTTCCATACCTAACACATTCTAATATTTCCACCAACACACGGTCTGTTATGAAGGTGGCAAATATGGGACCACTCCTTCTGGTACCTCCCCCACAAACGGATCAAAATTTTGAACAACTCCATCGCTCATGGAACGAGAAATAAGCATTCGATCCTTTCGAAACATCGTACATTTCAATATTTCCACTAACACAAGATCTGGTGTGAATATAAAATATATCGAGCCACTCCTTTAGGTACCTCTCTTACAACGGGTCAAAATTTTGAATCATTTGTAACTCTCATAAAATGCGAATTAGGCATCCCATTTCTTTCATATTTGGCACATTACAATGGTAGGTATCGGTCCACTCTTTCTGGCAAATCCCCCACAGAGGGGTTTAAAAAAAATAAGATTCAAAATAAAAATATGTCCAAAAAAATTAAAAATTCTAATTTTTTTGAGTACGTATTTCTAGCCCTATTCAGACTCAAAACAATGTCTTTATCACTAAAACATAAACTAGAATATTTTCCGAAATTTCCAAATTTTCGATATTTTTTGTAAAAATTTAAGAAGAAAATTTTTTCTAAAATTTCCATTAAGTAAAAATTTTTAAAACCTCTCAACGAGAATTGCTTAGAATCCCAAGTATAATTCCATTTGGCCTTTCTCTCTTCCCTGGGGCATTGCTAATCTCTTTACATTCTCTTGGCAAAAACAAAAGATTTAAGCAACGAACTTGAAATTTGAAGGCCTTTGATAGAACAATAGCTGAAAAAACACAAAAAACAACCCGCAGAAATAATTGTTATTTTTGTTACGCATCATACCGGCAAGTACTGGAAAGGTATAATTATGTATTTTTGTTAAATTAAATTTCAGTGGTTGTCGGTGGTGGTGGTGGAAAAAACATTTATCTTCTTTTTGTTTGTTCAAGCAATGTTGTTGAAGCATAACGCACATGCACACACACGCATACACGCACACATGGTGAGAGGGGGAAACATAAACGGTATAATCATCACCGTCACCAGCAAAAATGTTGGCAACATCGCCATTGCCATTATTTTCGTTGTGGCTTAGAAGAAATTGTTGCGGAACTGAAAGAGCGGGCAGGATGAAGAGGAAGGAAATTGAACCTTAGAATAACATAAAATAAGAAACATACGCATAATTTCTGTTGATGTTGAAATTTTTCTTCTTCCTCTTTTGTTTTTTTGTTTAGCAGCTGTGTTTTGTTTCTGTTTAAACCAAGTAATTTTGTTCATTAAATTGTTTGGCCAAAAGCTATGATGTGCTGCTGCTGCTTGTTTTAGTCTGAGGTCTCTAAGCCTTTACCCTTCATGCGAACCAAAGTTGAGGCATTTGTGCGTGTTGCTAAAACTAATTTTAATAATAAACACATTTTTTTTTTGTGTTTTGCCAAAACGTTCATTGCTCCTGAGCGCTCAAGTCAAGGTTATCACATGTGTTGAGAACGTGAAAGCCAAAACCAAAGCAAAAAATAAAAAAAAAATAACAAAAAAAAAGTACTGGAACAAGCGAAAAATGCGAAACAAAATATAAATTATAGTAAAATACAACAACAAGAACAACAACAACAATTGTTGAATTCGAAATGAAATTGTAACACAACAATGGCGGCAGCAGGAAAAAGGAAAGGGGAAACAGCAGCTAGAATAAATTACCAACACCTCGAAAACAACAACACCACCACCGACATCAGCAACAGTTGTTGTTCTTGTTTTCCATGGCATTTGAATAAAATTCAATATCTGTTGTTAATACAAAACCCCAAAATAAATTGAATATTTTTTCCTTTCGAATGTCCCACAAGAATTTTGTATGAGTTCGCAAAATAAAATTAACACCTATCACAAAAGGAACAACAACAACAATAGAATGGCAGCAAAATTCAATACCCTAAATAAATTCAGAAAAATAAATTAAAGTATTTGTTGTTATTTCTAGGGTATCAACTTTTGCCAATACCGTTAAAAATTAACACAAATAATATTGTCTTGCCGGCTTGGAAACTTGCGATTTTTTTCTCAAACAATTTATTTTGAATAATTCTTTTTAGAAGAAAACTGAGACAGACTGGTATTTGGTATCTGCAGTTAATTATTTAAATTAAGGGGGATTTTGAATAAATTTACAAGGCTCCAAAATTGGAAATATGTTAGGCTTATGAAAAATGGAGTAGGAGTAGCAATTACTGATAAAAAACTGCATTTAGGTTTCTTGAAAGGATATTTTTCTTAATTTTTTAGAAATTATTTTGAAAAAATTTTCATGGCTAATCGATTTAAATTTTTAGAAGTTTGTATTAATTTTTTTAAAATAAAATTTTGAAAATTTCATTTTATGGAGACAGTGTAAACAAATAATTTCAACAAAAATATAGAAGTTTCTAATACCGTTTCCATAAAAAGTATAACACCTAGAGCTATAGTTTATTCTGAGACCTATAGTGAAATTTTGTGCAGAATATTTCTTCCATTAACACTTTTGGTCTAAATAAAATTTTTACTTTACTTTCATGCATGAACTTGAAAACACCAAAAAAATGTATCAACAAAATAAAGAATTAGTTTTTTTTCTGTTTTTATGGCAAACTTGGTTCCAATATTTTCTGATACACAGGGTGAGATGAAAAAACTGCAACCAACATCAGACTGCTTTCATTTCTAAGCCACTCGTCCGACAGCTGTTAAAATTATTCCATTGACAGCTCATTATATTCTTTACAAGCGTACAAAAGCATTTTGGTGAGAATTTTCCAGAAAAAAAAGTTATTCGTGATGGAATTTAAGCGTGATGGTGTGATTTCTTTATATTTGGCTGGAAAGCCACAAGTGGCTATCGTTAGAGCACTCCAGCATTTAAATGTGAATAAGTCTTTTGTGTCTCGTACCATTGCTCGTTATTGGGTCGGTGATACTGTAGCGTCGTAGCCCGACGTCAAGGGAGTGGACGGAAGAAAACAGCAACTTCAGCAGAAATGGTTCGAAAAGTAAAGAAGCGATCGCAGGGACCGCTTCGCAGTGGCCGAAAAATTGCTCGTGAGAAGAATATATCGCAATATTCCAATCGGCAAATATTGAAAAATGAGTTTGGGGTCGAAGTTGAGCCATTGAAATTCCAAAAAGTGAAAGAACTTACAACGCGACATAAACAGAAACAAAATAGACTCAGAAGAGCTAAAGAGTTGCTTCGCTTGGCCGAAAGTGGTTAACTGTCGAATTTGTTTTTTTCCGATGAGAAAACATCCGTTGTCCAGCAGTTTGTAAACAAACAAAATGATCTGCTCGTGTTTACTTGCCAAAGGGGTCAGCTGACAATGTGTACCTTCGGTTGGCCACCAGAACTCAAGCGCCTGCCAGCCATGGTGATGGTGTGGGCCGCCATAACAGCCGATGGTCGCTCTCCGCTCGTATTAATCGACCAGAATAAATGCCGAATATTATCGCGAAAAAATTCTGGATGGTGTATTAAAGCCTTGGGCGCACGCAAACGTTTTGTCCGCAGACCTTGGACATTCCAACAGGACTCAGCCCCATCGCACTCAGCAGGCGCCACCCAAGAATGGTTACAAAATTAGGTTCCTCGCTTCATTTCCAGGACACAATGGCCAGCAAAATCTCCGGATACCAATCCGTTGGACTATTGTGGCTGGAGTATTTTGGAAAGCAAGGTTGACACTAAAAAATACCAAAGTGTCGATCACCTCAAGCAAGCTCTTTGCCGGGAATGGGCCAAAATGCCGCAGAGCAACATTCGGGCAGCGTGTGATGGTTTCATTGGACGTTTGAAGGCCATAATTCGTGCCAAAGGTAACCATTTAGAACAAATCTAAACTTATTCTAAAATTTGATGCTATTTCCGACATTTTTAGCTTTCATTCAATAAAATGTAACTCTAAATGTAAGGCTACTTCTGATTTGGTTGGAAATATTTGGCTGAAGTTTTCAAAATAGCGATTATCAAGAGGTAGTTATGTGGAGCTTATACCTAAACGTATTTCGATGCATTCGCTTTTCATTATCAAAAATCCTAGGAGCAATATCAATCTCTGAACAAAATGTCCTTTAAAAGGGCGAGGTTTATAGGGATTTCAACAGATTTTAATGCTGATCGCCCGCTTCTTTGTGTTGTATTTTTTGGCTAGTGGGTACGAAAATAAGCTGAATAATGAATAATTTGGTGTGGTGGCATCATTGGACTGTACCTCTTCCAAAATGCTGCGAATCGTACCGTAACTGTGAATGATGAGCTTGTCTTGCATGACATGTAGCTTCAACAAGACATGTCACACAGTACGCGTAACAATGGACTTATTAAGAAATATTTTATTTCATGTTCGGTACCGGTCATAGATCATTTCTCTATATTTTATGTTTTTTTTTTTTTTTTTTTTTTTTTTGAAAAACTTAGCTAAACCTGTTAGAATATAACCCTTTATATACTTTATGGGGTCTTCGACTATTTTTCGGTTATGGCGTATGAGTAATTTGTCCAGAGAACATATATCAATCATACGCTCCCAAATCTAATTGCGAAGTTGCTCTTCCTCTCTTTCGACTTTCAAGCTTTTCTCATTGTTAACTCTCTCACAAAATTATCTACTATTCACTATTTTTTTCTTTAAGTTTTTGATTTTTTCCTTGTGACGATTTTCAAAATGTCTTAAATCTCATAAAAATTAGAAATTTTTAATGATCAAAACAAAATTCAGCCCACATAAAAATATTGCTAAATATCTATTTTTTTTTTTCAAAAAAGCAAAAAATGTCCGAACAATACTCCAATTAGTAAAATCGACAATAATTCAATACTAAAAGGAATCCCAAAAAGGAAATTATTTTATTCTCTGTGGGATATCTCTGCGCATTTTGCATGCCGGGAGTAAAAGTGGAGAATAGGAGGGGGTAAATGGGAGTAAAATTGGTCATGAATTTGAAGAAAGTTCCATTTATTTACTACTTTGCTTTATTTTGCACTCATCTTGTTCTCCTCTCTCCGTATCTCTCTCTCGCATAAGAATTACCATTTGCCGCATGCGGCAGCAATTGGCCATGGAACATTTGTAGTTTTTCTTTTTTTTTTGTTGTTATATATTTTTGGTGGCGATATTGATTGCACAATGACCCCATTTTCTTTTTGGGCACGAGCAGTTAATGTAAATGTTTGCTGGGGCACACAATAGGTGTGTGTGTGTGTGTGTGTGTGCGCGTATGTCGTATTCATTCATATGTGAGAAAACAGACCTGTCTTGCATTACCCCCCTCTCCCTCCTACAACATGCAGAGCAAGAACACGACTAACTGACTGACACATCAATTAATGTTCGGCATTAACAATTTATTTGGGTCTCTGGTGTTGTTCTAGAAAACAAGATCAGCAGTGAGAGGCCCTCTCTCTAAGTTTTATTGGTTTTGGCATTAAAGAAAAAAGAGAAAGTAATATGGCCATTAAAGAGCGTTAGTGAGGGTATGAATGTGGCAAAGAGAAAGAGAGGAAGTGGGAGGCAATTAAACGGCATTCTGTTCAATTTCATGTGGTGACCTAAATAGAAAGAAACGAAAAAAAAGACAACAACCTATAAACAAAACAAGAAAAGGCATGCTGCAATACATACATACATATACATAATGTAGGTAGTCAATGGAAGATTCCTCCCTTCTCCTTGTCTTGCCCAGCAGCCCTCACAGTTGGCATCAACCCAACCACCCACATATTTATGCCCTCATGTAAGTAAGTGGGAAAAAAACAAAACATTTGAATAACCAAATGTTGTAACCCCCCGGACAAACACTCACCTAACGGCAACTGATTAACTTTGACTGACATACGCACCAAAGTGCGGATCTGTTGCTCACTTAGCATTGCTGCACTTGTGGTGACAGTGGGTGGCCCAAATAGCTCCCCATAAATAGTTCATTCCGCCGCATGGCCCCCAAAAAACGAAAAACACAATTTGACTTGGTTTTTCTATTTTCAGAATATTTGTGACGTTTGCTTAGATAAAAGCAGGCACGCCACATGCTTTAACCTAAATACCCAGTAAAAGCGATAAGCGGGGAGAGCTCTCGCCGCCCATGAAATGAGAACAAATTCAATGAAAACTTGTGCTCGTGCTGCGTTATATATTTTTTTTTTTTTTTTTTTTTTTTGGAAAGAGCAGCTAAGGTGCATTTTACTTTCTTTCGAAATAGACGCTACTGTCTCTGCCTCGGCCGCCATTCCAGCTGTCTGTCATCATCGCTGTTTATCAGCTGAAAATTTCTTTTATTTTGTATACACTTTGTTTGGAATGTGTGTTTTTTGGACGGAAACAGTGCAGCAAAAACAAAAAAAAAAAAAAAAGAACAGTCAGCTGTATTGGTTCTTATCACTTACACCCAAGCAAAAAATGTTAGTTCAAAACGAAATTGACATTGTGTCAGCAAAATTGCAATTACGTTGTAGGTTTTTGGAATTAAAAGTAATTTTGCGAAATTTTGAAAAAAATATTGTTGGTGTAGATGTAATCGAGATTATTTACATGGGTGATTCTGAGTTAATTTTTCATTATTGACGTTGTTGAAAAAAATTGAAGATTTTCTTTACTAAATTTTTAATATTTTTGAAAAATTTTCAAAACTTTTGGATCAATTACACAATGGTGAATAATTTTCGACGTTTTTCGAAAAATTTCCTCTCGTTGGTGAACACATTTTCGTGTTTGTGCAGAAATTATTGGCGTTGGTGAATAAGAATTGAAACTTTTGACTAACTTTTGAACATTTTTGAAAAATTTTCTGATACTTTTGAGATATTTGAAGACGTCGGTGTATGATTTTCGGGATTTTTGAAAAAAATTTTCTCGGTGGCAAACAATTTTTCAAACTTTTATATGAATTTTGTAAATTGTTCAATAATTTTCCACATTTGTAGATCAGTTGACAACGTTGGTGAAATGTTATTGGAATTTTTGCAGAAATTCTTCTCGTTTGAAGAAAATTTTCCGTGTTGGTAAATAACTTATTGACGTTGTTGAATATGAATTAGGAATTTTAGCTGGCTTTTGAACATTGTAAGTACTTTTGGATCAATTGGCCCACATTGGGGAACAGTTTTGCGTTTTTGGAAAATTTCCTCTCGTTGGTGAAAATTTTTTCGTGTTTATGGAGAAATTATTGGCGTTGGTGAATAAGAAATTGAACTTTTCACTAACTTTTGAAAAATGTTGAACAATTTTCAATACTTTTGAGGCCACAGAAGACGTTGGTGAATGACTTTCCCGTTGGTGCGAGTTTTTTGTGTTGGAGGATAACTTATTTGTACTGGATTTTTTGATAACTTTTGAACGTTGGTGAACAATTTTACGAGTGTTGGTGAACAATTATTCGTATTTTTGGGATAATTTTTTTAACTATTGGCAAACGAATATCAGTATTTTAGCATCATCTCTCTACATTGGTGAAAACATTTTCAAGTTTTTTGCAAAAATTTTAAACGTTGGTGAATAATTTTACGACCATTGCTGAAGAACTATCGGTATTTTATATTTAATAGAGTATCATTATTTCGAAATAAACTGTCTATGTTGGTGTACATTTTTCCAAGTTTCTGGGAAAATCTTCTTCGTTAGTGAAAATTTTTCCGAGTTTTGGAGTAAATTTTCAACGTTGGTGAATAGTTATCCATATTTCTGAACAAATTAATAATACTGGTGATGAATTATCCACATTTCTGTAGAAATTATCTGTGTTGGTGAATGATTATTCGGCATTTTTGGAAACATTTGAACGTTGGTGAAAATTTTTACGAGGGATGTTGAAACAATTTTGAAAACTTTTAGATAATTTATGAATGTTGGTGAATGAATATTCCTATTTCTACACATTGGTGCAAAAAAATTAATTTTTTGGGGAAAAAATATTTTCGTTGGTGAAAAAAATTCGAGATTTTGTAGAAATTTTTATTTTTTATTTCTGAATAAATTTACTACACTGGTGATCATTTATCTACATTTCTGTAGAAATTATCTCTGTTGGAGAATTATTATTCGGAATTTTTGATAACATTTAAACATTGGTGAAAAATTTTAGGAGTGTTGATGAGAAAATCTTGAAAATTTTTAGCTAATTTATGAATGTTAGTGAATGAATATCCCCATTTCTACATATTGTTAAAAAAATCAGGATTTTGGAAAAAATATTTTCGTTGGTGAAAATTTTTTTGTGTTTTTCTAGAACTTTCCGGCGTTGGTGAATAGGTTGGTGAAAAATAATCTTTATTTCTGTAAAAAATTGTTGTCATTGATGAACGTTATTTAAAATTTTTTTTATATCAACATTGGCCTAAATCCATTTTTTGTTTTTGAAAAAATCAATTTTTTTGAAAAAAAAATAATAAAGTCTGTTGAAATTTGAAAACAATAAATTTTCTTTGAAAACTTTTCCAAGTTGGTGAAAAATCCTTTTTTATGGGAGAAAAAAATCGGGTTCTTGAAATATGCAATTTTGAAAATAATCCATTTTCTTTGAAAAAATTTCCTAGTTGGTGAAAAATCCATTTTTGCGAGGAAAAAAATACTTGAGGTTCTTAAAATATGAAAATTTGAAAATGGTCCATTTTCTTTGAAATAATGTCCAAGATGGTGAAAATCCATTTTTTTTGGGAAAAAAAAAACTTCAGGTAGTGTAATGTGACAAAATTGCCACATTGGTGAATAGCAATTCACATTTTAGTACAAAATGACAACGTTGGTGAATTTAATTCTCACCTTTCTATAGAACTATAAAAGATTGAGAATATTAATAATCTTTCTTTTAAATTCGCGTTGGAAAAAATAAAGTCGACTATTCTTGAAACACAAATCTTCATCTTGGTATTTCATAAAAATATATCCTAATTTTGAAAAAAAAAACCTGTCTTATTTTCTGCCTTAGAACCTACGTTGAACTGTTTAATTTCTCTGAGTTTATCTCAAAGGGCTCCATTAAAGAGAACCAAAGATCAAAGATCCACAACTATTCTAAGCATTTCACAATATGTGAAAAGAGAAAGAAAGAGGGAGTGAATGAAAGAGATTCTATTCTCATCGACACAATGTTGCAGTGTTTTGATTGTGGGCATGATAACACGGTGTTGTCTCCATAACTGTGTAAGGAAGGAAAGTGAGTGAGTGAGTGAATATTCATTTGATTACTCAACACCCAAAGGGGGGAGAGAGAGAGGAAGGGAGCTCTTCTTTGAATCCCACAATCTCACACAAACAATATGTATATATAACCGCATTACAATACAAACAAATATTTCTAGCCGACGTTATCTATGATAACAGTGTGTCCTACTTTTTGTTATTGTATTTCAGTCACTCGGTGTGATGTTCATTTGGTTCGATTCATTTGTTCTTGTTCTTATTGTTTTTTTTTATTTTTTTGAAATGGAAACAAAGTAGAAAGAATATAATATTATTGTAAATGAGAGCAAATGGAATGGAAGGGAGGGAGATTGAGGGTTGAAGAGCTGTAACAAACAAACATTTCTAATATTTTTTTTTTCTATTTGAGACCCGCATGTGAAGAAATAAACAAATTGGGGAATATTTTTAGAAAAGAAATTGTATGTGTATGTGGTGTGGGGTGGGATGGGAGGAGGTTGAGAAGAAAATAAATAAATATTATTTTGAGAGAGAGCAAAACAATGGAAGATCAAAGAAAGAGCATATAAAATATATATTTAACAATTGTTATTATTTTTTTAAAAATACTAGATCCATTTTTATTATTGTTATTACTCTTGTTTTTTTTTTTTGGTTCATGCACAAATGAGAGTGAAACAGAAATTGATGATTTAATGGATTTCTTTGTTTTGATTTTTATTTTTTTATTCGTTTTGTTGGTGGTTGTATTATTTACTAATAATTGTGCTGGTAGCCAAACGCACGTCAACCAAATTGAGCCAAACTAATTGATCTAGAATAGAAAAAAAAAACAACAACAAAACCGACACACACACCATTCAAGTGACTTGACCCACATTTTTCTGATGAGAAAAATAAAAGAGATACAATGTTTAGGTATATATGTAAAAAACGTAATATTTTTTGTAAATGGGAATGGATATTTATTGTTGAAGAAAAAATTGGTCTATAAATCATAAAATAAATTTGGGATTAAATAAAATTTTTCATTTCATGGGGGTAAATTGGAGAATCTTGGGAAATTGTTTGACTTTGAAACTAATAAAAAAATCAGAACCAGAAAAATTTTTAATTTTAATAAAGTTGAAAGACATTCCTTCACTTTTTTGATAAATGGGGAAATTAAATTAAATGATATGACAGCATACAAGAATTTCCCAAAAATTTCCATTTCGCAATTTTGATACCATCAGCGATATTTATGACTGCAGATGGTATATATCATTTGACATGGACAAAACGTGTCTCATCGCAATAACGATTTTAGACCCTAGGTCTGTTTGGACCAAATCCTTTTTATTGGAGTCGATCTTACGATTTCCATCCGTTCTCCGTTTGCCTGACTGGCTGGAGCGCATGATAACTCTCGAAGGGAATATCCGATTTCATTTAAATTTGGTACATCGTAATATTATTATCAAACTTAGATCGAGTTCGGAGATGGGCAATATCGGGTCAAAATTTTGAATAATTATAACCCCAGTAAAATGTGATTTAAGAGTCCGTTTGTCTTCAAACTTCGCATATCCAAATATTTCTACCGACACAAGATCTGGTATGAAGACGAAATATATTGGACCACTCCTTCTGGTACTTCCCCCACAAAGGGTCAAAATTTGGAATAATTTTAACTTCTATAAAATGTAAAATAAAAGTCCGACTGTCTTCAAATTTCATACATCCCAATAATTGCGTCAGTGCTATGTTAGGTGTGGAAATGGCCAACATCGACCCACTCTATCAAGTACATCACCCACAAAGGGACGAAATTTGGAAAAATTAAAATTCTTATAAAATGGGAAATAAGCATCCGATTCTCTTCGTATTACACACATCATAATATTTTTATTAGCCGAAGGTTTGGTGTGAAGATGGAATATATCGGTCCACTTCTTCTGGTACCTCCCCCACAAAGGTTTAATATTTTAAAGATTTATAACTCCTATAAAATGTAAAATAAGATTCCGATTATCTTCAAACTTCGCACATCCCAGTATTTATACTAACCCAAGGTCTGGTGTGATGATGGGATATATCGGTCCACTGCTTCTGGTACCTCCCCCACACAAAGGATCAAAATTTTTAATAACCAGAAGGCTCGTGAAAAGGCGAAATTAACATCCGATTGCATTTAGAATTGGTACATCTCAATATTTCCATCAACACAAGATCTGTTACAAATATGGTAGAGATCGGCCCATGCCTTCTGGTACCTTCCCCACAAAGGATCAAAATTTTGAATAACTACAACGATTATAACATCCGAAATAAGCATCCGGTTCTCTTCATATTTCACAAATCGCAATATTTTTATGAACCCAAGATCTGGTGTGAAAGTAGAAGACATCGGTCCACTTCTTCCGGTACCTCCCCCACAAAGGGTCAAAATTTTAAAAATCTATGAAGCTCATAAATTGAGAAAAGAACATTCGATTCCATTCCGACTTGGTACATCTCAATATTTACATCAACAGAATATATGTTATAAAGATGGTAGAGATTAGACCATTCCTTCTGATACCTCCTCCACAAAAGGGTCAAAGTTTAGAATAACCAAAACGATTATAAAATCCGAAATACCTTCTCACCTACCAAGTGATTTTGAGTATTTTGAACTTTTTGGCCCCAATTTTTTACGAAAACTGCTGTAATTCGATATTTCTGGTTCTTTCCGTCTAGGGTATATATACACCCCATATAATAGAACTTCCAAATTTGAGGTTTTTTTTCTTATTTTTTTTTAAATATTTATAATTTTTTATAGTTCTTTTGCATTGTTTTTTTTTTTAATTTTTAAAATTTTTAATTTTTTCTCTGCCATTGTTGTTTATTACTTTTATTTGTTTGAACCTCATTATTGAGCCATAAATAATTGCCATCACATCTCGCGTTGTCATTATTCACCTGAAAAATAATAGCCGCCGATTTTTTTTCGGGCCATATAATTAATCTGACATTAGCCGAGCGGTGTCTGTGTGTGTGTATTCGTCACCCTTCTTTTTATGACATCATGGTGAATTTGTAAAACAATAAAAAAAATATTGAAATACACATTCTCCTGTCATTCAATGATTGATTGATTGGTGGATCGATGGATGGTTGTGCAAATAATTTTTTTTATTATTCCAAAACCGCAAATGGAGTTCTCATATCCAAAAAAAAAAAAACCATAAATCTCGGTCAAAAGATTAGCCACAAATAAATGCTCTAGTTTTCATAATAGCAACAATACCAACAACCATAAATCAGTAGCCGGCCCTGTTCCATTAATGGGTCACACAATTGGTATATCCTGATTGATATTATCGGTGAATGTGTAGTTATTTATTGGCAAAAAACAAAAAAACTAAAGTAGGTCTAGGTCTCGTTGTGGCTTTGTCTGTTTGTGGGTGGATGGCTCTCCCTCCATCCACTATTTCACTTTACAGCCGTTTAATGAGTACCACACTGTAATGACGCTCAATTAAGAGTTATTGTTGTTTCGAAACAACAATAAAATGAAAGTGTCAAAAATAAATAAATGGCATACATTTATATATTCAAAATATACAGATATAGGTGGGTGGGTGGTTGTACATTTAAATATTTATTGTTTAAACAATTACACATTTTGTTTTGTCGATGTAACAACTGTTTCATTGTTTACTCTTTACTTACTCTCTTTGGATATTTTGAATATTGTGACACACACACATACCTGTAAAGAGAAAAGAGACCATTCATTAGTTAGTTCTGAGCGTGTATTTAGAGAGGAGAGGAACTTTTCTATCTCTTATTCCCCCTCCATTACAATTGGTTGGCCAATTGCATTTTACAATCGCCCGTCATAATAATTAAATAAATATTTATATGTTACTTTCTACACACTCGAGATAAACAAAAAGGTATTGTAAATTATTTTACAACATTGTAACTCAATGTATTACAAAATAGTTTGCAGGGTTGGCAAACAGTTAATGGAGAGATAAAGCAAATAGTTTAGGTAATAGAATTTCAAAACTGGGTGTGCTTTATTAGATAATGTGTCAGTCAAAATTGGAAGAGGAATATTTCCAAAAAATAGGATCAAAAATAATTGATACAGGGTGAGATAAAAAAATCTGCAACAAAGTCAAAGGCCATCATTTTTACAGTTTTTCTTTACATTTTTTCGAATGAAAGCAAAAAATGTCAGAAATAGCATCAAATTTTAGAATAAGTTTAGATTTTTTTTCGATTTGGTCGTTCTTGGCACGGATTATGGCTTTTAAACAGCCAATGGAACCGTCACAAGATGCCCGAATGTTGCTCTGCGGTATTTTGGCTCATTCCCGGCGAGGCGCTTGTTTGAGATGATCCACACTTTGGTATTTTTTAGTGTCAACCTTGCTTTTCAAAATACTGCAGACACACTAGTCCAACGGATTGGTATCCGGAAATTTTGGTGGCCATTGTGCGCTTGAAATGAAGCGAAAAACCTCATTTTGTAATCATTCTTGGGTGGCGCGTGCTGAGTAAGATGGGGCTGAGTCCTGTTGGGATGTCCAAGGTCTGCGGCCAAAATGTTTACGTGCGCCCAAGGCTTTAATACACCCTCCAGAATATTTTCGCGATAATATTCGGCATTTATTCTGATGCCACGGTAGATTAATACCAGCGGAGAGCGACGTTGTGACGGCCACCCCATGGCCGGCGCTTGAGTTCTGGTGTCTGGTGGCCAACCGAAGGTGCACATTTTCAGCCGACCTCTTTGGCAAGTTAAGACGATCGGATCATTTTGTTTGTTTACAAACTGCTGGACAACGAATGTTTTCTCATCGGAGAAAACCAAATTCGGCATCTTACCACTTTCGGCCAAGCGAAGCAGCTCTTTAGCTCTTTTGAGAATATTTTCTTTCTGTTGCGGTGTAAGTTCTTGCACTTTTTTTTCAATGGTTTTACCCCGAGCTCAGAAGGGCGGTACCAGAAGAAATGATCCCATCTCTACTATCTTTGGAACAGATGTTGTGCTGATGGAAATACTGAGATGTACCAAGTCTGAATTTAATCGGATATTAATTTCCCGTTTTATGAGCTTTAGGAATATTCAAAATGTTGATGCTTTGTGAGGGAGGTACTAGAAGGTTGACCCTTTGTGAGGGAGGTACTAGAAGGAGTGGACCGATACATCCCATCTTCACAGCAGATCTTGGGTTGATAAAAATATTGTGATTTGTAAAATATGAAGAGAAGCGGATGCTTATTTCGGATTTTGTGGACTTTGACCCTTTGTGGAGGAGGTACCAAAAGGAATGGTCTGATCTTTACCATCTTTATAACAGACTGTGTGCTGTTGGAAATATTGAGATGTACGACGACTGAATGGAATCGGATGTTAATTTTGCGTTTTATGACCTTCATGGATATTCAAAATTTTGACCCTATGTGGGGGAGGTACCAGAAGGAGTGGACCGATATTGCCCATCTTTGCACCAGACCATGGGTTATTAAAAATATTGTGATAAGTGTAATTTGAAGACAATCGGAGTTGATGGAGTTGACCGATATTTTCCAGTTTCGCAGCTGTCCTAGAACTCATAAAAATATTAGGATTTGCAAAGTTAAAGGAAAATCGGATTATCTTTTCTCTTTCCGTGCTGAAAAATATTTTTTTGAAGATTTCGACCTTTTGCCAGGTGCCAGAAAGAGTGCACCGATATTACCCATCTCCGAACTCGATCTAAGTTTGGTAATAATATTACGATTACTATAATTTGATGAGGCTCGTTTTAGTCGTATCAAAGATATATACCCATATGACTCAGGGTATAATTATTTACATTCCTGTAAAATATTTGTCGGGTGCATAATGGTTTAAATTCACTGCTCAATGGGTTAAGCAGCTATATAAGTATGTACATACATATATACGCATTGATATCTGGTATATATGTATATTTATTATCTACCTCCACGCGTGCAGCAAAAATCTACAATATTTATTGTTCGCCCTGAGGTAAATGTAGTTCAAACAAATGCAAACTTCTCCCTTCACCCACCCCCTTTTTCATCAGAAGTGCATTTATACAATGTAGAGCAGTTCGAGAAAAACAGATAGAGAAAGAGGAGTCGCGTGTGGAAAAGATAACCCCTTACGAAAGAGAATTGTAAATACTTCAGTGCCAAGAACAACAAAAGGAAAAAAATTATTAAGACGCCTGCAGTTCTGTGGCCCTAGGATTTGCAGTGGAAAAGAAGAAGAAAAAAAAACAATGAGCTGTAAAGTTTTCCAACGAAGGACGAGGTCATAGTTGGCATTTACTATTTACCTTTTTCTCCCTTCACCCCTCCCATTTCCTATTTTTAGATCCCTACACTTTCCCTTGCCTCTGATACTCAGCAAATCCAATTGCCGTGATGTGTCAACTCAAGAAAAAAGTGTGAGAGAAGAAGGTGCTAGGGGCAAGTGAGAGTGCCAGAGAATAAATTTATGGCAAATGTTTACTGTGACTAGGTGCACGAGCTGTTGTTCTCCATCTAAATTTCTATTTGCAATTGCAAATGTATGGCCTTTTTATACCCTCCACCATACTATGGAGGGTATATTAACTTTGTCATTCCGTTTGTAACTCCTCGAAATACTCATATCAGACCCAACAAAGTATATATATTCTTGATCAGCGTAAAATTCTAAGTCGATTTAGCGATGTCCGTCTGTCTGTCTGTCTGTCCGTCTGTCTGCCCGTCTGTCTGTCTGTCTGTTGTAATCACGCTATCTTTCGAATGAATTGAGATAGGTGGCTAAAATTTTGCACACATGTTTATTTTTCCAGTAGGCAGGTTAAGTTCGTAAATGGGCCAGGTAGGTCCACGTTTTCATATAGCCCCCATATAACGGTACCTCCCTATATTCGGTATTTTGATGATTTTAGCGACATTATTCACGGGAATTGTTTTAAATTTGGTATTTGAAGTTCAAAATGGATACTACACCCTAAGACGGAAAATTATCCGTGCAGGTCCACGTCTTCGTATAGCCCCCATATAACGGTACCTCCCGATATTCGGTATTTTGATGATTTTAGCGACATTATTCACGGGAATTGTTTCAAATTTGGTATTTGAAGTTCAAAATGGATACTACATCCTAAGGCGGAAAATTATCCGTGCAGGTCCACGTCTTCGTATAGCCCCCATATAACGGTACCTCCATATATTCGGTATTTTGATGATTTTAGCGACATTATTCACCGGAATTGTTTTAAAATTGGTATTTGAAGTTCGTTATGGGAACTAAAGTCTGTGACAGAAAATTGTCTGTGCGGGTCCAGGTCTTCGTATAGCCCCCATATAACGGTACCTCCCTATATTCGGTATTTTGATGATTTTAGCTACATTGTTCACCGTTTATTTCAAGTTTCGAATTTGAATATGGTAATGGCTTATGACCAACAATGCCTATGCATGTCCACGTCGTATAGACCCCAAAATAACGGCTATATTCGGTATTTTTAAAATTTTAACAGAATTTTTTAAGGATTTTATTTTTTGAAAATTTCCAAATTCGTTGCAAATGGTGGAGGGTATTAAAAGTTCGCCCCGGCCGAACTTACTGCTTTTTAACTTGTTGTTGTTGTTGTTGTTTTGATGAGGAGAGAAGAGTGTTGTGGTGGCTAAAAAAATAATCATCAAATGCCGACGACCACCGAGCAACGCTAACGACCAAACAACAAATGCAAAAAAGTACAACAATGGCGGCAACATGGCATTAGCGCCAGTAAAATTGCACTCGTGACCCCTCACACTGCCTCTCTTTTCTAACACTCTCTTCTCTGTACCCTCACTCTCTTTCTAATGGCACACGTCGTTTTATAGGTTAATGACACAAAACCAAATGAAATAAATACATAATAAAATGAAATACCAACAACAATAACAAAAACAAATCATTATTTAAAACGTAAACTATTGAAAGCGCAGTTGTTGTTGTTGTTGCTGTGCATGTTGATTATAGCGTTCATGTTGCTACTGGCAAAGTGAACTCTCACATCTTCTCCCATCATCTCACCCGATTGCAATTTTGTTTTGCTTTGCTAATTAAAAAAAAAAGAAGAAAAGAAAGCCATAAAAATCTCTGTTTGTAGCTGTGTGCGTTTGTTCGTCGGCTGCTGATTAATGAATTCAGAGAACTTTTAAGAACAAAAATTGCTTGATTTCTTTTTTTTTTTTTTGCAAAAATACATTGACACAAAACACAGACACCCTCCCCTTCCTCCATCTTCTCCTGAAATTTGTTTTATCGGCCAAAAGACTGAAATGTCAGCAAGGTGGGCAACAGCAGGCCTGCATCGGTAGTAGTGCATCGATGATGTTGTCTGGTTTTTTTGTTTTGTTAATTTATTGACAAGACCGGCCATTTAGTTCAAGTGCACGTGTGGATTTATTTTATATGCCAGACCAACAACAGCAACAACAAAATGGATAAATACATTTTTATAAATAATAAAAATAATTATCGTTGTGTTGGTTGATTGGTTGGCGTTCATCACCGTGCCGTGAATCGAATGACAAATTCCCATAAAATCGAAAATTCAATGAGTGAGGAGAGGCGTTGAGGGGAGGGGAGAGTAGTGGTGCCGGACAGAGAATGCGAGCGAGAGCACAACAATCATTGCCATGCCATTGCATGGGAATTTGTTTTAGTTGTGGCTGGGGGCTGGGTTGGCTGGCGGACTGACTGTCACTGTCTGCTCAGAAAAAAGGTCAGTAAACTAATGCAGGGCGATAAACTGTTGTTGGTCAATAAAATTCAATGAAATTTGCGTTTAGACAACAGCAAATCATTAGAATAGAAGAAAATAGAAAAAACAAAATAAAAAAAATGAAATTAAAATTATGAGAAATACTGCAAAGAAAAATGATAGATATTTTGAGAGATTTCGCATTAGAATAATAGAATAAAAAAAAGTAAAACTAAAATAAAAGCTATGAGAAATACTGCATAAAAGCTGATCAATATTTCGAAAAATCATCAGATTCACATCAGATCTTGTGGTATTAAAAATATTGAGATGTGTGAAATTTAAAGGGAATGGGCGTTTTCTTAATCAAAATATTGACTTCTTTGTGGGGGAGGTACCAGAAGGAGTGGTCAGATATTTACCATCTTCACAACAGATCTTGTGTTAGAAGAAATATTGAAATGTGTGAAGTTTCAAAAGGATCAAATGTTTATTTGTCGTTTTATGGGCGTTTGGGTTATTCAAAATGTTGACCTCTTTGTGGGGAAGGTACCAGAAGGAGTGGGCAGATATCTACCATTTTCACAACAGATCTTGTGTTAGTAGAAATATTAAAATGTGTGAAGTTTCGAAAGGATAGCATGCTTATTAGTCGTTCTATGGACGTTTTTTGTTATTCAAAATGTTGACCTCTTTGTGGGGGAGGTACCAGAAGGAGTGGTCAGATATTTACCATCTTCACAACAGATCTTGTGTTAGTAGAAATATTGGGATGTGTGAAGTTTTGAAAGGATCGAATGCTTATTTGTCGTTCTATGGACGTTTTTTGTTATTCAAAATGTTAACCCCTTTGTGGGAGAGGTATCAGAAGGAATGGAGCGATATCTATCATCTTCTCAAGAGATCTTGCATTAGTGGAAATATTGAAATGTGTGAAGTTTCTAAAGAATCGACTGCTTATTTGTCGTTTTATGAGCGCTTGCGTTATTCAAAGTGTTCCCCCCTTTTGTGGGGGAGGTACCAGAAGTAGTGGGCCGATATCTCCTATTTTCACACCAGATCTTGTGTTAGTAGAAGTAGTGTAATGTGTTAAATTTCAAAAGGATCGAATACTTATTTTGCATTTTATGAGCGTTTTGGTTATCCCAAATTTCAACCCCTTTGTGGGGGAGGTACCAAGAGGAGTGGTCCGATATATTCCATATCCACAGCAGATCTTGTGTTAGTAGAAGAACTGGGATGTGTAAAGTTTCGAAAGGATCGAATGCTTATTTCTGGTTTTATGAGCGTTTCGATTATTCCAAACTTTAACCCCTTTGTGGGGAAGGTACCATAAGGAGTGGTCCGATATATTCCATATCCACAGCAGATCTTGTGTTAGTAGAAATATTTGGATGTGTGAAACTTGAAAAGAATTGGCTGCTGATTTCGCATTTTATGAGAGTTAAAATTATTCAAAATTTTGACCCGTTGTGGGGGAGGTAACAGAAGGAGTAGTCCGATATTTCCTATATTCATACCAGATCTTGCGTTAATAGAAATATTGAGATGTGCGAAGTTTGAAGACAATCGGACTCTTACTTCACATTTTATAAGGACTATCATTATTCAAAACTTTGACCCTATTGTTTGAGAGTTATTTAATGGAGCGGGCCAATATTATCCATTTCCACAGCACTTATAAAAATACTAGGTCCACATCCATTTTGGTCGATTTCGATTTTTAAATAATACCATACAGTTCTGCAAACATTTTAACTCGGGTTTTTGGACTAGAGCCATTTGGCACGACCTCTAGATATTCAAAACAATCTCACACAAAAGTTGTGGTCCATTTCACCCACTAAATGTTATCGAATGGCCATACAAATTGATAGGCTTCTTCCGTATCTTAAACTCTTACCCAATGCTTAATTCCGCCTCTATTGGTCCATAATTGTGACCTATAGAGCAAATGCAAAGTCAGGAAAATTTTCAAGTTTTGGTTCATTTCAACCCCTGGATATTTTGCGATCATCATTTCTTCTATTCTGACCCTTACCCCAACTCCATGCAAGAATTCGTGGGATTTGGACCATAATTACAACCTGAATCGGATGGATGGAGACTCATATATAGATCGGCTCAGCTTGGCGGGATAAGAAGATTATTATATAACATTGAGGGTCTAGGGCCAATATTTCAAGGTGTTACAAATATTTTGACCCAATCAAACGTATAAAAATGTCAAAGAAATTTTTTATTTATCAGTTTTGATTGAGGGTTTAACTTCTTTAAGAAATGCTTTCGTATTGTTACCATGACCTCACAAAATGACTGGTAGGTGGTTACAACAAATCCAATCCCATCGCACGCTAGGGTTTCACATCAAAACAAATTTTTGGGTTTTCAAGGTAGATATTTATAGATTTTGTTGTTGTCACCATTAAAACGGACAAAATGAAGAAAAAACTCAGTCGTCATGCCGCCGCCGCCGCTGCCATGCATCCAACCAACCGTCCATCCATCTATCCATCCTCGGGGGAATATTTGTTGGTTGGTTTGTTTGTTTATTTTATGGGGTGTCCAAATAAACCACACATTAATGTAGTTCGGGGAGGGGGGAGGTAACGGAAAATACAAAACAAAGACAACAAACTCAGAGCAAACACAGAGAAATGATTAACTTTCTCCATGAATGGACGGAAGAAAGAACCAAAGAAAAAGAAGTAGAAAAACACAAAAAAAAAAAAAAAAAACATAAAACCACTAAAAATCCAACACGTTTAACCCACAATCTGACCAAGAAGAAGAAGAAGAAGAAGAAGAAAGGTGGACAACAGAACGGGTGATAGTAAACGAAAGCAGGCAGCAGTAATACATTAAATTACAGTTACACTAGCCACGCTTTGTTTGTTTGTTTGTTGATGGACAGAAAACACGTTTGATTTTGGTTAGGGAATGTATGACCCCCCCCTCCACCAGACCAGATCTGACCAGGCGGCCGGGCATGACATTCATTAATCACCGAAAAAATATTTACTTTGTTATGGAAGAGAACAGCAACAACGGGAAGTAATGAATGGATTTGGCCAGAAGCTTTTTAACCAAAAAAGCCCTAGAGAATGCCAATCAGAATTCTTCTTGGGCTTCTTATTTTCCAAAAAATAAATTTGATTTTCCCTCCAATTTTTATAAAAAATTCTTTTCATCAAATGTTCATAGGTATCTAATAATGAAAGTATTTTTTCCAATGTGTGTGTGTGTTTCTCGCGTTCGCTTGGCCATGGCCTAGCTACACGAACAAGAAGCAGCAGCAGCAGAAGAAAGTGATATTACCACGAACCAGGCTCTCTCAAAACGGGCCATAGACAAGAAAGTAGTTTTGAGCCATCCATGGCAAAATTGAAAACGGTGAAAGACAAAGCAAGAATTGAGATTGCATGCTAAAACCACAGCACCACATACACACTCACACATACACATACATACGCCATTTAAGTGCGGCCCGGTAAGTGAGAGTAATGTAAGTTTGTCTGTTTGTCTCCAGCTTGGAAGTCAATGTGAATGAAAGTTGTTTTTAAACCTCCTCGTCGTTGAGCTCGGCTCACTGCCATTGTGGCAAATCGAATTAACGCCAAAGATGGCGAAGAAGAAGAAGCAGCAGAAGCAAACGAGGCTGAAAACTAAACCAGCTAGTGGTAGTAATTGTTGGTTGGACTTTTCTTTTCTGTTTGTGGTTAGGCAGCCAGCAGTGGTAGGCTTAGTTGAGGAGGCTGTTTGTTCAAGAATTTCAAAAAGCACTACCAGCAACAACAACCCGTTCAAGATAATTGCTATTCTTGTTACGAGAAAACATACCTACATTGCAGAGAACTCGTTTTACTTCTTTTTCTTCCGTTTTACCGCTGACTTTTTTGCACTTCGGCTTTTGGAAATACCCACCTAGTTAAGAGATCACAAAGAATTTTGTGGGCTCTTGTGTAGCCTCTTCTTCTTCACGTGCGCGGTGAAAGTGTTATGTGAGATACCCATACCGATAAAGTACACGTGTGTGTATGTTCCTAATGTTTGGAAGGTGATTTATGGGGGGGGGGAGGTAACTGAGAGAACGGAACTGGAAGTGGTTCCTAAGAATTATATGTTGTTACTGTTGCTCTTATATCGAAATTAAAAATAAATCTCTATCTAGTAAAAGATCGGGAGGGTCTTGTTGAGATTCTTTGGTCTACATAAGACCTGTCGAAGAAGTTGGCATTTTTCAAATAATTTTCCAGAGAGGAAGGATAATCCCATTTTGCTCCAACTTTGCAAATCCTAATATTTGCTTCAGTTCTAGGTTAGGTGTGAAAATAGGCAAAATCTGTTCACCCTCAATCAAGTACCTACCCCACAAAGGGTCAAAATTTTGAATAATTCTAACTCTTATAGAATGCAATGTAAGTGTCCGATGGTCTTCAAATTACACACCTCACAATATTTTTATTAACTCAATGTCTGGTGTGAAGATGGTATATTTCGGTCCACTCCTTCTGGTACCTCCCACACAAATGGTCATAATTTTGAATATTCATGAAGCTCATAAAAAGTGAAATGAACATACAATTCCATTCAGACTTGGCACATCTCAATATTTCCATCAACACAAGATATGTTACAAAGATGGTAGAGATCGTACTATTTTTTCTGGTACTGCCACCCACAAAGGGTAGGAGTTTTGAATAACCAAAACGATTATAAAATAAATAATAAGCATCCGACTCTATTCAAATTTCACACATCTCATTTTTTTCTATTAACAGAAGATCTGCTGTGAAGATGGGATATATCGGCGCACTGCTTGTGGTACCTCCCCCACAAGGAGGTCATAATTTTGAACATTTATGAACCTCATAAAACGTCAAATTAACATCCGATTCCATTCAGACTTGGCACATCTCAATATTTACATCAACACAAGATCTTTTATAAAGATGGTAGAGATTGGTCCACACCTTCTGGTACCTACCCCACAATGGGTCAAAATTTTGAATAATTATATCCTTCAGAACATGTGAAATAAGCATCCAATCCAGTTGATAGGTTTTAGCTTGTTTTTTTCTACAAAAAGAGTTTTTAAATTTTTATGCTACGAAAACAAATAAAAATGGCATAACATCTTGCACCCTGTGGAAATTTGATTTATGTTCAAATTTTAAGCTCTAATAATACCTAAAATATTGAAGTTCTGGGGGCTATACATGTGATTTGGTTAAAAATTGGATCCGAAACATTCGAAATACCAAAATTCTGGAGCTATCGTTATACGGGGCCTACAACAAAACTTGGACAAACATAAAAATAAAATTGTAACTTCTATCCTGATTTCAACCAAACCTCCAAATTGCTCGCCAGATTTCGAGAGGCGGCACTCCTGGGGGCAGAAAAAATTGAGCGATGACTCTCGAAAAAGAGCGAGCATGCTCGTTTTCGAGTAGGAGCAAAATTCGCTCGAAATCAATAAGTTTTTGCCGAAAGCTTTTTTTCTCTTTTTGTCTATTTTACACAATCTTCTCACTAAGGCATTGCCGCTCGCGAACTCTACTTGTGAGTAAAAACGACGGGCATTGTTAAATCAATTTAAAATCTTATGCTGATCCCGAAAATATGTTCTTTACGGGGTTTCCGATAAATATTTCAAACTGTTGGGTATAAAAACAACAAAGGTCGAAGGTCCTGAAACCTCAAAGCCTTCAAGATATGGGGATTCTGAAATGTTTCTAGAAAAAATGTAGACCTTAGAGTCTCTCTATAGGAAAATTAATGCTTCTAGGAATACTAAGAGGAAGAGAGAAAATGGAACTTCTTTAATAAACCAAAGATTCTTGTTAATAGAACTTGTCGTAGAAAATCGCTCCGTAGAGACGACCTTGGGAATGAAAAGTAGAAAGGCTGACAAGAAAGAGGAACTCTTGTCTATAGAAGATCCGTAGAAAATCTTTTTTCTTGTAAGTAACCATTGAAAACATTTTTGGAATAAAGTTTTGCAGAAGGTCCTCTGGACAGAAGAAGGTTGTCTCTTCTGGAATAGGCTATTTTAAAAAGACCCATAGAACATAAAAATGTTTTCATGCAGACTTGCCTCGAGAATTTAATAGAAGACCTTTAAGATGTAGTTTTTCTGTTAAATTTATGAGGGAGGTCTTTTATACGATCTCTTTTTTTCTGTCTATACAATATTTTTTTTCGGTAATTATAAAAAAATAATATTTATTTTTAATACTTAATTTAATACTTTAATACTATTTACTGCTAAAAATAACTATTTCAAAACGCTTATTTAAGATCTTCAATTGGAAAAACTCCCTTTTTATAACAGAAACATGTGCCTTGCACATGGCGTGTCATAATAGGGGAAAAATTGCATTAGATATCTCTTGTTCTCTCTCTCTCCACATTACAAAGTATATTAGCAGTTCGGAGCCAAACAAATCCCACACTACTTCGTGTAGAAGAGAAATAGTCGTTGAAACCTTCTCGTCGTTTAATTACTCCTCGATTCTATTCTCTTGCATGGGTTGCACTACTTAACTATGCACCCTTCCCTGAATGACATTGTTGTCATTGTAGTGGTGTTTTAACTGGCATTGCACTTCATTTGAAAATAAATAAAAAACAAAAACAATTCTCCACAATAGAGCGTAACGGAGTAACTAACATCGGTGGGAGAATAATAACGGTGAGAATGATGATGGCGATGACGATGGTGGTGGTCGTGTGGTGTTAGTACAAAACTTATCACTTTTTACCCGTATTTCAGGCTTTACAAAATAAAGGCGAACAACCACAGAGTAGAAGAAATGTGAAAAAAAAAACAAATACAAAAATAAACACACTACACTACTTACACGACGACCGGCAGCAATAATGAATGACATAAGAACAAAATGCAAAAAATAATAAAAAATGAAATGCAAAAAATAAATGAGGAAAAAATACAGAGTGCAACTAAAAAAGTTCTTGGGGTAGGTTTGGTCGATTTGTTGAGGTACTACTACTACTACAGCAACAACAGTAACTAGTGGTCGTTGTTGTTTCTTTTTTGCACACAAACACACATTACAACGTCCATGCCTGATAATAACAATGCTGCTGTTTCTGCTGCTGCTGATGCCGATGATGAGGATGATGATGACAACAACAGCAACGATTGCAGAAGCGCTTGTTGTAATTGCAGTAACATCTTCTTGACAACCCTCCTGACAGTCAGCCAGCCAGCCGGCCTCACCGCAATGTGCATGATGGGAAAGAAATGAAATGAAGAAACAATGAAGGCAAACAAAAACAAAAAACAACTACAAAACACATTACCTACTGCATCTCTACGAAGTAGCAGAAACTTGCATTCGCACACACAATTAGATGATGAAAATGTAGAGAAAAAATAAAACGACTTGAAATATTTCAACAAGATATTTAAGTTCAATTGTAAAATATTTTTACTTCATTGTCAGAGAGTGTTTTTTCGCTTCTTTTTGTTTTGGTTTGGACCTCATTTCGTTGGCAAGTTCATGTGTGTGCTTCGTTGTTTAAAAATACAAAAGGAACATTTTTTTTTTGCACAGCATACAAGATGCATACATATTCATAGACATACATACATATATACTTTGATACATAAGGGTGTTGGATACATAAGGATACTTCTTTACGAGAGCATACAATTCCTGTGTGAAAATTTGCCTAAAATTTAGCTGAATAGAAAAAAATTCTGAATATTAAAGTTTTCCAAAGAAAATTGACTAAATAGCACAGTTTTCGATAGAAAAGTTGAAAAAATAGAACATTTTTCTAAAGGAAAGATTTTTAATAGAACGGATTTCTAAAGAAAAGTTGCAGAGTATAACAGTTTTCCTTAGAAAATTTGCTGAGTAGAACAGTAGCACAGTTTTTTTACAGAAAAGTTTCTGAGTAGCACAGTTTTCTATAAAAAAGTATCTGGGTATAACAGTTTTCTACAGAAAAGCTGCTAAGGAGGACAGTTTTCTATAGAAAAGTATCTGAGTATGACAGTTTTCTATAGAAAAACTGTTGAATAGCACAGTTTTCTATTTAGAAGTAGGTGATTAGCACAGAGTTCTACATAAATTTCGCTGAGTATAACAGTTTTCTGTAGAAAAGTTGCCGAGTAGCACAGTTTTCTATAGAAAAGTATCTGAGTAACACCTTTTTCTATAGAAAAAATGCTGAATAGCACAGTCTTCTATAGAAAAGTTCCTGAGTATGACAGTTTTCTATAGAAAAATTGTTGAGTAGCACAGTTTTCTATAAAAAAAGTAGGTGATTAGCACAGTGTTCTATATAAATTTCGCTGAGTATGACAGTTTTCTCTAGAAAAGTTGCGAGTAGCACAGTTTTCTATAGAAAACTCGCTGAGTAGCACAGTTTCCTATAGAAAACTTGCTGATTAGCACAGTTTCCTATAGCAAAGTTCCCAAGGAGCACAGTTTTCTATAGAGAAGTTGCTGAGTAGCACCTTTTTCTATAGAAAAAATGCTGAACAGCACAGTCTTCTATAGAAAAGTTGCTGAGTATGACAGTTTTCTATGGACAAATTGTTGAGTAGCACAGTTTTCTATATAAAAGTAGGTGATTAGCACAGTGTTCTACATAAATTTCGCTTAGTATAACAGTTTTCTCTAGAAATGTTGCGAGTAGCACAGTTTTCTAAAGAAAATTTGCCGAGTAGCACAGTTTTCTATAGAAAAGTTGTTGAGTAGCACAGTTTCCTATTGAATACCTGCTGAGTAGCACAGTTTTCTATAGAAAAGTTACTGAGTAGCACAACTTTATATAGAAAAACTGTCGAGTAGCACAGTTTTCTATAGAAAAGTTGTCGAGTAGCACAGTTTTCTATAGAAAAGTTGTCGAGTAGCACAGTTTTCTATAGAAATGTAGCTTAGTATGACAGTTTTCTATAGAGAAGTTGCTTAGTATGACAGTTTTCTATAGAAAAATTGTGGAGTAGCACAGTTTTCTATATAAAAGTAGGTGATTAACACAGTGTTCTATATAAATTTCGCTGAGTATAACAGTTTTCTATAGAAAAGTTGCTGAGTAGTTGCACAGTTTTTATAGAAAAGTTTTTGAGTAGCACAGTTTTCTATAGAAAAGTTGTTGAGTAGCACAGTTTTCTAAAGAAAAGTTGCCGAGCAGAACAGTTTTCCACAGAAAAGTTTTCGAGTAGCACAGTTTTCTATAGAAAAGTTGTCGAGTAGCACAGTTTTCTATAGAAAAGTTGCTTAGTATGACAGTTTTCTATAGAGAAGTTGCTTAGTATGACAGTTTTCTATAGAAAAATTGTGGAGTAGCACAGTTTTCTATATAAAAGTAGGTGATTAACACAGTGTTCTATATAAATTTCCCTGAGTATAACAGTTTTCTATAGAAAAGTTGCTGAGTAGTTGCACAGTTTTTATAGAAAAGTTTTTGAGTAGCACAGTTTTCTATAGAGAAGTTGTGTAGTAGCACAGTTTTCCATAGAAAAGTTGTCGAGTAGCAAAGTGTTCTATACAAAAGCTGTAGTAGCACAGTTTTCTATTGAAAATTTGCCGGGTAGCACAGTTTTCCATAGAAAATTTGACGAGTAGCACAGTTTTGTATAGAAAAAATACTTAGTAGTTATGGAAGTTGCTGAATATAACAGTTTTCTAAACAAATTTCCGAAGTTAAAAATGTCCCTCCATAATTTCGCCACACCCCAATATAAGCCAATTAAATGACAAGAGCAATGAATAAAAAAAACACTACAACAACGACAACTATGCCAGCCCATGCATGAGAGTGCAATGACTACTGCAACAGCAGCAAAAACAATAATAACAAAATAGAAAACAAAAACAAACAATGCACATTTGGGTCTTGGCCCAGGCACACACTGATGGTTGGCCTGAGAGTGGGGACGTACAATCACACACACACACATATGTATCTCTCTGTGTGTGTGTATGAGTAAGATTATTAAGAAAGGTAAGTAGTTCATATACCCCACGAAAAGGAGAATGATGTTCAAACCCCACCCCGCCACAAATCATGATAATGCCCACGAATAAATTACGAAAAACAACATCATTCGTAAGTGGCCCAAAAAACGTACGCATAACCCTCACTACCTCCTCCCACCTTGCAAATGTAAACACACATGGCTACCCTTCAAAAAAAAACCAAACGAATTCAAGTCTTTGCCAAGTACGAAAAAGTGTCCTTCATTTGCAGCGCAATGCACACAATCGAACACACACTCACACACAACTGTGGCAACCTTACCACACAATGACTTTGACCGCTTGATTTCGATTGTTGTTGTCGTTGTTGCAGTCAATACTCAGGCCGAATTGCAATGCTGCCTTTTTTTCGGGGGGCACTTTTTTCATCTTCGTTTTGTCGACGACTGCACTTCGTGACAATGTTGGTTGGTCGGTTGGTTGGCCTTTTTTTCGCAAAGGGGAGACCGAAATGCATTGCCGTTTTATTAATATCGACAGCATGGCAGCCAATACAAAAACAACACCAGAGGCATTTAATGATGCATTTATGCACAGTTAAATTGCATTGTACTCTCTGGCTCATGGGCTCTGTGCTCTTTCTCTCTCTGTTTCTATGTTATGTTGCTGGGTTGCCTTGACTCTTTAAAAAATGCAATCATCATCTCAACCCCATCGAATCATTGTTTTGCAAAGCTCTCTGCACTCAACAGCCATTACATGGAGAGAGAGCGAGAGAGCACAAAATGCCATCAGTAAATTGGTGGCTGTTGCTTGAGAATTTAGGTTACGAGTGTAATATTTGACCTAACGTAACGTAAGTGCATCAGCATTGGACAAAGGACAAGGTAACAGAAACCACAACAACACCAACAACACAACCATGTTCCGCACAGTTTTGCATAAGACAAAAATCTTTGCAAACCGAAAATGCGACAGTCAATACCTATCCCATCACCGAAATGAAATGTTAATTTGTGAAATACAGTTTTTGTTTCTGAGAAAAAGTAGCTGTAGAGATTTATTGCATATTTACAACAGCAACAACAAAAAACAACAATTATATATCGTAATGAATATTTGACCCTGTCCTAAATTTTTGGCATGTGTATGCATGCATGTGCAAAACAAAGTAAAAATAAGTACTCGTTTATGAAGTGTACGCAATGTAGCAGCCAGCAGTCAATTGGTGAGCCAACCCAACCGCCAGCCGAAGTTCGGTTGTATGTTCGTTCGCAAGTAACTGGCTTGACTATTTGTTCGTTCATCATTGCATTCATGTGACACCGAACCGAACGGCAGCAGAATACTGTCTCCTCTCAAAAAAATGGGGGGCTTGGGTTGGCTGCCGCGTGACTTGTGTCAGCCTCACAGAATCTGGGTAAAGTACATTTGTTCACCAGGCCAAGGACCAAGCTCAAGGTTAAAATTGAATTGGGGGGTTTTTTTACGAAAATTCTGGGTAAAGGTTATGAAAAACAAACACATCATTATCACAACCTTGTGAGCCAGCGATGGACCAAAAATCAGTTGATGGAAAATAACTGAAAATGGAATTGTCGGAAAAGAGAGGAAACTAGGTTAAGGTTAAATGGATATGTTTGGAGGCCAATGTGAAAATTTGATTTTCTCGAAATCAGAGATGTCTTTGAAAAATCGAAATTTAACATTTGATCAACTAAATAAATATTTGCTTAAAAAGAACGGGTTTCTACAGAAAAGATGTTAAATAACCCATTTTTTTAAGAATTCTAACTGAGTATAACAGTTTGCCTATAGAAACGCTGCTGAAAAAATCCGTTTTTTTTAAGAAAAATTGCTGAATAGCACAGTTTTCTATAGAAAAGTTGCTGAGTAGCACCGTTTCCTGCAGGTATGTCACTGAGTATAACAGTTTTCTAGAAAAAAATTGCTGCATAAACCCCTTTTTTAAATAAAAGTTTATGGGTAGCACAATTTTCTATGGAAAAGTTGTCAAGTAGCACAGTTTTTTATAGAAAAGTTGCTGAGTAGCACAGTTTTCTATAAAAAAGTTGCTGAGTAGCACAGTTTTCTATAGAAAATTTGCTGAGTAGCACAGTTTTCTATAGAAAAGTTAGGGAGTAGCACAGTTTTCTATAGAAAAGTTAGGGAGTAGCACAGTTTTCTATAGAAAAGTTGTTGAGTAGCACAGTTTTCTATAGAAAAGTTGCTGAGTAGCACAGTTTTCTATAGAAAAGTTGTTGAGTAGCACAGTTTTCTATAGAAAAGTTGCTGAGTAGCACAGTTTCCTATAGAAAAGTTGCTGAGTAGCACAGTTTTCTATAGAAAAGTTGCTGAGTAGCACAGTTTTCTATAGAAAAGTTGCTGAGTAGCAAATTTTTTTCACAGTTTTCAGTTGCTGAGTAGCACAGTTTTCTATAGAAAAGTTGCTGAGTAGTACAGTTTTCTATAGAAAAGTTAGGGAGTAGCACAGTTTTCTATAGAAAAGTTGATGAGTAGCACAGTTTTCTATAGAAAAGTTCCCGAGTAGCACAGTTTTCTAAAGAAAAGTTGCTGAGTAGCACAGTTTTTCTATTGAAAAGTTGCGAAATTGCATAGTTTTGTATAGAACATTTGCTGAGTATAACAGTTTTCTATATACAAATTGCTGCTCTCTATAGGACACCCAATTTATAAAAATGTTTTCCAATTCTATTTTTTAAATTTCAATATTTTATTCACCCCATTGAGGCAACTTAATTCCCCTCCCACTTACCTGATGATATCGAATTAACCGATTCGGAGCGCGGTGTATGATGCATCATGCTGTTGTTGTTGCCATTCATCAGCTGATGATGGTTGAGACCATTAGTCAGGCTATGGATGCCGTTCTGGTGATTCATTTGCATGGGATGGCCATTCTGCAGGGACTGGTGGATGGCGGCCGACAGCTGGTGTTGGGTCAGGCCCGTTCCTGTGCCACCACCGCCATTCAGGTGATGTGATTGACTGTGATGACTGGCCATGCCGCTGTGGCCATTCAGATTTGTCATGCCGGGCACCGAACCATTTCCTGATGAATTCATATTGGTACCACCACCTCCTCCACCTCCACCGTGACCATTCGTATAGTTTTGCGTCGAACTATTCGAATTGGAGTTGGGCAAAGGTATTATCGTAGTCTGGGCCGGCAGCGTGGTGCAGCCGTGTATTGAGGTAATCACACTGTGTTGATTGTAGTTGGAGGCGGGGTCATTGCACATCCAGAGCTCTGATTCGCCGCCGTAGTCCGGCGAATCCAGCGATGAGGGTGAGATGTTTAGTTCGGTAGACAGGACGAGGCCGTTCGATGAGGATGTGACTTCGGATGAGGATTCTTCCAGCATTCTTAGGGCGGCAAAACCACCATTGTTAGACCAACGTCGTTTCATCATTTGGAAGGCGAATTTTGGTAAAGTTTTTCCTCGGCTAGGCGGCAAAAATTGTTTTTTTTTTTGTTTTCAACGATTTTTTATCTATTGTAAATGCTAGAAATGGGGGTGAGGGGAGTGGGGGAAAAAAAAATTAGTTTTTTTCCAAGGCCTCGTTAGGACTCCAAGGAATTCTGAATGGGCTGGCTGGTGGGTTCACCACCAACAAGCGTAGCAATACAAACACACAAAGAACACACGCTCTCGCCGTCATCGTTATTATTATTGTTGTTGTAATAATGTCATTATAATAATTATACATGATTGTCAAATTGTTGTTTTTTTTTGTTGTTGTTGTACATTCTTCAGACACGCGTCAGCGGAAAGAAATAAAATAAATTTTGGAATAAAATCATAGAAAATATGAGCTGAATGTCAATTTTTTATGGAAAATTTGCAAAATAACAAAGCTTTCTTCAGAAAAGTTGCTGAGTAGCACAGTTTTCTATAGAAAAGTTGCTGAGTAGCAAAGTTTTATACAGAAAATTGCTGAATAGCATACTTTGTTTTTTAGAAAAGTTGCTGAATAGCACAGATTTCTATAAATAACTGCAGTGTATAACTGTTTTCTTTAAAAAAATTGTAGTGTATAACAGTTTTCAAAAGGAAAAAAAAATGCTAAAAATTACATTTCCTTACTGAGTAGCACAGTCTTCTAAAGAAAATTTGCTGAGTAGCATATTTTTTTTTTTTTAAAGTTGTAAAGTATAACAGTTTTCTATGGAAAAAAAGGATAAATAGCATATTTTTATGTAGAAAAAGCACAGTTTTCTATAGAATGGTGGCTTAGTATAACAATTTTCTATGGGAAAATTACTGCATATAACATTTTTCTTTAGAAAAAATGCTAAATAGCGCAGTTTTCTATAGAAAAGTTGATGAGTAGCACAGTTTTCTGTAGAAAAGTTGCTGAATACCACAGTTTTCTATAGAAAACTATGTGAGTAGAAAAGTTTTCTATAGAAAAATTGCTGAATACCACAGTTTTCTATAGAAAACTATGTGAGTAGAACAGATTTCTAAAGAAAAGTTGCTGAGTAGCACAGTTTTCTGTAGAAAACTTGGTGAGTAGCACAGTTTTCTATAGAAAACTTGGTGAGTAGCACATTTTTCTATAGAAAACTTGGTGAGTAGCACAGTTTTCTATAGAAAACTTGGTGAGTAGCACAGTTTTCTATAGAAAACTTGGTGAGTAGCACAGTTTTCTATAGAAAACTTGGTGAGTAGCACAGTTTTCTATAGAAAACTTGGTGAGTAGCACAGTTTTCTGTAGAAAACTTGGTGAGTAGCACAGTTTTCTGTAGAAAACTTAGTGAGTAGCACAGTTTTCTATGGAAAAGTTGCTGATTAGCACAGTTTTCTATAGAAAAAATGCTAAGTGGCACAGTTTTCTATAGAAAAGTTGCTAATAGCACAGTTTTCTATAGAAAAGTTGCTGAGTAGCACACTTTTCTATAGAGAAGTTGCTGAGTATAAAAGTTTTCTATAGAAAAGTTGCTGAGTATAACAGTTTTCTATTGAAAAGTTGCTAAGTAGCACAGTGTTCTATGGAAAAGTTGCTAAGTAGCACAGTGTTCTATAGAAAAGTTGCTGATTAGCACAATTTTCTACAGAAAAGTTGCTGAGTATGACATTTTACTATAGAAAATTTTTTGAGTATCACAGTTTTGTATAGAAAAGTTGCCGAGTAGCACAGTTTTCTATAGAGAAGTTGTCGTGTAGCACAGTTTTCTATAGAAAAGTTGCTGAGTAGCATTGTTTTCTATCGAAAAGTAACTGAGTATAACAGTTTTGTAAAATATGCTAAGTATAACAGTTGCCTATAGAAAAAATGCAAAATTGCACATTTTTCTATGGAAATGTTGCTGAGTATCACAGTTTTCTACAAAAAAAATTTTCTGAGTATAACAGTTATCTCTAGAAAATTTGCCGAATATGACACTTTTCTAATGACAGGCTACCAGTTGGAAATACACGAATCGCCCTACATTTCTGATTCCAAAGAACAGAACTTCAATATGAAGCCCAGGGTGTTCGTTTTTTCTCAACAGCTTCTTGATCTTTTTTTCCTGAGTTTTTGCCAGCTTCTTCTTGTTTTGTTTTGCCCAATTTTTTATACGGAAATAAATCATTTGTTTCATGCGAATTATTTTTCGTTCTGCTCTTTTTTTTGGTTATTCGTTTTTTTTTTTTGCTTTGTAATTCTCAAATACTAACGCTCGTTGTTTTTGAAAAAGACAAAAGCAAAACACGCCAAGGAAAAAAAATCCAATTTATTCATTAAAAATTGTAGTTGTTGTCGTTGTTGTCTTTTGTGGAGAACTTTAAAATGATGATTAAGCTAAACTTCTAAAAAAAAAAACAACCAACGAAAAAGACATGCCAAACAAAAGCCTTCTCCTCCTCATAACGAATATTCACAGCAACAACAAGATGGAGCAACAAAAACAACAATAAGAAGGAGTAACAGTAGAGCAGCAGCAGCAGCAACACATGATCAATTTGTGGGTATTTTTTTTTTTGAACGAATGAAAGAAAAAATGAGTTAGTAATACTTGTCCAATCGTTCGTACAAACGTCCGTCCATCCGCCCCACCATCTAACCATCGATCGTCATAATAACCAAGAATACGAAAAAAAAGAAGAACAACAACAAAGAGAACTCTGGCAGCCAGAAAACCGGTCTCCAGCGAAACAGGTTGCCCAACACAAGCAGTTAGCCGGGCTAGTAAGTCGATGTTTTTGTTGTTGTTATTACTGCTGTTGATGGAACGAACGTTGTTTTCATTTTGGCTATAACAACAACAAGAACCACCGCGCAGCACACCACCACCAAAAAAAATCACTTTAAACGCGATTTCTTGGTCTCGAACACTCGCTGGCTACAAGTTAAAGCTCAAATATCAAGCTGGCTGGCCAAAACAAAACTGAAAAAAAACGATTTTAATATAGCTCTAACACACACACATGTTTCCCTGTAGATGTATTGGTGTAATGAAATCAAATCAAAGCAAAAAAAAAATAAAAAACTCCGATAACTCTTTGGAAGGAATGTCTATGTCTATTAAGCCCACAACCAACCTAGCCAACCAACCTACCTACCTACCTATCTGCCAGCCATCCAAGTTACTATCCATGTCCAGAGTTCAAAACGAAACCCGGAGGAATGAAAGAGAAATTTTTGCACAAAGAAGAAATGCTTGAGAAAACAAAAATCGAAAATATTCTAAGCGCGAATTACACACGGGCGGCAGAAGCAATAACAACAGCAACAACATTAACTTGGTTAACAGCAAAATAGCCATGGATGGCAGAGGCTACGGGAAGGGAATACGTTAACATCGTATTGGCATGGATGGCCAATAAGATAGGCCAAATACGCACTCACGCACACACACACACACGCACGCTCAACACACATACCTATCTCTCTCCCCGTGTAAAGAACAACAACAAAGAAAAGATGCGTAAAAGTTGTTTTTTTTTTTGGTGATCGTTGATTTTTACGCATTTTTTTTTCGGCCAAGAATAATTAGCTGAGACATGTTGTGGTTATTGTCAATCACCCAACAACAGAAGAAGAAAGGTGGGAAGAGAAGAGAGGGGGGAAGCTGAAAAACAAATACAGCAGCTGACATTCTGTCAATCAGTTGTGAATTATGATTTTTCGTTTTGCGTTTGACTTTTGAAATGTAAGTAAAATTCTGTAAACAGAAAGAGAGAGAGAGAGAGAGAGAGAGAGAGAAAGAAAAGGAGAGAGAGGTAGTGAGAAAGAGAAGTCATATGAGGTAGATTAATAGCCAATTGTGAAATATTCTGTAGAAAAGTATTTTGCAGGTGAGTCATGCTACAACCAGTTGCAGAATGGAGTAATTTTCCATAAGAAGGTGTCAGAACAGCGATAGTTTTTCTACGGAACAAATGTAGCTGATTTATAAGGAAAAAGATGGAAGATAATAGGTTAACGATTTTTTTCGATAGAAAAATTGTTGAATAGCATAATTTGCTGAATAGCAAATAGGGGAAAGTGCCTTAATGGACTATTTTTCGAAGGAAAAATAGCTGAAATAATGTCTTATGTAAAAGTTATTGAATAGCAAAATGTTGCGAAATAGCATACATTTCTATCGAAAGTTGTTGAATAGCTTTTTTTCTGAATAAAGTAATTTTCTATAGGAAGGTGTCAGAACAGTCATATTTTTTCTATAGAAAAAAAAAATAGCAAAATAGCAATTTTATAACGAAAAAAGCTGGAGAACAGTTAATACGTTAAATACTTTTTTTTTCTACAGAAAAGTTCTTGAATAGCATAATTTGCAGAATAGCATATATTTCCTAAATAGCATATACTTCTACGGAAAGTTCCTCAAAAACATATTTTTCTGAGAAAAAATAGTTGAAATAGAGTAGATTTTTATGGAAAAACACAAAATAGCATAATTTCTTTTGTAAAAATTATTGAATAGCAAAAAATTGCGGAATAGCATACATTTCTACCGAAAGTTGCTGAGTAGTATAGTTTTTTAAAAGAAACGTGATAAATAGCATAGAGTTCCGTGGGAAGTTCCTAAGTAGGATACATTTGTATAGAAAGTTGCAGAATAGCATAGTTTTTTACAAGAGATGGCTTAATAGCATAGGTTTTTCATAGAAAAATTTTTCGGAATAGCATAGATTTCAATGGAAAGTTGCTAAAAATATATCTTCTTCAGGAAAGAAACTGAATAGCAAAGTATAACGAAAAAAGGTGGAGAATAGTTAGTAGGTTAAATCTAGCTTTCTATAAAAAAAATTGTTGAATAGCATTTACTTCAACGGAAAGTTCCTTAATAGCATTTTTTCTGAGGAAAAGTGGGTGAAATGGCATTGGTTTTTATGGAAAAATACAAAATAGCATAATTTCCTATGTAAAAATTATTGAATAGCAAAAAGTTGGAGAATAGCATAATTTTCTACAGAAAGTTGCTGAATAGTATAGATTTTTAAAAGAAAATTTACTAAATTGCATAGATTTCCATGGAAAGTTGCTAAATGGGATACATTGGTATAGAAAGTTGCTAAATATCATAGCTTTTTACGAGAATAGATGAATAGCATAGATAATTAACGAAAAAAGCTATGTTAAAGCTATTTTTTCTATAGAAATGTTCACGGAATGTTCCTTTATATAATTTTTTTTTTTTTTTTGAGGAAAAATAGGTGAAATGTCATAGATTTTTATAGAAAAATACTGAATAGCATAATTTCCCATTTAAGTTAGTAAATAGCAAAAAATTGCGGAATAGCATACATTTGTACGGAAAGTTGCTCAATAGCATATTTTTTCTAAAGAAAAGTAGGTGAAATGGCATAGGTTTTTATGGAAAAATACAAAATAGCATAATTTCCTATGTAAAAGTTATTGAATAGCAAAAAGTTGTGGAATAGAATACTTTCCTACAGAAGTTGTTGCTGCTAAATAGCATAGATTTCCGTGGAAAGTTGCTATGCAGGATATATTTCTATAGGAAGTAGCTGAATAGCATAGCTTTTTACAGGACATAGATGAATAGCATAGGTTTTGAGGAATAGCATAGATTTCTATAGAATTTTTTTTCAATAGAACAAAATTAGCTGGATAGTAAATTTATAACGAAAATAATCTGAAAAATAATTAATAGGTTAAATAATTTTTTTTTCTACAGAAACGTTCTTCAATAGCATAATAATTAATGGATAAGCTGCTAAATAGCATACATTTCTATGAAAAGTTCTAATTTTTCTGAGGAAAAGTAGCTGAAATAGCATAGATTGCTATGTAGAAATACCGAATAGCATAATTTCATATGTAAAAGTTACTGAGTAGCAAAACGTCGCGGAATAGCATACATTTCTACAGAAGTAAATCTGCAAATAGCATAGATTTCCGCGAAGAGTTGCTAAGTAGAATCCATTTACAGTTCAGGAAATGACTGAATAGCATAGTTATCTAAATTTGCTGAATGACATTGGTTTTTGTAGAAACTTTACGGCATAGTGAGTTTTCTACAGAAAAATTGCAGAATAGCATAAATTTCCATAAATAGTTGCTGAATAGCATAGCATTCTACTGGACAGTGGCAGACTAACACATTTTTATTTTGAAAATTTGCTGAATAGCAAAGTTTTCTACACAAAGTTGTGGAATAACACATCTTTCTAAAGGAAGGTAGTTGAATAGCATAGGTTTCTCATAGGAATTTTGCGAAATATCATAGATTTATATAGAAATCTGACAAAGGCCATAGCTTCTTCAGAAAAGTGGCTGAATAGCATAGTTTTCTGTACAAAATCCACAGAATAGCATAATTTTTTTAACAAAATTTGCGGAACAGTAAGTATTCTGTATTTGCTTGTATTGGTTTTTGTAGAAAATTAACGGAATAGTAAGTTTTCTATAGAAAAGATTCTGAATAGCATAAATGTATAACAAATATAACAAATTTCCTGAATAGCATAGTCTTCTATATAAAGTTGTTGAATAGCACAGCTTTCTAAAGGAAGGTAGCTATAAATAGCATAGTTTTTTTATAGAAAATTTGCGGAATAGCATAGATTTATATAAAAATTTACGAAATAACATAGCTTCTTCGGAAAAATAAAAATTGCAGAATATTTTGCTTAAGAAAGTGGTTAAATAGCAAATATTTCTACTGAAAGTAGATTAATAAAAAGGTTTTTTTAAATTTCCAAGTAGCACACTTTTCTATAAAAACGTTTCTGAATAGCAAAGCTTTGTACAGAAAAGAAGCTAAATAGCGTATTTTTTCTACCTATTTTTTAAATAAGCAAAATAGAATACTATTTGTAGAAAATTTGCTGAATACTATAGTTTTCTTTGGAAAAGCTATTTTTTGCAAAAAGTTGCTGAGTAGCATAGATATCTGTTCAACATTTGATGAATAGCATAGGTGGTTTCATAGGACAATTTCTAAATATCATCGTTTTCTATAGAAAAGTTTCAGAATAGCATAGATTTTTGCAGAAAGCTGCTGAATATCATAACAAAAAAGTAAAATTGCAAGCATAATAGCATAGTTTTCAACACTAAATTTGAGGAATAACATGCCTTTATATATTGAAAATTTACTGAATAGCATGGATTTCCATAGAAAGCGGTTGAGTAGAAAAGCCTCTACAGGAAAGTACCAGAATAGCATAGCTTTTTTGTAGAACATTTGCATAACATAGCATAAAATTCCTCAGGAAGTTCATAAATAGCATAGATTTTTATGGAAAAATATAGAAAGGTTCTGAATAGCATAGGTTTTTATAGAAAAGTTGCAGAGTAGCACAGTTTTCAATAGAAAAGATGATGAGTAGCCCAGTTGTCTATAGAAATTTATTGATTTCTGCAGAAAGTTGCTAAATAGCTTAGGTTTCTCCACAAAATTTGCTGGATAGCACAGTTTTCTGTAACAAATAGCATTGAATAGCATAGTTTTTGACATTTGCCATATACAATAGTTTTCTAAAAGCAAGTTGCTGAATGACATAGTTTTCTATCGAAATGTAGCTGAATAGCATCGAATTCTATAGAAGCTTGTCAAGTAGCACAGTACTCTACAGGAAATTAATTGAAATAATAAAATTTACTGAATAGCATATCTGTGCTATTCTGGAAAGTAACTGAATAGCATGTTTGCTAAATGGGATAGTATAGAAATCGGTTCAAGTTTTTAAATAGCATAGCATTTTAAGAGCAAAGTTGAAGAGTAGCACAGCTTACTATAGGAAAGTTGCTTTGTAGCACAGTTTCCTACAGAAGATTTTCTATAGGAAATGATCTAAATAGAATCATTAGAAAATTTGCTGAATAGAATAGTTTTCTGTAGAAAAGCTAACGAATAGCATAGATCTCAATACAAATATGCTGAATAGCCTAGAAAAGTGACTCGATAGCCCTGCTTTTTACTAAAATTCGAACAGATATCGGTACGAAATTTCGGCTAAAACATCAGAGCTCGGCTCCGGGGAGAGAACTTATTATTGGATTATTTTAGAGGAAGTTGGCAATTTTTGGAATTCCAAATGAATTCGATTATCAAAAAATGGGTGTTTCTGACGACTTTCGGTAAAAATAATATTCTAGACACGAAGGGAACAACATGCCTCACCACTATCCCGATTCAAACATGAAGATCATTTTCAAATACGCGAATTCTTGGAAATTCCATATTTGATGTTATTTTTTTCTAAATATTTTCATGCCAATAAAACAATTCCCCCCTTTGGCTATTTTTGGTCGAAATCCTTGAATCACAAACGATAGTTCTTGTTGCCTACATGCCTCAAATTACTTTGGCAAAAATAATATTTTCTAAGAATTTTCAAAACGGTTTTAGAATAAAAAACCTATATTGCACGGAGAGGTGAATCAGAGCGTATAGGCATCAATTATGATCCTTGAACAAAACATTTCCTTAGAACAGAATTTATATGCCCCTCATGACGTTTGCATGACTAAAGCTGCTTTTCGAAACAATTATCATAAAAAGCCAACCCGGCAAATTTTGTATTTCTTCTTTTTTTGTTGGTGATCTCCTCTCTCCTTAGAAAGGAACATTTGATTGATGGATCGTTTTTGTGTTTCTGCTATTGTCAGGAAGACAAAGTATGGCTCGTTTAGAGACAACAAAAATGCTTGATAAAGCCTAAAATTTGGCCAAAATGGCATAGCCTCCTTTGAGACTTGTTTTTCTAAACTCTCTTTTTTCTGGATACGGTTCGTCGAAGACTTAGAGCCAGCAGCGTATTTCTATCTCCTTTCGTTCGGTATGTGTGTTATTATATCCAAATTTCTCATATGGGTATTTGTTGTTGTTGTTTCAATTCATTTTATTACCTTTTTTTTTTTTTTTTTGGTTGTTGAAGACCTGGCTTTTATTTTCTTTGCTTATTTCGTCGAGAAACAAGTCTAAATGAATTGATTGCGGCTACGACAACGCTTTCAGCCACAAATTCTATTTGTATCGTGATTTTTTTGGATTTGTAGTGGTTTGATCGTCTCGTGTGTGTGTCCCGTGTCCGTCTCTGAGCTCTGAGTAGAACTTAAGAAAAAATCCAACGCACGTCGTCGTCGTCGAACCAACCTGATGTGACGTGATTTGCCGCCACTTAAAATGAAATTAACAACAACAATAAAAACTTGTTTGAAATTGTCTCTTTCGTCTCTTTTTTGTATTTTGGTTGCTTAATGTTGGCTATAATTACTGGCTGGCTGGTGGACTGACTGACTGACTCAAAGGTTGGTTGGTTGCCAGACTTGTTGCTTTTCTTCTGCTGCTTAGTCTTTAGCTTGTTCTGCCTACTTGCTATAGCTATACGACGAATAAAGTTGTCCCAACTTCCAGAGTTGAGTGTTTCATTTTCGGGGGATTCAGGTGAATTTTGGGAGATATAAAAAGGACAACTTTTAGAGTAATTCCAAAATGAGAGAGAGAGATTTGGAAAATAGACCGATAAATGCTCAAATTCACCAAAGTAGCAAAATGAAAAAACCCGCTTAAAAAAGTCAGATCGATTTGGGTTCAAAAATCCGATATACTTTGGCTCGGATATTCTATTGAGGCATATGGAATATCGAATGAGTTTCTGACCCAAGTTCAGAGGGAACTCTATAATGTAACCGAAAACATGCGACACTCTTCCGAAGATGCAAAAAATGCACTCTTCCTATTCCCGGCAACCATTCCTGTCAGATTTTGAGCACAGATTTGTTCGTAATCATTCGGGAGCGAAACTTATTTGCGAGTGGGAGCTATAGATGAGCGAGAGTTGTTTTTGGGAGTTTCCTCCTCACTATTTTCTTTCATCTGAGAGCGTTGACGCTGCTGTCTGAACAACTTGAGTGGGAGCCGAATAGCTCGAAAGAGAGTAATAATTTGCTCGAAGAGTGAAATCGAGTGAATGAAACCATTTTTTTGCGTATTTGTGTGTAACAGAAAACCGGTTTGGATGTTGTTGTGAACTGTGGGAGAAGGGGATTTTCGTGTACAAAATCTGAGAAGAGAAAACAGTAAAGACGAGGGCAGGTGTACAAATGCAACCAAATACCGTCAAAATATCGGTTTTTTTGGTATAGATTAGTGGCAATGCTTTTCAACGAGCTTGGTTATGCTTCGTTGGCTGCTGTGGTTTGAGAAAATGCGCAAACACAGAAATACCACAATGCGGTATGACAAAAACTCGTTCGTTTTTGAATGAATTTTACTCCCACTCAAAAACGAACGGGAGTAACCCGCCCCTATTCAAGCGAAACTGAAAAAATACTCCCAGAAGTGCTACCGCCTTTTCACCTTTTACTCAAATTCTGTCTCCAGATATATCTAATTTAATATCGGATCAGATATGTGGTCTGATATAATATATAGGAAGAGTAGAATCTGCTCGTTTTCGGATAAACTGAGTATTGCTCGTTTTGTTTTTTTACTTCCTGGGGTGCTTTAGTGTTTCACCCTTTTCTCAAATTCGAGCGAGTTTTTCGGACGTGTGTCTCCAGATATATCTAATCTAATTTCGGATTAAATATCTTTTTTTTTTTTCTTGATATTTTCCAGTATCTGGATCTATTACATTTGCGGTACTAAGTTTGGATTCCCCCCTTTGGAGGTAAAGGTCCCCATTACAATTCAGAAAAATATATGAAAAAAGTTCGATTTGAGGCATTCCTGTTCCATGAAAATATGAAATTAAAAAAAAAATATTTTCTTTAAAAAATTTCCCATGTAACCTTTCTCACCTCCACAGGTTTATTGATAATTTCTATAGAATAAGAAATGATACCCTACCTAGTTTATCGTGCCAACAATCCCAAAAATATATTTCCTATATATTTCGCTATGGGGAAGATAGAGATATTCCACAATATTTGGTTTTACTTTCCTTATCTTCGATATTCGTCAAGGTTGTTGATAACGACTAGCAAAATGCCAAGCAAACAAAAATTGAGGCCGAAAAATTGCATTCAGTGTTTCGGAAATCAAAACAGTTGATATTTGGGTAAATTTGTAAACTTTTCTCCAGATCCTAAAATAATGGCGCCCAATGCGTCACAATTATTTGAAAATTAATATTTTTGTTATGAAAATACAAGTCACAGAGTTGTGTGAGTCATACAGCAACAGTTTTGAAGTTATGGTGAAATTAATAAAACTGTGGGGTAATTTAGAACGAGGTGCGCAGTATAAGGCTTAAACGAATCGATGGCCAAAAAATGTTTGAAAATTACGATCACAAAATCAAAGAAATTAAAAAACTACACACCAGGGTTTAGAATTATGCTGGGTGAAATCCGAGAGAGAGAGAGAGAGAATTGTATTCAACTGGGTCTCTAGAAGTTTGAAAGTTGACCAGATATCTGATACGAAATTAGATTAGATATATCTGGAGAGAGACCTCCGAAAAACTCGCTCGATTCCGAGTAAATGGTGAAAGGCGAGAGCACTCCTGGGAGTAGAAAAAGCCAAACGAGCAAAACTAAAAAACTTGAATAAGGGCGAGTTATTCCCGCTCGAGCAAAAATCAACCGAAACGAGCGGATTCTACTCTTGCTGAGCACTCTTTTAGTTTTTGACCTCTGAAAAAACTCGCTCGATTTCAAGTAAATGGTGAAAGGCGAGAGCACACCTGGGATCAGAAAAAACCAAGCGAGCAAAACATAAAAACTCGAATAAGAGCGAGCTACTCCCGCCCGTTTTAGAGTGGACGGATTCTACTCTTGCTGAGAACTTTTTGTTGAATTTCTATGTATGTGTATTTTCCCAAACCAGAGCAGCGAACGAAAGTGCGAGCGCGGCATTCCTCTATGTTATGTCACGAAACGTGCCAGGACATGAAGTCAAGCTGCTTATGTATTCTCACCTTTCGAGGCTTTCATGGCGATATCAAATTGAATACGAAAGAAAACCCTAATTTCAAATTAGTTTGTAATATTATTTTAATTTATTTGAATTAAATCCGAATTTTGAAAAAAAAAATACTTGGAATGGGGGGTTTTCCTTCGTCATAAGGGCCTTTTTTTCGATCGAAAATTGGTCGTTTATGTCGAAGTTGAAAATTTTGCTTCTGTTTCGAGTCCGGCTTCGGAGTAGCCAGTTTTTATTTCATAAAGTCATTAGAATTTCCCAAACCCCAAACCATTTAAATTCGCATTTCACCACAGATTCTCAAGTCCTGTAATAAGAAAGTCATTAATTTCAAAATTCTGGTTATTGTTGTCTTTGTTGTTTTTTTTTTGTGGAATATTTTTGTTTTTGGAATTTTTTAAATGCGTCACAGCAATAATTTTTGTCAAATTGCAAAATAATGCACGTTTTGTTGTTGTAGTCATGGAAGGAAGGTATTTGTATTTGTTGTCACACACAGAGAGAGTAGATGTTGATAATTTTTTTTCGTTGTTTCTTTTGTTTTCATTTTTTTTTTCTTTTTGTTGCTGTTGCTGCTGTTGTTTTAATGGCTGATTACTGTCAATCTGCTCGCTGCTGTCCTCTTCAACGCTACTGCCTGCATGTGCTCGCTGCTAGCCTGGTCCTGATAAATTCAAACAAAAATTATTTTCATGTTTTGCACTTTTATTTTCGCACAAATCAAGGTCATTTTTGGTCGTCGTTCGGTCGGTCGCTGCTGTTTTTATTTTATTTTTATAGATAAAGACAATTGAAAGAAAAAAATTGAAAACAGCAGGAGAAAAAGCAGAAGCAGTGGCTCATTAAAAAACCAAAAAAAAGTCATTAAAAAAATAAAATAAAACAATAAGAGAATCAACAAGTGAAACGAAATCATTTATGTCCCATTAAATATATATTTTTTAATTTTGTGGGCAATTTGAAAAATGTCTGGCAGAACCACAAAAAAATCTTGGAAATGTGGCCGGTCATTAAGGAAAGAATTTATTTTGAAATAATTTTTAAAAAATCTTCTACAAATTGTGGGACTCCAAGAAGATGGACCCAAAGGCCAGTCTGCACGAAAATTTTAATTAAAAAAAAAATCAAGGCGCGAAAGTATAACCAATTTTTTGAGATATTAGGACTGACATCTTGGAAATGCATGTTATCCTATAGTTCCCCCATATAAGTGTGACTTCTCACTGGACAAGAATGTTTGAGGCTAGTCCTCCAGACTACATATTGGAAAAGGGGATAAAAAGAGCTTGCAGGAAATAATTCATTTGGGCGCCAAAGTATGTTGGGTCCTCAAGGCATTTGTAGCTGCATTAAAACTTTATATTTCATGGCTTCCAAAATTTATGTATTATATACCTTCCCTAGCTTTAAGCGGTTCATAATTTTTTTTCTGCTAAAAAGAAAAATAAAGAGTCTTCACAAAAAAAAATAAATAAATAAATAAATAAATTTTAAAAAAGTCATTCAACTGTGTCTCTGGACGGATGGAATCAGTGGCATGTTTTTTTTTGCGATGAATATAATTTTGCTCTTTGGACGCCATTTTGCCCCCTTTCGTATTTTCTTTGAATTTGTTTAACTTGAATTTTGTGGTGCTGGTGTGCATGGTTCGGGTGTTGTTTTCATTTTTTTGTTTAGATATACAGGGTGAGATGGAAAAACTACAACCAATTTCAGACTGCTGACATTTCTAAGCCACTCGTCCGACAGCTGTTAAAATTATTCCAGTGACAGCTCATTATATTGTTTACAAGCGTACAAAAGCATTTTGATGAGAATTTTCCAGAAAAAAAGTTATTCGTGATAGAATGCAGGCGTATAGTGTGATTTCTTTATATTTGGCTGGAAAACAACAAGTGACTATCGTTAGAGCACTCCAGCATTTAAATTTGAATAAATCTTAAATCCCGTTACCGTGAGACTGGTAGCATAGCCCGACGTCAAGGAAGTGGACAAGAAAAAACCGAAACATCAGCAGAAATGGTTCAAAAAGTAAAGAGGCGACTTGATCGAAGCCCGCGTCGCAGTGGCCGAAAAATGGCCCGTGAGCTGAACATATCGCAATAGACCATTCGGCATATATTAAAAAATGAGCTCGGGGTAAAGCCATTGAAATTCCAAAAAGTGCAAGAACTTACACCGCAACAGAAAGAAAATAGACTCAAAAGAGCTAAAGAGTCGCTTCGCTTAGCCGAAAGTGGTGTACTGCCGAATTTGGTTTTCTCCGATGAGAAAACATTCGTTGTCCAGCAGTCCACGTTTTGTTATGACCCCCCATAGAAAGGTACCTTCGAATTTGTAGTATTTTAAGAGCATTAGACGTATTCTCCCACTAAAATAGTTGTAATTTGGTATTTCAGGTCCTAAGGGTAGTCAAAATCATCACACAGGAAATGCTCATATATCGTCGGTACCTTCTAAAATTCAATATTTTAAAAAAATGCAGCAATTTTGTCTTGCTGTCGTGGGATTTTCAACAAAAATTTTGTTTCACACTTCTTCTAATATTTCCAATTTTCCTCTATGTTTCTCTCTCCCCCTCTCGCGACTCGATTTCATCACTCAAAGCTTTCTGTGTGAACCACCATCCATCCAGCGTAGATTTGCTGCCTTTAAATGATGACAAATCGCATTTTCAAATTACCTGAGCCGCCGACCACGAATCGAATCAACAATCTCTACAAAAACTACAACAACGAAAACAATAAAAATAGCAGCAGCGACAGGCTAACTAAGCAAAATACAACATCAGAGGAGAGTAGCCAGTCAGTCAGGCGGTCGGTCGGCGGGTTGGTCGGTCTCAGTAGTATGAGAGAGGTCATTGTCACCTGCATGCACATTTTAATGGGCGAATGTATGTTTGATTGTTTGCATCGCCGTGTGAATGTGACCGTGTGTGTGTGTGTATTTCTGAGTATGTGTGTTTGCATGATTGTATTGTATATGAGGTGTCAATTTTTTTGACATTGAGCCCCGCCAACCCAACCAAAATGGGGGAATCCACAATAAATTAGCATGAAAAATCTGTCTTTTTTTTGGTTGATACTAAAAAAGTAGGCTGAAGTTTTGGGCCAGGAATTTTTGAGAGGGGCGGGGGGAAGTAAGGTTAAAACAGGGCTTAACATATGCCTTACAAAATTTCGCATTTGTTATTTCGCAAAATCCCAAATTTTTTGGGAGTGGTAAGGTGTTGGGTTCAGCTCTTTGTCATCCTTTAGACCTTAAAAACTGAAGATCCTTGTTGTTGTTGTCGTTGTTTTGTTGCAGATATTTCTGGGTAAATATTTACGAATTTATGTTTGCCGGGCGTTTCGAGGCAATAAGTCCAATGCAAATTGATAAAAGTGCATTTTATTTGATTTATGCGTTGTAGTCACACAAATTTCTCCAGAACTTTGCAGAAGAAAAATGGGAAGTTTATTTTTCAAGGTGTGAAGTGGCAACATAAAAATCAATTAATATTTGGAGTTTGGGTTTTCTTGGATTTATCATCAATTTATGTTTTTTTTTTTTTTGGATGAGCAATATTTTGCGGGAAAATAAGTTCTTTAGAGGGTATTATGTGGATAATGTCTTATTAGGAAGCAAAATGTTATTGAGGCGAGTTGTGAGGTATAAGTTAATGTATCGGAGATTATGAATAATTAAATTTCATACTCCATTTAAGTTTACAAGAGTGAGTCAACGAGTTTTTCCGAGATCCGAAAAAAAATGGGACGATTTCTAAGAAGGTTCATTAAAAAAATATGACTATAAAAGAGGGCCAGGAAAAATATTTTTCTTTCGAGATTTTCGAACAAAGATTCTTTGGCAAACAGGGTGAGATAAAAATAACTGCAACAAAGTCAAACGCCATAATTTTTACATTTTTGTTTAAAATTTTATTGAATGAAAGCAAAAAATGTCGGAAATAGCATCAAATTTTAGAATAAGTTTAGATTTGTTCGAATTAGTCACCTTTGACACGAATTATGGCCTTCAAACAGCCAATGGAAGCGTCACATGCTGCCCGAATGTGGCTCTGCGGTATTGGCCTATTCCCGGCGAAGCGCTTGCTTGAGGTGATCGACACTTTAGTAATTTTTAGTGCTAACCCTGCTTTCCAAAATACTCCAGACACATAAGTCCAACGGATTGGTATCCGGAGATTTTGGTGGCCATTGTGGGCTAGAAATAAAGCGTGGAACCTCATATTGTAACAATTCTAGGGCGGCGCTTGCTGAGTGCTATGGTGGACCTGTTGGAATGTCCAAGGTTTGCGGCCAAAATGTGTAGGTGCTCAAGGCTTTAATACACCCTTCAGAATATTTTCGCGATAATATTCGGCATTTATTCTGATGCCACTGTCGATTAATACAAACGGAGAGTGACCATCAGATGTTATGGCGGCACATGGCCGGCGCTTGAGTTATGGTGGCCAACCGCCAACCGAAGGTGCACACTTTCAGCTGACCTCTTTGGCAAGTAAGCACGAGCAGATCATTTTGTTTGTTTACAAACTGCTGGACAACGAATCGGCGAACGATGCAACTCTTTAGCTCTGTTCTATTTTCTTTCTGAGTCTTTTTTCTTTCTGTTGCGGTGTAAGTTCTTGCACTTTTCGGAATTTCAATGACTTTACCCCGAGCTCATTTCTTAATATTTGCCGAATATTGCGGAATGTTGCGATATGTCCAGCTCACAAGCCATTTTTCTGTCACTGCGACGCGGGTTTCGATCAAGTCGCTTCTTTACTTTTCGAACCATTTCTGCTGATGTTGCTGTTTTCTTCCCTCTACTTCCTTGATGTCGGGCTATGGTACCAGTATCACGGTAACGAGCGATGGTACGAGACACAAAAAATTTATTCACATTTAAATGCTTGAGTGCTCTAACGAAAGCCACTTGTGGTTTTCCAGCCAAATATAAATAAATCACACTATCCTGCTTGAATTCCATCGCGAATAACTTTTTTTCTGGAAAATTCTCACCACAATGCTTTTGTACACTTGTAAACAATATGATGAGCTGTCACTGGAATAATTTTAACAGCTGTCCAATGAATGGCTTAGAAATGGCAGCTCACCCTATATTATAGAGGTTATAAAAAAGGGACTGAGACACCACTCTAAGACCTCGAAATGAATAGCGGAGTTCGGACGCTTGCTAGAAGAAGAAGGCCTTAGAAGACCGAGATCAACCTCAAAGTATTACGAAAGTGGTGCCATGATGGTAGCAATTCTCAGAGGGTGGCAGGTGGGTTTTTTTAGGTACCAAAATCGAGCCCAACCATAAGCGACGGCTCAGGTTAATGCATAAAACAGATTTTTCCCGATTTTTCGCAAAAAGGAACAACTCTAGTTTAGAAAAAACTCTCTCATTTTTTTTTTTTTTTGAAATGTTTTTTTTTTTTTTAATTGTCTTCAAATTTTAGGAATTTGAGCTCTGATACCGGGAAAATATTTTTTCTTGTGTCTTGGGCCCGGCTTAGTCCCGGACCTCCAATATATCATCAGAAAGCTAAAGAAAATAGAACGGTGTTGGCATGTTTGTTCGGAATACCGTAGTATTTTGTTGTTGGAAAATAGTCAGGCTTAATCCCATTATTATTGTATTTATAAAAACAACGTTTGTTTATTGGTGGAAAAAGATGGTAATGTTTTCCAGGCGGTAAGGCAGGGAATACCTAGGTTTCGGAAAGAGCCATCAATCCTCATCAGTTACCTTGTTTTTAGATTGGGATATTCCCAACAGGAGTTATTTTTAAAATGGTAACTCCTATGACAAAAAACTGAGGATTGGTGGCTCTTTCCGAAGGTAGGTGCCTTACTCCCTTGTAAACATTACCATTTTTTTTCTTTTTTTCTAACAAACAAATGTTGTTTTTTTTAGAACAAGAGTAATGGGATTAAGTTAATGAAATTCCTATCCAACAAGTGGCTACACGGGTTATTTAAAACAGTTCCGTAGTTGTGTAAAATTTATTGACTATTTGAACCCCGAATCTTTTTAAACTCCCCAAAAGTCAAAAAATGGCCCCATTTATGGCAAGCCCCCACATTTATGCCAAATTATAGTTGACACTATAACTTTCCAAAAATGCTAGGATATGCTATGATATGCTAGGATATTCTTGGATCCAGAGATAGAGGCCTTTGAACCCGGACAAGTCGATTATGTTCAGTGTATTGAAATGATACTTATATTGTTAATATCTGAACTATGGGAAAAATTCCCAAAAAAATTAAAAAAAAAAAAAATAAAAAAAATTGAAAAACGAAAAGCCAAGAGTTTTTACTAAACGAATTGACAATTTATATTATTTTTATTATTATTCAATTATTATTAAATACGTCTTTTCGATTTTTTTATTATTTATTTATTTATTTTTTTTTTAATTTTTATGTTCCTCTCAAAATTTGTGTTTGTATTGCTTGGTTTTCATTCAGAGTTCCTTAAAGTAATTAAAAAAAATCAATTTTCCAAAATTTACCTTTTGTTTAAAAAAAATAATTTCGTTTATTATTTTTTGTATATAGTATATAATCCCAATAGTTTTTGGTGTTGCTGGAAACAGGACAGCTAAAAATTGTTAATCCATTTGAGGTGAGAGTTGAGGTTTTGTATTTTTTTGTTTTTACATTTGAGGTTGGCTGAAGATGAGGTTTTTTGAATCAATTCAATTCGAATTCGATTTTGTTTTTTGTGTGAGTTGGATGAGGAGGTTTGAAGTTGTTGTTAATAATAATTTTATTGTTGTTGTATTTCTTGGTTGCTTTATACAATATATCACAATTATATTTTTTCAATAAAAATTCAAACAGGTCATATTATTTTTTTTATAATTTTATATTCAACAGGTTTCAACAAATATTAACAATGAATTCCAGGGGGGTTAGAGGGAGATTGGTTCTCTTTTTTAATGATGATGGGATAAATGTTGTGGTGATTATTTTCCTTTTTTTTTTTTTTTGGAATATTTTTTTAATTTTTATATTTTGTTTTGCACTTAATTTCAATTTTTGTTTTTTTTTTCGTAATTTCCACTTTAACACAAATAAGAATTTTTTTATTTAATTTTTATGTTCTCCAATAAATTCGAAATAATTTGTGTCAATTTTTGTGTTTTTGTGAGACCGTAAATCGACATCATTGTTGTTTGGGTTCTACCATTAGTGACAATAATCCGCATAAATCCCAAAAACAGACCTTGACTGTGTCTGTCTGGGCGAATGTGTGTGTGTTCAAGAAATTTCTTACGAACGAAGGACGTGAGTAGCAACAACAACAAGACCGAAATATTTTTATTTCAGTGGCAGACGCATAAAATTATCACCAGCCAGCAGCCAGACGAAGAAGTTGTGATATTTGTTGTTTTTGTTTTTCTTCGTTGGCATTGCAAATATTCCCTTGCGGCTCTCAGACACACACAAACACTACTCTCTCAGATAGTTGTGAGAGAGAGTCATTCTCATTTGAATTTGGAAAGGAGTTTCTTTTGCATGGAAAATAGCTAGAACCTTGTTTTTTTCTCGATGAACAAAGAAAGTCAAACAAGATTTCTCTCTCTCTCTCGCCCTCTTGGTGCTCTCCTCTCCCTCTAATACCAGTGATTAGGAGGATTAGTTGATAGGTACCAAGTTTTGTTTATTTACTTTACGGATTTTAAAGTAGCACGAAGATAGTTTTATTATCCAATTTGGATGGAACGGCGACGAAGAGTATGAAGGAGGAGGAAAATGAGAGTGGCAAATGGTTCTCTCCACAGGTTTTTTGTTTTTTTTTTTTTTTTGAGGAGCTGGGGATTTTCAATCACTTTTTGGTTTTATTTTGAAATTTAAAATTTTGTATTTTTTCTTTACAATTTTCAATATTTATTTTCCACTTCTTTTCGCTTTGAGATTTGATGACAGACACACACACGTCTAAACATGAAAAAGTGCACGTTCTTTAATTCCAAAATTGCCTTTCTTTTTCCGTTGCAGTTGTTGGTGATCTTTTCTCTTTTTTTGTTTTTTTGCTGTGGATTTTTTTAGATTTTTTCGATCGGAAATAAGAAGAATAAGAAAATTAAAAACTGAATTGTTTTGTTTGCTTTCTTTCTTTCTTGGCTTGTTGCAGTTGTTGTTGTTGTTTTTTCGATTTTATTGCATTATGTGTGCGTGCGTTTGTGTGTGTGTGTGTTTGCTTGCTGATATTGGAAACGCAGCACAAAATTATCCACGAAAAACAAATTCACTTGGTTTTCACTGCACGTCTCCGCCGAGAAGACGTAGAGACCGAGACAGACGGACAACAGTCTGCTACAAAGTTGTTGTATTCATTTCATGCCTCCACAAAAATAAAACGTGTGATCATTTGTGTTGTTGTTGTTTTCTTTGCTTTTCTTCAATTCTAATTCTTCACTTATTTTTTTCTTTCTTTCTATTTTAACTTCTTCTTTCTTTATGTTTGATTTGAATTCTTAATTTCAATTCGACACTCACATTATTCTCAATCACTTCTTCTTGTTGTTTAGAATTTTATTTTCAAAAAAATGCAGACACATAATTATGCTTAACAAAAAAATTTTGAAAAAAGAACAAGAACAACACGGCGAACGCGTTACTCCGGCGTTATTCCAACAATAATCGAAAATATTCAAATAAAACGAAACAAAAACACGGTCAAAACGAACCGCAACAAATTCGGTGTGTTTTTTTTATTTATTTGTATTTTTTTCTTTTTGTTTTTTTTTACGTTCGCTTCGTACACGCTGAGACAACGGCGACGACACAGACACTGTGTTCTGAATTTTTCAAAAATCCTCCGCTAACAACGATGTCCAAACAAATACTAAATCAATGATTGCCAGTCATTGCCAGAGTCATGAACTCGCTTCGTTGTCGGCGGCGACGACGACGACCATACACGACGGCCAGTCAAGCAGCCAAAACAGAGCACCACACAGATACAGCAACAACGACAACAACTGTTTGTGGGGCCCTCAATCATTCATCTCTCCCTCTCAGCGAAATTGCATTCAATAACCGAGTCGTCGTCGTTGTAGTCGTCATCGACACTGAGTGCGCTCTTTCTCTCACTCTCTCTCCCTGTGTGTTGGAGTATCTGTGGGATTTGTCACGCACACATGCATTGTGGCGACGTGCGTATGACTTGGGTAAACAACATTCATTGAGAACCCACTCACAGATACTCATAACAATGTGGCCAATTTGGCGTTTTTATGACAATTTCGAAGATTTTTTGAATTGTAGTAAAATTGTATTTTTTAAATGGATTCTTTCAGAAATAAGTCTACATTTTATAATTACATACAAAATTTAAACATAGAAAAGAATAATCAGTTGAAATCGTCGTGATTTTCAGCCGTTTTTAACACATTGGCTCGAATTAAATTTTAAGAAAATTTAAAATGGGTACCATTTTCAAACAAATTTCTAGCAAATAAATACTTATATGGAGCCTGGTAGAAATATAAAAGATAGTTTTATGCAATCGTATGGCACTTTTAACCAAATAGTGTCACATCAACAAAATCAGTTTCGAGACATATTACACATTTTAAGTTATGTATTGATAAAATTAAAAAAAATACAGGTATCAGTGCTAAATTTCTGTGCAATATAAAGCATGGCTCGAAGTGTTGAAGTACAGGGTGGGATAAAAAACTGCAAACAAAGTCAAAGCCATGACTTTTATATTTTTTAAATATTTATTTATGAAAGCCAAAACAGCCAATAAAACCGGCCCACGCTGACCGAATGTTGCTCTGCGGTAGTTTGACCCATTTCCGGCGAGGCGCCTGCTTGAGGTGATTGACACTTTGGTATTTTTTAGTGCGAACCTTGTTTTCCAAAATACTCCAGACACAATAGTCCAACGGATTGATATCCGGATTGGATTTAATACACCCTCCAGAATATTTTCGGAATAATGTCGGCATTAAAACGAGCGGAGAGCTACCGTCGGCTTTTATGGCGGCCCACACCCACAACATCACCATGGCCGGCGCTTGAGTTCTGGTGGCCAACCGTTGACCTCTTTGGCAAGTAAACTCGAGCGGATCATATTTTTTGTTTACAAACTGCTGGACAACGAATGTTTTCTCATCGGAGAAAACCAAATTCGGCAGTTCAGCATTTTCGGCCAAGTGAAACAACTCTTTAGCTCTTTTGAGTCTATTTTTTCTGTGGCGGTGTAAGTTTTTGCACTTTTTGGAATTTCAATGGCTTTACCTCGAGCTCATTTTTCAATAGTTGCCGAATGGAATATTGCAATATGTTGAGCTCACGAGCCATTTGTCTGTCACTGCGACGCGAGTTTCAATCAAGTCTCTTCTTTACTTTTCGAACCATTTCTGCCATTGCTGTTTTCTCCCGTCCACTTCCTTGACGTCGGGTTACGCTACCGAGCGATGGAACGAGACACAAAAGATTTATTCACATTTAAATGCTGGAGTGCTCTAACGATAGCCACTTTTGGTTTTCCAGCCAAATATAAAGAAATCACACTATCACGCTTGAATTCCATCACGAACAACTTTTTTTCTGGAAAATTCTCACCAAAATGCTTTTGTACGCTTGTAAACAATATAATGAGTTGTCACTGAAATAATTTTAATAACTGTCCGACGAGTGGCTTAGAAATGACAGCAGTCTGAAGTTGGTTGCAGTTTTTTCATTTCACCATATATTACTTTTTCTTGTAACAATATTTTTGCCATTTTGTTGGTTTCAAGTACTACATAAACCGTTCTCAAATCGGCACCTATCCACTTCATTTCAAAACGCTTATGTTTCACTTCTGAAAATAAATTTAGAAATAATTTCTAAAAAACATCAATTAAACCGCCAAGTTGACACCACTGCCTTATCTAAAGAGAGTGGATATCCATCTTTACACTTTGTAAACATTCGGTCGGATGCGACTTTTTTGCCTCTTCTCTGCAACTATACTTGCACATTTTATCTGAAGAAGGAAAAAACGCCAGAACTGGATTCAATTGGAAATTCCCTGCATTTGCTCTTGCTTTGGCTGGCTGGTTGGCTCTCAAGGTTCCCACTTGCACACACTCACATGTAAAGTACTCTCTGACCCCCTCCCTCTCTCTCGCTAACAAACATTGTTTTTATTATTTTCTGGGTGGTGCAGGGAGGCGATGAGCTGCTGGCCATACACTACCACTGTGCCTGTGCATGGGGCGGCTAATGTGTGAGTGCGTTGTTTCGGGTTTTGTTACAAACCAAACCAGACGACACATGAACGGTGGATGTGCCTACCCTGTTAAAATGAACGGTCGGGTCGTTGGGTCGCTTAGGGACGTTGGGGATGGAACGGTTGGTTGGTCAGTATTACTTTGTTGATGTATCTCCACCACTCTCAGACATGTTTGGGTACTTGTTCGCCGTTGTGTTTACTCTATGCGTTGCTGCGACGGCGGCAGCAACTGTTTAGCATGACTAACCCACATATACAACACGACGACGACGACAGAGATGCGACAACCTAAAGAAGAACACTCTGGCAAAACAACAACAAACACTGCGAGAAAAAAAACCTAAATACGATGACGGTGACAACGAATGGCTTGCTGTTGTTGTTGTTGTCGTTGTGACTGAAACATGTTTACCTTCTGTGGGTATCTCACTATCTTTCCTAGGTAGATACTCTCTCTCTCATTGTTTTTCATTGTTATTGTTATGGCCAAAGGGAGAAATGATGGTGTTACCCCGAGAGAGCGAGAGAGAGTGGCAATAGACAATTTACCGGTGAGAATGAAATGTTGTCGTGACATTGCCCATGATGTGTACATCGTTTTTTTATCTAACAGATACAGATTTTTTTCATTTGTGTTCTGTTGTTGTTGTTCATTAAGCTCTCCTGACTGAGGAGTGACAGACAAGGTATGCAGTCAGAGTCACGATACGATGTATGCCGATGAATGAAAATGCCGATGCATTTTTAGCATTTCTAGTATCGTGTCGTTGTTCGACACGACTTGCTTTGTTTGTTGGTTGGTTGTTGTTGGTGTTGAGGTAATTCAGATTGGGGTTTATGCGGCGTTCGCTATACAGAACAGAAACAAAAAAGAGTACAAGGTCCGTGCATGTGTGGAGCAAACGAATCTGCCACTCTCCCTCTCTGTTAATGAAAAAAAAAACAGCCGGGACACCGAGCATTTGACGTCGCTGCCGTCGTCATTTTATGGCCCATTCGAAAACGAAATATTCCGAGAATGCAAGTGCAAATGGAGCTATAAAAGTACACACACACACATACACACAGAAAGAGATACATTTCCACACACACACAGACAAATGTATAGGGGCATAATTGGATTGCTGGGTAGGATGGTTGGATTGCATGATTGTAGAGAGCAGATCCAAAATGAAAATTGATATCATAGTGTCAAGGGAACAATTTTCACACACACTAACACACAAACCGGGGAAAATTAATGAAATTGAATCGAGTTGCAAGGCATGTTGCAAGCGTCGCAGAGTGAGTTGGTTGGCTGGAGGTTTTGGTGGATGAGTAACCCAGCAACAATTGAGAATGAAATTTCTCTATTTCGACAAAAAGATGAAAAACTTGATGGGTACATATTAAAGAAGTGGTGGCAGAATTTTCCTTTCAGGGGAGAGATTGCTGAAATTTTGCTTTTAAAGAAGTCCGAAGGTAGAAATTCTTTCTAAAGAAGAACTACTAAAGCCCTTCAATTATGGAGGGCCTTTAACGAATTCCTTTCTACGAAACCGATATGGGTTCGTGTTTTGCATCCAGAAGACCTAAAACATTGTTCACTGTTCTAAAGAAGAACTACTGAAGCCCTTCATTTATGGAGGGCCTTTAAACGAATTCTGTTGTACGAAACCGAATAGGGTTCGCCTTTTGTTTCCAGAAGACCTAAAACATTGTTCACTGTTCTAAAGAAGAACTACTGAAGCCCTTCAATTATGGAGGGCCTTTAAAATAGTTCCTTTCTACGAAACCGACATGGATTCTACTTTTGCATCCATGAGACCTAAATCATTGTTATCATTGAACATTGAAGTCCTGTAAAACGAATTCATCCTGTAGAATGCTAGTAAAGTATTGCCGGTCCTATAAAAGCTCTGTAGAATGGTTTCAGTAAAAAAGGAGGTACAATATTTACAGATCACCTTTAGAAGAAGTTCTGCCTAGAAAAGTACAAAAGAAAACAATAATGACAAGGGTTCGGTAAAAGCTTGAAATTAAAATTTCGTAAGAAGATCCGTTCTGAGATGTAGGGATATCTGGTAATTCGTGCTCTATGGGTATAAAAGGTACAGAATGGTACGATATTACCACCCGGAGCAATCAGTAAGGGCTATACAGGGTGATATCAAAAAAAAAAAAAAAAAAAAAAAACTGCAAACAACTTCAGACGGCTGTAATTTCTAAGCCACTCGTCCGACAGCTGCTAAAACTATTCAAGTGACGGCTCATTATATTGTTTACAAGCGTACAAAAGCATTTCGGTGAGGATTTTCCAGAAAAAAAGTTATTCGGATGGATGGAATTCAAGCGTGATAGTGTGATTTCTTTATATTTGGCTGGAAAACCACAAGTGGATATCGTTGGAGCACTCCATCCAGCATTTAAATGTGAATAGATCTTTTGTGTTTCGTACCATCGCTCGTTACCGCGATACTGGGTAGCGTAGCCCGACGTCAAGGAAGTGGACGGAAGAAAATACAGCAACATCAGCAGAAATGGTTCGAAAAGTAAAGAAGCGACTTGATCGAGACCCGCGTCGCAGTGGCCGAAAAATGGCTCGTGAGCTGAATATATCGCAATATTCCATTCGGCAACTATTGAAAAAATGAGCTCGGGGTCGGTGCAAGAGTTGACACCTTAACAGAAAGAAAATAGATTCAAAAGAGCTAAAGAGTTGCTTCGCTTGGCCAAAAGTGGTGAACTGTCGAATTTTATTTTTCTCCGATGAGAAAACATTCGTTGTCCAGCAGTTTTTAAATAAACAAAAATGATCCGCTCATGTTTACTTGCCAAAGAGGTCAGCTGAAAATGTGGACCCTCGGTGGGCCACCAGAACTCAAGCGCCGGCCATGGTGATGGTGTGGGCCGCCATAACAGCCGATGGTCACTCTGCGCTCGTATTAATCGATCGTGGCATCAGAATAAATGCCGAATATTATCGCAAAAAATATTCTGGAGGGTGTATTAAAGCCTTAGGCCGCAGACCTTGGATATTTCAACTGGACTCAGCATCATCGCACTCAGCTCGCGCCAACCAAGAATGGTTACAAAATGAGGTTCCTCGCTTCATTTCCAGCGCACAATGGCCACCAAAATCTCCGGATACCAATCCGTTGGACTATTGGGTCTGGGGTATTTTGGGAAGCAAGGTTGGCACTAAAAATTACCAAAGTGTCGATCACCTCAAGCAAGCGATTTGTCGGGAATGGGCAAAAATACCACAGAGCAACATTCGGGCAACGTGTGAGGGTTTCATTGGTCGTTTGAAAGCCATAATTCGTGCCAAAGATGACCAATTTGAAGAAATCTAAAGTTTTTCTAAAATTTGAATCTAGTTCCGACATTTCTTGTACCCATTCAATAAAATTAAAAAAAAATGTAAAAATTATGGCCTTTGACTTGGTTGCAGTTTTTTTATCTCACCCTGTAAGGTGGGACTTTTGGTGGAATTTTAGAAAAGTATGGAAAGTGCAAACTGGTTATATATTTGGTACGGTTGAGATTGTATGAGCGGATCTAGGGAATCTAAAATAGGCTGTGAGTTTGTGGTAGATATTCTAGTTTATTTTTGAAATTCGTACCAAAAGTTTACAAAAAGTACTCTAGGGAGTACTCAACTAAATTTTCTATAAAAAAAACTGAAGGCCTTGGCATTCTGGATTGTCGGATTTACACTTGGCGTCCAAGGGTCAAATAAAAAATATTGTGCGAATTTTTTACTACCGTACAATATTGTTTTAAATTTCGAAAGGGAATATTCGGCAGAGAGGAAAGGCTATCTTGAAATTTGTGTGTTCAGTGTACGAAGATTTCTAAATAGTACTTTATATTGTTCTACTGACATTGAGTGAAGGTCAGTAGAGTAAGAATTCTCCCACCACTGTTATTGTTAATGTTTTGTTTTGTTTTGTTTCTCCCCCTAAAAGTTATGCTGGGTTATTGTCGATTTTTTTCCCTCTAAAGCTCTTTCTAAGAAAGACTTTCTTTTTGTTCTTGCCACTGGCCGACTCTCGAAATTGCCAGACAAAATTGTGGATACGAGAAGAAGAAGAAGAAAAAAACTGCAACACCTAATTGATTAACAATGGAAAACGAAAACCAGTCACAATTTATTTTGCCGTAACAAAAAAGCTGTCAGAGACGAAATAAAAAAAAATTAAAATGGAAATAAATTGACAATTGCATTTATTGCCGGCCATTCAGGCAGGCTGGCGATACTTTGACAATCTCAAAGCAAGAATTAAGATCACAAAACGATGATGACTTGAAATGATAATAACGAGCGATTTTTGGGGGCTGCCATAGGAGATGCATGAGAGGGTGAGGGCGATGAAGGAAAGATGACGAACATGATATGAAAATATACCCAACAACTACATCTATCGTTCGAAAGACGAAGAAGACACGACGAAGATGAAAAACTTCATTGTCATTCAAAGTGCGCTTAGATGAGAAGCAAGTTCAAGTGTATGAAAACACATAGACGCCTATATGCACATACATTCAACTATGCATGGATGTGTTGGTGTGCATATAACACATACATAAACGCAACTGCCCGATACATTCAGGCACGCACACAAAAGCACACGGAAAGCTCCACAAACGACCCACCGACGACTGCACTCTCATAGATACTCAAACCGGCTTTTTTCTTTGTGAGAGCCCCACAGAACTGTTTGACAATGTTCTGAGAGCGAGCAGTATAGCAAACCAACAACTCTGTGAGAGCATAATGCTCTCGACCGAGAACATGTGGGGTGAAAGCATAATGAAGGTGCATTGCCAAACCACAACATTCTGACGGAGTATCGCATTTAACATTCAACCAACTATCAAATACCAGATGAGTCAAAGTCAAGAGAAATATGTGAACAGAAAAGAACACACACACACACATACAGATACATTGCTATATACGATATTAGATAGCAGGGTTGCCAAGCTGGTTTATGATAATGAAAATGAAAAAAAATTGGATTAAGGCCATAGAAGACCACTTGAGCTCTTCTATGGGCCATAGACGACCACTTGAGCTCTTCTATGGGTCATAGACCACTTGAGACCATAGACCACTTGAGCTCTTCTATGGGCCATAGAAGACCACTTGAGCTCTCCTATGGGCCATAGAAGACCACTTGAGCTCTTCTATGGGCCATAGAAGCCCACTTGAGCTCTTCTATGGGCCATAGAAGACCACTTGAGCTCTGCTATGGGCCATAGAAGACCACTTGAGCTCTTCTATGGGTCATAGAAGACCACTTGAGCTCTTCTATGGGCCATAGAAGCCCACTTGAGCTCTTCTAGGGGCCATAGAAGACCACTTGAGCTCTTCTATGGGCCATAGAAGACCACTTGAGCTCTTCTATGGGCCATAGAAGCCCACTTGAGCTCTACTATGGACCATAGAAGACCACTTGAGCTCTGCTATGGGCCATAGAAGACCACTTGAGCTCTGCTATGGGCCATAGAAGACCACTTGAGCTCTGCTATGGGCCATAGAAGACCACTTGAGCTCTTCTATGGGCCATAGAATACCTTGAGCTCTTCTATGGGCCATAGAAGACCACTTGAACTCTTCTATGGGCCATAGAAGACCACTTGAGCTCTTCTATGGGTCATAGACCACTTGAGACCATAGACCACTTGAGCTCTTCTATGGGCCATAGAAGACCACTTGAGCTCTTCTATGGGCCATAGAAGCCCACTTGAGCTCTACTATGGGCCATAGAAGACCACTTGAGCTCTGCTATGGGCCATAGAAGACCACTTGAGCTCTGCTATGGGCCATAGAAGACCACTTGAGCTCTTCTATGGGCCATAGAATACCTTGAGCTCTTCTATGGGCCATAGAAGACCACTTGAACTCTTCTATGGGCCATAGAAGACCACTTGAGCTCTTCTAGGGGCCATAGAAGACCACTTGAGCTCTTCTATGGGCCATAGAAGACCACTTGAGCTCTTCTATGGGCCATAGAAGCCCACTTGAGCTCTTCTATGGGCCATAGAATACCTTGAGCTCTTCTATGGGCCATAGAAGACCACTTGAACTTTTCTATGGGCCATAGAAGACCTCTTGAGCTCTTCTATGGGCCATCGAAGACCACTTGAGCTCTTCTATGGGCCATCGAAGACCACTTGCGCTCTTCTATGGGCCATAGAAGACCACTTGAGCTCTTCTATGGGCCATAGAAGACCACTTGAACTCTTCTATGGGCCATAGAAGACCTCTTGAGCTCTTCTATGGGCCATAGAAGACCACTTGAGCTCTTCTATGGGCCATAGAAGCCCACTTGAGCTCTTCTATGGGCCATAGAAGACCACTTGAACTCTTCTATGGGCCATAGAAGACCTCTTGAGCTCTTCTATGGGCCATAGAAGACCACTTGAGCTCTTCTGGGGGCCATAGAAGACCACTTGAGCTCTTCTATGGGCCATAGAAGACCACTTGAGCTCTTCTATGGGCCATAGAAGACCACTTGAGCTCTTCTATGGGCCATAGAAGACCTCTTGAGCTCTTCTATGGGCCATAGAAGACCACTTGAGCTCTGCTATGGGCCATAGAAGACCACTTGAGCTCTGCTATGGGCCATAGAAGACCACTTGAACTCTTCTATGGGCCATAGAATACCTTGAGCTCTTCTATGGGCCATAGAAGACCACTTGAACTCTTCTATGGGCCATCGAAGACCAATTGAGCTCTTCTATGGGCCAAAGAAGATCACTTGAGCTCTTCTATGGGTCATAGAAGACCACTTGAGCTCTTCTATGGGCCATATAAGACTTCTTGAGCTCTTCTATGGCCCATAGAATGTTAAATGCGATACTCCACTTGAGCTCTTCTATGAGCCATAGAAGACCTTGAGATCTTTTAGGAACCATAGAAGACCACTTGAGCTCTTCTACTGAGTCTTAGAAGACCTGCAGCTAATCTATGAGACATAGAAGACCTGCAGCTCATCTATGAGCCATAGAAGACCTACAGCTAATCTATGAGCCGTAGAAGACCTACAGCTCTTCTATGAACCATAGAAGACCTGCAGCTCATATATGAGCCATAGAAGACTCGCAGCTCCTCTGCTATCTAAGCCGTAGAAGACCTGCAGTCCCTCTATGAGCCTTAGAAGACTCGCAGCTCCTCTGCTATCTAAGCCGTAGAAGACCTACAGCCCCCCTATGAGCCTTAGAAGACTTGCAGCTCTTCCAATGAGTCATAGAAAACCTTAAACTCTTCTATGACTTAAGAAAACCCAGAACTTCTCTATCAGCTAATATTTGATGCTCTCGGCTACTTGGCAACCCTATATAGAACTGTATAAGGCCCCCCTATGACCACCTCTTACCATTTGTTCGGAATTGTGTCTGTATTTTCTGTGGGGTTTGATGGTGGCTGCGTTGTATGATATCACACTGCTGTTAGTTTGTATGCAATACCCTCTCTGCCGAAGAGACTCACTGGCTGCCTGTCTGGCCGGCCGGCTGACTAACCGACAGTCTAACCACCGAATGCCGAAATGACCGGCTGTGTAAATGTGGAAGGATGACAGTCGGCTGACTGGCTGCATGTCTCAGAGTATAAATAAATACAAAGTATTAAATTGTTGTGTTCAGCAACGAAAAACATGCACGCTCACACAGACACACACACACACATACACATATACAGAGACTCGTACACAAAGTACATATAAACAAATATTCAGTAGAACAGTAGAATAAAAACAAACGAAAAAGAGGAAGAAGAGGAAAAACGAAGGAAAAAAAATAAAGTGTACCAGTACTTGGAGAATTTGAGTGGTGCATCGATATGTGTCCACACCTCGGAATGGTTCCCTCACCCACCACCCCATCCCCTCCATTGCCCTTTGCTAATGCATTGCGAGAAGCAAATAAATGTGTATTTGCCGAAGCTGTTGTTTTGCTGTTTACAATGGCTTTATGTGGGTAAAAGGAACGACGTCTGTTCAAATATCGGGTCGTGGGGTGGTGGCAAATGGCGAATGCACAACGTGGGGTGTGAATGTGGGTGCTACTCTCCCAGTCTCTCTGCTGATGGCGGCGGCGGCACTACTGCACGCAATGTTGTAAATAATGACCAGATTGATGATTATTTGTTAGTTCGGCCAGTTGGCCCCCGCCGCTTCTTCTTCCTCAGCTGTTCCATGGGGTTGTTATTTATTCTTTGTTTTGTTTTGGAAAATGTAAACCAAGCCCACGCACCACAACAACAATGTTTACAAAATTTATTCCAGGATTTGGCAGGACTGTTGCCAACAAATGAATGGAAATTTTTGCCAGAGCAAAAGGTCGTCCTTGATAATTGAGCAAGGCTAAGGGATTAGATGTTGAAGCGTTTTCTTTCGTTTTTTTTTTCGTGGCAGCAGCAATAATTTGTTACAGCCAAGAAGGAAAACTTGGGAAAACAACTTTAGTTTGTTGTTGTTGTTGTTGCCTTTACTTTGTTTAATTTAAATGCGAAGAAGCTGGTAAATAAGACAAAGTTTTTAAGTGGGATAACTGCCGCTGTCATAGCGCTAAGCAACAGTTAGCGTTAATTATGTGCCGGCGATTAAGTTAGAGATGAAAGGAGACGAAGTTGCTACTAAATTGAGATTGCTCTGGAGGGAAGATAATCAATCAGTCTGGCTGTATCAAGTTTTGCAGGAAAACGTTAATTCATGGAGACTTTAATTTGGGGGGATTAACTTTTGAGCAAAAGAGCCTTAGAGAGGGCTTTCTTTAGGAAAATACTAATTCTAAGAGCTACAGGTCTTCTATGGTCCATAGAAGACCAATTGAGCTCTTCTATAAGCTATAAAGACCATTTGAGCTCTTCCATAAGCCATAGAAGGCCTACAGTTCTTCTATAAGCCATAGAAGACCACTAGAGCTCTTCCATAAGCCATAGAAGACCTACAGCTCTTATATGAGCCATATAAGACTTACATCTATTCTAAAGGAGATAGAAGACCTACAGCTTCTATGAGCCATAGCAGACCCACAGCTTTTCCTTGAGAAATAGAAGACCTTGAGCTCTTCTAGGGGCCCTAGAAGACCTACAGCTCTTCTGCCGGCCCTAGAAGCCCTACAGCTCTTCTATCGGCCCTAGAAGACCTACAGTTTTTCTATGAGCCATAAAAGATCTAAAGCTCTTCTATGAGCCATAGAAGACCTACAGCTCTTCCATAAGCCACAAAAGAACTACAGCTTCCATGAGCCATAGCACACCCACAGCTCTTCCTTGAGAAATAGAAGAGCTGTAGGTCTTCTATGAGCCATAGACGACCTTGAGCTCTTCTATGAGCCATAGAAGACCTTGAGCTCTTCTATGAGCCATAGAAGATTTTGAGCTCTTCTATGAGCCATACAAGACCTTGAGCTTTTCTATGAGCCTGTAGCACTTCAATAAGCCATAGAAGACCTACAGCTCTTCAATGAGCCATAGAAGACCTACAGCTCTTCTTTGAGCTATAGAAAACCTACAGCTTTTCTATGAGCCATACCTTAAGATTTTCTATGAGCCATAGAAGCTCTTCTATGAGCCATAGAAGACCTACAGCTCTTCCTTGAGAAATAGAAGACCTTGAGTTTTTCTATGGGACATAGAAGACCTACAGCTCTTCTATGGGTCATAAAAGACCTACAGCTCTTCTATGGGTCATAAAAGACCTACAGATCTTCTATAAGCCATAGCAGATCTACAGCTCTTCTATGAGCCATAGAAAACCTAGAGCTCTTCTATGAGCTATAGAAGACCTGCAGCTCTTCTATGAGCCATAGAAGACCTACAGCTCTTCTAAGAGCTATAGAGAACCTACAGCTCGTCGAAGAGCTACAGAATAAGGCCTACAGACTTTGTGTGATCCATAGAAGACCCAAGGCTTTTCTATGAGGACTTTGTGTCTTTGCTAAGAACCATTTTTCCATTGAAGCTCTTCAGTTAGGCCAAATCAGGTCTTCCGGGCGAACACCTGTAATTTCTATTATTCCATTCCAATCCATTTTCAATACAACTTTAACCATGTTTACTAATCAAGCACATTCCTGCTCTATTTTCGATAGAACTTTTTGCAAAAAAAGAAAAAAAAAAAAAACAATGGCAGACAACTTGGGCTATTAATAGCGGAGCCCCCCATAATGGGAGGAGAAGTAGAAACAAGAAACACAAAAGAAAACTATAAAACTGCACATAAAACAGCACACATTCATACACACACATACACACTCCGACACACACACGCATGCAGAGACATCAACATTCTGCGGAATATCCAAACAAAGACTTACTAACACCCATTTTCATCGTCGAGGCAGCCACCATAATCGGAGGAGATACATTTTTTCTGTGTTTTACCCTGGATTGGAGAGGAACATGAAAACATGCGGCCCATCTAGTGGCAAACTGACTGGTGAAGATAAAAAATTACAACAACAACAAAAACACATGTACAACATGTTGTTATTATTTATATTATTAGCAAAGAAGAGCAGAGTATCTGCATCTGTGCTATCGAGGAGTATCTAGGTATGTCCAGAAGGGGGAGGTGAGGACAGATGTGTGAGAGTGACCATGTATTGTTGTAAACTGCATTGAGAGGTGGGGTGGGGAACAGACAATGGGAGGAAGCCCTGTTTTATATATCGGCAAAATCGCAACAGAACAGAAAAAACTACAACAACACACATTAGATAGCCCCATCAGCCAGTAGAACAACAAAAAAAAAAAAAAAAAAAACAGAGGACAATATGCACAAGTTTGTCTGGCAGGCTGGCGGGCTGGCTGGCTATCGGACTATCAGCCTGTCTGTGCTGCTGCTGCCGGTAGAGAAACGCGACAACATCTTTGCATTAATGGATCCCCACAGCACCACAGACAGATACCCCCAACAGCAAAACCCTGGTATAGCCATCACAACGAGCCAAAGCAGCCAGCCAACCGGCAACAACAAAAATAACAATAACAACAACAACAACAACATCATCGTCATTGTCGTAGTCATCTTCGTCATTGGTATCCAACCATCCATCTAGCCATCCATCTATCCACCATTGCCACTGCCAACTTTGTCGGTCACCTCCTTGTCGCCACCGTCTGCGTCATTTTCTTTACAGGCTTTGCAATCTGAACCAGTCAGCCATCCAACCCACCAACAACAACACCATGGCCTGTTTGGCTGCCTGACTGACTAACTGAGTGACTGAGTGAGAAAGACATGGCAGACAATTTATGCGAAGGCACACAAATCCACTGAACGAGTCTGGAACAGTGGTGTGGCCACCACAAGGCCCAGTCCTCCAAACAGTAAAAGGCTGCCAAGCCAAGCCGACAGGGAGCCATCAGTAGGGAGGGCGGCAGTGGCGGTTGTGTGTGCATGTAAACCGGCCAGGCATTTGAAAGAAAACAGCAAAACGAAAGCAAAAAAAAAAAAAAAAGAGAGAAATAAAAAATAAAAATTCAAAGCTTCCAACTCGTTTTGTTGTTGCTTTTTTATGGTGGTGTAGTTGTTTGTTGTTGACAAACAACAAAGGAAAATAATAGACAGAATTACACACACACATAAAAAACACTCTCAGATATATACACAGAGCAGGCTCCAGTCGCCAGATGAGAAGGAGCAGGAGTGGAACACCAACGACACAAAAAAATCTTGGCAAAAAATCCCTTTGATTTTGCGGATTTTATTTTGAAGGCGACAGGTTTTACGACGAGGTGAATTCTTGAAAAAAAAAAGGATTTTTCTAAAACAATTCTGTCGTCTGAATGGACACTGAATGTCGTGGCCGTTGCTTATGATTTGCTCAATTTTATGTCTTTAAAGTCTGAGACTTCGAAGCGGATGCTTTAAAATGCAGGATAAATAAACAAAACAATGCGTAACGCTTTGAAGGATTTATGGCTGACAGTTTTCCTTTTTTTGTTGGGAACGAAAGGAAATAAAGGCAGTGGTTTTTTTATTAGAAATTTAATAAATCAAAAATGAAAAAAGGGAAAATATAAAAAATATATAAATAAATAAAAAGTCTCAAAAACCAGACGATGTTTTCAAATTATGACCTTTCCTTAAATGTGGGAAAGTCCAGCCCTTCTCTTGATGGAAGTCTACAAAAGGGTATATATCCTCTTTTTAGAAAATAATTTTTAGTAGCCATCCGTAGCCATATTTCCTTTCTAAAAGGTTTCATTTCTCATATTCATAGAACAAGAAATAAGGCCCTGGAAGGACCTTCCAGGGACCTTCTTTTCTTTAGAGTGTGATCACGAAAATATAGGCTTCTTTGAAGAGGATTTCTACAAGGAAGACGTCCATACAATACTGAAGTTAAAAAAGTTATAAACTCAAAGTATCTCCAAGGGAAAATTGAGGGATAGCAGATGAAAAATATTTGGAAGGCTTTCTGAGGGTCTACATAGGCTTTCTATGGGTCTACATAGACACATTCTGTATGAATATTTTTCAAGAGAAAGGTCTATTCTGGATAAATTTTAGTTGTTGAGTGTCCTGCAGAGAAGAACATCTGGACATATCTATAGTTACATATTATATGGCAGGAAATTACCATTAATCTGCCAGATAGCCAATATTGCCAGCTTTAACCTAACTTTGGTGCATTCACTAGACAAATAATTCTCATTGACTTCGTGATATTCGGTGCAAAGCATACACGCTCTTATTCGAATGGCATAGATAGAGTTCACTCGATTCCTTTTTTACTCACAGAAATACTCGAGCGAGTTTCACTCTCTTCTTGAATGCAGGCGGTGCTCCCTTTGTGAGTAAGAAAGAAACCGAGCAAACCCAATATTTCTCTGTCACTCGAATTCAAAGCCTACTCGCGGCTTTTCTCGTTTCCGAGTGAGAACAGAACTCGTTCGAAATCGTGCAGATTATATTTTTTTCGAGTACTCTATTAGTTTCTGTCATATCGTTGTCTAATTTATAATTATGTGGCTTTTTTCAACCCACTTCAGCAAACGAAACAAATTGGTACTCTCGGCAAGCCTCTGCCCTTAGCATTCTCCTCCATCTCAACACACTCCATACAACATAAAAGGTAAATGCTCTTCAGCAAGAGAACAACCCAAATATCTTAGAACCGAAAGTATCCCAATTGATTAATTGCAACACGATAATAAACGGAATACCTTCGAGCCGATTACAATCCGATTACTCAGATTGAATACTTCGAATCCGAGTAAAATTCTTGAGTTTTTTTTCGAGCTGGAAGTATCTCGAATACTACTGAACCAAAAGCAATTCACCTGATTACCATCGAGCCGACTACAATCCGATTACTTAGAGCCAATACTTTGGAGGCGAGTGAAATTTGTCTGATTTCTTCGAGCTTAAAGTATTACGAATACTACAGAACCAAGAGCAATTCACCTTATTACCTCCGAGCCCACAGTAATTCGAATACTTCGGAGACAACAGCAATACGAGATTTTCTAAACCACGATAAATACACACAAATAATTCTGAGCTGTAAGGAAATTGAATACTCCTGAGCTGGTAAACATGAAGACAAAGTAAGCTTAACAAATCCATGACTTGAGAACCACAGAGAGTGCTTAGGGTAATATAGCCAGCAAAAACCCGAACTCTGTGCTGACACCTTATATTTCCTAGTCATTAGCAACCGAATATTGCGAGTCGGAAGCTAACCACCCAATTATCTTTTGAACAAACAGTAGCTCAAATATCCTCGAGTCGTGAGTATACAATACAATTACCTCCGACAAAGTAAATCGAAAATAACGTAAATGCTCGAGTACTTCTGAACCGAGCCGAGGGAGCATATATCGTAAACCGGAATATAACTAAGCCGGCAACAACGAAGAAGTGGTTCAAAACCAGTTCCACGATTTAAGAAGTCGAATCAGCACATCCCGCTATTAAAAACTAAGCTCAAACCAGCTATCCGACTACATTCGAGCTGGCAGCATTCCATCGGCTACCTTACGAGACGTCAATAACTCGTCAACAACAAGTACCGATTACCTCCGACAGTAACAACATTATTACTGAGGTAACTCGACTACTTTCGGACCAATGGAACATAATTAACTCGCGGATCCGAATACTTTGATGACGAGGCTTACCGTCGTTTACATTTTTACAAATAGCAGCCGAATTTTCTGTGAGCCAACAGCAACTCGAATACTTCGGAACCGAGACATAGTGGACGAGAGCCGCTAGACATGGAGCCGAGTATCACTAATCCATTCCACGATTTGAGAAGCGGTCGAGGACAATCTATCCGAGAACTTTCCATGCGTTAGCAACCCGATTACCTTCGAAACAAGAAGAAACCACACAATTACTCCCGATCTATGGATAATCTGAACACAATTTACGAAGCCGAGTATTTTTTTTTTAACGATAAAGTTCGGTCACCAAAAACTAAAGGAAAATATTCATCCCGACCTTTTTTCGTAGAGAAAATTTCAATCTGAACAGCCAGTTCTTTCTATAGAAAAAATCAAGTTTTGAAAAATGGATACTTAACCCATTTCGCACCTCAGTTTAATTTTTCTTAAATTAAAAAAAGGAATCCACCACTAAAAATATCCCCCTCCCTCCTAAAAGTACCCTCTGACATATGGCTGGAGGAGGTGTATATCATTTGACACGCCCAAAATGTGCCTCATCGAAATAACGGTTTTAGAACCTAGGTCTCTTTGGACCAAATCCATTTGAAGACATTTGGAGTCGATCTAGCGATGTCTGTCCGTCGGTCTCTCTGGCTAGCTGGTGCGCACGATAACTCTCGAAGGGAGTATCCGATTTGATCCAAACTTGCTGCATCATAATATTTTTATCAAACTTAGAGCGAGTTCGGAGATGGGCAATATGGGTCCACTTTTACTGGTACCATCTAAGGATTATCCAGTTTTGCTCCAACTTTGTAAATCCTAATATTTGCATTAGTGCTAGGTCAGGTGCGAAAATTGACAATATTGGCCCATTGCATCAATTACCTCCACCACAAAGGGTCAACATTTTGAATACTTATAACTCTTATAAATCAAATTACACACGTTGAATATTTTTATCAACCCCTGGTCTGGTGGGAAGATGGGATATATCGGCCCTCTGATTCTGATACCTCCCCCACAAAGGGTCAAAATTTTGAATATTCATGAAGCTCATAACACACGAAATTATCATCCGATTCCATTCAGACTTGGCACATCTCAATATTTCTGTCAACACAACACTTCTGTCAACATCTGTTATAAAGATGGTAGAGATCGGACTATTCCTTCTGGTACCTCCCCCACAAAGTCTAAAATTTTTTTAATAACCAAAACGATTATAAAATCCGAAATAGACATCCGGTTCTTTTACACACGTCCAATTATTTCCACTAACTCAAGTTCTGGTCTGAAGATGGCATACATCGGTCCACTTCCTCTCGTACCTCCCCCACAAAGGGCCAACATTTTAAATATCCATGAAGCTCATAAAACGCGAAATTAAAATCCGATTCCATTTAGGCACATTTCAATATTTCTATCAACACAAGATCTGTTCAAAAGATGGTAGAGATCGGACCATTTCTTCTGGTATCTCCCCCACAAAGGGACAAAGTTTTGAATAACCAAAACGATTATAAATTCCGAAATAGGCATCCGGTTCTCTTTATATATCACACATACCATTATTTCTAATAACACAAGATCTGCTGTGAAGATGAGATATATCGGTCCACACCTTTTGCTATCTCGACAGGCTGAATAAATATTCGGATTGTAGGAGTCAATCCCGGACAAAATTCCTATTCTATTTCAAATGATTTTCTATGAATCAATCTTACAAATCTGGATCAATTTTTCCTGCGAATCAATTAAATTACATTTAAATTTTCTCCCAAAATACGACAAATATTTTTTTCAGATATCGAAATCCAAGGTGCTCGTTCCCCATAATCACTGCAGGTTATTGTTCTATAAATTACCCCTAGAATACTTAAAAACATTTCGTCTGAGGTCATAAAATATTTAAAACCACACAAAATGTTGACCTAATTACTGCCCGTCAACAGGTTAAGAGAGGCTGGCTGAGGTGTAGACAGACAATTATCATGTGACTCGCCAGCAACCGATGATGACAATTCTTTGGATTTTAAAAATAAATCAAATTCCATTGAAATCAAAAAAAAAAAAAAAATAAAAAATAAAGAAAACAAATAAAGCGAACAATGAAACAAAATTACAATTTCAAATTATTTTTAAAAACTTGTTCTACGAAATTTTGAAGGCAAAAAATAAATAAATTCAAACAATATTCCCTTCGAATGACAATGATGAGACTTAACAACTGACCTCCCCCTCGAGAGACCTTAGTAGAGTCATCAATGGAATAATTGACAAAAAATATGAGATTCCTAGGGGAATTGTGTTGTGGGTGGGTGTTGTTATTGTTGTTGTTGCTATTATTGTTTACAAGTCATAACACGCAATAAAATAAAACAAGTCACTCAATATCCGCCGCATTCGATGCCATACTACGCACAGCGACCGCACACGCCACGAATTTGATGTGATACGTTGCCACAGCTATTTTTACGTTCTCAGCTCATTCATTGTTAGTTTTTTTCCGTTTTTTTTTTTTTTTTGGATTTGCCATTTCCCACAGCTAGTTTCGTAAAAATAAACTTTTAGCACGTGTTAATATAACCCACCTATTTTGCACATCCCCCCTTCCCACAAGACTTGAGGCTTCGTTTTTTTCTTCAATTCCTCAAGTTGTCCCTGAGGTTACATTGTAAAGCCAACATTGTAGATGCTGGGAAAGGGGAGTAGTGAAGATGAGTGTTTTGAACAAGCGCGTGCATACAATTTTATTGTAAAATGAATTAAGAATACTCGCTGCCAGTTTGGGTTTACAATGTTACGGATCCTTTTAAAAAAATTATATCTAAAGAAAGCTGGTCAGAGACAACATGGAAGGGCTTATAGCCATAGAAGAACCATAGGAGGGCTTTCTTTATGGAAGAGCAAAGATCTTCTATCCATAGAAGATGGATGAAGGGACTTCTATCCATATCAAACAGATAAGAGGGTTTTTATACATAGAAAGGAGGTTATCTATTCACAGAGGTTCGATAGGAGGTCTTCTTCTCTTAGAATGCCGACAGGAGGTATTCTTTCCATAGAATACCGATAGGACGAATTCTATAAACAGATGTCTTATATCCGTAGAAGACCGATAAGAGGTATTTTATTCATAGAATATTGAAAGGAGGTCTTCTATTCGTGGAAGACCGATATGAGGTCTTCTATTCACAGAAGAACACATTAGTGGTCTTCTCTCCATAGATAGAAGGTCCTCTATTTATAGAAGATTGATTGGAGGTCTTCTATCCATAGAATACCCTGGGAAGGCTAGTCTTCTTAGAATAACAGATATCCATAGAAAATCAATAGGTCTGATATCAGGTCTTCTATCCATGGAAGGCTGATAGGAGTTCTTCTATTCATAGAAGAGCAGAAAAGAAGTCTTCTCGCTATAGAAGATCGATAGGAGGTCTTTTATTCATAGAATACCGATATGAGGTCTTCTATTCATAGAAGATCGATATGAGGTCTGGTATCAATAAAATACCGATATGAGGTCTTCTATCTATGAAAGGTTGATAAGAGGTAGCAGATTTCAGAAGGTAACAGATAGCAGGTCTTCTATTCACCGAAGATTGATAGAATCTTCTATCCATAGAAGATCGATAGGGGGTCTTCATAGAATACCGATATAGGGTCTTCTATCCATGGAGAAAAAAGTTTTTCTATTCATAGAAGAATAGCTAAGAGGCCTTCTATCTATGGAAGGCTGATAGGAGGACTTATATTCGTGGAAGAACAGATAAGAGGTCTTCTATACATAGAAGAACAGCTAAGAGGTCTTCTCTCCATAATAAATCGACAGGAGGTCTTCTATTCATAGACGATCCATAGAATACCGATATAAGGTATTCTATCCAAGGAAGGCTGATAGGAGGTATTCTATTCATAGAAGAGCAGAAAAGAGGTCTTCTATTCATTGAAGAACAGACGAGAGGTTTTCTATCTATGCAGGGCCTATAGAAGGTCTTATATTCGTGGAAGAACATATTACAGGTCCTCTGTTCATAGACGAACAGCTAAGAGGTCATCTCTCCATAAAATATCGATAGGAGGTCTTCTCTTCATAGAAGATCCATAGAATACCGATATGAGGTCTTCTATCGATGGAAGGCTGATAGGAGGTCTTTTATTCTTAGAAGAACAGACAAGAGGTCTTCTCTCCACAAAAGATCCATAGAAGGTCTTCTATTCATAGAAGAACAGATGAGAGGTATTCTATGTATGTAAGGCTGGTAGGAGGTCTTATATTCGTAGAAGAACATATAAGATGTCTTCTTTCTGTAAAAGACCGGTATAAGGTCTTCTATCCATATAAGGCCGATATGAGGTCCTCTATCCGTGAAAGACTGATAGGAGGTCTACTCTTCATAGAAGATCGATATTTTATTCATAGAAACCTGACATGAGGTCTTATAGAAGAACAGATAAAAGTTTTTCTCTCCATAGAAGATCGATAGGAGGTTTTCTATGCACATAATACCAATATGAGGTTCTCTATCCATGGAAGGCTCATAGGAGGTCTTCGATTCATGGAAGACCGATATGAAGCTTTCTATCCGTAGAAGATCTTCTATCCATGTAAGGCTGATAGGAGGTCTTTTATTCATTGAAGAGCAGATAAGAGATCTTTTCCCAATATAAGATCGATATGAGGTCTTCTATCCATAGAATACCCATATGAGGTCTTCTATCCATAAAAGGCCGGTAGGAGATCTTCTTTTAATAGATGAACAGATAAAAGATCTTTTCTCCATAGAAGGTCTATGAGATATGAGGTCCTTCACAGAAGACGTATAGAATGTCTTTCAGAGAAGACCTATAGAAGGTCTTCTATCCACAGATAAGGTCTGCAATCCATATAAAGTTGGTAGAAGGTCTTCTAGTCACACAAGACCAATAGGAGTTCTTCTATCCTTAGAACAACGATAATAGACCTTCTATTCAAAGAAGACAAAAATAAGTTTTTCTATTTGTTGGTCGTATTCTATCCATATTAGGACGAAACCAGGTCCTCTATTTATAAAAGACCTATAGAAAGTCATATATCCTTAGAATACAAATAGAAGATCTTGTATCCATAGAAGCCCTATAGAAAGAGAATACTCGTTCTCTAAAAATATTTCCTACAATTCCTTAAGTCTTCAGTTCTTCGCTTTCTTTGGAATTACCTCCCCCATTCGATTTGTATTCCATTCACAACTTTCCTCCATTCATTTGGCATGTGCATGTAAACGTGTTGTATTAAAAATCATCAACAACAACAGCTTGTAATAATTACAACGACAACAACAACAATAACAACGTCTGGCGGAGGGGGCGTTTACGCGAATTTGAATTTATTTTATTACGTCGAGTACTTTGTAGGTGACTAGTTGTTGTTACGACGACACTAGCTCTGAAATTGGCAAGCTAGCAGGGAGAAGGCTAATGGTTGCTGAGGGGGGAAGAGAGAGGGGGCTGGCTATATTGCATTTATCACTATTGTGGTTGTTGTTGGTTTTCCATTTTTATTAAATATTTTATTGAATCAAATTATACTAATAAAATATGTAGACAAAACCGCCACTCATGCCAAGGGAGGCAGCGGGCCTGTCATGAGAGAAGGGAAAGAGCGGAGCCAATCTCTTTCACCTCCCACACACACAGCTGGCAAAAATGCAGTGACGGCCTCAACAACTTATGGCGTAGCACAGTCACAACAACCGAGTTATGGCGTACAATGATTGGATCGGAGCAGTGGTGCATTGAACTATTTTTTTATTTTTTGCTGTCGCTAAATACCATGAAAGGGGGACGGGGAGGAGAGAGTGAAACGGGGAAGCCAGCCACAACCGCTTCTATGAATGAAATCAAAATTCAATTAAATGACATGCATTAGATGATGGACGAACGGACGGACGGGCGAGCGAGCCAGCGAACGGAATGTTAGAACAAAGCGTTGACAACAACTGCATTGAGGCATTGGCCGCCACTTTTGTTGTAACAACAACAAAAACGCTAATTAAATGTTATTAATTAAATGAATTTAGTTACAAAGCGCTAGCTGGCGCTGTAAAATACGCAGACAATGTGCAGAGGTGAAACAGAAACAAAAACAAAAAAAAATAATGGCAAACGTGATGAAATTAGAAAACTTAATTTGCCTCGAATAGAATATTGAATTCGGTTTCAATATTTCCATTCATTCATAAAAATAATATGCAAGCATTTCCGTTATATTTCTTTGTTTCGAAGTACTTGGCGAGTATTTGAGAAAACGTGGGGGCCATGAATGTCGGTATTTCTTCCTTTCGAACAAAAAAAAATTAAGGCAAAAAACGCCACATGACTTAAATTGATGAACGTTTTCGTGTTTGTCACTCAAATTCGAAAAAAATGTCACCATAGTTGTCATGCCAATGAATGATTCAAAATATTTTGAATGACAAATGCACGGGGGAATTGCTCATATTTTTATATCTCCATATATGAGACATGCGGGTATAATTACGGCAATTTCGTTATGGGAATTTGTAAAAACCTATGGAAAATTCGTCATATCCTGAGGCATATTAACGGATGTCTTCCATCTAGGGGAGACGATACGATGGTCCTCTATTTGCACGTTAAGAGGAATTTTATCCACAGAAGGCCCACAAGACAGGCTCTTGGTAAAAACGATCTTAAAGAGGGTTTCCATTCATAATCGACAGATAGGAGGTTTGTTATGTATAGAAGACCTATGATTGATTTTCTATCTATAGCAGACCAACAGAAGATCATTTTTTATAGACGTACGATTAAGGTCTTCTATCCATAGATTATGTATCCATAAAATACCGATATGAAGTCTTCTATCCATAGAAGGTCGATGAGAGGTCTTCTCTCCAAAGATCTATAGGAGGTCTTCCAATCATAGAAGATCGATACAAGGTCTTCTATTCATAGAAGATCGATATAAGGTATTCTATTCATAGAAGGTCGATGAGAGTTCTTCTATTCATAGGGGATCGATCGGTGGTATTCTATCTATAGATTACCGATATAGGTTATTTTACCCATGCAAGGCTGATTGGAGGTCTTTTATTCATAGAAGAACAGATAACAGGCCTTCTAATCACTGAAGATAGATAGGAGGTATTCAATCCATAAAAGATCGATAGGAGATATTCTATCCATAGTAGATCGATATGACATCTTCTATTCATAAAAGATCGATAGGCGGTCTTCTATCCATAGAATACCGATAAGAGGTCTTCTATTTCTAGAAGAATATTCTATAAAGCAACCCAATTAAAGATCTTCTACCTGCAGACCTAATGAAAGCTTTCTATGTACAGAGGACCTTGCGAAAGTCATATATTTGAAGAAGGCCGATATAAAGTCTCCTATCTATACCAGTCTCGAAGGAGGCCTTCTATTGTTACCAAGCCAATACAAAGTCTAGAGTAGAATGATTTTAGGATCCCTTGAAATAGAAGCAGATAAAATACCTTCTACATTTAGTTGGAGATTTTCTTCCATCTAAAGATTGGCTATTAAGAGGCTATAGAAATCTTCAATATGGAAGACGGATAGGAGCTCTTTTATAAGAAACAGGATGTTAGGAGGTCCCCTATAAAAAGGGGACAGATACGATGTAATCTATGGGTAAAAGGCTGATACAAGTTGCCGATAGGATAGGAGGTATTCTGTCTCATCACAACCGATATGAGTTGTGCCTACAAATAGACCTCTAATAGGAAATATTCTCCAGAAGACCGGTGGGAATTACTTTATGGATGGAAGGTTTATCGGAGGTCCACTATACAGAATTGAAGATTTTTATTCATACAAGACCCAAAAATATAAGAAGTCAGCTATACATAGGAGAGAAGGTATTCTATCTATAAAGAGTTTTTTAATATAAGTCTGATACAAAGTATATTGAAGACATAGAGTCGGACATATATGGAGTCTTTTCTATAGAAGAGTAGACCAGGAAGTTTTCTATATATAAAGTGCCAAAGGAAGGCTTTCTATTCGTAGAAGACCCATGAGAACTCTTATATCTTTATAAGGACTATAGAAAAGCTGTTATCTATGAAAGACCCACAGGAAGGTCCTATATCTAGAGAAGAGTGGTAGTGGAGGTCTTCCGTCCATGAAAGACCGATATGAACACTTCCATTTCCAAATGGAGTGATATGATGTCTTCAATTAAATTGAGAGTGATATGGGGATTTACTATAGATAGTTGACCGATAAAAGGTGTTCTATTGATAGGTATAAGGTCAATAAGGATCTTTTAAATACTGGAGATTGATAAGAGACAAGGCCCTTAGGAAGACATCCGTAAAGATACGTTGTATTTTTCTCGAGGTCAGGAAAGGTTAAAAAGAGAGATATGAGGGAAAGGGAGAGAGAGAGAGAGGGGGAGGACAAAGAGAGAGAAACCAGTGCACGGGAAGAGTGAGTGTAAAACATAAGAACATTAAAGTTATTTACCAAAAATGCAAACCAAGCAGATTTTCGAATTCAGAAAGGATTGATAGAGAGGGAGTAAGAAGCAATGAGAGTACACGGGAGGAACATTAAAGACATTTTAAAATATATTCATCACAAAAATAAAGTGTCTCGGGAGTACTTTCGGAACTTATGGAAACTATGGGAAAAATACAATTTCGGACCCCCGCTTCGGCTCCTTGTTTCAATTTTGTTTGTGTACAATGGACCTTTTTATCTTTAAAGTTGAGCTATAAATTATCAGTAACATTAAAAAAAAATCGTTAGTCTGAACTTTTTTTGTCTATAAGTTTCGGAAAATACCACCCAACTCGAACCCGCTTCCATATATTCCTATATTCTGCGCCACTTTTTTTAATATCCTGCCTTTATTTACAGGTTTTGTTATCTTAATGACACCCGTTTCTCTTTCTCTCTCTCTCTCTCTCTCTCTCTCTCTGTGTCTCGAACCTTAACCCCTTGTTGACTCAAAAAGTTTGTGTGGTTTTTGTCTTTGCTATATACACGTTAGGAACTTGATAATCGTCCGATAGAAGTTTTCCTTTCCAAAGAACGCCTACAGGTGACCTTTGATATCCAGTATAGTTATGGGAGACCTTCTTTCGATTCAATAGGAGTTGTCTTATTTGGAAAAATAAAGAGTCACCTTCATAGAAGACCGAAATGAAACGCATATGAAGAACGATATGAAGTCCCTTATTTATCCAAAGGTCCAAAGAGCTTTAATATATAAAAAAGAAGGCCAACTTATGTTCTTCTTTGATAAAGTGGAACCTAAGAAGACCTATAAAAGTTCTTCTAGGTACATAATATCTTATAAGAGTCCATTATCTACATTCGATCTTCTAACGGTATTTTGTGAACATTTCTATACCATACAATAACCAGATCATCCTAATACATCCGAAAACTCACACCCTCAGATATTATCTAATGCTAGAAACGAAAACAAAACAAAAAACACAAAACTATATTGACAAATTATATAGATTATATAATTCATGCCACCTCCGACGCGTTCCCTTCCTCCACTTAGCTATTGCTCAACGATGATGGGACCGGCATAATGCCAGACCCAACCAGTCAGCCAGCCATCCAGACAGACAAGTAATAAATCGTTCGTAACTATCATCGTCATTTGAATTTTTGCGGTGTGTATAACAGAGGAGAATCAGAAGACGTTGTGTGTGTGTGTGTGTACACACATACATATATGCACTGGGTTGTCTGGCTGATTTGCCCGTCAGACGGTCTGTATGACGATTTGGCACTTTCTTAAATTTTTTTGTTTCGCTGCTTTTTTTTTTGGCTGCAATTGGATAGGTGAAAACTATTTCAAGTAATAAGACCAAGAGGAGGAGAAGGAAAGAGGGAGGTGGAGGAAAAGGGGGAAGGGAATGAAGAAAACGCTGACGCTAATAAGTCGTTGACGTTTTATCGAAATGAAAAATTTTAGCCCAGCCCCGAGAAGGAGACTCGGCAGCCACAACACTGAACTCGACTCGACAGCCAACGACAACACAAAACAAATTGGGGTCAGGGTTCCCCCACAACTCACACATACGCACACACGGCACTTCCATACACACACATATGCATACACACACGCATACGCTGTCATAGGTGGCCCACTGCTGCTGTGCTGGGGCGCGCACACAGAGAGAATAGAATTAGCAAAGTAGTTCAACGCTGATTGCTGCCAGTTGTCGTAGTTAAATGTTGTTGGTGTTGCTGTAGTTGTTGGGTGATTCAATTGACTGCCGCTGCTGCTGTTTCTCTGACGCATTTTCGCTGAAGCGAATTGTGTCAGTGCCTTTTTAATATTTCTTATTTTTTTCTACAGCAGCAGAACTTGTTCCTCTGGAATTTTTTTTTTCGTATTTTTTCATGATTTGTTTATGACATTTATCAGAGACAGAAAACAGATGAAAGGCAGGGAGAGAGAGAGAGAGAGAGAGAACACAACAAATCAACGAAATTGTTGGATCTCCTATTGGACACTTGAATATTATTAAGAAGCTCAAGGCGAGTCAAGGGAATTTCAGATATATTCCGAAAGATGACAGCTCCACCGAAAAAGTTAATCAAATCCTCCTGCATTCCGTTCGCATTTCATTTTCCTCATAATCATCCATATTTCATTAAGCGGCAGCTATTTGTCATGCAGATTAAAAACAAAAACGAAAACGAGCCAGCATTACCTTAAAGAAATGTCTAAACACCCACACGGGTGTTAGGAACGCAGCTGAGTGTTTTTTCGGTTGCGGCTCTTTTTTTATTTCGCTAGAAGTCCATTGACGTTCAAAGGCAAATGCCTGATAATCGCATTTCTAAAAAAGCACAACACATGTACATATTTATGGGTACTCCTCTCCTCCCCCCACCACAGCCAGTCAGCCAACCTCACCACCCCATTCCCCAAATGCATTTTTAGAGGCCAAAAACCTTATCAGAATTAGTTATACAAAGAAGCAATGAACGTTGAAATAAACAGAATTATGCACACGCTCCGCACCGTCCCACTCCCCCCCATCACCACTTTATATAGAGGGTGCTGCGCAAATAGACATTGCAATTTTTTTTTTTTGAAATCGAAAGTGATAATAAAATTGAAATAATAAAAAAAATGTGTAGAGAGAGATAGAGGGCGGGGTGGAATGTAGAACTATATAATAAAAAGTGAACATAATAAAATTAAACCATAGAAACTATGTCAAAGAAAATAGAATCAATATACGAAAGAAATAGCTTGGAGAAATTCTTAATCGAATGATATGGTGGATAATATATCAGTTATGCAAGCATTGGGGTCATATAAAAATATATGGCCTACAGGTAAAAGACCAACTTGTCTTCTCTTGCTTGGGAAGAGCGAGTGGTAATTACATAGCAGATTAGAAGGCACAAACAGGACAGAAGTCATATTCTTCACCTGAAAAAACTAGGGATCTGTCTAGGGTTTGTGTGAGAAGGTTTGTGAGGAAGTCTCCGAAGTCCCAGTGTTCTCAAGAATGGTAGAGAGCTGGTGGTCTTCTCAGAGAGGAGCTGGTGGTCTTCTCATAGAAGAGCTCCCATCTTCCCAAAGAAGAGCTAATGGTCTTCTCATAGAAGAGCTTAAGATCTTCTCACAAAAGAGCTTAAGATCTTCTCATAAAAGAGCTCGAGGTCTTCTCATAGAAGAGCTTAAGGTCTTCTCATAGAAGAGCTTAAGGTCTTCTCGTAGAAGAGCTCGGAGGTCTTCTGATAGAATAGCTCGGAGGTCTTCTCATAGAATAGCTCGGAGGTCTTCTCATAGAAGAGCTCGGAGGTCTTCTCATAGAAAAGCTCGGAGGTCTTCTCATAGAAGAGCTCGGAGGTCTTCTCATAGTAGAGCTTAAGGTCTTCTCATAGAAGATCTTAAGGTCTTCTCCGAGAAGAGCTTAAGGTCTTCTCCGAGAAGAGCTTAAGGTCTTCTCCGAGAAGAGCTTGAGATCTTCTTCGAGAAGAGCTTGAGGTTTTCTCCGAGAAAGAGCTTGAGGTATTGTCCGAGAAGAGCTTGAGGTCTTCTTCAAAAAGAGCTTGAGTACGAATGGACTATTTCGGAGTTATTCATCAATTAAGTCTTTTACAGCCATACATTGAGTCTTCTTTTAACGAATATTCAATTAGCTAAAAAAAAGACATCGACTGGTTTATATTCTTTGGATAAGATACATATATCTCCCTTGAGATACAAAGAGCTACGAGTTCAATTCCAGTACATCATTCCCAAGAAAACCCAGTCCCAGACACAGTTGTATACTATCATTCTTAATTGCCAAAGACTACCCCCCCTTTCCGATAAAATGATGAACAGCAAAAATAGAAGCACAAGAAGAACAAAAGTTATACAAACAAATCCGCCACCCTGACCCACCGCAAGGCATTCTTTATTTTAGCCCAAATTTAGTTTGGCACAGAGCTTTGTCTTCTACGGCATTCCTTCAAAGATTTGTTTGCCAGCGAAAATATTTATTCAATGGTTTGCTATCGAATCAAAGAGAATAGGAGAGGGGTCGGAGGGGGTAAGAAGAGAGTATGCGAGCTTTGGGGGTAGTGCGTGCGCGTATTTTGTGCGAGCGTATTTGATTTCAATGTCTAGCCTTTTTCCTCAGAATGAGAATCAATTAATGAGGTTTCTGTTCTTGTTGCCGGCTGCAACGCCTACACCGACGACGCTGCGTAACCGTGTCTGGCAGTTGTTTGTGATAACGCATTTTTTTCTATGCGTGTGTGTGACGACAGCAGCAACAAAACTTATGCTCTTCGTCGTTTGGCAAATAAACATCAGAGAGAGAGAGAGGAGGAATTCCTTGCCCCTGGCCATGTCTGGCTCGGAATTTATTTGATGGAAATATGCCGGGGGTTGATTGAACAGCCGTCAATTGTTGCTGTTGCTAGAAATGATTATAAAGCTTTCATCAATTAGCACCTCCAGCCACTGACTCTTAATCCACATTTATTTACATAAATAGTTGCCCTTCAAACCCTCTTCCTCTCCTATCATCATCCCCTTGCAAAAATCTCAAAAAAAAAAATAGTTTTGTTTAGATTTGATTCTCTGTTGTGTAAAAACATGACACATGAATCACCTCAACAATAACAATAAACAAAAACACAACCACAACTACAACAACAACAACAACTAATGCCAAAGTCTCATGCCAGACATCGAGTCTAGAATCGTAGACAAGAATAGCAGCAACAGCAACAACAATAGCAACAACCACGATAATAATAGTAGAAAATATACATTTCGACATACAGAATCGGAACTCAAAGTAGTGGTGTTTTCGCAGCGAATGTTTGAATGAATGAATGAAAAGTTAGTTGCTTTAAGTGCTGTATTTTCTCCATAACGCTAAATTATAAACAAAAAAAATTAAAACAATAACAATGAGGAATTTTTTAAACAAAAAAAATGTTTTGGATCTTCTACAGATAGAGGGGACCCATAAAAATCTTCTTAAGATAGATATAAAGAGCTAGGATGTAAATATAAAAAAGAATCCTACACAAGCATAGAAGAGCTGACACAGGCTTTCGTTACGTAGAAAATAATTAATAGGCCTTTGGCAGATACCACAGTTTAGTTCTTAAATATACAGAAGGCTATCCTAGGGTCTAAGTAGATGGAAAATCAAGAAGGAATATTCTATAGGTCCAAGATTTTCCTTCCAAACTTTCATGTAGATTCTTCACAGGTAGAACTTCTTTTGGAAACCATCTATACATACTTGTAAGGCTCTCTGAAGGTCTTCTGGGGGGGTTCCTAAAATATAAGATTTTTAAGGGGCCATTATGTAATGCATAAATAAAACCTTTCAGTAGATAAAGGCCCCTTAGTTTCCAATTGGATTGGATGTTGGACAGATACTGATACCCAAATACTCAGAAGTAAGAGTATCCGATTTGCTCCAAACCTGGTACATCGTAATATTATTATCAAACTTAGATTGAGCTCGGAGATGGGCAATATCGACCCACCTTCCCCACAAAAGGTCGAAATAACCAAAAAAAAAATATATACTTCACAGAAAGAGAGAGAATAATTCTATTTACCTCCAACTTTGTAAATCTTTATATTTGGATCAGTACTACGTCAGGTGCAAAAATGGACAATGTCGGTCCACTCCATCGAGTACCTCCCCCACAAAAGTGTAAAATTTTGAATAATTATAACTTTTAAAAATGTGATGTAAGAGTCTGATAGTCGCCAAATTCCGCACATCACAATATTTTTATTAGCTCAAGGACTGATGTCTATATGGAAAATATCGGTCCATTTCGGACCATTCCTTCTGGTACCTCCCGCCACAAGGGGTTAAAGTTTTGAATAACCAAAACGATTATTGAATACAAAATAAGCTTCCGGTTCTCTTTATATTTCACACTTCCTATTATTTCTACTACCATCAGATCTGCTGTGAGGTTGGTATATATTGGTCCACTCGTTCTGGTACGTCCCCCACAAAGGGTCAAAATTTTCAATATCCCCGAAGCTCATAAAACGCGAAATTAATATTCGACTCCATTCAGACTTGACACATCTCAAAAATTCCATCAACACAAGATCTGTTGTAAAGATAGTAGCGATCGGACCATTCCTTCTGGTACCTCTCCCACATAGAGATCAAGACTTTGAAAAACAAAACGCCCAAAGAAAGAGAAATAAGCATCCAACTCTCTTCGAATTCCACTCAACCAAACATTTTTGCCAACACAAGATCGGTTGAGAAGATGATATATATCTGCGAAGTCCTTCTGGAACCTCACCCACCAAGGGTTACCATTTTCAATTCTTTTCTCTGTCATAACTTGCGAAACAAGTCAGCGATTATAGAGATTATAAAGTCTGCCGTTTCGTCTGGGCCCTGATAGTCAGTCAATGGATCAGTATGTAAACCTGTTTTTACTTGTTTATATAACTAGAACATATTATACAAAAAAATATTCATTTCTTTGGGAGACGGTAATTATCACCCTTTGAATTTCAAAATTTATAAATTGCCGATGCATAAAATTTATCTGCACTTTTGTTAAGGGAATCTGGATAATAATTTTCGTGGATTGTGTTTGTAAATTCCAAAACTGGTTAAAATTGTATACCAGTTAGAACCGGATTGGTCCTGTTTACAAAGATGATCAAATCACTTTTGATTGGTTTTTATAAACAGTTGAAATTGAGTTTTTTAAATATCGAAAGTCATAAGGTTTTAGGAATTATCTACTTCAGGCCTACAACTTCTGCTTCTAACTCTATTTCTCTCATATTTCAGCTACGATGGATCCCACAAATGGTCTTAAGGGTACTGGGATGGTGACTTTTCCCAAAAACTGTACTTATACCAGAGTCAATTCATTAAAAATTTTTTGAAACTTAAATCTACAGTTTAGAGAAAATTGATTCCACGGTTAAAGGAAAATATTTTTGAGAAAATTTTGTTCTTTATTAAAAACTACCCTCATAAAAATCTCCAAAAGTTTATGGGTCTTAATGCCAACCTAGCCTAGCCAACCTAAGAAATATATTTTACCAAAATTTAGAAAATATATGTCTCAATTGACATAAAGTTCTCATTTATTACTTTCCGAAGTACTAACAACGCATCCCACTCTTTTCTAACTCTTTTCCTAATAACATTAGATTACATTGTTGTCATTTTAACAACCAAAAAAAAAAATTAACAATTATTTTATAACCAGAACGATCAATTTGGGTCAATTAGAATGCCATAGAAAATGGGTTTGAATTTCAATGCCCTCAGTCCACTCCCCACTCCGCACCAACATCACAACCACCAGTCAACCAAAGAAAGTGCAACAACATCTATTTTTTTCGGGAGAATCACATTAATAATCAAGAGAACAACAAAAAAAAAACTAGAAAAGCACATTCACACACACACACACCAATGCAATTGAGTCATTTGAACTTAATTCGATGAAATGATTGCAACTTTCAATTGAAGTTCGGGGGAATGGTGTTGAGTTTCAGCAGCAGCAGCGGTGGTTGCTGGCAACAACAAAAAAAAATAGAACAAAAAAGAGTCACATAACAAACGACAGAGAGCGGGGAGAGAGTGCAGATCGGTAGTCAGAGCACCCAGAACCATTCAACCAAACCCGCAACAACACCAACCGAAACTCAATCATCAGCAACAATATTTCATTTATTTATTTATTAATATTATTTACGTTGTTCTACTTGGCTTTGTTGTTGTTGTTGCTGCTGCTGTTGTTGTCATTTATCAAATCAGGTCAGAGACCCATTAACACAATAAAAATGAAATTGAAATCGTAGACATCAACAAAAAAAAAAACACAGCAACAACAACATCAGCAACGACATAAAAAACGACAAGTGATATCCAAACTTTCCGACACATATTTCAAAAGTGAATAAACTGATGGGCCTGGGGTGCGAAGCGGCTACAGAGAGTCATAAATATGTACTCTCAGACATACATACAAATAAAAATAATAATTGCTGTATGTAAATATGTAGGGAATGCAAACATGGCTGTGGTGACAATGCCATGGCAGTTTATAGATTTAGATTGCCTTAAAGTGGGCTAAGAGAGGAAGAGGTGATTTGGGACAGCTGGGAGAAATATGAAGCCAATTTGAATAGGATTATACCCGGAGGAAGTCATAGAATATGATTTCCATTAGGAAATCTTCGATTCAGCCGGGCTGAATCGAGTTTCCATTGGGAAATCTCGCATTCAGCCGGGCTGAATAGAGTTTCTATTGGAAAAACTCCGATTCAGCCGCCAGGATGAATAGAGTTTCTATTGGGAAAACTCCGATTAAGCCGGGCTGAATAGATTTTCCATTGGGAAAACACTGATTCAGCCTGGCTGAACAGAGTTTCCATTAGGAAAACTCTGATTCAGCCGGGCTGAATAGAGTTTCCATTGGGAAATCTCGCATTCAGCCGGGCTGAATAGAGTTTCCATTGGGAAATCTCGCATTCAGCCGGGCTGAATAGAGTTTCCATTGGGAAATCTCGCATTCAGCCGGGCTGAATAGAGTTTCCATTGGGAAATCTCGCATTCAGCCGGGCTGAATAGAGTTTCCATTGGGAAATCTCGCATTCAGCCGGGCTGAATAGAGTTTCCATTGGGGAAAACTCCGATTCAGCCGTGCTGAATAGAGTTTCCATTGGGGAAAACTCCGATTCAGCCGGGCTGAATAGAGTTTCCATTGGGAAAACTCGCATTCAGCCGGGCTGAATAGAGTTTCCATTGGGAAAACTCGCATTCAGACGGGCTGAATAGAGTTTTCATTTGGAAAACTCCGATTCAGCCGGTCGGAATAGAGTTTCCATTGGGAAAACTCCGATTCAGACGGGCTGAATAGAGTTTCCATTGGAAAAACTCCGATTCAGCCGGGCTGAATAGAGTTTCCATTGGCGGAAACTCCGATTCAGCCGGGCTGAATAGAGTTTCCATTGGGAAATCTCGCATTCAGCCGGGCTGAATAGAGTTTCCATAGAAAAAACTCTGATTCTGCAGGACTGAATAGAGTTTCGGTTGGGAAAACTCCCATTCAGCCGGGCTGAATAGAGTTCCCATTGGGAAAACTCCGATTCAGCCGGGCTGAATAGAGTTTAAATTGGGGAAAACTCTGATTCAGCCGGGCTGAATAGAGTTTCCCTTGGGAAAACTCCAATTCAGCCGGGCTGAATAGAGTTTCCCTTGGGAAAACTCCGATTCAGCCGGGCTGAATAGAGTTTCCCTTGGGAAAACTCCGATTCAGCCGGGCTGAATAGAGTTTCCCTTGGGAAAACTCCGATTCAGCCGGGCTGAATAGAGTTTCCATTGGGAAACTCTGATTCAACACTCCCCAATATTGTCGGATCATTGAGAAATTGAAACGCTTTGTATCTCACCAACCAATCAATGGAGAAATACGCTGCTGAGCTCCCGAAAAAAAAAAACGCAGACATCAAGGCATTAATTATTGCAAGTGGCCCGGGGCGGTGGGAGGTGTATCATAAAAAAATTACGCCTTGCATCTCGAAGCTTACATCTCATGGCCCCCCGAGGGGGAAACATGTCAAGTGCACAACACGCACACACACACATGCTTGGAAATTTGATGATAAAGAAGAAGAAGCAACAAATTCATCAGCAGCCGCCGAAAGAGAGTGAAAACAAAAAGAAAGTATTTCTCAATTTTGGTGAGGTTTGGCTGATTGCAAAAATACTGGCAGCAGCAGCAGCGTGAGCGTGCGTGTGTGTGTGCATTTTGTTTAATTATTGCCATTTGCTGTTGATGGCGATGATGTTGTTGTGGCTAATGTGTATTTATTGTTTTTGTTGTTGCTGTTGTATTTTCGAAATTTTGTACGATAAACTTTGCAATCGCCGTTTGATTCGTCGTCGTCGCCGTTGCTGCTGCTGCTGCCGTTGTTCAATTCAAAGTTAAAGGTCACCGCTTGCATTCAAGGCCACCCAATACAATTACAACGACAACAAGAGCAACAACAACAACAACATGAGCAAGTATCACACTCCTCGCAAAAAGTACTCCAACGTTACATACTCTGGCGGTATGTCATACACACTCATATCCGTACCCAACGAGTCGGATGATTGTACGTACATATGTTGGTACAACTTACGACAAAGTCGGAACGTCTCTCACTTTGTAGACAATTCCACAGCCATCTTCTCGGCAATTGTCGTTGGTGTTGTTGTTGTTGCTGCTGTCTTCGTTTAATTTCGTTTCTTTGCAGATAATGCGAAAAAATGGCAATAAAAGTCCAAATGGGATGATGGCTGGCGGGACGGATGGTGGGAGGGTTGCAGGGTGATGTTGCTGTTGGTGTATTTGTTGTACGCAAAAACCCATCATCGTCAGCAGCAGCAGCAGCAACCACACCAACAACAAAGTAAATCGAATCACGCAAAACACTTTTGTTAATTAATACAACACTTTGAAGATTTTTATTGTTGTTGTTGTTTTAATCTTCAAATTTGTATTTGTGGTTGTTGTTCTCGTTGTCTGTAATTCCTTGACGTTGTTGCTTTTTTTCGGTGCCTACAAAATTTTGACAATAATTTATTGTTTTTTTTGTGGTTCTGGTGTTGGTTAACTGAAAAGGAGATTTATAATCGTTCACGACGATTATCATGCCTTTGTTGTTGTTGTTGTTCGGTTTTATTACTGATATTGTAAAAATAATAACAAATTACCCAAAAAAAAAACAAAATCTTTTGTTCCAGCATTTGAACAAAAAAAATGTGAGAAAGATAAATTTTGGCATTAAATTGCGTATGTCCCGACGATCAGATCAAAAGAAATTATTGAAATTTAACTGTAGAATGCAAAACGGGGAGGGGAGAGGTGAGAGCAAACGAAAGAGGTGCCGACATCACGTTAATTTCCAATTTAACATTAGGTATAGAAGTGCATGTATTTTTGCAAAGATGACGTCATAGCCCAACAGATTTGTGGTCATATTAGCATTTTTTTCAATACTACTACAGTAGGTACGTCTCGAGACCATCTACTTAAGAGTAGATGACTCTCGAGATTATGTTCTTCAGAGTAGATGACTATAGAGGTCATCCACTCCAGACAATTTACTCCAGAGTAGATGACTATAGAGGTCATCTACTCCAGAGTAGATGACTATAGAGGTCGTCTACTCCAGAGTAGACTACTCTTTAGGTCTTCTTTTCTACAGTAGACGCCCCCGAGAGTCATCTAATCTGCCGTAGACGTCCCCGAGAGCCATATACTCTAACGTAGACACCTCTAGGAGTCATTTACTCTACCGTAGACGACTCTGGGAGTCATCTACTCCACAGTAGACGTCTCTGGGAGACATCTACTCCACAGTAGACGTCTCTGGGAGATATCTACTCCATAGTAGACGTCTCTGGGAGATATCTACTCCACAGTAGACGTCTCTGGGACACATCTACTCCGCAGTAGACGTCTCTGGGACACATCTACTCCGCAGTAGACGTCTCTGGAAGACATCTACTCCGCAGTAGACGTCTCTGGACGACATCTACTCCACAGCAGACGTCTCTGGGAGACATCTACTCCACAGTAGACGTATCTGGGAGATATCTACTCCACAGTACACGTCTCTGGGACACATCTACGCCACAGTAGACGTCTCTGGAAGACATCTACTCCACAGTAGACGTCTCTGGGAGACATCTACTCCACAGTAGACGTCTCTGGGAGACATCTACTCCACAGTAGACGTCTCTGGGAGACATCTACTCCACAGTAGACGTCTCTGGGAGACATCTACTCTACAGTAGACGTCTCTGGGAGACATCTACTCTACAGTAGACGTCTCTGGGAGACATATACTCCACAGTAGACGTCTCTGGGAGACATCTACTCCACAGTAGACGTCTCTGGGAGACATCTACTTCACAGTAGACGTCTCTGGGAGACATCTACTCCACAGTAGACGTCTCTGGGAGACATCTACTCCGCAGTAGACGTCTCTGGGAGACATCTACTTCACAGTAGACGTCTCTGGGAGACATCTACTCTACAGTAGACGTCTCTGGGAGACATATACTCCACAGTAGACGTCTCTGGGAGACATCTACTCCACAGTAGACGTCTCTGGGAGACATCTACTCCACAGTAGACGTCTCTGGGAGACATCTACTCCACATTAGACGTCTCTGGGAGACATCTACTCCGCAGTAGACGTCTCTGGGAGACATCTACTCCACAGTAGACGTCTCTGGGAGACATCTACTCTACAGTAGACGTCTCTGGGAGACATCTACTCTACAGTAGACGTCTCTGGGAGACATATACTCCACAGTAGACGTCTCTGGGAGACATCTACTCTACAGTAGACGTCTCTGGGAGACATATACTCCACAGTAGACGTCTCTGGGAGACATCTACTCTACAGTAGACGTCTCTGGGAGACATCTACTCCACAGTAGACGTCTCTGGGAGACATCTACTCCACAGTAGACGTCTCTGGGAGACATCTACTTCACAGTAGACGTCTCTGGGAGACATCTACTCCACAGTAGACGTCTCTGGGAGACATCTACTCCACAGTAGACGTCTCTGGGAGACATCTACTCCGCAGTAGACGTCTCTGGGAGACATCTACTTCACAGTAGACGTCTCTGGGAGACATCTACTCTACAGTAGACGTCTCTGGGAGACATATACTCCACAGTAGACGTCTCTGGGAGACATCTACTCCACAGTAGACGTCTCTGGGAGACATCTACTCCACAGTAGACGTCTCTGGGAGACATCTACTCCACATTAGACGTCTCTGGGAGACATCTACTCCGCAGTAGACGTCTCTGGGAGACATCTACTCCACAGTAGACGTCTCTGGGAGACATCTACTCTACAGTAGACGTCTCTGGGAGACATCTACTCTACAGTAGACGTCTCTGGGAGACATATACTCCACAGTAGACGTCTCTGGGAGACATCTACTCCACAGTAGACGTCTCTGGGAGACATCTACTTCACAGTAGACGTCTCTGGGAGACATCTACTCCACAGTAGACGTCTCTGGGAGACATCTACTCCACAGTAGACGTCTCTGGGAGACATCTACTCCACAGTAGACGTCTCTGGGAGACATCTACTCCACAGTAGACGTCTCTGGGAGACATCTACTCCACAGTAGACGTCTCTGGGAGACATCTACTCTACAGTAGACGTCTCTGGAAGACATCTACTCTACAGTAGACGTCTCTGGGAGACATATACTCCACAGTAGACGTCTCTGGGAGACATCTACTCCACAGTAGACGTCTCTGGGAGACATCTACTCCACAGAAGACGTCTCTGGGAGACATCTACTCCACAGTAGACGTCTCTGGGAGACATCTACTCCACAGTAGACGTCTCTGGGAGACATCTACTCCACAGTAGACGTCTCTGGGAGACATCTACTCCACAGTAGACGTCTCTGGGAGACATCTACTCCACAGTAGACGTCTCTGGGAGACATCTACTTCACAGTAGACGTCTCTGGGAGACATCTACTCCACAGTAGACGTCTCAGGGAGACATCTACTCCACAGTAGACGTCTCTGGGAGATATCTACTCCACAGTAGACGTCTCTGGGAGTCATCTACTACACAGTAGACGACCCGACAGTCATCTACTCCACAGAAGACGACCGACAGCCATCTACTCCACAGTAGACGTCTCTGGGAGACATCTACTCTACAGTGGACGTCTCTGGGAGAGAGATTCTGTACCAGTTATTCTTTTCATAATTTTGCATAAAAATTGATTTTCCAAAGAATTTCCCAACATTTTTCCCGTCAGGAATTTCATGTTTGTGCACTTGACTTATCTTCTGCTCTAGATCAGTGGGAGGGAGCCAACATTGTTCAATTTTTTTCCAGAGATTTTTAATGGATGCATAAAAAAGGTAAATCGGCTGCACACACACACACACCCAAACATGTATGCATTATGTTGTTGTTGTTGTCTGCAATTACAAGCATTAATAAAAAAAGAAAGGAAAGTGGCAGCGGCAGTTATAAAAGCGACGAATGGACAAACGGAACGGCATCATCATCAGTCAAGCGTCACAACATTTAATTTGCACTCTCGAGTCAATGGCGATGGCGGGCGATGATGAAGATGATTGTTGGGTTTGGTGGGGAGCGTGATTGTGTGTGAGCGAGTGCTATTGTTGTTGTTGTTGCTGATATTCAGTGTATTGGATTGGATCCCCATTTTCAATACCCCATGCTCCTCCCTTTTCCCCAACAAATTCTGTGTAACTCTCTTCGTTGGCCCTCTTTCTCCTCCTACGCCTCTTTCTTCTTCTGCTGCCGTGGGGGGGAGCGAACGTGTCTGTGTGTAAATATTGCACAAATTGTTATAAATCCATAACGACCGACGATGGAAAGAAATGAAATGGAAAAAAATGCGCTGCTACATTTTTTTCCGTTTTTTCGTTCGCTAGTCGCTCATCGCTCGCTCGCTTCACTGCTGAGCAAATAATGGAAAAAAGCGAAATTATCGCATGACCTTGAATGCGGTTGCTTCACTTTATTAATTCTTTATTTTTATTTCACTTTTAATATTTATTTGTTGTTGTTGTTGCACACATTCACTCGGTCTCAGTGACTGAATGACTTAGTGACGGACTGACTGACTGACTGACTCGGGTGCAAATGTTTCGTTTTTTGTTGTTGTAGTCGCTGCACAAATACCACAGCCTTTGTTTGAAGGGTGGGGATGGATCCAACATCTGGTTGGGTGGTTTTGCGGAGCAGCATTTGTTTTTGGGCTGGGTTAGGAACGGGACGGGACGGAGGGCAAGCCAGCCGGCAGTCAGTTGAAGAGATAAGCAGCCACTGCCGTTTCAGGCAATTTCTTTAATGTCGTTGTTGTTGTTTCTGCTAAATAAAATAACAACAATAAAGAAGAACCAGACAAAAAAGTATTCTAGGCATGAAAATTTTTGATTTAATATTTTCTTATTTTAAATTAGCCTTAAGAAGAAAAATGAAAAATATTATCGGAAAATTAGTTCCAAGTCCCTGAGAAGAGTTATTGGCTGGATTTTTGGCATACATATGACTTATGGAAGGACTTTAAAAGGGTTTCCATTGATAAGAGCCCTGAGGCTGTTATTCTTTTGATAGACAACCCTCAAATGGTCTTTCATTGATTGGAACCTTCAAAATTTCATTCGGAGCACAAAAATAACAAGCCTTTATTTGATAGAAGGCCTGTAAGAGGTATTGTATGATAGAGATCTCCAAGAGGCCTTCTTTGGCTAGAAGACCTTCAAGGAATTCTGTATTGCTAGAAATCCCCCAAAATATCTGCTACAGATAATAGATCGGAAAGAGGTCTTTTATACATAAAATATCCTCAAGACGGTTTCGATATTCAGATGAATTTCAAGAATCCCAAGCTACTTAGAGGAGCTGTTGGGCCAAGTTTTTTTATACCCTCCACCATTCTATGGAGGGTATATTAACTTTGTCATTCGGTTAGTTACTCCTCGTAATACTCATGTTAGACCCTACAAAGATCTAGATCAGCGTAAAATTCTAGTCGATCTAGCAATGTCCGTCTGTGTGTGTGTCCGACTGTCTGTCTCTGACAATTACGCTATCATTCGAACAAATTGAGATAGAAGCCTAAAACTTTGCACAAATGTCTGTTTTGAGCGACATGGACTATTTACGAACTTAACCTGCCTAGTCCACGTTTTCGTATAGCCTCCATATGACGGAACCTCCCAATATTCGGTATTTAATGATTCTGAAGACATTATAGACCGGAATTGTTTAACATTTCGTATTTGAAGTTCGCAATGGGTACTCAAGCCCATGACAAAAAATTTTGTATGCAGGTCCACGTTTTCGTATATCCCACATATAGCCCCTCATTCCGTTCATTCGGTATTTTGATGATGTTAGCGACATTATTCACCGGAATTATTTTAAATTTCGTACTTGAAGATCTTAATGGGTGCTACAACCTATGACAAAAAATACCATATGCGGGACCACGTCTTCGAAAAGCCCACATATGACGACATTATTCATCGGAATTGTTTCAAAATTTCCTCTTGAAATTTCGGAATCTGTACTACAGCCTATGACAAAAAACTGAAGCAACCACATAACAGTTTTCATTTAAGCTGTATTTTTTGACGGATTTTTTTTAATTGGCAATGTTCATTTCAAATGGTGCAGGTTATATAGTTCGGCCAGACCTGCAAGTTAGCTATTTTTTCTTATTGATATGTCATATAAATGGTCTTCTTTCCATAAATGAGGAAGATGTCTTCAGAGGACATCTACTTTACGGTAGATGGCTTCGAACTAAAAAGCAGATGTCTTCTGACTTCATCTGTCGAATTTTAACCTGTCTTCTATAGAAAGAAGACCATCAAAAGGTTTTCCAGAGGTGGGAGACGTTCAACAGTTCTTCTATAAATACAAGACCCTCGGCATGTCCTCCATACATAGAAGAGTTTTTTACAAATATAAGACCCTTAACTTTTCTTCTAGAGATAAAATGCTCTTAGCAAGTCTTCTATAGATAGAAGTTTTTTAAGAGGTCCTCTTTTGAAAAATTCGAAAAGTCTTCTTTGGATAAAGGGGCTTCAAGAGGACTTCTATGGATGAAAGACTCTCATGAAGTCTTCTTGGATAGATAGATCTATATTTAGCTCCTTCGACTCAATAAATGAGGTATAGGTGGTCCCCTATAATCAAAGTCTTTTAAAATCTACTTTAGACCTCCAGATTTTCCCCTAGGTATGGTGTATATCTGCATCTTTTCCTTAAAAGAAACTTTTATTTCTGACATTCTTTTTCAAATTAATAATTTAAATTATGAAACTCTCCTCAACCATTAGTTATGGCCGAAGGAAGGGTGGGCATGTGATATCTCTTCTCCAACTTATCCTCACACTTTTTGCCCTTCCTTCTTGATATTTTTTTCCAAAGAACGGAAACAAGGCGAGACATTGAAATTCTTACTGTAAATATTGAAATATTGATATGCGTTAAGCCCCGCAGCAGCAAGCCTGCCTGCCAGCCAGCAAAAAATATTAAATATCATTAGCTTAGCAAAGTTTGGCTTGGTTCCTCATAAATATGTCGAAGTTTGCACAGCAGAATGTTTCGAATCTAAAATTTCATTTAAATATTGGCAACGAAAGAGAGAAAGATTGCGTGAGTTGTCTGTCTGCCAAATTGGCCAATATTCTGCTGCAAGTAAATATAATTAGATACTTTGTGGACGGACGGACACTTAGTCAGCCCCGATACGACACACACGTTCAATGTCTAGACAGCAGAAGTTAGTTGTTAGGTGTGTCTTAATAACACAAGGACTTGTTTTGTGGCAGAACTCCTCTTCAAAAACTAAAAAAAAACAAAATTACTGCCTCTAAATGCATGCATGTCGGATTTTTATCTCAACTGTATGTTGCTGGCCTTGGAGTTGAAAAAAGGATCAATTTCTTAAAAATCTTCAAGAACAAAATATTGGTTTCGTCCTACATAATATATGCAATTTATTGGGGATTTGCATTGCACGAAACTTTTAAAGGCTGCCAGGAGTAAGATAACAAAAATGCTGGCCAATTATACAGGGATGGGGGGTATTCTGCAAAAACATCTCTTTAAAACCAAATGTTCCAGAATTTTAGATACAATTCTAGGATTCAATTGAACAAAAGTCAGGTCCATATATGACTTTTGGTGCCATCTTTTCTCTAATAGAAGACTCTTGAGGTCATTAAATCTAACAATTTGTAGAGTAGATGTCGTCCGAAGACATCTACTGCAGAGTAAATGTCGTCCGAAGACATCTACTGCAGAGTAAATGTCGTCCGAAGACATCTACTGTGGAGTAGATGTCGTCCGAAAACATCTACTGTAGAGTAGAAGTCGTCCGAAGACATCTACTGTGGAGTCTTCTGATGACATCTACTCTACAGTAGATGTCTTCTGACGACATCTACTCTACAGTAGATGTCTTCTGACGACATCTACTCTACAGTAGATGTCTTCCAACGACATCTACTCCACAGTAGATGTCTTCCAACGACATCTACTCCACAGTAGATGTCTTCTGACGACATCTACTCCACAGTAGATGTCTTCTGACGACATCTACTCCACAGTAGATGTCTTCTGACGACATCTACTCTACAGAAGATGTCTTCTGACGACATCTACCCCACAGTAGACGTCTTCTGACGACATCTACTCCTCAGTAGATGTCTTCTGACGACATCTACTCTACAGTAGATGTCTTCTGACGACATCTACTCTACAGTAGATGTCTACTGACGACATCTACTCTACAGTATATGTCTACTGACGACATCTACTCTACAGTAGATGTCTTCTGACGACATCTACTCTACAGTAGATGTCTTCTGATGACATCTACTCTACAGTAGATGTCTTCTGACGACATCTACTCTACAGTAGATGTCTTCCAACGACATCTACTCCACAGTAGATGTCTTCTAACGACATCTACTCCACAGTAGATGTCTTCTGACGACATCTACTCCACAGTAGATGTCTTCTGACGACATCTACTCCACAGTAGATGTCTTCTGACGACATCTACTCCACAGAAGATGTCTTCTGACGACATCTACCCCACAGTAGACGTCTTCTGACGACATCTACTCCTCAGTAGATGTCTTCCAACGACTTTACCCAACGGTAGATTTATTCTGACGACATCTACATTTCGGTAGATGCTTTCTGACAACATCTACGTTACAGCAGATGTCTTCGGAAAACATCAATTCTACAGTAGGTGCCTTCTGAAATTCACTCTGTGGTAGATGGCTTCCGGCGTCATTAAATGTAAAGCAGGTGTCTTCTCAGCACACTGCATCAGTCATATAAACGAATTTTAACCTGTCTTCTATGGAAAGAAGACCGTCCACAGGTCTTCGTGAAAAAGACCTTGACAGGTTTTTTAGAGGTGGGAGACTTTCTAAAGTTCTTGTAAAGATACAAGACCCTCGACTTGTTCTCCATATATAGAAAAGCTTCAATAAGTATTCTAGAAATATAAGACCCTTAACTTTTCTTCTAGAGATAAAAGGCTCTTAGCAGGCCTTCTATAGATAAAGGTCTTTTAAGAGGTCCTCTTTTGAAACATTCGAGAGGTCTTCTTTGGATAAAAGATGGCTTCTTTAGATGAAAGTCCTTCATGAAATCTTCTATGGATATAAAGACCTATATTTTGCTCCTTCGACTATGCTTCTGAAATCCACCGAAAGAATGCAATAATTGTAGGCCCTACTGTCTAGAAGGCAAGTTATCACGAAGTTTGCATTCAAAATGCCTGTGGTTGCAGCAAAAGGAAGCTCAAAGTCCCCCATCTCTATACACAACCACCCCTTCACCCTCCCCCTCCATCACCTCCACCCACAAACACACACCGCACCACACACAGCACTTCATATGGCCGACATATGAAAATAAATTTATTTGTCTGTCGTCTAACAATTCGCTTTATTTTTCGGCGGACATTTGTTGGATTGTAATTTATTGAACGACGGCCATTTAATTTGCTTTGTTCTCCAGCAAAAACAGCAGCAACAAAAACAACAACAAAACACAACGAAAAAAGAAATCCAAAAAACAAACGACAGAAATGCAACGAAACAAACCCTAACGACAAATACGCAAAAATAACAGCAACAAAAACAACAACAAAACAACCACGCCAACTTGTTTGTGCAGTTTTGGCTGCTTTGGTGTGATCCTATTGTTGTCGTTGTTGTTGTTGTGGTTGTTGCTGCTGCTGTTTTTGTTTTAAATGAAAGCACAACATGTGCCAGTCGGTGTTGGTTGACCTTGATCTTGAAAAATACACACACACCGAGTTTCAAATTTACACACAGATACACTTACACACACACGGAGGCAATATTCAATACATTCTCAAAATAAAATTACCACCAAAAAAAAAAAAAAGGAGCACATCACCAGTTTTTTTCGGGAGGTTTAACTGACACACAGAGCCACGCACACATCCAGTCAGCCAGCCAGCCACTTACATTGCCTTTCCAGAGAGGGGAGTACACAGGGTGTGTTTTCGGAGGATGTCTACACACACAATCACGATTTTTGCAGAGACACCGATATGTATGTACACTCATACACACATGTTGTTCTAGAAGCCAGCCAGCCATGTCTGTCTGTCTATCTGACAGTCAGTCAGTCAGTCGATTTTTTGTCTGTGGGTATTTATGTATTTCGTGGCTTTCTTTGTTTTGTTCTTTCGGGCTCTGTATTTTTTTTTTTTTTTGTTTTTTGTTCTGTGAGACGACAAATTTGCCAAGCCAAAACAGAGGAACACGAAGAAGAAGAAGCTGAAGCACAACAAAGTTCTGCTGACTTTATGCCTACTCCTTCTACTCCTCCTCCTCCTTGTGGTTCTCAGTGGCGTCTTGTCTTCTTCCCTTGACACACAACAGCTGCTTTTCTCCTGCCATGGTAGAACTTTAAAATTTATTAAGGGTTAAACCCGCTGAAAACCAATAAAGTTCCCCTATTGTTTTAAGGTGGCTTATGAGGTCCGGTCCGGTCCTCTTTCCCCCCCTTCAACCCGTTTCTATTTGTTTTCTCATTTTTTCTGTTTGGTCTGAAATTAAGTTTACCTGGAACCATATATAGGCCAAATGCCATTATTCGGCAATTTGTTTTTCTTTGTTTGTTCTTCGGTCTCAGGATCTGTTCTCCTTGGCTTGCTTTGCCAAAGTGAAGTAGAACTGGTTTCTGGTTTTAAGGAGAGACAAAGGAGGGGAGTAGCCATCAAATGTGAATTTATTGTCCTTGAAATTTGCAGGCACTTCAAAAACAGAGTTTGGCTTTCAAACTGCAGCGGCGAAACAAATGCTGGAAGTCTGTCTGGTTATGCTTTACCAAACAAATATTGATCTGAAAGAGAAGGAGCCGGGTTTGTAGGCATACCCTACAGCACTTCCATTTATGTATATCAGCATAGGATCCACAGGATCCATATTTTGAAATTACAATAAATTCTCCTTTTTAAGTTATGCCCTTTTTATGCCAGTCATACTTATTTGGGTCCTACAGTGGGACAACTTGGCCCAGGATCGAATGGAACAATTCCTGCATGTTGTTATGAAACCTAAAATACAATTTTTAAGAAAAAATATATTGGAAATATCGTCAAGACCCTCGAAAAAAAAGTAAAAACTGGAGGGTCCTGTAAATGGACACTACTCGGAAGCATAGATCTAAATTGGAATTCTCTGCGATGGGGGGTTATAGGTTCTGAGAACTGAAGTTAAAGCCAAATGGATTGGGAAAATATGTCCAGGATCCCCCAGGACCAGGCCAAATGGATTGGAAAAATATGACCAGGACCCCCAAAATCCGTAAAATCAGGGCGATCTCTATACAGGGTGAGATAAAAAAACTGCAACAAAGTCAAACGCCATAATTTTTACAATTTTTTTTTTTAATTTTATTGAATGAAAGCAAGAAATTTCGGAAATAGCATCGAATTTCAGAATAAGTTTAGATTTGTTCGAATTGGTCACCTTTGGCACGAAGTATGGCATTCAAACGGCCATGAAAACCATCACACGCTGCCCGAATGTTGCTTTGCGGTATTTTGGCCCATTGACGGCAAAGCACTTGCTTGAGCTGATCGACACTTTGGTATTTTTAGGTGCCAACCATACTTTCCAAAATACTTCAGACACAATAGTCCAACGGATTGGTATCCGGAGATTTTGGTGGCCATTGTGCGTTGGAATGAAGCGAGGAACCTCATTTTGTAACCATTCTTGGGTGGCGCGTGCTGAGTGCGATGTTTCTGAGTCCTGTTGGAATGTCCAAGGTTTGCGGCCATAATGTTTGCGTGCCCAAGGCTTAAATACTCCCCCCTCTTTTCGCGATTATATTCGGCATTTGTTCTGATGCCATGGTCGATTAATACGAGCGGAGAGCGACCATCGGCTGTTATGGCGGCCCACACCATCATCGTGGGCGGCGCTTGAGTTCTTGAGCTGGTGGCCAACCGAAGGTGCACATTTTCAGCTGACCACTTTAGAAAGTAGACACGAGCGGATCACTTTGTTTGTTTACAAACTGCTGGACAACAAATGTTTTCTCATCGGAGAAAACCAAATTTGGCAGTTCACCACTTTCGGTCAAGCGAAGCAACTCTTTAGCTCTTTTGAGTCTATTTTCCTTCAGTTGCGATGTAAGTTCTTGCCCCTTTTGGAATTTCAATGGCTTTACCCCGAGCTCATTTTTCAATATTTGCCGAATGGAATATTGCGATATGTTCAGCTCACGAGCCATTTTTCGGGCAATGCGATGCAGGTTTCGATCAAGTCGCTTCTTTACATTTCGAACCATTTGTGCTGAAGTTGTGAAGCTGTTATCTTCCGCCCACTTCTTTGACGTCAGGCTACGCTACCAGTACCACGGTAACGAACGATGGTACGAAACACAAAAGATTTATTCACATTTAAATGCTGGATGGAGTGCTCCAACTATATCCACTTGTGGTTTTCCAGCTAAATATAAAGAAATCACACCATCACGATTGAATTCCATCACGAATAACTTTTTTTCCGGAAAATTCTCACCAAAATTCTTTTGCACGCTTGTAAACAATATAATGAGCTGTCTCTGGAATAATTTTAACAGCTGTCGGACGAGTGACTTAATGACAGCAGTCTGAAGTTGGCTGCAGTTTTTTCATCTCACCCTGTATATAGAAGAAGACCTCCATACAACGAAGAGGTCCTCTGAACAGAGAATAGGGATACGTAGTCAAGAAAAAGGAGGGCTTTGAGCCGTTTCGATGTTTGTCTTTAGCGAAAAAGTCCACCTTTTCATCCTCAGATAATTATACCCTCCACCATTCTATGGGGGCTATATTAGCTTTGTCATTCCGCTTGTAACTCCTCGAAATATTCATGATAGACCCCCAAACTAAATATATTCTGCATCAGCGTAAAATTCTAAGACGATTTAGAAATGTTCGTCTGCCTGCCTGCCTGTCAGTCCGTCTATCCGTCTGTCTGTTGTAATCATGCTATCCTTCGAACGAATTAAGATAGAAAGCTAAAATTTTTCACGCATGCATATTTTCCCAATAGGCAGGTTAAGTTCGTAAATGAGCCATGTCGGTGCACGTTTTCGTATAGCCCCCATATAACGGTACCTCTCTAACTTCGGTATTTTGATGATTTTAAGGACATTTTTCACCGGAATTGTTTCAAATTTGGTATTTGAAGTTCGTAATGGATACTACAGCCTAAGGCAGAAAATTGTCTGTGCAGGTCCACGTCTTCGTATAGCCCTCATATAACGGGGTACCTCCCTACATTCGGTATTTTCATGATTTTAGCGACATTAGGTATTTGAAGTTCGTAATGGATACTACAGCTTATGACAGAAAATTGTCTATGCACGTCCAGGTCTTCGTATAGCCCCCATATAACGGTACCTCCCAATATTCGGTATTTTGACGAGTTTAGGTACAATACCCATCGAAATTTTTTGAAATGTCGTATTTGACGTTCGTATTGGATGTTACAGCCTATGACAGAAAATTGTCTGTGCAGGTCCATGCCTTCGTATAGCCCCCGTATATCGGTACTTCCCTATTTTCAGTATTTTGATGAGTTTTTTTTTTCAAGTTTCGTATTTGAATATTGTTATGGCCTATGACAAAAGTTGCCTATGCTAGTCCACGTCTTCGTATAGACCTCAATATAATGGCGACTACCTATATTCGGTATTTTTAAGATTTTAACAGAATTTTTAACGAATTTTATTTTTTGAAAATTTCCAAATTCGTTCCAAATGGTGGAGGGTAATCAAAGTTCGGCCCGGCCGAACTTACTGCTTGTTTACTTGTTAGTTCTTCATTCATAATCTACTGGAATTTTTCTTTAATTATAAAAAATCGGCTATATAGCGACTATACTTAATGTACAAATTGTTGTACCAAAAAGAAGACCATGTTTTCTTTAAAGCAGAGAAAAGAAAAAAGAGGTCCTTCGTGGGACCTAAGATCTTTTGAGGGAAAGAAAAACAGCCTCCGTGTTCAGATAAAAAAGTATAAAAAAATGTTTTTTTTTTTGGGAATAGAAATGTTCGGTCTTCTGCGTACTCGGAGGAAATGGACTTTGGTGTAGGAAAAAAAAAGAGATTCTTCGTGAGGTCTAAGGTATTCTGAGGGAGGGGAAAAACAGCCTCTTTGTCCAGAAAACAAGGTATAAAAAATGTTTCTTGGGAAAAGAAGTGGTCGGTCTTCTGTGTACTCGGAAGAAATGGCCCTTTGTGTTTAAAATATATCTTCTTTGTATAGAAGAAGCCCTGCGTATAAAGAAGATGTTCTCTGTATAAGGAATAGGGATACGTCGCCTTTTCGATATTTTCCTTCAGCGTAAAAGTCGACCTTTTGATCTTCAGATTTTTTACAATCCAATTACCAAGTATTCGACTCTCCTGTCACTTGTCCTCGCTCTGTGTCTGGCTTTTTGGAAATGCTAGATTCAATAGTGTAGGATTTGAGTGCTTTGTAATCTGTCCGAAAATTGAACGATCAGAATTGAAATCTTCATATATTTTTAGACGATTTTTTGTCTATATTTCAAATAGCTAAAATTTTTGAGTTTTCCGTCTTTTTGGTAGGGTATAAAACAGTCGCCGCCATAAGGCTCCAATGTGTGTATATCCTTCTCCTTCTTCTCTTTTTTACAAAATATATTTTTCCATGAAATAATTGAACTTCCTGTTGATAATCGTTATTAGAAAACAAAAACATTGTTGCAGTTCAAAAAAAAAAAACTCCATTATTTTATCTAATTGAGTTTTGGTCGGCCTATCTTGAGAAAAATATTTGCCAAATGGCGACACGTGAATGCAATATTCGCCGGACTGGAGGAGAACGATGGAAAAGAAAACACGGAGTAATGCGTAATTTCATTATCTTTTGTTACAAAAGAAGAAAAAAAAAACAAATGTCTACTTAAAATAAATATCTTTTGTTTTTTGCGAGGTAGCCAAAAATAATAAATTATCTTTTGGCATTCTGTCTGTCTGTCTTACTTTTGTTGTTGATAAAAAAAAATTACAAAAAATAAGAAAAAAAATTGCAAACAATTAAAAATTGATTGGATATTTTTTTCGGTGCTGTCGATTTTATTTCATGTCTCAAATTTTATCAGAGATGTAAGCCAAGTGCAAAAAAAGCGAAATTTGGTGAATTAATGAGTTTTTCAGAATAAAAAATTGTGTATTTTTTGGAAATTGATAAAGATCGACGAGATATAAAATGCAGGGCAATGTCCCTTTAACAGGTTTTATTTTTTTTAGAACTGGAACAATAAAACTCCATACCGATGCATGGCATGTATTTTTACCTTAATTGCAGCAAATTTACAACAATTAATTTTTAATCAAAAATTTTACACTGCAAGAATTTTGGGTTTTTTGAAATTTGCTGCTCATAAATCTTCAGACACCAGAATTTGCGACCACACACACACACTCACACAGATTTCCCGTCAAAAGATAGAAATAGTCTGTGTGAATTTTTGTGATCTCTGCTTTTCTTTGCGTATAGAACATAAATACACTATTTGTTAGAACCCAAACAACATCCTCGATAGTATAGTGGTTAGTATCCCCGCCTGTCACGCGGGAGACCGGGGTTCAATTCCCCGTCGGGGAGATTTACAATTTTTTTTAATTTTTCATTGTTAAATAATTTATTTTTTGATTCCATAAATTGACATAATGAATACAATAAATATTCGATATTCTTATACCCTCCACCATTTGGAACGGATTTGGAAATTTTCAAAAAATAAAATCCTTAAAAAATGCTATTCAAATTTTAAAAATACCAAATGAATAGCAGTTATATTAGGGTCTATACGACGTGGACCTCATAGGCACTGTTTGTCATAGTAAATAAACGGTGAATAATGAAGTTAAAATTATCAAAATATCGTATATAGGGAGGTACCGTTATATCGGAGCAGTGCGAAGACCTGGACCAGCATAGACAATTTTCTGTTACAGGCTATAGCATCCATTACTAACGTCAAATACGACATCTCAAACAATTTCGGTAGGTATTGTACCTAAACTCGTCAAAATACCGAATATAGGGAGGTACTGATATATGGGGCCTATACGAAGACGTGGAGCTGCACAGACAATTTTCTGTCATAGGCTGTAGTTCCCATTACGAACCCTAAATACGTAATTTGAAACAATGCCGGTGAATAATGGCGCTAAAATCGTCAAAATACCGAATTTTGGGAGGTACCGTTATATGGGGGCTATATGAAAACGAGGACCTACATGGCCCATTTAGGAACTTAACCTGCCTACTGGAAAAAAAACATGTGTGCAAAATTTTAGCCTTCTATCTCAATTCGTCCGAAAGATAGGCAGATTACAATAGACAGACAGGTAGACGGAAAGACGAACGTCGCTAAATCGACTTAGAATTTTACGCTGATCAAGAATAGATCAGTAAAACGCCATAATGTCAACAATTTTTTTTTTTAATTTAGCAAAAAAAGTGTCGGAAATAGCATCGAATTTTAGAAAAAGTTTAGACCTGTTCGAATTGGTCACCGTTGGCACGAATTATGGCCTTCAGACGGCCAATGGAAATGGGTCACTCACTGCCCGAATGTGGGTCTGCGGTATGTTGGCCAATTCCCGGCGAAGCGCTTGCTTGAGGTGATCGACACTTTGGTATTTTTTAGAGCCAACCTTGATTTCCAAAATACTCCAGACACAATAGTCCAACGGATTGGTATCCGGAGATTTTGGAGGCCATTGTGGGCTGGAAATAAGGCGAGGAAAAATATTTTGTTACCATTCTTTGACGGCGCGTTCTGAGTGCGATGTTGCTGAGTCTTGTTGGAATGTCCAAGGTCGGCGGCCACGGTCGATTAATACGAGCGGAGAGCGACCATCGGCTCTTATGGCGGCCCACACCTTCACCATGGCCGGCTTAAGGATTGAGTTCTGGTGGCCAACCGATGGTGCACATTTTTAGCCGACCTCTTTGGCAAGTAAAAACGAGCGGATCATTTTTTTGTTGTTTACAAACTGCTGGGCAACGAATGTTTTCTCATCGGAGAGAAGCAAATTCGGTAGTTTACCACTTTCGGCCAAAGCGAAGAAACTCTTTAGCTCTTTCGAGTCTATTTCCTTCTTTAGCTGCGGAGTAATTTCTTGCACTTTTTGGAATTTCAATGGCTTTACCCCGAGTTCATTTTTCAATATTTGCCGAATGGAATATTGCGATATGTTCAGCTCACGAGCCATTTTTCGGCCACTGCGACGCAGTTTTCGATCAAGTTGCTTCTTTACTTTTCGAACCATTTCTGCTAATGTTGTTGTTTTCTTCCGTCCACTTCTTTGACGTCGGGCTACCCTACCAGTATCCGTATCACATTAACGAGTCATGGTACGAGACACAAAAGATTTATTCACATTTTAATGCTAGAGTGCTCTAACGATAGCCACTTGTGGTCGGTTTTCCAGCCAAATTTAAAGAAATCACACTATCACGCTTGAATCTCATAACAAATAACTTTTATTCTGGAAAAGTCTCACCAAAAAGCTTTTGTACGCTTCTAAACAATATGATGAGCTGTCACTGGAATAATTTTAACAGCTGTCGGACGAATGGCTTAGGAATTACAGCAGTCTGAGAAAGTTGGTTGCAGTTTTTTCATCTAACTCTGTATATGTGAGCTATATCTAAATCTGAACCGATCATTATAAAATTTAACAGAGGTATTTTCGAGGAGTATCTGATGTCCGGTATCAAATATCATTCTTGTGGAGTGCATATTACGTATGTGACGGATAAAACATTTATATGGGAGCTATAGCTATATCTGAAGCGAATTTATCCAAATTTGATGTACTTACTTCTAGATTGAATTCGGTGGGATGTATCAAAATCCAGGTCATTTGGGCTTATATTGATCATTTGGTTCACAATGAACCAGAAATCGGTTGAAGAGATATGGCATTTATATCTAAATCTGATCTGATTATCGCCAATTTCGTCTTTGGGCTAAATAAATATTGTTTGGAAAATTCCATCTTAATTGGATAATAAATGCGACCTGCATTTTCTTGACAGGAATATACGGACGGATGGACGGACATGCATAAATCGACTCAGAAAGTGATTCTATGAAGATCCAGCAAAGTAACAATGTTTCTATCTTCCGCATCCTTCTCCATGTTACAAACAAATACACAAAGACATAATACCCTTACCACTATGGGTATAGAGAATGGGACTTTCGGTCCCAAGACCCTCGAAAATGGCCACTTTCCAATTTTTTCCAGTTGAACCCCCGAAATGGTTCCAAAAATGCATTTCTGTGTACGTACCGTTGAAGATATACTAGCCAATCTCTGATCAAATAGAATATCACCATAATATGAATTTCTAGGCAAGTCCTTATCAGATGAAGCATGGAGCAGGCTCCTCTCCGAAATTATTACTTTTCTTACATTTTTCGTCATTTAACATTGAAACATTGATTGTTTGCTAGTAGGAGCCATCCGGAATGGCTGTGAAACAGACTTCCACTTAATTTATATAACCAAAGTTTTCCATTTCGAATGAATGAAATCTCAGAATTTCAAAAACTGAATTCTAAAAAGGCCACAAACCTATGCTAATGACCCGCCGGTTATTGGACATTTCCCCACAAATAATTTCCTATGTCAAAAGGAGCAGTTAATTTCATGGAGAGCCCCTCCAAGCCCCCAAAGGATTCCATGCAATTTAAACTTTTTTACCCCCTTTCCACCCCTCCCTCCTGACAAGTGCTGCTTGAATTGAAAAATCTCATTTCGAAACAAGTTCGATGTCTTGTTAATGAAAGTGATGTCCTTAGACGTAACTAAATATCCAACCTACAACCCATCATCATCATCGAACATAATATTCCAAGCGTTAGCGTTTCTATTCCAATGGGCTTAAAGTCATTTGGCAACAAAGTAACTAACAGCAATTTAAAAATGGCCAAACAATGTAAACCACGAAGCCGAAACCAGCCATTCACAGACGTAAATATGTATAAATCAGAAAAAAACAACAACAACCTTCTAAATATATATAGCAATAAATGTGTACATATATACATACATACATATGTATTGGAAATGTATATAAGTATGCTTTTTTGCTACGCCTTACATCCTGCGCGTGTTCGACACAAAAAAAGCACACCCAAAACCCATTAATTTGCCAAATAACAATAAAAGTCCGAAGAGGAGCAGCAGCAGCAACAGGGTGGCAAGATGTTGTTGCTGCCATGGCTGGGCGGACAAAAATAAATATAAATTCATGGCATTTCTATGACAAAACCAAGCGACCGCCAAAACGACTGACAGAGAAGCAGACAGCCTGCCACACCAACCATTCATGCCGGCTCGGTGTCTGAATCCTAGCAAATACAGCGGGTTTTGCAACAATATTTTAAGAAAGTGTGGGCGATAGCCTGAGTCCCCAACACAAAGTAAGGCAAATGCCAGCACATGCCGGCAAACACCTTGCCACTTCTTAAACCAAAAGAAAGCCAAACTGTAGGGTATGTAGGCAAAGTACAATTGAAGGGCTCACAGCTATACCGAACTAAGTCATAAAAACATAATTCGAAGATATTTAGAGGTAAAGTAAATGCACTGCCATTAATTTCTGGAAGGAATATTTTAGTCTACCAAAAGAAAATGTAAAAGACTATATTCAAAATTAACTAATGATATTAATTTAAAATAAAAATAATTTAAATATATTACTAAAAAAATATTCAAAAACAAAAAAACCTACTTTGGTTCATTATTACTCTGAATAAAATTTGAAGGTTTCACAGCTAAAGAGAACCAAGTCAAAAAAAATAAAATAAGGTGTTCGTTATATGACTAAATATAGTTCACTTCAGCGATTAATTTCCCACTAGTTTCGGAGTTTTATTTTGAGTCATGTTTTGCTTTAGCGGCTGGCAGCTGCGTGTACATCTGTTGTAATTGACAACCATTGTGATTTTTTGGAAAATAAAATAAATTCATTTAAAAACAAGTAAAAAAACATTAAGTTCGGCCGGGCCAAACTTTTAATACCCTCCACTTTAGGGTAAAAGAAACATTAGAAGAAATGTGGCAAAAACCATTAAAATGCCGATTATGGGGAGGTACCGTTATACGGGGGCTATACCAAAACGTGGACCTATAATTACAATGTTTCGCCACCGGAGCTGGAACCCATTATGACCAACAAATACCAATTTTTAGACAAATCAGTGAAAAAATGTGGCAAAAACAATCAAAATACCGAATATCGGGAGGTACCGTTATATGGGGGCTATATCAAATCATGGACCCATGCATGCAATGTTTCGCCACCGAAGCTGGAACCAATTATGACCAACAAATACCAATTTTCGAACAAATCCCTGAAAAAATGTGGCAAAAATCATCAAATTACCGAATATCGGGAGGTACCGTTATATGGGGGCTATACCAAAACGTGGACCTATAATTACAATGTTTCGCCACCGGAGCTGGAACCCATTATGACCAACAAATACCGATTTTCAGACAAATCCGTGAAAAAATGTGGTAAAAAAACTAAAATACTAAATATCGGGAGGTACCTTTATATGGGGGCTATACCACAACGTGGCCCTGTACATGCAATGTTTTGCCACACGCTCAGGGACCCGCTATGACCTACAAATACCAATTTTAAGACAAATCCGTGAAAAAATGTGGTATGAATCATCAAAATACCGAATATCGGGAGGTACCGTTATATGGGGACTATACCAGAACGTGGACCGATATATCTCATTTTCAATACCAACCATCCTAGACACAATGCAAATAGCTCTGCTAAATTTTGGAGCTCTACGTCAAATAATGTGGGCTGTATCGTGATTTCAACAGACAGACGGACAGACAGACAGACAGACGGACAGACAGACAGACGGACATCGTTAAATCGACTTAGAATTTTATGCTGATTATGAATATATATACTTTATGGGGTCTAAAATGAATATTTAGGGATGTTACAAACGGAATGACAAAGTTAATATACCCTCCTTTCCAAGGTGGAGGGTATAAAAAAAATAAATTAATGTCAACAAGGACAAAGGAAAATTTAAGGTTTCAACTATGGTAGAAAAAGATGGTAAAGTCATGCAATTATATGTTTACATTTTTATACCCTGCACCATAGTATGGAGGGTATATTAAGTTTGTCATTCCGTTTGTAACACCTCGAAATATACATTTTAGACCCCACAAAGTATATATATTCTTGATCAGCATAACAGTCTATCCGTCTGTCCGTCTGTGGAAATCACTCTAGCTTCCGAACGAAATGAAGTAAGTTGATAAAAATTTACTCAAATGCGTATTATGACTGTAGGACTTTTGGTATTGAAAATGGGCCATGTAGGTCCACGTCTCCGTATAGCCCCCATATAACGGTGTCCCCCGATATTCGGTGTTTTGATGATTTTAGCGATATTACTTACCGGAACTATTTCAAATTAAGTATTTGAAGTTCGTAATGAATACTACAGCCTATGACAGCAAATTGTATGTGCAGCTCCACGTTTTCATATAGACCCTAATATACGGCTTCATTCGGTATTTTTAAGATTTTAACTGAATTTTTAATGGATTTAAATTTTTTGAAAATTGCAAAATTTGTACCAAATGTTGGAGGGTATTCAAAGTTCGGCCCGAACTTACAGCTTTTTTACTTGTTTCTTTTTTTCAACGTTGCAGGGAAAGTTGACAGGGTAAATTACAGAAAATGCAGAGATGGATATGCTTATATGAAATGACTTTACCTTCCTTATTTTACCATGGTTTCAACAAATATTTACACATAAAAAATTCGTCATTTCCGTTTTCATCATTTTTGGGGCTGGCAAATATTCCTCATTTTCATTACTGGAAAAATCACTAGTGCTGCTATTATTACTATCCATTTATAGAAAACACTGATTTTTTTTAATTTTGCTGAAAACTGAACGACAATAAACACGTTCTCACTAATAGTACTGATTCAACGTGAAACACACTGACTTGGTTCATTTTTGCTTTGAAAAAAGTCGAAATTGTCAGTCGTTGACTTAGGTTTTTTACCGTTATCTTTGGAACGAAACACTTTTTGACATTGTGCTTTATAGAGTAAACAGAGTTTCCATATACCGGGACATTGGCACTAATTTCGGCATTTTTTATTTTTCATGACTTGGTTCGGTATAGCAGTGAGCCCTCCAATTGGAAGACAACAAATCCCCGTTATTTGCCTTGCCATGGCATGAAAGTGCACAAGCAACAACAACAACAACGAACTCAAGAAAAAGGTCGTTGCGTTATATGTCAAGGTGGAAGGAAGCAGCAACCTCAGGAGTAGAGTCGGAGGATGAGTTGGTGGCAAGACCGTGGTTGGAGTTTTCTGATTTTCCGCACAGTCATGCCCTGTCTGCTGCCATCCTATCCCCCCGCCCACATTCTGCAAGTTCAAGCACTTTTTTTTCGGGGAGATTTCTTCAAAGAAGACAACAAACGTGATGACATAGACGTCTGTCTGGTGACCTTCAACTTTTCCACCATAATAAATTTCTAAGTATGTGTGTGTGTATGTGAGCATGGAGCCCAAGGATGTATACGAAAGTATATAGTCCCACGATTGTATATATACCACATATACACAGGAATTCTAGAATGAACCGCACATTAAGTACACTTACACACACACAAGTGGAAATCTCTCAATCAGGCCATTTGTTTTTTTTTTCTGCTGCTGCTGAATGCCAGACTTTCTTTGTTCCACACACAAACACACACACACAGACAGCCAGCCAAGCTCATCGTCCTTGACGATGTTAAATTTGGTAGAAGGACAATGAATATTTTTTTTTTTTTGTTTCACAAGGTCTTTATCCTGTGGGTGTAGTGGTTGGTGGCTGGGAGAGAAGCATTAACTTTGGCATTTGACGAAAATATTCTGGTTGCTTTGGTAACCGACCGACCCAAGAGCCATTCCAAAAAGGACAAAGAAGGAGAAAAGAAAAGCCTGAATGTAGTTCAGGTCAAATGAAACAAGAAAATAACAGCGCTAACTAGACCAAAGATGGCGCCCGAATGACAAAGAAGTAAGAAAGCTTTATCAAAGCTTTTAAAATAAAAGTATTTAGTTTATGGCGCCATCTGTTGGATTATGGTGATACTAAATTAATAAATATGGTGGTATATTGTTTGGGATAGTTGGCAATGCTGATAAATACAAATTATATTTCAACACGCCTATATTCAACATCCTCGATAGTATAGTGGTTAGTATCCCCGCCTGTCACGCGGGAGACCGGGGTTCAATTCCCCGTCGGGGAGATATGAAAATATTTTTTTCGCTTTTTTAACAACTTTTAGTTATGTTTCGCGTAACGTTATAAGTTGACTGAAATATTTTTAATTTATTTGTAATTAATGTTAATTATTATTAATTCATCCTCGATAGTATAGTGGTTATTAGCCCCATCAAAAATATTATATTAGCATTCGATTTCAATCTATAAACACTCAAAATAGGATTTTTAAGAATCAATATACTTTTTATATCCTCCACCATAGTATGGAGGGTATATTAGGTTAGTCATTGTGTTGTTAACACCACGAAATATACATTTTATATTCTTTATCAGCATTAAATGCTGTGTCCGTCCGCCTACCTGTCTGTGGAAATCACTCTACCTTCCGAACGAAATGTATAGGTTAATAAAACTTTTACTTTTGGTATTGAAAATGGGCCATTTAGGTCTAGCCCCCATATTGGTGATTTAAGCGAAACAAATTTGGCATTAGAAGTTCGTAACGGATACTACAACCTACGACAGAACAAGTAAAAAACATTAAGTTCGACCGGATCGAACTTTTAATACCCTCCACCTTAGGGTAAAGGAAACATTAGAACCCATTGTGACCCACAAATACCTATTTTTGACATATTCGTGGGAAATTGTGGCAAAAATTATGAAAATATCGAATATCGGGAGGTACCGCTATATGGGGCTAGACAAAAACGTGAACTATACATACAATATTTCGCCACACGAACTGGGACCCATTATGGCCTACAAATACCAATTTTCCGACAAATCCGCGAAGAAATGTGGCAAAAATCATCAAAATACCGAATATCGGGAGGTAACGTTATATAGGGACTATACCAAAACATGGACCGATATATATTCATTTTCAATACCAACCATCCTAGACACAATACAAATTGATCTGCTAAATTTTGACTCTCTACGTCAAATAATGTGGGCTGTATCGTGATTTCAACAGACAGACAGACGGACATCGTTACATCGACTTAGAATTTTATGCTGATTATGAATATATATACTTTATCGGGTCTACGACGAATATTTAGGGATGTTACAAACGGAATGACAAAGTTAATATACCTCCTTTCCAAGGTGAAGGGTATAAATATGTCCGTACAGATCCCCGCCTTCGTATAGCCCCCCTATAACGGCACCTCGGATATTTGGTACTATGGTGATTTTAGTGGCATTATTCACCGGAAATGTTTCAAATTTGGTATTTAAAGTTCGTAATGGATACTACAGCCTAAGACAAAAATTTGTCTGTGCATGTCCACATCTTCGTATAGCCCCCATATAATAGTACCTCCCTATATTTGGTATTTTGATGATGTTAGCTACATTATTCATCGATTTTTGTTTCAAGTTTCGCATTTGAATATTGTAATGCCTTATAACAAAATATGCCTATGCAGGTCCACGTCGTCGTATAAACACTAATATAACGGCTATATTTGGTATTTTTAAGGTTTTAACAGGGTATTCAAAGTTCGGCCCGGCCGAACTTACAGCTTTTTCCCTTTTTTTAATAGTTATGTAAAGTTTTAAAATCTCTACAAATATTTTTGCATTTTTCTGAAGTTTGTTAATATCCTCGATAGTATAGGAGTTAGTAGCCCTGCCTTTTGCAGGATTTTCGTATTTGATTTCAATTTATTACGGTTTATCAATATTATAATTATTCATATTTACAAAGAGTTTATAGTTTTGTAATGCATCATTATTAATATATATTTTGATATTTCTCAAAATCATTCAATATCCTCGATAGTATAGTGATAAGTAGACCCTGTGATGTAGAGATGTATGATTATGGAATTTAATCTGAATTCAAATTTTGGATTTTTCCATAGCTTTTTTCCTCGATAGTATAGTGGCTAGTATTGTCTTGTCTTTGTCCTTGTCTTTTGCAGGATTTTTATATTTGATTTCAAAATTCCACTTTAACGGCAAATAAATGAGCCGGAGTTTGAGTTACGTTGTATCTGTTTTTGTCAATGTTAGAATATATATCTTATTATATATAGAATTTATGGTTTCGGAATGCATTATTCACATATATATTTTTATTCTCCCAAAATGAGTCCATATCCTCGATAGTATAGTGTTTAGTAGCCCCGTCTTTGACACGATTTTCATTTTCGATTTAACCCCAAATTTTTCTATAACAAAATATTATTAGCTTGGGGCTTTAAAGAAACCTTTTTTTTCATAGAATTTTGTAGAAATTTATAATTATGGAAGACAATCTGTATAGCAAAAATGTTCCCATAGATTTTTCCTCGATATTACAGTGGCTAGTAGCCTTGCTTTTCACAATATCTTCTTTATCGATTTCAAATCTTAAGCACTAAAAATCTCACTTTAAAAACAAATTATTTAGCTGCGGCTTATAACAAACGTCTTTTTTTCATGATAATGATGAAGAGAACTATAATTCCAAAATTATAGATAGATATATAATTTTGCATAGGTTTATAATTCTACAAGACAATCTCCATTTATATTTTGTATTTTCCCACATTCCTTCAACATCCTCGATAGTATAGTGGTTAGTATCCCCGCCTGTCACGCGGGAGACCGGGGTTCAATTCCCCGTCGGGGAGATCTACAATTTTTTTGTTGATCCAATGGACGGATTTTTTAAAAGTATGGACGCACGTTATGGTCCATTTTGCTTTGAAGGTAGGAGTTTTTGGTTTCCTTCACTCTTAAAAATTGCATGAAATTGTGTGCAGGAATATTCAAAAGGCATATAAATGCGATCTTTGTAACCAAATAAGAAAACATAAATTTTTCCGATGCAGATATGCTTAGATGGATGAAGCTAAAGATATATTACTTTATATGTTAACTTGTTCCTATTTTTTAAGCTTGCCTGACTAAAACCTCTATCAGAATTCAACAAAAAATCCTAATTATGATTTAAGCAATTTAATAAATAAATTATATAAATGTTGCAAATATATGTCAGGAAAAACTGGAGAAGAATGTAATCTTATTGATGCAAACAAGGATTACAATTTATTCTATAAAATTGTACCTGAAAAGCCTTCAGAAAATTATTTTCAAGCGTCCAAAGCTTTAAAAATTATTGGAATTATTTAGAGGTTAAATGATTTGTTAAATTAATATTAGTAAACAAAAAAATGTTTATATTATAATTAGATTTTGTTCAAAGTTTGGACATTGTGCAGAATACTTTGCACATACGCTTGAATGCAGTCGAGGACCCGTTCAAATCTGGCAATTAAAAATAAATATTCTAAAATTACATATTTCCCAGCCGCCATAAAATATCACATGTGTAAAATTCAGTGTGCGCTGTTTCATACTATAATGTATAAGATAATAAAGGTTCTGATCCACACACACAGATATCGATGCGTTATATAGGTACCCAAGCCCACTTGAATGATGGAACGACAAGCTGCCCTTCAATGTTCTCCATTCAATATTAGAATATAAGACAATAATTGTGTGACTGCGATTAGGTTAAGTTAGTTTAATTTTTGGTGTGCATAAGAAAAATATTTTTAAATAAAATCAGAATTGAATCTACATTCGAGCCAAACGGTTGTGGTTTTCTGGAAGAACGAGTCTCACAATCTTCAAGAAGCTCCAGTAAAGTTTTTCCTTTAAGAAAAATGTGTGATTATTCCTTTAACCTGAGGTCCATTCCTATATCTCTTAATTTTCTGAATATTTCACCCACAACTTATATTCATTTAAAAGTTAATTTGCAGATTTTCCACCTACCTTGTTTCCCATTTGGTGAAAACGGGTCATAACTACCCGCCGACATGGGCGATGAGTATCCATTCGATAAATTTGCGCCATAAATGTGATTTTGAGAGGCTGAAGATGGACTTAAAGGTGCAGTGCTGGGCACACTGCCGGGACTAGGTGTGGAAATCCATTCTTCCCTTCTGCAAAGAAACAACCAATGAAACCATGGAATTCGAGAAAATTGAGGGCCCAAAACTTACAATTCCAAACGGGCTCGTTTTGAGGGCAGAAAAACCGCTGAACTGCCATTGGAAGGATCTGCAGAGCCACCAGCAGCTGCCGCCACATTACTTGTTGAACTACCACCAGCAACGCTTGGTGCGGTCGTTATGGTAACTTGTGTAGATCCCGCCACTGTGCTGGCATTGACAGCAGCAATACCCGTTGCCGTTTTCAATGCCAAAGTTCCCGATTTGAGTGCTGCTGCTGTTGAGGGGGCAATGTTTGCCAGGGCCGAACAGGCCGCCAGACTTATGAACTCTTCCTTGCAATCGCTGCTGAGATTGGCGACCTGGCTGTGATTGCTACTGCTGCCCGCCGCCGCCAATGCTGCTGCAGTTGTTGTTGCGCTGGAAATGTCATGTAGGGGTTCCGATTTAATGGCAGTCTTTAATAGCTTGATTTTCTCTTCGACGGAAGCACTGGCGAGCGAGTCTACCGAACTAATGACAATATTGCTTACATTGTTGTTTAGCTGGCGTGTGGCGGCAGCGGCTGCGGCGACAGCATGCTGCTGTTGGATGTGTATCAAATTGCGAACTGGGTTGGAGTTACCGGCTTCCGCCGTTGCATCCAGCGTTGATGCAGCGCCACCAGCAAAATTGGCTATGAAAACATTGGCAGCATCCCCTCCTGCAGCAGCGGCAGCATTGCTGGCTGCCACAGCAGCTGAACTGGCGGCAGCATCCAGTTGTTGTTGCAACAGAATATGACTGGGTATGACTTGCTGCTGCTGCTGTTGTTGTTGTGGCGTTGATGATTGTTGTTGTTGCTGCTGCTGTTGTTGTTCGCTGGGCGGCAACGACAGCTTTTGTCCTTGCGCATGATTTAGCCGGTACATCATTGAGGACAAATTCATCCTAAACTTTGTGGTGACCCGTAAATCTTGTTCTAGCTGTTGTTGTTGTTGCGTTTGGCGACATTTAAAAAAGTGTGGCAGGGAAAATAAATATTTTTTGCTTCGATTTACATTTTTCGCTCAAACGGTGCCGCATCCAGGGGCACCGTTTCTCCTCGGCCAATCCCCCCGCGTGTTGGCCTTGGGCAGCAGGGTGTTTGGTTCTGTACCACGATGATTCGGTTTGGGTCTTGGTAAAGAAATACCAAAAATATTTACAATTTGTCCAGAAGAGCAGCTGCAAAAGAAGAGATGAAAAAAAAGAAACACAAATTAGCAATGAAAAGCAAAGCAATGGAATGTTCAAATGTTTGCTCGCTCGTGACCCGACCCTCTATAGGCTCAGTGCCCCTGCCCGCTCAGCTTTGGTGGCGGGCATTTCTAAGAATTCTAATGTTTTGTTTTATGACTGCCAGTCACCTTTCAATAATCTCAGGGTTTCAAGCACCCCTCCCCCCAGGCCATGGCTTTTGTTGGTCAGTAGCTGAATGTATTTTTTTTCTCTCTTTCTCGTTAGCTTGTCGTCTATACTACACTTGAGCATGCATTGACCTAGTTTTTTGGCTTTTTTCAGGGTATCAAGGGTTGAATGCCGTCGTCGTCATCACCATCGTCATGTCATGTTGAGAACACAAAGTATTCGTGGTCACATGCCTGGTGAACAGAGAAAAAACAACAAAAACGCTTTCACATAATATGACCCATTCGCAGGGTGGTAATGAGTCAAGGATGTTAGAGGTTGAAAATGTTGAAAATAAAAAAAACACCACAACAGGTCTTAAATTATTTACGAGAAATTTAAAGCACCGTTTTTTTTTTTCATTTTCACTTGTAATAAATACATTTCTAATGGAATGTTCGTAACAAACTATTTCACCTAGGTATGTGGTTTGTTCTGAGATTCATAGTGAAATTTTGTGTAGAACATTTCTTCTTTTGATAACTTCAGCCTAAAATGAAATTTAATGTCACTTTCATGCATAAACTCGAAAAAAGTCCGAGAAAAAAATTATCGAAAAAATTCGGATTTTTTTGACTACATTGATGCATATATTTTCTTGATATTAAATGGAAATAGAGATTACTTTTCTTTGGAGACTTATAGTGAAATTTGATCAAGAACATTTTTGCCTTTGACACTTTGTCCCAAAAACTAAGTATTATCGTCAATTTAGACTCAGATTTAAAACGCCATACAAATAACAGTTAAAAACGTAATCATGTAACGCACATTTGAAATATATAAATTCAAATGTAATTTTCGTACAAAACCATTAAAGCTAGGTATATAATTTATAGCGGGACTTATAGTGAAATTTTGTATAGAATATTTCTTCTCTTGACACTTTTTGCCTAAAACGAAATCTTATGGTACTTTCATGCGATAAATCGAAAAAAGTCGGTGCAAAAATTAATAAAAAAATTAGAAAATATTTTGACGTAGTTTGGCAACATTTAGGCAAATATTTTCTGAATATAAAATCAAAATTCTGTTTTCTTTTCCTTGAATACCTATAGTAAAATTTGATGAAGAATATTTTTGTCTTTAACGTGAACCTTCCAAAATCATGCTTTGTATGAGGATTTGGCATAAACTCACATGGAGTATGGATTTAACCCTAAATTGTGTTTTTTTTTTGCATTTATAAATTTCAGGCGTTTAGTGAAGATTTAGAGTTTTGATATCTTTGGGACCTATTGTAGAATTTTATGACAAATAATTTTATAGAATTGTTTCGACTTCCTAGATCCCGTTTAAAGGGAGATTTTAATAATATTCTGAAAAAAAATTAAATTCGATTCGATTTGGGATTGAAATTTTCAACCAAAATAATGCTTGTATTGTTATCAGTAATATTGCCGGAGACTCTATATATCTAAAATTCGAGGAATCTTTATTCGAAAAATTTTAAAAAAGTGGAGAATTACCACCTTTCCTCTTCTATTTTGGTAACTTTCCAAGGTAAACTTTTAAAACGCCGAGGCAAGTGTCTTCTGTGTTTAGCTCTACTTTCGTAATCTTCTGAGTTTTCCTGTAATTCAATATACCCTTCTTCCATTATGTGATGAAGGGTAAACAATTTGAAAACTTTGACCCGATTTTGACATTGATTCTTTGGGGGTTTTTTTAATATTTGATTTTTAACTGGGTTTCTGTAATTTGATTAGAGTTCGGTGTTTTAAGTACTTTTTTAAATATCTTGAAAAACCTAACCCTAAAATTTTGAAATTACATGGCCTCCGTGGCGCAATTGGCTAGCGCGTTCGGCTGTTAACCGAAAGGTTGGTGGTTCGAGCCCACCCGGGGGCGCAATTATTTTTCCTCTTCTTTTTGGTTGTAAGAAATGAAAGCGAAAAGAGAGTGGTTTTAGGTTCTACATCAGATAAGGGTTGATCGCTACAATACCAACTATCATATTTTTGCGTTCCCAGCTCCTTTTTATGGGATAGACAAAAGTATCGAATATCGATGAATTCAAAAAATATTCGCAATTTCCATGAAAAAGCGATACAAAAAGGTGGAAGAGAGGAAAAAGAAGGACTTGGTCCTTCGATCTTTACAAAAATCAGTACTGTACACTCTTTGGGATATGAAGTGACCTGGTTTTGCGTTCCGATTGCAGTTATTGGTTCTTTTTTGGCTATTATTTCATGTTCAATATTATGTTAATTTCATACATTTTTTAAAAATCGAAGGACCAAATGTCAATTCTTGTCCTTTTTGTGAGGAAATTATAAATATTTTGCATTATTTCCATATTCCACATAAAATTTTCTCGTCTCAGGGATACAATTTCTTTCAAAAGAACGGTACTGTACAGTCTTTAGTATTAATTAAGTATTTAGTATTAAAGTGACCTAAAACGAAGATGGGTTTTGATTGGGCGCCATATCGCCTCCGTGGCGCAATTGGCTAGCGCGTTCGGCTGTTAACCGAAAGGTTGGTGGTTCGAGCCCACCCGGGGGCGTCTTAATTTTTTTTATTGAACTCGAACATTGAAATAGTTTTCCCCAGTTGGGCTATAGATAGACTTCAAAATATGTTTTACATTAATTGAATATGAATTTCATCAAAGATGGAATTTTTCACAATTGGTCCTCGTCTAGCCACTAAAATGACTCCTAATAAGCCGGCTCGATGCGTGGACTTTGATAGATTCAATTTTCGGTGTCATCTCCTTAGGTCATCAATAGCTCAACTTGAAAGGGAAATTATCAAATATCCATTTACCAAATACCTCTGCCCTAGGTCAACAATCTCAAGTCATTTATTCTATTCACTATTTTTAATATTCAGAAATTTTTCAATGATTGTGTTGAAGGGACATACTCAGTCTTCCTATTACGCTAAATATCACAATCGTGGTTTCTATGGCGGACAGTTTTCGAAAAGTAGAATATACAAAATTACATCTGAGATATATTAGTTTTTGCATCGTTTTTAAAATTCCGGTCTTCACATGGCCTCCGTGGCGCAATTGGCTAGCGCGTTCGGCTGTTAACCGAAAGGTTGGTGGTTCGAGCCCACCCGGGGGCGATTATTTTTGATTTTACATTTGTAAGTTTTTATAGGAATTCATGGCAAAGTCCTCGGTAAATACTAAGGGCTTCCTCTGATTTTTAAATTTGCCATTTTTTAGGAATTCATGGCAAAACCCATGGTTAATACTAGGGGGAGATTTTGATATATTTAGTCAGGAATAAATATATGTCCAACATATATCAATATACTCTTAATATCCATTAGTGGTTTGTGTCTTTTCACCGTTTGTGGGAAAAAACGGCAAACATGATATTATTTCCAGGGGCGTAAGCAGTGGATGTTCTGCTAAATGGCCATTATTCTGACTTGTACATTTTACATGGAAAAGTTAGTTTGTTTGCCAGTTAGGTTCCGAAGACATTTCTGCGTACATCACTTATGGCACTGACTACCCTTTCTATGGTTTTCCCATTTACATACACTAGAATAGATTTCTGGAGGTTCCTATACGTCTCAATATAATTTTCTTAAAATTTCACAACCCAATGAAGCTTTTCACAAATTTTCTTAAAGCCTCTCTCTTTGAAAAAAAGATTTTGCGCCCCCGGGTGGGCTCGAACCACCAACCTTTCGGTTAACAGCCGAACGCGCTAGCCAATTGCGCCACGGAGGCCATGTGTTGCCGTTGCAAAGATGTACTCATTCAATTTAATCACATTTTCCTACAATGTCTGTACAGTACCGTTTTTCTGTAACGTCGAAGGACCATCCGATTAACTTGTAAGAGATTTTGAGCAATTTCATATATTTTTGTATTTTTGATAGACAATTGCGCCACGGAGGTTATCTGATGCCATTACAAACTCGTCTTCATTCAGTGGCCATCTTATTTTCTTAAATTACATGTACAGTACAGTTTTTCTGTGAGGTCGAAGGACCATCAGATTAATTTGTAAGAGATTTTGAGCAGATTTCATATATTTTTGTATTTTTGATAGCAAATTGCGCCACGGAGGCCATGTGTTGCCGTTGCAAAGTGGTCTTCATTCAATGGTTTCATTTTCCCCAAAATATCTGTACAGTACCGTTTTTTTGTGAGATCGGAGGACCATCAAAATAAGTTGTTAGAGATTTTAAACAAATGTCCGATTCTTGCCTATTTTTTGATAGTTGAATGAGCTATCCAATTGGGAAACAGAGGCCGGCCATGTGTTACCGCCACAAATTCGTTTTCGATTCGATGTTAATGTAATTTTCTCAAAATATGTGTACAGTACTGTTGGTTTCTGTAGTCGCAGGACCACCAGAACAATTTGTAAAAGAGTTTGAACAAATATCAGATTCGTGCGTATTTTTGATACTCGGAAGAAGCTAATCAATGATATAATACTGCTGAAACCACCCGTCATTGTTCCATAATACATTGTGTACATAAAATATCTGCACAGTGCAAATTTTCTGGTTTTCGAAGGTTACAAATTTTGATCGTTCAGCTTTCGAACATTAAAAGGAAATAATATTTGGTTGTTTTTTATTTCGCCAATTTTCCTATATGACAAATATCCTCAGGGATATAATTTTGTAGGAAATCGTCCTATCTGGTTTAATGCTTCAAAATATCAAACTTTAAATTTAAGATATTGCTGGTAGTCATTGTTGTTGTTATTTATCTTATATTAAATATAAGTTAAATATCAATATATAAATGAGATATTGCAGATTTCAACAGTCAATTGCGAAACAAAGACTATTGAAACCCAAGATATTTTTAGAAGATTATGAAATCTTAGATCAGAAGTAAACACCACATAAAATTCAATTCCTAACCAATTCAAAATCAAAATCTCATCCGAATTAATGCCCAAAAGCAGGTAAATAGCAAAACCTTAAAAATTTGTTTTACAGATATTCTCCCTTTAACTTTTTAGAAAATAAAAATTCTTAAAAAGTAATGCGCCCCCGGGTGGGCTCGAGCCACCAACCTTTCGGTTAACAGCCGAACGCGCTAGCCAATTGCGCCACGGAGGCCATGTGCGTGCGACAGATTTTTGCAAATTTGCAACTGGGAATTTTTGGCTGTAAAATACATCCGAGTGAGTCAATACTTTCTTTGGAGATTTCAAGATGATGATACTAGAAAGTGAACTATCCAGGCCAATATGGATGGAGAGAAGCCACAAATATTTGCAGAATGTAAATAACTTCAAAAACGTCTACTCCAAAATAAAATCAAGTCCCCAATGTCAAGTGTTGATATTGACAGCAACACGACATCGCCTCCGTGGCGCAATTGGCTAGCGCGTTCGGCTGTTAACCGAAAGGTTGGTGGTTCGAGCCCACCCGGGGGCGCATTAAATATTTTTTAGAATCACATCTCGGGATAAATTTAGGAGAAAAAAAATCTTGTTGGAAATTTCGATGGCAAATTCACATTGGTCCAGGGTTAAACCATTGATGGAGTCTCGTACATGCTAGCCTCTTAATGACTGTCATGAATAAAAAATCAATCAGATATATGTATAGGGCTTTTTTTCAACAATTGTTTATATAAATCTTGGCAAATCAAATAATAATTTTTTTATGTTTAAAAATTATTACAAAAAGTAAAAAAATCGGCTTAGAAGAGTTTTTTCAACATTCTCTTAAGAATTATGTTTTATTATTTATTTGCTATTCTATGGTTAACCCCTAGAAAGTAAAGACCGTTTTATGCTAAAATGGGTTTTAAATTTTCTGACCTCAATTCTGACTTGACCCATTTTTCTACTATATAAAATCCGTTGTACAATTTGGGCGCCATATCGCCTCCGTGGCGCAATTGGCTAGCGCGTTCGGCTGTTAACCGAAAGGTTGGTGGTTCGAGCCCACCCGGGGGCGGTCGATATTTTAATAATTCCAATGATTTGGAGAAGTTTCTAGATTTAATTCGATGAAACTTGAAAATTCATCCAACGAAAGAATAAAGAGGATGGATAATCATCAGAATGTTGGGCGCCATTTAGAACCGAATATTATTGGTTAATTAAAAATGACAGATAAATATACAATATAAAAGTATATCACATTATGAAATATCACAAATATCACCTATGTCAATTTTGTCAGGTGAATAGCATTTATATTCAAGTACATGACCTCCATAAACCTCTAACCAGAGTGAAAATTGTGCCAAGTGAATAGATCATGGTAGAAGAATACATGTAGATGGTTCAACGCTTGGAAACATTGATATGTCAAAATATTTTAAATGTCTTTTCAAATATTAGTAGATTTTTATATGTTTTCTTAGGCGATGACATCCGGAGGTTATAATACGTGTTTTTCAGCAATTTTTACAAATTTAAATATTTATTATTCAATATTTTCAATTCCAAAATTGGTTTGACAGTTCATTGTCCCAGCAACTGTGTCTACCTATATTTTCTACCATGGTATAGATATGTTTTTGACCTCTTCTAAAATGTCACATTATCTACTAAACCTCAATGTAAACATGAAACACTGATATTTTCCTCCAATCGACATAATAGTAAGTTATCCGAGAACCTTAATAAAAATGACAAAGAATTTTCTTGGTCAAAGACAAATAACGCCATACAGACACGCCGCCAACATCTGCCTCCGTGGCGCAATTGGCTAGCGCGTTCGGCTGTTAACCGAAAGGTTGGTGGTTCGAGCCCACCCGGGGGCGCATTTCCCTTTTTTTGTTATAGAACACGTAAAATGAAAAATAAAGGCAACTAGAAACTTCACCATCATATTGTATATGTTCTAAAGCTTTGCATATCGCAAAAAGCTTCATTTGAAAAAAAGCTTTTTAATATAAGCAGAATGTTCTTGCCGTATATCGGGTAACATGAGCTGCATGTGTGTAGTTAGCTGCCAGCTTAGACATGGCCTCCGTGGCGCAATTGGCTAGCGCGTTCGGCTGTTAACCGAAAGGTTGGTGGTTCGAGCCCACCCGGGGGCGCATTACTTTTTAGTTCTTTCTATTTTTGAGTTTTTTATTTTTTTTTTATTTTATTCCAGACAAAAAAAAAAACAAGGGAACTGATCCAAGAAAGATAATAACACATATTGTAGCATTTTTGGAAGGTTATAGTGTCAACTATAATTTGGCATAAATGTGGAGGCTTGTCATAAATGGGGCCTTTTTTGACTTTTGGGGAGTTTTAAAAAATTCGGGGTCCAAATAATCAATATATTTGATACAACTACGGAACTGTTTTAAATAACCCGTGTGACGACTTTGTCTCATTACTCTTGTTTTAAAAAAACAACATTTGTTTGTTAGTGGAGAAAAATGGTAATGTTTAGAAGGGGGTAAGGCAGGGAATATCTACCTAGGTTTCGGAAAGAGCCACGAAACCCTAGTTTCTTGTCATAGGAGTTACTATTTTAAAAATAACTCCTGGTGAGAATATCCCAAACTTAAAACACGATGAGGATTGGTGGCAATTTCCGAAACCTAGGTATTTCCTGCCTTACCCCTGGTCAACATTACCATCGTTCTCCACGAATAAACAAACATTGTTTTTATAAAAACAACAATAATGGGATTAACCCTAACCATTTTGCAGCAACAAATAATTTTATTTTTTAATTTTTTGTTATTTTTATTTTTATATATTTTCCATATTTGTTATTTTTATATATAAATATTTTTATTCATTTTTTTACTTTTATATAAATTTTTATTGTCATACATATTTTTAATTTTATATATATTTTTATTTTTATATATATTTTTATATTTATATATATTTTTATTTTTACAAATTCGTATTTTTATGTTTTTATTTTCATACTTTTTTATTTTTATATTTTTTGTCATTTTTCCCTTTTTTAATTTTATATTGTTTATATTTATATTTTTTGTTATGTTTATATAATTTATATATATATATATATATATTTTTTTTTTTATTTTTATATATGTTTTTACTATTATATTTGTTATTTTTTTCTTTGATTATTTTTATACACTTTTTTATTTCTAAATATATTGGTCATTTTAATTTGATCTTTTTATTTATTTTTATTTTCTTATTTTATTTTTTCATATTGTTTTATTTTTATTATTTTATTTTTTTTATTTAATTTCTTTTTATTTTTTCATATTGCTTTATTTTTATTTTTTTTTTGTTATTTTTTTATTTATATTTTTATATATTTTTAATTTTTATATATTTTTTATTTTTATATATTTTTGTTTTTTGTTATATGTATATTTCTATTTTTTAATTTATTTTTTATATTTTTTTATAATTAATTCATTTACATTATTTTTTTTTTTATATTTTTTTATAATTAATTCATTTACATTATTTATTTTTTATATTTTTTTTATAATTAATTCATTTACATTATTCATTTTTAAATGAAAATATTTTTTTTATTTTCATAGTATTTCATTTTTATTTTTTATTTTTCCATTTATATATTTTTATATTTGTTTCGTTCATTTTCAAATATTTTTTTTTAATTTTCATAATTATTTTTATATTATTTAATTTTTATTTTTTATCTTTATATTTTTCGTTATTTGTTGTATTTTTTTTGTAATTTTTATGTTATTTTGTTATATTTATTTATATATTTATGTTATTTATTTTATTTCCAAATTCATTTTTATAAATATTTATGTATTTCTTTTTGTTTTTGATAATTTTAAACGTTTTATATTTTTATATTTTTAATATTCCGGAACGCATATTTTTTGTTTTATATTTGTTCAAGATTAATTTTAATTTTTTTTTCATGAAATGGGAATCTTTCCGAAATTCTCTTTCCGGTTAAATAGGTGTATTACCATGGAACTTAGTTGAAAATAAATATACTAGACGGACTAGAAGAGTAAAACATGTACTAACGACTACTAACTATTGCTAATGGATTATTTTCCCCAAAATATGCTGTCGTTACTTTTATTACTATTTATGTTTAGTTTGTGTCTTTTAATTTTATATTTTATGAGGGGTATTTAATGCAATTAGTAATGTTCTTGACCTACAACAAAAACCCCTAACCCCTTTCTGCAACATACAACAAATGAGAAGTGCATCTTTCCCAAATCGTTCCACAAAACACTGCAATCAGGGGGAGCATTTGTCGAAAAAGCCAACAAAAAAGGGGGATTACAATAATGTTTGTTGGACGGCACAATTTCACATTTGTTTGCAACACACCTGTGAATCGCAGAGTTCCAAAAATAAACGAAATGGAAATCAAATATTAAACGTCACAACTTTGCTCGCGGCCCAGAGAGTTGGGAGAGAGTCATATTTAATGGTTACACGATTCTCGTTTCAGGAAGGCACGCTCCCGTCAAGGGTCACACAACACAGCACTGCACTTGGAACATTTCTTTGCCGCATTCAAAAGACTTTCGTACTTGTAATTCACAAATGTACATTTGCATGTATGTATGTATGGATGTAGGTTCGAATAAATATTCACATTGTCACTTTGTAAAGTTATGAATTAATTATTTTCCAAATAAACACAAAAAGCAGGGAAAGTTCCTTAATTTTTGACATTCGTTAGAAGGAAAAGAAAAAAAACGATAGCGCGAGAATTGTTGACGTTTGACATGTTGTAGAGAACGCGTGTATGTATGTGTGTGTGGAAAGTCCTCAATGAATAAAAAGCGCAGGCGTTGTTTTGGTAGTTCAGAGTTGCCATAAATTTCGATGGATATATGATTGGGTACAAGGGGACAAAAGCGGATTGAAAGGAACATACATATAGGAGAAACGGAGGACCTTATAACGGAGATCAAACATTATATCTCTCAGAATGACAGCGCAAGAGGCAAAAGACCTGAAAAATCTGTAAAAAAGGTCTATTTTTATAGAAATAAAAATATCTCCAGAGCGAATATTGACGGCTGTTCTAAAAAGGAGGGTTTGTGTTTTTAGTCTTTCTTGGAAAGTCCTCTAGTAACAGGATTTATATCAGAACTGTTTATTTATGCATTTCCCCAAAAGGCTTTTAATCAAGACCATCCAATTAGGGCTCGAGTCACCTCCTAAATGGCTCATAAAAGATCTCGAGGTTTTTTTCATTGCTTTCACTTGACTTTTCATAGAAGCCTTGAAAATATTCTCATACAAGACCTGAGGGACTTCTCATAGAAGATATGGGTTTAATGTTTCACAAGAACGGGGGTCAATCTTTCATTGAAGACAAGAGGTTTTTCATAGAAAATCTGGTGGACATTTATAGAAAACCTTTCGCTGTCTTATAAAAAAAAAACTGAAGGTAAAGGGAACCTGGAGGTATTTTAATAGAAGAGCTGGAGTTCTTCTCCTAGAAGACCCAGAGACCTACACATTCAATAATTGAGGTCTTCTTTTAGAAAAACTGGAAGTCTTTTTCTAGGACCCTGAGTTGTTCGCTAGAGGACCTAAAGATCTTCTCATAGACAACGTAGAATTTTCTTAGAAGACAGAAAAGTCATCTAGGTCTTCTCCTAGAAGTCATAGATGACTTTTCATATACGACTGAGTGGTCTTCTCCAAGAAGACTTGGGGGTTTTCTCCCAGAAGAGCTATATATTTTCTGATAGAACACCCACATATCCTCTCCCAGAAGACATAAGGGCAATTCCCAGGATTCTCCTAGAGGAACCTAGAAGATCTAGAACTAAGAAGAACTAGAATTATTCTCCGAGAAGATTTAGATTTCTACTTCTAGAAGACTAAGATGACTTTTTCTGGAAGATTCAGGTCTTTTTATAGAAGACTGGATTGAACTCTAAAAAAGCAATTTTTCTTGAGGATCTGGAGGTCCTATTTCTAGATGACCTAAAGGTTTTCCAATAACGTACTGAAGGTCTTTATCCTAGATACCCCTAGGTTATCTAGGAAAAAGACCTTCAGACCTTCTTCAGACCTTCTTTTTCTAGAGGACCTAGAGGTATTCTTCTAGAAGACATAGAGGACTTTTTCTAGAAGACCGAGAAGACCTCTACTAGAAGATATAGAGGTCTTTTCCTAGAAGACGAAAGACCTGTGTGGTGTTTTCAAAGACAGGGAGGTGGTTTCATGGAAAACTTATAGGTCTTTTCCTAAAAGACATGGATATCTTGCGAAAGAAGACTGGAGGTCTTTCCAAGAACTTGTCTTAGAAGACGTGGAGGTTTTTTCCTAGAAGACGGAAGACCTGTGGGGTACTTCTAAGGACTGGAAGGTGAAAATTTATAGATCTTATATTTTGAAACAAGAATGGAGGTATCTCAAAGAACTTCTCAAAAGAAGACGTGGATATAGAACTGGAAGTCTTCTCAGAGAAAATATTGATGCCTTCTAACAGAAGACTTTGAGGTTTTCATATAAAAAACTCTCCAAAATGTCCAGAATCCTTCTCATCTAAGACCTGTATGACCCCTCACGGGGAACCTGAAGGTGTTACCACAGAACCCTAGAAGTTTATTTACCAAATACTTGGAGATTTTCTTAAAGAACTCCAAAAAGTCTCCTTAAAGACGACTTGGATGTCTTCGCAAAGCGAGATTCTCTCGCAGAATAGATGGGTATCTCCTGTAGAAAATTTCGTGGATTTGAAGGTATGTAGAAGACCCTGAGGTCTTATAGAGGACATAAAATCTTTTTATTCTTTAATTAAAAAGAACCGATATCAATTTTCTTTGGAACTATCTGAATATTTTCAAAAAAAAGACTCTAGGTCTTATAATTGATATCCCTCCTGGACCTCAAATAGAAAACCTCGTGCTTTTCTCCCAGACGACCTCATGGAAGACCTAGTCTAGTAGTCTTCTTCCAGAAGCTCTGCATGTCTTCTCCCCAAGACCTCCAATTTCATTGAAATTATAAACCAAAAAAGCATTTCCCGTTCATTTCATTGCCAAGTTGTTGTTGCTGTTGTTTTTTTTTTGTGAATAATTAATTTTTTTTTTTGCTGTTTAGAAATTGTGGGGAAATTGTACTGCATTATGATGAACGATGCTGGGTGATTCTATTCTATTTCAGCAACGGCGGCAGTAGTTGCACAGAAAAAAAAAAAAAAAACAAACAAACAACAACAATATAAACGACCGCACCTCAATTTACATGGCAGTGAGTAGTGGAGCAGTCAGGCAGCCCAACCGACCGACAACAACCAATCAATGGAAACAAATGACAGGGAAAATACCAAAAGAAACAAAAACAACAGAACATTTCAAAGCCCCAACAATGTATTTTCATTGTGTGTTCGTCGTTCGTGTTGTTTTCTTTGAAAGCGAAAAAAATGCAAAAAAAAACTGACTGCACAAATTCGCCAGCAGAGAAGCAAAAATAATTATTTGCTGTTTTTTTGCACATTTTCGCTAATGTTTTCACTTGTTTGGGGTGTTTTTTTTTCATTTTCCTCTGAAATACCTATTCACGGTTGAAAGAGTTGAGTGTTGAGGAGCACGAATAGTTGTCTCTCATACTCACAACGGTCTATGATGTAAATGAGAGCTGAGAGGCTCTCATGTTTGTTTTTTGGTTGGGGAGAGTCTCTTACACTATTTGGTGTTGTAATGGCCAGGGAGAGTGAGCAGAGAGCCGAAAAAAAAGAAAAACTAAAATGAATTCGTTTTGTAAACACAACCCCAACCATCCGACGACGACAACGACGACATTCATAAAATAAAACGAGTGCAGCACGAGATTGTGGATGGCCGTTGTCGTCGTTTTGTTGGCGTTTTTGCTTGGTTGGGGCTGGCTGCCATTGCTGCTGCTCAACTGCATGAATATGCAGTAAAAGCTAAACAACAACAACAACAACATGGCAAGTTGAATGACATAAAACATCAACTGACCTTCAACTTTAAGATTGAACTTAAGCATTGCATATTTACACTTAGCAAACGAATGAACGAACGACCGAGCGAGTGAGCGAACACACACACACACTCACTTAAATAACTACACGTACGTAGTATGTTGGGCGACGAAATGGGTGGTGGCGTTAAAGACGTCAGCGTGTGGAGAAATGCCAGCAATTGAATGGGGCTTTAGGGGAAAAGGGAGCTCCATCAATAAAGGGTTTAGAGGTGAAATGGGAGCCATGTGTTCGGGGAAAAAAAAACTTCATTTGTGTTGAAAGAATGAGAAAATAAGCTATAAAGTATTCACAACACAAATGGGAATTTATCAAAGATTTTCCATTCAAGATAAAAGGCAATTGTTGGTTGTAATGCCAAAGGTTATGATGGGTAACAAAGGGAACGTTAGGCATGTTCGCAAATAGTACATCGGTGGGTATTTGCTAAATGAATTAAAAGTTTCGCTCACAACTTCGTATTATATATTGGCCGTTGGCACTTCAAGGCCTCCGTGGCGCAATTGGCTAGCGCGTTCGGCTGTTAACCGAAAGGTTGGTGGTTCGAGCCCACCCGGGGGCGCATAACTCTTTTTGGATTAATTTTTTCTATTTGGAATTAAAAGATGGATATTTTATAATTTTTTTATTTTCAAACTCAAAACACGAAATATAAGCCAGACTTATATGAAAATATGTATTTAGATAACGATTAGAAAATATCGAATTAATTTTCCTTTCTACATTCTATACTCGGACTGTAAATTTTAAGGTCTTCAATTTGATATAAAAATATACATTTAAAGAAATTGTTAATAATTAATTCCAATAAATTAAAAAATATGTATTTTATTATAAAAAAAATATTATTTATATTTAAAAATAATAAATTAACTCGATCCTGCCAGGAGTCGAACCTGGAATCTTCTGATCCGTAGTCAGACGCGTTATCCATTGCGCCACAGGACCACTTGGCAACCGTGGTCGCAGAGCGTAACAGCAACTGTTGCTCATTCTCAAGTAAATTGATAAGCTTTCATGTGTCAGAACTTTGATTCGATTTTTTCGTTTCGTCGTTTTTTTAGACAATAAAAATAATAAAAAAAAATAATAATAATAAAAAATTAGTGACTGACACATAGATGAAACTGTTTAAAATTTCTGAGAACTATAATTCCAAAATGTTGGTGTGGACTGAGAAGATAAGTTATTGGAATAATTTGGGGAAAATTCACACTAAAAAATAGTAAAAACAAATTAGAAAATATCTATCGGTTTTGCCGACATATGTATTCCCCCACAGACTTGAGTTGCCCTTCCGAAGCAGTTGGGCAATATTGACAAATTCGGATCTGACCTAAGACTGATATAAATAGTAAAACGTGCCAGATTTGGACTATATTGTCTACTTCCTCTTCCTATATAAGGATATGTGAAAATTTTTGGAAAATGTGTAAGTATGCGCGAGGTAACAGATATAGCGGACCCAAGTATTCCATTTTCATACTTCATCTAATACAGATAAAAAATATTGGTATGTGCAAAATTTGAAGAAAATCGAACATTTACAGGGTAAGATGAAAAAACTGCAACAAAATCAAACACCATAATTTTTAATTTTCTTTAAATTTTATTGAATGAAAGCAAAAACTATCGGAAATAGCATCAAATTTTAGAGTAAGTTTAGATTTGTTCGAATTGATCACCTTTGGCACGAATTATGGCCTTCAAACGGCCAATGAAACCGTCACACGCTGCCTGAATGCTGGTCTGCTTTATTTTGTCCCTGTCCCGGTGAAGCGCTTACTTGAGGTGATCCACAATTTGGTATTTATTAGTGCCAACCTTGCTTTCCAAAATACTCCAGATACAATAGTCCAACGGATTGGTATCCGGAGATTTTGGTAGCCTTTATGCGCTGGAAATGAAACGAGGAACCTCATTTTGTAACCATTCTTGGGTGGCGAGTGCTGAGTGCGATGGTGCAGAGTTCTGTTGGAATGTCCGAGGTCTGCGAACAAAATGTTTGCGTGTCCAATGCTTTAAAACACCCTTCAGAATATTTTTCGCGATAATATTCGGCATTTATTCTGATGCGACGGCGATTAATATGAGCGGAGAGCGATCATCGGCTTCTATGGCGGCCCACACCATGGGCGGCCGGCGCTTGAGTTCTGGTGGCCAACCAAAGGTGCACAATTTTAGCTGACCTCTTTGCCAAGTAAAACGAGCGGATCATTTTGTTTGTTTACAAACTGCTGGACAATGAATTTTTTCTCATCGGAGACGGAGAAAACCAAATTCTACAGTTCACCACTTTCGGCCAAGCGAAGCAACTCATAAGCTCTTCTCAGTCTATTTTCTTTCTGTTGCGCTGTAAGTTCTTGCAATTTTTGGAATTTCAATGGCTCGAACCGACCTGAGCTCATTTTTCAATATTTGCCGAATGGAATATTGCGATATGTTCGTTTCACTAGCCATTTTTCGGCAACTGCAACGCGGGTTACGATCAAGTCACTTCTTTACTATTCGAATTATTTCTGCTGATGTCGCTGGTTTCTTCCGTCCACTTCCTTGACATCGGCAAGCGATGGTACGAGGCACAAGGGATTTGTGCACATTTAAATGCTGGAGTGCTCTAACGATAGCCACTTGTGGTTCGCCAGCCAAATATAAAGAACTCTCACTATCACGCTTGAATTCCATCACGAATAACTTTTTTTCTGGAGAATCCTCACCGAAATGCTTTTTTACGCTTGCAAAAAATATAATGAGCTGTCACTGGTATAATTTTAACAGCTGTCGGACGAATGGCTTAGAAATGACAGCTGTCTGAAGTTGGCTGCAGTTTTTTCATCTCACCCTGTATATATGACGACGGACTCCATGAAAACACACAAAATGTAAGGAAATTCAATTAAAAATAGAATTTTTATTTTTATGCCCTTCACCTTACTTGGAGAATATATATGCAAAATTTTGAGACGATTTGTCTGTCTGTCCGTCTGCTGTAATCACTCTATCTTTCCAACGAATTGAGATAGAAGGCTAAAATTTTGCACACATGTGTATTTTGCCCGTTCGTAAATAGGTCATGTCCGTCCACCTTTTCGTATAGCCCTCCTCTCGATATTCAGTATTTTCGTAGTTGAAGATCTTAATGGGTACTACAGACTATGACAAAAAATTAATTATGCAGCTGCACGACGTCGCATATATAAAGGCCATTATGTAAACGGTATGTTTCGGAATTATTTGAAAATTGTCAAGTTCCTCCCAAATGATTTAGGATATTAAAAGTTCGGCCGGGCCGAATTTAGCAGATTTTTTACTTGTTTTTTGTTCCTATATCCATACTACCATTTTTGTGATATCCCATATACATTTCTGTAACTTAAACAATTTAGGTGATTGAGGAAATATTAAAAAATCAAATTATAAAAAAATAATAAAAATTAAAAAATTCTTCTCGATCCTGCCAGGAGTCGAACCTGGAATCTTCTGATCCGTAGTCAGACGCGTTATCCATTGCGCCACAGGACCACCTGTTGGCTACGGACGCAATGTAGCACACATGATGTCTGATAATTAACAACTACACAGTTCAGTTATGCCATTTTTGATGTCTTTTTAAGAATATTTTTTATTTTACCCTAGTCCATAAAATTGTTGTTGTAGTTTTTGTGATATACAGACTCTTTTTTAGTCATCTATTGAAAATAACCCCCTTGTAGGTCTACAAAACTATCTCAATGACTTCGTGGACGTCTCTCGACTCTCTTCCAGTCGCCTAAAATATTGCTCAGAATTGGCTATAAAGACTTTATTTTATTAAATCATCTCCCTTAACCATTTTTTCTTTCTTTCACTCCCTTTTAGAATTTCATTAATTAAATATTAAAAAAAAAGAAATATATTTTCCTTGTCGCTAAGATTATATTATTGTTAAATTTCCTATAAAAATTTATTTTATTCTTATAAAAAAATAAAAATAAAAAAATTTCACTCGATCCTGCCAGGAGTCGAACCTGGAATCTTCTGATCCGTAGTCAGACGCGTTATCCATTGCGCCACAGGACCACATGTTTGTCACACATGCTCACAGTGGGTTCATTGATGTCGTGAGAAACCATCAACAAGAACTTGTGGTTGATGATAACCGGTTTTGAAGGGGCCGAGGGGGAGGGGGGACGACCATAAATATTATTTAATAATGAATGGGCATATGTTCAAATATATAAATAAGTGTGTGTATAAAAATATACCTACATAGCTATAAATTTATGTTTGAATGAAATGAACGATTTTTGTTTTGGAAAGCAAATACAAGTGGTTTTTGGTTCCAATTTGGGAAATAATTTTACGTTTTGAAACTTGGAATGAAACAAATTGTTGCGCCTTTACAGATTTGCGGACGAATGGAATTTTTCCAATAACAATAAATAATTTCACAATTTTTTATAAAAGAAAAAAAAAAACCTTGTGAAAAAATATATTGAGTTTTTGCATTTGATTATCAACTGAGAAAAATGTTAGTGCCACAAAATTGCAGCAAAAAAAAAAAAGCAAAACTGCTTAATATTCAAAACATTCCAAAGAACAAAGGAATTCAGTTCAGTTCGGTTACAGAGCCAAAGTGAGAAAAACACAGCGAGTGTTTACTGTTGTTGTAGTTGTTGCTGCTGCTGTTGTTGTAAATCAAAAAGTCAATAAACTCTAAGCGGAAATAATTAATTAATTAGCCATTGAAAGCAACAACAACAGCATCGACAAAATCATATGGCGTTTGTGTGTGCATATTTAACGGTCAGCGTTTTAATTAGCAACTGCCCGAGTGAATGATGGGAAAACAACAACAACAAAGGCAGTGCTGAATAAAATAGTTTTAGAATAATTGAAATCAATATTATTTCATTATAAAACCAAAAGCTTGTGAAGACAAATGTAAATCAGTAGCAAATTACGACTTAGTTTTCATGACTTGAAATAGTCGTTGGAGGAGAGGACTGAAGAGGAACTCTTTCGGGGAAGAGGAGAGAGAGAGAGACTCTATGCGGAACAAGAGACAGACTCAAGAGACGACAAGAAATCAGTCACAATCGAGGACAAAATTGCCATATATTTATAGCCTCCACCATAGTATGGAGGGTTAGCAATGTCTGTCCGTCTATCCGTCTGTCCGTCTATGGAAATCACTCCAGCTTCCGAACGAAATGAAGTAAGTTGATAAAAATGTACTCAAATGTGTATTATATCTACAGGACTTTTGGTATTAAAAATGGGCCATATATGAGTACTATACGAAGACGTGAACCTAGTCTTCGTATAGCCTCCATATAACGGTACCCCCGATATTCGGTATTTTAATGATTTTAGCGACATTATTTACCGGAATTGTTTCAAATTTCTCATTTGAAGTTCGTAATGGATACTACAGCTTATGACAAAAACTTTTCTGTGCAGGTCCACGTCTTCTTATAGCCCCCATATAACGGAACCTCCCGATATTCGGTATTTTGATAATTTTTGCTACATTATTCACCGATTTTTTTTTTTCAAATTTCACATTTAAATATTTTAATAACTTATAAGATTTCAGATTTTAACAGATTTTTTAAGGGTTTTTTTATTTATTTATTTTTTTTTTTTGAAAATTTCCAAATTCGTTCCAAATGGTGGAGGGTATTCAAAGATTGGCCCGCACGAACTTACAGCTTTTTTACTTGTTAGTTAACAGAATTTATAGATAACATGTTGGGGTGAAGCTATAGCTGACGTGAAGGATTCAGAGGAGGGTCTATTTAGACCTGAGGCCACCAAAATGAGACCAGGCGAAAATTCACCAAAATGAGGAAGTGCTTCGAGTCTACAGTGGATTTTTAAAGGCCGACAGAGGAAGTCTTGTAGGGCGGTCCTTTGGTCGGAAAATAGATAATGGGCGTTTTTTTAAGTCTTCAGGAAGCTAGTCCTTAAATAGACTGGGAACAAGTATTTTAGACCAACGAAAATGTTTTCTGTAGAGAAGATCCTAAACGACTCTTGAGGTAAGACCAGGGGATGGTCACCATTGGCCATCAGTAGATAAAACTTTAAGACGACCTGATTTAGAGTCTTTGGACCATGACCTCACAGTTTTTTTTTTTTTTAAATAATCCTTGGAACTAATGAACTATGTCTTCCAATGGACTATGTCATTTCAAGTGTTTACTCGGGCTCCTACAGTTACCTAATTGAGCTGTTGAACGAACTCAATCAAAAATGGTTCTCTTAAAAAAAACGAAGAATTAATCGTTTTTTTCAGACAGAAAATTGTCAGAAAGTTATCCAGGTCTTCGTATAGGCCCCATATATCAGTACCTCCCTATATTCGTTATTTTGATGATTTTTTTTACAATATTCACCGAAATTGTTTGAAATTTCGTACTTGAAGTTCCTCATAGGTACAGAAAATTGTCTCTGCAGGTCCTTTTGTAAAAAATCTTTAGACAAAGAAACTTACAATTTTTACAAAGTTCCTAAACGGATTGACAGCCCAAGAAATGGATAGCCTTCAAACCGATTTTTAAAGGATCTAAAGGATATAATAATAGGGGGACATTTTTTAAGGATTGCCATTGATCTTTGAAGGAATATTCAGGTCATTATTCTTGCAGTGTTCATGGCGATTTTTGAGAAGATACCTAAACCTAGGGACGTGCAGTTTTTTAGCAGATTTCTTAAAGGATACCTCGACTAAAGGACCTGGATTTTTAGGACGATTTTTAACAGGATCTTCAGGCCAAGAATCCTACACATTTTACCAAGTTTTTGATTTTTGAAAATATCTTCAGGCTATCATTTTCTAAGTAGAAGTATCTTAATGTTCCGCCAGCTATCTTGATAGGATATTCAGGTCATTATTCGTGCAGTGAACAATTTTGAGAGGATATCTGGACCAAGGGACGTGAAGTTATTTAGCAACATTTTTTAAAGGACACAATGACTAAAGGGCCTGAATTTTTAAGACAATTTTTGAAAGGATCTTTAGGCCAAGAATCCTACAAGTTCCTATAAGGATTGACAGCCCAGGAAATGGGTAGCATAAACCGATTTTTGAAAAGATCTTCAGGCTATTATTTCTACGCCTTCATATAGCCACGAACTAGTTCAACCGCTCTTTTCAGTGAATACTTCAATTGAAATATCTCTTTCAAGACTTACAAAACACTATCTGAAGAGCCTCAAAAGAATTAATTACGGAAATAAATACATTATTTTTCAAAGACCAAAAAACAGATCAGATGGTAGACCAAAGAAAACCAAATGGTAGCTTTGAAGGCGAGAAGAAGGAGTTTGTGAGGAGATCATGCAGGAGCTGGGGAAAAAATTGCGACTTCCCAAGGGAAATTTAAAAGATCACTAAAGAACATAGCTCCAACATTCTCGCTCGAATTCAAGAAAAGTGTGAGAATCTCTCGAATTCGAGCGTAAGTACTTTTGCGAGCATACTCTATATTTCTGTGTCACTCGAATAAGAGCAATTAGAATTTGAGCGTTTTTGAGTGATAGTGAAATCCGCTCTGAATCGAACAGATTATTTTTCAAGTGCCAAGTACTCCTTTGGTTTTTGCCACTTTCTCTCTTCTTCGGGAATTTAGACTGCAATTTTTTTACATATGGAGTATCTCGTGAGAGCTTCCACATAACACAAAAGCGAGGAATGTTACGGTAGCTATTGAAGGAAATTAATAACATATTTGCAAAAAGCTCGCTCGAATTCAAGTAAAGTGTGAGAGTCACTCAAATTCGAGCGCAAGTACTATTGCGAGCATACCCTTTTTTCTATCACTCGAATAAAATCGGGTAGGTGGTTTGGCTCGCTTTCGTGTGATATTAAAATCCGCTCAAAATCGAACCAATTATATTCGTGCCGAGTGCTCTTATAGTCCTTGCGACTCTATTTCGGGCATTTTGACTCTCACTCTTATTTTTAAAAAAGGGTTAACTCGCGAGAGATCCCACATAACACAAAAGAGTAAAGAGTTAACTTCGTGTAAATTTCCTACTCTTCGACACTCCGGCTGGCGAGTAAAAAAAGGAGTCTGACTCCGCTAAAAATGAGTTAAGATGATTTTTCATAGGTGATAAGATAAGAGTCTCCGATGATATGAAGAAAACCCTTTTAGGAGATCTGAAGACAGAGGACACCTGAAGAAGACTGAAAAGAAGCCTATCGAAAAGTAATTGAAGCCGTTTAAAACCTTAAAATATAATCTTAAGAACATCTCCATAGTCGAGCGAGGTCTTATTTAAGTAGACGAACTGTTTACAGACGATAAAGAAGCCTTAGTAGACGACAGAAGAAAATATTGAGACGAGAGATCTTAATCTAACACCGACAGCCAGTATTTCTTCGACGAAAAAATGGGTCTTTATAGAGCCAAGAAGGGAATTAATGGGAGAGGCAAGGTGGGAGCCATTCTAGGCAACTTAAGGAGTATGAATTTATGAAGAAATTTGTTTGACGACCTGAGGGAATTCAGCATTGAGACCAGAAGGAAGTTGTAGAGGAACAGAACTATGTCTTAATAGGCGACCATAGGCCTAAAATGCGAACAGAAGCGAGTTTTACTGTGTCCAGAAAGAGATCCAGAAATGTGTGTTTTAAGGCGATCGGAAGTATATACAAGACGATCGGATAATAGAGATTTTTGTAGCGAAAATAAAAGCCTTTATAAATTCCGGGATGGGAATCGTAATAGACTGTGGGACTGTCTAAATAGATGACCAGGAGGGATCCTTTTTAGGAGACAAGGAGGGGATCTTGGTAGATGATAAGAAACGAGCCATGATACCAGAGATCGAACATAGCCTTTAGACTCCTCAAGACTCAAAGCTTAATAGGCAATCAGAAGGAATTTTTTGGCTTAAAATCTTTATGGAGCATTAGGTGAAAATAGAAGCCTACCTGGCATGGATAATACGAGCCAACAGTCAAAAATTTATTTCGTACCCTGAAGCTGAAAAATACAATCTTCACTTTCAAGTCAGGGACTTTACGAATTAATTTATTAAAATTCCAGTTTTATAATTTTCCAAACTTTTGATCATTTTTTTTTTTAAAAATTATTCTACTATTGAAAAAAATCGACAACAAAAACAAGTTTCCCACAACGACCCTCATAAATTTCCGCTGGGAAATAAGATGAGATATGGTTCCTTTGTCTCTCGAAAAGCAACAAAACTGAAAACCAAAAAAAAAAAAAACAACCACAAAAAAGTTCTATGCGAAATAAAACGAAGAGGGCTCAGCATTATAGGGGCCACAAATTACAACGACGTAGCGGCAGCAGGGGAGAACAGCAGCAGCAACAACAACAACATGAATGGCAAACGCAGCAAACGAAAATGAGACGAGTAGAAGAGAAGAGAACCGAATTGAGGAACCATGAGAAGAAAAAACAAACAACAACAGCAGACAACAATTTTGCCAACATTAGCCGAATCGAACCGCACCGAAACCTAACCTAACCCAATCCAGACGTTGTTGTGTGGAACTTTGGCATATTTTGCGAAAAGGAGGGCGGGCAGGAATACGGAGACAGACAGACAGACGCATACTTATGTCTTTGTCGCCAGTCTCCTTTATTCGTTATCGTTATCATGGCCGTTGCAGAGACCAACTGACTGACTGACTGAATGTCTGTCGTTCTGTCTGTCCCTCTGTCAATCTGTCTGTCTCATGTTTATTTTTGTTGTAAAAATTTACAACTGAGGATATGTCTGCCATGCAAAAAATAACAACAACAAAAATAACCAGAAAAGGGAAATAAGGGAAGAAGTACCCAAGTTGCCGTATTCGTTGTGTGCGCGTGTGTGTGTGTGTGCGTGTAATCGTCAATGTCTGCGCAGCATATTTTGTGCCCCCTAAATTGAAAAGTGAGTATGTCGACGTCTTTGCCTTCGTCATCGTCGTCGTTGATTCGTGATATTTACTTCAATTGCTGCTGCTGCTGCTTCTGCTGCCTTGCCTGTCTGCTGTGGGAAAAAGGAGCCGGGGAGTTAAGCTTCAGCTAGAATTTCTTGTCATGCCCAAAAAACCAACCATGGCCTACCCCAAACCATTTTCTGTTATTCTTGGGGGGTCGCGAGTCGAGACTTTTGTCTTTATTTTCCCCTTGCCCGCCGCATTTGCTTTTTAATTTTAAAGTGAATGAGGGATTTCTTAATTTGTTACATGTGTTTGAATGTATCTATGAAGTGTAGAGTGGTAATAAAAATGGGAGGATGTATATAAGAATGTTCAGAATTTCACATACCTATTGGAGGAAAGTGACAATTACTTCTACGTTTCGAAGAGATTTAAAATTTAAAACTTCCTTGGGAAAAAGTCGTGCCGTAAAATAAATAACATGAGACCGCTTTCGAATATGATTTACAGGCAACCAAACGAAGCTTCTAAAAATGACAAGAATACAGATTTTAAGGCGAACTCTAATGATTTTCTGAGGGAGAAGGATTCGACCATGAACCTTTTAGATGACCAGATGTTAGGTTAGGTTAGGTTGAAAAGAGAGGGAAAAAATGTCAAATGTCCTGCTGAACATACACTTAAGTCAATATAGGCCAAAAAACAAAAGCTTGTTGTGGGGGGCAAATGTAAATCAGTAGCAAATTTCGACTTAGTTTTTATGACTAGGGATATCAACTGGAGAAGAGGGCTGAGGGAGAACAGGAGAGAGAGACTCAAGGGAATGCAAGAAATTAGTGGAAGACCAAAGTGAATTATTTTTTTACCCTCTACCATAGTATGGAGGGTATATTAAGTCTGTCATTCCGTTTGTAACACCTCGAAATCTACATTTTAGACCCCACAAAGTATATATATTCTTGATCAGCATAAAATTCTTTGTCGATTTAGCAATGCCCCTTCGTCTATCCCTCTGTCCGTCTGTGGAAATGGCTCTAGCTTCTAACCGAAATGAAGTAAGTTGATAAAAATTTACTCAAATGTGTATTATGTCTGCAGGACTTTTGGTATTTAAAATGGGCCATGTAGGTCCACGTCTTCGTATAGCCCCCATATAACGGTACCTCCCGATATGCGGTATTTTGATGATTTTAGTGACATTATTTACCGGAATTGGTTCAAATTTCACATTTGAAGTTCGTAATGAATACTACAGCCTATGACAGAAAATTGTCTGAGCAGGTCCACGTCTTCGTATAGCCCCCATATAATAGTACCCCCGATATTCGGTATTTTGATGATTTTAGCGACATTATTTACCGGAATTCTTTCAAATTTTGTATTTGAAGTTCCTAATGGATACTACAGCCTATGCCAGGAAATTATCTGTGCAGGTCCACGTTTTATAACCCCCATGGTACCTCCCTATATTCGGTATTTTAATGATTTTAGCTACATTTTAAATAGATTTTTTCAAGTTTCGCACTTGAATATTGTAATAGCATATGACAAAAGCTGCCTATGCAGGTCCACATCGTCGTATAGATCCTAATATACGGCTACATTCGATAACAGAATTTTTTACGGATTTTAGGGGTATTCAAGGAGGGTATTCAAAGTTCCTCCCGGCCGAACCTATAGCTTTTTACTTGTTAGTTAAAGGAAGGGAGAATTCATACATAACCTGTAGGGTAAATCTACAGCGGGCACAAAGGAATCAGAAGAGGGTCTATTTAGACAAGATGTCACTAAAATGAGACCAGACGAAAATGTGTGTGTTTAAATGGCCGACAGAGGAAGTCTTGTAGGGGGGTCTTTGGTCGAAGATGGAATAATAAGCGTTTCCAAAAGGCGTCAGGAAGCTAGTCTTCAAATACAAGAGAAAAAGTCTTTTAGGCCAAAAGAAATGCTTGTTATAGAGACGATCTTAAGCTGCTCTTGAGGTAAGACTAGGGGAGAGTCACCATAGACGATCAGAAGGAAGATCTTTGAGACAACCAAATTTAGAGTCTTTGGAGGATGGGATGTTTAGGGTTTATTATTTTACTTTTACGGTTTTTTTTTTATTTACCATGACCTGGATTAAGGTCTGGTATGGAGTCGTCCCCTAAGAATTGGACTCAGATATTTGCAAACGCTGGGTATTGACAGAGAAAAGAATCCACATTTCATCAACTTCTCCGCATGTCCTACATATGCTTTTATCTGCACATCATATCTTGTACAAATGAGCTTGCATGGCTTAGGTCACCCTTAGGGAAGATTGTTACCCCTCTAATCTCTTTATTACCTAGGACTAAAAGGTCCTTCGTTTTTAGCTCATTGGGGTCGGACCCTTTGGATTTTTGAGGGTTTCCCTTCAGAAGAAAATCTTTTTCAGTTTACCGAAAATAAGGGGTTGTCTACAGGGTGAGATAAAGAAACTACAATAAATCCAATGCCATGGTTTTTACATTTTTTTTTTTTTGAATAAAAGCAAAAAATATCGGAAATAGCATCAAATTTTAGAATAAGTTTAGATTTGTTGGAATTGGTCATATTTGGCACGAGTTATGGCCTTCAAACGGCCAATGAAACCGTCAAACACTGCCCACACACTGCACTGTTGCTCTGCGGTATTTTGGCCCATTCCCGGCAAAGCGTTTGCTTGAGGTGATCGACACTTGGATAATTTTTAGGGCCAACCTTGCTTTCCAAAATACTCCAGACACAATAGTCCAACGGATTGGTATCCGGAGATTTTGGGGGCCATTGCGCGCTGGAAATGAAGCGAGGAACATCATTTTATAACTATTCTTGGGTGGCGTGTGCTGAGTGCCATGGTGCTGAGTCCTGTTGGAATGTCCAAGATATGCGGCCAAAATGCTTTGCGTGCCCAAGGTTTTAATACACCCTCCAGAATATTTTCGCAGTAATGTTCGGAATTTATTCTGATGCCACAGTCGATTTATACGAGTGGAGAGCGACCATCGGCTAGTATGGCGGCCCACACCATCACCATGGGCGGCCCTTGAGTTGTGCTGGCCAACCGAAGGTGCACATTTTCAGCTGACCTCTTTGGCAAGTAGACACGAGCGGATCATTTTGATTGTTTACAAACTGTTGGACAACGAATTTTTTCTCATTGGAGAAATCTGAAAAAACCAAATTCGGTAGGTCACCACTTTCGGCCAAGCGAAGCAATTCTTTAGCTCTTTTGAGTCTATTTTCTTTCTGTTGCGGTGTAAATTCTTGCTCTTTTTGGAATTTCAATGGCTTTACGTCGGGCTCATTTTTTCAGTATTTGCCGAATGGAATATAGCGAGATTTTCAACTCACGAGCCATTTTGCGGCCACTGCGACGCGAATTTCGATCAAGTCGCTTCTTTACTTTTCGAACCACTTCAGCTGATTTTGCTGTTTTCTTCCGCCACTTCCTTAACGTCGGGCTACCAGTATCACGTAATCGGTAACGAGCGATGGTACGGAACACAAAAGACTTTTCACATTTAAATGCTGCAGTGATCTTACGATAGCAGCGGTGCTCAAAAAGAAATATCTCTTTTCAGTCAAATTTCTCTTTGCTTATTTAAATCAAGAATAAAACAGTGTTAAGTCATTATTTATACAAATATTTTTTATCCATTTGCTTTATAAATTATTTTGGCAAACATTCGTGTTTAAAAACAATTAAATAGAACCGTAAAATATAAAGAAAAACAGAATTTTAATTTTCTCTTAAATTATATCTTTTTTCTCTTCATGTTCTAGAATACGGTTTTGAGCACCGCTGCGATAGCCACTTGTGGTTTTCCAGTCAAATATAAAGAAATCTTACTATCACGCTGAAATTCCGTCACGAATAACTTTTTTCTGGAAAATTCTTACCAAAAAGCTATTGTACGCTTGTAAACAATATAATGAACTGTCACTGGAATATTTTAAACAGCTGTCGGAGGAGTGGCTTAGAAATGACAGCAATCTGTTGTTGGCTGCAGTTTTTTCATCTCAACCTGTATATATATACTTTGTTGGGTCTGAAGTGAGTATTTCGAGGAATTACAAACAGAATGACAAAGTCAATATACCCTCTACCTCTACCTCCACCTCCTATACCCTCCTTCCTATGCGCTGGTGGAGGGTATAAAAATCACAATAAATCTATGTTTATTTTTCTCCATCTTCATCTTTTTTCCGACAATTACTTGGTTTAATCAAAGATTAACATTTCCTTACAACTACTTCAATAACAATTGTAACATCCTATATTGCAGACAGATATCGCAGCAGCAGAGCCGCTGACGTCACAACAAAGTGCCTTCCCAGAACTACTTATTTTAGTTGATTTCAAGAAGAAGAGTTATTATTGTTTTAATGTTTTGTCAATAAACAATATCCACAACTCAATTGCTGGCCTTATTCTCCTTCCCTCCCCACCCTAGAATTCAAGAAAAACACCAAACTTCACCGTCAACTTGTTTTCATTATCGGCGTGTCGTCAGGGGGGTTTTACTTCAGTTCTCCTTTGGAGGGTTCTGTATTATTTGTTATTGTATTTAGATTAAAAACGTTTTGTTTATTTATTTATTTATACCATAGCTATTATGTAGGAACATTTCTGTATGTCTGCCTATCTGTTTAAGGGGCCGAAAGGGGAACCCTGCTCCCATTGTTATCGGTCGGGGTCCCGTAGAATGCCAACAGACAACGAAAGCCCAGAACAAACCCCCTAGCAAGGTAGATCTAACAGGTAACCGCATCGGCGAATTGCTACAACAAAGCAACTTTTGTGGTCCCCTCAAATGTCAAAATTGACATCTAAGGCGAAAAACATAGATTCGCCATGACATTTATAGGTTGCGGCAAATTTGTTTCAACCAATCAGAAACGAGGTGTTTGTTTACATTTTATTTTGTGTGCCTCTCGTCGTAAACGAACGTCGCAATAAAAGTTTTTATTGTAAAACAAATAAGAGTAAAATAAGTATTAATTGTAGTATTGCGATATTTTTTAATCCAAGAAACTTATAATGACTATATTTTACTGGTTTAAACCGAAAGTTTCCCGGAACTGCAAATGACAAGAGTCGAATTCTTGCACTACTTCCCGTGATGTGCTTTGGAAATCTTAGATGTTGAGGCTAACTTAATCCTTAAAGCTGCACTCCATTCTAACCTCCTTCCTTAATTTTCTTTTACTTTTTTTACTGGTTTCACTCTTAACTTGCTCTTAAATTATTTGAAAATTATAAAAAGGTACTTTTAGGGAAGACAATATAAACAAATTTGTTGTTGCATTCATTTAGGGCGAATTCTTCATTACAACAATTTGTTTTGACATTTAATGGTGCCGTCAGCTGGGCTGATGCGATTACCTAGTACATCTACCTTGCCCCCTAGAGTACATTAAGCACTCGGAGAGATAGATAGGCGCAAGTTGGGGGGAGAGGGAGAGAGAGAAAGAGAGAGCGCGGTAATGAGCAAGCACCACCATAATAAAGATAGGAGAACCAACGAACGACCGACCGACATCGCAATAATTTTCATGTGGTGTAGGTTAGGAATTTTTCAGAAAGAACGCAATGCAATGTGCAATCGTTTGGCAACGCAAACGACGGACGACAACGACGACGAGGAATATGAAATAAACAACAAATCATAAAACATGTAGGGAGAGAGAGAGAGAGAGAGAGAGAGAGAAACAACAAATAAACCATTGTGCGTTGCATACCCAACCAAACAGAGTCAGGCGGCCACAGTTGTAACCAGGCAGCCAAACCACCCTCCCTCCCTCCCCCCCTCCCTCCCTCCTTACTCATTACGTTGTAATGAAAACAAAAACACACATTCGTACACGATGCATATTCTGGCATTCATGTTTCGCTACGAACGTCATGCAGAATGGTAAACGTGCAGACCAGCATGCACAGCTGAAATGCACTCTCTCTCTCCGTCAGAAATGCAAAATAAAGGGGAGCAATAGGTGTTCTTTGTCGGAGAGTCAGATAAAGTTCAGCCTCGAAAAGAATAACAACATAAACAAGAGATACCCACCAAAAAAGCGAGAGTGCAGCAGAGAGGAAGTTATATATATGTGTGTCGTTATGTTTGTGTGCATGAATGTACATGTTTTCTATGTTGCCACATATGTTCGTTGCATGCAAAATTGCACTTGATTTGTTTGTTAGCAATTAGGCGAATATTTGCAGAAAACAAAAATAGCAACAAACGACGACAAAGCAATGAAATTATACGAAAACATGAGATGAGGGAGGATACACAGCGCGAGAGAACATTTCATTTTCTCTTCGTACTGATGCACTCGGCAATCGAATAAAAACATGCACTGTGCCCAGTGCCATGAAGGTTGGAAAATTTTATAGGGATAATACTTTCGCAGAGAAAATATTATCCGCATAAAGGTTTCCTTTAGAATATTGTATCCGGATAAGAAAATGTTATGGATAAAGGTTTCGTATAGAAAATATTATCCGGATAAGGGTTTCGTATGGAAAATGTTATCCGGATAAGGTTTTCAGGTAGAAAATGTTATCCGGATAAGGTTTTCGAATAGAAAATGTTATACGGATAAGGTTTTCGAATAGAAAATGTTATCCGGATAAGGTTTTCGAATAGAAAATGTTATCCGGATAAGGTTTTCGAATAGAAAATGTTATACGGATAAGGTTTTCGAATAGAAAATGTTATCCGGATAAGGTTTTCGAATAGAAAATGTTATCCGGAAAATGTTTTCGAATAGCAAATGTTATCCGAATAATGTCTTCGAATAGAAAATGTTATCCGGATAATGTTTTCGTATAGAACATTTTACCCGGACAAGGATTCGTCCAGAAAATTTTATCCGGATAAGGCTCTCGTGTAGAAAATGTTGTCCGTATTATTTTCGTATATAAAAAATTTTATCCGGATCAAGTTTTCGTACAGAAAACGTTATCCGGATATTTTTTCGTATAGAAAATGTTATCCGGATAAGGTTCTCACATAAAAAATTTTATCCGAATAAGGTTTTCGTGCAGAAAATTTTATCCGGGTAAGGTTTTCGAATAGAAAATGTTATCCGGATAAGGTTTTCCTATAGAAAATGTTATCCGGATAAGGTTGTCTTATAGAAAAATTTATCCGGATAAGGTTCTCGTGTAGAAAATGTTATCCGGATAAGGTTTTCGCACCAAAAATCATATTCTGATAAGGTCTTGGTATAAAAAATTTTATCCGGATAAGGTTTTCGTATAGAAAATGTTATCCAGATAATAAAATTTTATCCGGATCTGGTTTCGAATAGAAAATGTTATCCGGATAAGGTTTTCGAATAGAAAATGTTATCCGGATGATGTTTTCGAATAGAAAATATTATCCGAATAATGTTTTCATATAGTTAATGTTATACGGATAAAGTTTTCGCAGAGAAAATGTAATTTGGATAATAATTTCGGGTAGAAAATTTTATCCGGTTAAAGTTTTTGTGTAAAAATTTTGTATGGTTTTCGTACGGAAAATTTTATCCGGATAAAGTTTTCGTATGGGAAATTTTATCCGGATAAGGATTTCGATTAGAGAATGTTATCCAGATAGGGTTTGCATTTAGAAAATATTATCCAAATCAGGTTTTCATATAAAAAAATTTATCCGGATAAAGTTTTCGTATCCGTTTAATTCCACTGTGCGTTTGTTTTTGAGCTAATTATGTTAGAGACAGAAATCTAATTTTTGCATAGCTGAAAAGGTCTCCCCCTACACAGCGGTGTAGCTAAAGTCAAGGTAACTCTGCCAACCAACTCTTACTTATGGAGTTCGCCTCTGACGTAAATGCCACCAAAAAAAAAAAAAAAACACAGCAAGAAAGAAAAACAGCGGAAAACTCCTCCATCGCTTGACTACCAACATTTGGTAGAGATGCGAAAAGAGAGAAACAGGAAATCACGTCAGACACAAACAGAGAACCTGCAGCGAGCATTGTGTGAATTATGATGGCCACTGTGTAAATGTCTGGTGTCAAGAGCGAGCGAACCAGCCATGTGGCAGCATTTGCTTTGGTATGGACCTCTTTGTGCAAAAAAAAAATGAAATAAAAATTGAAAGCAAATGTCGGAACATATGGACAAATACATACGGCAACAAAAACAAATAACAAACTAGAAAAGCATTAAATCTCCATTAGAGAAGTTGTTGGATGTTGGCGTAAGCAAGAACAACAACAACAACAAAAATAGCAGCTAATGGAAAATGCCAAGCAAACAGCGGGCGATAAAAATCCAACATTTAGTTTCAGAGCTATTAAATGAGATTTGCTGTTTTCCCTTTCAATGGCAATGGGCGGGGGGAGGTAGAGGGGGAACAGCGGGAAGTGATTTAGCACAGAAAAACTGGAATAGAGGCACATAACCCAAGTGAACATTGATTTAATTAGACTTTATAAGTTTTTAATGTCAAAATTGTTGGTGTCAAATGCCTAAATCCATTACAGCATGAACTCAGGTGCCAGACCCTGGCCGAGAAAAGCTCGGTTCACAAAAAGATACCTCTTTCCGATATCTATGAACTGTAATAGAGTCTCAGATTCTAGTTAAAAATCAAAATCTAAAAAAGTTTCTTCTTTTTTCTCCCCTTCTTTTTATTTCAATTTTCTTCTCCCTCTCTCTCCCCTTTATGAACTCCATTTAGTCATCTTCTTCTTTTTCCATGTTCTTCTTGTTTTGTTCTTTGACATTTTGAAAATATGTAAGTTTTCTTGTTTACGTCTTTTTTTTGCAGCTTTACAAAATCTAGTAAATTGCATTGTTGTTGTTGTGGAGCCAACAGAGGCATCTAAACTCTGCTACGGACTGCATCGAAGGCTGCTGCATCAAAAACCCCAACACCATTACTGCCTGCTGCCAGCCAGCCAGCCAGCCAGTCAGCCTGCTATGGCATTGTCAAAGTCAAAGTCTCAAGTGACTAGATTCGATTTCGAGGCAATTTCTTTGTGAATTTTTAATGTTACGACGACAAGCGTAAACGCAAATAGCAAAGCAAAAAAAAAAAGACGAAGCTGCAGGCAATATTACAGCAGCAAAAAAAAAAGAAGGAGAACAGAAAAGAACAGATACAGGCGGCAGCATAAAAAACCAGCAGCATCTGCACACAGCAGCCATATTTAAAATTCATTGAAAAGCCATTGAGGCCGTCGATGCTGAAAAGATGATGAAGTGCTGACTTTGGAATCATCATCACTGGGAGTTGCAATGGTTCAGTTGCATGATATTGACCCATAATAGTTAAATAATGCAGAACAAAAATACGAAAAAAGAACCAGAAACACAGCAGCAAAAACTGAAATTTGAACACGAAAATGAAGTGGAAGTCGGGTGCATCGATTCTCTTCTGGGTCAATTTCAAATGCGGACAATTTTGATATTATAATGAGAAAATGTTGTTTTGTAATATTATCCGGACACAGTCTTCGTATAGGAAATGTAATCCGGACACAGATTTCGTACAGAAAATTTTATCCGAATAATGTTTTGGCCTAGGAAATTTTATCCGGATAAGGTTTTGTATAGAAAATGCTATCCGGACGAGGATTTCGTACAGGAAATGTTATCCAGAAAATGTCTTCGTGTATCATACGTTATCCGGATAAGGTTTTTGTATATAAAATATTATCCAGATAAGGTTTCGGATAAGGTTTTCGTATAGAAAATGTTATCCGCATAATGTTTCCATACAGAAAATTTTATCCGAATAAGGTTTTCGTATAGAATATGTTATCCGGATAAGGTTTTCGTACAGAAAATTTTGTCCGGATTATGTTTTCGTAAAGAAATTGTTATCCAAATAAAGCTTTCTTTTAGAAAATTTTATCCGGATAAGGTTTTCGTATAGAAACTTATATCCGGATAATGTTTTCGTCTAGAAAATAATATCCGGATAAGGATTTACTATAGAAAATGTTATGCGAATAAGGTTTTCGTATAGAAAATGTTATTCGGATAAGGGTTTCGTCCTGAATATTTTATCCGAAAAAGGTTTTCGTAAAGAGAATGTTATCCGGATAGGGTTTTCGAATAGAAAATGTTATCCGAATAAGGGTTTCGTCTAGAAAATGTTATTCGGATAAGGTTTTCGTCAGAAAATGTTATCCGGATAATGTTTTCGTATAGAAAATGTTATCCGGATAAGTTTTTCATAGTGAAAATGTTATCCGGATAAGGTTTTGGTATAGAAAATATTATCCGGATAAGGTTTTCGTCAAGAAACTTTTATCCGGATAATGGTTTCGCATAGAAATCTTTATACGGATAAGGTGTTCGTCTAGAAAATGTTACCCGGATAAGATTTTTGTATAGAAAATTTTATCCGGATAATGGTTTCGCATAGAAAATTTCATGCGGATAAGGTTTTCCTATAGAAAATGTTATCCGGATAATGTTTTCGTATCAAAAATGTTATCCGGATAAGGTTTTCCTATAGAAAATGTTATCCGGATAAGGTTTTCGTATAGAAAATATTATCCGGATAAGGTTTTCGTATAGAAAATATTATCCGCATGATGTTTCCATACAGAAAATGTTATCCGGATAGGGTTTTCGAATAGAAAATGTTATCCGAATAAGGTTTTCGTCTAGAAAATGTTATCCGGATAAGGGTTTCGTATAGAAAATGTTATCCGGATAATGTTTTCCTATAGAAAATGTTATCCGGATAATGTTTTCGTATCGAAAATGTTATCCGGATAAGGGTTTCGTATAGAAAGTGTTATCCGGATAAGGGTTTCGTATAGAAAGTGTTATCCGGATAAGGGTTTCGCATAGAAAGTGTTATCCGGATAAGGTTTACGTACTGAAAATGTTATCCGGATAAGGTTTTGGTATAGAAAATATTATCCGGGTAAGGTGTTCGTATAGAAAATGTTATCCGCATAATGTTTCCATACAGAAAATGTTATCCGGATAAGGTTTTCGTATAGAAAATTTTATCCGGATAATGTTTTCGTCTAGAAAATAATATCCGGATAAGGATTTCCTATAGAAAATGTTATGCGGATAAGGTTTCCGTCTAGAAAATGTTATCCGGATAAGGTTTTCGTCTACAAAATGTTATCCGGATAAGGTTTTCGTCTAGAAAATGTTATCCGGATAAGGGTTTCGTCTAGAAAATGTTATCCGGATAAGGTTTTCGCCTAGAAAATGTTATCCAGATAAGGTTTTCGTCCAGAAAATATTATCCGGATAAGGTTTTCGTATAGAAAAAGTTATCCGGATAAGGTTTTCGTATAGAAAATATTATCCGGATAAGGGTTTTCCATAGAAAAGGCTATCCGGATAAAGTGGTCGTATAGAAAATGTTATCCGGATAAGGCTTTCGAGTATAAAAATTTATCCGAATAAGGTTTTCGTATAGAAAATATTATCCGGATAAGATTTTAGTAGAGAAAATGTTATCCGGATAAGTTTTTCGTATAGAAAATTTTATCCGGATAATGTTTTTGTAGGGAAAATGTTATCCGGATAAGGTTTTCGAATAGAAAATGTTATCCGGATAAGGTTTTCGAGTGGAAAATGTTATCCGGATAAGGTTTTCGAGTGGAAAATGTTATCCAGATAAGGTTTTCGAGTGGAAAATGTTATCCGGATAGGGTTTTCCAGAGAAAATGTTATCCGGAAAATGTTTCGTATAGAAAATATTATCCGGTTAAGGGTTTCGTATAGAAAATGCTATCCGGATAAGGTTTTCGTAGGGAAAATGTTATTTGAATAAGGTTTTCGTAAAGAAAATGTTATCCGGATAATTTTTTCGGTTAGAAAATGTTATCCGGATTAGGTTTTCGTACAGAAAATGTCATCCGAATAAGGTTTTCGTAAAGAAAATTTTATCCATATAAGGTTTTTGTATAGAAAATTTTATCCGGATGAGCTTTTCGTACAGTTAATTTTATCCGGATAAGGTTTTCGTCTATAAAATGTTATCCGGATAATTGTTGTACGGGAAATGCTATCCGTATAAGGTTTTCGTACAGAAGATTTTATCCGGATAACATTTTCTTATAGAAAATTTTATCCATACAATGTTTTCGTATAGAAAATTTTATCCGGATAATGTTTTCTCACAGAAAATATCCATGTTTCCTGTGTAGTGCATATTTCCATTTTCTTGGAAACTACTTTCCATTTCCCCATGTTTCTTTACCCTCTTTCCAGTTATGACCAGACTGAATTATGGCCATCAACATGGCCGTCCGCCCGTCCTCCATGGCATATCGTGTCAATGCAAGTGGAACGATAAGATTAGGCGTTACACATTCTGTGGTGTTTTTATGCTATTCGAGACTCATTCATAAGTTGCTGTTTTTTTTGCTGTTCTTGGTATTATTTTCAAGATTAAATGTAAAACAAATGTTTACATTTTATTGAAAAATCATGAACAAAATTACAAGAAAAAAATACAAAAAAAAAATCAAAAACAACAGAAATAACATCTGTACTGAAAATCTAGAAGCGGCAGCAGAAAAAAACACCGCATTTATAAATATCATTTTAGTTTCTCGACCAAACGAAACTAGAGGGAGAAACAGCAAGACGAGAACAAACTAAAAAATAGCTTTTCGAAAAAAAAATCCAACAACAATACAAAAAATTACAACTGCGAAAAAACTGCAAACAAAACAATACCTAAAAAGACAAGAAGAAGTTGAAATGAAAGGCAAACGGAGAAACACACAATTGACTAAAACGACTACAAGATCAACTAAAAGGCAGACAGACAGACGGACGGACGGACGAACGGAGCGACCAACTAACCAACCAAACAAGAATATGTCGGGACCCAGAACGAACAGCCGCAGCAGCAGTTCTACCCAACTGCGTTGTTCTTTGCTCGGCGTCCAAGAAATTGGCAACCAAGCGTAAGCGCGCACCAGCAGCCAGCGCCAAGGCATTTTTCGCATTCAGCCAAGAGACCTCCTAACACAATGATGTTCTTTTTTCATTTGTTTTTATCACTACTGATGCCGCTGTTGTTCTTCTGCTTCGGTCCCGGCTATTGTTGTTGTCGTCGTCGTTGTTGTTGTTTTGGTTTATTTACTTCATTTTTTAATGTTTTCTGTTTCGTGGGCTTCGCTCGTAGCCGACTTCCACAAGTCAAGTAAGTCACCCAAGTCAGCGAGTCTTGTCTCTTCGCTCTATCTGTACCCCACTAACCGGTCCCTGGTTCCTCTTGACAGACATAAGTACGCGCGACTGACGACAATCGTTACTATTTTTCTTGTTTGAATTTTTTTTTCACTTTTTCTCCTTTGGTTTCAGTTGTTGTCTAAACCACAGCAAGAGGTGCTTTGTTGGAAATGGGAAAGTGTGGTTAGTTTTGGCGAAGGGTTTGTAACAGGCAGGCAGGCAGTTGAATTGAGGAACATGGGGTCCTTGAGAGGTCTTTGGACGATCTACTACAAAGTAAATGTACATTTAAATCGACCACTAGCAACAAGTAGTTAAGGTCCCATCTATGACACCATAGATCGGCCTCAGGATGTTTAAGATAGGGCGGATGAGCACTTAGAAAATCTACATAGCCTACATGAGCCCTCAAGTCATCTACGGCGAAGTAAATAAGCCCTCTGATTGTCTACGATGAAGTAGATGCGCCCACGGGTCATCTAAGATGGAGTAGATATGCCTCAGGTCATCTACGATAGAGTAGATGTGCCTTCGGGTCTTCTACGATGGAGAATATGTGCCTTGCGGTCATCTACGATGGAGTAGATGTGCCTTTAGGTCATCTACGGGTCATCTACGGGTCATCTAGGATGGAGTAGATGTGCCCTCGGGTCATCTACGACATAGTATATGAACCATCGAGTCATCTACGGTGGTGTAAATAAGCCCTCTGATTATGTACAATAGAGTAGATGTGCTCACGGGTCATCTACGATGGAGTAGATGTGCCATTAGGTCATCTACGACAGAGTAGAGGTGCCCTCGGGTCATCTACCATAGAGTAGACGTGCCCCGGGTCATCTACGATATAGTATATGAGCCCTCGACTCATCTACGGTCGAGTAAATAAACCCTCTGATTATCTACGATGGAGTAGATATGTCCTTAGGTCATCTACGATGGAGTTGATATGTCCTCAGATCTTCTATGATAGAGTAGATGTGCCTTCCGGTCTTCTACAATGGAGAAGATGTGCCTTGGGGTCATCTACAATGGAGTAGATGTGCCGTGAGGTCATCTATGACAGAGTAGAGGTGCCCTCGGGTCATCTACCATAGAGTAGACGTGCCCCCGGGTCATATACGGTCGAGTAAATAAGCCCTCTGATTATCTACGATGGAGTAGATGTGCCCTTAGGTCATCTACGATAGAGTAGAGGTGCCCTCGGACCATCTACAATAGAGTAGATGTGACCTCGGTTCATCTACAATAGAGTAGATGTGACTTCGGGTCATCTACGATAGAGTAGATAAGCCCTGGGTCACCTACCACCATTAGATGAGATCTCGGCTCATCTCCGATAAAGTAGATGACCTCTCGGGTCATCTACGATAGAGTAGATATACCCTCGGGCCATCTACAATAAAGTAGATAGGGCCTGGAGTCACATTCGATGGTATAGATGATTTCTGGGGTCATCTACGATAGAGTACATGGACCATCTACGATTGGATGAATGAGCTGCGGGTCATTTACAGGACATATGCCTTCTCAATAAATTCTCGGATCATCTTCTACACAGAAGATGTACTTCGTATTCCATTATCTATAGATATTGTGAACCTTGGGCCATCTACAGTAGATTGGTAAACCCTCTTCTACAGAAAAATTGAAAAACAATGTAAGGCACCTCCGGCTTCGTGGTGAGCGTAAATCTCCCATTAGCAAGCCAGTTTTAATATGTTACATCTTTTGTATTTCTTTTGCTTTTTTCTTATCAAGCTTTTCGACCGAACAACCTAGCGACCGGCTATTCCCAATTGTTAAATAGCCAAACAAGCTGCTAAGAAAAACAAGTCAGCCAACAACAGAAGAAGCGGCAACAGCAACATCAATACCATCTTCACAACGAACAACAAGCGAAACAACAATAAGAACAATAGAGTCAGCCGTACAGGCAGGCAGGCAGTCAACCAGCCAGCCTACCCCAACCAACCATCATCGAAGCGTACCGACAGTCAGTCAGTGGTGCAAGAATAGTTTTTGGCCAAGAGTCGCTCGGTTGGTTGGTCGACCGATTTTAAAACTGAAAAGAAAACAAAAGCAACAGCAGCAAATTTTATTTTCAATTGGATGGCTAAGTTAGTTGTTGGACAAGTTGATTCCCCCAGCCATGATTGTTGTTGTTGTTGTAGCTGTGTATATGGCTGGTTGGCTGGCTGACGGGCTGTTAGTAGGCATACCTAGCCCCAGCTAACAAGCCTGCACTTGGCTGGCTATGATGGTGGTAGATTTGTGTTGTGGTTATTTATCCATTTGCTTTGCTTTTGTTGCTGTTGCTGTAGCTCTTGTCTTCTTTCGTTTCGTTGTTTTGTGCCTTGGCAATTTTCATTGACAACAACCAGTCCAAAGTACGACGACGATGCGATGAGTTTTGTAGTTCAAGAAGATTGGTAGGTAGGCAAAACAAAAGAACAACAACAACAACAACAAAAACAAAAAAGTTATTTAAAAATGTGCAACTTGACTTTTGTTCGTTGAAATCCTTTCAAGGACTGACTGACAAACTGGATTTCATGCAAAGACAATGTGCAATTTAAACATGAATAGGTTATTGTTGTTGATATATATTTTTTTTTTTTTGTGGGATTTGGGAATAAGAAATGTAATTTTTATGTATTTTTATATTGTTAAGCCAAATGACAAAAAAATAAGCATCTTTTGAAGGAAATAATCTAAAAAATGGCCTAAACAGAGTTATGTTATACCTACATTAAAAAATTTATTAAAACCCCCAAAAATGCTATATCATTGACTAGGGAAGGCTTTCTCAGTAAAATAGAAGTTTCCTTTTTCAATACAAATTTTCCCTGAAAACTACTTAAATATCTTTTAAAAAATAATCAAACTCCCCATCAATGCGTTTTAAACCCCTCTAATCGGATTGATAGACATAAAATTAACACATGCTTTATTGTCGTCTAACAGACACCACCCACAAATTGCCTCCCTCTCTCACCTGCTCACACACATGCACTCTTTTTGCAGTACTCATTGTCTCTCCCTCTTTGATTTTGATGGGCTCTATCAATCAATTTGAAAACCCCCAAACAAAAAAAAAAACAAAAACACAACGGCAGTGTATGTTTTTGTTGTCGTTTTGCTTTTTTGTGTCTTCTCTCTCGGCTACCTTGACCGATTATCATGTTTATCGTTGGCTTTCGTGTATGTCAGCCAAACAAGGCATAGGCAGACATCCCAGTAAACAATTTTTTCCGACTGCTCTGATTTTAGATTTTTTTCCGAAATTTCTGACGTTTTTTTCAGAAATTTCTGATAGAAATTGGTCCGATTTTCTAAACGTTTTTTTTTAGAATTTCTGCACATTTTCCTGTGTTTTTAAGCGAAAAAAAACTCGAAAAATGTACAAACGGAGAGAGTAGATTGTCTATTGCTCTGGCATATTCTCTCCCACATGTAAACGGATGGTGGTGGTTTGACACATTCTCTCCCATAGTAGTTGTTGTTGTGATCATTCATTTCAAGATCTCAACAACAACAAAGCAAAAATGCTATTTGTTATTGTTATTGTGAACTGTTAGATTTTCCGTTGTAAAAATGTGCGTTTTGTTGTTGTTGTGAATCAGCCTCTTTCTCTTTCGTTCCCAAAAAAATATGATGGACAAAAATTGCAAAAACAACTACATACCGGTTTTCTGTGTGCACTGCTTTTTATTTTTAGTTCTTGTTTAGCAGTTGAAACAGAAACGTGCTACTGTATGTTATGTTCCTAATAAAAACAATATTTATAATGTAAATGTATTATAGATGTAATATTTAAACTACATTTTTACGAAACCCGAAATAAATTGTTTGTTTTTTAAATAAATATGTGTTTTTTTTTTTTCATTTTTAAGTGGTGTGACGATTTTTTCGATATTTCTTCCGAATTCTGAACGATTTCTTTCAGAAAATCGGAACTTTCTCCCGAATTCTGAGCGTTTTTTTTTCAGAAAATCTGAATTTTATTCCGAATTTTCTTTCGAATTCTGACCGATTTCTTTCAGAAAATCTGAATATTTCGCCGAATTTCCAGACGAATTCTGCCCGATTTCTTTCAGAAATTCGGAGTTGTCCTCCGAATCTTTTCCGAAAATCTAATTTTTTCTCCTATTTTTTCAGAAAATCTTTCCGAATTCGGTGACCACGTCCATACAACTTTCGTACCGAAATCGGAAGGAATTCGGAATCAGAATCGGACATTTTTTCAGAGATTCTGACAGAAATCGGACCGAATTCGGCAAAAATTGTTTACTGGGATATTCCACCACCGCCACCAGCACCGTACAAATAACAACAAACATACACGCACGCACGCACGCATGCAACACACAACATTCTCTCTTGTGTTTAAATTATGCAGGGACAAGAAAATCATGTTCCCAGTATGTGGTGTTGTTGTTGTTTTTATTTTTGTTGCTGTTGCATTGTAATTTGTATTTTTCAAGAACTCCCTTTTTTGCAATTTTTCCTAGTTGTTGTTATTGTTTTTGTTTTTTTCCTACCCCACCATGGATTGGGTTGTGTTATCAGTCTACTTGTCTGGCTCGGTTGGGAAAAAGAGTTACAAAGAAGAGGGAAAGAAAGAACGAATGAAAGAAAAACAACAACAACATAACCAACCATGCTAAATGTTTGTGTGTTGCTGTATTTTCCCTTCGTTTTTGCATACATGCGTGAATTATTTTCTTTCTCTCCTTTTATGCCTATCGGCAGTGATGTCAATGCGGCGGGAATAAAAAAGCGCAAAAAGTGATTTCTAAGAAAATCACAAAATTAAGTGTAGTAAGTAAGGTATTTAATAAGATTTTAATAAAACAATAATTATACAGGGGCTACAATTACAATATATGAAAGCGCTAGGGTTTTCATTAATCTAGGAATATCAAAAGGCTATACTTTCTCGATTGGCATTTGATACTAAGGCGATGTAGTCTCTTTGACTTCCGTCTGTTTTTCGAGATATTTTGACGATTTAAGCTAAATTTTCCAATGGAATTCCGAATATATAATAAACGCCGTGGGGGAAAATTGTTCACAAAAATTTCGCCACGGCTGAACTTTGAACAAAATCACGGCAGCCAGGTCAGGTTTTTTTCATATTGAGCAACTGACAAAACAATTGAATTGAGCACATAAGAAGTATCAAAAGTTAGCTATTAATAAAGAGAAAGACAGGATAAGATGAAAAAACTGCAACCAACTTCAGAATGCTGTCATTTCTAAGCCACTCATCCGACAACTGTATTCCAGTGACAGCTCATTATATTGTTTACAGGCGTACCGAAAGCATTTTGGTGAGAATTTTCCAGAAAAAGTTATTCGGGATGGAATTCAAGCGGGATAGTGTGATTTCTTTATATTTGGCTGGAAAACCACAAGTGACTATTGTTAGAGCACTCCAGCAATTAAAATGTGAATAAATCTTTGTTCTTTACCGGGATACTGGTAGGGTAGCCCGACGTCAAGGAAGTGGACAGAAGAATACAGAAACATCAGCAGAAATGGTTCGAAAAGTAAAGAAGCGACTTAATCGAAACCCGCGTCACAGTGGCCGAAAAATGGTTTGTGAGCCGAACATATCGCAATATTCCAATTGGCAAATATTGAAAAATTAGCTCGGGGTAAAGCCATTGGAATTCCAAAAAGTGCAAGAACTTACACCGCAACAGAAAGAAAATTGACTCAAGAGTCTTGGCCGAAAGTGGTGAACTGCCGAAGTTGGTTTTCTCCGATGAGAAAACATTCGTTGTCCAGCAGTTTGTAAATAAACAAAATGATCCCCGCGTGTTTACTTGCGAAAGAGGTCAGCTGAAAATGTGCACCTTCGGTTGGCCACCAGAACTCAAGCGCCTGCCATGGTGATGGCATAACAGCCAATGGTCGCTCTCCGCTCGTATAAATCTACCGTGGCATCAGAATAAATGCCGAATATTATCGCGAAAATATCCTGGAGGCCTTGGGCACGCAAACGTTTTGGCCGCAGAACTTGGACATTCCAACAGGACTCAGCACCATCGAACTCAGCAGGCGCCACCCAAGAATGGTTACAAAATCAGGTTCCTCGCTTCATTTCCAGCGCACAATGGCCACCAAAATCTCCGGATACCAATCCGTTGGACTTATGTGTCTGGAGTATTTTGGAAAGCAAGGTTGGCGTTAAAAGATATCAAAGTCTCGATCACCTCAAACAAGCGCTTCGCCATGAATGGGCCAAAATACCGCAGAGGAACATTCGGGCAGCGTGTGACGGTTTCATTGGCCGTTTGAAGGCCTTAATTCGTGTCAAAGCTGACCAATTCGAAGAAATCTAAACTTATTTTAAAATTGGATGCTATTTCCGACATTTTTTGCTTTCATTCAATAAAATTTAAAAAAAAAAAATTATGGCGTTACTTTGTTGCAGTTTTTTATCTCTCCCTTAATTATAGTCTCAACTTGGCTATTATTTTGCTATTTACAATAATAAATTATTCTGAAGAGAATGTGCTTGTGCGGCATATAAATTTTATGTGTTTGATTTCTCTTTCGAGACGAGCTTAATGATCTGAAAATTTTTTAATGTTTTCTTCATTTTGTTGGATTTTTCACATAAAATATTAATTAATTGACAATAATTCGATCCCTTTGTAACATACTAAACAGTCCTGTCAGTTTTATTTAATTTTTATTTTCGTGACTATTAAAACCTAATGCATACCACACTTCTGTTTTTTTTCCTTTAAAAATGCTTAATCGTCAAATGCAGTAAAAAAACACCAAATAGACAACACTGTTCACTCCTCTTGTTCTATGCATTTTGAATGGGGTATTTTAGTTAGGCCTCTGCCTAGCTCAATTTTAGTAGTTTTATTGAAGTTTTGACTTTGGGCTATGGGATGTGGGCTTTAACTGAGCACAAAAGGTCAGAAGAGCGTTTTTTATAGAATTTGCATAAATGTGGCAGACAGTACTTACCTTTAGCAAAAAGAAACAAAAAACGGCACGAGGAAGAACGAACGAAATATCACATGTGATAAATGAATGATGCTGCTGCTGTTTGGTGTAGTTTTATTAGAATAAGAAGATTCTGGTGTTCTGGCTGTATTTTGCACTTTGTAACTATTTGTTGTTGCACATACACCTGCTGTGGGTCATCAGCAAAGAATTTAATAATTTTTTATATTTCTATTTAAACTTAGCTATTTGTTTTTATTTTTTTTTTCTTACAAAATAGCTGTAAGTAACACTTTGTTTTTTTTTTTTGTTATTTCTTTATTAACTTATTCCTTAGCTAGATATTTTATTGCATTTTTTTTCTATTGGCAGAGTATTGCCATGCAAGGGTTTTCTACACTCATATTTCAGCTGCCGCGGACACTAACATACAAAGAGTGCTTCCATATTTCCATTAGATTATAATTTTATTATTTTCAATATTAATTTTACTATTTTTGCAGCATAAATTCCTCAAATTGTCAATGTTTATTAATTAAAAGAAAACAGCACTGCAGTCCAATAGGGCTGGCCGCCACGAATGGAGTTTGGCAAACGCCGTTGCTTTGCAAAACAAAACACTGAGAACGACGTCGTCTCCCGCTCTCTGCCAGACATTTATTTACACTTTGTTCTCTTCTCTGTGGGCTCTGCCACAATCATGGCTCATTTTCATTCATTGCATTTTTTTGTTGCTGTTAATTTATTTGTTTTACATTATTTTTGTTTTCTGACTTACTTCTCTGCTTCGTTTTCATGCACACACACACACATAGGCTCTCTCACATAAACACACACTTTTTGTTGGGGCTGGATGCTCACTTTGCGGCCTATGGCGAAGTCAACGTTGAGAGTTTTGTTGTCGACAATTCTCTGCTGGGGGAGGTAGGGATTTTTTTATTGTTGTGGTTTCTTCTTCTTCCAGTTGCCGTTTGTCTAAGCCCTGCATGCACATTCATACAGACGCCTGCTTGTTTTATTTCTTTTTAAACATTAATAATGCGTGTGTTGCAATTGTTGTTATTATTTTCGCTTTCCACTGCAGACAGACAGACCGCCAAACAGCATATCTCGATGTTACTTGTAATTGCAATTGATAAACTCACACAGAAAATGAAATTAAAACAAAGTCAAGAGAGAAAATAAAACACCAACAATAAAGACTGTTTGACAAGCAGCGGCGCACTCCGCTGTCGTTCAGTTCTCGCTCCGCTGCTGCAATACAAAAAATTGTGCAAATTTTTTCGCGACCATTAAGTTTTTTTGCTTTGCTGTTTGTTGTCGTCGTTGTTGTTGTTGTTTCTCTTCTTTTATTCATGCATTCAATTTTTTTTCTTGTTTTTTGTATTTCTATTTTTATTCGTTTCGGCCGTCTTTCTTGTAAAGAAATCTCAATTCTTTTTCCACTGCTCTGAATTACAACAAAATCACTGCAAATTTTCTTTTAGGAAATGACTTTTCGAATGGAATTTCTTCTTTCAAATTTGCTCTCTTGTCACCCACAACACTATGACGACGGCGGCGGCACACACACTTCTTTAACTTAAAGATCTATTTGTTTAATGTTTTTTTTTCCTTTTTGTTGACTGATTTCCTTTTTGCAAAATATCAATCAAGTAACACTTTACTTTTTTTGTGTTTTCTTCTATAATTTTTTCTTCTATTTCTCAGCGACGGCGACGACGCCCGCACACATCACAATATCGACCGTAACAATAAATTAAGACTGAGAGACTGAGACAAACTAAACTGAAATCGCAAAAGTAAAGTTGCATTCGCAGAGCATCAACGCCACCACGAACTATAAGGCATGCAGTTTGCGTTTGATGTTGTTGCAAAAGCAGAGTCAAAGAGGAATGCAAAACAAAATAACATTGCAAAAGGTAAGCTTTTTTCTCAACGAAAACAAGCAGCTTTTCTTGGGCAAGTGTCAGTGTTGCCAATGTTTTGCCATTCATGTGGTGGTGGATGAGTGTTGCCAAGCACAGGCGACAAATGATTGTGTTTATTTCCTTGCGTTGAATGGATTTTGTGCAAAAAGTGAAGCTATAATTAATGGAAAATTGAATTTTAATAAAGTGTGCTTTATAACGGTTTTAACGTATACGTCTATACGGTGTAAATAAGCCAATTTGAACATGCAACGTGCAAAACACTTGGCTTGACATCTGTCAAGTATGGAATATAAAGCTCCCTGCATCAACACTTCATAGGTCTTTGGAGGAAGCCCCATTTCAGGAAATTACTGCCGTGGAGAAACATAAGGGTGAGAAAATATGCAATTTTTTTTCTTTTGGCATAAGTCATAAGTCGTTTTTTCGAAAAAGAATATTGGAATTAGGGTGACCTAGTTTAAAACATGAACTGCAAAACTGAACTAAGTCAACCTAAACAAAAAAAATTCAGATCAGAATAAAATTCTATGTCGATTTAACGATGTCCGTCTATCCGTCTGTGGAAGTCACTCTAGCTTCCGAACGAATTGAGGTAGATTGATAAAATTTTACTAAAATGTATTTTATGTCTGCAGGACTTTTGTTATCGGAAATTGGTCATATAGGCCCACGTTTTGGTTTAGCCCCCTTATAACGGCACCTTCCTATTTTCGGTATTTTGGTCATTTAAGTCACATTATTCACTGGAAATGTTTAAAATTTGGTATTTGAAGTTTGCAATGAATATAACAGCCTATGACAGAAAATTATCTGTGCACGTGCACGTTCACGTCTTCGTAAAGCTCTTATATAATGGTACCTCCCTATTTTCGGTATTTTGATGATTTTAGCGACATTATTCACCGGAATTGATTCAAATTTGATATTTGAAGTTCGTAATGGATACTACATTCTAAGACAGAAAATTTTCTGTGCAGGTCCACGTCTTTCTATAGCCTCATATAACGGTACCTCCCAATATTCGGTATTTTCATGATTTTATTTGAATTGTTTCAAATTTCGTGTTTGAAGATTTTAATAGGTACTGCAGTCTATTACAAAAAATTACTTATGCAGGTCCACGTCTTCTATAGTCGTAATTTAAAATTTAAATCATCATTTAAACAGTATTTTTAAAAATTTTTACAAAAAAAATTCCAAATGGTCGAAGGTATTAAAAGTTCAGCCCGGCCGAACTTAGCTGCTTTTTTACTTATTCAGTTATAAGTTCATTTATGCACAAAATTTGTCGATGGGTTAATGATGCTTAGAACTACCGATAGGCAAAGTGCTGTAAACTTTCTATGTATCTTTTATATAAAAATCTTCATAGTAAGCCAAACCATTTATGAACCGCCAGTCCAATAAACTTGAAGGTTGTGCACGATTGAAGCTAAACTCATTTCTCAAAAATTTGCAACCTTTCCTGCATGTAAGGTATAAAAATTGAGTTATTTTTTTCTGACTTTTGGATTAATTAGGAGATGTTTCAAAGTCATTTTTAATAATAAAAATAGCCTTTTTGACTTTGACATGCTGTAATTGTGTCTTCGAATACTTATGCACCTATTATTATTTTTAGTCCTTCTAGAACCACCAACTACAATATGACCAGAAAAATGTCAATTTAAAGTTATGTCCCAAATTAACAGAGAGACACATATATTTGTAAAAATGAGACAAGATGAATGTCACAAGAGCAACTCAATTTTTTACCAGAACATTATCGACAGCCATAAGAATATAAATATCAAATGATCACATACCACCTGAAGCAGCGACGACCAGCGATCTCCTGCAAGTCATAAATGATATGTTCGATTAACTAAATGTATAAAATAAATCATCTTCCAATTCCTATTATCAACCCATGCATGGAGGGTTTCGACTTAAGTAACTTAATTGTGAAGAGAAGAGCAAGATGTGTCGATGGAATAGTTCAGACAGTGAAAGGTATGTAACTAATTGCTGAAGAAGATTCGTGGACTGCAACGATGTTGACTACACACTCCATGGAAAGTTAAATCAGGATGCGTTGGAGAACGCCATCCCAAGATACCGAGCACAAGGAAACAACACACACCTCCCCTGTAAGGGAGTTAATGTTCTATATTACCCATTATACCTTTCAGAAGTTTTTAAAAAGCGCACACAGAAGCTCGGTAAAAGATTGCGAAACGGGTGATGTTAAATATTTGGATTGGTCAATATGCACTACCGAGAAACCCAATGCCATGCACTATGAACAAAGGAATGAAACGGAAATGTTATCAATGCTCAAGATTTTCCAAAGTGTTGAAAAAAATGAAGTAGAAATGAAGACCGAACGGTACGTGATTGGATTTACCATACTTAAAACGATCACAAATAAAATAATATGCCAGAAACGTCAAGCAGCTATAACAAATGCGACAGCAGCAGCTCAAACTGTTCACCAATTTAAAAAATTATAATCCTACTCATAAATTGGCCATTGTAAACCCTAATCAAGAAACCTTTATTGTATGTCAATTCATTATTTTTTGGTATAAAAATATATTTGAAAAATTTCCCCATACGCAACAAATCTAGGACATTCAATGTCATAATAAAGAAAATAAACGTCGTGTTTCCCTAGGTCCTTTCCGATGAGATATGTAAGTACTGACATATTGACACTTTATAACTTGTGTTAAAAAAAAAAAAAAAAATAGTTCACAACAATGATCTTCAATATTGGATAGCTGGGATACAAGGAAAAAAAGAGTGCTTATCAAATACAAAAAGAAAGAGACATCATCATTTGTATAGACAGACTGGCGTCAATTTATATGGTAAGCAACCTTTATGTGTATCCATATTTTTTTTCAAAATAATTCCAAATAGAATTTATTTTTTTAATATTGTATGTTTTGGCGTTCACCACATATCGTATTAAGAAAATATCGTATAATACATGTCTTCATTTCGTAAATATTGAGTTGTAACTAATGCGAAGATAATATGAAATCGTTCTCATTTGAAAATGACTCTGGCAACCCTGCTATTGTGTCAGAGCTTTTGACGTTTGATTTAAGTCCTTTTCGTCAAATTTTTTGTAGGGTGGCCAAATTTCATATTTATGAAATTTATAAGGATTTTTCATTAAAGATACTACAAAAGTCCAATATCAGAGGAACTGATTTAATAATTTCTTAATTTAAAAAAAATATAAATTAGTAAATCTGATCATTGCATGCTTTGAAAGTCTATTCGCAAACATGCTCACGTTTGTAGTTGCAAGTAGACTTTCATAGAAGATTTTCTTCTGACATAAGTCATCGCCTGGCTTTTTCGTAAATTAAAAAAGGTTTTATTTTGACCTGGCTAAATTTCTGTCTATAATTTCAACTAGGTCATCATAATTTCTTTGCTATTTTAGAAAAAGCCAGTCCTGACATGTGCTAGAAAAAAGATCCTACTATTATTCTCACAGTAAAAGACTAATACAGTGTTAATTTTTTCCGATTTCCATCGAAATTAAGCTATTTTTCTGATGGGGCAAATATTATATTCATGGATTTTGCAATGCTATAAATACTTTCAGCTTTGCGTGAGATGACAAAGATGAGCCATAACTGTGTTAATTTAAATGCGGAATTAAAAAAAAACCCTGACTTTGGCATGACAATGACGAACCCCAAAACAGCGACATCACCATAAAAGAAAACTAACCCAACAACGAAGAAGACGCACATCGAAGGATATTCGATTGCACGTACAAATTGCAATTAAATTGAAAGTAATTTGTCATTCAATATTAAGACATTGCCAGTCGCTGGATGGGTCTCTCCTTGCACTTTGTTGCTCTTGACCAAATAAATCTTGCATATCCTTTTTAGCGCTGGCAAACGTTATTTGTGCCACAACGCACAATGGCATGTCAAAGTGTCCATTTAGTGCTTTGGGGGTGGTAAGGGAGGGAGAGGGAGAGAAAAACATTGTTACTGCACCAAGATTTATATATTGGCTATAAATTACAGAAAAAAACTTACTTAAATATAAACTTAAGAACTGCAAGAAAAATAAAGGGGAGCTAATATTTTGGTTTTGGGAAGGGGCTCATAAAATTAAATTAGAACCCCAACTTACCTTGTGTTATTAAATTAGCTATTTAAGCCACTTGTTACCCACACTGAACTGCTATTGAGCGTTAGAAGGTAAAAGCCAGTGCGTCACTTATTGACAACTTCTCCCATTAACTAAGTAACGAGTCTTACAGCCAGCCAACTAACCACCTGCTGTGTCAAAAAGTGAAAGCATAGCTGTGTTCGGCATTCCTTTCCTGCATCATGCACACACACTGCAACCTCATTGCCAGGATTACAAGCTGGTGTTTTGAATGTCATCCACGCTGGCGTATGATGAACATTTTTAAAGAGAAATACAGGGGTATAACGAATTTGGTTTCAATCGAACTGTGGAACAGTGTTTTGTGGAGGATATTAAAGCTGAATGTGTTATTGCGGAAGGGAGAGGGATTTTCTTTGGAAAAGCAAAGGTTCAGTAGGTACTTTTTTGGAAGACAAATAGACCTCTAAAAAGCCAACGAGTCGTCTACCGGAAGACCAACACATCTTCTTTTAGATGGGCTTCTCAAGAATGACCACTATGTCAATATATCATTCAGACAAGCCAAAGTATGACATTAATTTCTGAACAAAATTACGCCATTCTGGGACAATTCACACCCCTCTGTAAGGGAGTTTTATCCTGTTAAAGCCCGTTATATTTTCCAGAAGTTCCTCAAATAAAAAAATTATAATCCTTATCAAAAATTGGGCCTTGTAAACCCTAATCAAGAAAACTTTATTGAATACCAATTTATTATTTAATTTTTTTTTTTTATTAAATATATTTCAAAAATTTTCCAACACGCAAAAAATCAGGACATTGACAATTCATGTCATAATAAGGAAAATACACGACGTGTTTCTCTGGTCCCTTATGATGAAAAGTGTAAAGAACACAGAGAACAACGTCTAATTTACCTCCTACACCTTCTAATACTGAAAAATGGTAATTAGTTGGCGGAAAAATTGTCTTTAGAAGAGGCAAAGCAAAGGCAAGATGCATCGAAGAAGGGGAGGCTTAATATTGAAGCTAGGGGAAAAAATAACGTCAAGCTGTCCACTTAGATAAGTAAGCAGATGGGACACAGACATACTAAAACTTTATAATAAATATTTATGAAAATTTCAGTTCACAATTTATGGCTTCCACCAATGGGCAGGAGGTGCCTTAAGCATCTCGTAACATGTACGAATATTTTGGAAATTTGGGAAGATTCCACACAATAATCATGGGCACCTTGACACGATTTGATATGATACATTTTCTCTATGGAATTTAATATTTTTTTTAATAAATATAGTAAATTAAACAGCGGTTCTTCCCTCAGAAGACCAAGAAATCCTCTTCTAGAAGGCATTCTCATTAATGACCCATGTATGGAATAACTCAGAAAATGCAACTTGTGACATTAACCCTTTCAGTGTTTTTGTCAAATATATTTGACATTTAAAAGTACTCTCTTTCTTTGCCATTTTTTGTTTTTCTTACGAACCGTTATTTTTGATATTTTTTAATAATATTTTTTCGCTATTTAAAAATATTGCAGTTCTATTCTATTAGTTTCGTTTTCGAATTTCTGAGCACATTTTAGTAAATTAGTACGGAATTTCAGATTTTTATCTCGACAAAAATTTTCATTGACACTGAAAGGGTTAATTGCTGAAGAAGTATTTGAAGAGTGCGACGATGTTAAATACATGCTCGCAGGAAAGTTAAGTCAGGAATCATGTCAAAACCCATTTTTAAGATCTCGGGCAAAAAGGGGACAACTCACACCCCTCAGTAAGGGAATTAAGATATCATATAGCTCATTATATTTCTCAGAAAATATTCCACGTCAGCTTCTTAATCCTTCCTAGGATTACTCCCATTAATGGTATTATATATTTATTATTAGTTGCTCGTGATATGATATTTCTCAACTTTTCGAATCTATGAGGAACAATTTGGTTTTCAAATGCCTTTGAGGTTGTTGGCGTTCCTATATTGAAAAAGTACATCGAAGCTCAAGTTAACAGAGAGAAATATATATTTGTCAAACTGGGACAAAATGAATGTCGCTAGAGTAACTTAAATTTTTAGCAGAACATTATCGACAGCCAAAAGAATATTAATATCAAATGGTCGCATGCCACCTGAAGCAGTGGCCACAAGCGATTTCCTGCAAGTCATAAATGATATGCCAGAACATACATGCTCGCAGGAAAGTCAAGTCAGGAAACATTGGAAAACGCATTTTTTAGATCTCGGGCACAATGGGGGCAACTCACACCGCTCAGTAAGGGAATTAAGATAACATATAGCTCGTTATAGTTCTCAGAAAATATACTAGGTCACCTTCTTAATCCTACCGAGGTATATTCCAATTAATGCTATTATATTTTAATTGTTAGTTCCTCTTAATGATATTTCTTCACCCACTGTGACCCTAGAAGTATGCTAAATATTTTGCGCATTGTTTAAATTCCTTGTTAACCACACGCACACTTCTTCACTGTAAGTAAGTTGGGATTGTTAAACTACTGTCATCCGCAACTGTTGTTGGCCATTACTAAAGGCAGCAACCATCTTCCTTTGTAGGACGTGACATTCAAGTAGATTTCCATGCTCTTCAAGCAAACGGCAAGCGATTGAAAGAACAACAAAACCCCAGTTTCGGTGGAGTGAAGCAGTAGGAACTTGCATTAAAATGCAGTAGCTATGTTTGCATGTTGGATGCAACGGCATGGCGAAAGGGAATGCTATAACAAGGATATGCTAACAGGAGTTCTAATACCCAACCCATTTTTTTCCAATTTTTCTTCTTTTTTGTCGGGAACTATTTCTTTGTGTGCGTGGGTACGTTTTTCTTTTCGTTTCCTCTTTTTGTTTTATTGAAAATGGGTGTTGATAGAGTTGTTCGCTAAATTAGCTTATGTTTCATAACAAATGCTGTTTAGCTTGGGCAAGGTCATTTCAATGTCAATTCAATAGCACACACACTCACCCCCAACCACCTACATTGATGTTGACTTTTTATTCCAAAGCAAAAAAGTTGGGGGATTCTGTTGAGTTTGCAATTCCTGATATTATCAGCATTTATTTGTTGTATTCCGTAGGAGTTGTAGTTGTGGGTGTGCACTTGTGTAGCTGTGTGTGTGTGTGAATGTAATGCAATTGTTACCATACAATAATGCAATTTCACGTAGTGATCGTAAATTTTGATATGTTTTGCAGTTAAATCCCTCCTTTCCAAGAATCTGATGGTAATTTTTTTGCTTCCCTTAACGAAAATCTCCAAAAATCATAAAAATTGGGGGAAGCATCAAAAATCGAATGCATATTTCTTTGATACAGCATGAGGAATTTGAATGGTTAAAGGTACCTTAGCACTTTCTCCCTAATTTCAAGTTTTCAAGAGTACGTCAATTATTCGATGTATAACCAAAGAAATTGGCAATCTAAATGATACCTTTGAGGAAATTACGTTCACTGCATTAAGCTTCCATCATAGCATGGTCATACAGGTAGACGCATCGACACAGCTGCTGGGACAATGCACTGTCAGACCAATTTTGGAATGGGAAGACAACGAGGACAAACCACTATTAAAGTAAGAAATTTAGTAATTAAACATTCCAAAAATCATAAATCGCTAAGTGAGATATCTGAAATTGTTAATAGAAGCCGATCTACAGTTCACTACGCCATAAAATGGCAAAGACCTAAAATGGTAAAGACTGGACAAAATGCATTATGGAATAATAGTTAATGTTGAAAATATATAGAGGCGCTGCTCACAACAGAGACATGTTAGCGTAAAAAACATATTTACAGAGCAATTTTAAGAATAACATTTTCTGTAAACCAAAAATTTGGACTAAAAATTGCATTTCAATGACGTTTTCAATTAATTGAAAATTGCATTTACGTTAAAATGACTTAACATTGGTGATTATGTTGTTATGATATCGTAACAACAGAGGCAAATTCAATATTTTGAGTCTGACTTGTCCTATCTTTATACTTCTATGTCTTTGAAAATGGTTCAAAACAGAAGGATATGTAGAAAATAAGTCAAAAACGGCAAATAATAAAATATTTACCTTAGCTGATGAGAAGTGCATTTTACGGCAGATCAAAAAGTATTCATTTTTAAATGCACCGAAGCTTGCCAAAATTGCTGAGAAGGATTTGAGAAAAGTATGTGCCCTCAAACATAAAGAGATATACTGCATAAGTCGAATTACTATGGAAGAAGAGCTAGACATAAACCTCCAATCAGCAAGCGAAATCAAGAAGTAAGATTCCGATTTGCCAAGAAGCACATATCAAAAGATTTTTCATTTTCGTAGAATGAGCTGTTCGCGGACGAGAGCAAATTCAATTTTTTGGTTCAGATGCCAGACCTTATGAATGGAGAAAGGCAAATTAAGCGCTCCTTGCCAAGAATATGAAGCCTACAGTGAAGCACGGTGGTAGGTCAGTAATGGTTTGGGCTTCATTTTCAGCCTCTGGATTTGGATTATTGCATTTTATTGAGGGTATTATGGATCAGACTATGTACCTTAACATTTTGAAAGAACGTTTGCCACTCTGAAAATAAAAGCTCGGCCTTGGCGAAGATTATTATTTTTATCAAGACAATGATTCGAAACACAAGGCTCATGGGAGAATTAATGAAACTATCTCGATGGAAAAATCCGCCATCATACCATATCTTGCAAAGAAGATTTGAAGAAAGCTTTCCTGGAAGAATGACAAAAATTTGAACCTAGCTTTTGCGAAAAACTTGTTAAAAGTATGCCAAATAGTCCACAGATGGTAAAAAAGTAAAGGAATGCATACAAAATATTAATGTCTATAAATACTATTAACAAAAAACCTCGCTCGGATGGTTGGTATTGAAAATGAGATATATCGGTCCACGTTTTGAATAGCCGCCATATAACGATACCTCCCGATATTCGGCATTTTTATGATTTTTTGTCACATTTTTCCACGGATTTGTCTAAAAATTGGTATTAGTAGTTCGTAATGGGTTTTAGATCCTGTGGCGAAACATAGTAAAAATAGGTCCACGTTTTTGTATAGCGCACATATAAAGATGCCCACCGATATTCGGTATTTTGAAAATCATAGTAACATTTATCCACGAATTGTTTCAAATTTAACATTCTTCACTCCTCGTCCAGCATTTCAGGAAGACCAAGGGCATTTCTTTTTAATATTTCTTATTTAATATTAACAATACAGTGACCAGGTACTGTATTTGTTTTATGGAAATCCAAAACTCCCTTTTTTTATTTTTCTAGGAAAAAAAATTGCAGTTGATTGTTGTTGGTTTTGTCATTTTCATTTATATATATTTTTAGATTTCTATGGAAAATTGAACAAATGTTCCCTTCTCCATGGTAAGCTTTGGCATCCTTGCGAACATTGCATTATCAATTCGAAGTCCTTTACTTGCTGTCGTCATATTTTGTTTAACAAAATCTGAATTATGTTGGGTCAAGGATTTGTTTGGCGCACCAACAGTTTTTTTTTATTTCTCATCTTCAGCTGCAGGAAAGATAAAGATATCCCTTGAAATGGTCCCTCCTTTCAAGAAATAAATGGTCATAGCACTTGGTCATGGTAAATTCTTGTGGATGATTTGGTTTTTGCTAAAGTGTAAATGTGTGGCAGGGATTTTAAGGTTATCCCCTTTTTTATATTTCTTCCATGAATGTGTTCCTTTTTCTCCCCCCTTGAAATGTAAACCATAAACATGCATATACATGATTTCATTAAAGTTGATGTCAAAAAAATTGTCAGAATATAAAGCTTTATTGTATTTTTCTAAATCAAATTTCAGTTTTCAAAAAGGGGAACGAAGAAGCCGAACAATGACTTAAGCCTGTCAAAAAACCATTTTATGTGTTCTCACCTTCAAATGCAAACTTTGTATGTCTGTTAACTATAGTAGATCTATCTGAATGCCTAAAATAGATATGACATTATAGGATTCTATAGATCGACCAGTTCTATATAAAAATTTTACTAATATTCTGCATTTAATGCATTTGACAACAAAAAGATTCCTCCGAACTTGACAGCAGATAATTGAATTTCACTAGATGTCCTTAAGAATGTTACTTCACACCCAAACACAGCAATACACAAACCATCCAAAACGCAATTTAACAACTTTCACGGGTTGTCCTTTGTTTAACTTCTTATTTTCTCCCCAATTCGAAATACAGCAATAACATTTTTTTTTTTTGGAATAAATTTAAAACCTTTCTATTATCAAGGATAAGCAGGATAGCGCGAAATAAAATGAAAAAGAACGCAGATAAAAACTAAACACTTGTCAATCGACAAACGTTACAAGGTCAATGGGAAAGTTAAACTTAGTTGCGGATGCAAATGTTTTGCCTTGTTTCATAATCTCCCAAGGATACTTCAATGAAATTGACTCAACTGGATTATCAACTAAATTGACAAGCTGAATATTTCGTTTGTATGCAATGAGAAAACTGCAAAAACTTCATAAGCTGCGTAACATAAATGAGGATGTAACACATTAGTGGAATACAGTGGGAAAAAAATATTTTAAAATACCTTAAATTGAGAATAATAATTGAGAATTGGTAAATCTTTTTTATTTTGGAACTCATCTAGCATTTTCAAAAAAAAAAAAAATAAATAAATAAATAAATAAAAAAATACAAAATTAATACTATAACCATGGTAAAATTAAAAAGGTAAAGTCATTTCAAATACGCATTCCCATCTCTGGATTTTCTGTAATTTACCTTGTCAAATTTCATTGCATCAGGTTACCACCTCTGATTTGTGTATACACAATGGATTTATAATTTTGAAATTTGGATGTTGTTCTAATGGCAAAATAAAAAAATTATATTGAAAAAAAAAAAAGAAATTATGTTTACTTAATAATATGAATGGGTATAAAATGCTTTTTTTGAGCCTAGCAAATTAAATCATTTAAGATTATATTATTATAATCTTTATTTAATAACTTTTGCATACCATAAAGCCCTTTTCAAACACCCCACTGTGTAAACAGTGCATAATAGCCATTATGTTTGTGTGACAATGTGATTGGTAGCATTTGTTTGCTTAATTAACTCAACTCGAAATGCATCGTCAACTTGGCATTATTGCCACAGTAATTAGTGACAAAACTCAAAGCATACTTTTAGGGATAATGATACAATGTCACCCTCATGCTTTCTTTTATGATTTCCATTAAAAAAGGGAATTGTTAATGCATTTTAAATGCGTCATTCAATAGCTGAAATGGGAGAGAGGTCAATTTACAGAAATGTCAATTAGTTTAATGAAGTAATAAAAGTAAATGTCCGTGCCAATCTCTATCGTTCGAAGGGTAAATTTAAACATAATTATTATTAATTAAAGTGAAGGTAATATGAAACGAAAAGAAGAATGTATTGGAGATAAACATAAATGATGCCTGAAAGTAAGTATTCCTAAGGGTGCATATACACAGAAGAAATTTTTTATTGGTTGGTTTGCTGGTTCTTCATATAAATATAAAAAAAAATAAGTTCGGCCGGGTCGAACTTTTAATACCTTCATACTGTGGGCAAAGACAACATTTTTATATAAAATTATCTGAATCCACACGAGTTCCACTTCAAAACTACAGATAGCAGTAAGACCGCCTGGATAAAGCTGTTAAACTTTCAAAAAAAAACATAAAGTGGGTGAGGCCTTTGTATGGGGGCCATACCAAAACGGGAACCTCCACATAGAATTTTATAATTCAAGGTTTATCCTCTGCCAAATCTTCTTAAATACCAAATTGGAAACAATTCGGTGGGTAAATATGACTAGGATTATCAAAATCCTAGGTGGGTATCGTCGTATGTTCGATATAGGATAACGTGGACCTAAATTTTCAATGTTCTGCCGTCGGAGCTAGAACCCATTATGAACTACAGATACCAATTTTTATAGAAAAATGAGGTGAAAATCATTAAAAAACTTAATATCCGGAGGTACCATTATATGAGGGCCATACAAAAACGTGTACCTATACATACCATGTTCCGCCACCAGAGCTAGAAGCCATTTCGGACTACAAATACCAATTTTTAGACAAATCTGTGGAGAAATTGGGCAAAAATTATAAAAATACCGAATATCGGGAGGTACTGTTATATGGGGGTTATACGAAAACGTGGACCTATACATGCCATGTTCCGCCACCGGAGCAAAAACCCATAATGACCTACAAATACCAATTTTCGGACAAATCCATGGAAAAAATTGGCAAAAATCGTCAAAACACCGACTATCGGGAGGTACCTTTATATATAATGTTCCGTCACCAGAGCTAGAAGCCATTTCAAACAACAAATACCAATTTTTAGACAAATTCGTGGAGAAATTTGCCAAAAAGCATAAAAATAACGAATATCGGGAGGTACTATTATATGGGGGTTATACGAAAACGTGGACCTATACATACAATATTTCGCCACCGGAGCTAGAACTCATTATGACCTAAGAATACCATTTTTTTTAAATATGCATGGAAAAATTCGGCAAAAATCCTTAAAACACCTACTATCGGGAGGTAGGGGAGCTATACCAAAACAAGGACCTATATACACTTTTCGCCACCGGAGCTAGAACCCATTATGACCTACAAATACCAATTATTTGACATATCCATGGAAGAAATTTGGCAAAAATCGTCAAAACACCGACTATCAGGAGGTATAGGGACTATACCAAAACGAGGACCTATAAACACGATGTTTCGTCACAGGAGCTAGAACCTATTACGAACTACAAACGCTAATTTTTAGATAAATCCGTGGAAAAATGTGGACAAAATCACCAAAATACCGAATATCGGGAAGTATCGTTACATGGCGGGTATTCCAAAACAATACCAACCATACTAGACACAATACAAATTGTTCTGCAAAATTTTGAAGCTCTACGTCAAAAAATGTGGGCTGTATCGCGTTTTCAACAGACAGACAGACGAATAGATCGACAGACGGACATCGTTAAATCGACTTAGAATTTTATACTGATTATGAATATATATACTTTATGGGGCCTACGACGAATATTTTAGGATGTTACAAACGGAATGACAAAGTTAATATACCCTCCTTTTGAAGGTGGAGGGATTTATAGGTTGACTTAGTTCGATTTTAGCCTATAATTTATTCTTCTGCACCCTACGCTCATTTATTTTTTTTTTTAGAAAAAAGCCCGTCAATGACTTCTGCCAGAAAATAAAAACACCTTAAAGGCGAGAATACATAAAACATTTTTATTATTGGTTTAAATCAACGGCTGGCTAGGTTGGTTGACTTAGTTCGATTTTTGAGCCACTCTCCTTTGTTCTTTAACGAAGAAGCCAGCCGATGACTTTAGCCAGTAAAAAAAGCGTTATATGTATTCTCACCTTAAAAGGATTGCTTTCTGGCATAAACATTCCATTAGATGTAACATACAACATCGCCATAGCCATATCAATAACCTTAACCATATACACATTTAATCTTGTTATGTATTTTGACCTTTATTCTGGCATAAGTTACCGGATTGCTTTTTAATCGAAGGACAATGTAAAGTCTTGGGTGATCAAGTTTAAATTATGGGTCGAAATCGAACTATGGCAACCTAAACTCTTTTGTTTTTTATGAAAAAGTCATTCAATGATTTAAAATTCGATTATGCGTGTCATAATCATAAAAAGTTATGGTTACGGCAGAAAACCACAATTCAATTGGTATCTATGGTAAGGGTTATGGCTATGGGGTTATGGTATGTCACAAATAAATGACGCATTACACCCCATAAGTTTGCTATGAATAGCGGTTTTATGTGGTTATGGCGCGCATAATTGAACCTTAAGTCATTGGACGACTTTTTCATAAAAGAATAAACAAAGGAGTTTAGGTTGCCATAGATCGTTTTCGACCCATATTTTAAACTTGGCCACCCAAAACTTTACTTTGTTCTTTGATCAAAAAGCAATCCGGAAAGGTATGACAGAAAAACAAAATGGATGGAATATTTTCTGACATACCATAAAATGATTCCAGAACCTCACTCAAATCCTGCCGTCGTTGCTATAATTTGACATATGCCAAGCTGCTTATGTAGCTTCACCTTTAGGGTGAGAATACATAAAGCGCTTTTTTGACTAGCATAAGTCATCGGCTGGCTTCTTCGTAGAGGAAAAAGGCGGTTTTAGGTTTACTTAGTTCGAAGAAGACAGCCGATGACTAAAGCCAGACAAAAAAAGCATTTTATGTATTCTCACTTTTAGGGATTCTTACATTTATGCATTCTTACATTTAATATTAAAAAAATGTCTATAAAATTTTATGAATTTAACAAATATTTCAGTTCCGTTGGGCGTATTTTCCAATAACTCGCAAAAATTACATTGTTTCCAACGAAAAAAAAATGAATGGTTCCTCATTTATCAATGTCAGATTGGCTGAAGGTATTCCACAGTAATGCAAATTTTGTGATAAGGTTTTCAGAACTGGAAAAATCCCCTAAATTGTTGTAATATATTTCAAAAACTGAAACTACATTTGAAATCGAAAACTATTGTCTCTATATATGGAGCAGTTGGGGACCAGGTTAAGATCATTGTTTGACAATTCTAAATCTTTAGCATGACGTTTACCTGGAAAGTTTCGATTTTATTTGTGGCCTTGGTGGTGTTTGGTGGTGCTGGTGATGAGACCTCCGCCACTGTGGTCATATCACCGAGATCTTTGGGTTTGACCGTCGTTTTGGGTGAGAAACAATACTATGTGGGTGTGTCGCAAAAGGTGAGAATTGCATATAACTCTAAGGAAATTCTAAGGATGAATCTATCTTATCAAATATAGTGTTTTCGGTTTTATGAAGGCCTCCAAGATCTGTAAAGGTGAGAATTCATAAAAATCTTTTTGGACTGGTTCAAGTCATCGGCTGGCTTCTTCGTAGAGGAACAAAGGGGCCTAGGTCCAAAATAGAAGTAAGTCAACCTAAAACTCATTTGTTCCTCTACGAAGAAAGCAGTCGCTGACCTAAGCCAACCAAATAATGCTTTATATTTTCCCACCTTTAGATCTAGAAGACTTTGAAGGGTAGTTTACATAAAGGAGGCCTTTTCATATTTCCCCTAGACCGTTGAGGGTCATCTATATTAAGAAGAAGAAAAATATGAGGAATCTTCAAAGATTTCTAAACCTAAAGATCAGAATACATAAAACCCTTCTTTGACTGGTTTAAGTCATCGGCTGGCTTCTTCGGAAAAGAAAAAAGGAGCATAGGCCCAAAATCAAACTAAGACAACCTAAAACTCTTTTGTTTCTCTACGAAAAAGCCAGCCGATGACTTAAGCTAGCCAAAAAAACGTTTTATGTATTCTCACCTTAAGAGAATTGCACGGCCTCTGAACAAGGCCTCAAAGCCCCGAAGGCCCTCATTGGTCTTTATTCTGATACCATTTTTGAAATTTTGACAACAATTTCTCATATTTTTTCAGGTGAACTGGTTCCAAGCCAATTATATTTGTGCCGCCCGTGGAATGTCACTGACTGCTATCGAATCTGAGGCGGAGAATGAAAATTTAGGCAATTATTTGTTTGCAAATTGTGAGTAGAGAAGCTGCTGCTCAATTCAAGGCTTCAGAACAGAATCACAATGAAACTGCTCAAGGAGTCTTGTTTCTATTGAAATTATCGGCTGATTTCTTCGGAAAAGAACAAAGGAGCCTAGGGGCCCAAAGTCTAACCAAGCCAATCTAAAACTCCTTTGTTCCTCTACGAAGTAGCCAGCCGATGACTTAAGCCGGTCAAAAAAGCATTTTATGTACATTCACCTTAAAAGATCAATTATATGAAAATCGTAATGTCCATGGTAGAAGAATAAAGAAGGTAGTCGCATCAAAACAGCTGCTGCGAAAATGAACTGTCAAACTAATTTTGAATAAAAAGTTAATCAAATTTGTAAAATTTATTGAAAAATGCATATCGTAACAACCTCCGATTGGTGTCGTATAAGAAAACTTATAAAAATCTACTAATTTTTTTAAAAAAAATATTTTAAAAATGTTGACATATCAGCGTACATGCATCTACCTGAATTCTTCTACCTTGGTGTTGCCATATTCATATTCAAAAGTCTAGGGTAGACACATGATAAAATAGTTCAGGTAGGCGCATCAATACAGCTGCTGGTACAAGAAGCTGTCAAAAAATTTTGCGATTCTAAATTTTTAATGAAAAAATTTTTCAAATTTGTAAAAATTGTTGAAAAACACATATTATAATAACCTCCGATTGACGTCCTTTAAGAAAACGTATAAAAATCTGCCAATTTTTGAAAAAAAAAAACATTTAAAAATTTTGACATATAAATGTCACCATGGTGTTGCCATACGAATTCAAAAGCCCAGGGTAGACGTTTCCCATGGTAGAAGAATACAGCTGGCGCATCGACACAGCTGCTGGGACAATGAACTGTCAAACCAATTTTGAAATTGAAAAATTAATTAAATTTGCAAAAATTGTTAAAGAATGCATAACAACCTTCGATTGGCGTCGTAGAAGAAAACTTATAAAAATCTACTAATTTTTGAAAAACAAAAATATTTTAAAAAGTGTTGACATATCAGCGTTGATGCATCTACCTTGATACTTCTACCATGGCGTTGCCATACAAACTCAAAAGCCTAAAACGCTATTTTGACCGGCTTAAGTCATCAGATGGCTTCTTCGTAGAGGAAAAATAGAGTTATAGGTTGACTTAGTTCGATGTTGGCCCTACGCTCATCTGTTCTTTTTCGAAGAAGCCAGTCGATGACTTAAGCCAGTCAAAAAAGCGTTTTATGTATTCTCACCTTAGGGTAGGCGCATGGCAGAATCAAGAAGGTAAAGTCATGCAATCATATGTTTACAATTTTTTCAAAATTATTCATTTGACATCTCATTGTCAATATGGGTATTTATAAATGTAAATAATACATAAACAAATCAGAGATGGGAACCTGTTTTCTATGCAGTGAAATTTGACAAGGTAAATTACAAAAAAAGGCAGAGTTGGGAATGCTTATTTGAAATGACTTGATCTTCTTAATTTTACCATGGGTACACGTTTCCCTAAGCTGCCGTATGTTATCAAGAAATTTCATGGCTCCTACGGATCAGCTCTAAATGTCAAAACTGAGTAACTGTGAATGACATCAAAGCATTTAGGCAAAACAGTAGTGATTTTGACATAACTAGGTATTCAAGTGGCAATAATAAAAATCTAAAAAAATTGTTTACTCTTTATTTTCTATTTGTTTATCTTTATTCTATGCTTTCATTCACAATAGTGCCTGTAATCAGCTGATCAGGGATCACATGGTGTAAAAGCGTCATTATGCATTTGTCATTATATTTTAAATTCCCAATTCAAATTCTCTCTCATTCTCCCTTTCACCCTTAGACATAGACAACGCTGGCTTTTGGATATCAGGCTCTGACCTGGCTGCCCATCGACAATACACCTGGCTGTCAAGTGGTGCAAATTTCAACTACACCCAATGGACCAAAGGTCAACCACCCACCAACGCCAACAATCGCAATCATTGTGTCTCGACAAATAACAAATTTGAATGGACATCGAGCAGTTGTACCTCGGAACAGTTTTTCATCTGTTCCCGAGCCACCGAACCCGCCTGTGGTGCTAAGGGTTCTTGCCGTTATACCTATAATCAATTTTAAAAGAATCCAACATTTTTTTGAGAAATAAAATTCTTAATTTGGAAAAATTAATAAAATAAAAGACATTTGTTTTTTTTTTTTTTAATTTTTTTATAGTTTACAAAAAAACTTCTTTATTACACAAAATCGTAGGGGGCGAAATATAGTCGTTGCTGTTTTTTTTCCTCTATGTTTAAATTAAAATAAAGCGTAATTAAAGCCAAGATAATATTTAAAATAAATCTTAGTAAAATAATACGTTTCACAATACAAAGAAGAGATTACCTTAAGTTTAAAAAAATTACAAAAATTAATTAAAGATGGTCAGTTTGATGTGTTGGCAGGCCACATAATGTAATTATTTGACAATAATTGAGGTGAGAATACATAAAACGTTTTTGTGAATGGCTGGCTCATGGTAGAAGAATACAGGGAGTCGCATCGACAAAGCTGCTGGGACAATGAACCGATTTTGGAATTGAAGATGTTGAATGAAAAATTATTGAAATTTGTAAAAATTGTTGATAAATGCATATTTTAACAACAAATTAACGTCGTATAAGAAAACATTTAAAAATACACTTATTTTTGATATAACATTAAAAAAAAATTGACATATCAATGCTCCCAAGTGTGGATGTATCTACCTATATTCTTCTACCATGGGCTGGCTTCTTCGAAAAAAAAAAAAAACAAAGGAATATAGGGTCAAAATCGAACTAAGTCAACCTAAAACTCCTTTTTTCAAAGACCTAAAATGGTAAAGACTAGACAAAATGCATTCTGAACAAATGGTTTGTGGCTATACTACCTTGCATAACAGCTCATGACAGAGGCAAGTTAATATAAAAAACACAATTATAGGAAAGAATGACAAATAAAAATTTGGATAATCCAAAATATTTGTTTCAAAGCTCTATTCCATATACCTTCCCAAATAATTGCATACTGCAATAGCGGTTTAAATTGCTTAACATTGGTAACTATGTTGTTACGATATCATAACAACAGAATCATTTTTCACAGGGTTGCCATATTTTACTCTGTCTTGTCCTATCTTTACACTTCTATGTCTTTGCTTTTTTCCTCTACAAAGGAGCCAGTCGGAAAAGCTTCTTTTGTACTCTCACCTTTACGAATTTGTTTTCTCCTCCTAAAAAGCGACCGGACAACATAAAAACTCAAGCCAAAATGTGGCCTGGGGCTCAATTCTACTTCTACGGACATGGGAAAACTTAAAAAAAAATGTCAAATGAAAAACTTCAAAAAGAATTTTTTTCATTTCTGTAGTGAAATTATCCGTCTATTGCAGAATGTACTATTTTTGCCGAGTTCATAAACGGAATACCGGTTATCTTACATTCCTACGTTTATATTCTTGCAGTTTTGGAACAGAGAATACATGAGCATACATAAAACGCTTTTCTGACTGGCTGAGGTCATCGACTGGCTTCTTAGGAAAAGAACAAAGGAGTATCGGGCCAAACTCGAATTAATTCAACCTAAAGGGCGGAATACGTAAAGCGCTAGGATGGAAATACATAAAGCGCATATTTGGCTGGCTTAAGTCATCAGCTGGCTTCTTCGGAAATGAACAAAGGAGCCTAGGGCCAAAATCGAACTAAGTCAACCTAAAACTCCTTTGTTCAGCTACGAAGAAGCCTGTCGATGACTAAAGCCAGCCAAATATGCGCTTTATGTATTTCCACCCTAAAACTCCTTAGTGCCTCTACAAAGAAGCCAGCAGATGACTTAAGGTGAGAATACATAAATCGTTTTTCTGACTGGCTTAAGTCATCTGTTGGCTGGTTTCGGAAAGGAACAAAGGGGCCTAGGTCCAAAATCGAACTAAGTCAAGCCAAAACTCCTTTGTTCCTCTATGAAAAAGCCTGCCGATGACATATGCCCATCAAAGAAATTTTTTATGTAATTTCACCTTCAAGCCTGTCAAAAAAAAACCTTTTATGTGTTCTCACCTTAACTCCTTTTTGTTTTTGAATTACAAACAAAAAATCGATAAAATAAAAATGCTCTCAATTTTGGTAGTTACCCAAAATTTTCGGCACTTTAGCAACCGAAACTTAGTAATCGCTAAAGGTGAAAATACATAAAACGCTTTTTTGGCTGACTGAAGTCATCAGCTGGCATCATCGTAGATGAACAAATCAGTTTTAGGTTGACCTAGTTCGATTTTGGCCCCACGCTCATTTGTTCTTTGCCGAAGAAGCCGGGCCATTAAAAAACGTTTTATGTATTCTCACCTTAAGTCCTACCAATAGCTATATTGCTGTCAACTTTTATTTCGATTTTCCATTCTTGATTTTGCATTTTAATTTTACCAACATTTAATCGTAATTCAAAAAAATGAATGAGATAATGCCTCCACAGGTTTTCACAGAACAAGAATCCAGCTGGTGATGACAGCTGGGTTTTACTAAACCCCTGTTTACACGGAGTCTCACTTGTTGCATTATACTTCTTTTTTTTATTAAAATTAATGACTATTTTCTTGTGATGCTTTTTATCTGTTCTTTTTTTGTATTTATTTGCAAATATACATTTAAAAAAATTATTTATTTTTTTTTATTTAATTCTAATACCGAAAAAATTTAATGGAAATTGATTTTTTTTGTTTATGCTTAAATATTTTGGGGGAAAATGTATGCATGAGTATTTATTTTGTTTTTGTTTTTACTAAAATTTAAAATACATTTCTAATTTTATAAATTTACGTCTACTAATTTTTTTTTTGCAGAGGAATGAAAGAAACCCAATTTGTTTTAGATCACATAATATTTTTTCGCTTCAGAAAAAATATTACTGAACACACTCACGAATTCTGTTTTGAAATATCTACAAGGGAAAATGGAAAACATGGGAAATTTATTTTTCAAAATAAAAAGGAAACGACAGGAAAATGACTGAAAATAGCTTGAAATTCCCTAAGAGAATTAAAATCTATTCGCTCTTACCAAATTAAAAAAAGTAAATGGTTATAAAATAATATTTATATAAAACATTAAATATATATAGACTAAAATTTAGTTTTTTTTATAAATAAATTTTCAAATTTAAACTATTTTTAGAATATGTTTTCTAAATGATAATAATAGGCCAGGGGATGTTTGGATTTTTTTTTTTTTGTTTGAAATAGCATTGGCTTGGCCAAAATCTATTTCCTATTTCGAGTCTTCAAAGATTTAAACCTAAACCAATATCACATTGGTTCAATGAAAATATGTAATTTTAGTAGCTGATTTGTAGTGTTTCCTGGCTGCTTAACATAACATGCATTAAAAATGCCATATGTGTGAACCTGGTATAATAATGTGCTAGTCAGCTATTCCAAACCGTATTTTCCCTATTGAATTATTCAAATATTTCTCTTTCGATGAGAGATTTGTTGAATTACTCATTGAATTTCCATTATAAATGGGGAGAGCACATTTGAGAACATTTGCTTTGGGGAGAGCTCATGGTAGAAGAATACGGGTAGGTGCATAAAAGCTTGGGATTATGGATATGTCAAAATTTTAAAAACGTTTTTTTCAAAAATTAGTAGATTTTTATAAGGGTTCTTGTATGATATCAATCGGAGGTTGTTATGATATGCATATTTCAACAATTTCTACAAATTTGAATAACTTTTCATTTAACGTTTTAATTTCAAAATTGGTTTGACAGTTCATTGTCTCAGCAGCTGCGTCGATGCTACCACCTGTTGTCTTCTACCATGTAAACCGAGTTTTAGTTAGGGCACTATAATCCGTAGTTGATTTAACGTTGTTCTCCATGGTAGAAGAATACAGGTAGTCGCATCGGCACAGCTGATGGGACAATGGACTGTCAAATCCATTTTGGAATTGAAAATTTTGAATGAAAAATTATTTAAATTTGTAAAAAAGAATAAAAATACATATCTTAGTAACCTCTGATAGCGTCGTATAAGAAAATATATAAAAATTTACTTATTTTTGAAAAATCATCAAAAAAAATTGACATATCAATGTTTTCAAACGTTCATGGTTCTTTTCCATATGTTTCTTGAAGTGATCAATTTTTAAATATTCAAAAATATAGTTTAATTCCACATTTGAATAGCCGATTTGAAGTGTACCCAGACTGCTTAACATACCATGCATTAAAAATTCCATATGTGTGAACCTGGTATAATAATGTGCTTGTCAGCTATTCCTAACGGCAATCTCCTTTATGAATTATTCAAATATTTATCTTCCGATGAGAGAGATTTGTTGAATTACTCAGTAGCAGTTATAAAAGGAAGAGAGAGAGAACACATTTGGGAGTCTTTGTTTGTGGAGAGCCTGAAGTAAACATTGTTCAAAGAGGGGAAAACTGAATGTTATGATAAAAAGGAGAAAGAAAAATTTATATATAGTGTTCCTTCTGTGTCTCATTTATATAACAAGACTAATTGACGATTTTGACGGCCTAAGTAATGTTACGTTATTTCTAAAGGCAATTTTCTTATATAAACATTCGCATGTTTCTCTTTCGATGAGAGAGATTTGTTGAATTACTCAGTGGCCGCCATTAAAAGGAGGAGAACACATTTGAGAACCTTTGAGGAGAGGCCAAAATGAATATTTTTGTACACAGGGGAAAACAGAGTGATGATAAAAAAGATAGAAAGAGCATAGATGGGCAATATATGAAAGAGACATTCTTAAGAGAATTTTGAAATAACTTTTCTGCGTTGAATTTCAATTAATTTAATAATTTTTAAGCAAAAATATAAAAAAAGAAGCAAAAAAAAAATTTTATAAAAACAATTGTAGAAAATTATTCGAGTATGTCTGTTTGTTGATGTCATACTCATGAAGAGTATAAAAGAGAGCAACGCTAGCGTGCATACTTGTCTATCTATGGAAAGAGATATTTGATTTGTCGTGCTCTTTCTTTATTTCTCCTACTCAAAAACTCTGTTTCTCTTTAATTAAACCTTCTCCTTTTAATTGCTCAAGACAAATCTTGAAGAAACTTTCTGGACTCGCCCGAAATCTATCCCCTGGCCCTTTACCTTTCTTCATTTTTTAATGTGCGTTTTTCCTAAACTTAAAATCTAAAGAAATTATTAACTAATATTACATATTTTGTTTAGTTTTTGCTTTTTTTGTTGCTTGGTTTTCCTAAAGGTTTCCTTGATCCTGGCTCAAATCATATCATATCAATTTACAATAGGCATTGCATATATATATAAAAAAGTCTCCTAAAAAAAATTAATTAATTTAACAAAATTAATTACATTACATTTAAAATAAAATAATATTTTGTAATAGTTGACAAAATCCTAACGCCACATCTTATGTGGCATTCCTAAACGAAATTAAAAAAAACACATTTTCACTCCTTGGGGCGAAATGATGACCCTAGACGTTTTTACCTACTCTAAAATATCAGTGGTTATAGCCAAACTGATATTTTGGTGGCTGTTGTTGTTGCTGCGATGTTTTACTTTGGCCATTGGGATAGTAGAGATTGTGATGGGACGAGGAACGTCTGGGTGGCTCTGGACGATAATTGGCGGGATAATCACCATCTTCATGGCTATGATTGCGGGAGGGTGAATGGCGACGCATAAATCTCTCTTCTATATTGGACGTGGGCCAACGTTGGAAATGTCGAGTCGATTCGTCGGAGGAACGTCGTCGTTGATAACGCTTGGCTGAGGCGGTGGCAAGTTGTGACGGTTCTTGTTGATGATAGTTGGCCTCATCACCACTGCCGCCAGCACCCCCGGCACTCACACGTGGCAAGGCTGAACGATATTTACGTCGTGAACGTTCATCCAACGATGAGGTAGGGGTAAAATGGCGTCTTGGCTCCACCTCTTCGTCGTCCACGAATTCGCCATGGCGTCTTTGCAAATCAGCTCCATAATTATCATAGGCATAACGTTCTCCATTTGGCTGGCGTTTACGTTCTTGATGCTCCTCCAGGCGGGTACGCCATTCATGGGCTGTAACCTTTTGATTGTACAGGGCCGGGTGGGCAGCAAACTGGGCTGGGGTGCTGTTGGCAAACAAATCATGATAGGAGGATTTTCTCCATCCTTCCTCATAGCGTCTTTGGGTTGTTTCATCTTCCAATGCCTGGCGCCTTTGAGATCTAGATGAGCTACTCTCCGAGGAATCTTCTCCCGATGTGCCAATACCCAAATCTTTTTCATCTCCATAGGCCTTGTAAGGAGCTCCCAAGAAGCCCTTGGATGTAAAACCATTCACACCAGCCACATTGGAGGCATAGGGCAAATAAAAGGCATTGGCAAAGTTCTTATCCATCTTGGCCAGCTTAATTTTGCCATCAATTTCATCGATTTCATCCTCATTGCCCTTGTCCCTTCCTGTCCATGTCTGCCAGGAGCCGGGTCCGAACAGTGACAACAACACCGGCAACAAGAACAAACCATGCATGGCACCAAAGAAAATAACCAGGAACACCATTTTAAAGAACACCAAGAAAATATAGCTCTGGGCCAGCAACAAGGCCACAATACCCAAAATCGTCGAACTTGAACCTTGTATAATTGGCAGACCCAACGAATGGAAGGCCTCACGTACCCTGGCCTTGGGACTCTTCTTCTTCGACGACATATACGTGTAGCAAATGTGGGCCGTAAAGTCCACCGAGAAGCCAATGCACATGATCAGGTTAATCATGGAAATCGAATCCAAATTCACATCCCACAAGGCCATATAGCCAGCCACGCCCATTTCAATGGATATCACAGAGAAGGCCACCCACAGGGAGCACAAAATATTTGGTATAAAAATAAACGAGATGATCATCATGATAATGGCACCAATAATCATGGACTGAATGGAGGTGGGTCGCACCAATTCGAATTGATCGAAGAACACAAAGTACGGATGGAAAATGGTGGCATTCAGCGGTGAGTCTTTGCAAATTTGTCGCAAATCACGAACCATAACCTTTTCATGATTGGTATCCGTAATATTTACAGCTTGTATGAGGAAGCGGGAGGCTAGAATCTTGGTGCCATTTTCATTGAATTTCACATCCAAGGAGAAAGGATTTCCCGGGAAGAGCCAATGTTCCTTGACAGCTTCAATGAATTCCTGTTCCGTGTCCAGAGTCAGATTCAAATAGTCATTGTTACGATCCACGAAGGATAGGAAGGAGCGTATCCATGATTCGGTATAGAGGGAGGAGGTGACATACGAGGTATTTTCCAGATTTCGTGTTAATTCTTCGATTTCGTCTTGGATAATGGGATCGGAGTAGTTGATGTCGCCCGTTATGATGACCTGGGGGAAAAAGAGGGAGATTTTAGAAGTGGATTAATTTTTTTAATTAAAATAAGATGATAGACCAGGAGAATAGTATAATATATAGAATAGTAGTAGTTTTTCGTACTTTAACAACGAACATGTTTGATCAAACTTAATTGTAGAAACCATTTTAATATTTAAAACACAACTTTTAAGTTTGAAGGACGTTTTTGCTAAAACGACATGAGACACATGATGTCCTCTAAAGAGAAAAACATTTATCCAAGGGTCTACTTTGTTTCATGCCTTTACATCGAACATGTATGATCAAATTTAATGACTCAGAAAAAGAGTTTGAAAAACTTTTTTAATACTTTTTCTTTTTAGAAATATGTTGAAACACAACTCTTATGTTGCAAGGGTGGTTTTGACAAGAAGGACATACGACACATCATGTCCTCCGAAGAGAAAAATATTTGTAGAAGGGTTGACTTTGTTTCATGCCTTTACATCATACTTGTATGACGTAGTCAAAGTCTTCAAAAATGCTTCTAATATCAACTTGTCCCTACTTTTTTGATAAAAGTTCATAGTTAGAAAAATCTACCGTACCACGAAAAGTATTAACATAGTGAAGAAGTTCTGGAAGAAGACCTTTAGTATTTGACCCTGAGGAAGATTGTTGTCTTTAATAACTGTCCCAAATTGCAACTCTGTCAATGATAATTTTGACATTTACCTCGATAGAAGTTTGGAAATATTACTTTTATGTTTCAGGGAGGTTTTTGACAAAAAAGGATACGAGACATACGATGTCCTTCAAAGAGAAAAATATTCCTACAAGGATCAACTGTATTTCATACCTTGACAGCGAACATGTATGATCAAGTTTTATAGGTCAAAAACGGACATTACACTTAGTCCTCATAAAATGGTATGGGTGAAAGGTTGGGTGCGTCATATCTCCATATATATAGGTCCTTCCTTAAAATGCTGTGAGGAAGCCTTTAGTATCCTGTCCTAAAGGACATTTTTCTCCTTGGGAGTATTACCAATTTCCAATGTGTTCAGCGTCTATTTAATACTAATTTAGTTTTATCAAAGAAATTATGCATTTTGGGATTTTAAGAGCCTCTTTATATTGAAGAGCATCTAAAGGAGAATCTATGCAAGTGAGAGTCTTTCTCTAAAGGCAAAAAATGCTAACTAGAATGCCATCTTAAATTCTTACTTTGACATCTAACATGTATAAGGGGGCTATGGAGGTCATATATTTATACCTCCCTTAATGTTATGAAGAAACTTATGTATTTGTATTAGTCTATATATTTGAAATGTGGTGTTTCTTAAAGAGAAAAATGTCCATTGGAATGCCCTCTTTAATTCCTACATTTACATCCAACATGTTTGATCGAGTTGTATGATCTAAAAATTAACTTCTCTCACAGAAACTATAAGGAAACAAGGTTGGCAAAACTAGAACTTGCCAGATTGAAGGTAATGTATCTCGAAAACTATACAATTTTCATGGAAAATGTTGTAGGATATTTTGTGAAGAGTGTTCTGAGGAACATTTTTGTCTTTGAAACCAAAAGGAAATTCCTGGTATTAAAATGAGCAGCTTGGCATCATGACATGGTATATTAATGTCATATCATAAGGGAAAACTACGGCAGATTTCGTGTGAGGCTCTGACACACTTTTATTATGTTAGCAAATATGTCCTGCAATGATGCCAAGCTTCTTATCTATCTTTACCCTTACTTCTCCCCTCAAAAACTTAAAATCGTGCTCCTAAATTGAATCAATATTGTTTTAACTTTTTGAATATTGAACTTGTAAAAAATCTATCCTCTCCAAATCTTACCTGCATGCGATATGGAAATTCCCGATAATAATCATCTTCACGATCGAAAAATTCTACTGAATAAGAATCTGAACGTGATAGCTTGCGTCGTTCCAGGCCCTCCTTGATTTGGGTAATGCCATAGCAGGCACCAGCCAAATAGGCACCAAAGATCAAAATAATCAAGAATTTGCACCAGTTGTTGTTGATGATGGCCGAGAGATTGTCACGGAAAAATTTCATTAGAATATGGTCCTTGTTGTCGGTGGGATTGTCGGGGTCCTGGCGATTAATGCCACCCGACATGATGGCTCGATAGAAAATGTTGCGTTTTTCTGAAAGAAATCACCAACAAATTAGAAATGTTTCATGGCAGAATGGCTCCAAAACTTACCTTTTATGGCCACCGATAGAGGCTGGACCTTGCAACCGAATACAGCATGACGATTTTGTTGCTCTCTATAACCCGATATGGCCATGCAGGCGGCAAAGAAGGTAACATGCCACAGGAATGTGAAACCCACTGCCAAAACGGAATATTTGCAAAAGATTTGCACTGACCGGAAAGGGCTGATGACACCAATCCAAAAGGAAATCAAATCGGTCAAAGAGGTAATGGTAATGGACACCGCAGCCTCAGACATCATGTGGCCCATGCGCTCGGGTACGGACATTTTCAAAGAGGTCCGACGCCAGGCCGCCAACATAACGAAGGTGTCATCAATGCCAATACCTAAGAAGAAGAAGAGAAAGATTTTCATTAAAAATTATAAAAACTCCTGGGAATTCAAAAAAATGCTCACCAATCATCAAAAATGGAGCCGCCAAATTAATGCCAATAAATTCAATACCCAAATACATGGCCAAACCGAACGCAGCACAAGTGGCCATAACAGCTGAAATATTACCCATCAGACCCAGAAAGGGTTTGGAACGCACCGCATCACCCATCATACAGGTTATGACACTGAACAAGGCCATCAAAATGAAGGTGGAACTAAAGTAGGGCACCACAGTTTGTGTATTCTTTTCCAACTCATGATCCAGGGTCCTGGAGGCAAAATAGGCCACCGATATGTGTTTGAAAAGCCCTGTGTTTTCGGCATCACCTACCACACGCAAAAATGTTTCTTCCCATTCGGCACCTCTGCAAAAAAGGAAAATGAAGAGATAGTGGGATTAGTCAGTACTGATTTGAAGAAAGTTCATAGAAGGCCTTGATCAGGATATGTTTATCTTTAATTTTTGTTAAATAAATCATGAAAGAGATAAAGATAAAGGTCCGATTACACAGCATGTTAGAGACATATGTAAATTGCCTTTTTTCCACAATAATCAGTTGCATTTTATAGCATACTTTAAGGCGCTCTCACAATTTCAAATAAATTTGAAAAAAATCAACTGATAATTGTGTGAAAAAATTATTTTACATTTTTTTCTAGCATAATTTAGGGGGCTTCCACAAAAAACCCTTTATAAATTAAGATGATAATACTATAAGTATTTTATAAATAAAATGTAAGTGTTTTATATTAATGTATGGTATATAGTTTATATAGTGTAACGTTACTTCATCCTTTAAAATTTTTTGGTTACTCCTTAAAGTATGCTATAAAAAATTAAAATATGAAAAAGTACATATGACTCTAATATAATGTGTAATCGGACCTCAAGTGAAACTTCGCATACTCACTTTTCATCTTGCCGTTTGGTATCCGCTGTCACAAAATACACCAATTGTATCGCTGGCACACTGATGATAATATTGTCCTCGGTGATTTTGGTACCACCAAAAAATACCGGAAAGGCATGGGCATCCCATGTGACGGGATTGAACATCAGGGGAAAGGTTAAATTCAATTCACCAGATTCGATCTGCAATAACACATTAATTACAATTCATTAAAAGTTCTCTCTCTCCTCTCCCTCTCAACTTACATCATCCATAATGTAATCCAAATTCAAAATATCATTTTCGAAGCACTCATTCTCCCACCGGGCACAGGCATCCTTGTACGTGAACGTCTCGCCGTCATATGTCACCGTTGCATTCTGTATGATGTTGTCCAATTGACGTAACTCCTTGAAGATCTCGCGTCGTATCATATTGTCATTGCCATCTTTTGGTATGACAATTACCCGACCAAAACGTCCTATAACAAAAAACAAATGGCACAAAATGTTAAAATAGGAAAAAATAAACATTAAGAGTTCAATAGCAAAATTTAAAGATTTATGCACGTAGGCCAATAAAATAATTGAAAAGAAAAACACTTGGCAACAAAAAAAACATATATCAAACTTTTGAAACGACAAGAAGTCGTCTTCATAGAAAAACGATCTATTGATCCCTAATCAATGCATGTTCAAAGACATAGAAGTGTAAAGATAGGACAAGACAGAGTAAAATATGGCAACCCTGTGAAAAATGCCTCTGTTGTTATGATATCGTAACAACATAGTTACCAATGTTAAGAAATTTAAACCGCTAAGACAGTATGCAATTATTTGGAAGGTATATGGAATAGAACTTTGAAACCAATATTTTGGATTATTCAAATTTTTATTTGTCATTCTTTCCTATAATTGTGTTTTTTATATTAACATGCCTCTGTCATGAGCTGTTATTCAAGGTAGTATAGCCACAAACCTTTTGCTCAGAATGCATTTTGTCTAGTCTTTACCATTTAATGTCTTTGGCATGTTTTGTTTTTAATTTCTCTTACATTTGGTCTCCTTCTCATTATTCACAGTTAAATTGCTGAGAGAGAGACAGAGAATTTTTAGCACGGCTCAAAACAGTGTGCTGGCATAGACAAATAAAGGTATAGACTAAAAAGTTTTAAAATTTACCCTTCCGGCAGATGTCACTATGGTTGATCTTGGGCCAGTCAAGTCACTCAGGGCCAGTGAAGCACTCGACTTCGAAAACAATTTGTTAACTTTTCTGCTATTTAAGTTCTATATTTTTATATTTCACGACATATTTGGATAATGTAAAAGTAAACAAAGTCGATGTTTTGTTTTTAATTGATAAATAATAAAGAATCGTAAAAATATTTAATATTTTGTATTTTGAGAGAATTGAGTGAGTCTACTGAACCTCTCTCACAGCATGAACGACATCTATGGAAGCACTTTTTTCAGAGATAACAGATGAGACAACTTTTTAGTCTATACCTTTATTTGTCTATGGTTAGACTTTAATCAGCACTGCTCAAAACCGTGTGCAAGAGATTATTTAAGAGAAAACAAAAATTGCATTTTCCTTTTTATTTATCCATTCATTTCAATTGTTTTTAAACTTGGAGGTTGTCCAAAGTTATTAATAAAGCGAATTATTACAAACAATTTTTTAAATTATATTTTAATACTGTTTTTTGATGATAGAAGAATTAAGAGACTGGTGAGCGAGGTCTAGTTTTTGAGCAGCGTTGCTTTAATCAGTCCCGCTCAAAGCCGTGTTCTAGAACATGAGCCAAATGAAAAGAAAATTTAAGAGAAAATAAAAATTATATTTTTCTTTATATTTTCCGATTCCATTTAATTGTTTTGAACATGAATGTTTGCCAAAATAATTTATAAAGCAAATGGGTAAAAAATATTTGTATAAATAATGACCTAACACTGTTTTGTTCTTGATTTAAATAAGCAAAGAGAAATTTGACTGAAAAGAGATATTTCTTCTTGAGCAGCGCTGCTTTAATACATCTGTCGGCGAAACCCACTGATACTTTTTAACGTGTTCTAATTACTCTCTTATTCACAATTGTTTTCTATCATTTTGGTCCTTTCTCTCACTATGCTTGACTCTCCAATACTTTCTCAGTTAAAAAAATGATAGCAAATCTGTTACCCAGTGTATTGTTTCGAACATTTTTGCATGGCTTGAATGCGGAGTGAGTAATTTTGTTTTTGGTAACCGTTGATTTTTGCTACGTGACCATACGTTTTGGCGCATAAACGGCTTACCCCTTTGCCCATATAAATGTATTAATTTTTTGAATTTTTTTTGCAATTTTTCCCTCATATTAAGTTGCATGCTTTTTGTTCAATTACTTTTTTTGTTTCGTTTTGAGTTAGGAATAAAGACAACAACAACAACAGCGAAATAAACAAATAATCATAAAAATATATTGCGCTTTTATCTTCTCAATTGTCGCCAACAACACAAAAAAGAAACATCCTCAGGGTAATAAATCTAATGAACTATCGTCAGAGACACCCTCATCAAAAAAAAAAAAAAAAAAAAAAAAAAAAAACAAAAAGAAAAAGAAAAACAACAAAACAATTGAATTGCATTGCATTTTCTTTGGAGGTATGTGCCGCGATTTTTGTTGTTGTTATAAAGGAGCAAAATATGTCAAGAGATAAGCGTTTTTTTATCTACAAAATATAAATGCTTCGAAGGCAAAGCCAAGTATTTTCTGCGTTCTCTCAATCCAACAAAGACAGAATTGGTACAATTCACATGATTCACCCGGGGCTCTATGAAGTGTCCTCAAAACTCTCTTCTGAAGCCAAACAAAAAATCAAAGAGCCGAAGTAAACTTCAAACGTAACAAATGGAACAGCGATTAAATATCTTCAACCATGAGGTTTGACATACTTGAGATTCCGATTCCATGCAGGCATAAATGGTCCGGAGCCAACCTGTCTCTAATCAGTCTGCTTATAAATACAAAAGGATCAAAGATTGAATAATGCACGGGAGCCGGACTCTTCTGTGAGCAACCGAGGAATGGCCTACTCTTACAAGTTGGAGGATTTTTTTCAAGCAGAGATCTTTGCCAACGGGAAAACATCAAAATTAATTGAAGCTATGGAGAATGATATAGCTAAGCCGGCGACTACTTATGTGGACACTCAGTCGGCTCTTAAAGCTATTGAATCTTCTACAATCAATTCTGATTCAGTCCTGAGGTAGAGAACGGTTCTGGGAAAACTATACACTACTTACACTACTGTCCGGCTTTGCGGGGTACCTGGTCATTGTAATCTCGATTTAAATGATGCATTCCTGATGTAGACACAGTTCTGTGTAATTTGTATTCTACTTTCCGGCTTTACTGGGTAAGCGTATACGTGCTGACAACATTCATACGCAGTGTGGACGTTGAAACTTTTTGGTCTCTTAAGGAAGTTATCCTTGATATTGAGAACACCGAACTTGCTTATTTAAATGACGAATATTTCAAATGGAAATCATTTTTATGACTTAACTCTGGTTTAGTAAAATCTCTCTTTTTTAAATTTTTCCCGAGGTACTTTGTACCTCGTACTTTGATTCCGAGAAAGTTTTTTTTCTTTGGTGACTGATTCGGATAACCAAATATTTGACCCGAAAATCCGAGTCCAAGAAACGGATTTTTTCTTTGAATTTTTACAGAGCTAATTTTTATTACCCGCATTCCGGGAATTTTCGGGGAACGGATTCCGATACCCGGATATTTGACCCAAAAATCCGGGTTCAAGAACCGTTTTTTATCAAAATATTCCAGAGGTATTTGTACCCTGATTTCGGATATTTGAGCCGGATATTTGACCCAAAAATCCGGGTTCAAGAACAGTTTTTTATCAAAATATTCCAGAGGTATTTGTACCCTCATTTCGAGAAAATAGTTTTTTCTTGGGGGAAGGGATCAAATACTCGGATATTTTACCCGAAAATTCGGTTCCAAAACCAGGGTTAAAACCAGGATGTCCTCAACCGATATGGACAATATTGGTATTATTAGAAAGCTAATGAAAATGCCTATCTAAGGAGTCACACGATGGGGTTATTTAAATTATTTCTATTTTGTTTTCAACCGGAGAGCCATGAACTTGCTTATTTTAATTCGATTTTATGTCTCAACGCTAGTTTAGTAAAATCTCTCGGATTTTTTCAAAATTTTTTCCAAAGGTAGTTATTCGCATTCTGATTTTGGAAAAGTATTTTATTTCTTGGGAGACGGGTTTGAATACCCGGATATTTGAACTAAAAATCCGGTTCTAAGACCCGGGTTAGATTCGGATATACTAAACCGATATCGGCAATATAGGTATCATTTGAAAGCTAATAATAATACCTTTCAAATTTGTCAAAAAATGGGGTTATTTAAAACGATTCGGGTGTTGTGGCAAAATTATCGATGTTTTTTTAACCGGATTTTTTCGAAAATCCCAAAAAGTCGAAAAGGCTCTATTTTAGGAGTCCATGAAATTCGAATACCCGGATATTTGACTGAAAATCCGGTTCCAAGACCCGGGTTAGACCCGGATCTACAAAACCGATATGTACAATATGGGTATCATTTGAAAGCTAATGAAAATACCTATCCAATTGGTCACATCGTGGGACATTCTGGTGTTGTGGCAAAAATTATCGATGTTTTGGAAACGGTTTTTTTCGAAAATCCCCCAAAAGTCGAAAAATGCTTCATTTTAGTAGCCCACGAAATATAAGCCAAATTACAGCTGACACTATGACATTTCCAAAATGCTGGATTCGGTATCATTATCTTTCTTGGATCGGGAGATATGTTTTGAACCTGAATTCTGGGATTTTCAATCACTTTTCCTGGAAGGTAGACATCAAGCGAACCCTGCAACATTTATGCGGAAGATTTAGTCTTAACTAATTTTTCTAAGTAATTTTACCTAAAAACTCTAAAATCTTAACTAAGATAAAAACAACACAAAAAACTAACTTTGAACTCGACCCAAAGAATCAGCCAAGCAAACAATTTGTCCGTCCATCCCCCATCTGTTTTTTTTTTTGGTGTTTTTCTCTTTAAGTCAACCACATTTAAGTAGATCACCTCAAAAATAGGTTAAGGCCAAGAAATAACGCGGCTAGTCGCTGGCGGCGGGGTTAAGGTGCGTAACCCTTGTGACAAAATCTACATGAGTCATCTTCGCTTAATTATATACGGCCAACCAGATTTCAGCTTTGGGTCTGGCATTCATGCATTCCAATGGCATTTTTAAATGCTTCAATTGAATTCGAAAAAAAAAGAAAATTAGACAAAAATCAAAACCGAAAAAATGCACTCCATCCATCCATCCATTTGAAAAGAAAAAAAAATGGGTGTGGGAATTCAACACAAAACCGAAAAAAAGGTGAGTAAATAAGATGGGTCATGGCACAAAACATCAAATGTTCGGCAATGAGCACAACATACAACAACAAATTTTAGATTTTTGTTTTACTTGAAATCAACAAAAATTTGCTGTAGCGATTTTTTTTTTTTGAAATTCAATGGGACCCCACACAAAAATAAATTTATTTATTTATTTTTTGATTTGAACTAAATTTTTGTCGGCTTTTATTGGAAATTAAAATGCCAACCTTGTGATATCTGATTTTCTGTTGGCGAATTAGTTCATCAGCCAAATATTTCTTAATGATCACCCCCCCAATTCCTTGCCTTCCTTTTGTTTCCATTCAAGTTTTCCCCCCAAATCTTTCCCAGAATCCGCCGTTAGTCATTTGAGCAAGAAATCTCGGTATTTTCAATTGAATTTGATTTTCTTTACAAATACTATTTGCAGATACAGCGGTTTTTGCGCCGCCACTTAAGAATCTGAACCTGCCTTAGTGGTGCTACCGAATGTGCGGCTGATGATGATAATTTTATGCATCTACATTACGTCGTGTGTATTTTTTTCTTTCTTTCTCAACTTTTTTGTTTTGATTAAGTGACGTACAATGGAGAAAACAGAAAGTCCCAGAAAGAAAAGTTTGTAAGGCGAACGAACAACGATTGAGGCTGTTTCTTCCAGACGATTCGTTGGATTTTTTCCACAGATTTCCAGTGACTCTTGCTCTAATGCAAAATGAACCGCATGGGCAAATTAAATAATATGGGAGGGGGATTCGAGGGTAATGGGAGCCCACTATCGGGGCCTTATGGTGGGGAAGGGAATATTTATAAAATAAAATTAATTATTTCTTGCAAAAAATTTATTTTGGAATTGAATTGAGAGGTGTATATCTCTTTCTCTTTATTTATATCACCGTGAGCCTGAGAGACAAAGTTTTATTTTCTCTTGTCTTTGTTTTTGTGTGAGTCAGTGGTTTATCAACAACACTCTCAGAACCGTGTGCTAGCACATGAGTCCAAAAAAGAGACTATTTAAGAGAAAACAAAAATGGTATTTTTCTTTATATTTTGTTCATTCATTTTAATTGTTTTTAAACATGGATGTTGTTCAAAATTATTTATAAACGAATTATTACAAAAAATGTATAAATTAGGTTTTAACACTTGTTTTTTGATAATTTCGAAAATCTAATAGAAATTGAACTGGTGAGAGAGGTCTGGTTTTAGAGCAGCGGTGCTCAAGAAGAAATATCTCTTTTCAGTCAAATTTCTCTTTGCTTATTTAAATCAAGAACAAAACAGTGTTAAGTCATTATTTATACAAATAATATTTATCCATTTGCTTTATAAATTAATTTGGCAAACATTCGTGTCTATAAACAATTTAATAAAACTGTAAAATATAAAGAAAAACACAATTTTAACTTTCTCTTAAATTATCTCTTTTTTCGGTTCATGTTCTAGAACACTGTTTTGAGCACCGCTGTTTTAGAGCAGCGCTGTTTTTCAATGACTTCTCATCAAGAGATAAATTATCAATAAAAAGATAAATTATCAAAGACTTCCCATGTCTTAGAGCAGAGAATTGTTCTCAGTGAGAACATGTGTGAGGGCTCTTGCCTCTCACTGATTCATATTCACCAATGAATGACAAAGAATAGAAAGGAATGCGAAATTTGTACTTTTCGCCATTAAATCAAATAATTTGAGGTACCAGAAAGGGGTTCGCAAATACCATCTTCACAACAGATCTTGTGTTAGCAAAAATGTTTGTATGTGTGAAATTTAAAGAGAGTTGGATGCTTATTTCGATTTCTTTGAGGAGGTACCAGAAGAAATGGTCCGATCTCTACCACCTTTATAACAGATCTGCACAGCATATCTTGTGATAGTAGAAATAATGGGATGTGTGAAATATGCATAGAATCGGATGCTTATTTCGGATTTTATAATCGTTTTGGTTATTTAAAACTTTGAACCTTTGTGGGGGAGGTACCAGAAGAAATGGTCTGATCTCTACCATTTTTATAAAATATCTTGTGTTGATGGAAATATTTAGATGTTAGAAGTCTGAATGAAATCGGATGTAAAATTCTCGTTTTATGAGCTTCGTGGATATTCAAAATTGAACCTTTGTGGGGAAGGTATCAGAAGGAGTAGACCGATATACCCCTTATTTACACCAGACCTTGGCTTATTAAAAATATATTGATTTGTGAAATATAAAGAGAACCGGGTGATTATTTCGGATTTTATAATCGTTTTGGTTATTGAAAACTTTGACCGTTTGTGGGGGAGGTACCAGAAGGAATGGTTCGATCTCTAAGATCTTTACAACAGCTCTTGTATTCATAGAAATATTGAGATGTACCAAGTCTGAATGGAATCGGATGTTCATTTTGCGTTTTATGAGCTTCATGGATATTAAAAATTTTGACCCTTTGTGGGGGAGGTACCAGAAGGAGTGAAGCGATATATTCCCTCTTCACACCAGACCTTGGTTTAATAAAAATATTGTGATGCGTGAAATTTGAAGACAATCGGACTCTTAATTCACATTTTATGAGAGTTATAATAATTCAAAATTTCGACCAATTATGGGGGATGGAGTTGACCGATATTGTTCATTTTCTCCCCTGACCTAGCACTGAGACATATATTAGGTTTTGCAAAGTTGGAGCATAATCGGATTATCCTTTCTCTTTCTGTGCAGTAAATTATTTTCTTTGAAAATGTTGACTTTTGTAGGGGGAGGTACCAGAGGGAGTGGACCGATATTGCCCATCTCCGAACTCGATCCAAGTTTGACAATAAAATTACGATGTACCAAGTTTGGATCAAATCGGATACTGCCTTCGAAAGTTCTCGTACGCACCAGCCAGCCAGAGAGACAGACGGACGTACATCGCTATATAGACTCCAAATGTTCTGAAACGAATTTGGTCCAAAGAGAGGTAGGGTCTAAAACCGTTATTTCGATGAGGCACGTTTTGGCCGTATCAAATTATATATATACCTTCTGTAGCCATATGGCTGAGGGTATAATAAGTTACCAGTACTGAAATAACGGTATCATCTCTTTTTTTGGTATCTACTCTTAGTAAAAATGGAAGAAAATCAATATCACTTCAGTTCTTTAGCATTTGAGAGAGTGAGTCTCTTATCCAAATTCTTAAGAGACTATTAAAAATTCTTGAGTCGAATTGATTATTTTACAATTTTAAAATGTAGTTCTGATTAGCTCCACAACTAATTTTTATATATAATAATTTAAAATTATCCGTATATGTCTTTCACTGATATTTTAATCAGGACAGAGATAAAGAGAGACAAAGGCTGGCGCTCATGCATCTATACTCTTATTAATACCATTGCATGCATTTTGAGGTGTCTAATGTTTCCACAGAAGGTTTAGAAGAGAAAGTAATAAATAGGTGGGAGCTGAGTAAAAACTTCAAAAGAGATCATTTAAGAGAGAACAGAGGAAGTCCCTAACATTGCTCTTTTAGCGATTTTTTTGGGATTTTAAGGCCAATCACTTTGATTTCAATTAAATATCAACTAACTTTTGAAAAAAAGTTGACAAAGAGTCTTAAATAACCGCCCTTTTCTTCTACCAAATTTTTATTATTTGCCATTTTTGAGGCCCCCATTGACCGAAGGCCTTGCAAGCGCCACCCCATTCCCTGAGCCATCTTAAAGAAGATCATCACATCACAAAATGACCGAACGAACACAAGCCAATGGTGCTGGGCTATGCTACACTGATGGCAGAGGGCACACAACAAACTACTACGTATGAGAGAATAATTCTAGAGCCACAAACATAGCTTCATATGTTTATATATCTGGGTGTGAGTGTGTGTGTGGGCCAGCACATGTAGGTACGTGCAAACATATTTAAATTTACAGCTAAGTTTAGTAAATTGAATTAAATCGCGCTCTTATTATTTTCCATTTAAAAAAGAAACAGCAACAGCAACAGAACCCGAATGAAAACAAACACATTCCCACATGTTTGACTTCAAAAAGAAAAAAAAACGAACTGGCGTGGAATTGAATGGACGTTGATGATTTTGGACTGACATCAAAAAAACAACAACAACAACCACAAAATAAAGTACTCGTTTATATACGAAAAAAGTAAAGAAGAGAAGAAAATAGAAAACGAAAGTCAACGCCTACGGCATGGCATGTTTTCCATTTTGTTTCTGTGGGGATTTGCATGGAATTCTAAAGAGATTGACAAGTGCGGATCACTTGACACACACGCAATTTATTTTTGAGGTGGAGAATTATTTCTTACCTGGTCTTGTGATACGTCCAACATTGAAGCGATGCGTATAATTAACCTTAAAATACTGTTCAACTATGGCCCTCTCCGCCTTGCCCTCACCATTGATGGGTGAGAAGAGATATTCTGGATCGATTTGATATTTTAATTGTTGATAACTAAAAGAAAAAAGAGAAATATTTTTTATGAATAATTCATTTTCAAAATTCAGTGGTTTCATTTTGTCTCACCCCGTAATGCATAGTAACGTTAATAGTATTGGCACAATAATAAAATATCCTGGATGGCGGGCAATGAATTTACCCAGGTAGAAGAAGGTTTTATTTAACGTCTTGTCCACACAAGATATGCCACAAGTCATCTGGTATAAAAGTGAAGAGAACAAAATAAGGGAAATTAGTTTAAAAATTATGTTTAAAACAGAATTTAACAAATATGTAAACATGTTAAAATACATAAGTTATATAACTGAATTAATGAATAAATAAAGGAAAATTATTTGAGAAGTTTAAGAAAATAATAATTTACTCTCTCTTTCTCTCTGAGCATAATATAAGGTATTATAAGAGAGTGGACCGCCATTCATGCACGCTAGTGTCTGTGTCTTTGATTCTCTGTTATGATTACAATATCAATAAAGAGCATACAGGGTGAGATGAAAAAACTGCAACCAACTTCAGACTGCTGTCATTTCTAAGCCACCACGTCCGACAGCTGTTAAAATTTTTCCAGTGACAGCTCATTATATTGTTTACAAGCATATAAAGGCATTTTGGAGAGAATTTTCCAGAAAAAATATTATTCGCGATGGAATTCAAGCGTGATAGTGTGATTTTTTTATATTTGGCGGGAAACCCACAAGTGACCATCGTTAGAACACTCCAGCATTTAAATGTAAATAAATCTTTTGTGTCTGGTAGCCCGACGTCAAGGAAGTGGAAAAAGTGGCCGAAAAATGGCTCGTGAGCTGAACATATCGCAATATTTTATTCGGCAAATATTGAAAAATGAGCTTGGGGTCGGGGTCGAACCATTGAAATTCCAAAAAAGTGCAAGAACTTACACCGCAACAGAAAGAAAATGGACTCAAAAGAGCTAAAGAGTTGCTTCGCTTGGCCGAAAGTGGTGAAATGCCGAATTTTGTTTTCTCCGATAAGAAAACATTAGTTGTCCAGCAGTTTGTAAACAAACAAAATGATCCGTTCGTGTTTACTTGCCAAAGAGGTCAGCTGAAAATCTGCACCTTCGGTTGGCCACCACAACTCAAGCGCCGACCATGGTGATGGTGTGGGCCGGCTCTCCCCTCGTATTAATCGACCGTAGCATCAGAATAAATGCCGAATATTATCGCGAAAATATTCTGGAGGGTGTATTCAAGCCTTGGGTATGCAAGTATTTTGGCCGCAGTCCTTGGACATTCCAACAGGACTCAGCACCATCGCACTCAGCACACGCCACCCAAGAATGATTACAAAATGAGGTTCCCCGCTTCATTTCCAGCGCATAATGGCCACCAAAAGCTCCGCAAACCAATCCGTTGGACTATTGTGTCTGAAGTATTTTGGAAAGCAAGGTTGGCCCCAAAACAATACCAAATTGTCGAACACCTCAAGCAAGCGCTTCGCCGGGAATGTGCCAAAATACCGCATAGCAACATTCGGGCAGCGTGTTACGCTTTCGTTGGCTGGTTTGAAGGCCATAATTCGTGCCCAAGCTGACGAATTCGAACAAATCTAATTTTTTTCTAAAATTCGATGAAATTTTACGCTTTCATTCAAAAAAAAAAAAAAAAAATGTAAAAATTATGGCGTTTGACTTTGTTGCAGTTTTTTATCTCACCCTGTATATCTGTTTATTGATATTTTACTCATGGCGTAGAATAAGAGACATCAGCGCAAGCGTGCCTACTTGGCCATCTATGATCAAGAGAAGATATATGTGAGTTATTGAGAGCATATCTGGCTTAAAGAGAGTATGAATATTGGAATATAAGATATGAGAGTAAGTTAAATCGTACTCTAAGGGATTTTTTATTATTTTTTTAGACTCTAAATTTTAGAGAATTTTCATTTCCTGAAATCTCCAAAATATGTTTACCTCCATCGTCTTCAAATAAACTTTATCACAAGAAGGAAAGAAAACTGAAACAAAAATATCATGCATTTAATCAAGGTGAGATAGCTCAACTAATTCAATTTTCGTTATTAGGCGATGAAGCGTAACACCTTTATTAAACAACATGAGGTAGGTTTAATTCGTATTTTTTTTTTTTTGCCACACAATCACATTCAATCATTTTTAGGGCGTTTTTATATTGTCAAGCATATAATGTTATTTACTATGAAGAGTACAAGTTTAATGGCTCAGCCATACGCAGAAATACGCACATACACACACATACATATGTATGTGTATATGTGTGACAATGAACATTATTTTATTTCATGACATTCCAGGTGAATTGCTTGGCCGTCTCTCCGCGTGTGTCGTCTCCCTTTAAACAACCCAAAATGTGATGATTGGCGTGATGATTATTCATTTCTGTCTGTGTTTTTTTTTGCTTTTTTTTTTGCTTTAAAATAGTTTCACAGTGTCAAACGAATTGTTTCCCAACCCAATGCAACAACAACAACAGAAACACCAACTATTATTTTTATTATTGTTATTAATGAGCAGGGTCTTCGTATTATTGTTATTGCTGTTGTTGTTGTTGTAAGTATTCCAACACATTTAATAAGAAACGATTAGGCGAGGTTAACGACTGTGATGATTGTCGGTTTGGCATTACCTCATCATAATTTCAATTTGATTTTCATTCATAATTATTCATTCGAAAGGGTGATAGGGTATGGGGGTCGTAATGATATCTGCTTGAAAGGGAAGGGATTTGGGGGATATTATCCTCTATATATTTATAATTTTTAGAGCGAGGAACCTCATTTTGTAACAATTCTTGGGTGACACGTGTTGAGTACAATGGTGCTGAGTCCTGTAGGAATGCCCAAGGTCTTCGGCCAAAATGTTTGCGTGCCCAAGGCTTTAATACTCCTTCCAGAATATTTTCGCGATAATATTCGGCATTTATTCTGATGACACGGTTGATTAATACGAGCGGAGAGCCACGTCGACTGTTATGGCGGCCCACCTCATCGCCATGACCGGCGCTTGAGTTCTGGTGGCCAACCGAACATTTTTAGCACGAGCGGATCATTTTGTTTACAAACTGCTGTACAACGAATGTTTTCTCATCGGAGAAAACCAAATTCGATTCGGCAGTTCACCAAAATTCGGCTAAGCGAAGCAACTCTTTAGCTCTTTTGAGTCTATTTTCTTTCTTTCACGACCATTTTCGGCCACTGCGACGCGGGTTTCGATCAAGTCGCTTCTTTACTTTTCGAAGCATTTCTGCTGATGCTGCTGTTTTCTTATGTCCACTTCTTTGACGTCGGTCTACGACGTATCAGATATCTGACACTGCAGTAGCCAGTCAGTGTGCACACCGCGATTCTTAGATCAGACCTAGCATGTGGTAAAAGAGTGCTTGTTCCTCTTCTCGATATTAGGGGGCAGACGGCGTTAGATACCCCACAACAGGTCTCTAAGTGTCATCTTCTTCCAGCATCTTCGAAGAGAGATTTTTTGAAGTAGTTGATAAAATAGCTCATTGGTGGTTTAACAGTCTCGTCAATCGGTAGATCAAGGAATGGGAATCTTCTCGAGATAATTGATTAGCCACCCGTTCTCCAAATCGAATACATCTTAGGATTTATTTAAGATTCATAATTTTTTGAATTTTTGGTGGGCGAGGTACTGGATTAATATGAACCCACATTTGCCCTGAGTGTGATTTTTACAGAAACATTCGAATACGAATATCCTGAATTTTTGTGAGGAAGTTTCTGGACCAATATAAACCACCTTTACCCTAAGTTTGATATTGACAGAAATATTGGAATACGAATATTTTCGAGAAATTATGTCAAATTTCGTAAAATTTATGTTTATTCAAAATGTTGTCTCTTCTTTTGGAGGGTGATACTAGAAGGAAGTGGTCTGATTTTATCCATATTCCAATTTAAATTAAATAAATAATAATTAAAATATAAATATAAATAAATATTAATTAAAATTAACCTCATAAATATTGCCCTGCGCAACTAAACTCCATAGTCCATTCGCTTACTGTATAACAACAGAGGTTTTGTTACAATAACAAAAACAACAATTCTTCCTAAGTTCAAATAAAGATGTTTTATTTTCCCCAAGGACATATTTTTCCAACAAAAGATGTTCCCCCCAAAATTTAACAAATTATCTTATGATTAAATCACTTCAACAAAGTATGACCCTAAATCACTAAACCATGAATTTTGCTGAAAGGTCATAATATAAACGTCATAATTAGCTTTAATATGACAACATATCATAGGAGACCAATTAATCACTTTGGCAGTGGGTTTTCTAAATTGAGTTGTCGGATGGATTGTAACCCAATTTAAGGCAAATTAACTCATAAATAATATCCTTGAAAGTAAAGATATTAGAGTGATTTGCAGCAAAATTGAAAAGGTAAAAACGAGTAAATAAATAATTAAAGTGATTTACTGCAATGTAATTATTTATCAAGCGAAATTAAATTTCAAAAACAAAAAAAAAAATAGTCTGTCTTTGTTGAAAACGAATGCATTGCCTTCAAGTCATTGAGATAAGTGTTCTTTTTCAATAAAGAGCATGCTCTCTTAGAGGTTTTTTTCATATTTCCTTTTTTGTTTTTGTTTTTGCCTTACTTTTGCTCAAATACACTTAAAATAGAGATAAACAATCAAACATAACCAAAACATTGCACCAAACCATGTCAAAAGACTTAAGCCACAAACTTTTATTTTTATCAATGGAAGAGAGGAAGAGAAATACTAACATTACAATTCCAATTTGACCTCTCCCGCTAGCAATGAAAATTCCAATTAACTAAATTTTGTCAGTCTTGTACTAGTTATAAGCCGTACTAGTACCAAATGTGTCCCCAAGTAATGCGAATGGAACCAATTGACACCTTTTCGTCCCCAAGTAAACGAAGAGGCGACAGTTGTGCATAAATAAAAAACCACCACCAAAAAACCAACCAACAGACAAGTTAAACGAACATTTGAATGAGATCTCTACGAACAAGAATCACTTTGAATAGTTAGGGGTTAGTCTTTTGTCTCTGGTATTTGACTGTAAACCTGGAACTAGTACAATACCATCTACAGGTAATGCAAAAGGAGTCAATTGGTTACCTCGTATGACATCCCCATGTTAAAGTTTACAGTTGTTTGCACTGTGAGGGGTCTTAAGTGGAACTAGTTACTGTAATCCTAAGAATCGACGAGTATACGGTGCCGAACTAGTCCACATTGCTAGCGGGCTGTGAGAGGAAAGAGATTAAACAGTAATTTGGTGTTGATATGTTTGTGAATCAAAATCAAAATCACAATATCAAAAGACTTAGGCAACAAACCTGGGTAAAGAGTAGGGAGAACATTTTCATTACTCTTCGAAGTAAATAATGCATTTATTAGATGTTAATAAATCCAATAAAAACAAGTTAAAAAGGATCAGTCGGTATAGCCGACAGATGTATATCCTCAGCCAATGTTCGATTATTTAAATATATTTTGACTTCTTTTATGTTTATTCAAATATAAATAATTGATTGGAAATAATTGGATGTGAAATATAAAGAGAACCCGATGCTTATTTCGGATTTCATAACCGTTTTTGTTATTAAAAATCTTGATATTTTGTGAGGGAGGTGCCAGAGGAAATGGTCCAATCTCTGCAGTCTTTTTAACAGATCTTGTGTTGATGGAAATATTGAGATGTGCCAAGTCTGAATGGAATCGTTTGTCAATTTCGCGTTTTTGAGCTTCACGGATATTTATAATTTTCAGCCTTTGTGGGGGAAGCACCCGATGGAGTGGACCGATATTATCCATTTTTGCACCTGACCGAGAACTGAGGCAAATATTAGGATTTGCAGAGTTCGAGCTAAATCCGACTATTGCTTTTCTTTCAGTGCAGAAAATATTTTTGTTTTGAAAATTTCGACCATTTGTGGGGGAGGTACCAGAAGGAGTGGACTGATGTATTCCATAATAACACCAGACCTTGGGTTAATAAATATATTGCGATGTGTGAAATTTGAAGACAATCGGACTTTTACATCATATTTTATAAGAGTTATAATTATTCGGAATTCTGACCCTTTGTGGGGGAGGTACTTGATGGAGTAGACCGATATTGTTCATTTTCGCACCTGACTTAGCACTGATGAAAATATTAGGATTTGCAAAGTTGCAGCAAAATCGGGCTATCTTTTCTCTTTCTGTGCAGTAACATATTTTTGTTGAAAATTGCGACCTTTTGTGGGGGAGGTACCAGTAGGAGTCGACCGATATATTTCATCTTAACACCAGACCTTAGGTTAATAAAAAAATTGAGATGTGTGTAATTTGAAGACAATCGGGCCGTTACATCACATTTTATGAGAGTTATAATTATTCAAAATTGTGACCCTTTGTGGGGGAGGTACTTGATAGAGTAGACCAATAGTGTCCATTTTCGCACCTGACCTAGCTCTGATGAAAATATTAAGATTTGCAAAATTGCAGCAAAATTGTATTATCCTTTCTCTTTCCGTGCAGTAAAATATTTTCTTCGAAAATTTCGGCCTTTTGTGGGGTAGGTACTAGAATGTGTTGACCGGCATATTTCATTTTAACGCAAGACCTTGGTTTAGTAAAAATATTCGGATGTATGAAATTTGAAGACAATCAGGATCTTACATCATATTTTATAAGAATTATAATTACTCAAAATTTAGACCCTTTGTGGGGGAGGTACTTGATGGAGTGGACCGGTATTGTCCATTTTCGCACCTGACATAGCACTGATGAAAATATTAAGATTTGCAAAGTTGGAGCAAAATCGAATTATCCTTTCCCTTTCTGTGCAGAAAACATTTATTTGAACATTTCGACTTTTTGTGGGGGAGGTACCAGAAGGAGTGTACCGATATATCTCCTCCTCACACCAGACCTTGGATTAATAAAAAGATTGCGATGTGTGAAATTTGAAGACAATCGGACTCTTACATCAAACTTTATAAGCGTTGTAATTATTCAAAATTCTGACCCTTTGTGGGCGAGGTACTTGATGTGCAGTAAAATATTTATTTATTTATTTTTTTGAAAATTTCGACCTTTCGTAGGGGAGGTACCAGAAACAGTGGGCCGATATTGCCCATCTTTGAACTCGATCTAGGTTTTACAATAACATTATGATGTACCAAGGTTGGATGAAATCGTTTACTCCCTTCGAGAGTTATCATGCGCAGAAGCCGGTCGGACAGACAGAGGACTAGATCGACTCTAAATGTCCTGAAATGGATTTGGTCCAAAGAAACCTAGGGTCTTAAACCGATATTTCGATGAGCCACGTTTTGGCCGTATCAAATGATATATACCCTCTCTAGCCATATGGCTGAGGGTTCTTGTTCTTATAAGATTTAAATATATTTAATAAAAAAGCAAAAGCAAACAAAAGACTTAAGCAACGAACTTGTTGATTAGAAAACTATACAATTAGGTCAATGACACTTAAACTTCGATGTAATATCGTTAAGAAATAGATCACACTTTCATAATCTTCAACAAAAAATGTAAAGAAAACTCAATTATTTTTTTAAGAAATGCCCCAAAATCTAAAAAAAAAAAATTTTATTTGTTTAAAAAATTATGAGAAAAGTTAAATGTTATCCAAAAACCCAAAATATTTCTTTTAAACTATTTTAAGCACACATAGGTGTTTGTAACATGACAACAAGATGAATGTTGACAATCATGATTATTAACACCATGTTTTATTTGTGATTAGCATCCCCCGGCCAACGAGTGACTCAAAAGAAAAACCAAAATCCCAAAATAAAATAATTATCATTAACCATGAATTTAATTTCGAAATGTTTTCCACTTAATTTGCTTATATAGTTTTCAACATCGTTAACAACAATGGCACATTGCTCGTCATCATCATCACCGCCGCCAACACCACCAAAAGCCCATTGGCCATAAATCAAGAGCTGGTTTTTTTTCTACAATGAAAACAAAAAATAAAACGAAATCTCCAGCAATGAAACTCACAAAAAATGTCGCAAATGCCAACAAAGTTCATTATCAAATAATCGACATGAAAACGCACACACACAGACACACACATAGCTACATAAAAATATGCAGGCCAAAAAGCCGGCTCAATTTAAAATTCAAACTCAAGTGTAACTATGGATGGTTGGATGGATGGTTGGACAGAGGCAAAGCGGGGTAAATAATTGTCTGCAGCTTCACATGGCCAACAAACCCTTGACTCTGACTGCAGCTTAGGAAATTCATGAATGAATAGTTTGCTGTATTTTTTTTATTTCATTTTTTTTCTTTTGGATGATTGATTTGTCTGCCTAAAAACTTAGCCCAAAGACGCTAATGAAATGTATCTACATAGTTTTTTTTTTTCTTCTCAAAATTGATCTGGTTTCGTGCTGCTTGCTTTTATTTGAAAGTATCATGCATTTTGCAACCAAAAACAAAAAAATAACTAAAAACCAAGAGCCCCATAGCCAATTGTGTAGAGTGCTGTACTCGTCATAATTGAGTTTTGATGTTTTTAATGCCTTCATCCAAGCACTTGTTTGAAAAATTTTATTTCAGTTTTTTCGTTTTTTTTTTTTTTTTTTTTGTTTTGCATTAATTTTTGTTGTTGTGCCAACTTTTGTAACTGACTGCAGTCCACTTTTGGTAGTTAATATTTATTTTTATTTTATGGTTTTCAATGCATACATTTTGAGGCACGATAACGTAGTGGCATTACAAAATTTTTGTTGTTGTTTTTTTTTTTTTGATTTTGTGTTTTTCAGTTCAGGGAGATGACAAGCATAAATTTGTAAAAAAAATCTGTGTTACTAGACAAACCTTAAAAACGCATAGTTCGAGTGGCGTTTTTTTTTTTGTCTGGGGAAAAAGGGCACAGGTGCAGTAAAATTTTCAAAACAATGAAGGTGAACTAAGATTTTCAATATATAGAGACCTCTTGAAGACTTTAACTATGTCCAAGTATATCTATTATCAGTGAAAAGGGCCTTTTATGGGTAGAAGATATGTAGAAGGTCTTACAGGTGTAAGATACCTCAATTTGTTTCTAAAAAACTAGGATAAGATATCCCCTCTCTGTATGTCCTCCAGGCTGGCATCTAGCTATGGGAGATCTATAAGAGGCCTTCTACCCATGCGAAATTCTCCTTATATAGAAGATCTGTGAAAAATCTGTTTCAAATAGAAGACCTACGAAAAATCTCCTATACATAGAAGACATATGAAAGGTGTTCTAAATGAAGGCGAATCTTATCTCTACAAAGTATCCCTATCTCAGGTCTTCTATGTGGAGAAGATATCGAAAGGTCGTCTGTGTAAAGTAGATCTTCAATAGATCTTTTGAAGGATATCAGCAAGGCTTCCATATGAGGAAAAACACCAGAAAGTCTTCCGTATGAAGGCCTTTTGTAGGTCTTCTTCATATAGATGACCTTCAAAGGATCCTCATAGTATAGAAGATCTATGAGAAGTTCTCCTCATTCAGAAGACCTGTAAAAATCAGCTTTTCTGTGAAAGATTTGAAATCTACCTTATAAAGAAGTCCTGACAAAAAGCTGCTTCAAATAGAAGACCTGTAAAAGATCTTCTTCACATGGCAACCGTATGAGAGGTCTTCCTACTATGGTAAACCTGTAAGATATTCTTTATACAGAAAATCTGTGAGGTATCTTCTTAATATAGAAAATCTGTGAGAGGTTTTCCTCATACATCAGATCTGTAAAAATCAGCCCCATACAGAAGTCCTGCCAAAAAGCTGCTTCAAAAAGAAGACCGTTAATAGATCTTCTTCGTTTAGAAGACCTATGAGAGACCTTTCTTCTATGGACAACCTGTAAGATCTTCTTCATACAGAGAATCTATGTCAGATCGAAAATATAAAAAAAATGTATGGTACTCGTAACTGAGAAGACCTGTAAAAATTTCGCTCAAAATAGAAGATCTGTGAATGGTTTTTCTTTTTTAAAATGGCCCTTCATATAGGAGAACTATGAGAGGTTCTCCTTCTATGGAAAACCTGTGAGGTCTTTAAAGAATCCCCTTGATATAGAAAATCTGTGAGAGATACTCGTAACTGATAAGGCCTGTAAAAATCCGCTCAAAACAGAAGACCTGTGAAAGATTTTCATTTTGAGAATAGCCTGTGGAAGGTCTTTCTTATATGGAAGGCCTATCAAAATTCTACTTCAAATAGAAGATCTATAAAAGATCTTCTTCGCATAGAAGTCTTACAAGAAGCCTTCCTTCTATGGAAGACCTGTAAAAAGGGATTTTAAATAGAAGACCTCTTGAGCAATTCGGTGAATTTTCGTTTTTCTATCGAAGACCACTGAAGGACTTTCTCATATGGAACACTTTAGAAGGGATTTTTTTTAAATAGAAAACCTGGGATTATTCTTCCACATACAGACGAATGTAAAAGGTTTTCTTTATATAGAAGACCAAAGACAAAGACTCTTGCCCATAATTAAGGGGACCTTTGGAAGGAATTCTAGACATAGAAAACCTGAAAATCACCTTTCGATAGAGGGATCTTTGGATGGTATTCTAGCCATAGAATCCCTGAAAATCTCCTCTCATCCTTAGAAGCTGTCCAGAAGTACTTTATTGTTTATGGACACTCTGTTTAAAGACCCAAAAGAAAGCTAGAATACCTCCAGATAATTTTCATTTATAGAATAAAAAATCTGGGATTATTCTTCCCCATATCGTCGAATATGAAAGGGTTTCTTTACACAGAAGACCAACGACATAGTTTCCTAATATAGAAAACCTAGAGAGAGCGTTTCCCATAACTAAGGAGACCTTTGGACGGAATTCTTGCCATAGAAGCCCTGAAGAACACCTTTCAAAAGAGGGACTATATCCCTTCTCCTCTACTCCTTCGAAAATTGTTCTTTATAGAGAAGCCGTCTAGAAGTTGTTTATTGTTTGTGGACACTCTGTGAAAAAAGGAAGACCGAAGCCCTCCAAATAATTTTCTTTCTATAGAGAACCTCTGGAACAAGATTTTTTTCGGTAGAAGGCAAAAAAGGAAGATCTTTTGTCTGTGGAATGGAATAAAGAGCTGCCTGTCCTTATAAAAGACCTAAAAGAACAATCTATCGTTAGAAGGTTTTGTAACCTGGGAAAGCTCCTATAAAAGTCCTATGAATCCTATGAAAAATCCCGCGATTTCGATATTATTTTTTTCTTATCGACTTGAAATCCATTCAACTGCACTACAGCTAATAAAATGTTGAACACTCACGAAGCAATTTTGCAACCTGTTGCACACCGACCAACCATATAGACATAATTATGGCCAATTTTGGCCATGATACAAAAACAAAGAAGCTGTAAAACAAATTTAATTTAACCCAGATTTGAAAAAATTCCCCTTCCCCTCCGGCAAAAAGTTGGCAACGTTTCATAAAAAATAAAAAAAATATAGTGCTGCAATCCGCCACTGGTGAATCACGTTGACAAATTTGATGACACAAAACCTAGTGAAGGATTTGGCCAATACGGCCAAGCCATTGACCGTAAAAAGCAAAAGGTTAAACTTCAATAGCAAATTGGCAAAAAAAAACACAACGCTTTGCAAGGGGCACAATTAAAAGCATTGCCATGTAAAATGTCCAAAAAAAACCCAAAATATGATTGATATACCACCCACATAGACATACGCACGCTCTCATAGATACATAGATACAATTTTTGGCAATCAATTTAGCAGTTTGCGCCATAAAAAGAAGAATTGTTTGCATGAAACTCATTAGCTAAAGAAACATTTTGATGTTGGTTTGAATTGATTTTTTATATGAAATAGAAACACACGCACACATACATATATATTTACACATATATATGTGTGAGCACGTTTCACAAAACTGTGGTGGTTTTGTCGTAAGTCTTAATAAGTTGGGTCGAGGCTAAACCGGTGGCATTCAATGTCTTGCCAGACAGCTGTGACTTTACCTCAAGGCGGTGAAGAGGGGGGAAGAGGGGTGTCGATTTGAAATACACACTCAATCTAATGCAAAAATTATGTATGTACGTTTAGTTAATCTCTCGATTCTCGAAGTGGTTATTGGCCAACTGGACTTTGTATTGAGTCTAGAAAAAAGTTAACTCACTACGGCCAAGTTCTTGTTTGCGTCCATTACAATGTTCAACTCCCAAAGTCATTGTTTTGTAAAATCAAAAAAAAAAAAAAAAAGAATTGGATATGGCCCACAAAGACCACTTTCTAACTATGTTTCTGTGCTAAACTAAACATGGCTAATGAGAACGTTAACGCTATTTTATTTTCATGCACGATTATTGTTATTGTTGTTTAGCCATTCATTCACTTGGCCCCACTTGTTTGGCATTATTTTTTGATATTAAAAACAAACAAAAAAATGCAAAACAAAACAGAAATTTATTGAATCAATTAGAAAAGACAAAGAGAAAAAAAATAAAAGCGAAATCCAAAAATGTTGGCTACAAAATTGCGTTTGTCTTGGCTATGCAACTACTATATCTTATAAATAGAAATACGAAATTGGGTCAAACAAGAAAGAAAACTACGCACAAAGAGACAAACACACACATCGCGCACGCTAGCTGGAATCATACATTCCATGTGGCCCGCAGAGAGGCGCACACAGTTATGCCGGAATAAACGAGTTTGGTTACATGCATATTTAATCAATCGTTGACGTTGTGATTAAACAACAACAAAAAACCAAAGGCAATTTAAAATCGCTACAACAACAACAAAAACTAAATAAGGAATTTGTATTTTTGTTTTTGTTGTCATACAAAATATAGGTGAAACTTTTAATGAAATTCAAACACAGTCGTCATCAGCAGCAGCATAAACCAAACGAACTCACACACACCTACTTTTCAAGGTAAAGAATAATTTGCAGAGGCAGCGACAACTGATGACAACCAATTTCACTCTCTTTTTTTGCCTATGCAAAGACATAATTTATTATGCTATTATACAAAACAGCAACAACAACAACAAAAACAACACTAATAAGAAATTCCAAACAAGTGTGGAGAATAGTTTGAATGCTTACGGTATCACATCAACAAATGGAGACACACACACACAATGAGTGAGTGAAAGAGAGAGAGAGTTGATGGTTCTCTTACAATTGGCCACAATCAAACGAAAGACTTAAGACACAAACATGAAAGTGTAAGTCTGCCTTTTTTTCCCTCGCATTTGAATGGCAGTCAGACAAATGAAAAGTAATTTTGTGGTACTTTCATGGCCGCGGAAATAATTTTAACGCCTTTTAATTGACAACTCGGAAATACAAATTTCGGGGGAAACCAAGCAAATCACACAATAAAAGGGGAAATAGTTTTGTATTTTGTTGACTTCTTTTTAAGAAAACAAAAAAGAAATAGAAATAAATTACAAGAGTGTGTTATAGCCCCCCTTTTTTTAATTGTCATTTTGTAATGTCTCCACATACCCAGACCATGAAGCCATTCACAATTTAGCTAATTATTTGCTATTAAACTTTACGCCATCCATAGCCAAAAAAAAAGTAAACGAGAATAAAAGCAAAGCCAGCAATGATGTTTTGCCCAAGGAAAATTTATTATTTAATTGCAAATAGTGGAAAAAATTACTTCATATCACAATGTATTTCTTTGAATGTGAGGAAGCCATAAATTTTTGATTTCGGGCAAAATTTTTTAAGAGTAAAATATCTAAAATATTTTTTTTTGGGATCAAGAACCAGATAAATTTTATGATTTAAACCTTAGATTTTACTGCAACCACTGGCCTATTAAAGCTCTTTTTTTAATTGCAAAAACGGAAAATTAATTTGTAACAAAAATGGTATTTCTTTGTAAGTGTATTTTTTTAAGTAATAAACACAGAACTTATATTTTTTCGGGCGACATTTTTTATTAGCTAACTATCTACAATCTTTGTTAGAATAACCAAGAACCGGAATACCAGGCAAATTTTATATTTTAAGCCTTATTTTTTACTGCAACCACTGACCGAAAATTTATTATTTAATTGCAAAAAAAATGGTATTTTTGAGGAAGACATATAAATGATAAAATCAAATTTTTTATTTTTGTTCGGGCGACATTTTTTATGAGTTTTTTTTTATTTTTGGTTTTGGAAAACCAAGAATCCCAGACAATTGTTATGCTTTTAACCTTAGATTTTACTGGCAAGACTGTCCGAATAAATGTTCTATTTATATCGAATATAAAAAAGAAGTTAAAAAGAATTACGTAAAATATGAAGAAACATACTACCTAAGTATGGTATTTGGTGTAATAAAGTTTAGTTAATATGTTCCAGACAAATTTGCTATAATATTTTATTTTTTCTAAAAACCAAATAGTTTAAAAAAATTACTGCTTTAAAAATTACTGCTTTAATCTAAGAATCATTTCAGTTTTCTTGTACTACGTACAACGAAATAATATGGCAAAAGTATCTCGAAAATATGAAATAAATCTTTTAAACTTTTTATGTAATGAAATCAATAAGCAATGCTTCTTTGAGAAAATAATAATAATATTATTATTATTATTATTATTATTATTATTATTATTATTATTATTATTATTATTATTATTATTATTGTTATTATTATTATTATTATTATTATTATTATTATTATTATTATTATTATTATTATATTATTATTATTATTATTATTATTATTATTATTATTATTATTATTATTATTATTATTATTATTATTATTTATTATTATTATTATTATTATTATTATTATTATTATTATTATTATTATTATTATTATTATTATTATTATTATATTATTATTATTATTATTATTATTATTATTATTATTATTATTATTATTATTATTATTATTATTATTATTATTATTATTATTATTATTTGTATTGCAGAAGAAAAAAGTATTTTTGACCAATTTTTGTATTTTTAAATGGATTGACTGTTTTCAAAATGTCGAAAAAAGGAATAAACTTAAATAAAATCATAAAACCTCTTTGCATTCATCTCTGCATTAGATATTGCAGAAACCTCTCTTACAAATGGATATGTGACTCTTATAAAAAGAGAGTTATAACTCCTTTTCATTTTATTTTCGGAATATGTGAATTCTTAAAAATCATACCTTTCTCTTAAAGAGAATGACTTGAACCCTTTTACTTTCGAAAATCCCGTTGCTCTCCAGAAATGTTCGTAACCTCAATATAAGTATAACATAACATTATAATTAACGAAAAACTTAAGCAACAAGCACTTTTTTGGCATTCGCCTCACCATTCGATTTTACCAGGGGTGCTCAAGAAGAAATATCTGTTTTCAGTCAAATTTCTCTTTGCTTATTTAAATCAAGAACAAAACAGTGTTAAGTCATTATTTATACAAATATTTTTTATCCATTTGCTTTATAAATTATTTTGGCAAACATTCGTGTTTAAAAACAATTAAATAGAACAGTAAAATATAAAGAAAAACAGAATTTTAATTTTCTCTTAAATTATCTCTTTTTTCTCTTCATGTTCTAGAACACGGTTTTGAGCACCCCTGATTTTACAAACGTTTCACCCGTACAGGTACACGAGAGACGTGTACGTTAGTACATGAGACACAAGCCTCCTTCCTCATCTTCCTAAGAAAATATGAGTTATTGAAGAGATTTGATTTATCAAAGCTGAGCAATATCAAGAGAAAAAAAATTTAAGAGAAAATTAATATTCTGTTTTTCTTTGTATTCTTCGATTTATTTCAATTGTTTTTAAACGTAAAATTGGACCAAAAGTATTAATGAAGCTATTAATTAACAATAATGAAATAAATAATATTTTAACGATGATTTGTTGATGATTTCTAAAAGCAAAGAGAAATTGGCTGGTGAGCGGGCTTTTGTTCTTGAGCACCGCTGACAAAAAAAAATATTTAAAATACATGAGAGAGACATGCATCCAAAGAATATTTACAAATTCTCTGACTTAAAGCTTTAATCTGCCATCTATCTGAGACAATTTCGAAAAATCTTAAAGAAAGTCTTCAAATTTTTGTGATTTTATTATGATGTAATGCATTGATACAGGATTAAAGAAGAGTAAGTTCACATATTGCCGAATAAAATGAACTGAAATTTCAACTTTTCTTTTTTTTGAAATATTTAGTATATTTATTTTGAAAATAAAAGGGCTATTGTAAGGAAATGGTGGAAATCAAAATCGTGATTTTAAAAAATGAAACGAAATAAAAAATTATACAATAACGAAATCCCACAACACTCCAAAGCATTAAATTTATATTTGAGTATTATAAGTCTTTTATACCAATCACCAAAATGATGAGAGCTACTTCTTCTTTCTTTTTTCCTTTTAAACACTCATAAAATTTTTCAAAAATCTCATAACATTTAATGGCAGTGGCATAGCGCCATGAAATATGGTTTCACTTTCATTTAGAAAAAAACAGACGAAGCTTCAAAACAAAACATGGGGAGAGAGAGAAAAAAAAACAAATATTTTATTTTTTTCAAACCAAGAAAAAACACTTAAAAATTTTCAAATAAAAAACTGGCAATATCCGCTAATAACCAAAAATAATAACCAAACCAAAGATTGAAGACATAGACCTGAGTATTCATTTATAACCCCTACAACAACAACAAAAAGTCTGACAAACAAAACCCAAAAACACTCTGGGGTCAAGTCTTACATATCTTGGCTATGTCAATTCCATTGGTTTCCAGTGAATGAATGCCAAGAAATATTGAGTATTGTTTTTGTGTGTTCCGAAGCTATATAGATTTCTCTATGTGAGTTCGAGTGTTTGAGTGTGCATTGATTTAGTGATTCATTTAAAATATGGGGTTTTACTTGTATTTTGTTATTGGCCTGGCTGGCTGGCTAGCTGCCTGCCAGCCTGCTTATCATTGATTTAAATATTTCACAAAAGCACCGAACAAAATAAACTTAAATAGCTGAAGGTGGTTTTGGCACACACGCACCGCTAACTAAACACCGAAACCGACAAACAATCCAACAAATATTGGTTGATCGTCAAGGTGATGTCAAGTGGACGTAACAGTTTAATATTGCGATCAGGTATGTGTGTTTTTCTGTCAGCGAGAATGCACACACCGACCAGCTAATGGATCAATGACGAATGAAAATGAAATACAGCCAACAACAACAACGACAACAACGGCAACACAGACCATGATAAATTGAAACAAAATTGAAATGAAACAAAACATCCACTTTATTAATTATAATTAAGTGATAAAAAAAATCACAACAACAAGACAAATTTTTTTTTTTGTATGTCAGTAAGGCAAAGGTGTCATGTCAAAGCGCCCCGAAAACCAAGATGTATGGCAGATACCAGGAAACTTATAATGATATTCATGGTAAATTGTGTATTTATTAAAAGCTCAAAGCAGGTGTATCGAAAACAAAGTTCTAACCTTGATTTATGTGTGTTTGTGTGTTTTTTTTTTTTTTTTTTGTAAAATTCAAATTAAATTTTGATTTTTATGACCTTTTTTCGGAGGGAGTTTAGGAATATTAAGTTGTAAATAAATTAAACTGCCTTTGTAAGTTTTTCTAGTCTCATATTGTTTTCCAACCTCCCGCCTTCCCCTTTGCATGCCTCCTTTGTAAGTTTTTTAAATGCCGCTTTTAAGTCATTGCATTCACTTTCATTTACAATTACACTTAATGCATTTGTATTCAACTAATTTTACAATTCATCGTTTTTGTTGTTGTTGTACTTTTTTATGAAAAATAAATTATTCAACATTTTCTTGGTTTTAGATTTGAAAAAAAAAAAAAAAACATTCAACCAACAATCAAAACAATAGAAAAACTATTGTTAAGTAATTTTTCTTATGTTGAAATTACTGGAGTAGCAAATTACAGCTGTTGTTGTTACTGTTTTGTAGTGTTGTAAGCGTCGAATCATTTGTTGTAATTTAGTAAAAAAAAAAAATATTTGATTTTTTTTCTGTTGGGGTACTTGGATTGAATAATTTTTGGTTTAAACAAAGTTTGTTTCCTTGTTAAAGAGGCGATAGATGCGCCTAAAATATTTGATACTTTGCTTAAAAATTGGCCAAATTTGATATCTCATTATAGGAATATTCCAAAAAAAAGGATTTCTCGTTTTCTATAAATAATTATAATTTTCAGATTTTTTTTTTTTTTCTAAAAAATAGTTTTTGAGTCAATTTTGATTATATATATATATTTTTTTAATTATTAAATAAGTAGAAATTCAATGAAATAAATTTATTTTTGAACTCTCTTAAGAAATGTACTTTCATTATTTTGCCCATTTATGTCCCTAGCGTGAGATGTAAACCTTAAGAGATATAACACATCCTTTCTCTTCATGAAACATTTGTATTGTTATCAGGAGGAAAGACTTAAGCAACAAACCTTATAATACGGTCACACCCTCACCAGTGACCGTTATCCTAACAACCAATCTCAGACATAATCTATTTTATAATATCTACTTGTGTTAAAAAGTCAGAGAGAGAGCGAAACAGTTCTCTTCAAAACAAACACATCATACTCTCGGCTGATGCATTTCTTTGGGTTTTCTATGAGCAGCGGTGCTCATAACTGTGTTCTAGAACATGAGTGGAAAAAAAGATGATTTAAGAGAAAATTAAAATTCAGTTTTTCTTTATATTTTACGATTCTTTTTAATTTTTTTTTTAAACATTAATGTTTGCCAAAATAATTTATAATGCAAATGGATAAAAAATATTTGTATAAATAATGACTTAATAATGTTTTGTTCTTGATTTACATAAGCAAAGAGAAATTTTACTGGAAAGCAGCGGTGCTCAAAACCGTGTTCTAGAACATGGACAGAAAAAAGAGATAATTTAAGAGAAAATTAAAATTCTGTTTTTCTTTATATTTTACGATTCAATTTAATTATTTTTAACATGAATGTTTGCCTAAATAATTTATAAAGCAAATGGATAAAAAATATTTGTATAAATAATGACTTAACACTGTTTTGTTCTTGATTTAAATAAGCAAAGAGAAATTTGACTGAAAAGAGATATTTCTTTTTGAGCACCCCTGCTGGAAAGAGATATGTTTTCTTGAGCACCGCTGCTATGAGATTGAGGGAGGCACCACATTTTCCTCTGAGAACAATATAAAAGAGAAAAATTATGCTTTGTGACCCGAAAGAGTTAAGCAGCAAACTTCAAAACAAAATAAATTAATTTGAAAATGATTGAGAAAATTAAGAAAGGCGGATAATAAAACAAAAAACTGGAAATATTTTGGAAAGCAAGGTTGGTACTAAAAAATACCAAAGTGTCGATCACCTCAAGCAAGCGCTTTGCCGGGAATGAGCCAAAATACCGCAGAGCAACATTCGGGTAAAGTGTGACGGTTTTATTATGGCCGTTTGAAGGCCATAAATCGTGCCAAAGGTGACCAATTCGAAAAAATCTAAACTTCTTCTAAAATTTGATGACATTTTCGACATTTTTCGCTTTCATTCAATAAAATTAAAAAAAATGTAAAAATTATGTCGTTTGACTTTATTGCAGTTTTTTTATCTCTGCCCGTAGAGCCATAAATGTAATTACTATTTTGCAACAATTACCAGCTGTCAGTTTCAAATGCTAATTAGGCAAATTAATCACATTGATTTGCTAAATACTAGCTGTTGAATGCGCTAAATAAGTTATAATAAGAAGAAAAAAAATTGCTTAAGAAACAAAAACAAAACAAATCACAAAAACGAGGTGATAATTTTATAGCGGTTCCCAACCTGATGATGAATAACAACTCAATGGGGTGTTAATTTCGTTTTTCTAACATTTTTGCTTAATTAATTGCTTAAGTTTTTTTTTTTTTTTTTCCACAAAAATAGTTTTGTTTTCTATAAAGAAATGTGACAGCATTAATATTTCTTCAATAAATAGATGATGATTTTCGCCAAAAATATTTTTTTTACTCAAAAAAGACGCACAAAACAATAACAAAACCCAATCAAATTAAATGCTGCTTGCGGTGGCAGCACAAATCCCAGACACCAAGAAAAACTTACATATATAAATAAATAAATTAAAAATACAACAAAAAAATCACCAAAAGAGAGATACCAAAAAATAATAATAAAATCGAAAAGTGAAAGTTGTGCACCGGGCCACCAGTAACTTTTATTTTCAGCGTGTGTGTCTGTGTGTGTCTGTGTGTGTAATTTATGCCCAGCTCTGAGGTTGGGTCTGAGTCGTTGGAGTTTGTTTTTTGGTCTGTCTGCTTGGTTGTTTTCGTTTTTTTTTTTCTTTTTTGGCCATTTAAACACCATTGATTTTCTTGCACAAAAAATGCACCAAAAAAACCAATCATAAGTGTTAAGACGGGCATACATGCCTGCACATGTAAGTGAGTTTGCATGTGTGTGTGTAATGCCATGCAAACACACTCGTTTTCATTTCTCACAAGTCTTTTTGTTGCAATCCGATCGTTGTTGTTGTTTTTTTTTTCAACACGGATGTAACAATACCGCTAGCTAAGGTTAAGACATGTCACCTTTACAAAGAGAAAACATCATTTTGGAGAAACAAAGAGTCAAGCCAGATAGAGAGGAAGAGAGGGAGAGCCATGGTACAAAATACACTGCATAACTTATTGAAGAGGGTCAAGGACGTAGTTAAATCTGGTTGAAGCTGGGCTGGAAACTCCACACCACTAGACATTGTGAGTATTTGTATGAGTGTGTGTGTGTGTGAGTGTGTGGATTTGGCAATGCATGGTCTTTTGCGATGTTACCAACTGATTGCAGATATAAATTTTTGCAACCACACTAATTTTAAGCAGGTAAGGTATTAATGAGACAGGCGATGTTGACACTTAGCGGTTTTATGGTTTACAGTTAATGAAACTCAGGCTTTGGTATTTTTTCTTACATTTATGCAATTTTTGAAAATCTCAGTCTTAAAAAAGAAACGTAAAACTGTGTCTTGTTAAATTCATAACGGGAAAAGAGAGTTTCTGGGAGTTGCCTAAAAAAACTCTCACTCTTCATATTTATTATTTTCTCTTTGTTTGGCCTCCCAGCCTTCCATTGTAACTTTAATTTATTTCTTTATTAAATTATGCATTTTTATGAACATTTTTTTTTTCGTTAATAGAATTTTGTTGTCTTCTTCGTTTTTTTTTTAATAAGCTGGCCTTAAGTAGGTGTCTGAGGCAACAACACAAAATCAATTTCTTTATAACACGCGGGAGAAAGTTTCGATTGTTTTATAGAAACTCTTTTGAAGACACAACGGAATATGACTTCTTCTTCTTCTTCGTCATCTTTATATTCATCGTTTCGTTTTGGGAGTAGGAGGATTTGTCTATCAATCTTCAAATTAAAAGGCTTTATAGATTTCAAAGCAAATAGCAACAAAAGGTGCGATGGCAAGATAATAATGATGACAACTTGACAGGGATGGATGGATGATGGGAATTTTGTTTTGGGCAGAGTTGAATTGAAATTAAAAAGATTTGCACAAATGTCAATTTTGCAAAAATCTGAAATCTCAATCAGTGATTTGTGAATTTTAAGATTTTTTTAATTAAAAAACTAAAAAATTTTTTTACACCATATTTAGGGGGAAAAATTTTCGAGGTAAAAGAATATTCAATTCGAAAATGTTGGCCATTGGAAATCCTAAATTTTTTTCTTGCAAGTAGAATTTTGATAAATATGTCTCAAAAAATTCACAAGAAAAGACGAGGGGCCGAATTTTTTCTAAACCGCCTAAACTGCTTAACATTAAACCATGGATTAATTTATGGCCGATTTTGAGTTATATGAGGTCTATAAATATGTTACATATTTTGAAAAAAGTTAATCACCACCAAAAAATCGAAAAATTTTGGGGGAAAACGAAAAATCTTAAGTTGTACCAAAAAGAGAACCAACCTCAAATATTTTTTAAAAGGAGTTAATCTACCCAAACTTAATTCAAGATATAAACTAACAGGGAATTAGGTTAGAAATTGGGACCAACATTTTAAAAATTCTGAAAATCGGGACGGGCTATATGGGGGCTATACCAAAAAGTGGACAAACTTTAAATGTTTATTGCGAGGAGTTGAAATACTCAATGGGAATCCAAAATGCAAAATTATAGATAATTTGGTTGGAAATTGATGCAAAAATCTTCAAAATTCCGAAAATCAGAAGGTACCGTTACATGGAAGCTGTACCCAAAAGTGAACCAACATTGAAAATCACTGTGATGAGAATCTGAAATGCAAAATTACAGATGATTTGGTTGGAAATTGAAGTCAAAATTTTCAGAATTCCGAAAATCAGGAGGTACCGTTATATGGGGGCTATGCCAAAAGTGGACCTACCTTACATATTTTTTTCGAGGAGCTAAATTATCCTCTTGAAGACCAAAATATCAAATTAGAGAACATTTGGTTAGAAATTGAGGCCAAAATCTCAAAAATTCCGAAAATCAGAGGGTACCGTTATATGGGAGCTATACCAATAAGTGAACCAATATTAAATACTTTTTGCGAGGAGTTAAACTACCGAATGAGAAACCAAAATATAAAATTACAGAATATTTGGTCGGAAATTGAGGCCAAAATCTCTAAAATTCTTAAAATCAGAAGGTGCCGTTATATGAGGCTATACCCAAAAGTGGTCTAACATGGAATATTTTTTGTAACCTACCTACAGAGAACCTAAAATATAAAATTATAGCTGAAATTGGATACCGAAAATCAGGTACTTCAGGTTATATGGAGATCATACCAAAAAGCGGGACTACCTTGAATATTTTTTGAGAGGAGTTAAACTACTCACTTAGAACTCAAAATATAAAATTACAGTAGATTTGGATGGCATTTGGTATAAAGAACCTTTGAAATATCGAATATCAAGTACCTTAGGTTATATTGGAGCTATACCAAAAGCGCCTGCCTTGAATAATTTTTGCGAGGAGTTAAACCACTATTTTCTTTTTAAAAAAATTCACTTAAAAATTATTTTCCTTAAAAAAATAATAAAAAAATGGGTGCTTCGTGTTAGAAACGATTTTAAGTGGATTCATTCCCGAACTCAAAAAAAAATATTGTGATTTAGGTCCTAATAACATTGCTTTTGATTGAGGCTTTCTAAAATTTATTCATTTTAAATTTTCTTATTTTTTAATTTTTGCTTTTGTTTATTATTTTGAATTTGTATAAAGGCAAATAACCTCATTGCTTAATAACCCCAGCACTTAATTGTTAAAAATAAAAATGTTATTGTTTGAACTTTAACCCTACAAAGAAACCTCTAATGAAAACACAACAATTCCGGAAATCATTAACAAACAAGGTGACAGGAAACAGCCAAAAAATATTAACATTTGTTTATTAAAACATTTAGAAAAAAATCCATTTCAGCCATAAATAACACCAATTATTGCCTATTTCTCAACCTAAGAGCAGCTACCCTCTCCCCCTGCAAAGAATGTGCTCTCAAAAATACACATTTCAGCTCTTAAACGTAAATGCAGGCAGGCCGCCAGCAACAGGTCATTTGATGTCATTATTTTCTGCAATGAGGCATGCAATTATTTTCCATATCAAAAATTGTGGACGACAACAAGAAAAAAAAAATACTTGGCACAAAACACACACACGCACACAAGTGGAGAAAACCAGGCTATGGGGCAGAAACTGCCAAACAAACAATCTATCCATCCATCAGCCATCTAACAACATTCAAATTATGATTATTGTTATTTATTTTCAGGCTGAGTTTTTTGTTTTTTTTTTTTTTTTCTTTCGGCTGTCTACATTTGTTATTAACTTATATCATTCGCTCGCCCGTAAGAGAAACACGCAAATATCTACTTCATTCGAAGCTCCACTAATATTTGCATGGGTTTTTTCGTAAAGTTTTGCGGAGAAAAAAAACACACACACATACTATTCGAAAGAAGAAGCAAAAAAAATCGCCAAGAAACCGGACCAACCAATTCAAGTTATTGCATCGTCGTAACTATCTGTTTAAATTCAGCATGATTACATAAAAATATCGGAGGCCAAAGTATGCGCAGAGTACAACAATATCGGCAAACTAACGAAACAACAGCAACAAATTAAAATATAAGTTTTTCTTTTCAGTTCGCTTTGCTAAAATTAAAAACTTTGACTTTAAATTTGAAATAAATCAGAGGCATACATTCATATGTATGTATGTGTGTGTATGGTATAAATGCATGAATAAATGTTTGATGGCAAATTAGCAGCAACATTAAACAAAGTTATGATTGTTGTCTATTTAATTTATTTCGTTGCAAACAATAATAATGCATTTGAGTTTGTGCGACCACCACACAAGTTAGTGCATATCATAAACTATGACCGGGTTATTGTTTTTTTTTGGTGTTCAGAAAAAAATGGTTTTTTATATTGGCTAATTAATTTTTTATTCACTAATTGATTTGTTTCAAGAAGAGGACAGATAAAATTTAAACAGAAAATAACAATGACAAAATATATAAATAATTCAAATTTTACATAAAACAAATTTGAATGGTTGCCAGCCACTTTATTTCTCTGATGGTATGTTTACATTAGAGTTTTTTATCGGCATAACCTCCTTTATGAGGATCTAATTAAATTGAATTTATTTGAGTGAAATCGTCAATTAAAATAAACTAACTTTACTAAATCTTATAAACTGCAAACGTATTGTTAGACTTTTAAAGAGAGACAAAGGAGAAAAAATTCTAAGAGAAAAAAAAAACAGAGAAAACCCCCTGAGCAATAGAGAGATATAACTGAGTGGAGAGAAGAATAAAACAACTTATTGCGATGGGTTTCTGTAGCTGTTTAAGGTTTTTTAACATATTTAACAAAATTTCGGGTCAAAAAATTATTAAAAAAAAAACTTAAAGGTAAAAAGGACTCCTCCATAGGTCTTTTTCTTACTTCCAAGTTTATGCGAATAATTAATCAAAATTTAAGACTTTTGTGGGTGCGATATTAGAAGGAGTTAGCCGATGAATTCTATATTCTCATTAGATCTCAGGTTATCAGGTTTTAAAAGAATTACTGATTCGTTTCGCAAATTGTAGGATAAATATATTGAAAATTATGATCCTTTGTGGGAGAGATATCAAAAGAGGTGGGCCGATACCTCTCATCTTCACACCAGATCTTGTGTTAATAGAAATATTGAGATGTGTGAAATTTCAAGGGATTCGGATGCTTACTACACATTTATAAGCGTTTTGGATATTTAAAATGTTATCATTTGTGGGGGAGGTACCAGAAGGAGTGGACCGATATATTCCATCTTCACGTCAGGTTTTGTGTTAGCAGAAATATTGAAATGTTTTATGAATTTTTTCTAAATTGTGACCCTTTGTGGGGGAGTTACCAGAAGGAGTATCCCGATATATTCCATCTTCACACCGGGCCTGGATTAATAAAAATATTGCGATTTAAAGAGAATCGGATGCTTATTTCACCCACACCCCATCTTGGATTAATAAAAATATTGCGATGTATGTAATTTGAAGAGAATAAGACACTTACATCTCATTTTATAAGAGTTATAATTATTCAAAATGTTGACCCTTTGTGGGGGAGGTACTTGATTGTGTGGACCGATATTGTCTATTTTCACACCTAACCTAGAACTAATGCAAATATTGGGATTTGCAAAGTTGAAGCGTCATTCTTTATAGGATAATTTTTTATCTCTCTGCGCACTCACATATTTTCTTTGAAAAATTCGACCTTTTGTGGGGGAGATACCAGAAGGAGTGGGCCGATATTGCCCATCTCCGAACTCGATCTATGTTTGATAATAATATTACGATGTACCAATTCCTCTTCTCCTCTGTTAAAAGTCAATTCAGAGAGATGTGGATATCAACCTTTTTTGATCACATTACGTTCACCTGTTAATCATGGGATTTACATGCCTTCTTCTCAAGAAGTGACACTTATTTCTTATGCCTGTATACTCTGCCACAGTCGAAGAATCATTTTTTCGCTTGTATGTGATTTTCTCTCTCACTCTGTCATTCTCTGGACCTATAATAAAGTCAATTCATAACGATATAAAAATTACCTCATTTTAAGTACCCATATTATTGCCTACATTGGAATAATTTCTTTATCATTAATTTTACCTGAAATTTTCTTAAAAAATTAGCAACTTTTGCTCATAACGATATCCTATGCTACAAGTCGCTATATACCTCTTAATCTGAAACTTTGGGCTCATGCCCCATGTTGGGCGCCATAAGTGTAACATTCCCTCAAAATCAATTCACACGAAGTTATTTCCCTTTTATGTGATATTCTCTCTTTGGACTTTTAATACAGTCAATTCTGAAAAATCCCCTCCTGAAAGTTTGGGCTCATGCCCCACGTTGGGCGCCATAAGTGAGTCATTCTCTCCAAATCAAGTCTCCCGAAAATTATTTCCCCGTTATGTAATATTATTTCTTTGGACTTTAAATAAAGTCAATCCTAAAAAAATCCTCTCCTGAAGGTTTGGACTCATGCCCAACATTGGGCGCCATAAGTGGGACATTCCCTCAAAATCAAGTCACACGAAATTATTTCCCTGTTATGTGATATTCTCTCATTTTGGACTTTTTATAAAGTCCATCCTAAAAAATCCTATTCTAAAGGTTTGGATTCATGCCCCACATTGGGCGCCATAAATCTCAAGTCACACGAAACCATTTTCCTGTCATGTGATATTCTCTCTCTCACTCCGGACTTTAAATAAAGTCAATTCTGAGCAATATAAGAAATCACCACTCCTATTAATTACCTATTTGCCTCCAATTTCTTTAATTGGGGGGTTTTGATTTCATTTCCTAAGGAAGCAAACTCCATGTACCAGATATATCCTCAGTTTTGAGGCTTCACTGTGGCTATGTGTGTAGACATTCACTACCAGTCAGGCAGCCAGTCAGCTGTGTACGTACAATATGACACTTTGTAAAGCATAATTGCTTTTGTTATTGTAAAATGAGTTTAAGAAAAATAAAATAAAAAACAAAATTGTAAACTCATTGGGGTCCAAAGAGATCAAGACAGGCAGACAGACAGACAAACACAAAAAAACCAGTTGTAGTTTTATATAACCAAAAAGAAAAACAATTAAATTATTCGATCGCTGGCTCAAAGTGTACAGCGACCAACAAATCTAGACAATAATGATGGCGAATGATGGCGATGATGACGACGGGGATGATGGAAAGAAATACAATTCCATGCCAAACAGAAAATCATTATCACCGCCATTGAAGCTATCACATTTACCAGCAACGTTTGTAGCCATAGAAAAAAAAAAGACGACAAAATTGCACATCCGATTTCGGTTTGTCCGTCCCCATATCCATTTATCTTCTTGGGAAAAACTATGTACCTGGCAATGTCGTGGCAGGTATTCAATAAACATGATATCTGATCGCCATGGTTTTTGGGAAAAATCCCATTATGGCCAGGTGCAAAAGAAAGTGCCAGACATTTACAGATGCGGGGCAGTTTGTTGTTGTTGGTGTTCAACTTACCTTGAGGCCGTTGTTGTTGGTTTTTGTTAATCCCACCAAAGCAAAAAAAAAAAAATGAAGAGCTGAGTTCGGCAAGTGGCTGCTGATGATACCAATCACAAATTGCCTTGATGATGTTTCTCGTTGCCGTTGTCGATTTATGCAAAAATGTATTTCCCAATCTCAGTTATGATGAAATCTGTTTTCGTTGATATTTTTTTATTACTCAACATGCCATTTGAGGAGACATTATGATTTTGTTTTTTTTATTTTTAATTTTTTTTAACGAAAATTTATTTTATTTTTTATGGATTTCTTTTTCGTAAAGCTCACGTCGTTTCTTTTATTTTCTTATTTTTACGCTTAACACCGTTATTTGTTTTGTTTTTCTTTTTTTACTTCTTGACTTAAATATTAGTTTCGTTTTTCTTTCTTTTTTTTTGGTTTAAAATCGTGGACCGCACGCTAAAGCGTACAATTTTGTACTGATGATTGGCTTATCTCTTTTGGAGGCCGCAACCGCTCACATTGGCTTCTGATCTCGTTGAGAAACTGGCAAAAATAAATTCACTTAGCTGAGCTTGTCTGTAAGAGTTTCCAGCGTTATTGTGAATCGCCCTGAAAGAGCGCCCCGCCAATGTTAATCCGCTTGTATGTTAATTCAAAATTTATTGTGAAGGTGGATAATATTTAAATTTCACCAAAAAAAAAATAATGTCGGATTTATAGAAAATACCAGAAAAATGTTGGGTAATTTTTTTTTTTTAAAAACTCAAATTTTTTCTAATTTTTTTGGGTATTACACAATTTCCACAAGAAAATCGTTAGATCGTTCGCATGAAAATGTTGACATAATTTTCCACACAACAGCAAATGTTTCACTTTATTTGTCACTTTTTTTTCGTATTTACCACCACCGGTCTTTTTGCAAACCGTTTTCAAATCCAGCCAAATCAAACACCGTTCCGTTTTACACTTGTTGCTGCCGCCGCCTTTCGCATTTGCAACACACACAACAACTGGAGAAGACGGAAAACCCCCCAGCCGACAACTTCATCAAAAAGAAGAAAGTAGGTTTATGAAAGACAACACGAAGAAAGAAAAAAAAAACAAAAAGAAAATAAATAATTTTTTTTTCTTAAGGCAGGTCGGACTTTCGTCGACGTTGATTTGTTTGTTTCGTTTGCCGCCGTGTCTTTTCAAATCAAGTCTTTACAGTTGAACGTTCACGATTTTAATAACAGAGGAAGTGGGTTTTGCTCAAGACTTGAGCATAAGAGTCGGTGAGTTAAGCCCGGCTCACAGCAGCAAATCACACAAAACACACACACGCATGCACACACACATAACGAGATCATAAAACTAACTCTCTTCGTTCAAATTTAAATCTCTGAGCCATGAACAACAACACAATCACGGCATGCATGGCAGCTCTCTCTCTCTCTCTCTCATAGTTGTGAGAAACCTCATTCTCTAGCTACCTCAATTAAAGGAAATTGTTTGCACACAGGTGCCGTTAGCCACTCACAGGTGCCCAAATGAAAATGCATTTGAAGTTTTCTCGTATTTTATGGAGGTTTTTATGACGTCTTCTTTTGTTTTTCCTTGGAAAAACTATACGAAAATGTACCCTTACCCTAGCAATGCAAGGTGCTAGTAGTGGCACACATAAAAGCTATTAAAATTAAGTGATTACTCATATTTTTCTGTTGTCTTTTGTTTAGTCCACAAAACACAGTAGCTCCCAGGAATAAATATTTATAAACTTCGAGAGATATTCCAAAGAAATCTCATTTTGTGCAAGGTCAGGGAATATGTTATGGACTGTAACCTGGTTGGACCATTAGCAACCAAAGAGGGTTATGCGTATGTCACTTATTTTTTTTAGGATTTAACGGATTCTCCTCTAAACATGCGTGAAGGGGAATACTAACCGTGGAAAGGTTTTCGGGGTTTATTCTTCGGTTCTCTTTGAAATGTCAAATTATAAGCAGAAGTAAAAGAGACACAAAAAAAATTAAAGGCAGATCCATGTGTGGGTCTAAAATTCCCTTATACTATGAAATTTCCTAGCGACCCGATGGATTAGGTAAAGTTTACTTACATTACCGTAACGTGGGCTGCAATATAAACGTAGAGTGTGACGTCCCCTTTGGGGATTTTCTAACCCTGAAGGCATTTTGCCATAAGAAAAATAAGTAAAAGAACAAATATTTTCAGAAGAACGAATGTAATAACAGGGTGCCTTACATTATCGGGATTATTGATTTTATGTATCCGCTTTCGTATATTTTTCGATATTATAAAGAAAAATTGAAAAAGCAGCTTGGTTCCCTCCACCATTTGAAAGGAAATTGAAAAATTTCAAAAAAATCCTTCGAAAAATACCGCACAAATGAAAACCGTTATAGTGTGAATACTGTCGCTCAAATCATCAAAATACCGAATATCGGGAGGTACCCTAATATGGGGGTTCTGCGATATCGTGGACCTATATAGAAAATTCTCTTCCAGGGGGCAAAATTCTCATAAGGAATTACTTGTGTAGATTTTCAGGCGATTCCATTAAACATTTTGGCTACAATCATCCAAATACCGAATATCGGGAAGTAGCGTTATATGACGGCTATACGATATTGTGGACCTATATAGAAAATTATATTCTAGGAGGTAAAACACTCGGAAGAAACCCCTTGCTTAGATTGTCAGAAAATATCATTGAAAATTTGGCTATAATCATCACAAAATACTGAATATCGGGGGGTACCATTATATGGGTGCTATGTGATATCGTGGACCGATATAGCCCATCTTCGAATTTGACCTGCCTGCAGACAAAAGACTGATCTGTGCACAATTTTAGCTTCCTATCTTAAATCGTTTTGACCCTAGCGTGAGTTCAACAGACGGTCGGAATATTTTTTTTAAATTTTATTGAACGAAAGCAAAATATGTCGGAAATAGCATCAATTTTTGGAATAAGTTTAGATTTGTTCGAATTGGTCAACTTTGGCACGAATTATGACCTTCAAATGGCCAATGAAACCGTCACATGCTATTCGAATGTTGCTCTGCGGTATTTAGGCGCATTCCCGGCGAAGCGCTTACTTGAAGTGATCGACACTTTGGATACTTTTTAGTGCCAACCTTGCTTTCCAAAATACTCCAGCCACAATAGTCCAACGGATTGGTGTACGGAGATTTTGGTGGCCATTGTGCGCTGGAAATGAAGCGATGAACCTCATTTTGAAACAATTCTAGGCCGGCGCTTGCTGAGTGCGATGGTGTTGAGTCTTGTTGGAATGTCCAAGGTCTGCGGCCAAAATGCTTGCGTGCCCAAGGCTTTAATACACCCTCCAGAATATTTTCGCGATAATATTCGGCATTTATTCTGATGCCACGGTCGATTAATACGAGCGGAGAGCGACCATCGGCTGTTATGGCGGCCCACACCATCACTATGGCCGGCGCTTGAGTTCTTGTGCACATTTTCAGCTGACCTCTTTGACAAGTAAACACGAGCGAATCATTTTGTTTGTTTACAAACTGCTGGACAACGAATGTTTCTCAACGGAGAAAACTAAATTCGACAGTTCACCACTTTCGACCAAGCGAAGCAACTCTTTAGCTCTTTTGAGTCTATTTTCTTTCTGTTGCGGTGTAAGTTCTTGCACTTTTTGAAATTTCAATGACTTTACACCGAGTTGATTTTTTAATAATTGCCAAATGGAATATCGCGATATGTTCACCGCACGAGCCATTTTTCGGCCACTGCGACGCGGCCACAAGTCGCTTCCTTACTTTTCGAACTATTTCTGCTGTTTATGTTGCTGTTTTCATCCATTTCCTTGACGTCGGGCTACGCTACGCGTATCACGGTAACGAGCGATGGTACGAGACACAAAGGATTATTTCACGTTTAAATGCTGGAGTGCTCTAACCATAGCCATTTGTGGGTTTGCAGTCAAATATAAAGAAATCACGCTTGAATTCCATACCGAAAAATTTAAAAAGCTGAGGGACTAGCGCCTTAGAAATGACAGCAGTCTGAAGTTGGTTGCACTTTTTTCACATCACCCTGTATACTTTGTTAGGTCTTAAATTACTATGTACGGTGAAGGGTATAAAAATCGGTTATCGTGGTTACTTTTTTAATTTCTTGCAAGTTCTGGAACAGAGCAAATAAATGGAAACAATAATCCCGGCAATAGATTCAAAAAACATTAAATAAATTTTTATTGGGAATCTTCGTGGTAAAAAAACTCTAATGTAAACCCTGTATTATTTTCCCTATAATTATATAATTTTATCTACACATATTTTACGAAAAACGTGTCATATTAGGCCATGCACATATGAAAAGACTAGAAATTAATTTTCACATAAAACGAAATTACCCGGAATTTGCATTTAAAATATTTCATACAAATTATGCCAATTTGTTAATCAATGTCTGGCTCTCCCTCTCTGTTACGGTGGCCACTGGCCACTGGCCACATGTAAGCTCCCCGTTGAAATGAGCGGCAAAACAACTCACAATGACAAGAGCATCAATTAGAAGAGAACAACAACCCAGCCTGTCGGCCGGTGAGTTTTATTGTTGCTGCTGCTGATGATGCTGATGGCGGCTGTGGTGGTGTGAAGATTAAATGAAAACGAAGATATCATCACTGCTAAACACATTAAATTAAATTAAAATGCTATTATGATCAGATTGAGTGCGACCATCCATATGCCAGACGTACGTACATATGTAGCTGACACTCAGAGATTATCTCTGACCAACAACTTTTACTACAATGTGCTCATTGTGTGATGTGCTGCACTCAACCAAACACACACACACTCACACGCGGCTCTAATAAAATGCGATTTGATGAAATAAAAACCGAAAATGATTTTTATTGAAATTTCCGTTAAAAACAAAACGTATAAAGCTCATGTAAAAAGTGGGGAATTACTCTTACTCATTCGCTCTCTCTCTCTCTTTCCATATGCTTTCTCTATTTGTATTACACCAAGTACTTTATAGACGATCCTAGAAATAAATTGTTTTGCTAAATTTATTAATTTGCATTGATGTGAGCATTTCAGGTATGGCCGGCCGCGGAGCTTGAGTGTGGAAATAAATAGAGTAATAGTAGTGGGTAATTGTAAGTAAAATAAAACTAACAACTATTTGCATTATTTAAATGGGTGAACACAAAAATTCTTTATTTAGGGATATGAGGGTTGTAAAGAAATGTTTGGTTATTTTCTGTAATTTTTTAATTTATTTTTTTAAAAATAAAGAAAAAATTTTAATTATTATAATTTGCATAGAAAAATTAAAGATTTTTTCCTAACCCCCCCTGATTTGATATTTTCAATATTTTTAGTTTTTACCCTCCCCCTATGAGGTGATCGACACTTGGGTATTTTTTAGTGCCTACCTTGCTTTCCAAAATACTCCAGAAACAATAGTCCAACGGATTGGCATCCGGAGATTTTGGTGGCCATTGTGCGCTGGAAATGAAGCGAGGAACCTCATTTTGTAACCATTTTTGGGTCGCGCCTGTTGATTGTGATGGTGCTGAGTCCTGTTGGAATGTCCGAGGCCTGCGGCCAAAATGTTTGCGTGCGCCCAAGGCTTTAATACACCCTCCAGAATATTTTCACGATGCCACTGTCTATTAATACGAGCGGAGAGCGACCATTGGCTGTTATGGCGGCCACACCATCACCATGGTCAGCGTTTGAGTTCTGGTGGCCAACCGCCAACCGAAGGTGCACATTTTCAGCTGACCTCTTTGGCAAGTAAATTCGAGCGGATCATTTTGTTTCTTTAAAAACTACTAGACTACGACTATTTTCTTATGGGAAAAAGCCAAATTTGATTCGGCAGTTCACCACTTTCGACCAAGCGAAGCAACTCTTTAGCTCTTCTCACCCTATTTTCTTTCTGTTGCGGTGTAAGTTCTAGCACTTTAATGGCTTTACCCCGAGCTTCTTTTTCAATATTTGCCGAATGGAATTTTGTGATATGTTCAGCTCACGAGCCATTTTTCGGTCACGAGCCGCGGGTTTCCATTAAGTCGCTCCTTTACTTTTCAAACCATTTCTCCTGATGTTGGTGCTTTCATCCGTCCACTTCCTTGACGCCGGGCTACGCTACCAGTATCAGTATCACGGTAACGAGCGATGGTACGAGACACAAAAGATTTATTCACATTTAAATGATGGAGTGCTCTAACAATAGCCACTTGTGGGTTTCCAGTCAAATATGAAGAAATCACACTAGTCTCCGAATGTTCCAAATATTGCCAGAGTTTTGCAGACTAAATTTCAAAGGCGAGAAAATAGTGGAAAAATAAAACAGAAAGTTCAAAAATTCATATTTTTTTCGTGGAGAAATTTGGGACGTTTATTACATTTGCTTACATTTTAACAAGAAAAGCAAAAAAAAACCTTCCTATTGCCCACATGAGTCATGCGGACATGTTAACGGAATTTCATTAAACGGAGATATTTTTCTAAAGAAATGCGGCGCAAAAAATATCCAGGAAGAACTATTTGTTCCATGGACGCATCACATCACAGCAAGGTCTTTTTTGTGTCAAAACAAACAAAAAATCAAGTGCTTAACAATATTCCTGTCAAACAAAGACCAACAACAAAAGAAATGTAATTGAATTATGAATAATTGCAATTACCAGCCAATCTGATGGAATCTTCCCTGTTTCGAAACAATGCCCTGGCAATGGAAGAAATTCGAGTACGTGTTCACAAGACTAGGCACGATATTATTATCAATAACCACAAACAGAGAACCGCCACAGCTTCTTGACTCACCCTTTTTCATGCCATTGAAACGGAATGCTGCTATGCCCGTTGACGGCGGCACGCTTGCGTATCTTTGTTGGGCTATCTCATGAACTTTTACTTTCCATATAAAAGCATAACATTGTTGGTGTTGTACTGCATGGAATTTGCTCTGGCCGGCACATGCATGCATTCATTGTCCGCCACTGAGGCTACATATCTAAGTTTTCCTTATTTGATCTAATCTTTTGAAATGTCTTGTTTAAATGTTCATTGACTTTAATGGCTGTGAACTTCCTAAAGCACTAAAACAGCACTTTTTTGTAGGAAAAAAATATAATATCTTAAAATAAATCTATTCTTACAGTGGAGATGAAATGTTTTCGTCATAAAAAAATATTAGGAATTAGACTGTGTTTGGATTGATGGCCTTTACATTTATAAATATAAAAATAGGGCACACTATGACCGAAAAAGTACCTATATATTTTAATCATGTATGTCCATGATGGAAGAATACAGGTAGATGCATCAACACTTAGGAACATGGTAGAAGAATATAGGTAGACGCATCGACACAGCTGCTGGGACAATGAACTGTCAAACCAATTTTGGAATTGAAAATGTTGAATAAAAAAATATTTAAATTTGTAAAAATTGTTGAAAAACGCGAATTATAATAGCCTCCGAATGACGTAGGATAAGAAAACATATAAAGATCTACTTATATTTGAAAATACATTTAAATTTTTTTTGACATATCAATGCTCCCAAGCGTTGATGCATCTACCTGTATTTTTCTGCCATGGGAACAATGATATGTCAAACATTTTTAATTTTTTTGTTCAAAAATAAGTAGATTTGTATATCTTTTCCTATACGTTGCAAAATGGATGTTTTTTTTACAAATTTGAATAATTTTTCATTCAAAAAGTTCAATTCCAAAATAAGTTTGACAGTTCATTGTCCCAGCAGCTGTGTCGGTGTGACTACCTGTATTCTTCTACCATGATATGTCTCACAGTCGACAAATTACTTCACATTTAAAAAAAAAACATTAAAAATTTTACCGAAAACTTCTTCGCATCACTGTTAAAAAAATTCAGCACCGCATCAGAAGAGAAAAATGTCAAGACAATTGTGGCACAAACACGTTTCAATTGACTTTATGTGATTAACTAAATCCGACGAAAAACAGATTTAACAAAACAAGGAGAAGAGAAGAGGAACATTTTCAACGGCTACAGTTCTGTGTGTTTTCCCTATGAATAATACGAAACAGACTCCGTGTGTGTCGGTGTATCCAGAAGCTAAGCCTATCGTAAATTCTAATTTCCCCATACAAAATAAAATTAAACAGATGTCAGACGGACTGACAGATAGACCGACAGGCAAACACAAATGCCGGACAAGTGTGATGTGCAAATGTAGAAATACGTTTATGTGGATTAGGGTGTGGAGTTACAAATACCCAACGATTTTTTCCAGCCATAGATTAGTAGCTTAAATCCCTTAGAAGGGAATTTTGTAGATGTTAAATATTTATTTTAAAGTCAAGTGACAAATAAATCACTGGGAGTTTTATTATTGTACTGTAAAACAATAGGTCTGCCAGATTAGTTTTCCCTCTGAGAGAGTGAAAAATGGAAATGAAAAGTAAGCAGACGGAATCCAAGCAATCAGCTGATTTGTCAAAACAAAACAATGTGTTAGCCATAAAAATAAACATAAGTAAGAAGAAAAAAATGCATTTTGAGCAAATGGTTTGTATCTACAATACATAGAGTGACAGCTCGTGACAAAAGCATTTTAATATAAAAACCACAATTACAGAAACAAATAACAAGTAAATGTTTGAAAAAATCAAAAATGTGGTTTCAAATATATATCCCATAGACCTTTCCAAAAATTTGCATATTTCCTTAGCGGTTTAAATCAGTTAACATTAGTAATTATGTTGTTATGATATCATAACAACAGATGTATTTTCACAGGGTTGCCATATTTTGACTCTGTATTGTCCCATCTTTATACTTCTATGTCTTTAAATGAAGTTTATAAAAGGCAATATATGTAGATTCGAATTTGATTGGAAAATCTCCTAATTCTTGCTTTTGCATTTAACTTGGCCATTACATTATGAATTTCAGTAAAAGGCTGGTATTTGCCGGGACAGCTCATCCATGAATTATTTAAATTCCCGGCCCACTCTAATAATCAAAGCATTCTCATATTTGTGTATGTGTATAATCGTAAAATAAAACGATCTAGTTTTCAAGTCAAACTTAATTATATTTAATATCAAATGTCGTTTGAATATATACATATGTACAAACATACATATGGCTATGTATCTGATGAACTTTTTCGGCAGCCGTCAGTGACCTACACTTACTTCCATGTACAATAAACAGCGACCGTCAATGAAAATCTTAACTTTGACTTTGTGAATTTTTATTTGTTCTTTTAATTCCTGTGCGTTCTCCACACACACACCTACATATGCATGTACATAAAACTACATCAGAACAATTATGTTTGGAGCATTTTATTAACTAGAAAAGTACATCTTTTTTATTAATAAATTTAACAAATAAATGAAAATGGACATGTGCGAACATGCCAATATATTACCACCTTGGTTTTTTTCGATATACTTTAAAGCACCGCCTATTAGTAAATAGGTGAGATTTATATCTATACTTATGAAATCTACGGCGGTGATACATAAGCACCTTGGCATCATGGCATGACACATTAATGTCAAATTAAAAAAGAAAACAGCAGGATTTGAGTGCGGTACTGATATCCCTTTATGATAAGTCACAAACTAAAGGTTAGAATACATAAAACACTTTTTTAATTGAAAAGTCATCGCCTTGTTTCTTCGAAAAGAACAAAGGAGCGTAGGGCCAAAATCGAACTAAGTCAACCTAAAACTCCTTTGGTTCTCTACAAAGAGGCCAGCTGATGATTTAAGCCAGTCAAAAAAGAAGCGTTTTATGTATTCTCACCTTAAATCATGCCATGGCATGATGCCAAGCAGTTTATGTATCATCACCTTTAGACATTTCATGATAACTTTCAACATTTCATGATAACTTTTCTTTTAATAGATATATTTACAACAATGTGTCCCTTTATTTACTAACTGTTGTTGCCTATTGCTTCCATGTATTAATGCAAAAAATTATGCTTTTTCATGATTACAACAAAACATAGTAAATCGAAAATCCCTTGCAGCCATAAACATTTTTGCAAAATACATATGTATGTTATGAGCTCACAAGGAGAGAGAGACAGAGAGCATGTGTGTCGAAAACTAATTGTGTGGAGAGACACCACTACATTATACGACAGACAGGTGATTGTTTTGCGCGTTTTGCTTATGTTGCGGTAACAACCAAAATAAACCGGAAAAATTTAGTTATTTGCTGAAACCATAAACATATTGTGGTATAAAATTTTGTTTTGTTGTCAGCGACAGACAACAAGTTGTTAATGTTACGAAAACTTTTTTCCAACGGCAAACATCCACATGCAACAATAGCGGGTCAAGTACGAAATTTGCAAAGACATATAACAAGCAGACGCAAAAATATTTCATTTTAATTTCATCAAAAACCTATAAATCCTGTATGGGGGTCATCTAAGGCATACTTGCTAGCTCCACTCACCACTCGATTGTATCAATTGGTTAATAATTTGTTCGTAACCTTATGTGTATAAATAAAATAATATTGGGATTAATATAAATCAACGTTGAACAACACATTTTTTTGATTTTAACAAACATTTCTGTTTTTGAGGCCCAAATTTTAAGAGTTGTTCTCACCTTTTTGGCACAGTTATCATATTTTAATTTAAGTACTGTTCCTTATTCCTGCTATAAATATTCTTATGCTGTGACAGCAGTGATTCGGGATGAATACAGAACTTTACTTCTAGTCCACCAATTGTGGCGACAAAAATTGGCACTTGAGTTAATTCAATTGAAAATGAGTCTCCCACTCTAGCCATATTCTACAATTATAAAAATATGATTGATTATTATCACCATAAAATTGTTCCTTTTGTTGTAAACAACTCCGCTCTTTTTGGCGCCAAAATGTGTAAAGCTTAAACTTAAATGGTAATTTGCAATACTCATTAATAATTTTCTATGTTTATCTTCCTCTAGGACTTATTTTTAGCGATTTATTTCAAAATATTTTACCGTTTTGTCCCTTTTATGACCTTTATATATGCTATCAAATAACACAAACAATGAGCATTGCTCTTTTTGGCGCCTAAATGTTTGTCAATAGCAAGTGTTGCATTACGTACAAGTCTGCGATATTATGCATGGAAGTAATTACACTAATATGAGCATTCATAATCAATCAACATTTATTTATTTTATAAATATTTTCATTCATAATTTGTATTTATAAATCAAATTTGTTTTCAAATCAGTTTCTTTTGTTTTTCTGTCGCACAGCTGGATGAAATGTAGAATTACGCTGTTCTGTGTCGCCCTGTAGTTTTGAGGAAAAATCTATATTATCGATAGTTAACAAAGTTGATAACTTCACACAGGTTTAAAACACTATGATCATCGACATTTACATCGATTGTCTACCATCTCCAGTGTGAGGTGATTACAGAAGATATAGAAGATAAATTCCAATCAATCGTCCCAAAAAAACAGGCAATTCTTCAAATAAATATGAACATTGAAGGTGTCAGTTTTGGTAGTTGGAGTCTCTAATAAACATATGGATCATGGATGCCTCTGACTTTGTTTTGGGCGGTTTTGCATCGGTTGGTGCCACATTTTTCACCAATCCCATTGAAGTAAGTTTTCCGTTTTCCAATGAAAATTAAATGAAAAATGTTGTGAAATACATTTTAATGGTGATTTTTACTTTTTGTTTTTTATTAAAGGTCATCAAGACACGCATTCAACTTCAAGGTGAATTAGCGGCTCGCGGTACCTATGTCGAACCATACCGGGGGATCGTTCATGCCTTTGCAACGGTGGCCAAAAACGATGGCTTGTCTGGACTCCAAAAGGGTTTAGTACCGGCTTTATATTTTCAATTTATTATTAATTCATTTCGGTAAGTGGTTCTTTTGTTTGAAAACCTCTGTGATGATGATGATTTCAATGAGATTGTCTTTTGTTCAGTTTAAGCATTTATAATATGGCCTTAAACAAGGGATGGATGCATAAGAAAAATGGTGAAGTATCTTTTGGTCTGGGCCTGTTTTGGGGTGCTGCCGGTGGTGCCATTGGTTCCTATTTCTCTAGTCCATTTTTTATGGTAAGTGGGAAAATAGCATTCATTTGTTTTTTTTTTTTTTTTTTTTTTTTTTTTTTTGTCAAAACAAGTCAAATTTAAGTTGTTTTTGCATAATTAGTTTACTGTAGATAACATAACATAAAATTAGCCATGTCATCGCTATTATCTATTATTAATTTTGCTAAGGGTTCTGTCAAAATATTGGACTTGTTTATTGTGTAATTTTCCCTAAATTTGAACTCAAGTTGTTTACATTTTTAGAGATGAATAAACGAGTTTTTGATAAGAATGGAGATTAGCAATTCGCACTACCCATACAAAGATAGCGCTTAGTGACAATTATAAACAAATAAATTCATAATAGTTTTATTAGAGAGGGAACGACATTAAATTTAACTACTTCTCCCATTAGCAAGCATCGCTTAAAGCCAAAAGTTTTAATGGAAATCTACCGATGTTTATTTTCACCCTGAGCAACAGTACGAAGTTATATAACTGCCATAATTTCTTGATACATTTTATTTCCTCATTCTCGCTAAGAACGTTAAAAGTTTTTGCATTTATTTTTACAAACTGGCTATAAAGATTTGTTCCCTCTATATCAGACCTTACTTTTAATATCGTAGATGCATGTTTTAACATCTTATCGGCATTGAAAATTGTCATACATTCAATGCCAGTTTTGATATTTAATTTGCTTGGTAAATCACGTGTCTAATTGCAGAAAAAAACTTTTCTATTCATAGGTTAAAACACAACTACAGTCTCAAGCCGCAAAACAAATTGCCGTGGGATATCAACATGCCCATACCGGCATGATGGATGCCCTCTCACAAATCTACAATAAACGCGGAATATATGGCCTGTGGCGCGGTTCAATGGCCGCCATACCGCGTGCTGCTATCGGCTCCGGAGCACAAATCGCCACGTTTGGCAAAACAAAATTTATGCTTAAGCAATACGATATTGTTACCCAGCCAACCTTGAACTCATTTTGTGCCGGCCTTATTGCAGGCTCATTAATGTCGGTGGCCATTACACCGCCAGATGTCATTTCAACCCGCCTTTACAATCAAGGATGGGACGAACGTGGTCGTTACAACGGTTGGCTAGACTGTTGTGTTAAGATATTAAAATCAGAAGGTATTTATGGCTTATACAAAGGTTTTTGGGCCAACTACTTGAGAATAGCCCCACACTCAACTCTTGTTTTGCTCTTCTTCGACGAATTGCTGTTGGTGCGTGATAAGTATCTGCAAGACAAGAGCAATAGGCATTAAAGCAACAAACTTGTTAATTGTGCAATATATTTTTTTTATATTTTAATTGGAACAAACAAAAAAAGGATATTAGTTGTGATTCTTTTTTAAAAGAATATTATTTATTATTTCGATTTCTACTCTTCTTTTGTTAATTGTTATTGTTTTGCCAGTACAAAAAAAAGAAAACAAATTTTTAACATATATAGTTGTTAAGCTTTTTTCGTATTTTTTTACGATAACTCAAAAAAAATTAAAGTGCCTTCCAACCCCGCAGAGAGTCTATTTAGCTACTAGTTAATTACCAAAAAACAAATCCACTAACAATAAAATAAGAAACTGTTGAATAAATAAAATACAAAAAATTACCAAAGATGAATGAATTTGTTTATTTCTTGGAACCATGGCCCCAATTCTTTTTCTATGAAAATATGAAATGAAAAATATTTCCTTTATAAAATTTTTCATTTGACGTTTCTTTCGTTTATAAAAGTTTTCCTTTCATATCTTCATAGAAAAAGAATTGGGGCCCATAACGTGGAAATTAATCGTAAAATTTGTATACATGGTGATGTAAAAAAACTGCAACAAAATCAAACGGCAAAATTTTTACATTTGTTTTTAAATTTTATTGAATGAAAATGTCAAAAAATGTCGGAAATAGTATTAAATTTTAGAATAAGTTTAGATTTCTTCGAATTGATGACCTTGGGCACGAATTATGACCTTCAAACGGCCAATGAAACCGTCACACGCTGCCCGAATGTTGCTCTGCGGTATTTTGGCTCATTCCCGGCGAAGCGTTTGCTTGAGGTAATCGACACTTGGGTATTTTTTAGTGCTAACCTTGCCTTTCAAAATACTCCAGACACAATAGTCCAACGGATTGGTATCCGGAGTTTTTGTGGTTATTGTCCGCTGGAAATGAAGCGAGGAACCTTATTTTGTAACCATTCTTGGGTGGCGCGTGCTAAGTGCAATGGTGCTGAGTCCTGTTGGAATGTCCAAGGTCTGCGGCCAAAATGTTTGTGTGCCCAAGGCTTTAGCACACCCTCCAGAATATTTTCACGATAATATTCGGCATTTATTCTGATGCCACGGTCCATTAATACGAGCGGAGGGCGACCATCGGCTGTTATTGCGACCCACACCATCACCATAGCCGGCGCTTGAGCTCTGGTGGACAACCGAAGGTGCACATTTTTTCATCTGACCTCTTTGGCAAGTAAACACGAGCGGTTCATTTTGTTTGTTTACAAACTGCTGGACAACGAATGTTTTCTCATCGAAGAAAACCAAATTCGGCAGTTCACCACTTTCGGCCAAGCGAAGCAACTCTTTAGCTCTTTTGAGTCTATTTTCAGTTTGTTGCGGTGTAAGTTTTTGCACATTTTGGAAATTCAATGACTCGACCACGAGCTCATTTTTCAATATTTGCCGAATGGAATATTGCCGAAAAATGGCCGCTGCGACGCGGGTTTCGATCAAGTCGCTTCTTTACTTTCCTGATGGTGCTGTTTTCTTCCTTCCACTTCATTGACTTCGAACTACGCTACCAGTATCACGGTAAAGAGCGATGGTACGACACACAAAAGATTTATTCTCATTTAAATGCTGGGGTGCTCTAACGATAGCCACTTGTGGTTTTCCAGCCAAATATAAAGAAATCACACTTGAGGCCAAATAATTCTTCTACCTCCAACTAATCAGAAGTAAATAAACCGAAATCACACTATCACGCTTGAATTCCATCACGAATAACTTTTTTCTGGAAAATTCTCACCAAAATACTTTTGTATGCTTGTAAAGATGTCAGTGGAACAATTTTAACAGCTGTCGGACGTGTGGCTTAGGAATGACAGCAGTCTGAAGTTGGTTGCAGTTTTTCCATCTCACCCTGTATTTGACACAGAATTTCTCCACATTTTCCACGATAATAGGAGTTTACAAAACACCCATTCTGTAAGATTAGTTGGTCTGCTACGATAGCAGGCTATTAAAACAGGTTTGTATTAAACATTTCTTTTCACTTTTTGTTTTTTATTTAAGTTTACATATTTTGTAAGTATTAGTAATTTTGTTTTTATTTATATTATAAATATACGCAACATTGTACATTGTTTATTTTATTTATCTTACATGGTTTGGGTTGTGTAAAAATGCATAAAAATATTGAATGTTTTAAGTATGTATATATATATATTTATGTATATAGTTGTCTCTAATACTAGTCTCGGTTCGTTTTTTTTTTTTTGTTTTTAATAAGAAAACAATGGCTCTTAAAATACAAGTTAACAATTAATTGAGAGAGTATTTGTTTAGTTTAAGTCTTAGGCAACTAGACTATCTGTGTGTTACTAAGGAAAAGAAGCAGCATTTTTGTAAACGTCTTTTTTAGGTTTATGTCTCTTAGTTGAGCAATCAAATTGACATTGAGTTGAACAATTAATTATTAAAGGAGATAAGTTTATAAAAATGTAATTGTATAAATTAAGACTAAAAATTGTTAAAATTAAATACTGTTAACATTTTAATTTAACATAATGGCATTAACATTTAGAATTATTGTTCGACTTATCATTTACAAAAAAATAAGAAAAGAAAAAAAATAGTTAAACAATTGCTTAATGCTAATGGCACTAAAAAGAATATCGCATAAAAACGCGTTTGTTTGTCTTTTTGTTTTTGAAATACCTAAAGGGAGGGGGGAGGGGGTTATGTTTATTGTATACATATAAATATTCGAATGTGTATATGTTATGATTTTTGTTGTTTTTGTAAAATTATTGCATTTTACTTACATATCTTTGTATGTATGTATGTATATTGCTAGATAGAGATTGGTATATTATTATTATTATGATTATTATTATCAGGCACTTAGAAACGTAGTTTCTTGTTACTCATCCCAAAATATTCACATTCATGATTTATGATTTTTGAGCAACCAATGTTACCGAACCAATTCAACATTCGTGTCGCATTCTTTTTAGTTCGTTTGTTTTTTTTTTTTTTTGATTTCTAAATCGAGTATTATCGAGGTTTGGAGATTCATTCCGTTAAGCAAATAATTTCAAAAGTTAACATCTGGTAAAGAATTGAGACCTAGAAACAGGTTGTCGTTTTTGTTTCGTTTCGTGTTCGGTGCTACGATTTATGTGGGTTGATGTTGATGATGTTGCTGTCGTTGTTGTTGTGGTGGTTGGGGACAGATTTGTGGACGGTGGTAATAATTTTGTATATGGTGGTGACGATGATGATGCTGCTGCTGGTGATGCGGTGGTACATGTTTCTGTTGATCTAATTTCGTTTACTTTGCTATTATTGTTGTTGTTGTTGTTATTGGTAATGTTTGTCTTGGCAATAGTGGCTGAGGATTGTTTCTTCTGATCCGTTAATTTAGCATTTAAACGATGCACTTTTTCTGGACTTAAAATAGTAAGGCGATTGCTGGGCTTTATTGCGGATGATGTTGCGAGAAGACGATTTCTAGAAGCTAAAAAGCAGGAACGATAAAGAAATTAATCTCAAACTTTTTTCAAATTATTTTTAATTTTAAACACTTACTTGTTGGCAAATCCGGCTGCTGCGGCTGCTTTGTGGCTGTCACCCGTTTGGCTTCACTTGATTTCGTTGGCGACAAAGTACGACGACTAAATCCTTTTGTCTCTTCATTTCTGGTGGGTGACGAAAGATTTAATGTTCGCCGTATACTTAACAAATTACTGGACACCTTCAGCCGGCCACTACCACCAAGGGGCTTTTTTGTTTGAGCAATTGGCATTGAAGATTCCTCCGACGGTGCTGTGGGCGTTATATCCAATGATGTTATGTAGCTTTTAAAGGTTCCCTCTTTGGGCAATTTTGCTCTCTTGGCCGGACTTGTCTCTTTCTTGTCGGTTTTCGACGTGTCTGTAATAGAGATTTTGTCTAGATTTTCCAAAGAATCGGAATGAGGTTTATAGAATTCCTTTGGCTGTTGTTGCGTCATTTTTCTACCAAATACCGGTGTTTGATTAACCCGATAGGTGTTCTTCAGACCATCAGGGCTATCCGTAGACTTGGTTGGCTTCAAACGCTGAAACATTTTCAAGGCTTCTGGTGGTGATTTAAAAACTTCCTCAGATGTGTTTATTTTGAACAGGGAACGCATCGAATTTTGTGAGTTATTGAAGTTTTTGCGATTTGCTTCCTCAATTGCATCGAATTTGTTTTTACACAAATTCAAACGGGTCCTAAAGTCTTCAAGTGCTAATTTGTACGATTTATCGGCAAGATTACGTTTTATATTGTCCAAGGAATCCAGAGATTTCTGTTCCTCATTAGCTGCTATGTTATGGTTGTATAGTTTATTTTGACTTGTACGATTTTCATTATTTTCCTGCTCCTCGTCCTCCGCCGGTGTTTGCCTTGCTCGGTCCGTCGACTTGGAGTCATCTTCCATTTCCTCTACTGTCGTTGTGAGGACTGTTTGTTCTTTAATTTCTTCGGTCGGTTTTCGACTTTCATCATTAATCGATACACCATCCATGCCGGCATTGACTTCGTGATAATTGAGACTGGTATCACAACTCGAATCGAAATCGGAAAGATTATTGAGATCTCGCACATTATTGATGTGAAGAATGCCACTACGATTTATGTCCAAAATAAAACCTCTATCCAAGTTTCGTTTATTTTGCGCTGTCTTGCTTTTGTGACAATCATTTTGCAGTGTCTCCTTGACGGCCTCCAAAACCCGCTCTGTGCTTTGATCCTCACCCCCGCTCAAAGTGCTCTGGGCCTGTAGAAAACGTTGTCTCCTTCTGGCGCGCATACTGTTGTGTATTCGTTCTCCACTTGGTGAAAAATCCTTTCCCAAATGTGGTGATTTCGGTATTCCGTCCGGCAAAAGCAAGCTATTATCTTGTTTGTCTTCCTCCATCGATTCTTTGGGCCCATCATCTTTTGGGGAATCTTTTAGGTTTGGATTTGTGATTGGAAAATTTGGTTTGCCATTTCCCACTTCATCTAAATTATCTCGACTCAGATTGGATTTTGGAGTCAAGATATCGACTGGTGTTGAACAAATACTGCCACCTTGATAGCTGTCAATATCATACAAAAGTTCATGGGGAACAGGCTGCCCGGACGATATATATGTCTTTAAACTGTCCAGCCACACTTCCAATATCTCAAAGGAGGGTCTAAAAATCCCCAAGCAATTAGACAATTTTATACATCTAAGAAATCTTATTCTTACCTCCTATCCGGATTTAAGTCACAACACAGAAATGTTATTTTGTAAAATGCTTCGGGACACTGGTTACAAAATGTTTCACGAAATACCTTCTGATTTAGGCCAAAGTCTGAGGTGCGTGGCAAAAAGTCAGGATCCGCCTGGACACGACCAATAATCTAAAAAAAAGATTGTAATAAATTATTGCTGTTTCCAACAGACAAGCTCATTAAAAATACCTCACACAGCACAATGCCAAATGAAAATACATCAACCTTTTCATCATAGATGTGACCTTTCATCATTTCCGGCGCCATCCAATATGGGTTACCAACTACGGTGTAGCGTTGTCTGCGTTGTCGGCTCTTGCTTCGTCCCCAGGTTCCCGTTTTACTGGCACTGTTGTCTGTCTGCGTCTGTTCTGTGCATTTTGTACTCAAGGAGGTGTTGATGATGCGTGCCAATCCAAAGTCGGCAACAATTATGGTTTTGTCTTCCCGAACCAAACAATTTAAAGAGTTCAAGTCACGATGGATGATGTCTTTCGAGTGCAAGTAACACATTCCACATGCAATGTCCTTGGCAAAGGAAATTCTCTCTGTCCAGGTTAAAGGCAATCCCGAGTCGTGCAATAGTTCCTTTAGTGAGCCACCGGCCACATATTCGGTTACCAGATGCAGACGCTTTTCTTTGTACAGTACTCCAATGAATTTTAGAACATTTTTGTGATTTAATGACTTAAGAACGGCCACTTCTTTGAGAAAATTCTCCTGTGCACTTTCATCCACGCGGTAGAGCTCTTTCAAGACCATCACCTCCTTTGTGTTGCGATCTGTTACCTTGAAGACTTGGCCAAAGAAACCCTTGCCCAACATTTCACCCACAACCAGATCGGAGGGACGAAAAATACGCGAAGGTTGCTGTTCCACACGAAAAGATTTCGTGCGGGACAAATCGTTCATTTGTTGCGTTTGGTCCGGATGTTGTTCGCCCATGAGTTTGGACATGCTTGAACATCTTTCCTTGCCACGAAATGAAACTGAAGTGGTGCTGTTCGTTTCACTGTTCGAACTTTGATTCAGAAGATCGCTTGCCGCCATTTGATTTAGGTTTTTGTATTTGCGTAATTGTCTGGTTTTAGTTCCACTAATGTAGCCCTCATCTTTTCTCTTGTAGATGCGTTCTTTATCCTGTTTCGTCAGACGTGTGGGTGACCCACCATCGTTGTGGCTTATTGCAGTGGTGGCCGTGCTTGTGCTACCACTACTTTCGTAGATACGTCCAAACACTTCCACACTCGACGCTGAGGTGGCCAAAGGCAGGGACACTTCACTGGTGACCTTCTTGATATCCACATTACTGCAGCTACGACATACTTGCAAGGGATCATGTTCCACCGTCAGCTGGAGGATCTCTGTGCTACGTATCATTTTATCGATCTGCTCTATGGAGTTGTCACTCACGGGTGTACCATTGACTTCCAAAATCCGATCTCCCACATGCAGGTTGGTGAGATTTACATCAATTCTGTCATTTAGTAAAGAAATCAACAATTAATCATAGGTTTCCGACACAAACACATCCTTTGGTGGATTAAATTGATGAATGTGTTTAATATTATTACCTATAAGCCCCACAACACTGATCAATAACCGATGTGATTAGGGAGAAAACGTATTTGCCAACACGTCCATAAACTCTACAAATGAACCTGGTAGGTTTTAGTTTTGTTTTGCGGTAACCAAAGGAATTAGAAGGGTATGCGTTTTGAAAGAGAAAATGATTGGGTCAGAATATTAGTAGTGCCAATTATGAATGATTTCTAGTTATTAGTAATGCAAACGACTACAATGCTTGTGGAAGTCTATAACGGGTATCATGATGATTGTTTTGTACTGATAGAAGAAATACCTATATGTGGTGGTCACAAATTTATTTATATATACATTTTGTTATTCCGTAAACATTGCAAAGAAGTAAACCTCTGCTGTTTGATTCAAACCTCTTTCCTTCGGTTTTTTGTTGATAAGAACGAAGTACGCCAAAGTAACATTTGTACATATAAATGCAGTGACGACACACATAAAGGTAAATATAAGTATGTGTTTGTGATATCTGAAGTTAAGGATTATATTTGCAAAATTTTAATTGATAAGGTTAGTTACATACTTTGATAAGAAAAAACATGTAGCCAGAGACTTGGCTATTGTTTCTCCTAAATACTTTAAAATTGCTCTTCTATTCACTCACTCAGATATTCGAACAGCAGGACATAGTTCCGAAGAACTGCCTGTCAGCAGACCAGTCTTTCCATCAACTGTCGACGTCGAAGCAGAATTATATACACGAGAATACCAATTATCCGGATTGCTTAACTGATGATGACGCTGTGCTACATTTATATTATCAACAGACAACCGCAAAGTTGGGGTCACATCTTTTGGTATTTCCACCAAGCGTATAGAGTGTAGCGGTTTAACGCTTTCGAATGCCGAACTGGATGAATTCGTCAATCTCCTATAGCAAGTGTCACAATACAGTTTTGATCGTTCCAGCAAAGCAAACGCTTCGCCAAAGCCTATAAACGCCTTGCAATCTGTGCAGCAAAAACATTCCGGATGAAATTTGTGATCGCCGGCCACCATAACAGGACCTGATATGAAATCGCTGCACTGTTGGCATGCCTCACCAAACCGTTGGTAGTAATCATCGCGACAGAAGAGTAAGCCCTCCTTTTCAAAATACCAGTTGTGTAAATGATTGTCGCATACTGAACAGCGAAAGCAGTCTGTGTGCCATTCTTGGCCCAAGGCTATGGTATAATCTTCAGCATTCGAGGAGTGTAATTCATTGAGGCAGCCTGCACAGGTCGCAGTCAAGCGTGGCAAACTCTGGGAATTATTGTTAGTACAAGATTTATGTAAATGTGATTTCGTCGTTGGCGTTGTTGTTGCGTTGGAGGACATGTTCAATTTGCCATAGGAACGTCATATAAATATCTGTGGAAACAAATGCAGAGGGTACACATTAGTACTTGAATACCTTGCTCCACAATAAGACTACTTGTCTCCGCACTCAAACGCATCCAATTTAGTTGTTTGTACCTTGGATGTTGTACACTTTTGTTTGTCATTGAAATTGAGCAAGTAAACACAACAGATTACATTGGTCTCGACCCATGATTCATTCACAAACAGCTCACAAACAAAAACAAAGTTACAAACAACAAATATTTTGCAAGCCACTCGCGACGGCTCGGCACTCAATTTAATGCGTATTATTGGAAAATTATATCACGAAAACATTCGACCCCTGATCTCTTACCTTTTGAAGAAATTTAGAAGAAAAAACATGAAAATTAAACGGAGTTTGGGATTTTTCGTCGCCTTGAATCGAATGGAATGTGTCAAAACTAGGGATAAGTAGACCGAATTCGTACTATAAGCTAAGCTTGCCATGTTTACATTTAGCCATGTATTACACTGGTGCATGCAGAGGCAGGGATTTTCTTTCATAAAATCTTTTCAATATCAAAAATTGTTAGAACATACAGAATATTGTTCTTATTGCAATAAGTGGCATATAAATATTTGTGTATAATATATTTGTATTCAATTTTCTGTATAACTTTTTAAATAAGAGGTACTTAAAATAATTAAGAGTTTGTAACTTCCACTTATTCCCTAGACAGGCGGGGAAAGTTGAAATCATTTGCTTTAGAAAATGGCAGAATGATTCGTAGCTGCTGATTAAAAGATAGCCATTTAGTTTTTGAATTTTTCGTAGTTTTTCCTTCTCGTGATTTTTAGGCAAAGCCATTTGAAAATTTCTCAATTCGACTAGTTTTACCAATTAAAGAGTTCCGGAAAACACAACTACTGTTTTCATACGAAAATTGACGGACTAAAAGTGTGGCAAAAACATTTTTTTTTTTAAAAACAGAAATTCCGTAGCTTGTTTTAATAAAAAGTGCGATAGAGAGAAGAAAGTTTTGGTCCATACACGACTTAATATACATGTCTTATTATGAGTTCCCTACTATCAGCTGTTAAATTTCCCAAAGTAGACCTTTACTTCTCTATTGTTTTGAGGAATTTTCAATCTGGCAACTCTGCTCACAAGAACAAAAACAAATCCAATAACAGAGAGAGACTAGGGAACCTTGAATTTGGAATACTTAGGTGAAGATATTCCAACATATTTTTCAGTTTCTTTATGGCCATTTTTCTTATTTCTTACTTATTTTCGGGTATTAAATGACATGACTGACTCGTCCAGTTGTACTTTATCTGAGACGCAAGTAAGGATTAAACTCAGCGAATATGAGCTCATTATTTCGAAGCCTAAGTGGAGTATCTAGTAAACGAGAAATTGCAGTAAAGGAGGCAATTTTGGAAGCACTGCAAGAGAATGTGAAGGAGATAGAATACGATGTTCAAGACAAAGGAGAAGGTCAGTATAACATAAAACACACGTAGTTCTCAACGGATGAAAAGGCTGGGATTGGAATTGATTCTTGATTTTGATGTTTAAGGAACGATTATTGAACTTTGTGAAAGTTCCAATAACTTGGTAACAACAATAGAAGCTGTCTTTCTGCATGGCCTTAAGGATTCATTTCTATGGCAAACTTTAAGCATTATCAATGGCGTGGAGGGTGAGCGCAGACCAGAACCTAGTTTTTACTCGCCCATAATGGTATTCCTACACAAAGAAGTAATAGAACAGGTAACATTGAATTTGATATTTCGTAAAACCTAACTTGATTAACAGTATTTTTTTAATACTAGATAAGTTCGTTGACTCAAGTAACTTCAGAGGTTGGCATGTGTCGTGCATGGATTCGTTTAAGTCTCAACGATGGGTTGCTTTCCTCATATCTAAATAACATGGGCAAGAACTCATCTTCACTGAGTCCATACTACAAGAAATATGCGTTAATTAAGGATACATCACGTCTGGAGAGAGCAATTCATTTGATAGACAACGTTGAGAGTTTAGCGCAGTTTAAATTGCCATATAATACCAGTCTTATGAATCAATGGCCGGATCAAGCTCTACAGCTCTCAGGACTATGGACACCTACAATGAAATCCTGTCCCATTAGCAGCGGCTTAGATGTAGCCGGCTCTTTGGTGGAGGAGACAAGAGCAATACCCATGCCCCAGCCGTTGTGCACAAATCAACTCTTTTCAGAATCTATATCTAACAGTCCATTTCAAAGAAGCACAAATTTTGCCGCGGACGAGGGGAATACTCGTATGAATGTCGATCTATTTTTACAAAAAGTAGAGGAAATGGAAGAAGATACATTAGGCGAGGAGCCAACACTAGTGCAACACTCTCCACTGACTGATGAAGCGGCTAAGGAAAATATTGAAGCATGTGTGGAAGTCAATGCAAGTGGCAGTAATTCTCTTAGTAACCTCATGCAAAAATCCTGGTGTTCTGATATGAATTATGGAGACAGTAATTCCCAGGAGCGTCCTTTCCACTTTCAACGATCCCTTAGTTTAACGAGTTCTGCAAGCTCTTTGAGATCACCTGCAACAGATCGCTGCAGCTACAATGCATTACTACGCAAACATGAACGTCAACGGGAAGTGGACTGGACCGAGGTGTGGGAAAAGTTTTTGTTACAAAATACGACAGGAATTGCAGTTTCGCAGTCCACTATCAATTGTGATGATGAATGCGAATCAAATAAGTCGGACTTTGAAGTAGTGTCCGGAGGATCTTTGGAGAAATTTGACATACAGGAGTTACAAGAAATGGTGGAACAGCTATGCAAATTGGCTAGAGAGCCTGGATTGGATGCTCAGGGATTCTTGTGCAAATCATGTCAACATCCCTTGGGAATAGGTTACTCCAACTTTAGAGTTTGTTCAATTAGTGGAAGCTACTTTTGTGATAATTGTATGGACATGGAACCCGTCATTATACCAGCAAAAATAATTTATAATTGGGATTTTCGCAAGTATGTGGTGTCGAAAAAAGCTGCCTCATTCCTGGCAGAATTTCGTACACAGCCATTTATTGATCTTAAGGTAAGGGGCGATAACTTTCCTTTCGATATGCACAGAATGAATTGATTATATTTGCTTCAATTTTAAGCTTCTTAATCCAGATATATACAATGCTTCAGAGGCAATGGCCGAATTACAGGCCTTACGTATTCGACTCAATTTTATACGAGCTTATCTGTGCACCTGTAGCCCCAAGAGCTTTGAAGAATTGCAACGGTTGTTTTTCGGAAAAGAATATTTGTACGAGCACATTCATCAGTACTCCATAGGAGATTTGGCAATGATACAACGTGGTTTGTTGTACCAGAAATTGCAGAAGGCATATAAAGTCGGAGAGGCTCACATTTTAAAATGTCCCCTATGCAGTTTAAAGGGTTTCATATGTGAAATATGCAAAGGGCCCAAGGTTCTATATCCTTTTCACATCGAAACGACATACCGCGTAAGTATTTCAGAATAAATATCACTTGTGTTATTTTGATATGAATTTGATTATCTTTCGTGGACAGTGTTCAACATGTGGGTCTGTCTTTCATGCCGAATGTTTAAATGACAACCAACCATGCCCCAAATGTGAAAGGCATCGTAAACGTGTTGCCTTATTTTCGCCATCCCCAGATACTGGCGAGGAGGAAAAGGAAAATTGAATAATTATTTAAAGTATACATTAAATATTGTTATGTGTCGCTCTGTCTTAACTCGGATATAAATAAACCAACGCTTATTTATTAACATAACATTGGTTTTTTAAACATATTGTAAGTAAATGGTACCACAGTGGCGCAATCAAGGCCATATCAGAGTGAACTTATTATGCGTTATTAATAAAACGACATCCACAGATTTTGATTTTGCCTTATGGTTCTTATTTTATTTATGGTGTACTCCAAGATAGGATATATTTGAAAGAATAGCGTCAGTGTGTGCTCCGTAGAACAACAAAAATTGTACAAAGGAGACACAATTTAACTTTCTCCAGACGATTCAATGTAACGTATATTCCAAAATATATTGCATTTTAAATTAAAGTCAACATTTTCTTTAATTTCTTTTATTTATAAGTTAATAATTGTTTACTATATGTTATGTACAATAACAATATCTAATGTGAAGAAAAACAAAACACAAAAAACGCTAACCGTCATGAATGTGTTTCAAACACAAAGCACCTGTTGCGCCGTCACAGTTTTACATGCGTCTGGCTCTAAAGTCTGTTTCCGACCTTTGATTCCATTTACTCATTTGCTCTGTTGCAGGAGAGTAGAGTAAGTTATTTAATTTAATTTCCACTATTGAATCCCAATTTGATTAATTAAAATAAATTTTGTCATTACAGCAGTGAAGTGCTTTGTGTCCATTAATAAATTTCTGTAGTCTCGCAAGATGTTTGCAAACTCATCACGTAACTTGTTGCGTACCAGCATTGTAAGTTGCTTTTGATTTTGCATGTTTAATTGTGCTACGAAAACATATTTTATTTTTCATATATTTTTAGTTCCATCGCTGCAAAAGCACGTTGGTTGTAGCTGAACACAATAATGAGGCATTAAATCCCGTCACACTGAACACAATTGCCGCAGCCAAGAAGATTGGTGGCGATGTTACGGTTTTGGTTGCTGGCACAAAATGTGGCCCCGTAAGTTGACATGATGATGTTTGCATAACACTTATTATTTTATTCGTCGACATTCGTTATCATTTGCTTTCTCCTGTCTATTAACAGGCCTCTGAAGCTGTGGCTAAAGTTGAGGGAGTTGCCAAGGTTTTGGTGGCTGAAAATGACGCCTTCAAAGGTTTCACCCCTGAATCATTGACACCCTTGGTCTTGGCTGCCCAAAACCAGTTTAAATTCACCCACATTTTGGCTGGTGCCACCGCATTCGGCAAAAATGTTTTGCCTCGCGTAGCAGCTAAATTGGATGTTTCACCTATTTCCGAAATTATTGATGTTAAGAGCGAAGATACCTTTGTGCGCACAATTTATGCCGGAAATGCTGTTCTCACATTGCGTTCGAAAGATCCCGTGAAGGTTATTACTGTACGTGGCACCAATTTTGCTCCCGCTGCTGCTACTGGTGGTAGTGGTGCCGTCGAACCCGCCCCTGCTGGCGACTATGCCCAGAGTCTAACCGAATTTGTTAGCCAAGAATTGACCAAATCTGATCGCCCAGAATTGACTAGTGCCAAGGTTATTATATCAGGTGGTCGTGGTTTGAAATCTGGTGATAACTTCAAATTGTTGTATGATCTTGCTGATAAATTCGGAGCTGCTGTGGGAGCTTCTCGTGCCGCTGTCGATGCTGGCTATGTGCCCAATGATTTGCAAATCGGCCAAACTGGTAAAATTGTAGCCCCCGATCTATATGTTGCCGTCGGCATTTCCGGTGCCATTCAACATTTGGCTGGCATGAAGGACTCCAAAACAATCGTCGCCATTAATAAGGATCCTGAAGCTCCAATTTTCCAAGTTGCCGATATTGGTTTGGTAGCAGATTTATTCAAGGCTGTTCCAGAATTGACTGGCAAATTGTAAGCGATTTTTCCTCCGCCTGATCAGTAACAAGTTAAACTTGGTCGATCAAAAATAAATCATGTTTGTGAACAATGTGATTGGATTTAAGTGCATTTAATTATGTTATAACTAATTGTAAGAAGAAAAACAAAACAGCGACATAGAAAATTATGAAAAAAGTCAAAAAATCAATTAAATAAATTCTGAAATTTTTATACAATAAGAGATGTACTTGATCGACAAAATTTGTTCGTGTGCTTGCTTCCCTGTATTTATTAGAATTCATTGTTGTGTAGTTGAGTTTCTTATCAACAATAAATATCGATGTTACGCAAGGCGCAAGTCGTCACTTAACATCCAGGTTTGTCAGATTTATTTTAATTTTAGTTTGATTAACAGATGTATACCATTCGGGACGGGATGCTTCAACTAGTGTTTGCCTCAACTCAAGGAGTTGAAATTTGAATTTGAAGCAAGGTTTGTTCTGGATCTTATTAAGACAAAAGTTAAACAAGAGAGTATTAACTTACGACCATTTAGATTTATTTACACCCAAAATGCTTTCACTAAAAAAACAATTTAGGTTTACCATTTATATCAAGATTGACGGTCCAATAAGTTCTCTATTTAGCTTTGTATTGATTTCTGTACACATGCCTAAAAGTATGCATAGAATTTTAGAATTGCTTACGTCCTTTGTAAAGGTGTGACATTAATGTTATTGATGTGATTTCTTCCACTGAGTTTAGATAAATGAAATAAATTAAAAAAAATTACTGGATATTGTAGCAAAATTTTGAGAGTATGTGTATGTAAAAAATTGACCTGTAAGTTTTCAGAAAAACAATAATTTTAGACATAGTTTCATGTTTACCAAAACAATTATTATTAATTTATCGCTGTTTTCACTAAAATATTCAGTAATCTACAGGTCTTAGTTTTATCTTCCATTTCAATAGAAAAACGATGCTATCTCTAATACACAACAGTAGTAAACATTGTTGTGGAAACCTTTTTATTATTTATCTATGCGTCTCAAGTGCTATTTTAATCAAGACCCATTGTCTATAAACACGTTTTATGGACACTATTTTGGGTGGGTTGCAATATGTATTGCCAAAATGAATGTTTGAATCAACATGAACTTTGCGCATACAGTAATCATTTCACTTATCAGCCGCAACAATGTATATATCAATTATGGATGCGTTCCAGCCAGTCAGTATAGCAACGCTTCTACACTTCAGTAGCATAAAAATATATATTACGGAAATATAGAAAATAAGAAAACATGGGTAATTATTTAAAGTTTTGTTTTCCATATTCATTGGTGATGGTGATGTAACGTATAAATATGTTTACATATTTCCAACTATTGGCAATTTGTGTTGAAATTAGTGTGTTGAGAAAATATTTTCGAAATGCAAAGTTAAAAAAATACTAAAGATAGATCAAATGTTGAGTAAATTAATGTGTATATAAATCAGTCCCTTTGTATCCAAGTGGAAAGTTTTTAACAATAACAAAAAGTAACATCGGATTAATACATTGATAATAAAATGGAAAGTTTTTTTTTTACAAAAGCCTTTTTTGCAACTACAAACAGAACAAATAAAAATCTTTGCTTTGATAAAAAAATATATATATTTTTGTTATCAAATATTTGTACTTATTTATAAATCCATGGTGTAAATCCAACCTGCAGCAGATATGATGATGATAAAGATAATGATCATCCGATCCGATTTACAATTTATGGCATAGAGTAACAAACTTGAATGGCACCATAATTTTACAAAGTAGGTGATCGACGATGATGATGAAATCAATCAGAAAATGATTTTTATGTTTTATTGATAACAGATTTTCGTTTTGCTACTTAAAGACAATGTAGCTAAGGAGTTTTCAAAAGGCCAGTTGTATTGCTGGTGTTGTTGATAACAGCTTTTTTACTTCTTTTGAAATTAACAAAACAAATGAGAGTACACATATGTACATACGGGAGAGAGCGTCCAATGTTGGTTAACTAACATACACATGGCCGCTGTTAAGACACTTGGCAAAAAATTTTCCTTTCTTTTTATGTAATAGCTAGTTTATTTGTTATTGTTGTTGAATCGTAGTAGGTTACTGGTGACGACAAAAGACATTATCGTTAAGAAGCCTTCTTTCCATTTTGAGATAATGTTGTTTTTTTTTGTTGTTTTTGCAAAGATGAGCAGAGATAGTCGGGAAAACTCATCACATTTCAGTAAACGCCCGCCAGTAAAACGCAATTTGCGTGGCAAGGCACATTGTCAAAAGCACTACTAGCTCTGGCCATAACTACCTGTTGCGAAGTTTTAGTTCAAAAATCCAACGGAGTTTTGTAATTACTTCTGCTCAATATAACTTACTGGCCAGCGCCTATGAATTGCTTTCCTTTTAAGAAAACCCAAGAAAACTGGTCAGTCAGGATGTCATTCAATTGTTATTAAATGAATGGCGCCACCAAAGCAATTATCTTTCGCTAGTTGTTAGCTGTGCATACCTGGCTGTAGGGTATATAGTTGTATCGCCTGGTTTCACTAGCTATAGCTATAACACTAAATCTATTTGAGTAATGTTTACAGTATATGTTTAAACTTTTAAATGAACGGTTGTTGATTTTTCCTCTTTCTTACGATTTGAAAAAAGTGACAACAATGACCAATGGTACTGGTATAAGTGTGTGTGTTATTGGTGCTGGCACAGCAGGACTTACGGCTTTGAAAAACTCTTTGGAACATCAGCTGAATGTGGTTTGCTATGAACAGGGCAAAGTGTTGGGTGGCACCTGGGTATACGAGGATCTGTCGCCCAATATTCGTGACGATGATGAAATACACAGCAGCATGTATCAAGGTCTAAGGTAGGATCTGCACGCAATTTAATTTATGCGAAATTTGTCTTAAAATGCTCTGTTTCAGAACTAATCTCCCCAAGGAAGTAATGGGCTATTTGGATTTTCCCTATCCCCAATCGATGCAAGAATCTTTTGTAGGTTCTCAAGTGGTTTTGGATTTTTTGAATTTATATGCCGATCATTATAATTTAAAAAGGCATATCAAATTTCAACATGAAGTCGTAAGAGTTAAACCACGCTGCAATAATCAATGGGAGGTAAGTATTTGTCTGTGTGGGTGTGCTTGTGAAATTTTTGTGTGAGGGGTGTGTTTTATTTATATTGAGCGATTTATTATCATTTATAAATGTGAAAAAGCAATAAAACATATGGATTATTGTTTTAACCAAGCATTTTTTTTTTTTGATTTAAATACAAGTGAAAACTTTTCGAAGAAGCTGCAAAAACCAGAATTACTTCTAAAAGATCGTGTGTTTATTTCCAGGTCCACGTTTTAGATCATTGCACAGATAAGTGTTTTGTGACCGTGTTCGATAGAATCTTTATTTGCAATGGTCATTACACAAAGCCTCAGTATCCTCGTATAGATGGAATGGAATTATTTCAAGGTTGTAAAATGCACAGTCATATCTATCGAGAACCACAAAAGTTTAAGGGTAAGTTTTGCAACAGACAGAATGTGACCGCAATAAAAAAAGCAAAAACATAAAAAATCTACTTATTAAAGATTGCGTGTAAGGTGGTTCGATAACTGTAATTTCAATTAAACCAGAGCGAAATAAGATTTATTATGACCATAGGAAATAGCATTTAATTTTACAAAAGCAATTAGTCATGTTAAACTTGTCGAGTTACATACATCTGGAAAATTCATCTGTTATTTTATGAATTTAAAAATTTAATTTTTTTATTTATTTTGGATGAGCAACATCATTAGTTTCAATGAAATAACTACAATTCTTCCATTTAAAATATCCAACAAAACAAAAGTAGCCCAAACTTGTTTTTTTCTCTCGTTTACTGTTTAAAAATATTAAAGCAACTCCCTCGATAGAACAGAAATTATAGGAAATATACATACATATATAAACGCTACTATTTAATAAGCCAACCATTGCAATTATCGTGCTCACACTGTATATTAAGAATTCAAAATTCGTTTTTTGCAATTCATTCATTGTCACCAGCAACAAATCTTATGTAAATGAAGTGGCGGCAATATAACATTCCGGTTATACGTCGTTGTCTCACAACTCAAACAACAATATCAGCTACAACAAATAAAATAAAACAATTAAAATAATGCCACCACTATCAAATTAGAATTCATGACATTCCTTCCGAGACATGAAAATGTTGCATTCAAAATAATAATGGTACCCTCCTCCTCTCTGCCCTGTCCGATAGGTGAAAATGTGCTAATTATTGGTGCAGGACCATCCGGCATGGATTTGGCTAATCACATTAGTAAAACGGCCAACAGGATATTTCTCAGTCACCACTTAAAGGAAGCGCCCGATACAGATTTCATGGGAACCGTTACACAGAAACCCGATGTAAAGCGTTTCACACGAACAGGGGCTATTTTCAAAGATGGCACCGAAGAGGAGTTCTCTTGCGTCATATTTTGTACTGGCTATCAATATTCATTTCCATTTCTGAGCGTTGACTGTGGCATCTATGTGACCAACAACCATGTCCAACCACTGTACAAACATTGCATAAATATTCAACACCCTACTATGGCGATCATTGGTATACCATATCTGGTTTTGCCCACACAGTGTTTCGATCTGCAGGTGCGATTTGCATTGAAATACTTTGTCAATGAAAAAGAGCTGCCTTCGACAGAGGAAATGATGGAAGAACTTCGCCGTGATATGAAGGAAAGAAAAGAACGGGGTCTGTCCGAGAGAGATGCTCATCAAATGGGTGAAAAACAGGTCAGTGCGACATAGCAACAGCACATTCCATAGTTTATAATTTAAAACTAAACCTCTATCTATTGTTTCAGTTCGATTATTACAAAGAGCTTGCCGCAGTTGCGGGCCACAATGTGAAGCCGGTCATTGCTAAAATTATGAAGGACTGCTCCAAGAAATACATCTATGAACTGGAAACCTATCGCGAATACCAATTTACAATTGTGGATGATGAGTATTTCGTTAAAGTACCATCAAAATGAAAAGCTGTTCTTGAGCTTTATTCTCTGCATTTACTGTTATCATATTTTTACATACATTTTTTTTAAATAAATTTATAACAAAACATAACAAAAGAAAGAAGAAATAGTTTAGTACTGCATGCATACCATCATTTATATTATCAGACAAACAGTAGAATGGTAAGAAGGGTGGCCTTTTGCAGGGCGTCATTTGGCAAGAGAGTTCTCAATACATCAGACCATTAAATATATTTACCTTTTTGCTAACTTATCTGAGCTACACAGTCCCATTTCATATTTCAATTTCTGCGAGTCTAAGTGAAGAAGACATTCATCAATTTGTACCTCGGCAAATTTCATAGAATCCATAATTTTATATATTGGACAATGTGCTATGTCAAAATTCCTCTTGATGGTTATTAGATTGTCCCCTTTTAATTGTTCCCATTTCCTGCTATAATCAAACAACTTTACACCAAATTATCCACCTTATACGCTTGTTAATTGTAAGTATCAACCCAACTAGACATTGTCAAAAAATCCTTTGTTGTTTTTAAATCCCTATCTCATGCTACTCTTAACCTTTCTATGACACATGTTTCTCATCATTAAAACAATAAAACAACAAGTTTTTTTTTGTTGGAAATTAGAAATTACAATTTTATTACATTCTCTTTTATATTTCAGTTTGAGTTTGCTTTTAGATCTTACAGCAATTTATTGTAATGTATTTCTCGCTCTTAAAAAATGCCTCGAAAATGATGGAAGATAGGCTTTTTGTTAAAAATAATTGGATAACATTAAACATTTTCCTTGTGCCGGAGCAAGTGTGGCAAACAGTTGGTAAAATTAAGTCTATACTCCCAAGATAATGGCAGCTTGAACACCTCCACATTTTCAGCATCACAAATGTCTTGGCGAACAAGGGCCCTCGGAAGAATATTCTGTTGCATTTTTCCACACATGTTTACCGGTACTGGCACCAGGGACAAGGAAAACGTTTACTGCCCTTGTATTTCTAGATAAATAATAATTTCTAATTAATATTTGAGTGTGTGTGTGTGTTGCGGGGGTATTTTTACGATTTTTTTGTAAAGGATTTTTTCGTTTTTTTGTTGTTGTGGTTTCTTTTCTCTCTTGTTTCACATTCTTCTCTCGCGCTACATAACATTTTTCTTTAGTTTTATATTATAATTATATAATTTGCTACTACAATTTGTTGTTACTTTTTTGTTTGTTTGTTATGAATTGTACATTACATTATACATAATACATATACATATATAATTTGTTTCATTATTATATCTTTTAGTTTAGTTGCATATCTATACAATAACAAAGAAAAATCAAATGGAGTTTGTGATTGGTGGTGGTTAAACATTTGAAAGAAAAATCATAGGAAAGTTAACGATCAATCGACCGATCGATCGAACGGTCAATGATCTGCTGTTAACCATCCGGGTTCTCTTTCAATTCATTTCGTTATATATGCATATGTTTTAAATATGTATTCTGAATATATATAAATATATAATATAAATACCATAAGTTTTTTTTTTGTTTATAGCTTATCACAAAATGAAAATAATCATATAATTATTCATTATAGTCAATATATTATTCTTAGAATTGAACAATAATTAAACATAAAAATATAGGACTTATTCGTAGTATATAAATGGTTGTTGTTGGTTGGTTGATTGGTTGTGTGTATATGCAGGAATGATTAGCAGCTTGTCTTCAATTTTAAAAAATCAAAATTTGCCAACAGACTGCTGATCATAGAACATATGAGTCTAGGTTTCAATTAAATATTTTTTCGAAATAAAAATCTATGTATTCGCACGCTCGATGTTTGTATAGGTATATATGATGATTGTTGTTGTGTGTGTTCTTTTCACATATACATATTGAGGTGTGTGTATGTGTGTGTGTGTAAGTTCCTTAAAAAAGAATACTTTTTGTTAATTGTAATATAACAGTCTAAACTTTTATTTGTTTAAAATATTTAACTAAAACCTAATTTATCTCTTTCTAATGCGCACAAAAGGGCACTTTTTATAATCCTCAGCTCTTATCCCCTTCCAGCTACCCCATTATTAATCCCCTGTAACGGGGAGATGAGTAGTTGGATTCGGGATAAGAACGCGAATGATGGCATTTCTTGGTTGTTGTTGTTCTTAAGTGTCCCCTTCTGGATAACTCCCTTTTGCGGTGTCTTTGATTTTGGTTTCTCTCTTTGTCGTTTTCTTTTGTTGTTGTTGTTATTATTATTATTAATATGATGGTTGTTCATTAAGTATATTATTATTATTGTTGTTGTTGTTGTTTTATACTGGTGGTTTTCTCACTAAATTTCTTTAACATTAAGTATTTATAGTATGATGAAATGGTTTGTTGTTGCTTGTTTTGTTGTTTCAATTTGTTTAAATTACATTATTTGAATATTATATTTAATAGTTATGTGTGTTTGTGTGAAGGTGTGTTTCTGCAAAAATTTCGATAGGCGGGCGAAACAAAACAAATTGAAGAAAAAATGTTCACAGAAATTTTGTTTCTAAACAATTAACAAACGAACAAATGTATGTGTGTGTCACTTGTGTAGATTTTTACAATTAAATTATGAATTACGAAAAAAAAATAAAACAATAAAAACAATAACATAAGATAACGCAAAAAATAAACGAAACTAATAATTAAAAATATAGATTTTTTTAATAATGAAATAAAAAACAGGCCAATAATGAAAAACAATCTATCTAAGATTCCCTATTGAAAAACTGCAACAACATATCAACAACAATTATTGTTGCTTGCCAGCGTCGCCGCCGTCTCGGAGGTTTTCAGACAATGTTAGCGGGTACATACTTTCAACTCGAACCAATACAATCTATTCTATATATACAAATTGCATTGATTAGATTCACACCACAAGATGATGATAGGATAGATAGAAGTGATGGTAGTTGTTTTTGTGTTTTGATTAAATAAAACATTTTGGGATTGGTTGAATGAACGATTGATTCTTTTCGCTATAATTTGTACAAATACTTGATTGATTTCATTCAAACTACTAACACTGTGTTCTTTGTTCTTTTACACGTTAAAATGCAAACCTGTCTGTTTTCTCAATACCCATACTTGGTGTGCTGTTGGTTGTATACCTTTGTTATACATTTGGAATCTTGTACACTTTCATCGGCAGTATTGAGAGAACGGTTGGAGGCGGCAGCAGAGGCGACGACTTTGATGATATCTTCTTGCAATTACTGACATTCGAATGATCAGTAATTGATTTGATGATGATGGTAGTGGTGGTGGCGATTGTGTTGCACTGTTGCTATTTGACACTGTTGTTGTTGCTGCTGCTGGTTGACGATGTTGGTTTTGCTTTTGAACAGGTTGTTGCGTTTCTATATCAGAATATCGATATAACGAAGAAGATGATTGTTTTCTTGATGGTTGCTTTTTATTATGGTTGTTGTGTTTGTTGTTCTTATTGTTATTGTTGCAGCATTGAATAATTTATTTGGTGTACAAGTAAATGGCAACAATGAGACCGTACAGACCCAATACTTCAGCGAAAATGAGAATCAAAATCATACCGACGAAGAGACGAGGTTGTTGAGCTGTACCTCTGACACCGGCATCACCAACAATACCGATCGCAAAACCTGCCGCTAAGCCTGAGAAACCTACAGCCAAACCAGCACCCAAATGGATGAAACCCCTGTGAAAATGAGAAAACGAAAAAATTATAATTTTGTTGACATGGGTCCACAAATATCAAGAGCTTTTTTCAATGAAGCGGACGAAGCGGAGTTCTACTTACTTGTAAAGGGAGTATTTTGAGGGTTCATCCAAAGCACCAGCAATAAGGACAGCTACGACCAAACCGTAAATGGCAATAATACCAGCCATGACAACGGGAATAATGGATTTCATGATCAATTCTGGTCTCATCACTGACATAGCAGCGATACCAGTACCTGACTTAGCTGTACCATAGGCAGCTCCCAAAGCTAGAAAATATAAGTGGGGTATATTTTAGTATTAATATTTTTAAGTATTTAAAGTGGGAGTGATGCAATAAGAGGATACCAATTACCATAACTCAAATAACTTCTCCATTAAAAAAAGAAATAATAAATATTAAATTTATTAAATTTACCGGTCATTATGGTGATCTTGTCCATATTTTCCACCAAAATAAATCCCTATGATTTTGTCTACATTTTCCACCAAAATAAATGCCTAAATTCCCTTAAACTAAGATGTAAAAGAACATTTTTTGGAACTGAATGGCTCCATTTTCTTTTACCATAATTACCACAAAAATCGAAACCAGTTTGAAATTTGAAAATTGAATTTAAATGTTTTTTTGTAAATCAAGATAGGGTAATGATCTTGATTATCAGTACCTATAACAAGTGCGTTTTGAGTTCATTCCTCAAAAAATCAAAATCAATTCCATAAAGTCATGCAAAAAAAATCAGTGCCCACGATCAATTAGCAAAATTGACTGAAGAACTGGCATGGCAATAATGCTGCTGCTTAATTCATTATATTAATTTCGTTAACTTCATTGTTTTTACGCTGGTCATGTGATACTTCAAAAAGCTTGATATCCATAAATAATTTTTGAAAAAGCTTTTATTTCCTACAGTTACGCTCTCCCCCATTGTGAAAGAGAGTGATAACGACTTTAATATCAACCATATTTTCAGCAAAACAACAACAACACACTGACAACTTAAACAATATTGCCAGACAGTGTGTTGTATGCGGTGTCAGGGGAATTCTCAAGGGGAGTTGCTTTGACAAAAAAAAAAACGTTAACACATGACTACTATAGCTGGGTGGAAGTGCAAACATGCCTAGCATATTATGATAAGAAATATGAATATAAGAAAACAGTTATCTTCATAGTAATTTTTTTATGGCAGGAGAGGGAAGTGCGGGGTACATATGGAATGGAATAATACCAAAATCATCAAACGTATAAATCAATAAAACTGAAAACCAGTTTTAATTGCAATGAATTAAAATTAAAATTGTTATTTTTGTTTGTCAATTGAGAGAAAGAGGCGCTCTTCAAATTGGCCGATGTCAACGATGCTCTCTACGAAATAAAGGCCCAAAATGGAGTAGAGGTTTTCTGGTTGTTGTTGAAGGTAAGGCAACCAACAACAACCACAACGCTAACGCCGTAAAAATCAGTCATGTGATTAACCGTAACTAGCTTCTCTTCTTACACTATGTGTATTTTATTTATTATTACTAACATATTTGTACTTGAATGAATAATTACTGCAAAGCAAAATGCATAACAAAGAATGAGGTAGAATGAAATAATTCAAAAAACGACTGTGTCATGCACAAAACGAAATTGTGGCCACCTGTTTTTGTTTAAACAAAATGAAAGTTATTGATTACGATTTTCTTTGAGTTATTTATACAAAATTTGTGTTATTTTTAAGTTTATACCCATAATAAATAAACGGTATTCTGTTTTTTTGGTTCATTGATAATTATTATGGTAGTTATGTGGGAGATGTTATCAATGCTTTTATTTTAACTATGTTCCACATTGACCTTTTTAGTGTTCCATCTTACGCATCATCATTTTCTCGAGTATACCAGTATATTTTTAGTAAAATGGTACATATATATGTACATATTTATATATCTACATGTACATAGTTATGTACACATAAAAATGATGGTCGACCTTTTTTTCCTTATTCCTTTGGTAATACAAGACGAAAAAGGAGTTTGCGCACATCATGCCATTAAAAGGCAGATGAAAAAGGAATGTAAAACATGATGTGGGTATTAAAATATAGTTATATTACAAGGGAATAAATCAATTATTGAAAGAGCCAATTAAAACATAACTCAATTGCAAGTTGATGATGCACGCCCCATAAATAATTGCAGTACGTGTAAGTGCAATTGGGAATCAGCTTGTAAAACAAAAGAAAGTATACAATAAGGGACGAAGTCTGTACAGAAGAGCGATAAAGAAACGTGATCTCCCCACCCCTATAACTGTAAGGAGCTTGCATACAACGATGTTCATTTTTTAGAACACAACTGCGGCAGTTTTTATCTTATCAACAAAATTAAATTCTTTTACACACAAGCAAGCATGTGATTAGGAACACCAAGAGGAGTAATTGAAGCAGAAAAAAATACGGCAGGTAGAGGCATGTGATTTATATTTGCAGAGTTCACATGAAACTTCTTGATATGATGTTATCTATATACATACAATGACCAAGTTTTTGGTCAAGTGGCAACTCCATTGTAAGCCAAGTCTTGTGACTTGACAAGTAAAACATTCTTTCTACACATAAATATGAAGGTTGACTTAACCTACAAAATTTGTTGAAACACGTAAACCTTATTTTCTCTCTCTCTCTCTTCCTCTCCCATTTCTATCTACCATAGAAGAAATTAGAAGAGAAATCGCGTTGACAAGAACATTCATAATGGGATAATTGTAATTTAAGGAATTGTTAATTTTTCAGAATATAATTTTCTTTTGTTTTTCGTTTAGTTATTCTTCCTTTGTACGTTTGCACATTTTTCATACTTTCCAATTTCATTTATTCGTTCTTTTCGCAGTGGCCGTAATTCGTAAATATGCGTATGTATTGAATTTTTTCACTTTTCATTGTCTCTCTCATTCTCTTTACATTTTTTTCTTCAAAGAAAATCCTCTATTTAGTGGCTGTATCTGCCAAGATACCCGATTCGATTTTCCCCCAACCGTAGTTACACCTACATATATATCTATTTTTTCTATTTGTTCACAAAAAATCCCCAGACATTCCTTCTTTGAATAGGAATTTTTCATTTTTATCGATTACAAAGCTTTGTTTAACGGAGAAATTACTATGTGTCATTCGAATCGAGCTGGATGGATGATGTTGGATGCATGTATTGTTGTAAATGATTACTCACCACTGAAGATGATAGCTGAGGCGGCTCCCATAACACCGAAGAAGGGTCCGTAGATTGGATTATCGGAATCGGCCATTTTAATGTGTTTAAATTAAGGAGTTTCTACAAAGAAAATTGAATTTTTGTTTTAAACTTGTATTTACTTGTGTAATTCGCTTATACGATAGCTTATTTGGTTCTTCTTTTATATTGGCAAATGAAGAGCTTTCTTTTTTTCTTTTGTCTTTACTTTTATTTGCTTGGTTTTATGAATTTGCACTTCACACAAAACAATTGCGCCTTTACTTTCAGAGGAGTAGCTGCGAGTATTCTCTTCGACGGTTGCCAAACGACTGTTTTTTACTTAAATCGACGACCACACATGAAAATGTGACGTTGTCATTCATTCACTCACACACCAACAAGATTTGGGACGACTGTTTGCGTGTTGCTTTTCCTCTCTTCTGATAAGATATAAATTGACGTACAATTAAAAGTGGATTCATCAGCATCTAAAATCTGTTTTTTGTCATATATATTTTAGATTATTTTCCAATTATTCTAAATGATCTAAATAATGCATCAATTTGTTTAAATCAAATTTTAATAAATCCATAAAATATCCATGACGTTAACTTTGGTTTCTCATGTCTCCGCAAAACAGTATGGCAACATTGTATCAATTGTAGGAGAGCGATGACTGAGAATGCCCAATGCTCAGAGAGATAGTAGTTTTTATGGAAACTTCAAGTTTAAAAAATTTCCACAATTCTTATAAATTTATTTCATGTATTCAAAAAAATCCCGTAAGTATTATCCTTAAATTCACAATTTCTCCTGTTGGTGGTTTGAGTTTGATGTGGCAGCGCAATTGTTTCGTTAAACTTGTGTCTAATTTCCAATTCTTTCGTTTATCCATTTTGTTTTGTGCTTATGTATTTATTATATTTGTGTTCACTTTTATTATTTTTTTTATTACAAACTCACTTGACTAAGAAAAGAATTTGTTTTTTGGTTGTTTTAAAAGCTTTTGGCCTTCTTCGGTTATTATTGGTAACTGGCGAGGAGTTGCTTTGCGTTTGAGTTTGCGACTGACTTTCCGAATTCATATCATTTCAAAAGTCAATTCCGTATGTTGATTTGCAGTCAAAGTCATATGATTTAAGTCATATGCCCAATCGAAAATCGATAAGACAGACTACAGATACCTATAGTCGGATTCTCTAAATCACAGTGAAATTATAACTCTGGTAGTTACGGTGGAATGATAACTTTGTTAGCGCTGTTCCATACATTCTGATAAGAAATATAATAAGTAAAAATAAAAATAAATAACTAAAAAATATTTATTATAGATTGTTTTTGCTTTTAATTTGTGTATTTGAAGATAATACCTATTTACATTAAACTTAAGTTTAGTTATTTTTAATATTAAATACACATGTAGGGAAATAGTTCGCATATACAAAAAATCTCTACCAAACATGGAGTAGGTGTGGGCGAACTAACGAGTCCTTAGATACGAGAACTAAAGAATACCTTTATAAAGAAATATACTAGCCAGTGGGTTTCGACAAGCTAATTTGGACTCACTGGCCTTTAAGCTAGCTGCAAAATGATTTGCTAAAGACCTTCCTCACCCTTTTCAAATTATACACCAACTATATACTTAGATAGATATTGGATTGGATATAAATTAATAGCCCCGATCCATTAACAATCCTTGTCAATCTTAGTTCTGTAATTAGAATTTTTAGTCTTTTTTAAATAAAAAAACTTCCCTTGCAATCTTTTAAAGATATTCTCAGAGTCTGGGCAATTCCATTGTGGATATACTTAAAAAATTCTATATTATATAAACTATATATAAATTTATATAGCGCACTTATAGTATGTTTATATTATATTTATACTATAAAAATTAATTTATGCTTTTGTCTTTGGTTTAAAAATTTGTAGACGATGTAGAAGAAATCTCTTTCATATAAGTTGTTTCTTATGGCAGAGGGATTTTTTTTCGTGAAACTTTACATGGAGATTAACGTAAACATGGACCTACATGACCCGTTTATGAACTTGGCAAGCCTATTGACAATCGTTCGAAAGATAACGTGATAACGTTTTTAGGGTTTAGTCTTACATAATTTGAGCTCGGGCTTCGTAAAATAAAGTGGAATTCTATATCCCTTACGCTTTAATTTCTTATTTTTACAATTTTGTAAATAATATATATGAATTTTTAAATAATATTAGGGATACGTATTATTGTGGTTTTTTATTTTCCTAATTTGGAACAGAACCTAATATTTAAAAACTAGAGTTAGACCTTGTTCTACCGATATTAAATCTTAGAACAGAACAAAGATATAATTAAATGAAAAAGAAATCATATAAGTTGTTTCAATTGGTTCGGGAGTCATAGGAGAAATACACCCATGGTTTTTTGTACCCACAATTTTTACCCAGCAGTCGAAAACCGTCTCATGGGGGACCCAAAATATCTGATTTTATTAAATATTTTTAAGAGATGTTTAATAATTTGCGAAACTGTGATTTCTTAAAATATGTTTTTATTATATTAATTGAATTCGTTTAATTATTTAATAAAATTAAGAAAAAACTGTTTTAATGGCTTTTTGAAAATTCATGTGTATTATAGGTGGAAATATTTTACGACATTTTATAAAAATGTAATCCCGAGACCCCTTGTTTTATAGGCAATCACGTGTTGATATAAATACAATAAATAAACCTCAAAATTAGTAGAAAAAGCAAAAAAATAATAAAAGTTATTTACGTTTTCTATTATCAGTTCAACACATAAGTACAAACATATGTTTACCAAAGCGATGTATTGTTGGTATCATGTTATCTCAAATTTTCTTCAATGCTTCCATCGTCATAAGAGTCTCTAGTTCAGAGGTATATAATGTGTGTCATATGACCTCACAAAGAAAACCAAAGAGAAGCAGAAGTAGCATTGCTGTATATGTATTCAATTATGAAGCTCAGGGCATTAGAAGTATGCCGAAAATTTCAACAGATAACATTTGTATTTAGACGTTAGGTCTCATGGCATGGTCTCATGGTAAGAGTTTTTAGAGCAAACTTTAGTCGTTGAACATACAAATCGAGGTTTAATTCAACATTGAAAAAACCTTAATTAATTATTATTTCTCGAAAATGAGAATCGTTCGATCAGTTATGAAAAGCGTTGCATTTTTTGCTATGGCTATCATTTAGCCATTTTCCTTTGGTTGTTAGAGTAAATTATTTATTTAATTGAATTCGTCACTAAAAATGCTAACATTTAATGTAATAACAAAAGAAACGTTTAAAGGAACAATAAATTATTTTAGATTATAACTTTGTTATTTTAAAAGAACGGAGTTTCAAATGAATTTTTTCATAGAATCTCAGTTTTTTACTTTATTTTACCGTCTTCATAAATGATTTGCACACTTTTGGCCGCTGTAATATTGTATTCTAATATAATATCAACAATGTGATAATTTTCACAGATAAACAAGTATCATGTGCTTAGATAAGAAATATAAACTGATAAGAGTATCGTGATACGGTTCTACAATAAATGACGCTAACATTATCGAAAAACCAGTTTGTCTTTATTTTCTGTTATAATTAGAAATCTAAACACGTTCATTACTTAGATGTAGCTATTTATTTACTATAAACTAACAACAAATTAAACATAAATTTAACATTTTTCCAAAGCTTTGGTTAGCAGGGCGTTCATTGTTGTCAAAAGTGTACGGGGATCTTCTGCCAGTCCAGCGCCTACCATGGCATTTATAAATAATTGTTGAACCAACAATTCGGCTAGTTCCTGATCGCTGGATTTTAGTGCAAATAATTTCTTCACGATTTCATGCCTAAAGAATAGAAAAAGAAAAACATTTGTACACTGCCGAGTAAAAATGATAACAAATATTAATTACTTTGGATTAATTTCCAGCTGAGGCTGTAGTAAGGCATAACGATTCTCCTCGGGCAATTGATGACTTTGAGTTTTGATAAAGTGGCGTGCTGCTGCCATTTCTTCTACGGTGACTACGCATGGATGGCTATCCAGCCTTGTGGTAACTTTTACATTTGCCACCTTTCCTTTCAGCTTGTCCTTGATCCATGGCAAAAGTTCGTCAACTTGAGATCTTAGTAAACTATCCTCACCATATTCAATTGTTGCCTCGGCACCACTATCATTTCTCATTTCTTTTTCCACGGAGACTAGATTTTTGCTTTTGAACATTCCCAATTGCATGAGTACAAGCTCGTCATATGGTTCATAACAAAACAGAACTTCAATATCACGTTTCTTTAAATTCTCAAAGTAAGGAGAAGATTCGGCTAGAACACGGTTTGGTGCAGCCAAGTAGTAAATGTCTTTTTGTTCACCAACATTTTTGGTATATTCTTCCAGCGAAATGCGTTGTCCTTCCTTGCATTTCGAAGATTCAAAACGCAACAACTTGGCGATGTCTTCTTTTTCATTCTGATCATACGAAGTTACAATACCCTCTTTAAGAAATAGTCCATAATCTTTGTAGAAAGCTTCGTATTCGGCGGGTTGCTTATTCGATCTTTCAATGAGGAACCGTATAATTCTGGTGGTCAGTACGCTTGAAAGTTTTCTACAAAATAGGAGTTTAATAAAACATCTGACAAATGTGTATTAAATTGATCCCTTACTTTATAAGAGCTCCATTTTGAAGAAGCTCTCTGCTCAGATTGAGAGGAATATCTTCGGAATCGACAACACCTTTGACAAATCTTAGCCACTTTGGTACTAAATTTTCGGTTTTTGATTGAATGAGTATTTTACGTGTGTACAGGGAAACACCAGCAGAACCGTCGCGAGTCATTTCAAATAAACCCGGTTTACCTTCGGGGAAGTACAATAAAGCCCTGATGCTTAGGGGTACATCGGTCTATAAATACGCATGAATGTCTATTAATCTTTACTTACATCTACCTCAAAATAATAACACATACCTTGTAATGTAAAATGAAACGGGGTGTGTCAAAAGTATTTCCAATGAAGCGGTAAAATTCGTCGTGTTGTTCTTTTGTAACATCTTTCGGCTCCATCAACCACACAGGTTGAATATCATTTGCCTTCTGACCGTTTAACAATATTGGAGAACCTACAAAGTTGCTGTATTTCTTTATTACAGCCATTATACGATCCTCATCAGCATATTCCCGGCATTCTGGCTTGAGATGAATTACTATTTTTGTGCCCAACTCTACACCCTCAGCCTCCTGAATTTCATAGCTACCAGAACCGTCGCTGGACCAGCAAAGACCGGGAGAATTTAATTTAGATGACCGTGTGAATACCTCAACTTTGTCAGCCACCATAAAGGCAGAATAGAATCCCACACCGAATTGGCCAATAATGTTTGAGGAGTTTTCAGCCGTTGTGCCCTTCTCACGAATTTGCTCCAGAAATTTCTTTGAACCACTGCGAGCGATTGTTCCCAAATTATTAATAAGCTCCTCCTTTGTCATACCAATACCAGTATCTTGGATGATCAATTGCCTGTTTGTCTTATCGGTGGCAATTCTTATTTCCATAGAACGATCTGTGCCCTCATAATCTTTTTCTGTTTCGCCGGCTGTATGAATCGTGTATCGAAACTTTTCCAAAGCATCACTAGCGTTAGAAATTAACTCTCTAACAAAAACTTCATTTTCGGAATACAATGAGCGTGCCACAATATCCAGGAGCATTCGGGTTTCAGCCTGAAATTCATGTTTGTCTGCAGTACCAATAGTCTTTTCAGTTTGACGGACCTTTTGAGCAGTAGAAGGCTCAGAACACATGTAACGTTTATTGAAGTTTATGGTCTGGGGTGCAGCGGCAATGGTTCTGTGATAACCGTTGGATTTGATTGCATAACGTTGTAAAACATTGGCATTGCTGGTGGTGAGTCGCAGGAGTCTAGCCGCAAACGACATTGTGGTTTTATTACCTATATATATCCAGTTAATTCAGAAAATGCTTGCAATCCTTTTATTTTGTGGCACGATACGGGCACGTTGGTTCTATTTTTTCAACAACAGGAAAAAGAAGAAGGAAGGTCGACATTCACAGGAAAATGGGTTCCCGAAAATTATTGAGAGCACACAATAAATAGCATGTATATTATTTCGTAGTAATTGCAAGTTCTGGATCGTACATTTTAATCAATAAACAAGAAAGGGCATTAAAATGCACTAATAAGTGCATATTATATCTTTTTTCAAAATTATATTTCAAGTGAAAGATTAGCAAATCATTCGATAGGGACACGTAAGTCTACTTTGAACTTTGCTATGTCTCATTTCAACGGCGTCAAAGTTCTTATTAGGTCCTTTGAAATCTGGTTTGCAGCATACCCAACAGCAAGCTAAGCGTGCTTATTGTGTAAAATAAAATAATTAAGTAATTCTTAAAAAAAGTAAATATCTAATTTTTGTATTAACTATATACGCGAGTACATTATAGTATTTAAAACTCCATTATGTATTTTGGAAATCAGTGATGTTTTGTTGTAAATCATTATGTAACAAAGAGCAAAGGGGTGTCCGTCCGGTTTTGTATTTTTTGATCTATTGAATGCCGTTTGTACGTTCTGGAATGAAAAATGTGGTCTTTGTAAAAAAAAGTACATTTGGAGAATGAGTTTTGAAAGTGAAATGATGAAATATTATCAATTTCTGTCGAAATTAATGTGTATTCTAATATTTGTTACCAAGGGTGGGTTGCGGAAGCAATTGTTTTATAATATAGCCCACATGGAAACGTAAATAATATAGATAAAAGACGGAATTCCCCCCACAAATCAATTTAGGATTATAACCTGCCAACATTTGACAAATATTGATTTTTTAAATTTATTTTTGTTTATTTCAAGTGTATTTCTAATTGGAAACCTAAATTTCATTACAGCACAACACACATAAGCAATGGAGGAGTACGCCAGAGAACCTTGCCCATTCCGGATAGTTGATGATTGTGGTGGTGCTTTTGCTATGGGTTGTATAGGAGGTGGTGTATTCCAAGCTATCAAAGGTTTCCGCAATGCTCCCTCCGGCATGAGTCGCAGAATGCTGGGCAGTCTGTCGGCCATCAAAACTCGTTCACCTGTCATTGCTGGTAACTTTGCTGTGTGGGGCGGTATGTTCAGCACAATCGACTGCACACTAGTACATTTCCGAAAGAAGGAAGACCCCTGGAATTCGATCATAAGTGGGGCAGCCACAGGAGGAATATTGGCGGCGAGAAATGGTGTTCCCGCCATGGCAGGCAGTGCTATAATTGGCGGTGTTCTATTGGCCCTTATCGAAGGTGTCGGCATTCTTTTCACAAGACTTTCATCCGAACAATTCCGAAATCCCTTACCTCCGACCGAAGATCCAAGTGTGTTAGGCGCAGCTGGTTTTGGCCAACCACAGGGCAGTCAGGGACAGTATCAATAAGCTTAGCTATCGCGAATAAACCTAATTAAATTATCCGTACTTGTAATTATAAAAAAATAATCTGTTTACCAAAATTAACTAACTAACATAATTAGCATAAGAATGTTAAGAATGTATACAAATAAAAATAAAATATATAATAAATGAAAACAAAATGACATAGAAATTAATGAAATAAGTTGGTTCAATCTTAGTTAATTTAATAGCCAAAAATGGTATTGACTAGTCAATACCATTTGTCTACAAAAGGTGATATGCCTTTTTATTACGTTCAAAAGGGTATGAATGAATAGAATTAATGCATCTGTCAGATGAATGCGTTGCTCAGGCATTTCTGAATAGAATCAGACTAGAATGCAAGCCAAAGGCAGCCTCCAACTTTCATTTGAAATGGAATGACATAAGGAAAGTTCTTTCAATTATTTAATTTAGACTGTTCTGAATAACCAGATATGTAAGTTTGGGATTTGATATTGGAATGTTTCGAGTAAAAATTAATTTGCATATATGCATTTTTGTTTGATGAAAATGAAAAATAACAAGGGAATCAAACCCCAATTGTTCGAACTTTTTGTTCGCTATTGAATGCGAGGATTAGGGCCCAGGATGCCATTGCTAATAATTATTTTAACATACTTACCCTTAAAACTTTGCTACAGTTGTATACACCATGGATGTGTATTAAACAAATAAATACAACACAAAATTTCTTTTTAAATACCGTTTATTATGGGGAAATTGTAGTTTCTTTTGTTTTCGTGGGTATTGGATTGATTATTACTACATACACATATTTATTATAATTATTATTGTTGTTATTAAATCAAGTAGTTCTTTTGTTGTTATTATATAAGAATATGTCGAGTTGTGTTTTTATTTTCTTTTTTTTAGTTCTTAAATTTAAAACTATGATTAATACACTTTCTACAATTTGGGGTTATGGTAGTTTAATGAAATATTGGCGGTATGACCATAAAGTATGGAAAGACATAATGGGAAACGTCCTGGGGTAAAGGAAAGTTGGAAAAGAAATTTTTGTATGTGGGCCTTATCTTTGTATTCAAAGAAAAAAAGTGAATACATGTGTTTTTCCGAAATAGCGTTAATTTTCTTATTTTTTCTCGTGAAAAAATACCTAAACGTTGGAATCTTTTGGTTTCGATTGTAGTCTTTGTAAATTCTATTAAAATTTCTTATATTTCCATGTTGTCGTTTGTGTTCTTGGGGTTTGTCTTTTGAACTTGTTTTCTATGTCTATGTGTTGTGTTGTTGCAAAATTTGTTCTTGAGGTAGTTCTTAGATCTTTTATTTTTTTTATTATATATTAAAAATAAAAACTATGCATTTTTATTTTTTCAATATAAACACTGTCTATATGGGATGTCTTTTATGTCTAGATAAGGTTTTGCTTGTGCTTTTAGATGAGAAATAGGTATAGCGGGAGTAGAGGTTTGGTGTGGGACACTTCTATAAAAAGAAGGGGTTTATTTTGATTTAGTTTTTAAAAATGTTTTAAATAAGAAGTTAAAATATTTGATTTCTTTGGGGGTTCTCTTTATCCACACAAACATTTAGGCAATTTACAAAAGTAGTTGTATATCTAATATTTACCTTATTCAGATGTGTTTTGATCAATCAAATATTATATAAAAGTAAAAATTGCTTTTTGTTCGGTAATGATCTTGTCACAAAAAATGTTTGAAAATTAAAAAAGGAATTGCTTAAATTGATTGTAAGGGGGTTTTAGCTTCTATCGATTTTTGAAAGACCGCTACTGATTGTTCAAAAACCGAAGGCTTTATATTTTTTCCATGGTGTGCGCTACATTTTTTCTTATCCAAGTGTTTTAGATTCATGTTAAGAACTGTAATAGAAATAAACCCTTAATTGGTTGTTTATTTCAAAAACCTTTTTATTTTTTCAATAAAAAAAAGTAAAATGATTTCGAGAGCATATTTGTAGGAAGAATAAGTTACACCGAGTTTACGGTTTCGCAAAAAAGTCCTGCCTGTATAAATATATTGATTGTGCTGTGTACCTTGAAAAGCCGATAGTACAAAAACGTTCGAAACAAATGCGTACAGGGTGAGATGAAAAAAACTGCAACCAATTTCAGACTCCTGTCATTTCTAAGCCACTCGTCCGACAGCTGTTAAAATTATTCCATTCGGCAAATATTGAAAAAAAGAGCTCGGGGTAAAGCCATTGAAATTCCAAAAAGTGCAAGAACTTACACCGCAATTGAAAGAAAATAGACTCAAAAGAGCTAAAGAGTTGCTTCGCTTGGCGGAAAGTGGTGAACTGCCGAATTTGGTTTTCTTCGATGAGAAAACATTTGTTGTCCAGCAGTTTGTAAACAAACAAAATTATCCACTGGTGTTTACTTGCCGAAGAGGTCAGCTGAAAATGTGCACCTTCGGTTGGCCATCAGAACTCAATCGCCAGCCATGGTTATGGTGTGGGCGCCATAACAGCCGATGGTCGCTCCCGCTCGAAATTAATCGACCGTGGCCTCAGCGAAAATTTTCTTGAGGGTGTATTAAAGCCTTGAGCACGCAAACATTTTGGTCGCCTTGGACATTCCAACAGGACTCAGCACCATCTCACTCAGCACGCGCCACCCAAAAATGGTTACAAAATGAGGTTCCTCGCTTAATTTTTAGCGTATAATGGCCACCAAAATCTCCGGATACCAATCCATTGGACTATTGTGTCTGGAGTATTTTGGAATGCAAGGTAGGCACTAAAAAATACCAAAGTGTCGATCACCTCAAGCAAGCGCTTTGCCGGGAATGGGCCAAAATACCGCAAAGCAACATTCGGGCAGCATGTGACGGTTTCATTGGGCGTTTGGAGGCCATAATTCGTACCAAAGGTGACTTTGTTTAAAGTAACAGAGCAATGGATTTTTGAAAAAAAAAAAAAAAATATTTCAACGCGAATTGTATTTAGGAAACAAGAAAAATACCTCAATTCTCTGTGTACTTTGGTGATCGAAATCAAAAGATTGTTCTAAATGAGGGGCTATTATGTCTCGAAATAATTTTTTGTATTTTGTTGAGACTAAAGGGACATTCAAAAAGAATTTAATTATTTTTTTACCACTAATTTATATAAATATATTAAGAAAAGCACATCCAAATAAGTTGTTAATTTCCATTACAGTCATTGTTGAATTTGAACATGGTATTGAATATCTCATTTTTTATCATATTTAGATATTTTTTTAGATACTTACGAATTAGTTCTACTACACAGACATTTATATATAATTGTTTTACGTTTTTTTTTTCTGATAAATTTCTTTTGTTGTAAAAAGTTTTCATGTGTTGTATTGTGATGATATATGCAAAAGTACTTTTACAATTATTACAGATAATTTATTCATTACGATTTACGATGATTTTTTGCTTTATTTTGTCTTTTTTTTGGTTAAAGAATATTCAGTCATATTTTTTTGTATTCTTGTTGTTTGGTTTTCTTCCTTTTCATATTCAAGTTTTCATTTCAATGTTTCTTTTGCTTTCCCTTTTTGGCAGTGTGTTTTTCCTCTATTTGTTTGTTTTTTTTTTTAATCTTTCCCATGAAGAGAATCATGTTCCCTGTTTTTTTCTCGTTTTGTTTGTTTGCTCTCATTTTAGTCGAAAATAATTTCCCTTAATAATGTAAGACACGCTTTATCATTTAAGAGTTCAAGTGTCATGTGTGTTGTGTAGAGTACGATCATTGTTAGTGTTTGTCAATTTAATTAGATAGAGAAGGCACCAAAAACAAAAACACACAAAGCAAACGCAAACAAAAACACTAGTAATAATGCTAAAATAAAATAAAAAGAAAATACATTATCTCATTAAAAAATATGTATTTTATTTGTTGTCCTCTTTGTTACAATAAATTTAAAACTAAATTAAAATGTAAAAAAAAATCCGATTCTTGTATTGAAACAGAACCATTTGACTAACATTGTCAGGCAAACTAGCGATTGAAAAGCTTTTAAGAATAATAAAAATATTTATTTTTCATTTAAAACCTTTTTTGCAGATCTGATAATTAACTTAAAATCGAATATTCTCTTATAATATTTTTAAATATTTGCATTGTTGTGGCAGAATTTCTGTGTTTTTTTTTATTTACATTGGAGTTTATAATAATTAATTATACCAATTAAAACTATAAATTTTATTTATATTTTACATTTACATATATTTTCTAAACAAAAAAAAAAAATGATATAATTTCTCTATGAAAGAGATCAAGAGGGGGTAACTGCTGTTGTATTCTAAAATAAAATGAAGTGTTGCATTAAGTTTTTATAGTTCCTGTGAAGAAAATTGCTTGCGAATGATGTTATAATCAGGATTAGGGGCTGGATTCTTGTTCTATGAAAATATGAAATGACAAATGTTTCCTTTATAAATTTTTTCATTTCACATTTTTATAGAACAAGAATTGACACCCAAGTATTGAAAAAATCGTTTAGTTATAAAACTATTTTAAATACGGGCACATTTGTATTCTTTGAAAAAGTAAAAAAAAGAAATCAATGAGAAGCTCCTTTACGGCTGGTTAAACTTCTAAACGCATTAGCGGTTTGACGTTTCTTGAAATTGTTTGTGAAAGTTTTCTTTCAAATTGGCTTCGTGATAACGCCAATAACAACCAACGGAGAAAGTTGGGATCACTTATCTGTCATTTTAAGCGCTAAAAAGTAAGTATTGACCATTAAATAGAAAACTAAACAATAGACAAATAAAGGTAAAGACTTAAAAGATTTATAATTTACCCTTCCGGCAGATGTAACTATGGTTGGGACAGTACAGCCACTCAGGGCTAGTGAAGTCGTCACTCGACTTCGAAACACAATTTATTAATTTTTCTGCTATTTAAATTGTATATTTTTGTATTTCACTACATAATTGGGTAATGGAAATATAAATCACTGCCTTGTTTAGAATTGATAAATAATAACAAATCATAAAAATATTCGATATTTTGTGTTTTGAGAGAATTAATTAAATAGACTTAAGCCATCCCGCAGCATGAACGACATCTATTGAAGCACTTTTTTTTCGAAGATAACAGATGAGTCAACTTTTTAGTCTATACCTTTATTTGTCTATGGCTGTACTACATAAAAAGGTTTTGAGTTTTTTTCCAATAATTTGTTTTTTCCAGTCCAGTTTTTTTGGTCAAGGGTTGAATTCTTAGACGGAACATCATGTTGTTGGCTTTATGATAAAGACTCTATTTTAGGACTCATTCTGTATCGCTCTAAAAATACGACATCATTTTTTGAGCTCTCTTTTTCCTTTCTCTATTTCAACATCAAATCTTGTCTGCAATCTCCCAAAACAAGAACTTTGCATTATTTTGCCGTTTTTTTTTTCTTTTTTTTTAAATAATATAGCAAATGATAACAAAAAAGGATAGAATTTAAGTTATGTGGAATTTATCAAGTTTTGGTTTTTGAATTTAAATCATAATGTATGTTTGAATAACTAATGTTCTCGATTTATTTATAAAACAAATAAATGAAAATCAATTTGTTTTTCTTTTTCAAAAAAAAATTTATAAAAATTTTAATGTTTTTCTTTTGTGTGTGTGTGTGTGTTTTTTTTTTAATAATACAATATGTTTTTCTTGTTTACTTTAATTAGGCTAAATTAAAAAAATATATATATTTAACATAAAATATAAGCAAGTCTTATTATGGTTGGAGTTTTGTTTCTAGGCAGGTTATCATTAATTTAAAGAAATGAAAAACAGTATGTAAAATAAAACAATTGCTACAAACATCTAGAATTCGAATAATTAAAGAAGAAATAAAAAAGAAACACGCTCATTTGGATGGTGGGTTATAAAGATTTTACCCGCTGTTGGCCTAATTTAGTTTGTACAAAGCAAAAACTGCGTGTGGAAGTATTTTAGATAAAAAACACAAAGGATGTTTTTTTTTGTAATGTTTTTGTGATTACTCATTTTAAGTGCTAGTATTTTTGTTTTCTTTCGCATGTAAATGTTATATACATATACCATGTATTGCTAAACTATGTTGTTGTTGCTGTATATAAATTATATTACTTCTATTACTAGCTAGTGTTTAGTGTTTATTATTAGTATTTTTTCGTATTTACTGAATAAAGATATTTCTTTCTTTCTTTTTGTTTGTTTTCATTCCATATGGCAGTGATATATGCCTATCGATTTATGCACACACATAAGACCTATTAAACTATACAAGGAAATACTATACATACAAATATATCATTTAACGGACTTGTTTGCTATTCGATGCAAAAAGCCTTTTATACCTTGTCACTGTTGCTCGTTTGTCTTTAGAGTTGTAAAATATTTTTTTTGGGGGGGAGGGTCTTTAAACTTAACTAGGCTATGCTAATATATTGTTTTACAAAATATATGTAAGGGGCAATATGTACAAATTAAGATTAACATAAAACGACTAAAAAAGGAAATACTTCTTTTTACAGCACCACTTGGTATTTGAAGAATCTGGGAGTCTGTCTGCTTGTCTGCCAGGGGAGAAGAATATACTTATTTTGGTTTTGTTTGGGAAGAGGGGCAGCATTTGGCGTCTTCGACCTAACGTGTTATAATTATACGATTTTGTGGTTTTCGGGGATGTTTACGTCTTTGTTGCATTTGAATGTTGGTTATCGAGAGAACATGCTGGTAACTGGATATGGTTTCGGTTGTGGTAGTTGCATCCTCATCGTCCTTGTCCTCTTCATCATCATCATCATCCTCTTCATCACCTTCCTCTTCGTCTCCATTATCGCCTTCTGCGTCGTTGTCATCATCATCCCCATTGTTATTGTTGGTGGTAGACGAATCCTTGTCGTTTTTCAAACGTTGATACTGCTGACTAAGGGCATAATCGTTTTCAAATATTGTAGGCGAATACGGCAGTTTGTAGGCAGTCATAAGTAAACTTTCAACTTTATTCTTTTCGGCAGGTTTCATTTGTTTGATGTTCACCGTTTTTAAATAGGCCTCCTGGCTTTCGGGCAGCCATTCATCGGAGATTCTAAACATAAAAGTTAAGAATTCAATTACTTTTTTAATTCGAAATAAAATAAAAGCTACAACTTACATTTCCCTTGGAGACCACTGAATGTAGCATTCTGTTTTGCCACTGGATGCTTTACGTTTCATTATGCATTGACCTTGGAAGGTAATTGAATTGCAGCCATTGGTTAAAGTGGAAATTTGTCTAAGGCGATGTTGTAGGCCTTCCATAATGCCAGCATCAAAGAAATCAAACATGCGTGCTAAAAAAGAAAAATATAATGTGTTATAAAATGTGTGTTTAGGATTTGTTCAAACTTTAACTTACCAGAGAACGGTTGACGTCGGTAACGTAGTTTCTTGCCATTTTTACGTAATTGCTTTGGTACTGGAGGATCAGAAGTTCGTTTGTTTGTACTTTCCTTGTTTTCGGTGGCAGTGAAGTGATTATTGATGTGCTTTTGCAGTGCCAGCTATAATCAAAATAGAAGAAACCAAAAATTAGCTTCATTTCAAAACTCAAACTTCAATTTTTTATTCTTACCTGAGATCCAAAACGTAAACCGCAACCCTCAACAATACATTTGAATTGCTTAGAACCACCATGTGATAGCACGTGCCTTTCCAACCAGCGACGTGAACATGACTCCTTATTGTACACCTTGCAGCCAACCCAGAGACAAGAGAACGGCCCTGTCTGTGAATTGACATGCTGCTGTTGCATGTGATCCAAAAGCTTGGAATTGCTATCATGTTTCTTATTGCATTTATCCCAATAGCATATGCCATCTTGACGTTTGTTGTTCTTGCCCAAGACCGGGAAACGAATAGTCTTCGGCTGTGACAATATCGGCGATAGAGCACATTTTGGCAATTCGGGAGAGCTGATTTCAGCCAACTTGGTGTCTATTGTGGTCGCCAAGACAGAACTGGCGTTGCTGGTCGCCGTGTTGCTTGTTGCACTGTTAAGAAAATCAAAGGATGATTTTTCCGAAGAATCCTCAGATTGTTGGGTCAATTGTGACGAAGATGTATTGTTTTGGCTTTCCTCCATGCTGTTACTGCTGGAATCAATGTTCATTGGTGTAGCTGGTGGCGTTTGGCTCTCAGTTGATGTCGGCGAGGGTACCGGTTGTTCCGATGAAGATGACGTTTCCGATTTCGATGAAGAATCCATGCTTTCCGTATTACTCAGACTGCCTCCAATGCCTGATTCTGGGGTGGGCAAATCACGCTGTTTATCTTCAGAATTGTCGGGCGTTTTTAAACCATCCCTTGCTTGTTTACCATCCTCATTGTCCGGCATGGCTACACTAATACTTGCCTCCGAAGAGTTGGATGATATACACGTTGATGTGACCATTTCGCTCAACATATCTCTTGATGAAGCTCCGCCTCCTGTTTCGCAGGAATTGGAATCACCCGCCGAATTTGAGTTTGAACATGGATTGGTGGAGGTAAATTCGTTATTGCTGCTATTGAGAGGTGACAACATCGAACATCCCGGCGAATGAGCCTCCGAACTGCTCGTAATCGACGCTGGCGTTGAAGCTTCTAAAGAGAGATCAGCTGCAGACGATATTGAATTGGAATTGGATGTAAAGGATGACGAGGAACATTCATTATTTAAATTGCTCGGTTGTGGAGAGCTTGGCTTATCGGAGGAAGATGACGTTGTAACATCCTCTTCCTCTTTGGTTGAAGTCGGACTGGCCATTAACTCTTCCTTGACCAGAATATTATTCGAGGTGGGTATTTGTCCGCTAAAACTTGTGGGTGTCTCATTGATTACAGGTTTTTCTTCCGACGCCGGCGATGGTGGCACCGTCACTGAAGAGGCATTACTATTGGAAGTAGCATTTGTTTGCGTTGGTGGCACATCATCCATAGGCTCGTCTTTAATTTTCCTGAAGCTTTCCAATGGCAACATGGACTTGAACGTATTAAAGGTGTTGGCAGTTGCTGTGGTTGTGCTGAAGTTGAGAGGAGCGCTAAAGCTTTGTGTGCAACTTGTTGAGGTGGCAGGCGCAGCTGGGGTTATGCTTATTGCTCCATTTGAGTTCTTAACCAAATCAAAGAGATCGGATGCAGTTGTTTTGCTAATTGGGGGTTTTGATTTTCCTACGTTGTTGTTGCTGCTGCTGCAATTGGCGACGGTGCTCGTCAGATATGAGTTGGAATTCGTTTTATTGTTAGCGCTGTTGTATTTAAAGGATGATGCTGATGACGCCGGCGACGACAGGGAGGAACACGACGACGCCAGCAAAGTTTGGGCAGTTGATGTCACGGCGGTTGTAATTTTTGGTGCAATATTGACAAGATTTTTCCCTGACGTGGAAGATGGAGTGGCCGGACTGATAGTTACACTGCCACATGTTATGCTTTGGACCGGCTTCGGAGCAATTGGTGTAACATTTGTGGGCGCAATACTCACTAATGCCGGTGTTGGAATTTGGGAAGTCTTCGATAAATTTGTAGCTGTCGCAGCCCTCAAGCCCGGAGCTGGTAATGTGGTCAGAGCAACTGGCTGTTGGACACTGGGAGTGATTGTGGGCACCAACGGGGGTGGTGTCGTTGGAGTTGCAATAATTTTCCCATTGGCAGTTGTTATTTTTCCCGTACTGGAATTCTTCGTAGTATTTCCTATCGTGGATTTTAATTGTTGGGCATGTGCCTTTGGAGATCGCTTCTGGTAGGGTTTGGCCATTATTGAAGGCTTTTGAGTGGCAGTGGAAGAGTTGGAAGTGGTAAGCGAATGTGTGCGCGGTTTGGCATTCGATATGGTAACCAGCGGAGGCGGTTGTGAGCTGAGGGTTGTAAAAGCAACCGGTGATGCATTGGCCTTAACAATGGCCAATTTGGCAGTGGTAGTGGATTGTTGTTGTGTGGCACCGGATGCTGCACTGACTGGCGTTACTTGTGCGGACATGCTGTTATTCGAGATATTAACGGTGGTAGTGTTGTTGTTCGTTGAGTTATTGCTGTTGTTGTGCGTTAAATTAGATGAATTGGTGGCTGTGGGCAAAGTAACTGATGACAATGGTGGTGGTTGGGTCGCGGAGATGAACTGTTGCTGCTGCGCCAATGCCAATTGAGCAGCCAAATGTTGCTGCTGCATATCATGTTGTTGTTGTTCGTTTTGCTGATGTTGCTGCTGGGTTGGTTGAGGAGCAAATATGGAACTTAAAGCTGGTAATGGAGCCTGTTGTATGGGTTGTAAAGCTGGCAAGGCTATGGTCTTTTGCTGTTGATGGGCCTGGTGCTGTTGCTGAGAATTTACAGCCAAAGCAGCGGCTGCTTGTGCCAACATTGCCGGTAGGGAGGCAGCATTGAGAAGTAGACCTGCTGGGGTGGCCATAAAAACTGGCTGCTGTTGGATATTAGCAGCAGCTCCTAACCTCTGCAACTGTTGCAGCTGAACTTGTTGTTGTTGCTGTTGATTGGCTGCTATAGCTGCTGCTATTTGTTGTTGGAAAATCTCTTGAAAACTCGCTGCGGCTGTGTTTGTGGCTTTCTGCTGCTGCTGTTGCTGCTGTAGTTGTTGTAACTGCTGTTGTTGTTGCTGCTGCTTGATCAACAATTCCTGTAGATCGCTGGCACTTAACAAATTGAACGGATTCACATTTCCCGTTGAAGCCGCTGTAGCTGTTGTTGTTGTGGCTGTGGTGAATTGTTGCAGCTTGAAAACAGTGCCGTTGAGGAAATATTGAGCTGCTGCTTGTGCGGCCTGAGCCGATGTGGCTGAGGCAGCAGCGGGAGCTGTTGGGGCAGCTGTTGTTGCTACATTCTTGGCAACCGCTGCTGCTGTGGCCAAATTATTCAGTTGCATAATATTGGCCCCATTGGCTGCCAAAAGTTGTGGCAGTTGCACCAGATTGGGCAGCTGAACAGCTGGCAATTGGTACAATGTTGGGGCAGGTGCAGCCGTGGCAGTGGTTGGTGCCGGAGTTGAGCTCGATGATGCGGTAACCGAAACACTTGGAGCAGCATTAACGGCCGCTTGGGCAGTACTGGTGTTGATTTTATTTGTGACCACTGTTTGTTTTGCTTGGTTGTTGGTTGGAGCATTGTTTTGCTGTCCAGGCGGTAATCTTATAGCGGTTAACAGCACAGCTGGCTGTTGGTTGGATGATGTAGTGTTGTTGGACTGTTGCGTGGCTGTCTGCGCGCCACTGACCACTGGAGACTGTTTGGAATTCTCTTGTTTAGTGGCCGCCATTAGTTGCTGCTGTTGCTGTTGTTGTTGCTTCATTTCGGGAGTTCTCGGTGCAATAGCAACATGTTTCTTTGCTGGCGATTTGCCACTGGCAGTTGTTAGGTTGCCATACGAATTGGTCGAAGGCGTTTTCCTCAGATTTGGTGCAACTTGAGCAATTTTCGTAGGTTTTGGTCGCTCGATTTTCTTAAGGGCCGGCATTGGCATGGGTGCAACCGAAATATTTTGTGGCTTAGTGGTGGTTATGGTAACGGCTGTATTGCTAAAACTAGTTGATATCGTTGGCGCCATGGGAGGTGGAGGAGCTGTTACAGAAATGGTTGTGGTTTGTGTAGAGCAGGCTTGGAGTGGAGGTGTTGGTGTTGCTGTGCTGGTACTTGGTTGTGCTGTACTAACCGCAGCAGTATGGGCAGCATTCGTCGCGCTATTGCTGAGTGCCTTATTATTGTTCTCCTTCAGTTGGGCCAGTATGTTAAAATATTTGTTAAGGGAAGCCGTTGTGGCCGGTGCACTCATCGCCAATGCATTTGTGGTCATTGTGCTATTTTGGTGATTTGCACTTGTTGCTGTTGTTGTCATCATAACACTAGTATTGGATATAGATTGTAGATTTTGTGCATTTTTACTATTGGCCGCGTGCATTTGTGCCTTCATTTGGGACTTGAAGTAGCCGGTGATTTTGGTTTGAGACTCTTCCATTGCAGCAGCTTTCAGTCTTTTGGCTCCACCAACTGATATGACGTGGTGATTATCTTGTTGTGATGTATTGACATTGGAACGAGGCTTTTTCGGTGCTGCAACGGCATCACTGGGTCCGCCGCCATTGACGTTGGAAGCAACACGCTTCTTGGAAAGGTTTGAGACGTTTGTAGTGGCCATAGAGCTATGTGTTATGTGAGTGTTGGTACCTGTTGTCGAGGTGGATGCCGGCGTTGAAAATGTCCCAATAGATGATGATGAGGATGGCGGTGGCAAAGTTGATGAAGTGGTGACGGTGTTACCTATGCTGGTGGCAGTTGTACTCCATGGCCATTGTAATGTGGGCAAATTCGAACATCGATTTGTATTGGCAGTGTTTGAAACTTTCGATATTTGAGTTACGGAAGTTTTTGCCCTGTTGCCGTTACCACTGCCGTTTGTGGGAGTAATGGTAAGAGAGGCGGGCAGATTACTTGTTCTAATGGCAGCATTTAAAGTTGCAGATGTTGTTGAAGGCGCTGGCACAACACCACCGCCGGAAGACGACGCTGTTGTACCACCAGTATTTGTTGTTTGGGGTGACATTTTGTTGGTATTTTGTGTATTAGATGATTGCTTCTGTTGTTGTTGCTGCTGCTGTTGGTCGTCACTTATACTCGAATGATGGCTGTATGGAGATCCTGGCTCGGAGGCATCTTCACTTGAGCAGCCAGTACTTGAATCGGTGCAGCTGGAGGTGGCGACACCACTAGAAATAGGAAAAAACAAAGTAGAAATGAGTAAATTATGGATTTTTTCTGCGCGCACATTCAAAAGTATGCATTTTGCCGATTTGCTTGGTAACACCGAAACTAAAAACGCTCCAGACCAGTCAAATAAAACAGAGAAAGCATAATGTCTGATAAAAACAAGGCAGAAAGCAAAGCGACAGAGTTTACGAATGAGGGGAGAAAAACAAAAAGGAAGGTGATGGCCAAGAAAAAAATGATAGCAAAACGTAATCAGAGGGAAATTAAAAAATTAATCTAATTGTTGTAGGCTAGTTTTTAACCAATTCAATTCAAATTTATTAAGTGTTAATAATTAATAAATAAAAAAGAAAAAATCGCCTGGCTTCTGGGAGGGTACGAAGCAATGAAATTACAGAGCTTCTTCTTGGATGTTCTTATTCATTCACTGGTGAATGGTTGCCTGAGCGTCTGTGTACATCAAAGAGTGTGAAATGAAATAAATGAAAAATAGGTGCCTAAAAGTATGCTTCGATATGCAATCGTGCGTTAGTTTAATGTGGATTGACTTTTCTGAACGAGTATTAGGGATTGGAGAAAATTATGGAAACTAAATTAAATTCCTTAAAAACAAGCAATAAGTGAGACTATTTCCTGAATGATTTCTTATATTCTTGATAGACACCAAGCGAAAATAACATTAATGCAATTCGACAACATTGCAGAACATTTTTAAGAAAAAAGAAAACAGCAATCATCGCTTATTGTGGCTGCTTCTTTTATTAAATGGTAATTAAATATCCGATAGATTTCTTTCCGGCAATAATTGCTCCTTAGCCATTAATGTATCAAGTTTTTTCTTTGCTATAAGATTTATTTATGAATGTTACTTGTTACAAAATATTTACATGTATGGCTTAACCAGAAAGGTTGCTCAATTTGCTGAGCTCGGGGTAAAGCAATTGTAATTCCAAAAAGCGCAAGAACTTACACCGCAACAAAAAGAAAATAGACTCAAAAGAGCTAAAGAGTTGCTTCGCTTGGCCGAAAGTGGTGAACTGCCGAATTTGGGTTTCTCCGATGAGAAAAAATTCGTTGTCCGGCAGTTTGTAAACAAACAAAATTGTCGTGTTTACTTGCCAAGAGGTCAGCTGAAAATGCGCACCCTCGTTTGGCCACCAGAACTCAAGCGCCGGCTATTGTGATGTTGTGGCCGCTCTCCGTTCGATTTAATCGACCGTGGCATCAGAATAAATGCCGAATATTATTGCGAAAATAATCTGGAGGGTGTATTAAAGCCTTGGGCAAGCAAACATTTGGCCGCAGACCTTGGACATTCTAACGGGACTCAGCACGCGCCACCCAACAATGGTTACAAAATGAGGTTCCTCGCTTCATTTTCAGCGCACAATTGCCACCAAAATCTCCGGATACCAATCCGTTGGACTATTGTGTCTGGAGCGTTTTGGAAAGCAAGGTGGCACTAAAAATACCAAAGTGCCGATCACCTAAAGCAAGCGCTTCGGCGGGAATGGGCCACACTATCGCAGAGCCACATTCGGGCAGCGTGTGACGGTTTCATTGGCCGTTTTAAGGGCATAATTCGTGCTATTTCCGACATATTTGGTTTCATTCAATAAAATTAAAAAAAAAATACAAATTATGTAATTTGACATTTTTGCAGTTTTTTTTATCTCACCCTGTAATTTCTAATTTTCTTCAGATATAAATTACACAAATCACATACTCGTAAATCTCAATTTTACGATTGGAAACGAATTGCAAGAAATCCATGTTTCGCGACGTATGAGTTATCGATCGTATGATAATCCAAAACTGTATACGCTGCCTAGATAATTATATTTTTTTGGAAACCTATGTACTATTTTTATACTATTTGAAATCTATTATTTTAAGTAGAAAACATAATTCCAGCTTTAATTAATTATTTGTTAATTAAATCTAGCATAGAAAAAGGTACATATCATGTGTTAAGAACAAATGTTGTTCTTCCGACGGCAAAACTGCAACTTGCTTTTAGACAATATTCTGCATTAATCGAATTTCAAGTCATGATTCAATAGATACCTTGACTTATTTAATTGCATTCACGATATCTTAGAAAAGGTAATCCCATTGCTGTTTATTTCAAATCCATAGAAATATCTTTTGTCTTGTTATATGTTTTTATTGAGAATTGTTATAATTACGGTACTCTCAAACACAACTTTGCTCTCGCACACATGCTTGGAAATCTTTGAAGAAATAACAAACACAATAAGAGCGGGAAAACGACGATTACTCAATTCAATGTTGATTTTTTCTTTCGTTTCTAATGTTATTGTTTATGGCTTTCTTTTTTATCAACACAATAACAACAATGATAACAATGTTTTATTTGACGAATGCATTTTACAAACAAACACATGGTCACATTTACACACACGTATGTATGCCAACCAGAAATCCCATAGAAAAAAGCGGTTAAATTTGTTAAGCACTTCGTTCGTTGTTTTGAGTGATTATTTATCTTTCTTTATAACATTTCTATTCATTTTCGGTTCCTTGTTGTTGTTGTTGTCGTTATGGTGGGATTTCTTGTAACAGGTAATTGACACTGAGGAAAATTATCAAAATTCCCCTTTATCCCATTTGGAGGGAGAAGCATTTAACACAGATAGAAGAGTGAGTTTGGCTTATAGTTTTATGTGGCGGCTGCACACATTTCTTCTTTCTTTCATTTTTATTATTTTTATGTTTCTTTTTCATGTGTTATTCTTTTATACACGCACGTACGCACTCACAAACACACATACATAATCACTTTTGTTGTTTTTTTCTAATGCTCATTGTTGTTGTTATAAGGGTATTTTTAGAAACCACCGAAAAAAAGGGAGAGTGAGTGAGTGATGAGATTGTGTGAGAGTAAGAGAGTTGAAACCATTAGAGAGCCAGCACATAAACGGTTATGTTTATGAGAGCCACCGCCGTAACAGGAGAGTAGAGTGAGTAAATGTATTTTTTCACACATTAAACAGGAAGACTCGTTTTATTTTATAACAGGATTTAATGTCCTTAGTATAGATTTTTTCGGGAAACCTTTTCACTATCCGTTTTTTTTCGATTAAACTCAGAAAGGAGGAGGGGAATTTTTCTTAGATTTGATTATAACGCTTCCTGGCTTGGCCATAACCAATTTATCATTTCCTTCATAAACTTTTAGACTGATATTAATTAATTTTACTCACTTTATTGATTTTAGTATTTCTTTTTGAAATGCTAGTTAATGTGAAAAACTGTGATGTATTTTTTGTTCTGAACTTTTTCTTTAATCCATGGAGAAGTAGTTTTAGATATTTTTTGAAGTTTCTCTGTTTGGTTGTTATGTTGCTGGTTATTTTGTTAATTATTTTATGATTATCGTTATTGTTTAGTCCATTTCATGATGCGGCAGACATTTCCAAATAAAAGAAATTATCGAATCCAAGCAGTGAGGAAAAACATTTACACGAACACATGTGTACTGCTGTGTGGTGCGCTTAAAGAATACCGTCCGTTGTGTACACAAAAAAGAAGGAAAAAAAGAAACCAAGAACGAGGAAGAACTCTCAAATGCCGTAAACTTTCATTTTTCCGCATCCAGCGTCCGTACACAATAAGGGAAAATTTTCGACTGTTTGTATGTTATGTTTTTGGGCTCTTCATTATTAGCAGCGCACCGAACAGAACCACCACACACACAGACACACACGCGCACATGCATACGGAGCCAGCCAACATAAATGCAACCAACATAGAGCAGCCACACACCAAAAGGGGGAATAAAAACAACAACACCAACAACGACGACTAAACAAAATTCCCTGCTTTCTACGGCCAGAGAGACAGGAGACACAACCAAGAGAGCAACACTCCACTCACTCCGACTCAGTGGGAATTTAGAATTCAGAAAGAAAAAGAACAGAATGTGTGCAGCGGCAGCAACCAACAACTCCAGTGACAAAACACATAAAATACCTACAACAACAGCAACAACAACAATGGCCAAGTGCGTGAGTTTAGAAAGCAACAACAACACCAGTTGTGGAAAAACAACAATAGAGTACCTCCTGCCAACGATATTATCACAACAATAAGCCTAACAACGGGATTTAAGAGTGAGCAAGCAGCAACAACAACGACAACGAAAACGGTGCACAGCACACCACAACGGGATGATGATAATTATTTCCCAGTATTTTTATTGTTTTTGTTGTATACCAACATACACATGTGGTAAAGTGCATGTAAATATCCGTGCGTGCGTGTGTGTGTGCTCGAGCATATCTATTTACCTATGAGTTAAGGCAACGACGAGTGAGAGAGCACTCTGTTGTCCGAAGTGTTGTTTACAAAATGTTGGCTGCTGAACCCACTGTGTGCATGCTGCTGATGATGATCATGGTGGTGCTTCGGCTGCTGCCGCTGATGATGATGACTGGTGCTAATGCCTCTTTTATTTTGAAGAAAACAAAAAAATGCACCATACAATGCACACACACACGCGCACACACAACACATGCATCCAGCCATAGCACAATGCTCATCGTGCCAGTGTCGTCTTTTTATTTTTTGTTAGTTGAACTATAAAACATTCATAATGTTTGGATATAAATGAACCCACATGTTGTTGTAAGGGAAACAAAAAATGAAAAAAAGAAGAAGAAATACGAATGAAGGAGTCGGGCAACTGCGACAACATTTACACACCAAAATCAGCATCTCTGTTAAACAATGTAGATTTTTATGGGAATAGGAATTGTCATATGCCATCGTAGCTTTGTGAAGCGATACTAGAAATTAAATGAGTCCAACTTGGCCCCCATATATCCAGAGATAAGCTCCAAATAAAATGTTCTTAAATGAGACGCCAAAGAGACGTAAAAGAGTAAAAATCTTTTTGAGGGAACTGATTTTAACAAAAAGTACGGCAACGAGAAACTTGTAAAACTGTCAAAACAAGTTGACAATATTTCATAATCGACAAATAAGTCAGAAAGAGGTTGAACATAAGCCAATCAGAAGCTATCTTTTGCTCGCAAAATTTACTTAGTAACAAGTAAAAAGACGTTAAGTTCTGCCGGACCGAAATTCCAATACCCTCCACCATTGGATAAAAAAAAAACTGTTTTATGCGAAAGTATCTGGATTCAAACGTGTTCCACTTTAAATTACAAACTCCAGTAAGTTTGGTAGGAGCCGTTATATGGGGCTCATACTAAAACGGGAGCCTATATATTTTGGTGAGATAAAAAACTACAATATTTTTTAGTGCCAACCGTGCTTTCCAAAATACTCCAGACACAAAAGTCCAACGGACGAAGCGAGGAACCTCATTTTGTAACCATTCTTGGGTAACAAGGCTTTAATACACCCTTCAGAATATTTTCGCGATAATATTCGGCATTTATTCTGATGCCACGGTCGATTAATACCAGCGGAGAGCGACCATCGGCTGTTATGATGGCCCACACCATCACCATGGCCGGCGCTTGAGTTCTGGTGGCCAACCGAAGGTGCACATTTTCAGCTGACATCTTTGGCAAGCAAACACGATCATTTTGTTTGTTTACAAACTGCTGGACAACGAATATTTTCTCATCGGCAGTTCACCACTTTTGGCCAAGCGAAGCAACTCTTTAGCTCTCTGAGTCTATTTTCTTTCTGATGCGGTGTAGGTTCTTGCACTTTTTGGAATTTCAATGGCCTTACGCCGAGCTCATTTTTCAATATTTGCCGAATGGAACATTTTGATATGTTCAGCACATGAGCCATTTTTCGGCCACTGCGACCTAGGTTTCGATCAAGTCGTTTCTTTACTTTTCGAAACATTTCTGCTGATGATGCTATTTTCTTCCGTTCACTTCCTTGACGTCGGGCCACGCTACCAGTATCACGTTAACGAGCGATGGTACGAGATACAAAGATTTATTCACATTTAAATGCTGGAGTGCTCTAACGATAGGCACTTGTGGTTTTCCAGCCAAATTGTTGCAGTTTTTTCATCTCACCCTGTATATAGTTTAGATGTGTTACAAACGGAATGACCGTTATAAAAATTAGTAAAAGATAACTCTTTTTTATGTTCTCGTCATTTCAGACCTCCGAAAAATTCGCTCGCATTCAAGGAGAGTGAAACTCGCTCGAATTAGAGTGGTATCACTTCTGGGAGGAAAATAAGCGAAACTCTATTTTTCGGATGCTTACTCGATTTCACTCTCACTGTAATTCAAGCAATGCAACATACACTCTAATATTTCAAACAGGAGAAAGAGCGAGCGAATTTCGCTTCTGAGTGAAAACGAGCAAATCTGTGTTCTGCTTCATTTTGCCTACAAGTTTCAATGGTTGTTCCGTAAATTTTAATTTATCTTCTTAAAATTGGTTTTCTTGGTGTTATTAAAAAAAAAAGACGAACAATTAATACGAATGTTTTGGAATTGGAATTAATACGAATTTATGGAATTTTTTTGACTCAATAGAGCTCTGTTTTCAAAAGGGTCGGCTTCACTTTTGGCTGATTTCTATTCCCTCTATGAGGTAACAATATGGAGTTTTGGGGTTTTGTGTTTATTTATTTTCGGATCATATATCCAACTTTAGATTTTTTTTCAATTTTCAACTTTTGCTCTGTTCCAGAATCAATAAGAATCTACTAGTTTTGCAATATTTTTCGATATTACAAAGGATAAATCGGTTATAGTAGTAAAAACTTTTATAGTCTTGCAGTTCTAGAACAGATCATTTGTGTTTTTTTATTTTTCGCAGGCCTGGAAGTGCCACTCTGATTTTGAGCATTAGTCCCACAACATTCTTCATCCCCTAAAAGCCTGACTGGTTTTATTCGAAGGGAACAAAAAAACCTAGTGAATTAGATAGGTGGTAGATGAGTATTTTGGTTGGTTGTGTGCCTTTTTTTGTTCTGTATTAGTTGTAGTTATGTAGGTGTTTGTATGACGACTCTTTTTTATGCGATGCTCTCATGCTCAGCATTAAAGACTTCCACGATGTCGATGTTGATGAGGATGATAATGGGTTTCACTAGAAATTCCCCCTATTTTTTTTTTGTATTTCCACTTTGGCAAATATGTTTACATTTATGCTAGGAACACAATTGGAGCGAACGACGAATTTCGCCCTACGCGGCGACAAAATGAGCCGCGAAAATTCGTCGTATGGAACACAATACCGACGAAATTATAAAACAGCTGATGAAGTTGTTTACTTTTTGCTCATTTGTTGACTACAATGAATTATACAAGAACACATAATTCTTTACGTTCTCTATTATAATTTCACTGATATCCATCTTCACTCAGGCGCAAGTACACAAATAAATAAACAAATTAATTATGTTTTTTTTATACGAGTAACAGATAGTAGAGTGACCATAACAAATTTTAAAGTAAAAAGTAACTTTATTTACTAAAACACATAAAATTCGTACAAGTATGGCCACCTTGTACTGTTTTGTTCGCCGGTCGCCGGCGTATGAAATAGAAATAAAGCTAATTGAGTTCGCGGCGACCGACGAAATTTTCGCCGGTGCCGTGATTGTGTGCACTTCCATATACACATATGTGTTTTATTTTTGACGACGAACATACGCCGCGAAAAAATTCGTCGTTCGCTCCAATTGTGTTCCTAGCATTATGTATTTTCTTTGGAGCATAATGTCGTTACTGTTGTTGCTGTTGTTTTTGTAAGAATCCTCCAACAGTCACGTAGCTCCATGTAGAAGCCAATGATGAATTTGTGTTTGGAACAGCAATGAACTTTGTGGAAACATTAAACAACAAATGCATTAACATAAATAAATATTTGCCATGTTGCCTGCCGCCGAGTTGCACGTTTAGATGATTGAACTAAACAATATTTCCTTTAATTAATCAGACGTAGCTACCCAGATCCATATGCTAAATGGTCTCATGGCAAATTATTCAATTGCATATTTGTTTTCTTTGGCAATTAAATTCTAAACAGCCATGGATGTATTGGGATTTATCACTCATTTCAACTCTGAGAGGGGATCAACCTCAAGCGCACAGCCAATCAGACAATGTTTTGGACGTTTCCTGTTCACACACGCACACACACACTTGAACACACACACGCAGCACATGAATATTGAATGTAACAGTAAAAATGAATTTAACAAATGTTTATTTATTTATTTTGTGATTTGCTCTTAACTTTCTCAAAGGCATTCTCCCCAAAGAATGAAATTTACAACTTGTTCTTCTTCTTCTTCTCCCTTTGCTTGTTCATTCACTGGGAGGTGAGACGCCTTGTCTGTTCATTACTCTTAGGTAATATTGTTTTTGTTTCGTTGTTGTTGTTGCTTTTTGATCATTAAGCTCATTTATAATTCCTGCCATTTGTTGGGAGTATAATTTTTCAATACAAGTCCAATAGCAGCAACAACAACAATGCCAACACCAACAACTACAAAACACTTTAACGTGCTTGGAATATTTTATAAGTAATTTTTTCGTACTGTTTCTTGTCCATAATTAGTAAACATGGCACAATAACAACAACAACAACTACACAAATAAATATTAACTAAGCCTACTGCTGCTGCTGCTCCTCCTACTGCATGTAAGTAATAGACATCCCATGCCACCAGACCAGACCAGTCCATTTCATTCCATTCTATGCCATCGTAGTCGTTACACAGGTGATTTCACACGGACGCAATTGAGTGTTACAGTTGTTGTTGTTGCTGCTACTGCTATTGCCGTTGAATTTGTTGGAATATGATGATGTCTTGTTGTCGTCTTCACAAATGACATAAACAACAAAAAACCCATAAAAATAAACATACTAACTTTATATGGGCAGAGGTATATTGGACAATATTGAACTTAAAGGCAGGCCAAGACCCCAACACGTAAGTGGAGGGCAGAGCATAGGGGGCGGGGAAGACAGTATAATGACAAAGGGAGAACTGTTTATACCTTAGGGTGTCATTATCATGGAAAACAATCAGAACATTTTATTACTAATTTACGGGTATTAATTGAATGGATGTTGGTTTTTTGTTTTGTATTTTAAAGAAAGTTAAGGTTATGTTTATGGGAAAGAGAGATGGAAAAGAGGAAAACATTTATCTAAGATCTCGAATCATATTTTGGAGTTTGTTGGTACTAGTTATATCCTCTACCATAAACTAGAAGTATATATAGTATATATTCTGGTTAGCGTAAAACGCGAAGTCGGTAGTGTGAAAATCACGACAGACCCGGCTATATTAAAGATAGAGTTCCGAAATTATATTTTTCAAGGAAGGTTGGTATTGAAACCGGAGTGTATCAACTTAAGTTTAGGTATATCTCCCATATAGCTGTACATTCTGATTTCAGCGTTTTGCGGATTTTGTTTCCAAATTCCCAACAAATCAGGTTTAGTTTTACATTTAAAGTTCTCAGTAACTAACCTTTCTCTTCGCAAAAAGTCAAAAACCCCTTTTTTGATAAAAAAAAATTGAGAAATAAAAAGCTCTCCGATTGTAACGTTAATTTGCCTCATATTTTCTTTTTAATTTTTCCTAAACAATTCACTTGAAGCCTCATCAATCATGCATTTCTTTAATAAAAAACGAAGAAAAGAGACCCTCCCATTTTTCTCATGCAATAAGTCTCTCTTGACCGTTATTTCTACAAGAGCAAAGAAACAAGGAGAAATTCATTTAAATGTAAATAGAAAATTAAATAATAGAATAAAAACATAATATTGGGAGGGAGAGACATCCCAAAATTTAGAAACAATGGCTAATGAAATCGAGTGAAACAATAACCCAAACCACAAAAGTTAAAGAAAAAACTGTAATCAGATAGAGTGAAGAGAAATGCACGAAAGAGAAATGGATGCAGAGAAAGTTCTCCCATATGAAACACAAATGTAATATGAGGTTCTCTTTGTAGATTTCTGAGGCAAATAAGGTTAAGATCATTTTTATTGTGACAAAAAAATAAACCGCGGATAACTATATCGCTGGAAGAAAGTGAGAAGATCTATGGATATCAACATGAAAATTCGATAGAAATACAGAGTAAGATTCGTAAAAATTATTAGAAATTGCTGACTTTAAAAAACATTGTTAGACTTAAGCCATTTTTTGAGTAAATAGGTGATACATATTTTTCTCACGTTAGTTTTTCTTGGACGTGTAAGACTGGTTCGTTCTGAAGACATCAAAAAAAAAAAAAAAAAAAAAATACCATTGTTTAATTGGAAATGGTACTTATATCAGGGTTAGACAGCTGTTTATGATAAAAAATAACACCTCTAGGGTTTCTGTCTCTAAATCTTTGTCATGATTTGAACATCAATAAATAGACATACAAATAATTTTCAAAAATTCCGTTCCAGAACGTACAAGAATTTAACCGAAATGTTGATTTTGATATTTTTTTCAGAAAAAAGAGTTTTCTCAGAGTGAATCTCACTTTTTTCTATTTTACTAATAATCTCTAAATGTTTATATCCTCCACCTTGAAAAGGAGGCTATATTAAATTTATAATTCCGTTTGTAACACCTCTAAATATTCGTCCACGTTTTGTCATCTAGTTGCGACATATTTACAAGTCTTGCGTGTCCGTGATTAAAATGTTACTCTTTCACTGGCTTTATCATTCAAAGAGCAAAGGATCAGAGCTCACAATGTATTTGACAATTATGTATTACGAAAGTCCATTTCGAAAAGAAATTCTCTCTCCTCTTGCATTCATTCAATTACTCGTAATTCATTAGTCTCTTATTGTCCGTCTCTCTTTTTCTCTCCTCTCTTTCATTCTTATGAAAAAAGTATTTAAATGACAATATTTAACACTTAAAACAGAGACAAATTAAAGTAAAATTAAAGATATGGCATTATTAATGAAAATAGTGATGATAATGCCGAAAACCAATACAAATGACAAGTAAGAGTAAACAGAGCGATATAAAAAAAGAACAGGAGTAGAGAGTAGTATCTCTATGAGATTTCCTTTGAAAATTTGTGACACAATGAACATTAGGGCACAGCATGGGGTCCAAACAAGAATTAATCAATTCACGGTGAGAAGCCATACAGATTACAACAGAACAAACAACAACAACAAAAACATAGAAAATAAATTGAGAAGGGGATGGATGGCAGGGCAAGGAGAATAGGCTATGCTATTACAAACAAAGAACCAATATAAATTTCCATGGGCCAATATTCTATTTATGGTAAAAAAGAGGCCCCATTTGTTGTAGTCAAATGAAAAGAAAACATTTTAAATGATTTCAAAGTTTGGCTGAAGGGAAAGAGAGGAGAGAGAGGGAGAAAGAGAGACGTGCAGGAATGAGTCAACAAAATGGAAATGGATGCTGGATGATGATGATGATGCTTGGTGCTGGTAAACTAGGCTGGTGGCATGAAAATGTCTCAAGTCTACGTGACTGTGGCATTAATGTTTGTTTTGTTTCGTTGCCATGACTTGAATGATGTCCATGGATGGCTTTGCTGGCTGTGAGGATGGCAATGCCGGTGACCAGCTAAATTCTGCTCAAGGCAACACTTAATAAAACCAAAGCAGGAAAATTTTGTTAGAAATTATATTTCAAATTATTACTAGATCCTGTAAGTGTTGTTGTTGTTTTTTTTTTTCTTTTGGAAGACACTGTAGGTATATACATTACGCATTACTTTGCCTTAAGGATTTTTAACACACAAATATCAGCAATTTAAATATTTGTTTAAACTGTTAAAATATTAACATTGTGCCAGGCAGTCAGCCAGCATTATTTTACGGCAGAACTCCTTACACTTTAGGCCTCGTAGATCCTTGAGATATTTATGTGTGGATTTTAATAGGTTTTGTTTTTCGTTGTTTTTTTTTGTTTCATAAGACTCTTGTGTTTGTTGCGTGACAACAATCACAATAACAACAACAACGACGTGAAGCAATAGAAAATCAACACCGTGAAATAAGGGCAGCAGGCGCACACCGCCAAGCCAACGAAACTGCCAAGCGTAGGTTTCGTTTTTAACGTACTTCATCCTCTGCTGCTGCTTCTTCTTCTTCTTCGTTAATTTCCAAGAATTTTGAAATGCCAGGAAAAAGTAAAATCTTGGTTTTGTAATGAAGAAAAAAAAAACATTTTTTTGAAAATTAATCACCCGATTAACACAAACATGGCATGATGGGTTTTGTTGTTTCTCTTTCTGTTCGACAATAATAAATTAGCCATGTCAACCGGAGGACAAGGAATAACTGAGACAGCGGGTGTAATCTTAGAGTGGTTTTTATAGATGCATGTAGACATGCCTGATCCTTGGCGATGTCATACATGCGGTTTCAAATTAATTCTGAAACAAATTAACTTAAGTATGGCTGGGCATGAAGACTTCACAATCAAGGCATTTAAAATTTGGTAATTGTTGTTTACAAATGTCTTTTCAATATTGACAATTTGGCTTTTCAAAAAGAGGGAGAGATATCAAAGGAGGTACAAAATTCATAATTAAGTATTCTTAGAGAAGAATTCTTAAACATATCCTTTCTTTAATTTTTTCCCATCTAGAAATCCAAAGTTCCTGGAAATATATAAGACACCCATAATTATTGAATACACTCTCGAAAATAATCAATAGAGGGAAAGTTTTTATTTGTTGACTCTCGGAATGAATTTAACCTCTATCAAGTGGATCAAGTGGAAAAGAGAAATAGAGAGAGAGAGAAGTTCAGTAGATGAGAGTCAGAAGCCAAATGCATTGAACAATGGTGCTCACAACATAGAAACCCAATAAAAATTTGGTAGCCACATTTGCCAATCTCAGCATTTTTAGTAATGGTCCTTTGTGGGGGAGGTACCAGAAGGAGTGGACCAATATATCTTCATAGCACATATTGTGTTAGTAGAAATAATGGGGTGTGTGAAATATGAAGAGTTCCGGATGTTTATTTCGGATTTTAGAACCGTTTTGTTCATTCAAAACTTTGACCCTTTGTGGGGGAGGTACCAGAAGGAATTGTCCGATCTCTACCATCTTCACTGCAGATTTTGTGTTAATAGAAATGTTGCCATGTGCCAAGTTTGTATGGAATCGGATTTTAATTTCGGCTTTTATGACCTTCATGGATATCCGAAATTTTGACCTTTTGTGGGGGATGTACCAGAAGGAGTGGGCCGATATATGCCATCTTCACAGCAGATCTTATGTTAGTAGAAATAATGGGATTTGTGAAGTATGAAGAGTTCTGGATGCATATTTCTGATTTTATGATCGTTTTGGTTATTCCAAACCTTGTCCCCTTGTGGGTGAGGTACCAGAAGGAATTGTTCGATCTCTACCATCTTTATAACAGATCTAGGGCTGATTGAGTTATTGAAATGTGCCAAGCTTTAATAGAATCAGATGTTAATTTCGCGTTTTATGAGCTTCATGGATATTCAAAAATTTACCGTTTGTGGGTGAGGTACCAGAAGGAGTGGACCGATATATTCCATCTTTACAGGAGATCTTGAGTTAATAGAAATAATGGGGTGTGTGAATGATGAAGAGAATCGGATGCTTATTTCGGATTATATGAGAGTCATAATCATTCAAAACTTTGATCCTTTGTGGGGGAGGTGCCAGAAGGAATGGTCCGATCTCTACCATCTTTATAACAGATCTTGTGTTGATTGAAATATTAAGATGTGCCAAGTCTGAGTGGAATCGAATGTTAATTATACGTTTTATGAGCTACAAGGATACTCAAAACGTTAACCCTTTGTGGGGGGAGGCACCAGAAGGAGTGAACCAATATATCCCATCTTCACAGCATATCTTGTGTTAGTAGATATAATGGGATGTGTGAAATATGAAAACAATCGGAATCTTACATCACATTTTATAACAGTTATAATTTGTGGGGGAGGTTCTTGATGGAGTGGACAGATATTGTCCATTTTCGCACCTGACCTAGCACTGATGCAAATATTAGGATTTGCAAAGTTGGATCTGATTTCTCTTTCTGTGCAGTTAAATATTTTTTGAACATTTCGACCTTTTGTGGGGGAGGTACCAGAAGGAGTTGACCGATATTGCCCATCTCCGAACTCGATCTGAGTTTGATGATAATATTGCGCACCAGCCAGCCAGACATACGGACGGTCATCGCTAGATCGACTCCAAATGTCCTGAAACGGATTTGGTTCAAAGAGACCTAGGGTCTAAGACCGTTATTTCGATGAGGCACGTTTTGCCCGTATCACATGATATATACACCCTCTCTAGCCATATGGCTGAGGGTATCAAAAACGAAATACTGTAGCTGAGTGCATGGTGTGAGAAGATCGAGAGATAATACAACTGGATTGTTGTCCTGGTAGCGTAAGGCATGTATGGAATGGTCATGGATTGCCAACTTTTTCTCTCAGTGTCCCGCAACTTGGCTAAGTGACTCAGTCTTTAAAAATTCCTTATCATCGCAACGGCGATACCGTAAGAATCCTTTCTTCAGTCATGTTTCAGAGCTCAATATTGACGACCTCATCCATTCATTTGTTCAAAATGTCAGCAACAAGAACAACAGCGACAACAACCAACATCAAGCAATAAATGCATAAATGTTGTAAATGCCGAATGTGTTCGAACAACAACAAATTCGATACGTTTTGATTTTTTTTTCTACGAAGAAGGTTTAAATCCCTCATCGTTCACATTGTGTTAAATTCTTTTGAAAATTTTCAAAGAAGAAAAGAAAACTGAAAGAAAGAAACATTTTTTTGAATGAAGCTGCTTCTGCTGCTGCAACACAGAGCCAAAGCCGAGGTATGCCACAATGAAGCTATCTGTCGAAATACCTTGATATGAAATTCGTAGCATATTTAAGAGGCAATTTATGAGCATGGCCTTCCTGGTCACAATAATCAATGAGTCATCGTCGCCATCGTTGCAGCTCGTCTGCTTAAGACTCTAATTGATTAACCGAAATTGGAGATTTTCTGAAGAGTGATACAAGGAAATGGATTTGGATAAAACAACAAGAATGGAACATGGAAGTTTGGCCGGAGAAGATTGGTGAGCCAACTTGATGTGTGTAAAAGGAGTTGTGGTATTCTGGTGTTTTAAGCAGATATGGATATAAGACCCTCAGTGGGTCTGTCTACGGAAGATCTTTAAAGAGGCCTTCTATCCACAGAAGACCTTTGGGATGTCTTTTGCTTATGGAAGACCTTTAAAAGATGTCTGCCCATGAAAGATCAGTAGGAGGTTTTCTATCTCTATAAGATCAGTGTGAGGTACTTTATTTCGGAGATTTTTTATCTATAAGATACTTTGGAAGGGTCCTATCCATACAAGACCTTTGGGAGATTTTCTATCCGAAGAAGACCCTTGAGAGGTCTTCTATCCGTAGAAGACCTTTGTGATGTCTTCTGTCTAGAGGATACCTTAAAGAGGTCAACTATCTCTATTAACCTTTTGTGAGGTCCTTTATTTATAAAAGACCTTTAGAAAGTCTCCTATCCATCCGTTAGGAGGTCTTCTATCTATAGAAGACCGTTAGGAGGTCTTCTATCTATAGAAAACCGTTAGGAGGTCTTCTATATATAGAAGTCCGTTAGGAGGTCTTCTATATATAGAAGTCAGTTAGGAGGTCTTCTATATATAGAATACCGTTAGGAGGTCTTCTATCCATAGCAGAACGTTAGGGGGTCTTCTATCTATAAAAGAACGGTTGGAGGTCTTCTATTTATTGAGGAACGTTAGGAGTTCTTCTATCTATAAGAGAACGTTAGGAGGTCTTCTATCTATAGAAGACCCCTACAAGGTCTTCTATTTATAGAAGACCGTTAGGTGGTCTTCTTTTTATAGAAGACTATTAGGGGGTCTTCTATCTATAGAAGACCGATTGAAGGTCTTCTATTTAAAGAAGACCGTTAGGAGGTCTGCTATTTATAGAAACTTTTAGAAAGTCTCCTATCGATAAAAGACCTATCTATTCTATCTAGATAGACCCATCTATCTCTATAAAACCTTTGGGAGGTCCTTTATTTATAGAATACCTTCATAGGGTGGTCTTATACCTCTATAAGATCTTTTGGAGGTCTTCTATCCTTAGTAGACCTTTTGGAGATTCCCTATCCGTAGAAGACGTTTGACAGGTCTTCTATCTATAGAAGACTTTAAGGAGGTCTGCTAAACCTTTGAGAGGTCTCCTATCCCTAGAACACCTTTGGCGGGCCTTCAATCTATTGTAGACCTTTAGGACGTCTTCTATCTATAGAAGACATTTATAAGGTCTCCTATTTATAGCAGATTTTTAGGAGGTCTCCTTTTTAAAGAAAACTTTTAGGAGACACATATGAGGTCATCTTTCTATAGCAGACCTTTGGGTGGTTCTCTATCGAGAGAAGGTTTTTAGCAGGACTGTTATACGAAAAAAATATCCTTTTAACTATCCATGGACCCTCTACACTCAGAAGGCCCTCTAAAGCTATACTATATATAGATAAAACGGCTTCTCTGGGAATTGTCCTCCACAGAAGAATTCTAGCAAATGTGTCTCCATCTCATTTCCAAAACAAATTCCCTTTCCCCATTCTCCATGACAAATCCAGTTTTATTTTTCAAGAGTTTGAAATCCCAAATGATTGTTATGCTAATCTAATTTGGTACGAAATTAAACAGATGTTGTTAGGCTAAGGCCAAAGACATTACCTTTGCCAATAATGGGATGCGGAAGGTACCTTGCGCCAGGCAGCACATTGACAAACAACAAATACACTACTGCAATAAATGGACTAACAGCGATTTTTTTTCGATTTCGGGGGTTGGTTGATGATGTTCGCCCTTGTGAAGTGGATTAACCCTAAGTCCAATAAAACAAAATTATTTACTTCATACCACGGTCAAGGCAGACGGAGTATTAAGATTCTTCACCGACAACAACAACAACAATAGCAAAAAAAAATGAACCAGGCAACGCCTACATGAACATGTGTTGCTCTCCCACGATCTGATGACAATGCAAACACATCCGTCCACCATTTGCCCTAAAATACACACTTATTGACAATTGTACGTACGTACGATGGGTGTATATGTATGTTTTCTTATTCAAGTCAAATGCATTCGCTTCATGAATGCAAAGCTTTTGGTGGAGGGGAGGATAACGCTCTATCTTGCATTTTCTCCGGTGGCCAGGGAATTCTGTGATTTCTTTTTCCACTTGGCTTTTATTTCGGGGGCTACTTTTGGTGATGTTAACAACCCTCTATTGCCGCGATGAATGAACTCACACACACTCATTCTTTGAAGATTATATAGTAAGGGGAAACAGTGGTTACGAATTTTTAACGAAAGGATACATTAGGTCAGGGCCAGAGAGAGAGAGAGAGAGAGAGAGCGAGGGAGAGAACTCCGGTCTTCTGGTTTGAGAAGACTTTCTAGTCTCCTATGATCCATAAAAAATTGGTATTATGCGTTTCTATTAGGGGAAGTTCTTCTGGTCCTCTATGCCCTCTTTAAGAGAAGATCTTCTGGTCGTATTTGTTAATAAGATCTACCTATCATCTGTGCAAAAATGAACGTGTGAGTAGATTTTAGGGATTCTCGGAGAAGAAATAATCTCTTGTAGTAGTCTGAAGTTGGTTGCAGTTTTTTCATCTCACCCTGCATAGCCCCCCATATAACGATACCCCTGATATTCGGAATTTTGATGATTTTTAGCTACAGTTTTCAATGAAATTGTCTGAAAATCCACAAAAGGAGTTTCTTCTGAGTAGAAGAAACTCCTTTCTCTCTGGGAGAAAATTCTCTATATAGGTCCACGATATCGTATAGCCCCCATACAATGATACCCCCCGATATTCGGTATTTTGATGGTTTTAGAGACTCTATTCAGCGGAATTGTTTCAAAATTCATATTTGAAGTTCCTAATGGTTACCGCAACCTGTAAAAGTTTCCCCCCGATATTCGGTATTTTGATGATTTTAGAGACATTATTCACCGGAATTGTTTCAAATTTCGTATTTGAAGGTCCCAATGGTTACCGCAACCTGTAACAGAAAATTTTCTATGCAGGTCCAGGTCTTCGTATAGCCCCCATATATTATATTATATATATTGGTACCTCCCTATATTCGGTATTTTGATGATATTAGAGACATAATTCATTTGAATTGTTTCAAATTTCGTATTTGAAGCTCAGAATCGGTACTACAGTCTATGGCAGAAAATCGTCTTTCAAGGCCCAGGTCATGGTATAGCTCACATATAAAGGTTTTTATTTAAGCGGTATTTTTCGACGGATTTTTTTTCTAATATTTCAAATTCCTTCCAAACGGTGGAGGGTATAAAAAGTTCGGACCGGCCGAACTTAGCTTCTTTTTTACTTGTTAGGATTTTAACGGATTTTATTTTTTTATAATTTCCAATTTCGTTCCAATACACATGCACTTTTGCCTCTCTTTTTCGTGGACCCTGGTCTAACGACATTAATTCGATAAGACGTATAGGACTAAAGGTATCAGTACTAAACGGAATTGGGGCCCAGGGGCCAGGGAATCTGTTCCATTAATTTATCTAAATTATTTTTTATTTTCTCCACTGTGCAGCAGCAGCAACTTACTATGGCATTCGCTGGTACAGGGTTAAATTGATAATTTCCCATTAGGGCTTTGACTCCCACCTTTCGTCTAACTCAAGTCAAAATCATATTTGTTACAGAAGGGTGACAAATGATGGCTCAGCTTAGCTCATGGCAATAGAGTGGTGACGGTGGTGGTGTTTCTATTGTCGGGCTTAGAGGGGTGTTTGAGATGTCCTTGCGAAAAAATATAAGCATGTGATCCACTTCGGTGTAGAGCAAGCAGAAAAAACAATGGTTTCATGCAACAAATCACCCTCCGAAAAGCAGGTCATTTTGCAAACACAGAGAGGTTTTTTTCGCCATCCTCCAAAAAAAAAAAAACATGAAACAGGGGAGGAAAATCTCAAACCATCCCAGCATCATGGAAAGTGGATAAAAAGTATGTTATGAGTATGGGTGTGTGTGCGTTGTTGTTTTCCTTTTGTTTTGGAGAAGTGCTAATTTACAGTTGCCACTGTTCCATTCGGTTTTACTGCATGAATGGTTTTCCAGAGTATCCATAGTTTTAGAATTCCCTCAATGGGAGTTTGACTACTTGTGCGAGATTGTGTGTGTGTGTGTGTGTGTGTGCGTGTGTTTGCCCCTCACATCATGACGAGTCGCATAAAATTATGATTACATTGCTCCCCCTGCCTTCCTCACCCCAACCCCACCCCACCTAGATATCCATCACCATCGTCACCCACTTTATGTTGCATTTAAATTCAATTAGTGCTGCTTGTGTTGTTGCATGGCCTGAGCATGTATGCAGTTGTTTTTTTGTTTTTGGATTTTGCTTTGATGGTGGATGGACTGCCAGTCAGACTGGCCTCGGCGGGCACACACATGTTGTGACGCTCTGTGTGCTGCTCGCTCCATGTTTGAGTCCATCCGGTGAAATGTGTTGGTGGTTCCTCCTCTGGCTGTGGTCGCCGGTTGGCCGATTGCTTAGTTTCGGTTTAGTGCCTTTTTCCCTTTGATAACAGACAGACCAGACAAACAATACTATTATTGTTTTACGTTCGGAAAAAAAAACTATGGCATAAAAACAATCCAAAAAATGATCTAAGCACTAGGCTCAACAAATGTTTCCAATCATCAGAGCATATTTATTTGAAATTTTGTTGATAAACATTCGTCATTGTTTGTTTAGTATTTGGGAAATATTGGCGAAAAATCTCGGCATGGAAATCTGGTTGAAATGTATTTCCGACAGATATGTCTTCCGAGTTTGAGAAAAACCAACATCTATGAGGAAATGATGGGGTTTGAGAGAAAAGCACCTTTTATCTGAAAGTGGCGCCCAATTTAAATGGGAGAAAGAAAGCGAAAGAGATAGGTAGAGAGGCTGACTGTAGATTTCTGTAAGAAGGTATATCTTGGCGTTTTCTGTCGGGGATTGCCTTTGTAGTATTCTATGAGGAGGTCTGCTGGCCCTCTATGAGAAACCTCCTAAAGGCATTTAAGTCGTATGTTTGAAGAACGCTTCAGGGTCATTTCTACTATTAAACGAAGACCCATCGAAGAATGCCATATATTACCTTCATAAAGTAGAGGCCATTCCATGAAAAAAAATCCATCTGCTCTTCTACAAGAAGCCCATAATAACGATGAGTAGGATCTGGAAGAAGTAATGAGGTGGAGGTTTTTTTTTTAAATTCTATATAAAATGTCTCGAAGAACCTTTAAAGCTGACCGGAAGGGCGTCCCCATAGACGACCAGGAGAGAGATTTAATAGACGACGTGAAGGGAGTCTCCTTAGGAGATTAGAAGGCAGAATCTATAGACAGAATGCAGGCTCCGCATTACATGATATTGTCTCTTTAAACGACGAAAAAAGACAGGAAGGGAATAACTGTGGACCAAAACGAAAACCCTATCGAAATAGAATTGAATAGTCGACCGAAAGAGGATCTCCAACGATTGGGGATACCCTTTTCCGATTAGAAGGCAGAATCTATAGACAGAACGCAAAGACTAAAAAAGACTTCCTATCCGGTCTCTGTGAGAAAAAATGGAAACCCTATCGAAATTGAATTGAATAGCCGACAAAAAAAAGTTCTCCTCACTGTAGCCGACCAGGTTAAGCCTTTACAGACGTCTGTATAAACGACCAAAAGGAAGGGAGTGCCTATAGACGATCTAAACAAAAGGAGGCGGGTCGAATATATAACCGAAAGCGAGACTCCAAAGAGGACTGGGAGAGATTCTCTAACTATGAGCGGAATTGAGTCTTTATAAACGACAAGAAAAGGATCTCCCTGTAGACTGCCGAAAGAGAGTCTCTAAAAATAACCCGAGGTGAGTCTCTTTAAATGACAAGGAAGGAAGTTTATATAGAGGACCGGAAGAGGTAACAATAGACGAACGGAGAGATGGTATCTACAGAAGATAAAGGACTTATAGAGGACTGGACTGGAGAGGTTCCGAAACACCTCGAAATATACATTTTATACCCCACAAAGTGTATATACTGTGATCAGCGATATCACTATGTTCGTCCGTCTGTGGAAATCACTCTAACTTCCGAACGATTTGAATTAGGTTGATAAAATTTTACTCAAATGTGTGTTTTGTCTGCAGAACTTTTGGTATTGAAAATGGGCTATATAGGGCCACGTTTAGGCATGGCCCCATATAACTGTACCTCCTTATATTCGGTATTTTGATGATTTCACCGACATTATTCGCGGGATTTGGTATTTAAAGTCCATAATGGATACTACAGCCTAAGACAGAAAATTGTCTATGAAGATCCAGCTCTTCGTATAGGTCCCATAGATCAGTACCTCCCCATTTTCGGTATTTTGATGATTTTAGCGACATTTGTAATCGGAATTGTTAAAAATTATTTAAAGTTTCTAATGGATACTTCAGTCTGTGACAGAAAATTATCTATGCAGGTCCAGATCTGGGTATAGCCCCCATATATCGGTACATCCCTATATTCGGTATTTTGATGCTCACCGGATTTTTTTCGTAATTCGTATGATATTCACCGGAATTTTTTCGTATTTGAATATTGTAATGGCCTATGCCAAAATTAGCCTATGCAGGTCCACGTCTTCGTATAGACCCCAATATAACGGAGACCCTTTATATTCGGCATTTTTAGGATTTTAAAAGATTTTTTAAAGGATTTTATTTTATTTTTTTTTGAAAATTTCCAAAATTGTTCCAATATTTCGGCCCGGCCGAGCCTTACTGCCAACTTTTAAGAAAAAATACCTATGGGGTTTTTTCGCAATCTTTCCAGAAACTCCTTTCCCAGCTATGTTTGCAAATTTTATAACCAAATCCCCTTTGACATGCCGTTAACCCCTCCACAAACTTAAAAAAACACACCTCATTATTATTTACCCACCAACTTCCAATCTCTATGATGTTCTTGTTGCCTTAGCGTTTTGGCAAATACACTTTCAAAGCTTCCACTTATCCTTTGACAAATAACTGACATAGATAACGAAAAGTGTGTACTTAATCCCAACAAAAAAACAAAACAACACAAACAAGGGCGAGCTTAGGTCTACAATTAAAATTGGAATGTGGATGCAAAACTATGGGAGATTTGTGAGCTGAATAAAGATGTTAACTGGATGATGACGACACGTGGTCGGGTGACTGCGGCATGTTGATACTTTTGAAAGCAGTTCCATTTTTTTATTTAGGAAACTCTTTTTAAAAAACTGAGAACCAAAAAACCTTAATGAAACTGAAACAATAACAAAGGCCCAGTGCCGCAATTTTTGGGAATTTGTTTTTTATTTCTTTCTTTGGAAGACAACAGCACTTCGATCTTAAAGCTCACCCCGAATAACAAAAAAGCAATGCAAACTATGGCACGCGTCTCATTTATTACACAGAACCGCCGGCAGACGTTTCATTAGTGTCTTTTGTTGTAGTTGTTGTTGTTGGAAAGGCTTAACACCAAACAATTTTGTTTGGACGGACGAACCTCAGACGTCAAAGCTTTAATTTCAGTTTTAGCGGATTTATGAGGAACAAGCATTCGAATATGAGAGGTTCAATATCCGCACACACACACACATATGTGTGCTCACACTTTGTTATTGAAAAATAATCATGGACACCAGCGACCAAAACTGGGTGAGTCTGCAAATGATGGCTCACTGGCCGGGTGATGCGCGCCAAGTGATGTTCGGGTTTAAGCGTGGCAAACGGGTGAAAACAAAGCATTGCTGCATATAATAATGAAGCAGAATCATTAACATAATGAAACGGCAAAAGTAACTACCACACCAGCATCCCAAATATAACAACAACAACAATGAGAGAAAGAAAAAAACGACAACAACAAAGGCAATGAGATTACTCCCTACTTTGTTATTATAACGTCAACGTCATTCTCATCTCTGGAACAGAAAAAAAGTTCCTTCATCCTAAACCTTTGTGGTGTTAGTAGTAGTAGTAGTTGTTGTTGTTGTCTTTGTTCCCGGAACACAAAAGACAAACTGCGCCGGCGCACAATTTATCACTTCACCCATCCATCCATACATCCCTTCCCTTCGTGTTCATTGTTCGGTAAAATGCTTTCATCGGGTGGTTAATCTACCAAAACAACACTTGAAAAAAAGTTCAATGCCGCCATTTAAAAAAAATGGGAATTGAATATTTTTATCCTTGGAAATTATTTATTCATTAAAGGATCTTCGTGCAGTTACTTTGAGGGGATTTTTTGCAAAAGGATGATAGGGAAATACCTTTCGAATAAGCTATTTTGAAGACTTATTTGTAAAAAAAAAGAGATTTTGGAGAAAGTGGAGCGTAAAATTTCTAAGACAAAGGACCTTTCTAGGGTTATTAGAAGAATTACATATACCCCTTTGCGCAAAAAAAAGGTTTTCAAATTGAATTTCTTTGTGCCTCCAATCTTTCAAAAGGGTAGTTAAGATAACTTGATCCACGTTCCTATGCAGGGTTTGAATAATGTGTCCGAGAAACTATATATCCTCCTGAAAGGAACCCAAAGTCCCCCGAAATGGTTTCGAAGTTTGCTGAAACCAGGTCGGAAAGTTGCTTTGGAAGAGGAAGGAGAGAAACGGTCAAAGAAATCGCTATAAACGAACTACTAAATGAAAGCTTCCCTAGACGTGCGGAGAAAAAAAAATATGAATGAAAATACGTCATTAAGGATGTCTTTATGGCCCACAAAAGAGATTCCATACAGAATACATGAAGGGTGTCTTTAAAGAGCAACTACACGAAGGACTTTACATATGAAAGCAAAAAAAAGGAGCTCTAAAGGAAAAGTCCCAAATGGACGATTTTCCAGTAGAGTAAAAGGGTGTTCTTAAAAGCGTCTAGGGGGAAGATATTATAAACAACAGGAAGGGAGTCTCAATAAATTATCATGGGAGAGACTGGAAGGAAATTTTTAGTTTTCTTTCAAGACAGTGCGTAGACGTCTGCAAAAACGACCAAAAGTAAAGTATGAACAGGTATGAACGATTGAAAGAGGCCAGAATGGAGTCTTAATATACTGGAACGGAAACCCTATCGACGATCGAAAGGAAATCGAATAGCCGATCGAAAGAGGGTATCTAAAGATTGGTGATATCCTCATGTAGACGACCAGGGTAAGCATTTACAGGCGTTTGCAACTTGTACAGGAAGGGAGTATCTATAGACGATCTAAGGAAAGGGGGGGAAGGGAGTCGAATAAATAACCGAAAGCTGGTCTCCATAGAGGACCGAGAGAGATTCCCTAACTATGAACGAAAGGGCTTCAATAGACAACAGATATAAGCCCCAATATACAACCGGAATAAGTGATCGGAAGAGTATCTGCAGACTGCGAAAGAGAGTCTCTAAAGACAACCCGACGTAAGTCTCTTTAAATGACAAGGAATGAAGTTTATATAGAGGATCAGAAGAGATATCAAAGGAGAGACTGGAGGGAAACTTTTAGTTTTCTTTGAAGAGAGTGTGTACAGGGTGAGATACAAAAACTGCAACATTTTTTTTTACATTTTTTTTAAATTTTATTGAATTAAAGCAAAACATGTCGGAAATAACATCAAATTTTAGAAAAAGTTTAGATTTGTTCGAATTGGTCACCTTTATCACGAATTATGGCCTTCAAACGGCCAATGAAACCGTCGCACTCTGCCCGAATGTTGCTCTGCGGTATTTTGGCCCGTTCCCGGCGAAGCGCTTGCTTCAGATGATTGACACTTTGGTATTTATAGTGCCAATCTTGGTTTCCAAAATACTCCAGGCACAATAGTCCAAGGGATTGGTATCCGGAGATTTTGGTGGCCATTGTGCGCTGGAAATGAAGCGAGGAACCTCATTTTGCAACCATTTTTGGGTGGCGCGTGCTGAGTGGCTATGGTGCTGAGTTCTGTTGGAATGTCCAAGGTCTGCGGCTAAAATGTTTGCGTGACCAAGGGTTTAATACACCCTCCAGAATAGTTTCGCGATGATATTCGGCATTTATTCTGATGTAACGGTCCTTTTTTACAAGCAGAGAGCGACCATCGGCTGTTATGGCGATATGGCCACACCATCACCATGGCCGACGCTTGAGTTCTGGTGTCCAACCGAAGGTGCACATTTTCAGCTGACCTCTTTGGCAAGTAAACACGATCGGATCATTTTGTTTGTTTACAAACTGCTGGACAACGAATGTTTTTTCATCGGAGAAAACCAAATTCGACAGTTCACCACTTTCGGCCAAGCAATGCAACACTTTAGCTCTTTTGAGTCTATTTTCTTTCTGTTGCGGTGTAAGTTCTTGTACTTATTGGAATTTCAATGGCTTTACCCCGAGCTCATTTTTCAATATTTGGCCGAAGGGCATATTGCGATATGATCAGCTCACGAGCCATTTTTCGGCCATTGCGACGGGGGCTTCGATCAAGTCGCTTCTTTACTTTTCGTACCATTTCTGCTGATGTTTATGTTTTCTTCCGTCCATTTCCTTGACGTCGGGCTACGCTACCAGTATCAGTATCAAGGTAACGAGCGACACAAAAGATTTATTCACATTTAAATGCTGGAGTGCTCTAACGATAGCCACTTGTGGTTTTCCAGCCAAATATAAAGAAATCACCCTATCACGCTTGAATTCCATCGCGAATAACTTTTTTTTTGGAAAATTCTCACCAAAATGTATGTTTTGTACGCTTGTAAACAATATAATGAGCTGTCACTGGAATAATTTTAACAGCTGTCGGACGAGTGGCTTAGAAATGACAACAGTCTGAAGTTGGTTGCCGTGTTTTCATCACAATAAAAATACCGTGTAGTAAAAATACTGGAATGAATATTCGTAGAATAAGCATAATATCCCTAGTTTTGCCAATGAAAAGTTTGTAGAGATAGTCTACTTCCAGGTGAGGACATTTATATCTGAAAATTGGGTAATGTATGGAGCGCGAATTTTTTTAAAGGATACAAAAATTGTTTAGAATTGCTCCTTGTGACCAAATGAGCGCCATCTATACTTTAATGATTATATGAAACACCAAAGTTAGAGGGCATTACAATTTTGGCAGGATCTTTGAAATACCTTGAAGTATTCCTCAAAAGGAACATTTCCACATTTCGGTCGGAAATTTGAACATTTAAGACCAGAAAAGCAATTATATTTTAAATAGCGGAAGTGGAAAGGAAGTATGTTACCAACTGCTGCAATTACATTTTCTTTTCGCAGGACATACCTGAATAGGTCAGTTTTACTAATTCTAAATCTCAAAGGATTAGCAATTAATGTCCTAGATGGCTCTCTACAATATACAAAAACTCTCTACAAATACCCAAAGGCTTCAGATAAATTCCAAACTATTTAATAGGCAGTCTGAATATCAAGTCAAACTCCGAACGCTTATTAATTTATTACTTTGTCCTTTGGCGAGTTGTGTGCTGCGAGCAAGGATACCTTCCCCAAATTAAAGTCACCCGAGGTGTGAGTAAAATTTAATGAAATATTTATTAAAAGCAAATATTTCCAAAGAAGCTTAACATGTTTCACACACGTACAAACACTGGGACATACATACGGGTAAGCTTCCCATTTACTCCCCTCAAAAACAAAAAATTAAATTCTCAAGTATCGCTTTAATTGTGGGAAAAATTATGTCACAAAAGGTCGTTTGCTGGAAGAACAACAAAAACAAAAAAAAGCTAAGGCAAATTTCTGCTTCATCTTCTTAAAGTGGCGAGTGAGAATGTTGTTGGTTTTTAAGAAGCCAATGCGGAAAGCAAAAACAACAACATTATAAGAAATTTCAAAGTTCTTTGAGAGTGTATTGAAAGAACGTGTGGTCCGGAACTAGTACTCTAAGATGATGATGAGGCATGGTGGCCTGGATGGATGGCTGTGTGGATATGTGGAAGGGCGACCGGGCATTATTGAACAAAACAACAAGTAAATGCCAGTAAATGGAAAAGTAATTGAAATGCCAACGCATATCATAACAATAATAGCTGCTTGTTCGTCTGTCGGCCCGTACGTCCGCCCGTCTCTCTGTCAGTCGTTCTTCTATTCATTCATACATATTTATGTAATGTGTATAAAGAAAGCTGGAAAACGGCCAGTGTGAAATGTTTGAACAGCAACTAAAGCAGGGTTGATGGTTGGCTGATCGAAACAAAACCTCAAATCAAAGGCAAAAGGGTCGATTGATAAGCGTGTTGTTGGGTAAGTAGTATTTTCGTGTGTGTGTGTGAGTGTGACTGTGGATGGCCCCCGGGCCCTTGGTGTTGATGCTATTCCCATTAGTTAATAAAATTACAGATATGTGAGTTATTTCGTTTGTTCCCATTCAATTTCATTTAAAGCCAGTGAACGGGTCGATTGGTCGGTCAATCCTCCCCTAAAGCCATTTTCAGAGTTATAAATACTCTTTACACGGTGTAGTAGTTAGCTGGCTGGCTAGCGTTGCCATGAAATTTGTTATTTTCCTAGGCCTCGGCAGATGCAGTGTTTGCAGAGAGGGGGGTAGGAGGGTTGTACTAAGCGGAAATGTTGATGGATATACTTAAGAGGCCCTTAAGGGGAAAATATGTGGAAAGTGTTTAGCCAAATCAAAGCAAATGATTGCCAAGCATAGCAAAGGCTATGTGAGATTAAATTATAAGGATTTCCAGGGGGAGGAGGAGGAGTTGGGGGAGGAGATGCCAGGTTTCAAGTTACAAATCAAGAAACTTACTTTGTTAGGTAGTTAATAACAAAATTTTCGGGAGGGGGGGGGGGTATGGTGACATATTCGCCTTACTTTATTTTAACGGTAACTTTTTGGCTACCTTTCCTTTCGCCTCCAAACACTTCATTTTGGAGCATCCTGCTATCTGACAAAAACTTAGTTGTGATAAGGTCACAAACTATTTGAGGAGTGTTTGAACTGCCATTAATAGTTGAAGTGAATTTTTGTCGGTCTGCTGCAGAACTTGGCGTTCGTACAATTTATCACGTACCACCATTCCATATAAAAACATCGAATGGCTGGCGTATGTTGTTGGCGGCCAAGTAGTTATTGTACAGTTGGTGGGTTATGTTGTGACTACTCCTTCATCCTCATCCGTATGGGCCACGTAAGAACCGAACCGAACCCAACCCATGGCAAAAAAAAACACAACTCAACTCTGGGCAATGAATGTTCTGCCGTTCAAGTTTTATTGGCAGCCAGTCAGTCAGTCCGTCAGTCATAACAGCCGCCGCAAGAGACCAGAATGAATGAACGTAAAATTTATTTGGCAACATTATAACTGTTGCTGTTTTATGTTTATTATGTCCCATAATAATATATTTTATTAAATATGTGTATGTATGTATGTATGCTACGTACACATGAGCATGGCTAGCCGGCATATGTGCAATGTCGGGTAGGCGTATTACAACAACGTGTGTTGAATTGTAACCCCCTTTGTAAAATCCATGGCAAGTTTGTAGATGGAATATAATTCAGTTGGTAGATAAAATGAAAATGTTATTAGGAGGATTAAGGCAGTCATGCTTACCAAATCATGCGATAATTTATGACGGCTAAATATGTTGGTGCTATGAAGCAGGAAATTTGCCATTGTATTTTTCTAATAAAAATTAAAAATTAATAAAAGATTTATCGAATAATTTCATATTTGAATATCTTTTAGATCTCGAGTTCACTCAGTTATACGAATTAGCAATCCATCCAAACCCCTACTTTCCCAAGCCTTTGCAGATGAAATAAACTCTCGCTGGAGACTAGATGTTACTCGCTTTATTTTCACGAGAGAAATATCAAGGAAGGTACAGAAAGAGAGAGAGAGGCGTAGTAGTGTTCTGCTATCATAAAAAATACCATGGGACAAGGTTTCGACCCGAACTCAGCTATTTTTTTTTCAAATTTAATTCATTCTGATTCATTTCAAACGATTTTTAATAGATTTCCTATTCAAATGGCGCCCAATGAGGAGTTTAACAAATGTTTCCTCAATTGAGACAGAGAGAGGCGTAATAGTGTTTTGCTTCCACAAAAAATCATAGGACAAGATTTCGAAAGATAGAGAGAGAGAGATAGAGAGAGAGGCAGGTGTAATAGTGTTCTGCTTTTATAAAAAAACATAGGAAAAGGATTCGGCCCGAACTCCGCTTTTTTTTCAAATGCAATTCATTCTGATTCATTTCAAACGATTGTTAACAGATTTCCTATTCAATTGGCGTCCAATGAGGAGTTCAACAAATTTTTCCTTAATTGAGAGAGAGGCATAATAGTATTCTGCTTCCATAAAAAAAATCATAGGACAAGGTTTCAGCCGGAACTCAGATATTTTTCTTTTTATTTTAATTCATTCTGATTCATTTTAAACGATTTTTAACAGATTTCCTGTTTAATTGGCGCCCAATGAGGATTTTATCAAAATTTTCATCAATTGAGAGTGAGAGGCGTAATAATGTTCTGCTTTCATACCAAAATCATAAGACAAGGCTTCAGTGTGACGAACTCAGCTACTTTTTTAAATTTAATTCATTCTGATTCATTTCAAAAGATATTTTTTTAAAGTGGCGCCCAATGAGCATTTTTTAACAAATTTTTCATGAATTGAACTGTTTCCAAATGGATGTTGGGTGGAACCCAAGACGGAGCTCTAAAGTAATTAAAATATAATTTTAGATCTCTAAGACATTTTTTTCATTCACCCAGGGTGAGATGAAAAAAACTGCAAGCTACTTCAGACTGCTGTCATTTCTAAGCCACTCGTCCCGACAGCTGTTAAAATTATTCTAGTGACAGGTCATTATATTGTTTACAAGCGTACAAAAGCATATTGGTGAGAATTTTCCAGAAAAAAAAAGTGATTCGCAACGGAATTCAAGCGTGATAGTGTGATTTCTTTATATTTGGCTGGAAAACCAACCACAAGTGGCTATCGTAAGAGAACTCCAGCATTTAAATGTGAATAAATCTTTTGTGTCTCGTACCATCGCTCGTTACCGTGATGCGGGTAGCGTAGCTCGACGTCAAGGAAGTGGACGGAAGAAAACAGCAACATCAGCAGAAATGGTTCGAAAAGTAAAGAAGCGACTTGATCGAAACCCGTGTCGCAGTGGCCGAAAAATGGCTCGTAAGCTGAACATATTGCAATATTCCATTCGGCAAATATTGAAAAATGAGCTCGGGGTAAAGCCATTGAAATTCCCAAAAGTGCAAGAACTTACACCGCAAAAGAAAGAAAATAGACTCAAAAGAGCTAAAGAGTTGTTTTGCTTCGGTGTGTGATGATGATGACCATAACAGCCGATGGTTGCTCTCCGCTCGTATTAATCGACCGTGGCTTTGGAATAAATGACGAATATTAAATCGAAAATATTCTGGAGGCTGTATTAAACTCGCAAACATTTTGGCTGCAGACCGTGGACATTCCAAGAGGACTTAACACCATTGCACTCAGCACACGCCACCCTAGAATGGTTACAAAATGAGGTTCCTCGCTTCATTTCCAGCGCACAATGGCCACCAAAATCTCCGGATACCAATTCGTTGGACTATTGTGTCCGGAGTATTTTGAAAAGCAAGGTTGGCACTAAAAAATACTAAAGTGTCGATCACCTCAATCAAACGCTTCGCCGGGAATGGGCCAAAATACCGCAGAGCGACATATGGGTAGCGTGTGACTGTTTCATTGGTCTTTTGAGGGTCATAATTCGTGCCAAAGGTAACCAATTCGAACAAATCTAAACTTATTCTAAATTTTGATTCTATTTCCGACATTTTTTGATTTCATTCAATAAAATTTAAAAAAAAAGTAAAAATTGTGGCTTTTGGCTTTGTTGTAGTTTTTTATCTCACCCTTTAATCCACTAAAAGAGTGTTTTTTTAAATAAATGGAATGGCGCCCAACGAGGGGATCTTTCGTTTTTTTCAAATGACTTCCCATTAGGGAGTTCAAAATAATATTAAATTAACAATTTCTATGCCAAAGTAAATTGTTTCCTTGAAGATCAGATGGATGACGCCCAACGTAAATTTCTCCCATAATCGAATTAGATTTGGAACTCACCCTACTCTATTGGTTCTATGAGATTTATCATTTCAAAAAGGGCAACCAAAGACCATTTTCGAAAACATACAGTAAAATATTAGCATAAATTCTGCATTCTTAATGGCACCTACTTCAATAATTGCTTTATTTCCCTTTGGATATAAATCCATCGAAAGTGCGAGAGTTTTACTTGAAGACATACAAGATGGTGCCTAACGAGGCGTTCTTTTAGACTTTGATAGATGGCGCCCAATCAGAGACTTAACCATAATGTTATATCATTGGAGAACACTGAAAACATAAAAAACCGATACAATAGTAAAAGCTTGGATTATTAGATGGATGTTCTGACTGAACACCCATTATAGAACAGTAGGCTTTTATTTTAAAAGCAAAATATCCAGACCAGACCCGATCTTTTTATAGAAGACCAGCAGATCTTCAAATGGAAGACCCGTAGGCCTTCTTGTGAAAGACCAGTAGGTCTCCTTATAAAATATCCTCATATTCGCTTTCATTTAAGAGAAAAACATATTTTATACGAGTACAGATTTCGTATTTTGCCTTTCAAACTGGAATTTGTTTTGCGGAAATCATTTACAGGACATATTAGAAACACAAATGCAATGCATTAAAGCATTTTACAATCAGCACGATCTCCATGCAACGTGCAATCAAGATAACGTTATCATTTTTTCCAAAAACTCATAAAAAGTAGTCCCCAAGGAGTATGACCGACCATACTCGGGTTTTCATGATTGTTTGTCCCATTATTTAAAAGTAGAAAAAAAATGATCACAGTTGTGAACAAATCCTGTACCTGTGGTCTGAGCAGCGTCATTATCCGCCACCAAGCAGCCAACCAACCATCCCCCGGTAAAATGTTAAACGCCATGATAAAAAAATTGAACAAATCGTAGAGGATTTTAACAAACAATAGAAACGGTCTGCTAGGAAATTAAAGAGGGGTGTTCTTGCATTCGGTAGGGTATTAAATTGGAAATTCAATATCATTTCAGACCCTTTTTGGTGGCTTCCTGTTCTTGTCATCGTTTGAGAGTTGGTCCGTTCGCTGGCTCATTTGTAACATTTGGTGTTGAGAGACGACCTTTGATCTCGCAGACTGTCCTTCTTATATATTTTTTTCCTTCTTTTCTCTCTTCTCTTTTGTTTGTATAAATTTATTTGAAAAACAAACAGAAGTTTTAATTTAATCTCCAACTTAGTAAAAACAAACACAAGAGAACCCAACTCTATGGCTGCCTGAGGACCCAATGTTTTAAACAACAATTCAAGTGTTAAATCCCACATTCGATTCAATGGTGTTGTTGTCGTTGTAGTTGTTATGGAGATAAACCCAATGAGAGAGAGAGAGAGAAAAACACGATAGATAAACTTAATAAGGGCGCGCTTGACATGTGAGTGTGAGTTGGAACAACAGCAGATTGTGGTGTGGTGTGAGGTGGGCTGTGGTGGGGTGAGGGAAACATGATCGTAGTATATGGAACAAAGTGCAGCACGTGTTGTAAACATCCGCGGCCATTAATCTGTAATTGAGCTCTATTTGGGTTCCGCATGTCTCTCCATACACTGGCTCAGGGTGGTGGTGGCATTCCGCCCGGCCGTCTCCCATGCGGTGTGGCATTTATCAAATATCCTGTAAATATTCTAGGCATTGTAAATAATTTCAATTCCAGGTTTACCCCCCGCGTGATGACAGCAGACCTTCAGTCTCCCCCCACCCCATCCAGGGCTTTATGGGATTTGTCTTGTCAAAAAAAATTCACCCTGGTCTTTGGATAGGTAGGGGGAGTAGTGAAGCCTTGTTGTGTTCTTTTTTTTACTTCTCTCCATCGTCATACATAATTGTCTAAATCACTTTTTGGTGTAGTTGTCACTGTGTTCACCAAAGCTGCCATGGCTTGTTCCTGGCCTCAATTTCGGGCTGTGGGGTCGTGAAAAAAAAAAAAAAACAAAAACTAAAAGTACGAAACACCCACAGGAAAATATCCATCAAAAGCTATAATTAAGCATTTAACACATGCATGCCTTGTTTGGTCAAAACATCGGCAACACCACCATCTTGTTAAATGTTGTTGCCTAATTTCTTTTTTCCATGTACTAGACCTTATCCTCGGTGCTTGTCCTTGATATCCTTGGTAGAGCACATCAACAGTTTTTCCTTGTTGTAAAAATTATAGTTATTAAGATGTTAATGTTTATGAGAAATGGTCATGCAAGGCGCCAGTCCTTGGTCCTTTAGATATTTTTGCCAGGCTTCAATTTTTTCTATATTTAGAACGGAAGCAAAAGTATGGCGTCTGTGGGACAATGACATTGACACAATTTCCCTTTTCTTGTAATGCTTCAATAAGAAAAGAAAATCGCGATTATCGGGGGCTCGTTACATAAAAAGAAAACGCCATAGGTAGGTTACTATGTTCGAAATTCATGAATGGGTCTTGTCAAGACATGTTAAACATCCTTGATCACAGGACCTCTACATTTTATCTATGAATTGATGGAAAGCTATTACTAAGAGAGAGAGAGAGATAGAGAGGAAGAGAGAGAGGAAATAAGTGAGAGTTTAAAAATCCACGCCTTCAAGTTTCCCTTTTAGTAAAGATTACCGATGATTAAATCAACCAAGACGATGGCGCCCAACGTAGGGTTCCATTCTCTTAAATATCAATAAAATTCTTTCCTCATGTATTGGATTTTCAGTTTATATTGAGTGGGGCGACATTGACTTGGGCGCCATTATCTTTAATCCTCTGCTGGACGACATTCAGGTAATTATTAAGAACCCTACGTTGGGCGCCATCCTCTTTATTATATATAAATGTTTCCTAGTGTACTGGATTTTGAGTTTATTTTGAATTCCCTAGTTGGACGCCATTGACTTGGGCGCCATTATCGTTCCTTTCTGTCGAAGGCACTTGTTAAGATATTGAACCTCCTTGATCTTAGAACCCCATCTATGAAATTTTTGCATTGATGTAGAGCTATTACTAAGAGAGAGAGAGAGAGAGGGAAAAAGAGAGATGAAATGTGATTAAATCATGTATGAACCCTACGTTGGGCGCCATCCTCTTAATTATCAATGAAATTTTTCCTCATAATTTGGATTTTGAGCTTATTTTGAATTCTCTAGATGGGCGCCATTCTCTAAAATGACCTAGAATCCTTTGTTGGACGACATTCAGACAATTTTAAATAGGCATATGTTTCGATATGTTCTGTAAAGGCCTTGTGGTCTTCTATGAGTAGACCTTCGGGTCTCCCATGAGAAGATCTTCGGGTCTCCCATGAGACCAAAAGGTCTTCTCATAGAAGACCAGGAAATCTTCTCATACAAGGCGAGAAGGTCTCCTAGAAGTAGACGAGAAGGTCTTCTCCTAGAAGACCAGAAGATCTTCTCATGGAAAGCCCGAGAAGACCTTCGGGTCTTCTATGAGAAGACCTTCATGCCTTCTTTGAGAAGACCTTCTTACCTTCTTTGAGAAGACCTTCTTGCCTTCTATGAAAAGACCTGCTGGCCTTCCATGAAAAGATCTTCTGGTCTTCTAGGAGAAGGCCTTTTGGTCGTCTATAAGAAGACCTTCTCGTCTACTTCTAGAATACCTTATCGCCTTGTATGAGAAGATTTTCTGGTCTTCTATGAGAAGACCTTTTGGTCTTCTATAAGAAGATCTTCTGGTTTTCCATGAGACGGCCTTTGGTTTTCTATGAGACGACCTTTGGTCTTCTATGAGAAGATCTTCTCGTCTTCTATAAGAAGATATTCTGGTCTTCTATAAGGAGACCTTCTGATCTTCTATAAGGAGACCTTCTGATCTTCTATGAGAAGACCTTCTAATCTTCTATGAGAAGGTCTTCTGGTCTTCTATGAGTAGATCATTTGGGCTTCTATGAGAAGACCTTTTGGTCTCCAATGAGAAGACCTTCTGGTCTTCAATGAGAAGACCTTCTGGTTTTCAATGAAAAGACCTTCTGGTCTTCAATGAGAAGACCTTCTGGTCTTCTGGTTTTCCATTAGAAGACCTTCTGTTCTTCTATGAGAAGACCTTCTGTTCTTCTATGAGAAGATCTTTTGTTCTTTTATGAGAAGACCTTCTAATCTTCTATGAGAAGGTCTTCTAGACTTCTATGAGTAGACCATTTGGGCTTCTATGAGAACACCTTCTGGTCTTCAATGAGAAGACCTTTTGGTATTCAATGAAAAGACTTTCTGGTCTTCTATGAGAAGACCCTCCTGTCATTTACGAAAGTAAATAATTAGCTTTTCAAAATGTTTTTCTTCTAAGGAAAGATTTTCTGTTTTTTTGTAAACAAGTCTTTCAGGACTCCCAGAAGAGGTTCTTCTGCTCTTTGTTCTTATTTTTAGTTTTCATAAATTAAATCGATTTTTTGCCTAATTTACATTTTCCGATGTTCCTTGAAGCTAAAAATATTATAATGATATCCTTGAATAACAACGTGAATGTTAAAAAGGAGAAGACAAATTGTTTCCCTTCATTGGACAAGGGGACCCTACCCCCTCCCCCCTTTTTCAGTTTTATTGGCATCCAAATAGATGGAGTTAATTCACCAATATGTCATATTTCTACTCCCCTCTCCCCCCGTTGTGCCACAACATTACAAGTCACATCCCAATTCCGATTCCAGCTTAATTCCTTTCGTTAGCGTAACAAGTTGCCAATGGTGTGTTTAATAATAATTTCGCTACCCCTAATGCCGTGGACAGGATATTAAAGCAAACTTTTATTTTCTCAAAGCCAATGGGACCTTCATCTCCCTGCCCTTTCTGGCTGGCAGGCTGGGGTTGTCCTTTGATAAAAAAAAAACAAAATTAACATAAAATTCAAGTTTAACGCTTTAAACGAAAAACAAAGGGTATAGGGTGGGGGAACTACAAACAACTCGTTTTGCCGATCCCATCCCATCCATCGGCCAAATGTAAAATCGAAAGCCCAACAAAACTGGTTTTCTGTTTGGTCAGTGTTGTGTCCAGCAGGATAAGGCACAAGGCCGCTTGACCAGTTCGTGTTAGCTGCTGGCTCCCTTCATTTGAGCATGTTGGTAGGTAGGTAGTAGTCAGCAGAACGTTTAAACCGAAAAAAGTGGCAAGGGGATATGTGTGTCAAAGAAAGGGGTGTACAATTCCAATTTCCATATTAAAACAAAATGTTGTTCATCTGCTTTGTTGTTGTTGTGTGCTTCTCTCCTTGTTGCCTGCCAGCCACTGGCTGTTGTAGCCCTGGCTTGTGTGATGCGTGCCAAAAACCGTGTGACGCGTGTTGCTCGACTAGCAATTAAAGAACACCGAAATTACAACAACAATAACGGGATGAACAACACCATTGTTATGCTAGTCGGCTGAAATAGTGTGTATACAGAAAGGGTGATGGGGAAGAGATAGGGAAAAATAACACCCCAGTAAAACAATGTGTTATAACCAAGCCTTTGTAAAGGCCTTTTGTGGAAGGCTTTAAAATGGAGGATGAGAATTTCTACGGTATTTAATGTAGGTTTTATTAAGAGTGTCTCAAAGAGGGGGAGATTTTTTTAACGAAATACATGACTTGAGGCCTCATCGAGTGGATATTGTTTACCAGGATGTCTAGTCCTATATTTTAGGCTTAGTAGGCTCTCTTTTCCTCAGCCCTTAAATATCCCTGATTTCAATCCATTAATTACCCTTGAGGAGCCTCCTCTCCATTTTTGATTTAATATCTATTTTTCCACCAAATTCCTGCCTTTTGAGGCCTTTCATCCTTTGGACCTCCCCAACGCCCCTGTCACTTGGTGTTCCCAGAATGTCTAGGCCTATATTTTAGACTTAGTAGGCCCTCTTTTCCTCAGCTCTTTAATATCCCTGGTTTTATTCCATTAATTACCCTTTGAGGAGCGTCCTTCCCTTTGATTTAATATCTATTTTTTAAATTCCTGGAGGCCCTCCATTCTTTCGGCCACTTCTTACCGCCCTGTCCCTTCACCTTCCACGAACTTCACACATATCCTTGTCTAACCACCTCTTGCCGTCACAATCACACCGACTGTCACTGTCATTCGATAACATCTGTGCTCATTGTGTGCCTTAAGTATTCATAACATCGTTTTAATCAGTTCGGCTCTGATATTAAGGAATTATCAGCAAAAAATTATTTATTTCCTTTTGACGAACAACAGAACGAGCGAAGGGACGCAAGGACGAACTCACCCAGTCAGCACCCCATTTTAGTTCAGGGCACTGGGAAACATTTCACAGGATTTGTAGGAAATTTTCAAATACCACTGCCAAAAACAAAAACCACCACAAAGCAACAACAATTCAAATTGACGACGAGAACATGCTGCTTTTTTTGTCGAAAACGACTTTCAACATTTGTCAACTTGGAGTTCGATTTGAATTTGGCTGGCGAACTGACTGGCAAGGAATCTTGTTTTGGAATTAAAATGGAAAACTTTTTTCCCCTCATCTGTTGGCAACAAGGCGTGACAAATGATGTAAATTATTTCCATTTGTGGATGGGTGGGGGGAGAGAGAGAGGTGGAGGTTTGAGGTGGCTGCCATGAATCTGTAAATTTATCAGATTTTTATTGAAACATTTTTGGAATAAGTTTCTTTTTTTGGTGAACATTCACAGCTGGATATTAAGTCTTTTGGATGCCGTTTAGGAAATACTTTTTTAATAGTCTAGTGATGATTGTGAGTTAACGGAGTGGGGGGAGGGGAGATGTTTTCAAGGGAAGGGAAATGTTATAGATATCGAAATTATGTGTTTCTGTTTTGGCCAATAACTCCTTGATATCCTTGAGAGTGGTAAATGAGGAATCTAATTGGGTCACAGTAAATTCAATTAGAAAGAAGACAATTAATTTCAGATCTTCTATGGTATTCTCTGGTAAATAGAAGATCTCAAAATATTGGAAATACTAGAGGAAATAGAAGACCTTCCTCGGAAAAAAAAACTCTTTAGGTCATCTACAAAAAGTGGAGATCCTCAGGCATTTCATCATCTTTCCATATTTTGCCTCGTCTATGGAAAGTTGCAGACCCCAAGGTGTTGTATGGAAAATAAAAGGGTTGTATGGATAGTAGGGGACCTCTTATTCTTTAATGGATATATGTACGCTATTAGAAAAAAGAACAGGACTTTTAGTTCTTCTATGGGAAATGAAAGATATTTGGGTATCCTGAGGGAAAAATAAAGCCTTCAGATCGGGCTTTTGTAATATTGGGTCCTCAATGTCTTATGTGGAAGGTGGAACACCTCAAGGTCTTCTATTGGAGATAGAAGATTAGAAGACTTCAAGACCCCAAGGCCTTTTTTGAAAAATCAGAGAATAAAAGCCTTCAAAGATTTCTATGGAAAACAGAAAATAGGATCCATAGGGGGAACCCCCGGGGCCTATAGGGGGAACCCCCCGGGGCCTATAGGGGGAACCCCCGGGGCCTATAGGGGGAACCCCCCGGGGCCTATAGGGGAACCCGCCGGGGCCTATAGGGGGAACCCCCCGGGGCCTATAGGGGAACCCCCCGGGGCCTATAGGGGAACCCCCGGGGCCTACAGGGGAACCCCCGGGGCCTATAGGGGGAACCCCCCGGGGCCTATAGGGGAATCCCCTGGGGCCTATAGGGGGAATCCCCCGGGGCCTATAGGGGGAATCCCACCGGGGCCTATAGGGGGAATCCCACCGGGGCCTATAGGGGGAATCCCCCGGGGCCTATAGGGGGAATCCCACCGGGGCCTATAGGGGGAATCCCACCGGGGCCTATAGGGGGAATCCCACCGGGGCCTATAGGGGGAATCCCACCGGGGCCTACAGGGGGAATCCCCTCGGACCTTAAGCTCTTCTCCACGAAGACCTTGAGCTCTTCTCCACGAAGACCTTGAGCTCTTCTCCACGAAGACCTTGAGCTCTTCTCCACGAAGACCTTGCGCTCTTCTCCACGAAGACCTTGCGCTCTTCTCCACGAATACCTAAAGCTCTACTCCGCGAAGACCTTGAGCTCTTCTCCACGAAGACCTTGAGCTTTTCTCCACGAAGACTTTGAGCTCTTCTCCACGAAGACCTTGAGCTCTTTTCCACGAAGACCTTCAGCTTTTCTCCGCGAAGACCTTGATCTCTTCTCCGCGAAGACCTTGATCTCTTCTATGCGAAGACCTTGAGCTCTTCTCTGCGAAAGCATTGAGCTCGTCTATGCGAAGACCTTCAGCTCTTCTCCACGAAGACCTTTAGCTCTTCTCCGCGAAGACCTTGAGCTCTTCTATGCGAAGATTTTCAACTCTTCTCCGTGAAGACCTTCAGTTTTTCTATGCGAAGATCTTAAGCTCTTCTATGCGAAGACCTTCAGCTCTTCTATGCGAAGACCTTCAGCTCTTCTATGCGAAGACCTTCATCTCTTCTATGCGAAGACATTCAGCTCTTCTATGCGAAGAGCTCTTCTGTGTGAAGACCTTTAGGAGGTCTTCTATGAGAAAATCTCCTGGTGTCCTGTAAAAATCTCTAAAGTCTTTTATTAGAAGACAATCAGGCTGTTAAAAAACAGACCTCCCTGTTTTCGACGAAAAAATCTACAGATTTTTTATGAAAAGACCTCCGGGTCTTCTTTAAGATGTCCTCAAAGATATTGGACTTCTATGAGAAAGGCGCTTCAAAGGGCCACCAATAGCTACCCAGAATTTCTTAACTTGTCCCATATAATATGCAGGATTTTGTATGCCTTTTATTGCCATGAAAGCCCTAGGATCTTCTACATTTCTACCTTTAAAGACAATAGAGAATTTTTAGTCTTGCAAAGGAGGTAAAACGTCTGATTGACTTCTAGAGATAATATTTACATCCTTCCTTACTCATCAACAGCAAAAATGTTGCACAAAATCCTAGCAAGGCGGAATTAAAAAGTCCTGGAAATCGTTCTCCTTCTAATACCCCATTTGATGCCATATTAACCTGTTCTCCTCCCCGTCCTCTTTTAAAGATTAAAGTATTCAATTATTTTATTACAAAATCTTAAATTTTAAAAACACGAACCCCCCACCCCTTACCTCTTCCAATCAGTTCTATCTTGATTCAGAAATTCTTTTATTTTATTTACGGTGTTATTTCTTTTATTAAATTTCCCATTCATGAGAATTTGGATGTTTTCCTGGTTTATTTGTGTATTTACATTAAACGCTATCCGTTACCATAACCACAATTGCGATTACAACACACGGAGGAACATGGTATACGACTGGTTGGTTGGTAGGTGGCAATGTGGTGTGGTGGTGATGGTTCTTCTATCCAGCCAGTGGTATCTTAGCCACCATCCATGCCATTGAATCCTTTTAAATAAATAAAATAACACCATACAGGCCCAGACACACACACACCGACACATACTCAAACACACTCACATAACATGGAGTTGTTATGAAAGCTTGTTGTAGTACACAGCCACTTGTTATCCTCTAGCCATCAAACAAAACAAAAACAGAAAAACGAGGATCCTAACGTATAAAATTCCGCCAGTGGTCGTTGGTCCCCTGCTCCCTGCCTCCTGATCCACACACTCTCTCTCACTCGTTGTCTGGTGAAGTAGCGATTCTATACCAAAACAAACGAAGACCGGTTGCAATTTATATGTATTTTTAATAACAACCTTTGCAGGGAGAGTAGGGTGGGGTGTGTGGGAAGCAGTACCTATGACCAGACGTGGAGGTTATGTTTGTATTTCACTTTTCAACACCATTCGTTTCGTAGTACCGACGACCACGGTGTAGTACGCCATTCGTTAGTTGTACGAAATACCTATAAACGGAAGCCAAAAATTATTTCAATTTTTTTGTTTGTTCGGCTTTGCTACATGACGATAATGTTGAGGATGACTCTGTTGCTGGATTGTGATCCTGTGGATGGTGAGAAAAAGGGGCAGAAAGAGAGAGGGGCCCGTGTATTATATTTGTGGCCCTGGCTTGTTCAATAAACCGACCTACCTAACTTGCCAACCATGATGCCATGAAATGAAATGGACTTGAGCGCAAGAAGGGAAAAACAAACAAAAAATAAATAAACGAAGCGAGGGAAACAACGAACGATGGACCGAAGAGCATACGAACCTACAACATCAACATTAAACGACGACGACCGGCTGGATGGTTGGTTGGTTGCTTTGTTTGGCTGTGTAATCGCCAGGCCAACCAACCATCCTTGCAGAGAATGGGGTCGCAGAACATTTCGAAATGAGGATATTAAACCCACCAGCAGAGTTCTCGGCATCATCGCCATCGCCATCATCATCATTGCCAGCAACAACAAAAGGACCCGGAGCAGTAGCAGTAGCACCAGCAATATAGGAGAGTAGTTAAATGCAATGTGAATGGTGTTGTAGCTGTTGTTGTTTTTATTATTGTTACAGCCGCTGTATTATAGATGTCGTTCCACGACCACTACTCTCAGCTCAGTAGTCATTCGTTGTCGTTTCGACATTTTTGTGCCTGTCGTTCGGCTTCGTATTGTTTTCTGTTCACATTACCGTTGTTGTATTTGGTTTTGTTGTTGGTGTTCCCTTTTTCTGGTCTGTTTCACGAGTGCAAAAATGTCAAGTTCAGTTCAATAACATTAAACGGTCCGGAAGTGAGGTGGCGGCGGCGGCAAGGGACCGGTGAAAAGGGAAGAGTTAAAGAAAGGTGGCCGTAGAGAGCGATATTCCCCTACATTTGCCGTTTGCCGCCCTTAAATGGAACGCACAAACAAACACACACAGACATACATATAACACATATGAAGCATAGCTTGGGTTATTTGGTTAATGTGGGAACCAAACCAAATCATCAAGGGCAGAGAGGGAGAGAGAGATTCCGTTATTTTATTAACAATCTAATATTGATGATAGCCAGCCTTATGAAACCCCGACTCAGTTTGGTTAAAAACCTAATTAGTTCTTCATATTTAAGGAACTCTCCCCACACCTCCAACACTTTTCTCTATCACTCACGCAAACACACGCACACGAATATTAAATATGGAAAAGCGTTCACTTTTCTACCAGGACTAGTGTTGCCATTTCAGAAATGATTTTTAATACCAACATCATGATAAAGACCTCAATGCACTCAATATCAACACGTTCTATGGATAGAGGAAGACCTCCATTTCTTTTAGAGAAACTAGAAAAACCACACATCTTCTTCAGACAGTAGAAGGCTTCCAGGTCTTTTATGGACATTAGAAGACCTGCAGCTCTTCCATGGACAATGGAAGAACTCCATGTTTCAGGTCTTCTGTGGACAATAGAACCCATCTGGCTCTTCTAGGGAAAATATAAGACCTCTAGATCTCCTAGGGACAATAGAAGACCTCCAGCTCTTCTAGGGACTATAGAAGACCTCCAGATCTTCTAGGGACAATAGAAGACATCCAGCTCTTCTAGGGACAATAGAAGACCTCCACCTCTTCTAGGGACAATAGAAAACCTCCAGGGCTTCTATGGAAAATAGAAGACCTCTAGGACAATGCAACCCACCCAGGACAATAGAAGACATCCAGTCTTCTATGGACCTCTAGGTCTTCTATGGACAAAAGAAGATCTCCATTTCTTCTATGGACAGTAAAAGAACCCGCGTTCTTCCATGGGTAATAGAAGACCTCCAGCTCTTCTATGGACAATAGAAGACCTCCAGCTCTTCTATGGACAATAGAAGATCTCCAGCTCTTCTATGGACAATACAAAACCTCCAGATCTTTTACAGACAGTAGAATACGTCTTCTAATGACTGTAGGAGACCTCCAGACACTTCTAACGACAGTAGACGACCTCCAGGTCTTCTTAAGACAGTAGAGGACCTCCAGTTCTTCTAGAGACAATAAAGACCTTCAGATCTTCTAAAGACATTAAGACACTCAGACCTTCTAAAGACAGTAGAAGACCTCCAGGTCTCCTAAAGACCGTGGAGGACCTCCAGATCAAGACAATAATGACCTTCAGGTTTTCTAACGATAGTAGAAGACCTCGAATCTTCTAAATACAGTAGAAGACCTCCAAGTATTTTAACTAAAGTCAGTAGAGGATTTCCAGGTCTTCTAAAGATAGTTGATGACCTCCAGGTCAAGACAATAAAGAACTTCAGGTATTCTAACGACAGTTGAAGTCCTTTAGGTTGTCTAAGGACAGTAGAAGACCTGGACGTTAGTATAAGACCTGGACGTTAGTATAAGACCTCCAGGACCTCTAATGACGGTGTAAAACCTCCAGGGTGTTAAAAGACAATAAAATACCTCCAGGTATTAAAATACCTCCATGTCTTTAATTAAAGTAGAAGACCTCTAGGTCTTCTATGGGCAGTATAAGACTCTTAAGTCTTCTATGGACAATAGACCGTCAGGTTTTTTACAGGCAGTAGATAGATTCCAGGTCTTCTATGAATAGTGAAAAACATCCACGTCTTTTATTTACAGTAGAAGACTTCCAGGTCTTCTATGGACAGTAGAAAAGCTCCAGGTCGTCTATAGACAGCAGAAGGACTCCAGGTCTTCTAAAGGCAGTAGAGATCTCCAAGTCTTCTGTGAACCGTAGAAGACGTCCGGGCCTTCCATAGATAATAGAAAATCTCTAGGTCTTCCATAGACAGTAGAAAATCTCTAGGTCTTCCATAGACAGTAGAAATCATCCAGGTCTTCTTTGGGAAGTATAAGACCACGATGTACTGTATCGACTGAAGAAGACCTAAAGATCTTTTATGGATATTAGAAGGCTTCAAAGTCTTTTATTAACAGTAAAAAAATATCTATATCTTCTAGGACAGTAGAATATCTCTAGATCTTTTAAGGGCCTTCTTGTGATAAACTGTGACAATATAAATTAAAACCCTTTCATCCTGACTCCTCCATATTGGATCATTCCGACCAAATTCTTCTTCTTTCTCCTCTTTGGAAAGTATACAAACATTATTTCCGCCATTCATGTCTCAAGTTCAAATGTAATTCCCGTCATTCTCGGGGATCGATGAGGAAATGAAACCCCACAAAAACCTGGGAGTTTCTGGTGAAGGTAATGAAACCATCTAAAAATTCTATCGAATTTATTCTTAAATTTGTCTATTAAAGCTGACAAACAGATTTCCCATATAAAACAGTGCAAGAGAGAGGGATACATAACTAAGACAAGAGTAGAGCGCAGGTGCTACAGAAAATCATTGCTGAGAATGCTCTCTCTCCTTTAATCTCTCTCTATCAAACTGATGAGCAGCATAAAAAAATAGTGGGAAATTTTTGTTACGGTTGAAATTTGTTCCATGTGACTGAGTTTTCCAAACATGCTGGTAGCCAAAAGCAAACATAACATTAGGGTGTGTTCTCTCAATGTACTCATTCTCATACCAATTCTCTCTCGCTCTCCTGTAATGTCTCTCCACAGTGTGGAGATATCACCCATACTCCATTGATTTTCTCTATGCTTCAATAAAACAAATATATATGTGTTTCGTTGTTGTTGTTGTTTGAGTTGCCCTGCAATTGTTTTTGTTGTTACCTCCCCAAACGTGAATTAATGAATTTTCATTTATAAATAAACACATTTTTTCATAAACAAAAACATTTGGAATTTCAAAGTGTCTATGACACCCTTTCTCCCCACACCCCACTCCACAATGGCACTCAGAAAAGGATGTTCATCCTTTTGCCAGCGATTTGTTTTTTTTTTCTTTTCAGTACACATTGCGCGCGCAATATTTTCTCCCGCTCAAAATGGCAAAGAATATTGTATTTAACTTAAAGTCCTACAAAATATTATATAAAAATGTATCCTCCACCCATCCCCCATGCCCTCTCCCCCGATGGATGGTCGTACTGAATGATAGACTCAAACCTAAACAGGAAAAATATAATTTAAATATGCGGCTTGGCGTGGAAACACGTGTAAAGGGGAGGTGTCATAAGTTTGATGAACTTCGAAGTGTTTAGTAAATAAATGTTATTTTGTTGGCATTTTTACGTTGTTGTTGCGAATAAGTAATAATGTGGCAGAGCCATGTGAAAGGCAATCAGTTTTCTGCCAAAGAGGCTGAAAATCAGGCTTCAGAGGAAATAAGTCAAGATTTGTTGTGCGAGATATTGGCGTTTTCGAGGAAATGTGTGAGGAAAACGGAAGAAGAGGGGAAGGGAGAAAATTGAAATATTAACTTTTGTAGGAAGATCAATTTGCAAAGAAAGAGGACTTCTTAACAAATTCTTTAGTTTCTTTGGGAAACATCTAAAGGTTTGTCGTCTAAAGAACTCTCTCTGTCTATCGAAAATCTCAGGAAGCATTTTTAGTTTTAGAGAACCTGTAAATGAAGCTTAGTTTATAGAATGCCTGTACAAGGGGTTTCAGCTAGTCATACGGAGAATGCTTCTAAGGATATTTTCATTAAGAATTTGTGCTCCTAAGGACTCTTTCTATGAGTATAACATATTCTTAGTATCCTTTTTTAATAATGGTGCCTATGAGGGCTCTCTCTTCAATAGAAAGTTTATTTGTAAAAAGCCATTTTAGAGGAAAGGTGATTCTAAGGTACTTTTCTTTGAGAAATTGAGCCTCTAAGGTCCTCTTTTCTAAGGGACCTTTCCTTTTAAAAGAGTGGTTCTAAAGCCACGTTTTTCAGAAATTGAGCTTCAAAAGATCAATTCATTTAAGGAATGGGACGTCTAAGCACCCTTTCTTTGAGAAAAAATGCCTGTATGGAAGGGTGCTTCTAAAGTCCCTTCTCCAGGAAAAATTGCTTGTAGATTCTTCATAAAATGTTCTTCTTGGGACCTTTTCTTTTAAAAATGAGACCTGTACGGATCCTTTCTTTGAGAAAATTTGCTTCTAAGTAATCCTATCTTTGAGAAAGGGTGTTCTTAAGGACCCTTACTTTGAATGTATATTTGTAAAGGATCTTTTTATGCGATTTTTTTTTAAAGGGGTGTTTCACAGGAGATTATTTTGAAATAGAGGTGTTTCATAGGGTCCTTGTCTAAGGATAGGTTGCTTGCAGCTTCTTTCAACAAAAAATGATCTTTTTTGGACCAGTTCTTTGAGATATGCCACCTATATAAAGGGGTGCTTCTTAGGGTCTTTGTGTAAGGACGGGTTGTTTGTATCTGTTTCAAGAAAATATCCTTCGTAGGACCATTTCTTTGAGAAATGGCAATTATACGGATCCTTTCTTTGAGAAAAATTGCTTATAAGGAATTCTATCTTTGAGAAAGGGAGTTCCTAAGGACCCTTTCTTTGAATGGGTATTTGTAAAGGATATTTTAATGCAAACATTTTTTTATAGAAAGGGGTGTTTCATTGGAGAATTTCTTTGAAAAATGGGTGCTTCTTAGGGTCCTTGTATAAGGACGGGTTTCTTGTAGCTTTTTCAAGAAAATGTACTTCTTAGGACTATTTCTTTGAGGAATAAAACATATACGGATCCTTTCCTTGAAAAAAATTGCTTCTAAGGAATCCTTTCTGTGAAAAAGAGTGTTCCTAAGGACCCTTTGAATGAGTATTTCTAAAGGATCGTTTGAATTAGTGGACCCTTTCTTTGAGGACAGGTTTGTTAAGAACGTTTTTAGTAAGAAAGAATACTTTCCTTGAAATCGGATGCTTTTTTAGAAAAAATTCTTCTGAGGTTCTTGTCTTTGACATATGTTGCCTCCAAGGACCCTTTGTATAAGCAAGTATTTCCTAGGGATCCCTATTTGGAAAAGGCCATTGAGAAGGGGTGTTTTTAAAAGGGACCATTCTTATGAGATTTTGCTTCTTAGGACGATTTCTTGGGAAATGTTGTTTCTTTGGACCCTCCCTATGAGGAAAATCACTTTAAGGCACCTCTTTCTGTGAAGGGCAGAAATCACGTTGATAAAAACTAGAATTTCCATTCCTTCCTTGTTTAAGGGCCTATCATTTGCTTCTAAGTACACTTTTTTGGATAAAAGGACCTTTAGCTATAAAGGATCCTTTCTCTGATAATTGGTATTTTCGAGGACCCATTCTATAGTAGGACCCTACATGTGAGGAAGGATTTTCAAAGGACCCCATCTTTGGGAATTCCTTTTAATTGTTTTTTTGTTCAGAAGATCTCAAAGGACTCTTATGTCCTTTTAAGCATAAGTCCTTGAAAAAGTCTTCTCTTAAAAATATATCCTCTTTGCGAAAACTTCCAAAAAGTGTTGATTTTATAGAAGCCTATAATATATACCCCAAAAGATCTAGTCATCCTTGCCTTGCTGGGGTTCTACATTTCCCTGATAAGCTGTCATTTTATGTACCTAAAAGGACCTTCAGCCATAAAGGACCCCTTCTTTGATAAATTGTGATCCCAAAGGTACATTCCAATATAAATTTGCTTCTGGAGACGGTATCTGTGAAGAAGGACCCCAAATGTGAGAATAACCTTTAATTCTTTTTTGTTCAGAAGATCTCTAAGGCCTTCTATGGCTTTTTACACATAGTCGTTTTTGATACAGATTTCGCTTCATAGATCGTTTAAAATTTAACTACCTCGAAAGGACTTCCAATGGGTCTTATTTTTATCGAATTCTTTCAAAGTATCTTCCATCTATAGGAACCCATACAAACCCAAGTTGTAGTCTCCTTCTGGAAAATTTTATTCCTTTCGACAATTTGTCATTTTTATGTGGCAATTTATTCTGCAGCCAACAAGAGCTGCAACAACTTCCCACTAACCCACCATATTTCGCACATTTTCTTTGCGAACATTAAATTTGCCATCGTATCTCTGTGGATTTTAAAAAATGTCACAGGTCTAATAGGGCACAGCAGTCGGCATTCGAGCGATAACATCTGTCGAAACAACAACATTTTTAAGCTGGAAAATCTAATCATTAATCAATTGGTCCTTGTTTCGATGTGTAGTTGTTGTTGTTGCTGTCCGATGGTGCCAGCATTTTTACAACATTTAAGAATGCCGCTGCTAATACTCGTCGCCCCTTTCAGTTTAGTGCCAATCACATTTTTTTTCTTTTATTTGACCAATGGATGTTGAGTTTGTGTGTGTGTGCGAGTTTTATTGGGTTTTTGTTTTTATTGTTGGTGTCTTAATGGTTCCGATTATTTATTGAGGAACGTGTTGTCTGTCTGTCTGTCCATCGGTCTGTCGTTTGCCGTTTGTTCGTTAATCAGGTTATGAAGCTGGAAGAGGAATACCTGCTGCTGCAGGCTTGGCTGGATCTTCTCGCGTGTTTTTCTTTTCTTTGTAAGATCAGCAGCCAATGTAAAATAAGAAAACAGCTGTTTCCAACAATGTATGCATGTGTGAGTGTGTGTGTGTCGGCGCGTATTGGCAGGCGTTTTGCTTGGAATTCTGGTGTTTTTGTTTAAATGGCATGGCTAACCGGTTCTTTGGAATGGAATTTCTTAAACACCTCAGCGGAGGGTACATTGGCTCTCCAGCACGCACAAGTACTCAAATGTACACACACATACACACACTCTCCTTACACACACACACACATACACATTTTTTCCCAGCAATGCATTTTTAATGGGATTTCGTTGTAATCTTTAAGAAAACACACCAACGATCATAAAAACAAACAAAAAGTAGATATGGAAGCGGAGTGGCAGTGGCAGTGCCGAGGTAGAGGGATTGCAAGAGAGAGAGCTCAGATGGAATAAGAAAATATTTGTCTAATTATTATGGATTTTTATGAGGGGATTAATGACCAACCGATCGAACGAAAGGTGAATCGTGTGGACAACAGAGATTGGTTTGTTTGTTAAGTAGGTCGTATGGCAAACACAAATTTTTGCCGGAGATAATTTTCGTATTTTTACATGATTATCAGGGTTATGGGATCACAAGAAAGTCCCGGGATAAGGATGTACATACCTACAAACATAGAATTCACACATGCACGCAAAAGAAATTTTAATGCGACGCTAATCCAGCTACCTGTTCCATGTGATCCAAATTTAATCACTCTATGCAGTGGCTATAAGCGTGGGAACTCTTGTCTAAGAGAGGCTACTAAGCAATGCAAATTAAACTCAAATTATTTAAATTAAGTTTGACCTTAATCCAAAACATTTGGCAAAAGTTAGAAGGTGTTATTGGTCTTAGAGGAAAGCGAAACGAGGTGCTTTAAAAAAAAACTATGGAGGTATCTGCATAAATTAAATTCTTAGAAAAAATTGGAAGGAAATAATTCGGTTTGATGACACGAATCGTTATATCAACGAGGCGACCTGCAATGAAAATTCATAGTAAAAGCCCGATAAAGATAAAAAGGCCAGAAGGATTGAAGCGAATAGATGACTAGGACCAAAGATTATTTGGATTTGATTGACAAAAAATAAAAAGGCCGAAATCGAATACTCAGTTTCACATAAAAAATTTCATGTCGATTTATGCGAAATTCGATTTTAGAATAAGTTTTTGGTTTTGTAAGGGCAGGGGGCCAAAGTCTGATGGCCGATATATCCTATATTTGAATGTGATTTGATGTTTCATGCGGATCCAAAAGGGACTCTCATGAAATTTTATAATGTTTATGATTTTTCAGAATTCCGACCGTTTATCGGAAAGGCCTGAGAAGAAGTGATCTTCTTAAATCCTACGAAAACTGAATTCAGTCATTAGACCGAAAAGTTGTGATATTTTAAATATTGGATCAAACCAATCATACATTTGGAGATTTTTTGATATTTCTCCTTAAATTGTGGATCTACACAGAGACAGGTCTGGAGGCCCTCCAAATTATTTACATTTCTGACACTTTTTTTGCCCAATTCACATCGTTACTTACTGGCATACCCTCAAAAGCCTCCGAAAACCCCGATACATAGAATGTTGCTCTTTTACTTCATGGTGAGTTTTACTCTTTACTCAAATTCGAGCGGGACTACTCCTGGGAATAGAGAAAAACAAATCGAATAAAACTCTATTTTTCGGATTTTTTCTCTCTATTTTTCAGTTTTGCTCGAATAAGAGAGAGAGAGAGCATGCTTTGTTCATTTTAGAGTAATATAGCATACCTAGGACGTTTTCATTAAGGCAGTGTGCCCCCCTGAGGGTTCTGTGCTTGAGAATACATAGCTGTATGGACCCAAAAAATGATACTTCTAGGAGTCCTTTCTTTGAGAAATTGTACCCCTAAGAACTTTTCTGCTTCAAAGAAATCTCTTCTTAAACAAATCTGGTAAAACGTATTCTGTTTTAAAAAAATTGTTCTTCGAAGGTTCTTGTATTTGAGAAATGGTGTAACTCGGTGGCGCTTACACAAAACAAAAGAACGAAGAGTAAACTCCATATAGAAGTTCCACTCTTGGACCAATACTGCTCGTGAGCAGGTTTCACTGACGAGTGAAAAAGAGCAAATCTGTGCCCTGACTTTTGAATAAATTGTTTTTGAATGTAAATGTATCGAAATTTATTAATTAGCATCATTTTTGTGTTGAACTAATTATTATTTTTTTTGTTTCAGGTCATACCTTGCATGGCTACATAGCAATATCTATTATTAAAGTGTTGTGTTTATTACCTGAAAAGAGAGAGAGAAGAAAATTTTTAATTAAAATTTTGAAGTCCAAAATTATTAATTTTTTATAGAAAAAATTTGAAATATTAATTTTAGTGAGAATGAACTAATGAATCCAGAAATAGATGTTGAAGCAACCAACATTTCAATTTCAAAAATAAACGAGTAAAAAAGCAGCAAGTTTGGACGGGCCAAAATTTTAATACCCCCCACCCTTTGGAAGGAACTGGCAAAATTGAAAAAAAAAAAACAAATAACCTGTGTTTCAGTCAGATGGGGTTATACGAAGATGTGGACCTCTACATCGATATGTCTGCCAGAGAAGATGGTGCCTATCACGAACTCAAAACACCAAAATTTGAGATAGTTCTGTAGGAAAAATAAGGCTTAAATCATAAAAATACCGAATATAGGGAGAGAGGCAGGTACCGTTATAAAGCGGCTATATGAAAATGTGGACCCCTATAGGCAGTTATGTGCTAGAGAAAACGGCACTTATAACGAACTCTTAATACCAAGTTCGAGGGTAAAATCATCAAAATACCGAATATTGGGAGGTACCGTTATATGGGGCTATACGAAGGTCTGGATATACACAGGAAATGTTCTGTCGAAGGAAGTAGTACCCTCTACGAACTCTAAATTCCAAATTGGAAATAATTTCGGTGAAAAGTGTGCCCCAAATCATCAGAAACACCGAATATTTGGAGGTTTATTTATATGGGGACTATACCCAAATTTGGACCTATATGGGAAGTTCTGTGTAAGAATAATTCCTGCATACTGGGAACACAAACTGTCAATCGGGCTAAAATTGCGACTAAAACTGCTTAACTTTTCTTTTTCACATATATTGGCAACTCAATCCTGGTCTTTATCTAAAGCCGAAGCTTGAACATTAGTTTAAAATATCCCTTTGGGGGTCTTTTGTCTTTTCCCAGGCATGGGCTAATTAAGGGCAATTGAAATTTACAGTTGTTTTCTTGGTGGTGAACAATAAAAAAGTAACTCAAACGATCCTGCTACATCCAAAACAAAAAACCTAAAACCACAAACTGCACGTGAAATACATTTCGAACGCTTATCCAGCAAAAAAAAAAAAAAAAACAGAAAACACATGATTTCCAGAAACGGCACGACAAGCGAGCGAAATTATCTGCAGAAACCACAAAGCATGGAAAACTCGAGAAGAAGAAGAAAACCCCAGAAAAACACAAACAGATGAGTCTTGCGGCTGTTTTCGTGTAAACACTGACAGATGATTGAAACCTTTCAAGGTAAGGGAATGACGAAGAGCAAAAAAAAAAATAAATAAAAGACTTGATAATCATTTAGGGAAACCACCTCCAGGAACCGAACAATAACAGCAACAAACTACAACACATGCATCCATTACTTGGCGGCCCATAAGCGGAGTTTGTCAGTCATCTGGTCTCTGAAAAAGGAAACAATCGGAGGAGAGAAGGCGGACGGCTGAAGAAAACGATGACAAAGAACGGAACAAAACACTGATCGATTGATCGTTTCAGTAATTCAGGCAACAGATGAGGAAGCAGGAGAACCAAAAAAGGATACCTCATCAGCCTGTTGAGAATTCCAATTATCTGAAAGAAGAAAAGACGACGACGAAGCAGAAAAAACAGCTGTCAAGTGAGACAACAGCAGCAACAGAAAACCAGAAAAACAATACCAGGAGCTCACATTTAAAATTCAACAACAAAAACCGCACACAAAGGACTAAGGATATTTAAGGACACACATGCACAGCCCTACATGGCCAGGGAACCCCAAATAATTTACGAATGGCATGGCAAGTTGCAATCATCACACACACCTAGGCAGCATTTATCTTTGGACCCCTGCTACTAGTTGCTTGCTGGTCTGGCCTGGCCTGGCGTTCTCCCCTCAGCTAGGAGCGAGGGAGAGAGAGAAATATGATCGCCCATAATTAGATGGAAATTTAATTCTACTGTTTCGTGAAATGCCGATGACAATGTATTAATATTAATAGTGTTGTTATAAAGGAACAGCTTAGCCACAACAGCAGCATGCAATGTCCTTGAGGACATGGGACATATGTTTGCCAAGAACACATCACATACTTGTGAAGGGGGGAAGGGGGAGAGGGGCAATTATAATTTATCCTCATTACTGCGGTAGGAAAATTAACAAAATATTAAAAATAATTACATTGTAGTTGGCTGACATTACCACGGGGCGGATCATCGCCACCATCAGGCAGCAAATGGAGAGAATGGTGAAAATTGATACGGGTTGCGTGCAAGGACTTCTTATCGAAATAGTACAAGTGTCCACAAGCTGCATGAATTGCTTTGTAATAAGTCACTTAATTTATATTTGTTAAAAGTAAGTGGGGTCTTATGAATGTGGTTATCATCAGGGTAACGAATTCAAGCTGTTAAAGCCACAAGGATGGAAGGATACTATGATGGGAAAGAGGGCACAAAATATGGTTTTTAGATCTTCATAGTCCTTTTAAAGGCAGAAAAAGTAAAAGTAAAAGTAAAGTAATAAAGAAGTCTCATGTTTTTTCTAAGATCCTTGAAACGTCCTTTATCCACAGAAGATTTTAAGAAGGAGTATTCCTTTAGAAAACCTTCTAAGATCCGGGAAAGGTCTTCTTTTTTATGGGAATTTTTTTTTCAAGATCTTAAAATATTTTTCCAATTGACACAAATTCCTGAAGGATACATAAGGGTTGCTTCATAAGGAATAAATTTTTGTCACAAGATCTTCAACAGGTAGAAGACCCTCGAGATATATTCCATGGATAGCAGGCCATAAACTGGTATTATTTAAAAGGAAGATGCCTTTTGGGGTCATTTTCTAGGTACAAAGAAGTCCTTGAGGGGCTTTATGTAGATATGGAAACGTCTACGTCATCTATCATCTATGAAAAAAATCATTCCAAAAGACTTCCAGGGTGAGGGAATCTTCCACCGGTTTTCTATGGAGAGCAGATCTTCTAGAGATTTTCTATGGCATTTATTATGGTTAGAATACCTTAGACCTCAAGAAAATCTTTAACATTCTTGGGGCCTTATGTGGACTGATTTTTTTGGACAATATTTAAAAGCTCTTCCATCCGTAGGAGATTTTTGGAAGGTTCTTAAAAAGGACTACTAAAAGTTTTCGGTCTATGGAAGACATGTATTTATAGGAGACCCTTGTAAGACATACTCTCCTTGGAAAAAAAAATTCTAAGAGATTTCCTACCTAAAAATTACTTTGGAAGGCCTTCAATTTAAGGACATCTTTGGAAAGTATTTTACCTTAGAAGACATTAAAGGTAGTCAATATGCAAAAAAAAACTTTTACTAGGTCTTCTATATATAGTAGAATACTAATAAGCCATTCAGAAGTCTACCCTTTCATAAGAAACCTGTGGAAGATATTCTATCCCATGGGACCCTTTAAAAGACTTCTTAGCATAGGACACTTTTTAACTTTATCGGTATACTGTTACAAGTTTTCTCATCTATATCATCATCTTCCAGTAGAAGGTATGTTGTCCATCGGAGACCCTTCGAGGCAGGTCTTCTATTCCGCAGCCCCATAGATTCCATTGACTTGAAGACTTTTTAAACGACGTCTATTTATAGAGGACCTTGAGAAGGACTCTATCTCTAGAAGTTTTTGGAAGGCCTTCCATTCATAAGATTCTTTCGAAACCTCTCCATAGAATATTCTGACAAGGATATCTTGATATCATAGGATACCTTAAAAGGGTCTTCTATTCATAATATGCCTATGGTAGTTCTTCTTTTTTGGACTCTTCCTTTAGATATTCTTTTGCTAGTAGTGAAAAGTCGTCAATATATAGGAGGTTCTACGAGGGTTTCTCATCTCTAGAATACTTTTGGAAGGTCTACAATTCGAGGGAGGCCCTTTTAAGGAGCTTCTGTCCATAGGAGGCCTTCTGAATGTCTTCTATTTGTAAAAACACATTAGAAGGTCTCATATTTGTGGAAAAATTTTAGAAGGTGATCTATTCTTTAGGATGTATTGATAGGAGACTTTCTAAAGAATATAATAATTCCTTAAGATCTTCTACAGCTAGGATACCTTGTAAATGCTTTCTAGAAATATAATTTCTTCAAAATGCCTCCTATTGTATCCAAAGAAAACTCTTAGAAGGGATTCCATCTTAGACTGCCTTTAAAAGGTCTCCCATCAGGTTTGTATCTTTCCTTACATATCCAAAAAATCTGTAAAATTTGTTCTAGTCATAAAGACCTTACTTCTTATTTTAATCCGGGAATAAACATTGAAGGTTGTTCTGCTCGAAGTAAGGCCTTATGTATTTGTAAAATGTCTAGAATCTAAGGAAGGCCCCTCGAGGATTTCCTTATTTAGTCTTTTAATAGAGAAAGTCTGTAGAAGATTCTTTTTCAATCAACGGCTTATAAAAGCTCCACAAGAAAGTTCTTACAATCAAACATTAACTTTACAATCTTCCTGAGTTTCTCTTCTTATATCCTTAGCAGACATTCAAGACTTCCCTTCCATTCTGCTAAAAAGCCAACTGACCTATTCCACCGTTAACACCGTCAATGTCAATCACATTTTAAGTCCTTTTTTAAAATAACTACTAAAAACATAACTAATCACCAAAAATTAAATTACTTCTGGGAATATCATTTGGGGAAAATAATTTTCTCATGAAGCAGTTAATGGGAATTTTTGTGGGTGGCTGCTGCAGCTGTCTGAGGTAAGGGTGAAGGTGGGCGGGCTGCTCTGACGAGACATCATAAAAGCAATTTAAATTTCCCAATTAACTTAAATACATAACCCCAGCAGACACAAGACCTGTCCTTCATATCAATTGTGGGGGATGAGTCGAAAGGATGGTTATCATTTCAGTCAATAAAAGGGAAAATGACTTTGTACAGAGGTTGACAAGAGAGATAGACAGGACACTAATGTCGGCTGTGGCCTAGACAACGATAAAATCAACTTTAGTTGGGGGCAATGGAAACTAAAAAAACTATTGCTCCTGAGGTGGCTGTTTCAAAAAGAAGCTATTTTTTCTCTTTCATTTTTTTTTAAATTCTAAAGAGTTTAAAAATATTTTTGGTTGTATCAAGGATGAGGACATGGAGAGCTTTTCCTTCATTCATTTGAATACCCAATGATAAATTTAAATAATAGTGAAGTCTGTGAGCCTGAAATACCTTTCTTCAATTTTAAGTTCTGGTAGAAGTTAATTTTTCCAGAATTTGAAATATTCTCTATTCCTATATTTATTTGACTTAATTAAAACTCAGCCTGGAAGTTGGTTATTTTAATATACATACATTGGGACGGATGCATATTTGTCAGCAGTTACTCTCATCGCAAAAGTCAAATTGAATTCCATTAAAGAATTAAGAAGTCGACCAAGAAACTTCAATCTTTTGACGACAGGCGGAAAACTTTTGCCGGATGTTGCAGCAGCGGCAACGGCAAATGCCAGACCACTCGACGAATGAAAGACCTTTTCATAGAAAACTTTTTCAAGTTTATTTCGATACATGACACGTGAGCGAGCGTGCATGAGGCGAGCATGTGTTGCAGAACCATGTGTGGAATAATGGCAATAAGGGAGGGGTGTGGTATGATAATTGCTGGGCAATAAAGTTGAGATCTTAAAGGAGATAATTTTGAAATTATTTGTCAGGGAATATTTACTGAGTTTTTCCTAACAATTTGCCTCAAAATGTTTGTTGGAGATGTAAGGAAATGAAAAAAAAAAAAAACAACCTTTCAGATATTTTGACGGATAATTAGACATGGGTCTCAATTGGAGTAGTTGACATTCCCAAGGAAAACTAAAAAAAAATTAATAAAATACAGGGAATCAAAAAATGTCACTAAGAACTACTTAGCCCATGACATCGGGTAGAAACGTATGTCTGTATTTATGTTTTTCTTTGTTTTCGTACGTATGTGTGCCTGTATATGTTTATTGAAGCTTTCCAGCAGATCTCCTTAATGCTGACATTGTTGGTTAATGCAAAAATCTGCTATTTTTTCATCCTGTCAAAAGCTGTCACTGAAATGGTGGAAGTCCCTGTCACATTTTCAGCATGTTTAGACAGTTACATAAATTCCCATTACATCCACCGAGAGACAGGGAGGGTGGAGAGAGAGGGTGGGTGGAGAGAGGGGGTGAATAATATTTTAACAGCGACATATGAACATATTTGTTGGCCAATTTAGGGAAGATATTTTTGCCAACAAATCTTCTAATTGCCATGGATCCCGGGGGGATGCATGAGGGAAGGAGGTTTTAAATGGGAAAATCATTATCAGCAGATCTTTAATGGTTATGAGGCCTTGGTGATTTATACTAGGAAGAGCAGACCTTTTACTTATGTTCTATATGATACCTGATGTAGATAAGGAATATTTTTAGAGCTCTTCTAGAGGGTTTCTGTGGATATACAAACTTTGAGTGGGTATTCTTTTGAATATAGTCTTCTAAAGTACTTCCATAGAGCTGAGATGCTCTACAAGTCAATTCAATTTTTTCCATTTAAGTCAAATTTAGTCTTTACTATAGAGAGTAAGTCATATAGAGGTCCTCTTTAACGTATATCGGTTTTCTGTCGATATAGAAGCCTTTAACACCCTTCGATGGAGATAGAACCTTCCAAAGGACTTCCATGGGGAGGAGATTTTCTACAAATATGCTCTGGAGAGATGGTTATCTAGAGGTAGAAGAACTTCGAGATGTAGTCTATGAACGGGGAACCTAAAGCTGGTATTCTAGAAAAAGAAGTTGGTTCAGGGGTCTTAAATAGGGTTCCTTTGGATATAAACACTACTAGCAATTCCCTGGGGAAGGGTTACAGGTAGAAACTTGGATGTCTTCCATGGAAAGATGACCTTTTAAAGGACTTCCATGGAAGGGACATCGTTTAAAATTTTTCTATGTCGAGCAAGGTTTTTGGAGGCTTTCTATGGTATTTTTTGTTAGAATACCTTCTATGGGTCTCTTATATGTTGAAGATCTCCTATAGCTTTTCGGTTCTTTAAGACTGTAAAGAGGCCTTTAAAGAGACCTGAATAAAATTGATGATTATGGAAGACCTGTATCCTCTGTGAAGAGTACTACCTACTTGGAGGGCTTTTTTGTTGAAAGTCCTTCTGGAAATCAAAGTCATTATGTAGGAGACCTTGTAAAGGGCTTCAATAGAGAAGAGAAAACGTTCAAAAAGCCTTTTATAAATCAACTGGAATTTCATAGGTATAAATCCTTCTAGAGGTTTTCTACACGGGACATTCTACAGGTCTTTCAGGAAGATAAAATATTATGAAAGACTTCTACTATGTAAAGACCTTTGAGAGATTCTCTATTAAGAGAAGTCCTTCGATAGATCTTCTTGTACTTGTGGGCCTCTACTGCTGAAAAGCTTCAAGGGTTCTTTTATGTAAATTCAACCTTATGGTTACCAGGGACGTACACAGCAATGACTGGGAGGCCACAGAGGATCAACATTTTTCTCTTACAGAAGTTGAATAATTTTCCAACGAAAAGGAAAACTTTAAGACCTAATTCAGGAGTAATAATTTACAATATACCCATTCTTATCAGGAACCTCTCCCACAAGGGTTCTTCATTTAAAATAATCGAGAACGTTGTATATAGGATAAGGGGGCCTTAAAGTTGGATCAAACTTTCACATCGTAATACATATTATGGCTCAGTTATATGAAGAGGAAGAGGAAGAGGAAGAGAGAGAGAGAGAGCTATCTCCATTAAAGCTACAAACGAGTTCCACTCTTGACTCGAATTTGACAACGAGTACTCCAGAGAATAAAAAACCGATCTATTTCGAGATTTTGGCTTCCACTTATTTTTCAAACACGAGTAGTGTTCCAATAAAAGAGTGAAGAGAAAATTTCAGGTTAAACTCCTACTCTTCGAGTACGAAATTTGAGCTATACGAAATCTGAGCTCTACTCTCGACACACTCCTTCCTTCAAAATTTATGCACTCAGACGGCTTATGAATGTATAAGGAATATGGGGAAAGAAATGAGATTAGGGATTTAAAGTTCATGTATGATTGGACTTAAATAATTTCAGGGTGGTCAGGACGTTGGTCCAGATATCTTGATGATAGATAAGGATTCCCAAATTCAGGCTTGATTGTACACGTTGGGGTATATAACCTCTTTTGGAGAGAATTGACCATTTGGTTTACAGAATCTTCCGCTTGGAGTTTCTATCATAGAGTCAATATTTTCTCAACTATGCTCAAAACTAAAGCCAATTTTAAAAATGGATCTGGCTTTTTGGTTCCGCAAACCGTATAGAATGAAAAAAGTTTAACATTTTAATGAGACTTCCATGAAGGGAAGGCTTTTTGAGGGAAGGCTTTTTGGAAAGAACCAATTTTAAGGTTTTCCATCAAGGGAAGGTCTTATAGAGTTCTTTAATGTAATAATGACTTCGAGAGGTCTCCCGAAAAGATAAGGAATTTGGAGGTTTTCCATAGATAGAATTCCTGGACGATATGCTTTTCAGATAGAGGACATTTCTGAGGTCTTCCGACGAAAAAAGTTTGTTGGAAGACCTTTAAAAGTTCTTTTTTTCACAGAAGTAGAAAAAAAAGTTTTAATAGGCTCTTTAGGTACAATAAACTCTCTATTAAGAAGTTTTTTTTACAAAAGGGAATCCTTTGATGATGGAGGACTGTTAACAGATCTTCTACTCTCCAATATATTTTCTATAGAAAACAGATCTTCTAAACGTCCTTTGTGAAAGAAAACCCTTTAAAAAGGCATCCTTAGATAAAAGACCTCTAATAATCATTCAAGTAATTCTAATAAAAATTATGTCTCCCCTTTTACATACATACATACATTCCTATGTACCTACAAGTGTGACAATGACAACCTAATATCAAGAACAACAGCATTTTGCAATTTCTCTCTTGTTTTTTTTTTGGTTCTACTACACAATGTTAAACAAGGAACAAAGATTTAATTTTGAATCCCAAGCAAAGCACACATACATACATATATAGATATACAAACATACACACACTTTCCCCCACTCATACATTTTTGAAGGATCCATGCCGAGACGAAAGCATACAAAGCACGTAGTCGTATTTGTCTAAAGCTCTTAGTAACATTTCACAGGATATTTATTATATTTTACTCCTTAAACATTATTGACAAAAGTTTAAAGTGGAGGGTGGGTAGGGGGTAACCCCCAACCATTCCTAGTGCCTTCAAGGAAATATGTGTAGGGTTGGGGGGGGGGGGGGAATACTTGTTCCCTCTGTGAGTAAATACTAGAAAAAGTATTCCAAAAAACAGCAATGCCTTGCAAAAGGTTAAGAGAGTGTGCAAACACGGATGAAGAAATCGAAAAAGAAAAATTTCAACAGAATTTTCTATTTCCATGTGTGTGTGTAAGTATGTGTATCTTCAGCAACTTTGAAGTGCGTGTGGGGGGTGGGGAAGGCGGATTCCTCTTGCTATCTAAAGTAAAATCCCCAAAAATTTTGCAAATGTCGTTTTTTGATGCTTTGTCAGATGTGTTCGCTCCTGTGACTGCGAGCAAAGTTCTTCCTGTCTATTTTTTGCGCCTGCTTCCATATGATTATGGTGAATATTTGCTTACACCTTTTTGTCGGGAACTTTTTTAACTTTTACGTGTGAGGCCACCACATTCCAATGGTGTGGTGTGGAGTGGAGGGAGACATTGTGTAATAAAATCATTTGTGAAGTGGGATCCTTGGTCGTCTCTCCATATGTATATTAAATATGTGAGTGTAAATGTGTGGCTGTGTGTGAGACTCCTGTTATATCCTTTTTTATGTCGCTTCCTTTGAATAGTCCCACAATGTCTGTGTTCGAATGGCTGTTGAGTTGAGTTCTCCGGCAATGATATGAAAAGTTCTGCCATTCACATTTAAGTTTCCCGCTACTTTTGCTCCGACTCGAAATATGTTTTTTGTAGCCATGGGTATGCGATGTTGTTGTTGCTGTTGCTACTGGAATGTGTTTTATTTATGAATTTACAAAATATTTATGTCTGCCAACAAAAAACCATTTGTTTACTTGGCATTTTATTAATTTTTTCCAAGGGATTTATAAAAAATCGTTTTTTCCTATTTGTGGGGGTATTTAGGGGAATTATGGCCAATAAATGTTGAATTGTGACAATTATGAAGGCATTTTTTTGAGGGGGCGTTGGGACAGGGTGTTTGTTTAAATTTGGTTTCAATAAAAAATTCGGAATTTTTAAATGGATTGCAGGGAAATGGCTTCATTGATTTTGATCTCCCATATCAGAGGAAATATGGTTTGACATGAAGGCAAAGAGGTTGTTACAGCGATTTTCGGAATCGAAGTAGAAGATTCTTTGACTGAAGACAAGGACATTTTGGTTTGAAGTCAAAGACATTTTGACTCAAGCTCAAAATATTTTGATTGGCAGTCAAAGGAGATTTGACTAGAAATCGAAGATACTTTACTTGAAGGCAAAGATACGTTGACTGAAGTCGAAGACACCGAAATTCTTTGACTTGAAGTCAAAGACATTTTGACCTGGTGTCAAAAAAATTTTGATCTGAATCCAAAGACATTTTGACTCCAATTCAAAGACATTTTGACTTCCAGTCAAAGATATTTTGACTTGAAGTCAAAGATACTTTGATTTGAAGTCAAATATACCTTCACTTGAAGTTAATGATACTTTGACTTGAAGTCAAAGATACTTTGACTTGAAGACAAAGATAATTTGACTTGAAGTCGGTGATAATTTGACTTTAAGTCAGAGATACTTTGACTTGAAGTTAAATATACTTTGATTTGACTTGAAGTCAAAGATACGTTGACTTGAAGTCAAGGATAGTTTGACTTGAAGTCAAAGATACTTTGATTTGAAGTCAAGGATAATTTGACTTAAAGTCAAAGATACTTTGACTTGACTTGAAGTCAAAGATACGTTGACTTGAAGTCAAAGACATTTTGACTTGGAGTCAAAGGTAATTTGAGTAGAATTCAAAGATTCTTTGACTTGACTAGAAGATACTTTGACTTGAAGTCAAAGATACTTTGACTTGAAGTCAAAGATACTTTGACTTGAAGTCAAAGATACTTTGACTTGAAGTCCAAGATACTTTGACATGAAGTCAAAGATACTTTGACATGAAGTCAAAGATACTTTGACTTGAAGTCAAAGATACTTTGACTTGAAGTCAAAGATACATTGACAGGAAGTCAATGACACTTCGACTTGAAGTCAAAGATACTTTGTCTTGACTTGAAGTCAAAGATACTTTGTCTTGACTTGAAGTCAAAGATACGTTGACTTGAAGTCAAAGACATTTTGACTTGGAGTCAAAGATACTTTGAGTAGAAGTCAAAGATTCTTTGACTTGACAAGAAGTCAAAGATACTTTAACTTGAAGTCAAAGAGAGTTTGACTTGAAGTCAAAGAGACTTTGACTTGGAGTCAAAGAGACTTTGACTTGGAGTCATAGATAATTTGACTTTGAGTCAAAGACATTTTGACTTGGAGTCAAATACACTTTGACCCGCTTCTCAGTTCTTCAGTTTTCGTAATGGTCAAAGTTTGGTAGTTGCTCCCAGCTAACAAAATTCTGTCAGTTTTCCATTTTATTGCCAAAATATTTCTTTGCTTCCTAAATGGACTGCTGGCTAAACTCCATTTTGAACCAACAGCTGGCTTTTACAGCTTCAAATCTTTCATATATTTGTGTGTATGTGAATATTTTATTGCTTTTATAGAGTTGTCGGAAAATACAGTTTTGCTTGACTTAGCCAGGAAGAGAGCGGGGGTGATAGAGAGACGTAGAGAGCGAAATCGTTATGAACACTTCTGGCCGTGGTTTGGTTAAAATTTCCGTTTCCACGATGACATTTATTTTGATTTATGCCAACACTTATGAACACTAAATGTGAACAGCAAGTCACTGCCACCCAACCGGAGGAGTAGTGGACCACCATTATGGTGGCCATAAAGTTGCCGCCAAATGGTAGTGGTGGTGGTGACGGTGGCAGGATATGACCAATGTCTGGATAACATGGAAGCGAAAATAAAACAACTCTGTGGCTGGAAAAGGCCATAACAAACAATTAGTCCTAAAAGTGCGTGGAAATTCTAGACATAACCAAAAATATTGTGGTTTTCGATAGTGGTTAGCATGGCCTGGACGGGACGGGACAAACAAAAATTTGTACAGCAGCTAATAAAAAGGGACCAAAGGATCCCAAGTTTGGAGTTGTAAATTTGTACGAAAGTTGTTGCTGTAAATAAATATTGTGTTTTGTTTAAAATATTTTGCCAAGAATTTCTAATCAACAAATTACCAACAGTAACAACGACAACGACAACAACAACAGTAGCCAACTTAGCCAAGTTATTTTAATAATAAACAATAACTATGCCCAACAACAACAATGCTGGCGGAAAACAATGGAAGGCCATTCAGGAGAGATAGAGAGAGTGTTGGGAAGTGTCTGCTCCGGGAGCAGCCGGATAAAAATGTTAGTTAGTTTTAAAGCTTTTTGTGTGGTTAACTTTTGTCTGGTATGTGGTAAAGCGGAGAGCATGGAGTGGTCGAGAGGAAAGGCTCCATTTGGCTAAGAAAGAATATTTTGGAAAAGGAAAAGGATTTTGAAAACAAATTCAGAGAGGTTTGAAAATAAGAAGTTCTGGCTTTAGGATAAGGAATTGGGATTTATATCTGAGAATTTAAAAATATTCAAAAAACTTTTTTAAACTCCTTTGTGGCATTTCCATGAGTCAGTTAGTCTCCTAGGGATTTTTCAAATTTAAATTTTCACAATTTTTATTTAAATTTTTCCCTTTAAATTTAAAGAGAAATAGCAAGTCCCCTAGGATCCATCACATCCGGTTAAAAAAAACGCCAACAATTTGTTGTACTTCCTTTTTCAACGGCAACAACAAAACCAGGACTCTTTTATTCAAATACTATGTTTTTTGTTCCATTCTCCTCTTCCTCTACTCACACTGAAGTTGTCTCTTAACAGAAGAGAAATCTAAATTAACAATAGACGTTAAAAAAGTTGCTCCTCTTTTCTTTTCACAAAAAAAAAACGTAGCTGGGAGAAAACAAAAGCTGAATGGAATCCATGTTCGAGGGCGGGGGAAAGTTGTGAGGGGGCAGACAACGACAAAAACGGAACTGAACAACAAACGCAGAGTGGAAGAGCACAAAAGATGAATAAATTTAAAGAATATTTAAACAACAACAGCATTGCTGAATTCCCCATCTGAAGGAAAGGGATCCTTGGGCGAAGCCTATGCCACGGCGACAACGTCAAGAGGATAAAAGTCAGAAGTGTGTAGGCATTAATGTTGGTATTTGTTCAAGACAAATAGACGGTGAGCAACAAAACACAAAACTACTTAAAAAGGTTTTAAAGCCAAACGAAAAACATTTAAATTTAAGAACACATCAACCCTGTCTATGTGTCTGGCCCATTATTGTTATTAACTTTGCAAGGGAGAATTCACACTCCCTCACATAATTTAAATCACTACAAATGACAAACACCCTATTCTGTTGTGTATATTTATTGCCTCTGCATTTTCAGTAGAAGCACTTTGTGGTTGTTGGCAAAAATTAGATGAATTGTCGTACGTCTGTCCCTCCATCCATACAAAGTATACTCTTATGGTCCAACGCCCCCAAACCGAATGCTACACAAACAGTTTTGCACTCCTCCACATTATGCTAGCTGTGTGTTTGTGTGTGTGTGCACTAAATTTACAAACTGAGGTTAACATTTTATTAACCAACCAACTAACCACCAGCCACATCCTGAACTGAATTGGATGGCCATTTACTCACACTTGCAGCCAGCCATAACCTCAATCACCTACGAATGGCGGGAGGTGGGTTTATGGCGGAATATACTTACAATATGCAGTTTTTTTTAAGTCAATGTGGGCTTTATTGATTTTGTAAAAGCTTAATGAGTCAATACTGATTTTACCGATAATACAAATTCGGCAAAAAGTATCTATAATGGTAATTTATGGAAAAAATCAATTGGAAAAAGGAAAGGATCGATAAGATACTCTTGGAAACTTTATTTATATCCGTAGCAAGGTTTTTCTATAGAATAATTATCGAAAGCTTGATTTTTCTATAGAAAAATTATCGATAGCTTGATTTTTCTCGATGGAAAGATTCTTTCATAAAAAAATATCGATAGTGAGATTCTTCTATAAATAAATTTTCGATAGTGAGATTTTTCTATGGAAAAATTATCGATAGTGAGATTTTTCTATAGAAAAAATATCGATAGTGAGATTTTTCTATAGAAAAAATATCGATAGTGAGATTTTTCTATAGAAAAAATATCGATAGTGAGATTTTTCTATAGAAAACTATCGATAACAAGATTTTTCTAACTCTAACTCGATTTTTCTATAGAAAAATATTTGATAACTCGATTTTTCTATATAGAAAAATATTTGATAACTCGATTTTTCTATATAGAAAAATTGTCGATAACTCGATTTTTCTATATAGAAAAATTGTCGATAACTCGATTTTTCTATATAGAAAAATTGTCGATAACTCGATTTTTCTATATAGAAAAATTGTCGATAACTCGATTTTTCTATATAGAAAAAATATCGATAACTCGATTTTTCTATATAGAAAAAATGTCGATAACTCGATTTTTCTATATAGAAAAAATATCGATAACTCGATTTTTCTATATAGAAAAAATGTCGATAACTCGATTTTTCTATATAGAAAAAATGTCGATAGCTCGATTTTTCTATAGAAAAATTGTGGATAACTAGATTTTTCTATAGAAAAATTGTGGATAACTAGATTTTTCTATAGAAAAATTGTGGATAACTAGATTTTTCTATAGAAAAATATTTGATAACTCGATTTTTCTATATAGAAAAATTGTCGATAACTCGATTTTTCTATATAGAAAAATTGTCGATAACTCGATTTTTCTATATAGAAAAATTGTCGATAACTCGATTTTTCTATATAGAAAAAGTGTCGATAACTCGATTTTTCTATATAGAAAAAGTGTCGATAACTCGATTTTTCTATATAGAAAAATTGTCGATAACTCGATTTTTCTATATAGAAAAATTGTCGATAACTCGATTTTTCTATATAGAAAAATTGTCGATAACTCGATTTTTCTATATAGAAAAATTGTCGATAACTCGATTTTTCTATATAGAAAAATTATCGATATCTCGGTTTTTCTATATAGAAAAATTATCGATAACACGATTTTTCTATAGAAAAATTGTCGATAACACGATTTTTCTATAGAAAAATTGTCGATAACTCGATTTTTCTATAGAAAAATATTTGATAACTCGATTTTTCTATAGAAAAATATTTGATAACTCGATTTATCTATACAAAAATTGCAGATAACCCGATTTTTCTATAGAAAAATTGTCGATAATTGTCGATTTTTCTATATATAGAAAAATCGTCGATAACTCGATTTTTCTATATAGAAAAATTGTCGATAACTCGATTTTTCTATAACTCGATGTTTCTATATAGTGAGACTCTATAGAATGAGTCTATAGAATAATTATCGATAGTAAGATTTTTCCATAGAAAAATTGTGGATGATATATTCCATAGACAAATTATCGATAGTTAGATTTTTCCTTAAAAAATTATCGATAGTGAGATTTTATAGATATGTCGATTTTTCTATAGACAAATTATCGACATGTCGATTTTTCTAAAGAAAAAATTATCGATATATCGATGTTTCTATAGAAAAATTGTCGATAAGCCGATTTTTCTCGATTTTTCTGTAGAAAAGTTGTCGATGTGTCGTTTTTTCTATAGAAAAATTATCGATATGTCGATTTTTCTAAAGGATCGATGGATTCTAAAGGCCTTCCTTTCTAAAGGATCTAAAGGATCGATATGTCGATTTATCTATAGAAAAATTATCGATTATAGACAAGTCGACTATTTTATAGAAAAATTATCGATAACGTTAGCTTTTACATAAAATATATTTTATGAAAAAATATCTTTGGAGCAATTTTTCTATGGGAAATTGATAAATAGGACTACGGGATTTTTCTGGAAAAATTAAAACATTTTCACTTTCCCCTAGCTTAGTCTCATCCGTCAACTAAGTTCCATATCTGATTCCCTCATACGATGTCCACAAACGAAACCAAGTCTTCTTCCTTGAAAGCATTGACAGACAGAAATGTCATAACAAAAATCCTATGAAAACCACAGCAGCAACAAATTCACTTACAAACATACAAATGTCTCTCTGTCTGTCTATCAGTTGAGTTGTGTGTTATGCGTTCACATCATATGTTTTTTTGTGTGTGTTTCATTCTTGAGGATGACACAATGTTTTGAGACTGCTGCCGCTGCTACTCCCCCGCCACCTCCACCTCCTGCTCTTCGTATGGACCCTTTTTAGCCACTTGAAGATACCACTTCTTAGTCTTCATCTTATTTGTCTACTACTTCTGCTTCTTCATCTTGTTCTTCCTCATCCTCTTGATGGTGATGGGATATGTATCATGTCATAAAAAACAAGAACAAGATGTTAAGGTGCCACACTCCTTTCATGGCAAGCACACACTCGCACATATATATAGCGAACATTGTACACACATGTATAAAGTGGCATACATACTTGCAACACCACACAACGGCACAGACGACGGTGTTTAGACTACAGGAAAGGTGCAAGGATGCAGTTGAAGGCAGTGAAGAAAAAAACAAAACAATTCGTATTAGGTGTAAGAGCACCTTGAACAGTAACTTAACCTGTATTTCTACTCATCACGGGTTCTTCAGCTCAACAACAACAACTAACTGAAAACAACAATGGCACTACTACCACCATCATCACCGTAAAGAGTGAAATACTTTTATTTTCTTTTAGGTTTGTCGTCGCGTTTATAAATATTTTAAAGCCCAGATCAGGCCAACAGAACCAGTCACTGGATGGATGGATGGATACAAGCCCTTGCAGTCCATGTGTGTGAGTGTGTGAATGTTGTATGCGCTGTAGAACAGCATCTCTCTGTGTTCATTGGGCCAACCATCCAACCGACCAGCATTTGTGAAAGCATCTGTGGCTGTGTGAGTGTTAATAATTCCAGAAATGAATTTTCGTTTTTTTGTTTTTGTGTCTTTATTTTATGTTTCTCGTTTTTTGTTTTGATCCACAGTTTCATTTCTAAAAAACTGGATTCTTCTGGGTTCGTAGTATTTGTGTCTGCTTTTTTTTGTTGTTTTTTGTTTGTTTTTAAAACCAAGTGTGTAAAAGAAGGCAAATAACACCGCACCACAAAAACAAAAAGCGAAAAACTTGTGTGACCAGTCAGTCAGTCAGCCAGTCGGTGCAATGAATTCTTACAAAATATTGTGTGGCTTACACTCAAGAAAAAAAAAAAGGTGAGAGGGTCCATCTACTCTCTTTTCGGGTTCTTATAATTTTTATATAGATAAATCCGACCATCGATAATTTTTCTATAGAAAAATCTGACTGTCGATATTTTTTTTACAGGAAAAATAAATTATCGATAATTTTTCTACAAAAAATCAAGCTACCGATAGTTTTTCCAAAGAAAAATCTGACTATCAGTGATTTTTCTATAGAAAAATCCGATTATCAATGATTTTTCTATAGAAAAATCAAGCTATCAATAATTTTTTTTAGAAAAATTTTACTATCAACAATTTTTCTTTAGAAATATTTTAATATCAAATTTTTTTCTTTAGAAAAATCTTATTATCGATAATTCTGCGATAAAAAATCGAGTTATCGATAATTTTCTATAGAAAAATTTTGATATCGATAGTTTTCCTATAGAAAACTCTCACTATCGATAGTTTTCCTATAGAAAACTCTCACTATCGATAAATTTTCTATAGAAAATTCTTGATATCGATAAATTTTCTATAGAAAATTCTTGATATCGATAAATTTTCTATAGAAAATTCTTGATATCGATAAATTTTCTATAGAAAATTCTTGATATCGATAAATTTTCTATAGAAAATTCTTGATATCGATTAATTTTCTATAGAAAATTCTTGATATCGATAAATTTTCTACAGAAAATTCTTGTTATCGATAATTTTTCCATAGAAAAAACTTGTTATCGATAATTTTTCCATAGAAAAAACTTGTTATCGATAATTTTTCTACAGAAAAATCTTGTTATCGATCATTTCTCTATAGAAAAATCTTTTTATCGATCATTTTTCTATAGAAAAAACTTGTTATCGATAACTTTTCTAAAGAAAAATCCTGCAATCGATCATTTTTTGTAGAAAAATCTTATTATCGAATTTTTTTATAGAAAATTTGTGTTATCAATCATTTTTCTATAGAAAAATATTATTATCGATAAATTTTATCATTGATAATTTTTGTATGGAAAAATATTATCATCGATAATATTTCTATAGAAAAATTTTGTTATCCATAATCTTTTTATAGAAAATTCTTGTTATAGATATTTTTTCTATGGAAAAATTTTGTTATCGAACATTTTTCTATAGAAAAAAACTTGTTTTCGAACATTTTCTATAGAAAAATGTTCTTATCGATTTTTTTTCTATAGAAAGACCTTACTACCGATAATGCTTCTGTAGAAAAATCCTATTATCGATAATTTTTCTATAGAAAAATCAAGCTATAGATAATTTTTCTATAGAAAAATGTTGTTATCGCTAACTTTTTTATAGTAAAATGTTGTTATCGATAATTTTTCTATAGAAAAATGTTGTTATCGATAATTTTTCTTTAAAAAAATCTTGTTATCGATAAATTTTCTATAGAAAATTCTTGTTATCCATAATTTTTCTATAGAAAATTCTTGTTATCGATAATTTTTCTACAGAAAATTCTTGTTATCGATAATTTTTCTCTAGAAAAATCTTGTTATGGACAATTTTTCTCTAGAAGATCCTTGTTATCGATATTTTTTTACAGAAAAAATGTTGTTATTGTTAATTTTTCTAAAGGATTTTTTTTTGATAATTTTTCTATAGGGAAATCCAAACTAAATCCAACTATCAATATTTTTTATAGAAAAATATCACAATCCAAATTCTACGATTTCATTTCATTTTCAGCAGTTTTTTTTTCATGAGTTTTCCTTAATTTCTTACATTCTTTGTTAAAAGCCCTCATGTGCTCCTTACAAGACCAGTATCCTGCAGACCAGGTGATTCATGGCCCAGTGTTCCAGACTACAACTACAACAAACAATTGCTATATGCCGTCTGTTGGCCAAACAAAACCAGTTTCCAGTTTTATGACCGCATCCAACCAGCCAGTCAGTTCGTTAGTCGGATGAGAACGGCAAAGGAACTGGATCCATATCTGTATTTGCCCTGTTATTTTTGTTTTGTCTTGCGACTTTTTTTCTGTTGTTTTGCTGTTCATTTGCCGTTTGTTTGTTTCATTTTAGTTTAAAAAAACGTTGTTGGTATTTCTTCTTTTCAAATAGATTTCTTTGGTCCGTCAGTCAGCCGGGCCGGGCGGCTTGATTTGCCCGTACCAAAAAGGACCCTGTGGACTTCTTTTGTGGTTTTGTTGCAAATCAGTCAAATAAACACATAAAACTGAGATTAAACTTCAGGATATGGAATTGTCCGAGAACAAATCCGTAAATATGAGTGGTGTTCATAACATTCACATTGCGGTCCATTCACTATTGTGTGTGGTTGGAGGTTATATCCTGGTCAGGAATTTATATTACCGAGATTCTGCTGTTGTTGGCATTTAAAAGTTTCCATCGGGGAGACGTTTCATCGTGTGATGATGACGATGATGAAACGAACCTTCAGAATAGTATTTAGATTTTAATTATTTACTTTTCCTAACCAAAGTATTTTTTCCCATTTTATTTTATTATTTTTCCAAGCAGTTTCCAGTGGTGGGATTGTTTAGTTTTGAGTTGAGTTTTTCATGAATATTATTTGCATTTTTTTAGAAAAAAAATGAAGAAATGAAAAAAGTTTAAAGTGCCACTTGAAGCACTTGAAGCTGGAAGTCCATTGCTGTAAGGGGTAACAAAATAGTCATTCCTTTGGCCAGAGGATAGATGGATGGATAGTTGATTGGATTGTTGCAGGCACTTGAGTGGAGAATATATTCAAGAAAGGACAATTAGAAAAATTTTTAAAGGATAACATAAAAAATTGTGGGGGGGGGGGGTGGGGGGGGTTTTATATAAATGTTGGGAAGACTAAATTGTAAAAAAACGCAAATTTCATAAAAAGTTAGTGCCTAAAGATATTTCTATAGAAAAAATTAATTTTGAAAATTTCTGTATAGAAAAATCAAGATAACGATAATTTTCTTCAGTTCATTCAATTGCACGAAAAAACTCAAATTTAATCAGTTTTTGGAATCCCTATTATCCTAGTCAATGTAGATGTCAAATAGCTGATGGCATTGATAAAAGCTTAAATGTTTTAGAATCACCCTCTCATGGCTTAGGGCAAACAAGGGGAGAGAGAGTACTGTGAAAGAGCACCGACTAACAATGGAACACACAAGGATTCCCCATAAACACAAGGGGACACCATTAAACACCATGCAAGTGTGTTTGTGTGTGTAAATAATCTTATCGTACATATGTATGTGAGAAGAACACACACACCCATACAGTCAGCCTGACTAGTCAGCCAGTTGTCCATTCATATAAATAAACAATATTTACTTTTATCGTTTTGGCCTTTGTTGTGTCGGTGGGTTGGTTGCTTGTCGGTCGGTCGACCGAGTTGGTCTTGGCCCAATCTACAGTTGGAGTAAGTGGTTGAACAGTTCAGTCAATCATTCAATTATGTGGCACTACGTAACTTTTACTACATGCTACTAGTGTTGGTCCTCCGGAGGACATACTACACCACAGACACACACACACACAATCGCAAATAATGGACTGTTTGTGTGAAGTGCATGTTATATTTAACATGTATTTGCACACACACATTCGAATGTGTGATTTCGTTGGGATATGTGTAAGCTATCGTATCAAATAGTGTTATTGAGAATCGTTTCGATAACAAGCCAGTGGCAATTGGTCGTTCTCAAGTTATCTCAAGTAATTGTTTTTAATTTTGTATTTGGTTTAGGAAATGTTAGGAATGGGAAATCTTATTATTGATAATTTAAAGATTAAAAAACGTTTTGTCGACCATTTTTCTATAGAAAAAATGAGCTATCGATAATTTTTCTACAGAAAAATCGATAATATTTCTAAAGAAAAATATTTATCTATAATTTTTCTATAGAAAATTGTGTTATCGATAGTTTTTCTATAGAAAAATTGTGCTATCGATAATTTTTCTATAGAAATTTTTTCTATAGAAAAAAGTAGGTATCGATAATTTTTCTATAGAAAAAATTAGGTATCGATAGTTTTTCTATAGAAAAAGTAGGTATCGATAATTTTTCTATAAAAAAGTAGATATCGATAATTTTTCTATAAAAAAGTAGATATCGATAATTTTTCTATAGAAAAAATTAGGTATCGATAATTTTTTCTATAGAAAAAAATTAGGTATCGATTATTATTTATAGAAAAAATTAGGTATCGATAATTTTTTATAGAAAAAATTAGGTATCGATAACTTTTCAATAGAAAAAATAGGTATCAATAATTTTTCTATAGAAAAAAATGAGATAATTCGATTATTTTTCTATAAAAAATGAGCAATCGATTATTTTTCTATACAAAAAAAAAAATGAGATATCGATAATTTTTCTATAGAAAAAATGAGTTATCAATAATTTTTCTATAGAAAAATCTGACTATCGATAATTTTTCTAAAGAGAAATCTTGTTATCGAAAATGTTTCTGTAGAGAAATCTTGTTATCGACATTTTTTCTATAGAAAAATCTTGTTCTCGATAATTTTTCTGTTTAAAAATCACTATCGATAATTTTTCTAAAGGAAAATGTAACTATCGATAATTTTTCTATGGAAAAATTAAACTATCTATAATTTTTCTATAGAAAAATCTTGTTGTCGATAATTTTTCTATAGAAAAACCTTGCTATCGATTATTTTTCTACAGAAAAATTTTGTTATCGATAATTTTTCTATAAAAATTCCTACTATCGACCATTTTTCTCTAGCAAATTCCACTATCGACCATTTTTGTATAGTAAAGTCCCACTGTCGATAATTTTTCTTAAAAAAATCTCACCATCGATCATTTTTCTATATAAAAATCTTACTATCAACTTTTTTTATAGAAAAATATGACTATCGATAATTTTTCTATAAAAGATTCTTGTTATCGATCATTTTTATGAAAAAATCTTGCTATCGATATTTTTTTTATAGAAAAATCGTGTTATCGATACATTCTTCTGTAGAAAACCTTATTATCGATAACTTTCTACTAGAAAATCTTGGTATTAAATTTTTTTCTTTAGAAAAATCGAACAGTTTTCGAGAGAAAAATTTATTTTTCGATAATTTTTTCTATAGAAAGACCAAAACAAAAAAGAATTTTCGAAGTATGAAGGCATGAAATATAGTTCAGCGGAAATCTCCAACTAAACGAAAAACCCTGTAATTCCTCATGTTCACCAATCGCTTGTAGTTTCCCTAAAACAATTTTCTTTATTGATTTTTTCAATAAACAAATAAATGGTTGTCACCCCTACTCAGCTAGTTTTTTTTTTGCTTTGCTTTGTAATTTCCACCTCCTGCTGCCGTTGCCGTCAGGTCTTTGAACTTTGCTGGCGATACAACCACAAAGCGGAAAATAAATAAAAATTGCCTCTATTTTTAATTTGATTTTCATGTGATAAGTCACACAGACACTCAGGTCCAAGTCCCAAGGAGGAAAGCCCACAGCCGATGGGGAGAGAAAGAACAAAAACAAAAAGAAGCAACAACAGCAACAAAACTATTATAACAAATGTTAGGTTTTGTTAAAAACGCGTGGATATGAAGGATGTAACCCGCCTTCTTTTTGCTATTTGTGATTACAGCGTGACAGAAGCACACGAACGTACGCACAGACACACTCTCATACACACACAGAGACAAATATCCCCATGAGGTTCTTGTGTTGTTGTTGTTGTTCCTGCTTTCATAATAATTATTATGCCAATTGTTTTTCCAATAACAATTACAAAAGGACAATAGCAGGGGTAAAGGCAGAGGGTGAGAGAAAAAAGGACACACTGAAAAGAAAGCAGTCACTCAGCCAGCCAAACAGCCAGTCATTCATTCATCCACAACCTAGCCCATCTCGTTACAAATATGAGGATTGAAATGTGCCGAGCATTTTCATTTCATTCGATAAAATACGTTTTTTGTGTAATTTTATGCTCTGAGAAACTAAAGGCAGGCCGTTGACGTTCTACGGAGGAGGGGAAAAAGGAAAGCAGTGACAGAGTCATGCCGAACCAGGGGTGAAAGTTTGCCAGACTTATGTAACAGCAGCAGGGACAAATGAAGTGAAAGGCAAGGGGAAGGAGGGGGTATTGTAGTTGATATTGCGGTTTTGTGCCAGAGAAGTGTGTTATTTGTTGGTGTTGGCTTTTTTGCATACAACTGTTTTTATTTTCTACTCAGTTTGAGTGGGGGAAAATAGACTTCCAAAACGGGATGGAGAGTTTTTTAAGATGTCAAGAAGTGATGGTGTCAAAAAGGCTCACACGAAGTTATTGGCTTTGATTTGAAATTGAAACGATTTAAATGTCTTTGAATGTATTAAGAGAAGGTTAATGGAAGACAAATGTTGATAGTAGAAGGTTTTTCTTATGGAATTGTTATCGATAGTAGGATTTTCTATACAAAAATTGTCGATAGTCAGACTTTTCTATAGAAAAATTATCGATAGTAGGTTTTTTTGTATAAAAAATAGATCGACAGTGGGTTTTATTTCTATAGAAAAATGATTGATATGAGGATTTTTCTATAGAAAATTATCGATATGGGGATTTTTCTATAGAAAAATTATTGATAGTAGGATTTTTCTATAGAAAGTTATCGATAGTGAATTTTTTTTATAGAAAAATTATCGATAATGGGAATTTTTTATAGGAAAATTATCGATAGTAGGATTTTTCTATAGAAAAATTATCTATAACAATATCTTTCTGTAGAAAAATATCGATAACAATACTTTTCTATAGAAAAGCTATCGATAGTAAGATTTTTCTTTAGAAAAATTATCGATAGTAAAATTTTTCTATAAAAATGATCGATGGTAGGATTTTTCTATAGAAAAAGAATCTATAGGAAGATTTTTCTATAGAGAAATTGTCAATAGTTGGATTTTTCTATTGAACAATTATCGATGGTAAGATTTTTGTATAGAAAAATTATTGATAGTCAGATTTTTCTATAGAAAAATTATTGATAGTAGGATTTTTTTGTAGAAAAATGGTCGAAATTAAGATTTTTCTATAGAAAAATTATCGTAAGTAGGATTTTTCTATAGAAAAATTATCGTTAGTAGGATTTTTCTATAGAAAAATTATCGATAGTAAGATTTTTCTATAGAAAAATGATCGATAGTCAGAGTTTTCTATAGAAAAATTATCGATAGTAGGATTTTTCTATAGAAAAATTATCGATTTTAGACTTTTTCTATAGAAAAATTATCGATAGTAAGATTTTTATATAGAAAAATTGTCGATAGTAGGATTTTTTTATAGAAAGATTATCGATAGTATGATTTTTCTATTGAAAAATTATCGATATTACGATTTTTCTATAGAAAAATTATGCATAGTAAGATTTTTCTACAGAAAAATGATCGATAGTAGGATTTTTCTATAGAAAAAGAATCTATAGGAAGTTGGATTTTTCTATTGAACAATTATTGATGGTAAGATTTTTCTATAGAAAAATTATCATGTCAGATTTTTCTATAGAAAAATTATCGATAGTCAGATTTTTCTATAGAAAAATTATCGATAGTAGGATTTTTCTGTAGAAAAATGGTCGAAATTAAGATTTTTCTATAGAAAAATTATCGTTAGTAGGATTTTTCTATAGAAAAATTATTGTTAGTAGGATTTTTCTATAGAAAAATTATTGTTAGTAGGATTTTTCTATAGAAAAATTATCGATAGTAAGATTTTTCTATAGAAAAATGATCGATAGTCAGAGTTTTCTATAGAAAAATAATCGGTAGTCAGAGTTTTCTATAGAAAAATAATCGATAGTCAGAGTTTTCTATAGAAAAATTATCAATAGTTAGAGTTTTCTATAGAAAAATTATCGATAGTCAGATTTTTCTATAGAAAAATTATCGATAGTAGGATTTTTCTGCAGAAAAATGGTCGAAATTAAGATTTTTCTATAGAAAAATTATCGGTAGTCATATTTTTCTATAGAAAAATTATCGACAGTACGATTTTTCTATAGAAAAATTATCGATAGTACGATTTTTCTATAAAAAAATTATCGATAATCAGATTTTTTTTATAAAAAAATTATCGATAGTAAGATTTTTCTATAAAAAATTTATTGATAGTAATATGTTTCTATAGAAAATTATTGATAGTTTGATTTTTCTATAGGCAAATTATCGATAGTAGAATTTTTCTATAGAAAAATTATCGATAGTAGGATTTTTCTATAGAAAAATTATCGATAGTAGGATTTTTCTATAGAAAAAATATCGATAGTATTATTTTTCGATAGAAAAATTAACGATGGCAGGATTTTTCTATAGAAAAATGATCGATAGTAGACATTTTTTATAGAAAAATTATCGATAACTAGATTTTCCTATAGAAAAAATATCGATAATTAAATTTTTCTATAGAAAAATTATCGATAAATAAATTTTGCTATAGAAAAGTTACCGATAGTAAGATTTTTCTGTAGAAATATTTTCGACAACAATATTTTTTTATAGAAAAATTGACAATAACAATATATTGGGAAGATCTCACCTTGGAAAAGATTTTTTTATTTGTTGTTGTAACTTAAAGGTAAAATAAAGTTGTTACCTTGCTCATCTTCATCTGACACAACCATTTTCCATCCATCAGAATGGCCTCCCACACACACTCTTCCTTCTTTTCGAACAAAGTAAAATATTATTCAGTTACAAAACAAATACCTTCAATTAACAGCGACACCATCCATCATCGTGTCTACACTCGATGGAGGAGCCTTGTCACGCAGAAGAGATTTATTTTAAAATGAAATTTATATTTCTTAACTCTTGCCGTGGCTATGGAAAAGAACCCAACAAATAATCCATACAGGGTCGCCTTTCAAATGGACACAGAGCAGAGAGGGGGGAGGAAGACAATAAAAAATCACATAAAATTATATTAAAAAAAAAAAAGAAAATGAAAAAAAGTCTCCAACAAAATGATATATTGAAAATCGTTTGGGCCATGAAAAACGCAACATTGGTCCATCCAATAGATGCCACCCACTGAGAGTTAAATTCACTGCACTCGGAAAGTATCGAGAGAGCCAACCAACCAGTCAACCATGTGTGTGGTGGTTCATGTGCTACCCGCCAAACAGTCATCCAGGAGGCGACAATGAATTGTTGTGAGGGAAAAAGGGAACTGGGGGTTGGGGTTGGAGGCATTGAAATTGGTGGTAGTGTTCAAGTGCCTTACAACAAAAGTATTTCTCACTCTTCGAATGGCTGGATGGATGGCTGGCTGACTGAAATATTTGTCTGTCCCTTTATCCCTGTATTCATGATGTTTTCATTTTTCTGTTCTGTTTGCAGTCTGAGAATGACCTCCTGTGAGTGATGTGAAGTAACATCCCATCAAGGCAGGACGATGACAATGTTGTTTATTTAAACGTTAAGTAGGATTTCTTATGTTAATTTCGTCTTCTTCTTTTTCACGAAATATTTGCTTAGTAAACGATGTTCGGATCCATTTTCCATTCCCAATTTCTCCTTAAAAATTGTTTGGCATATTCAATGACTGACTGCCTCTTCAGCTGAGTTATGGTAATGCGGCAGGGCAGCGCCACTTGAAATCATCTTCAGCGTCATTAAGTCAGCAACACAACTTGTTTTGTTGAAATTCGAAGGGAACACGGGTGGAATATTAAAAATCTGTGAAAATGTGATTGGAAATAGGTTGGAAGTTGGGGTGTTGTGTTGTTCATGGAATGTTCTATGGAGGTGATGGATGATGAGGGTTATTTGCTAGAAATTTTTTTTTTATTTTTGTATGTAAGAAAGGCCCTTGAGAAATGTTCGATTTTTAGGGGACGTTCTGCGGACCTATGACAAACCTCTACATATAAAACACCCATGTGGGTCTAATATATATTGAAGACTTGCTGAAGGTCTTCATACCTAAAATCTCAGGAAGGTATTTTTAGCATCAGTCTTCTTCAAAGTCCTCCGTCCAGAAAGGACGGCCCGAAGGCTTCGAAAGGGACTTCAATATGTAAGGATATTCTATCAATTAAAAGGCCCATGGAAGGCTTTCTATGTTTGAAAAGGCTCTTGGAAGCCCTTTATGCACAAAATTTCAGAAACTCTTCAATATACTTAAGACCTTTTGGAGACCATCTTTGTAGTGGTATTCTAGAAGAGGTTTTTCCGGTAAAGAGGGACTTAGTAGTTCTGGTATTCTATCTATTGAAAACCTCTGGAAAGTTATCTATCCATTCAAAAACTTTAGAATATTTTTAGAATATTTTTTTTTTGGTACAGAGGACAGCGGTTTTGTCTAAAATGTGCTGATGGCCCATGGGAAGATTTCCCAGAATGTCCTTGGAATACAGGAGATATCAAAAAACTTTTCTATGCACTAAAGACCTTTGGAAGGAATTCTGCGTGAAAGTTGTTCTATAAGGCTCCTTATACAATACCTTTGGAGGGTCTTTAGTACATAAAGGACCTCTGGAAGGTACTTTGTTTTTGGGAAAGGTTCCAATCTGTAGAAGACCCCTATAATGTCATTTTCATACAGAAGACCTTTGGAAGGGCTTTGAAGTATAAAATGACTCAGGGATGGTTTCTATTCATAGAGGACCTCTAAAAATTTTTCCTGTATAGGGAAGATCTCTCGAAAATCTCCATTTATTTTGGAAGATCTCTTCCTGGAAGGTCTCCAATCCATAGAAGCCCTCTAAGAACTTTTCTATATATGGAAGTCGCTCGAGAAGTCTTATGTGTATACCAAGGACCTCGGGAAGATGTACCACCTAATGAAGACCTCAGAAGAAATTTTCTGAGTTCAGGAAACGGTTTAAAGCTATTTAGATTTTAGGACGTCTCATAAAAATCTTCAATGTACTTAAGACCTATGTAAGGTATTCTATGCATAGACCCCTGAAAATTCCTGTCTTAAAAGACTCCTGGAGCTTCAACTACCTTTAAAGGAGCTGTGCAAGATATATTAGGAATGCAGGGCCTTTGGAAGATTTTCGAATTGTAGAGGACCTCTGGAACCCCTCTCTCACTCTCCGTATAAAGTCTTTTATGTCTGCGAAGTCTATTCAGAGGATCTTTGGAAGTCAATAACTCTAGAATGTATCCATCTGTAAGGTATTCTACCTATAGACCACTGAAAATTTCTCCTGTAGGTTCAACTACCTATGGAAGATTTTAATTAATCTCTCATCCATGGCAGATTTCTGGAAATTACTTGGTCTATAAAAGAACTTTAGAGGAACTGGAGAAGGTATTTTATGAATACATGACATTTGGGAGATTTTCGAAATGTAAAGGACCTCTGGAAGCCCTTCTCTTTATAGAAGGTCTTTTACGTATGTGAATCCTCTTAGGGGGACCAGATCTCTGAAAAGCCCTGCAAGTTAAGAAAAATCTAAATCTTAAGTCCCCTGTAAGGTATTCTAACTATAGACCTCTGAAAATTCCTGACTTAGAAGACTCCTGGAGACTCTATGGAAGATTTATAGGACTCTCATAAATCGCAGAAAATTCTTCTATCTATTAAAGTCATCTGAAAAGTCTTCTAGCTTTAAAAGGAACTTTAATGGAATGTATTATATAAATGCAGGACCTTTGGAAAATTTTAGAAACTGTAGAGGACCACTAAAAGCCCTTCTCTCTATCTCTGAAAGATCTAGTATGGACTGAAATTTTATAGAAGGTCCGATATCTACCGAGAGCCTCAGTAAAAACTTTCTGAGCATAGAAAACCTCTGACAGGTTGTTCGATTGAAAAATGACCCTGAAAGGTCTCAAGGCTGTAGAAGGCTTTTAGACGGGTTTCCATCTATTGAAGCCTTTTGAAATGTGTTTTTTGTAAGGACATTGACATATCAAGATATCTGTTTAATCCCCTAGAGGCTGACCATCAACAAAATTCTCAAATCACGTTAAGTATCTATCTATCTATCTATTTATCTATCAATGTCGAATCTATCCAAAATGTATATTTCGGGCAGACTATTTGTTCTCCAATAAAATCATCCTGTTAATGGGTCACACTCTGCCTTCAATGTCTTGCATATTGACATTGAAATATTCCCCGAAGCGTGAGCCATTAAAAGTAGCATTTTATCGAAGAACAATTGGCCGGTACGGAACGGGAATTGTTGGATGGATTGATAGTTCAACGTTTTGTCAATTGATTATCCGAATTCGATTGACATAACAATGTTAAAATCGTAATTTTACACCTCAGCAAATGCTAGAATGTGATGCTTAATTCCTTTGACTCACTTCGTTGCAGGGATATTCCAATAAAAAAAAAATAACAACAACAACAATAAACCATAATCCTCGCACAGCAGAAGCAGCAGCCAGGGATCCTTGAAAGAGCTGCACACGCTTTCTTTTTTGGCACCCTTAAACCATTCTTCCATTCGAAGTTTGCTTCAAACTGCTACAAGGGTTAACTGTGGCAATGGTGGTATTGGTGGTGGTTGCATGTCAAGGTTGTGAAGATAACTTTACGTGACACACGACACAACAACGGCACCCTTCAATACAGCCCCTGAACAATTCATAGCTTGTAAGGGTATTTTGTGGCGAAAATGCAATAAAATTCCTTTTTTACTCCTTTCTTTTTTTGGCACAAAAAAAGGACGAAGGGTTATCTGCTTTCCGCTTTCCCTTTTGCCGTTCATGACATTCATTTCGTATGCAGAGCAATGTTTGCATATTCCCAGAAGGATAGCGCCATACAATGATATTGCTGCTGCTGTCGCTTCTTTTCGTCCTGCTGCCACGTTTGCCTCTTCTGATGATGGCTTATTAATGGCCCAAAGTTTGAAGTATCAGACGGAATAGCAGCAAAATGGAGAATTGAAGTGTACAGAATTCCATGATTTTTATTTCACTTTTTTCTGAGGGAATAACCAATTTCTCTGATTTGATTTTCAAATAATTTTCCATGTCCTTGACTACAGTGCTCAAGCAAATGGTAACATTTACAACACAACATTCATTCACTCTTTCAATGGAATACTAGCGCCAGACGTCGGCAAGCAGGACGTCAAATCAAATAAAAATCAATGGCTTAGAAAATTTAAATCTCCAAAAAAAAAAATAAGGAATTTGATGAGATTTGTTTTGTCCTCCCAATTGTCGTTGTAAGGACTGTAAGGACAATAAATGTAGTTTACAATGTGTTTTCTTGTTGCTGTTGTTGATCTGTAATTTCAAAAAAAAGTTTCGAAAGTAGTTATTTTGTGTTTATTTCCCTAGAGTCTGTTTGGAAATAGTTGCTGGCTCAGCAGTCTGTTCTTTTTTTTTGGAATAAAATATGTTGCCCCAAATTGTGAGGACATTTAATAAGGAAGGAGTTTTTGTTTGGCGAAAGCTCTAAAGAAGAATGACTGAATGATGAAAGATCGAGTGCAGACCTCCGAAAAAATCACTCAAATTTGTTTAGAGTGAAACTCACACGATTTTGAGGAGGGTAGCTCCTGGGAGAAGAAAAAAATCCTTCGAAATCGAGCAGATTCTTCTCTCTTCACTCTTTTAGTCATACCGTTGTTGTATTTCTATGTATGTGTAAGCGACATTTTTCTGTATGTGAGCAAATTTCACTCCCGATGGAGAATGGACAAATCTATGCTCTGATTGAGTGCAATATTTTTTTTTTTCTGAAGAAAAGCGACTCTTGCATTTCGTTTTGGAAAATCCTGGGAATATCTTAGGGAGAATTTAAACCTCCAGCTATAGATAAAACTAAAGGGTCTTGAGGTCCTCATTTAATCAGGATCATATTTATGATGACAAACCTTTGAACCAGCTTGGAACTCGTCAAGAAGTCTTGAGCAGGTGGTCTATATATTATTCCCTTTTAGAAAGATAGGAAAAAATTTTGGGGAGGGCTATGGCAAGGATATCGGATTAGATTCTTCTGGGAAATATATGAGCCTTATACAGGGTGAGATAAACAAAAAAAGTGCAACAAAGTCAAAAGCCATAATTTTTAATTTTTTTTTAATTTTATTGAATAAAAGCAAAAAAATGTCGGAAATAGCATTAAATTTTAGAATACGTTTATATTTGTTCGAATTGGTCACCTTCGTCACGAGTTATGGCCTTCAAACGGCCCTTTCCCGGCGAAGCGCTTGTTTGAGGTGATCGACACTTTGATATTTTTTAGTGCCAACCTTGCTTTCCAAAATACTCCAGACACAATAGATGAGTGCAGAGCGACCATCATGGCGGCCCACACCATCACCATGGCTGGCTCTTGAGTTCTGGTGGCCAACCGAAGTAGCACATGTTCAGCTGACCTCTTTGGCAAGTAAACACGATCATTTTATTTGTTTACAAACTGCTGGACAACGAATGTTTTCTCATCGAAGATAACCAAATTCGGCAGTTCACCACTTTCGGCCAAGCGAAGCAACTCTTTAGCTCTTTTGAGTCTATTTTGTTTCGGTTGCGGTGTAAGTTTTTCATTGTAAGTTTTTCATTTTTCAATATTTGCCGAATGGAATATTGCGATATGCTCACGAGCCATATTTCGACCACTGCGAAGCGGGCTTCGATAAAGTCGCTTCTTTACTTTTCGAACCATTTCTGCTGATGTCGCAGTTTTCTTCCGTCCACTTCCTTGAATCATTTTGTATGCTTGTAAACAATATAATGAGCTGTCACTGGAATAATTTTAACAGCTGTCGGACGAGTGACTTAGAAATGACAGCAGTCTGAAGTTGGTTGCAGTTTTTTCATCTCACCCTGTATGTCGATTTAGAGATGTCCGTCCGTCTTTCCGTCCGTGGAAATCACTCTAGCTTCCGAACGAAATGGAGAAGGTTGATAAAATTTTACTCAAATGTATATTAAGTCTGCAGGACTTTTGGTATTGAAAATAGCGGTACCTTCGGATATTCGGTATTTTGATGATTTTAGCGACATTTTTCACCGGAATTGTTTCAAATTTGGTATTAGAAGTTCGTAATGGATACTTCAGCCAATGACAGAAATTTCTCTATGCACGTCCACGTTTTGGTATAGCCCCCACATAGCGGTACCTTCGGATATTCGGTATTTTAATGATTTAAGCGATACTATTCATCGGAATTGTTTCAAATTTAGTATTTAAAGTTCGTAGTGGATACTACAGCCTAAGACAGAAAATTGTTTGTGCAGGTCAACGTTTTGGTATAGCCCCCATATAATACCTATATTCGGTATTTTGATGATTTAAGCTACATTATTCACCAATTTTTTTAAATGTCGCATTTGAATATTGTAATGGCTTATGACAAAACTTGCCTATGCAGGTCCAGGTATAGTCCCTAATATAATGGCTACATTCGGTATTTTTAAGATTTTAACGGAATTTTTAACTATTTTTTTTTTTTTGGAAAATTGCCAAATTCGTTTTTTTTATTAAATCTCTTCCGTCCCCCATCCAAAAATGACATCAAAACAGGGAAAACATTTTCGAAACTTAATTAAAAAAAGGGATTCTTCTTCACTGAAATCTTATTAGACAATTGTCACTTGCATTTCGAACCCTAATTTTCGAGGGGAAAAATCTTAAAATGTCCTTTCCTCGGACACCAACCTTCTCCTCTCCTCCAAAAAAAAAAAAAAACCTTAAAAAAAACTGCCAAATTATAATAAATTAATCGCATAATGTTGGTCTTAATGAATTAAGTCATTCATTGCATATTTATGGACATAAAAAAAAAAAACAACAAGGAAGCAAAATTTCCAAAAGATACTTAAAAAGTTTCAACACATTTTTTTTTCGATTTCATAAAGCCGAGGAAACGTAGAATGAGACGGAAAGGAAGATAACCCTTAAAGACACTCAAGCAGACAATGTTCGGCAGCAATTTGTTGGTGTTGGTTATTAAAAAATGTGAAAACTTTTTTTCTGCGTGTTGCCAAGACGTTCGCTGGCGCCCTCATGCAAAACGGATAAATATGATTTTTCACTTGACTTTTAATTATGCCTTCTCTTAGGCACACTTCAGCAAAGGATTCATTCCTTGGGAGTAGGATTGAATAAGGTTGGAAAGGTTTAAAATATTCAAATTGAAAGATAGACAAGCCAAAAGAAAAAAATGAAGGAAAAAGAAAAATGTTTTTAAAATAAATTATTGCAAGAATGTAAGGACAACGGAAGGATACCTCAACCAAACAAGAGGATAACTATGGCCCCAGTGCCAGGCAACCTGAATTTTAAAAAGAAGGGGAAGAAAGAAAACATATTTTCCCTTTTCCGCAAAAAAGCCAAAGGTGTGAGTTTTCAATATTGTATCCGCTAATGGTGCGCAGTGTGACATTTTCACAAGTCTTTACTCCCACCCAGGCGTTAAGTTTTGTTTTCTGCTTTTTTTGTGTAAAAATAGGCGCCATCATGTTGTTATCTTTTTTCCCTTCTTCTCCACCTCTATCTTTAAATCCATATTCATTACACAAAATCTTATAAATATTTAATTCGTTACGCTTTGCAACAATAACAAAAGGCAAAGAGTAACAACAACAAAAAGTACAAAACGTGTTGACTGTCAAAAAATCAAGCAATCACTTTGTTGGCTGACTGGCTGTCTGTCGTTCTGTGTTGTTCGGCCGTCATTTGTTTGGTGGTTGGCTGCTTGGTGTCTCTTTGTCTGATGTCTGCGGCTCTTTGTTGTTGCTTTCTTTGCAATTCTTTTTCGGTTTGCGTATCTTTTTTTTTTTGCGAAATAATCGATAAGTGTTGTGCTCCTTCAAGGTGTCACCCTAAATAAGTACTCGAACAAATGACACTAAAAATGACTTAAATCGCTGTCAACACTGTCACAGTTTAACATATTCCCAGGCACTTATTACATCTGTTGGCTGGTCAATGTGTTCCCTCCTTCGGCCCTACTGCACACCGGACACCAGCACTCCGAGCTGTTGCATTGTGGACGACAGCAGGACAGACACACAGACAGAGCAACAAATCACAGTGACATTAACGACAAAAAAGATGACGACGACGACGATGATGATGAGGAGGACAACATCGCAACAAAAACCGGAATCCAACACAGACTCTTTGCCCAACGTAACGTCTTGGCCGCCGCACCAGCCGGCCTTTCAGTCCACAACGAGACAAAGGACCAATGCCGTATTTAAAATATAAACATGACTCTTTATTTCTTAATAAGAAATACAAAAATTGATATCTTTTGCAAATTGCAATTTCAGAAGGAAGTCACAGTGGGCGGAAGAGTGGAAAAAGAAAGGCCAATTTGTATTAGAAGCTCTCGAAGTCGAAGCATATGGGACATGGAGACTACTACTCTTCTGTATCAAAAGATATCGTAATAAATACTACCGAAAGGATACAGAAGGATTCCTTTAGCAAGCATACTAAAGGATATCAATGCAGGAATCTCAATCAAGGACATGGAAGGATTCTAGCGGGGAAACCCTTTTATATATTCGAACGAGGATTCAAAGGGATTTTACAAAAGAAAGATAATTAAAGGATTCTATTGCATAGCGACCTCTTACTAGTATACGAGGAAGGATTCTACCGCCAAGGTCCTTTATAAATAATCAAACAAGAATACCTAAGTATTACACCGCAAAGAGGATTTTACTGCAATATAAGATAGGTGGTCAATAGGTGCATATATAAGGATTATGCTGTAAGAAACCTAAATAAGTCTCTAGCAAAGATATAAAAGAATTACAATGCTAGAAACCCCAAAACGAAACCAAAACAAGGACTACTACTCTTCTGTACCAAAGATATCGTAATAAGTACTACCGAAAGGATACAGAAGGATTTCACTGAAAGAGACCTGAATGAGCCTTTAGCAAGGATACTAAAGGATTTCAAGGCAAGAAACCTCAAACAAGGACATGGAAGTATTCTAGCGGCAGAAATCTTTTAAATTCTCGAACAAGGATAAATCTCTAGCTAGGATATAAAAGGATGCGAGGGACCCCAAAAAGAATCCAAACAAGGTCTTCAACGGATTCCAGTATGAGAGACCACAAAGGAAAATCGAGCAGGAATACAAAAGAGTTCGACTGCAAGAGTCTTTAAAATATTCAAATCAAAGCAATGAAGGATTCTACTTCAGCAAGAATGTGGAAGGATACTACTGCAAAGGGTCCTTATCTAATCAATCAACTACAGATACGAAGGACTTCTTTTAGTACTCGAGCTGGGATATGGAAGGATTTTCCGCAGGATGCCTCTAGATGTACTCAAACAAGGATACTAAAGGGTTATGCTGTGAGAGACCTGAATATGAAGGACACAGAAGGATGTAACTACGATATACTTTAAGTGGAAAGGGAGTTTTATTGACAGAGGATTTAAGATGGAACCATTTGATCTTCTTCATATCCTCTGTAAGTACTCTAAAGTGATCAGTAGAACCATCTACTTTACGGTAGATCCCAAGTTAGATCACCTACCTTACAATAGATAAAAATTGGTTTCATCTTCCGAAGTAGATGAATACAGTAGATGAATATTAACTCCAGCTTATTTAATGTAGATGCAGTAGATGACCAGTAGGTGCATCTACTCTGGAGTAGATGACCAGTAGCTGCATCTATTCTAGAGTAGATGACCCGTAGGTGCATCTACTCTAGAGTAGATGACCAGTAGGTGTATCTACTCTACAGTAGATGACCATTAGGGGCATTTACTCTACAGCGGATAACCAGTAGGGCCATCTACTCTATAGTAGATGACCAGTAGGGGCATCTACTCTGCAGTAGATGGCCACTATGTCCATTTACTATCAGTAAACGACCAGTAGGGGCATCTACTCTACAGTAGATGACCAGTAGGTGCATCTACTCTACAGTAGGTGGTCAGTAGGTGCATCTACTCCACAGTAGGTGGCCAGTAGTTGCATCTAATTTACAGTGGATGACCAGTAGGGCCATCTACTCTGCAGTGTATGACCAGTACGTCCATCTACAGAAGATGACCAGTAGGTACATCTACACTACAGTAGATGGCCACTATGTCCATTTACTTTCAGTAGATGACCAGCAGGTGCATCTACTCTACAGTAAATGACCTGTAGGTCCATCTATTTTGCAGTAAATGACCACTAGGTCTACCTATTCTACAGTAGATGACCAATAGGTCTATACATTCTATAACAAGGTGGTCAATTGTTCCTCTACTCTGGATTAGGTATCCAACGGCGTGATCTATTTTGCAGTAGGTATACCATGGGTTCTTCTACTTGGCAATAGGTGGTCAAATGGGGTACCTAGTAAGCGGACATCTTTTTCTCTTCAGCAAAAGGGAAAGTTTTAATCTACTTTACCTCATTTTTTCAATTCCAGATCTTTTTCCCATCACCTCAGCCACTGTCACAGCCATTCACTGATTATTCATACTTTGTTGCAGCATTAGCATTACAAGAAGAATATGCAATAAAAACTGGCACCTCTGATGCAAAAACAACGCAACTCACACCCCACAGCCGTTGCTTGCCAGTCCCCCCCCCCCCTCCAGACCGCATAGTAGGGAGTTATTGTGTGAATTTGTAACATCTCAACGATAAACGGATGGGGGCATGTGGCAGGCGGACAACAGGACAAGCATCGGATGGAGTTCACTGCTTAGCCTGCAGAAGACGACGTCGTAGCATGGAGGTTGGTGAGCCAGCCCGGCATCCAGCCAGCCAGCGGGTGTATTCTTCTCATCCAAGTGCAATAAATTGCAACCACAATTTTTCGGTATGGTTTGCCGGAAATCATGTTGGCAAATACTCCAAACGAACATGGCAACGAAGCATCATCCCGGGCATATGTCTAGCGAAGATAGAGATGATGATGATGAGCAGCATGATGAGGATGCTGTTCGTGTTCATCGTACGAAAAATGATGTATGACAAGAAAATGAAATGAAACAACAAAAAAAAGACCTGGTACATTGAGCAATAAAGGCTGTCGGGGAAAAAAAGGAGAAGGAGAAGAAAAAAAACTACTGCGTCTTAAACATTGTGCCAGCCAGGCCATATATTTTCGGCTCCAGAGTTGGTTGGTTGGTTGGTGTTGCTGCAGTGCTTCACCGGCAATTCTGTGGGGAGAAGCAATTGCCAGGCAAATGCTCATGCGCACACACTCCTTGTGTTAAAATAACAATAACAACAACCAAGGCAATTTATTTACTTGCAACAACATTTCGCAAGTGCGAGTGAGAGAAGGGTAGGGGGCCAGACCCCAAAGAGAATCCATGCCGGCAACATGATGGTGTGTGAAAATTATTACAACAATACATCCCGGCCAATCCACCCCAGACTTATCTTCCTCTCTCTCTCTTTGCCAGACACCAAGAGTTAGTCATGCGTGCCACTTTTGCCAAGAAACCCACCAAAAGGAGCAGCCGCCGAAGACGAAGGCACCACAAAACAAGTTTTAGCACGCGCATTAATGATTGCAACATGTTGATCGCGATATTTAGCTGCAGTAATTGACATGTTGTTGAATTGTTGCTACCGTTTAAAAAGCAGGCAGCTGCGCGGAGCTTTGGACAAAAATTGGGAATTATGGTGAGGCCCACAAAATCAAATAAATATGCAAGCAGCCAGGCAGATATGGAGGGAAAGTTGAGGGGGGATGGGGAGGGAGGGCAGGGGATTGACAGCAAATGAGGTAGGAGGAGAAGACTTGAATGATTTCAATGATGGCAAGACATTAATTGTTTTAAAGGAATTGGGGAGGGAGGGGGACTGTAGGAAGTGTTGTCATTGACTCACTGAACGCCTAACATACATACGATATTATGACATGCGAGTAACCACACTGGCACTAATTTAATCAATTGACCTTTAAATGGAAATAAATTTTATAATGCAAACACACATACACACACACAGAAATATATTTTATTTCACATCTACGGCTGACAGAGATACTGAGAGTCGATGACAGAGATTTCCTCCTATTTCCAATTGCACGACTGAAATAGTTTTTGAACTTGAATTCAAACTCAATGAGCTGGGAGGAAAAAAAAAGAAACTCGTTTGAAATTCTATTCTCGGTTGAACGCTTCTAAAAAATACACAATTTCCAACAAATATTCATGAGAATTACTATGTGTGTATGAAGGGAGGAATTTTATGTTGGTTTATATGATGAAATGATTGAATTTAAGCAGCATCTCCAGCCTCAGATCACAGCAAAAAAAAAAAAGATCGAATAAAAAAGCAGCAAAGTTCGGTCGAGCCTTTTAATAACCTCGCACATTTAGAAAAAACTTGATTTAAAAAAAATGCCGAAAAAATCGCATAAAGCCTTATATGGGGGCTATACCAAGACGTGGATCTGCATAACATTTTTTTTAAAACACACTGTGGTCAGGGTATTATTTATTTGTGCATTTGCTTGTAACAGGCAAAAGGAAACGTGATAAACCCATAGTTCCTTTTGATGATCTGCAGAGAATCACATTCCTAGTCGATTTATGAATGTTCGTCTTTCCGTCCGTCTGTCCATGTATTTTTGTAAGCAAAGTACAGGCCGCATTTATGTTCGGTCCAGATGAAATTTTGCACAACTCATTTGTTTGAGCCAAGGACGAACCCTATTGAAATTGCAGATAATCGGTAGAAATTTAGATATATCTTCCATATATATCTTCATTCGATTTTCCGAGCTTTTATTGTGCACCAAACGTGTAATATTGGATGAAACTTGGCACATGTAACCAAATTGAGTCTAGAAACAAGTAGCCCAAAATTGATGGAAATCGGTTCAGATATAACTATAGCTTCCACAAATATTATTCTTCTGATTTGTTATATTTGTTCTCCATAGCGGTAATATGCACTCAACGATATTCGGGGATATATATCAAATACAGCCCAGAAATACCTTAACCAAATTTTATCGAGATTGGTTCAGATTTGGATATGGCTTCTATATACATGGTGAGATAAAAAAAACTTTAACAAAGTCAAATGCCATAATTTTTACATTTTTTTTTAATTTTAATCAATGAAAGCAAAAAATGTCGGAAATAGCATCAAATTTTAGAATTAGTTTAGATTTGTTCGAATTGGTCACCTTTAGCACGAATTATGGTCTTCAAACGGCCAATGAAACAGTCACACGCTGCGCGAGTGTTGCTCTGCGATATTTTGGACCATTCCCGGAGAAGCGCTTGTTTGAGATGATCGACACTTTGGTATTTTTTAGAGCCAACCATGCTTCCCCAAAAACTCTAGACACAACAGTCCAACGGATTGGTGGCCGGAGATTTTGGTGGCCAATTGAGCGCTGGAAATGAAGCGAGAAACCTAATTTTGTAACCATTCTTGGGTGGCGCGTGCTGAATGCGATGGTGCTGAGTCCTGTTGGAATGTCCAAGGTCTGCGGCCAAAATGTTTGTGTGCCCAAAGCTTTAATACACCCTCCAGAATATTTTCGCGATAATATTCAGCATTTATTCTGATTCCACGGTCGATTAATACGGGCGGAGAGCGACCATATGCTGTTATGACGGCCCACACCATCACCACCACCATGGCCGGCGTTTGAGTTCTGGTGGCCAACCGCCAACCGAAGGTGCACATTTTCCGCTGACCTCTTTGGCAAGTAAACAGGAGCAGATCATTTCGTTTGTTTACAAACTGCTGGACAACGAATGTTTTCTCATCGGAGATAACCAAGTTCGGCAGTTCACGACTTTCGATAAAGTGAAGCAACTCTTTAGCTCTTTAGAGTCTATTTTCTGGCAGTTGCGGTGTAAGTTTTTGCACTTTTTGGAATTTCAATGGTTTTACCCCCAGCTCATTTTTCAATATTTGCCGAATTGAATATTGCGATATGTTCAGCTCACGAGCCATTTTTCGGCCACTACAACGCGGGTTTCGATCAAGTCGCTTCTTTACTTCTCGAACCATTTCTGCTGATGATGCTGTTTTCTTTCGTCCACTTTCTTGACATCGGGCTACGCTACCAGTATCAGTATTACGGTAACGAGTGATGGTACGAGCCACAAAAGATTTATTCACATTTAAATGCTGGAGTTCTCTAACAATACCCTCTAGTGGTTTTCCAGCCAAATATAAAGAAATCACTCTATCACGCTTGAATTCCATCACGAATAACTTTTTTCTGCAAAATTCTCACCAAAATGCTTTTGTACGCTTGTAAACAATATAATGAGCTGTCACTGTAATAATTTTAACAGCTGTCGGACGAGTGGCTTAGAAATGACAGCAGTCTGTAGTTGATTGCAGTTTTTTCATGTCACCCTGTAGTGGTGTGTTGGCTATATACAAATGTATTAACATCGAATCTTGATAAACTTCTAGGATCTGAAAGCTTCTCTTTTGTGAAAGTAATGGTTTAGTAACCCAATTTGTAATGAATTTTGTTTTTGCTAGCATCAGACCAAACATGAGACTTTTCCATATCATTTTCTTACGTCAAAGCGAAAGAGAACTGGTTAAATATCCATTCACAAATGAACTTCGTTCCAATAAAGCTAAAATTTTAAATAATATGAATTTTTTTGAAATTGGAAATTCAAAAAAATCCATTTCACAATTCTGGAAATGGTGTAGTCATTTCAAACACCAACCAAATGCTGTCTTAGAACAAGTCTTAGAACCAAACCAGTTAACATTCTTACAATTAGCCAAACATAAATACTTACAGTTAAGAATCTATTGAACCCCAAATGGCACATGATGTTGTACTCACCTGCAAAGAGACAAGAAAAAAAAAAACAAAAAAATGTAGATGAGAAATATTACCACATCAAATCGAATTATTTTACGCTTATTTAATTTCAGATATTTTCAAAAAAAAAAGAAGAAAAACAAGACGGCCACAGCTCCAATAAAAACTGCATTTTCCGTTTCTTTGCCAAACACCAACTGGATTCCCATACGTTGATCTCCAAGAAAAATAGAAACACAGGTGGACCGACAGCCAGCTGGTCAGACACCTTTTTATGGCTGTTTGATGTCTATGTTATGTGACATCGTCGTAAAATTATTCACTTGAAAAGAGGGAGATGGAGAGACGAGGAGGGAATGAACGGTGCGTGTAACACGCATCATGACTAATGTCGTACAAATGGCAACACTGCACTTAACATGGCCAATGTTTGCTTCCAATGTGAACGAAATTGTGGGGGGTTTCAAGGGGATTTTAGATAAATCAATATCTCCTAAAATATGTTAAAATTATCCATAGAAGGCATATAGAATATCCATTGCAACGAAAGGTTTCCTCTACTAGACTAGAGAAAGATCGTTGGGGTACGGGAATTTTTAGCAGAATTTTTTGTATGGTAGGTAAAGAAAACGGCCAAAGTGGACACCAGGAGAGATTCTGAAAGACAGAAGATCTCAATAAGTACTCAAACTAGGATATAGAAGAAATTCACTACAAAATGTCCGTACAGGTACTCAGGCAAGAATATGGAAGTATCCGGCTTCGAGAGACTTCAGTGAATATTAAAACACGGCTACAGCAGGTTTATACTGCAAGAGACCTTTAGAAGTACTCCAGCCAGAATAAGGGAATATTCTAATGCAGAAAACCTTGATTAACAAACGAGTAAGGATACGATTGGGTTCTACTGAAGGAGAGAGAGAGAGAGAGAGAGAGGGATAGGGAGAAAGAGCTGAGTACGCATTTAAGCTAGAATAGGGAAATACTTTACTGCAAAAGATTCTAATAGGTACCCAAGCAAGGATACGGAACGATTTGGAAGTGACCTCAATAACTCTCAAATAAGGATAGGGGCAGAATTACACCAGGACCACACCTAAATCCATAGTCAAGCGGAGATATTACGAGGATTTAACAATGAGAGGTCTTTACAAGTTTTTGGACAAGAACACAGCTGGATTTAGTTGTAGGCATCCTTTAGATGAATTTACGCAACGATACTGACGAATTTTACTACAAGAGGTCATAATAGGTTCTGTGAGAGACTTTTAATACTACAACAAGGCTGTGGCAGGAATACAATCCAAGACAGCAATAAGTGTTCAAGCAAGAATACTTTGAATATTCTACGATGAGAGGTCCTAATAAGTATTCGGACAAAGATACAGTAGAATTAAATTTCAGGATACTTTTAATAGCTTCCAAGCAAACATACGTAAGGGATCTGCTGAAAGAGATCGTAATACGTACTGGAGCAAGGACGTAGAAGAGTTATACCGCAAAATACTGTAAGAAGCACTCTCGGAAAGATACGAAGAATTATAAAGCGAAATATCTCAATAAAAACTCAAGGATTTTTTCGCAATAAACTTTAAAGCTTGTAAAGAAAGGCTTGTAAGGATTTTGTATTAAGAGAAATCTTAATACAGACTCAAACAAGGATACGAAAGGGTTCTAGTCTGAGAAACCTTAACGAAAACTTAAGCAAGAATATGAAAGAACACTGCTGCAAGAGAAATATTGGATCAAGGATACGGAAGGATTCTACCACAATGGACCCTGTTAAGATAAAGTAAGGGTACGGAAGACTTCAACTATTATTCGGGAAAGATAAATTTGTGAATACTCAAGCAAGGACATGTAAGGATATTCAACTTTAATAGGAACTCAAGAAAGGATACGTAATTATTCTCCTGATAGAGACTGCAATAAGGAGCAAGGATTTCTAAGGTCTATATTATGATATAATTTAATTTCAGTTTGAATCCTATGACTATATAGGAATTAAGAGGACACTATTTAGGATGTATCAAGTTAAAAAAAGTGATCTTTCAAAAGGTCCTTTATCTTATCCGTTTTATTCAGAGAAGACTTTTAGAAGGATTTTTATTTATAGGAGACCTTTGAACCCCTCTTCTATTAAAGATGACTCCAAGAAGGTCTTTTGTTAAAGAAGAGGAGCTTGCCCTCTTGCTAGAGGACCTTTAAATGGTCGAAAAACAAAAATCTATAGAAGAACTTGACTTCTATCTAAAGAAGACATTGAGAGGATTTTTTTTATTAAAGAAAACCTCGAGAAGATATTTTGGAAATTCTCAAGTAGAAATTATATTTTTGTGAGACCTCGACAAGATCTTCTATCTTTGGAACGAAGGCCTTTAAAAAAAAGATTTTTTTATTTATAAAAGTCTTCAAGAAGGGCTTTTATCTATAGTGGACCTCGAGAAATCCTTTCAAATTGCAGAAAAAGTGGAGTCTTGCAGCTATAAGGTCTTAGGAGAGGCGAATCTTGCCACAGGAGTATTCGACTACAGAAAATTAGATGAAGATAGAGGATTTTAAATTATTAGAAGATAACCAGAGAGTTTTCTATAGAAGATATCAGGAAAGCACAGGACATCTTTGCAAAAATTCAGATCTATGGAGTATCTCCCCATACAATGAGCCTCGAGATAGTCCTTTTCCTATAGAACACCTCAAGGTAATCTTATATTTAAGGAATACCTCATAGAAGACCTTTTATTTAGACGGGCTTCTTTAAAGGGGGAGATGAAAAAACTGCAACCAACTTCAGACTGCTTTCATTTCTAAGCCACTCGTCCGACTGCTGTTAAAATTTTTCCAGTGACAGCCAACAGATAGTGCGATTTCTTTATATTTGGCTGAAAAACCAACCACAAGTGGCTATCTTTGGAGCACTCCAGCACTTTAAAGTGGATAAATATTTTGTGTCTCGTACCATCGCTCGTTACCGTGATACTGATACTGGTAGCGTAGCCTGACGTCAAGGAAGTGGACGAAAGAAAACAGCAACATGAAGCGACTTGATCGAAACCCGCGTCGCAGTGGACGAAAAATGGCTCGTGAGCTGAACATATCGCAATATTCCATTTGACAAATATTGAAAAATGAGCTCGGTGTGGGGGTGGAGCCATTGAAATTCCAAAAAGTGCAAGAACTTACACCGCAACAAAAAGAGAATAGACTCAAAAGAGCTAAAGAGTTTCTTCGCTTGGCCGAAAGCGGTGAACTGCCGAACTTGTCAGTTTTTTATCTCACCCTGTATGTGTCTCATATAACTCCTCTGTAGTGCCTCTGCAATTAGGGAGAGGGAAAACCCCCCATTGTTTTATCTATTCGATTTCCCATTCTTTAAATTCCATTCCACACCACGCAGTCATTCATTAATCCACATCACACACATTGCGGATTGCAATGCTTGAGACGTCGTTGTATTTTATGCTCTATTTGAAACTATTAGAGAATTTACCTAACGGCCAGTCAGTCAGCCTGCTAACCAGCCCTGTGGAAAATCTGGTGGGAAAATGTCAGTTTCATAACACATTTTCATAAGCCTGAAATATTATAATCCGCAAAAATTTGGTCAGCGCTTGTGATTGGTTTGGCTGGCTTGGGTGCTTGGCATGGCCTGGCCAGCGGCGACGGCTTAATTTTCCAGCAAAACAGCAAGAACTTGTCCGGCAACATGACAAACGTGTTTTCAACAGAACAAATGTCCCAGAGATTTACATGGCTGTGGACATAACTCATGGCGGTTGGTTCGTTCGCATGCGCACCACGCTGGTATGCGGCAGTAAGATCTGCAGCAGCAGCAGTGAGCACGCATGTGCAGCTGACCGGCTTTGGCTGAAAAAATGCCGATGTGTGGACAGCAGCCAAATGGACGAGTGGATAAATGAATTGGCAACATTTAAGGCGGTTTGACAGTTGGACAAGCAGGCTGGCGGTTATTGTTGACAGTCGCTTGACACAAGCTTGGCAACAACAACAAATTCAACAAATCCCGGCTAATACAAAATGCGTTGACTTTAATTATTGTCGGGAAAAAGCCACAAAAAAGGCAATTTTTATTGCCAAGAAAAATCTACTCTTAGTTTGATTAAAACCGTATTTCTTATCCTCTCTACCTGGGCAAATACTTTGCCAGTTGTAGTTTGAAGTAATGCCTTTTAAAGCAACCCCTCCTTGGGATACTTTTAAATCAGTTGGAAACTTTCCCGAGTCCTTTAAGAAGTTGATGTTTGCTTCTTTTTTTCTCCTGGCAAAAAGGAGGAACTTATCTGCCTTCAAAGATCTTTTACTTCAAACGCTAACATTTTATATCCTTTTTAACTTCTCACGACCTTCTTGTTCTTCTTCGTATGGCTTATGAAATCTCCTGGCAAAGTTTTTTTTTTTAGTTTCATATCCCTATTCAGTTATTTGTTACCCTTACCCTTGTGAGCAACAAGCCGCATGTTTTTCACAAAAAATGTTCACCAAAAAAAAGAAAGAAATTGAATCGAAATAAAGGACTAGCGAAGAGGGAAAGGAACAGGCTTGCCATGTTGTTATTTTAATGGTCGAAAATTTAGGTGATGGGAGTAGATGGACGGGGGTTGGATTTACGGGGGTTGGATTTATCAAAAGCTCCTCTTTAATAAACCATCCTGCGAAGGTCTTCTTTTTAAAAGGCCCCGAGAAGCTGTTCTGTTTTAGGAAGACCTCTGAAATGTCCTCTCTAATGTAAGACCTTGAGAGGGTCTTCTTTTTAAAAAAGTCTTGGATTCATAGAGGATCTCGAGAAGACCTTAAACAGACAGTTGTTTGCCCCTATATGGATAAGTATGGACGTTTGCTACACCATGGCAACTCTGTAAAGACAATCCCCCCTCCAAAATAAAATTGGCAAAAGTTTCCTATCTCAGTTTCGCGTTTCTTTTGCACATCCTTTCCTAACACAGACAACAGGCCACGTTAAAGCAGTAAACTGTCTAACAAACCCAGAAGCAGTCATAAGGACTGACTTATGTTCCGTGTAGGTGTGTGTGTGTCTCTCCGTCTGTGTGTTGGTGATTCTTATCATTTTAAAAATTACTTCAACAACACACCGCACATCAAGCGAAATAGCATAAAACAGGCCAAAAAGAAACCATTTTAACTCAAATTCCATGGTTAACGGGACGCAGTGGCTGAATGGCTGGCTGACTGACTCCCAGGCTGAATGGCTGGCTGTCTCACTACTCCAAACCCCCCTCCTAGCCATCGTTTATGGCAAACACACAAAGAAGGAAATAAAAGAAAAGCCATAATCAACGACACTCCATAAAATAAAATGGAAGTTAACAATACTTCGGCAAACGGGAAAAGGGAGATGGAGTAGGGGTGGAGAGAGAGGGGGGAGGGAGGGGGAATAGAGAAGCACAACATCCTAGCGCCACGATAGTTGAACGTGAAAGCGATGCAAGGACAGACAGACGGCAGGGCAAACAAAGGCTCAACACCCCAACCTCTCTATGGTGGGCTATGGGAAAAAAGGATATGCCATTGGAAAGGCTTTAAGATTATGCCGACATCCCCTTCCCCCCTTCACCCATAGATAAACTTCTCGTTTTAACAAAATGCCAACGACAAACCCATTTAATAGCCGAACCCTAACCAACCAGGCAGCCAGCCAGCCTCATTCGTGGCCATTATACGATGATAGCCTCGTTATTCGTATTTTTGCCGCTAAATGTGAGCGGGTAAAGGTGGGGGCAAGGGGTTTTACATGGTTATACGTTCGTGTGCCCGTGTTGGCAAGTGTCTACTCCGGCGGGGTAAACGCATTTGTGAATGGGTGTTGTGTGTTGTCTGCTGGTTCGTCAGCTTCCTTCCGGGTTTATTTTACATCCGCGCGCATCAATTTTTTATTCAATGGAGCAGCAATTCTTGCCGTTTTTTTGCCAGGAGTGTTTTTTTCACCGCCATTTTTCCCCAACAATGTTCGTGACATGTTTAAAAGATTAACTTGTATTTAACCCATTATTATGGGGGAATAGCAGAAGAGGAATGGGGGGAGGATGGAAAAGGGCCAGCAGAACATAATTTAGTCATATTCATTCATTTTCTGTTAAAGCATTGGAATTTGGGATTAGGGAAACCTTAAAATAAGAAAAATATCTTATCCCCCAATGGGTTAATATTTCTTTTAGCCCAAAACTTGTGTTGGCTGCCATTCCCTTTTCGAACCACGTCTTGAAAAGTGAAGAATATTTTAATTATTTACCAGCAAAAACAATTTTAATTATTATTCATAGACATGAATGAGCATGAAACATAAGTGTCTCACTTAAAAGGATTTCCAAAAAATGTTTTGAAAGGATTAAATGCGACGGCATTGTGGTTGCTGCAGACTGGCATAAATATTGTTTAGGTTTTGACTTAATGAAATGTGTAAACAGTTGGATAGCAGATGAAGGTGAGAAATGTCAGACAGTGGAGGGAAAGGAAAGAGGACAGTTGGGTGATAAATTCCAAAAGAAAAAGGAGGTATTTTAAAGACAGAAGATGTGAAAGGAGACCTCTTAGAGGCATAATTTCTAGAGAAGTTATTTTAATGGTCTTCCAAAAGACTTTCCTAAATGGAATACCGTTAATGGGACATTTTCGCGAGTCTTTTAATATAGAGAAGGCATTTCAGGTAAAAATACCTTTTAAAGGTCTTTCAGAGCTCTCCAAAACAAGAAGGACCATTTAAAGGTTTTTAATGGTAGATATATTTTTGGACCACGACAGAACATCTTTTTCAGATAAAAGATATTTTCTTGGCCTTGTTCAATCTAAGAACATTGAAGGCGACATTAACAAACTGAAATATAGGATAGACTTCTTAGAGGTGTTTCGGAGGTATTTTTATACAAAGATAGTCATTTAGAAATTGAAGACCACTTGCAGGTCCTTTAGAGATCTTCTAGATAGGAAGGCGTATTAAAGACAATCTTGTAAGAAAAGGCCTATAAGTGGGCTTTAAGAGTTCTTCTATAGACAGAAAACTTTCAACAGGGTTTCTGGAGGTCTTCTATAACTAGAAGGTCATCCATAGTCTGAAGATGTATTAGAGATCTTCTATAAAAGGAAAACCTTTTGAAGGTCTTCTATAAGAAATGACTTATTAGACATCTAAAAATGGAGAACTTTTACAATATTCCAATAGGCTATCTCCAGTTTTTTTAGAGGTCTTATATAGACAGAAGATATTTTAGAACTCCACATAGGGAAACCATTTTAGAGATGTTTTATGAAAGGAAGATCTTTTACAGAGAGAATGCCTTTTATCGATACTTCTATGCAAAAAAAAGCTTTTCACAAATTCGTCAGAGCTCTACATTTAAGAGAGGATTTTTATATGTATTCTTAAGATAGAAAAATGCAGGTCTTTCTTTCATTCGTCCTTCATTCAAAGGAGTCACTAAAAAGCCTTATACAAAGATAAATCCTTTCACACGTTTCTAATGAAGGAAGACCTTTTCCAGAGGGAATACCTTTGACAGATCCGTCAGAACTTTTCTATAGGAAGAAGATTTGGAATGCATGTATTCCATGCATAGACAAAATTTTAGAGGTCTTACTTTCTGTGGATACAACTGCTTAAAAAGACTTTTATAGATATATGTCCTTTGACGCGTCTCTGAAGGAAGAGGTCTTTATTTATATCGATTTTATGACGAAAGAACCTTGTCTTTTATATTTTATAGATTGAAGAGCTTTCACATGCCCTTTTCAATCTCTATCTCTGTTCATAGAGGACCTTTAAGCTACATTCTATAAATATCCACAATTGATGGTCTGGGTGTCCTTGAAACTTCTTTAAAAAGTCTAGGATTTTTAACAAAGCGGTTATTGAGAAAATACTTCTTAAAAAAATTCGCGATTAATGTTCTGTGTGACCTTGAAAATTTTCTGTGCGTCCTTGAAATAAAAAATTGTCTTTAAAAGAAATATTCATTACAAAATCCCCCACTGATGAATCGGTCCTTGAAAAAAAAAATCTTAAAAAATTCACTAAGCACTGATAGGCTGTGTATCCTTCAACAACCTTCCTTGTAAAATCCTTGTAAAAATATTTTTAAAAAGTCCTTGAAATTTTCTCATTTTTTCCTTTGGTCTTTGAAAGAATATTCTTAAAATCGTTTTTTATCTATCCTTTCGTTCTGAAACAAATATTCTTTAGGGAATTTCCGATTAATCAGTAGTTCCTTAACAAAATATTCCTTGAAAGCCCTCGATTGAGAGATTGGTCCTTGCAAAACCATTTTTGAAAATAATCCCCTATTGATCTTTTCGCCGTTGAATAAATATTCCTAGAAAATTTCTCATTTGATCCGTTGGTCCTTGAAAGAATATTCTTAAAATCATTTTCCATTTATCCTGGAACAAATATTCTTTACTGAATTTGATAAGTTGTCCTTGAAAAAATTTTTTAAAGAAATTCATGATTGATCTTTGAGTCCTTGAAAAAATATTCGTTAAAGAAACCTCTATTGATCAGTTGGTCCATGCACAAAAATTGTCCTTAAAAGCTCTCGAATACTCCGTAGCTTTTTTATAAAGATTTCTCAATTGATGTTTTGAATGTCTTTAAATGCTCTACTTTAAAGAATAATTAATGGATCCATTTTTCCTTAATAAACCAAAAAAAAAAAAATTGTAAGGTCCTCGACTGATTAGTCAGTCCTTGAAATATATTCCAAAAATATCGTCGTTTTTAAAAAAAAAAAAATCTCCAAATGATTCATTTGCCCATGAAAATATTTTCTTTAAAAAATGCACTGTTAAAGGTCTGTGTGTAGTTTAAAAATCTTCTTTTAGGAATTCTCGATTGATTTGTTGGTCTTAGAGAAGAAGTCCGCGGTTAATTGGTTGGAAGACCTATTAAAGATCTCATCTGGAAAGCCGCTTTTTCAGGTCTTGTAGTTCGGACCAATTTTAGATCTTCGTTGGTCCTTGTAAAAGTTTTCCTTATTTTTTGCAAATGGTTTTCTTAAAGAAGTATTTATCCTCCGGATTCCTGTATCTCTTTTCGTTCTTGAAAATATTTTTTTTTTTAAAAATACACTGTAGTAGTTCAAAAATCGTATTTTAAGAATTATCGGTTTATCTGTTGGTCTTAGGGAAATACTCTTTATAAAGTCCTTGGTTGATCAGACCATCCCTGAAAATTTATTTTTAAAAAAATCCACTGTTAATAGGTTGGAAGACCTTTTGAAGATCTTATCTGGAAAGCCTTTGTTTAAGGTCTTGTAGTTCTGACCATTTTTAGATATTCCTTAGTCCTTGTATATATTTTCCCAAACTTCTACAAATTATCTCCTTAAAGAAGTATTTATCCTCTAAATTCCTGTATCCTTCATTAACTTTTACGAATATTACAATTCCGGAAGCTATCCTCCAATCCTTCCATATTCTTCAAATAAAAAATAAATCTATTCAATTTTCGAAATATTGTTTCAAATTCATTAATAATGTCCAAAACCATTTACTTATGACACCTAATGATTTTCCTCACAATTCCCCCTCTTGCACACTCAATCTCTCCCTCCCATCTGCCTTTTTTTCCTAGAACAGGGGTTATGTACCATCTTTCCTTACTTAACAAATTACAATTTAAATATCTTTTTAACGACCCACACCAAAGCAACCCCGATTGTTTCAGACCTCATCTCGAACTGTGTGTACGAAGGTCTGTCCGTCTATTTTTTTGTCCGTCTCTCTATGTGTTTGTGTGTTTTATTGAAATGTTTGAGCCTTTATTTGAAATTTACTACCTTACAACAAGATGGCTGGAAAATGATAAAACCATCATCACCAGCGGCTGGCTTACAAAACTGGCCGTCGCCAGCAAGCCATTTGGTTAGCCTGGTTGAACAATTTCAACATAATTTATGTCAAGGTCTTTCGATTTTCGCAACTAAATTCAACAAGCAGTGGCTTAGGTAGGCTGGCTGGCTGGTTGGCAGCCCGGCTGACGGACTAACTAACTGAGTGGCTGGCTGACAACAAAAAGTCATCAAATTCTAAGCTCTATTAAGCAATTGAATGGTGTTGTTGTTGTTGGTTTTATTAAAGGAACACGTTTGTGGCGACAACGTCGGACGAATTTTCCAAGAAGCGTGGAACAAGCCGAATCAACAAATCCCAAAACCCATATCATCTACCCAAGAGACCTGCATGCCAGCCATGGTGGTGGAGTGGATGTGCCACATGGATTGAGATTGAGTGTGGAAATCATTGAAGCAACAAAAAAGCTGCCGTAAAACCCCTCTCCGCCACCCTTGCCAACAACGCGAACAAAAACATCCATTGACTAAATAGGAAATAAAGATTTCTGATTATGCCAATCGTTAATGTTCGCTCGTTCGTTTGCTTGCCACATGCCAATGAGCCGTTGTTGCACAGGCAGCCTCGGAACAACGTACCGTATGACGACTTGTCCGTCCCTTGTGCATTGCCCAGAGTTAAGGAATGGCTTTTTTTGCTCCTTTTCCGATGAAAATTGTTGAAAAGCTATGGCAATTACACTAACAACATTCAGCGAGCAACACCGGCAACAACAACCGTACCATAGATGTTTGATTTGTTTAGTCTGTCCGTTCTGAATGAATGTTAGCTTGCCTGGCCGGCCTTTCGACCAAACGTCCGTCCGTCCATTACAACATGCAGCTGCATTCTGTGGCATAAAAACCTCAAAACATGTTATGACCAAATTCAGAATTATTTTGTGGCAATGTAAACACTCATAGATGCTGATGTAGTAGTTCTTTTATTAGTTGGTGTTGTTGTTATCGTTGTTGTTGTTGTTAGGAATTCAACGAACAAGCTCTTATTGTGTGTTTTATGATAATACAGCTGATATTTGGCATATTCAAGCTATTCGAGCTGACGAGCAGAAAATTGGTGTGGGCAGAACGAATAGAAGTGGAGCTAATTTTGAACAGGTCCCGTAGCACATATGCTAAATATATACAAGACCTCCAGAGGGTCTTGCAGCCAGAGAAGGATACGAAAAGTTCGTTCAATCATAAAAGACTTTCTTCAAACAGAAAATCTCAAAAAGGGACTTGAGACATAGAATAGGTTCAGGAGGGTTTTCAGTCAAAGAAGACCTCCATTAAACCTTTTAGCCACAGAAGACCTCTAAATGTTCTTTAAACGCTATACAGTCTTAGAAGACTGATAAGAGGCCTTCTAATCATAGATGGTATTTCGACCATTTAAGACCCCCAAAAGACCTTCTTGCCATAAAATACTCTTTAAAAGGGGTAACAGACATAGAATATCTCCAAGTGGTCTTTCAGCCGTAAAAGACCTCCGCCTTTTAGCCAGAAAAACCTGAAAAGCATATTTAAGTCAAAAAGGATTTCCAAAAGGATTTTTAGCTACAGAAGACCTCTGCAAAAACTTCAAGCTACAGAAGACCTCTACAAGGACTTCAAGCAACTTTAAATGTTTTCTTTTAGTTATAAAGGTCCTTTAAAACGTATTCCAGTCTTCGACGACTGATACCTGATACTGAAAACTTCGAAAACCTCCATAGAGCTTTTTAGCCGGAAAAATCTGTAAAGCATCTTTCAGGATTTTTAGCTACAGAAGACTTTAAAACGTATTCCAGTCTTCGACGACTGATACCTGATACTGAAAACTTCGAAAACCTCCATAGAGCTTTTTAGCCGGAAAAATCTGTAAAGCATCTTTCAGGATTTTTAGCTACAGAAGACTTTTACAAGGATAGCAAGCCACTTGAAATGAGTTTTAGACATAGGGGTTCTTTAAAACGAGGACTGATTAAAGGTTCCCTAACCATAGATGGCGTCCAAAAGTTCTTTCGACCATTTAGAAGCCATAGAAGCCCCTTAAAGAGGATATACCTCTAAGTGGTCTTTCAGCCATAACAGACCTCCATAAGACGTTTAAGCCAAGGAAAACATACAAAAGGTTTTTCATCCGCAGAGGATTTCCAAACGGACTTTTAGCTATTGAAGACCGCCACAATTACTTCTAGCCATAGACGACTCCTACAAAGGATTTCTAGGCCAAAGAATATATTCTAAAGGCCTTCTAACCTTAGAAGTTCTTTAGAACGTTTTTTCGTCCTTGGAGATGGATAAAAGCTCTTCTAACTATAGATGGCCTCCAAAATGTCTTTTGACCATTTAAGACCCCTAAAACGCCTTCTTGCAGACACTTGAAAAGGGGTTACAGACGTAAAATGCCTTCAAATGGAATTTCAGTTATAGCAGACCTCCATAAAACGTTTAAGCTACAGAAGTCCCTCAAAAGGCATATCAGCCGCAGAGATCTTCCAAAAGAATTTCTAGTTACAGAAGGCCTTCACAAGGACTTCTAACCATAAAAGACCACCAAATGTCTTTCATCCATTAAGTACCTTCTGAAGTCATTTAAGCCATAGAAGTTCTTTAAAACGTAACCATAAGATGGCCATTAAGATCCAACATACATTTCGACCATTTAAGATCCCTAAAAGGCCTTTCTTTCATAGAAGACCCTTAAAAAGGGTCTAATAATAACCTCCATAGGTACCTCCAAAAGTATTTTTAGCCACTGAGGACTTCCAAAAGGACTTTTAGTTACAGAAGACCCCTACAAGGACTTCTAGGCATAGAAAACCACCAAATGTATTTTAGCCATTGAATACCTTCTAAAGACATTCAAGCCGTAGAAGTCCTTTAAAATGTTTTCAGTCCTAGAAGATTGTTAATAGGTCTTCTAACAATAGATACCCAAATGAAGGATTTTCTACCTAAAAGGCACATCGGCCAAAGGTCTTCAACCCACAGAGGGTCTACAAAAGACTTTTAAGCAATAAAATCCCTGTAGAAAGGGTTCAGCCAAAGAAAACCTTCAGAAGCACCTATTGATTCGAGAGTAGCAATAGTGTCCTTTTTTTGAAAATAATCACTACTGGTCTATGTAACCTTGACAACAATGCTCAAAATATCACGATTGACGATCTGTAGGTCCTCGATAAAATATTCTTTAAAAGATCTACGATAGATGCCCTTTTGGTCCTCAAAAACAGTTTTAAAAATCCAGGATTGATGGCCTGTGGGTCTTTAAAAAACTATTATTGTAAAACTTTGCGATAGCTGGTCCTTTGGTCTTTCAAAAATTATTCTTCAAAATGTCCACGATTGATGAGCAGAGTGACCTTCAAAAATATTCTTTAAGAAATCCAGGATAGACTTTAGTTGGTCCTTGAAAAAATTTTCCTCAAAATATTCATGACTGATAACCTGTTGGTCTTCACCAAATGTTGGTTCCTGCAAATATTTTTTTTTTAATTTCCAATTGACTATTAATGCTAAGAGCGTCCTACAACTTAATTAAAAATATCCTTTAAAAATTATAGATAAAAGATCAGGTTGCCCTTAAAAATCGTCAATGAGTGGCTGTTGGCCTTTACACAATTATTCTTGAAAAATACACCATTGATTATTGAGGTGTTATTAAAAATGACGTCTTCGATGGATGCTAAATGGAAAACTATCCTTTAAAAAATCCAGTATTGATGGCATTTCGATCCTTGGAAAAATCTTTTTCAAATGAAATTCACAATTAATGATCAATTTGGAATATCTAAGATTAGTATTCGGTGGGTCCTTAAAAACCAGAAGATCCTTTATAATATATTCTTTAAATATCGCAGATTTTCTATCGCCCGCCTTGCCACAATGCCTTTATTCCTATAGATAATCTATAACGGGAATTTTGTAGAAGTCTTATAAAAGTGCCCAGCTTGGGCGCCATTTACAACTTGTCGCAAGACAAGATCTAAAAAAGGCTTTCCCTTTCGAAAGGCCACCAACACTTAGTGTAGCGTATCTCCTTCCCGCTAATCCCCAACACGACTGCATTCAAGCAAAGCTAAATAACCTCAACACCAAAAACTGTAATCACTGGTCGTGAACGTGTGCTCCAAGAGATATCTATCGATTCCCAGTTGGCCAAAACAAATTCTGTAAACATGGTCGCACTACCGATGTCGTAGTGGATTAAACACCAAAACATGAATGGAGCGGCGCAGAGCCTAAAACATTTTCCAAAAACAAAACGATAATCAAAAAAAACTGAAGGTCATTTCTGGCGACTAACTTTTGACAAGATACTGCCGCCACCAATACCAAGAAAAATGAAAGGAAATTGAGAGTTGAGAAGAACAACAACAACAATACAAATAAAAACCACATCCAAAACAAATGAAAAGTTAGCACCACACAATTTCAAATAGACCGACCGAGCGACCGACCCAAACGACTATCGACCGCTAATGGCAGCAGGCAATGCAACCGAATGACTGGCTGGCATTTAATTTACGCTTTAATGTCACAACATGCGAAAAGCATGATTTTTATGAGGCTCGACTGCTGCAACAACACCGACAACAACAACAAAGCAATAACAAAAACAAACATGTGGAGAAACGGGGTCATGTGTATGGCCGACTTGGACAAATGTGACATTTCCGCTTAAAAGGTGTTGGTAAGTCAGTAACAGAAAAATTGCCACGGATATTTGCCAAGTTCTTTTGCGCTCTCCTTCCGGGGACTGGGATTGGGAGTGAGAACTAAAACTACAAAAACAGAACTGTGAATAAATGTCCATGTCCAGTCATTCCTCAACATGCAGTCAGTCATTTGGTGTCACAGCTAAATGCTGATGGTGCTGGCATTGCATTGCAGCAAAAATAATTGTGTGGCTATGGACACGCAACACTTGAGAGAGAGCGCGCGGTGAATGCCCACTGAACCCCAAGTCCTTTGTGCTACCATTTCCAGGAAGAATAGGGCGAAAAAAATTTCGATTTTAGAATTGGAGTAAAAACCACAACACGAAGAAGAACAATGGCGTGGAGGGGGGAGACTCATTAAAATAGTTTGTTTTGTAGGCAAATGTTCCGTAGGTCGGTTGGTTGGATGGTCAATAGGTCGGTTGCCTTGCCTGGCCATTTATATGGCCAACAATTTATATCCAAACACGCATCCTTTCACACGCATTGAAGCGGTTTGAGTCTCTGCTTTATGTCTACCTTTAATCAACCGAATGTCAGCAAAAAAGTGTTTGTCTGTCCCCGCTCAATTGGCCACAAAAGGGAGCAAAAAATTCATCCTTGGGAGTACAGTGGATTTTAGAGAACAACATGAGCAACGAAGAGATGGAGGTTTTTTGTTTCAAAGAAGAGCTGGAGGTATTTTAATGTCCATAGAAGAGCTTGACGATAGAAGACCCGGAGGTCTTCAATTGTCCATAGGGGACCTGGAGGTCTACTATTGTCCATAGAAGAGCTGGAGGTCTTCTATTGTCCATAGAAGAGCTGGAGGTCTTCTATTGCGCATAGAAGAGCTGGAGGTCTTCTATTGCGCATAGAAGAGCTGGAGGTCTTCTATTGCGCATAGAAGAGCTGGAGGTCTTCTATTGCGCATAGAAGAGCTGGAGGTCTTCTATTGCGCATAGAAGAGCTGGAGGTCTTCTATTGCCCATAGAAGAGCTGGAGGTCTTCTATTGCCCATAGAGGACCTGGAGTTCTTCCATAGGACATAGAGGACCTGGAGGTCTTCTTTTGTCCATAGAAGACCATGTGGTCTTGTATTGTCCATAGAAGACCTGGAGGTCTTCTATTGGTCATAGAGGAAATGGAGGTCTTCTGGTGGCCATATAGGACCTGGAGGTCTGCTACAGCCCATAGAGGACCTGAAGATCTTATACACCCCATAGAGGACATGAAGGTCTTCTATAGCCCATAAAAGACCTGGACGTCTTTTAAATCCCTAGAATTCTCGAGAGCCCTAAAAGGTCTTTTATAGTCTATAGAATACCTGGAGGTCTTCTGTAGCTCAAAGGGGACCTGGAAGTCTTCTATTGTCTATAGACGAGCTGGGGATCTTTTATTGCCAACAGAAGGTCTTCTTTTACGTACAGAAAACCCAGATTTATATTCTTGCATTTGGAAGGCTTGGGAGTCTTCTATGCCTTCTAGAACCCCTGGAGCCTGTATAAGACTTAAAGGTCCTCTATTGAAGATATTTTTGATTATCGTAGATTTTGTAGGTTCCACTGCAGTTCTATTCTTTCCTCCTGGATCTAACATTCTTGCTTCCATGCCTTTCTTTCCCCCTTCATACCATGCCCGGTTTTTTTGGGGCTTGGTTTAACTGTTTGATTATGCGTTCCTCGTCGTTGTTTTTGGATTTTTTTGTTTGTTGTCGATTTTTCCCCAGTGGTTTTACATCGAGGCTCCATTTCAAATGAAATGGAGTGTGTTTGTGTTTAGGTTTGGGTTTGAAGGCAGAATTGCCGAACACATATTTTTTGCAAAGTTGCCACAGTGTACTGTTAACACAAGTCACGCAGCTGTATTAACCATACAAAACGGCCAAGCCAACAGACCAACACACACACTGGCGGTTACCATACATGCAACATAACACTAAAAACAGCAGCAGCGACAAGAACAGCAACAACAACGTTGGGACATACCCACACATTGTTTGTTAATGCCACCGCTGGTTGTTCTTTCGTGTGTGCCGTGGAGGTTTTTTTTTGGTTGGTCTTGGCTTTACAGTCGTGGTCCTCCATTGTTGCAAATTTGTATTCTGTTGATGTGATGTAGTCAATGATGATGATGATTGCTGTTGTTGTAGTTGCTGTTGTGTGTGTATTTTTTTCTCATTTTGCATAAATTAATGTTGCAACCGCAGCAACAAACAAACAAACTATCCATTGCTGCCACAACGTGAAACTGCCTATTGAACACACACACGAACGAACCAACAACCGACTGATCGTCCGTTAAACCATCTGACTGATGGACAGACTATTCGACATTGCAAATTAAAGTTAAGCTAGGGATGGGAAATATTGTACGGCAACAGCTTGAGAGCACATTCTAATTGTGGGGAGATTCGCAGAGAGGCAGCAAGAGGTTAAATGTTGCATGCCCCAGCTAAATAAATGGCTCACACATTGTCATTGTTGCATGAGAACCGATGTGGACTACGATGACGACGACGACGACGAGGCGTAGAGGTGCCCACATTAATGATATTTAAATTAATTTAAAACTCGATTCAGCCACCAAACCAAATACTCCAGCATATCCTGTGCCTCCAAACAGGGGAAGGGGAGGAAATGGAGGGAGGGGGCACCGAAAAGGAAACAGAGGAAGTTATTTTAAAACCATATTTATTTAATTGATATGTTAAAGTGACGCACATAAACCAAGCGCCACTATATCGTCACTGATGACGAGCATGACGATGGTGGTGGCTGGATTGAATGTTTTGAGGCCGTAGGAGCATGTGTTGGTGTAATTAGCAGAGTTATTTACACAAAATGTCAATTCAGAAAATGGGCATTTGGTATTAATTTCTGATGTGGAGGGCCATTTGTATTATTAAATGAAATCCGGCTAATGTTGGGAATTTAAATTGATTAGCTAATTTGTAATTAAAGGGATTTAGGAAAATAGAATTAATATTCGTATTAACAGGAAAATATGGGAAATATGGGATTAAAATTTTTGAATGACCTCACTTTCAAAGAGGATTGTTTTTAAAATTCTTTGGGAAGACGAGAATCTTTATAGTAACTAACATAAAAACTTATTTTCATTGCATTCTAATATTTAATCTAGGTATAGCGAAAATGTCCAATAAAACATATTTAAAACACATCCACTTTTACCACTTCTACTCTAGAAGAAAATATTTTTCCCAGCAGAGAGAAATACAATTCCGCTACATTTGAAGATGAAAAAAAATTTTTGCTTTTTATTTTTTTTTTATATACCCTTTGGCCAAGGTGTCGTATTAGTGTTGACACTATGTATACGTTATGGTGTAACGTGTTTTTTCGTCGGTTGAGGTAAGGATGGCAAATGGAGATATTCAGTTGAAAATCGGGAATTCGACGTTTACGATATTTTAAAGGCGACTCATGGACACTCGGATAGGTTGACGTGAAATGTGATAGGGTACCTGTGGGTGATGGTCGAATGTTGACAAATGGGGAAGATGAGAAATTACGCTGAGGAATTTGTGTTCGGCCTGACCCTGGCGTTCAATATGGTGAGAATTTGAAGGCTGTCGTCGGAAGTTCATTGGTGCGAGAGACCAGCAATTATGATGTTTGTGTTCGCAGTGACGTCGGCGTGCGGGATGTTGAGATGTAAAAGTAATTGGGAACTTTGGTCTATGGTCGTCGCTTGTGGACGAGTTGAATGTATTTAGGAATAACGACGTTGGTATTCGTTGGTATATTGATGACGGCGTTCGGAATTTTGACGATTTGAAGGTAATCGGGATTTTCAATGATTGGTTGTGGTCGGTGGCGAATGGACTTCGGAGGTGCTCTGAAATTCGAAATAGAGTTGTCTACAGTTGATGACGACGTTTACGATGTCTCGTAGGCAAGAGGGTGAACGACTCGGGGACAATCGGCAACTATGCAGCTTGGTACTCGCGTGGTTGATGTGAAGTGTGATTAGCGGATGGTTCGAAGGTGATCGGTAACTTCCTGGTGAAAGTCGAAGGTTGGTAAGTAGCGTTCGGCATGGTGATGATTTAAAGGTAATTCAGGTACTTGTGGATGATTCTCAGATATTGACAGATGTGGGAGATCTGTATTGTGTTCGTAGTGATGTCATCGCTTGCCGACGGGTTAAATGTAATCAGGAATAACGAAGGCGGTATTCGGATTAATGTCGGCGTTTGGAATGTTGGCGATTTGAAGGTAATCGGGAACTTTAATGAGTGGTTGTGGTCGGAGTAGTGGTAGATAATCAGTAGATGGTTGGGTTGTTAATGTCCAGGTTTTCGTGGATATACGTGGTAGAATCGTTGGAGATTCATGGTATAATCGTTCGGTGACGGCAGTTTAGTGTAGAGATACTCGGGAGAAGATTCCCAGATCCTCTTAGGTTGTTCGGATTCGGCAGCTCACGGTGGATATGTTCGGGAGCAGTTGTCCCGGCCTTCTAAGATGGAACGGGACCAGTTTAGGTTTAGCTCAACTAACGCACGTTCGGTTGGCGATATTTAGGCTTTTGCTGGATGATGGACTGAAACTCGTATGCGTTCGGCACTTCACGGTTTGGATCGTCTGCAATGGCTTGGAAACTATTTTACCAAGCATTGCGATTCATGACTATCTATAATTAACTACCAACAATTGAGCTATGCCCTATAGCACAGATAGCCGAAACTACTGTGGGACAACGAGCTAAAGACTTCTGTGAAAAAAAGAGGTGAAGCTTCTATGGAACCGAACCTCCTTTGGGACAAGATACTAAAGATTACTATGAAGAAAAAAACAACGATTTCAATCTCCTGTGGAACCGAACATACTGTGGGACAACGAGCTAAGGACCACAGTGAAACATAGAGGTGAAGCTCCTGTGGGACAACGAGCTAAAAATTCCTGCGCAATTCCTGTAAAACAAAGAGCTTAAGCTCCTATGGAACAATGAACCGAAACTCCTGTGGGACAATGAGCCGAAGATCCAGTGAGTATTCTTAACTATAGATTCGGTTTGTAGGAGGACAGAAAATGAATCAGAAAACCATTAACAAACATTTGGCAAGCCTCCTGCAGTAGCAAGTCTGTCTCATCATAACCCAAACGGAATACTGGCAATACCAAGTGAATGAGAATTATTTGCCTTATGTAGCAAACGGCATTTTGACGAAAGCTAAAATGCGAGTTACGCGGACAGCTGTTGATTATTGATTGACGGACATTTGGAGTCAATGTCCGTACGTCCATCGTCCAAACGTACGCCCAAAATAAAAATTCCATCACCCCAAAAACTAATTAGGAACACCACCTATAATTATAAATTAGTTTCAATGCAGTTCATAGGAATTAACATTTTCAATGTTTGATGGACATCATTTTGAACATTAATGATTATTGAGGGTTCGAAAATGGTATGGAACATAAATACAATGTGTGGAGATGATTAATGATTTGTTATAAAACAAAAATGAAAAAAAACTTCAACAAAAAAGAAAAAATAATATAAAAAATATACAACGTCATACTATAATTAGTTTATGAAAACCCCTCCAACAAAAGTTCTCTGACATTCCTCGGAGTGCGGTTGCTTGTGGTTCTTGAAATGAAATAAATGTTTCAAAAAACAAAAAAAAAAAAAAAAACAATGTTCATATGAATGCTTAATCTTTTATTAAATCAAAGCTCAACTTCGAGGCAAAAAACAAAAAATAAATAGCAAGCAATGTTTGGTTATTTTTATGAGTGCTGCCAAATCAAGTCAAACAAAAAACGTCATTATACAACAACAACAAAAAAGTAATCCAACAAAAAAGAGTGTAGAATTAAACCAATGAAAAAAGCAATACAACAACAAACCAGCAAATTAAGTGTTATGCGATGCATAATGCTTGTATTTCTGTTTATTATTATTATTTTTGTTGTTAAGGGGTTTAGGGGGGTTCCACCACTTCATATGGCGAGGACGACGATAATGACAAGCACAGCCATTGTCGAACACATTCTGAGAGTGTGTGTGTGTGGAGGTAGTAACTCTGCAAATTCATATAAACCACCAGCATGAATCAGTTAATCAATGGCTGGCTGAATGACTGACTAGCTGGCTGCATGCAGTTCGAATGAAAGAAAACAAAAAAAGCAAACACGAAAAAAAGCAACAAGAAGTCAGTCTGTCCTGGCAGCACATCGAGAGACATACATACACATATGTTTGTAGGAATATTGTCGTTTTTTATACCCTCCACCATACTATGGAGGGTATATTAACTTTGTCATTCCGTTTGTAAGTCCTCGAAATACTCATGTCAGACCCAGCAAAGTATACATATTCTTGATCAGCGGAAAATTCTAAGTCGATTTGTAATCACGCTATCTTTCGAACGCATTGAGATAGAAGGCTAAAATTTTGGTCAAATGTTTATTTTTCCAGTAGACAGGTTATGTTCTTTAATGGGTCATGTAGGTCCACGTTTTCGTATAGCCCCCATATAACGGTACCTCCCGATATTCGGGTTTTTGATGATTTAAGCGACATTATTAACCGGAATTATTTCAAATTTGGTATTTGAAGTTCGTAATGAATACTACAGCCTAAGACAGAAAATTGTCTGTGCATATCCACGTCTTCGAATAGCCCCCATATAAAGGTACCTCCCAATATTCGGTATTTTGATGGTTTTAGCGACATTATTCACCAGAAATGTTTCAAATTACGTATTTAGAGTTCGTAATGGGAACTACAGTCTGTGACCGAAAATTGTCTATGCAGATCCAGGTCTTCGTATAGCCCCATATGACGGTACCTCCCGATATTCGGTATTTTGATGATTTTAGCGTCTTTATTCAACGGAATGGTTTCAAATTACGTATTTAGAGTTCGCAATGGGAACTACAGTTTGTGACAGAAAACTGTCTATGCAGGTCCAGGTCTTCGTATAGGCCCCATATATCAGTACCTCCCTATATTCGGTATTTTGACGATTTTAGATGCAATATCCACCGAAATTGTTTGAGATGTCGTATTGGAAGTTCGTAATTGATGCTACAGCCTGTGACAGAAAATTGTCTTTGCTGGTCCTGGACTTCGCACAGCTTCGATATAACGGTACCTCCCTATATACGATATTTTGGTGATTTTAGCCACATTATTCACCGTTTATTTCAAGTTTCGATTTTGAATATGGTAATGGCTTATGACAAACAATGCCTATGTATGTCCACGTCGTATAGACCCCAATATAACGGCTATATTCGGTATTTTAAAAATTTTAACAAATTTTTTTAAGGATTTTATTTTATTTTTTTTTAAATTTTCAAATTCTTTCCATTCCATTTATGGTGGAGGGTATTCAAAGTTCGGCCCGAACCTACTGCTTTTTAACTTGTTTTGTTTTTTATTTGTAATTTGTTTTATTATGACTTGTTCCCAAGCCTTATGGCGGGCTGGCTGGCTGCTTGACTGACTTACTGGAGTTAGTAAAAACGTGTAGTATGGTTTTTGTTGTTTTTCTTGTTGCTGTTCTTGTCGGTTGCAATCTTCCATCTTCTAATATTTAAAAAATCTAACAAAACTCTTTTGGCTTAATGGCGTTTTGGCAGTTTTTCTGCTGCTGTCGCTAGCAAACAATGCAACATTAAGGCAATATTTGGCTGCCACTGTCGCCGTTGCTGCTTACAAAAAGTCAAACAACCAACTAAACTCAAGGTTCTTTGAAGTCTGTTTTTTTATTCTCGCATTTTAGCAACAATCACTTTTTTCGCTTGCGAAATTAACGTTTTCTTCTGCACATTTTGTTGTTCAGTTTTTTGCTAATTTCGTGTTTTGATATTTTTTTTTCATTGTTGGTCTTTTTATCTTAACAACAAAAATCGACGTTGCACTATCAAGTCAAGGTTTAGATCAGTCGAAAACTGAAAAAAAACTAGTGATCTCTGATATAATTTTCCGTTGTTATGCTTCCAATGAATTTTAATATTTAATTAACATTTTTTCGACATTATTCTACAAGTCTTATCACGATCATGTAAAGGGGCATCATAAAAGACATAATGCAAAGAATATTCTCACGAACATTCAAAGGAGGACAAAGGAAATTTCCCTCAAACCGAAGTATGCTGTTGGAAGGCTACATTTCGAGCTCAATGATATTGAATCAAGGGGGACAGTTTTTCTAACCTTGAAAAATAAATACTAGAACCATCAGGTAATGGGTCTAATTCTACCCTTAAATACTTCGAAAGGCCTGTTGAACTCTCTTTAGGTCATTATTATACCTGGATTTTTCTTCCAGATCAAATTGTAGTAATTATCTTCATTTTTCTTCCTACGCTAAAATATTTCCGTAATATATACAAGTACGTAACGTCTATATTATTTTATGGAAGTCTAGAAATTGAGCCATCCATCAGCTTGCTATTGAATCTAAGGGGAAAAAATATGTTTCCCACAAAATATATATCTAAGACAATCGGAATGTCAAAGCAGATGTCAGGGCTCTAATAAAAAATACTTTAAAAATAATGCGCTTTTGGTCTACACCTATTATAATGAGACCATAAATTACAGATATAGGTATAGTTCTCAAAAATTATTGTTTTCAATTCCTATACAGGGTGAGATAAAAAAACCGCAACAAAGTCAAACGCCATAATTTTTACATTTTTTTTTAATTTTTATTGAATCAAAGCAAAAATGTCGGAAATAGCATCAAATTTTAGATAAGTTTAGATTTGTTCGAATTGGTCACCTTTAGCACGAATCATGGCCTTCAAACGGCCAATGAAACCCTCACACGCTGCCCGAATGTTGCTCTGCGGTATTTTGTCCCATTGCCAGCGAAGCGCTTGCGTGAGGTGATCGACACTTTGGTATTTTTTAGTGCCAACCTTGCATTCCAAAATACTCCAGACACAATAGTCCAACAGAGATGTATCTGGAGATTTTGGTGGCCATTGTACGTTGGAAATGAAGTGAGTAACCTCATTTTGTAACCTTTCTTGGGTGGTGCGTGCTGAGTCCTGTTGGAATGTCCAAGGTGTGCGACGAAAATATTTGCGCGCTCAAGGCCTTAATACACCCTCCAGAATATTTTCGCCATAATATTCGGTATTTATTCTGATGCCACGGTCGATTAATACGAGCGGAGAGCGAAAATCGGTTGTTATGGCGGCCCACACCATGGCCGACGCTTGAGTTCTGGTGGTCAACCGAAGGTGCATATTTTCAGCTGACCTCTTTGGCAAGTAAATACGAGCGGATCATTTTGTTTGTTTACAAACTGCTGGACAACGAATGTTTTCTCATCGGAGAAAACCAAATTCGGCAGTTCACCACTTTCGGCCATGCGAAGCAACTCTTTAGTTCTTTTGAGTCTATTTTCTTTCTGTTGCTGTGTAAGTTCTTGCACTTTTTGGAATTTCAATGGCTTTATCGCGAGCTCATTTTTCAATATTTGCCGAATGGAATATTGCGATATGTTCAGCTCACGAGCCATTTTTCGGCCGCTGCGACGCGGGTTTCGATCAAGTCGCTTCTTTATTTTTCGAATCATTTCTGCTGATGTTGCTGTTTTCTTCAGACCACTTCCTTGACGTCGGACTACGCTACCAGTATCAGGGTAACGAGCGATGGTACGAGACATACAAGATTTATTCACATTTTAATGCTGGAGTGCTCTAACGATATCCACTTGTGGTTTTCCAGCCAAATATAAAGAAATCAAACTATCACGCTTGAATTCCATCACGACTAACTTTTTTTCTGGAAAACTCTCACCGAAATGCTTTTGTACGCTTGTGAACAATATAATGAGCTGTCACTGGAATAATTTTAACAGCTGTCGGACGAGTGGCTCAGAAATGATAGCAGTCTGAAGCTGGTTGCAATTTTTTCATCTCACCCTGTAATGGTCATATTAGACATTTACAGAAATCAAATTTCATCGCTGATGAGTACATTTTTGATTCGGTAATTAAGTATCTTCCTTCTATCCCGATGTCCCCAATTCAAGGACTTTATCTAAACTTTTTTTATTTCAACAACGACAGGCAATAATTTAATGACAAATTCATGACCGATTCAATTAATTTTTTTTGTGTCACAACAGTTTTTACTGTTCATTATTGTGTCAGTGTCAGTCTGTCGGATCGACAGACAGACAGACATTCTTTTGTCTTTACACATCTGTGTGTTTTTTGTGTGTAAAATTATTATTATTATTATATTAATAAACAATAATAATACAGAATAATGAATAAATAAACAAAGCAAAGCAGAACAAAAAGAAAGACAACAATCGAAATGAAATACTGTGCGGGACGAGACAAGCAGACAGATAGACAGACAGCCAGAAAACAGAGAAACAGGTTTAGCTGTTCATTTGGCGGATGACAATTATAAAGTTTTTATTTCAGCCAAGACAATGATGATAAACAAAGGATCGGAAAATAAATAAATGCAAAAGAAACAAAATAACAACAACTAAACTAAACAACAACAACTAAATGAAATCAATCAATCAATGCTGTCGGAGGTGCATTGTAGAGAGACAGAGACATTGTCATGGATACCAGCTGTTTGAGGTGATTGTTGAGGAGACGACAAAAGGATGGATTTCTGGGTGTAAATGTGGGGGGGATGGAGGTGGAATTTGGCTGTGTGTCAGCTCCACAATTGTAAGGGATTCTGAATAAAAACCTTATACGTTTTGTGCAGTATTATCACACAGGGATTCTGAGAATTTTTACTAACAAAACGTACTTCAAAAGAACTATGTACCTTTGGCCTTAGTTTTCAGTAGCAAGTAGCCTGAACCAATATTCTACAAAACACCCACATCTACTTTCTGCTGGTCTTTCGTTCCATTCCCAATTGCCTGCCTCTTCAATTTCATCTGACATCTATGAACTCAAACTCCATTGTCTAGCACGTCCAACATATCCTGTCAAGCAAAATGTATATGTGTTTATAACGACGATATGAGTTTTTAGCGGACCATTGAATGTTGAAAAGAAGGAAGAAAGCGAATATGGAGAAAACGAAATTGCTTGTAATAACAATAAAACGAAATAAAATCTACAAATGGATTATTATTGAGATGCCTGGAACTGAAGACGTACCATTTCAGTACAAGTGGACAAGTGGCACTCGAACATAATTGTAAAATTACACCTTCATCCTTGTGGTTGTCGGAAGCTCCTATTTTCAATATGAGGACATGATTCCCATAATGAAGCAAATGGAAGGGGAAAGAAGGAAGGAAATACTTTCTGTTCTTCAAAAGAGAGAATCTGCTTTACTAGGAGAATAGCTAATGTTGTTGGGGGGGGAAGGACTTCTGCTAATGTTGTTGGGGGGGAAGGAATTCTGCTAATGTTGTTGGGGGGAAGGCTTCTGCTCTTTTAGAAGAAACACATTTGTCCATTTTGGAGGGGGGCTTCTGCTCTTCTGGTCTTTTAGGAGAAGAGCTTCTGGTCGTAGAGCTCCTGCTCTTCTAGGAGAAGAGTTTCTGCTTTTCTGGCAATAGAGCTCCTGCTCGTCTAGTAGAAGAACTTTTACTCTGCTCGGAGGAAAATTTCTGTTCTTCTAGGAGAGGGACTTCTGCTCTTCTAGGAGAAGAACTTTTGGCCTTTCAGGAGAAGAGCTTCGGCTCTTCTGGCCGTAGAGCTCCTGCTCTTCTAGGAGAAGAGCTTCTGTTCTTCTGCGAGAAGAGCTTCTGCTCTTATCAGAGAAGAGTTTCTGCTCTTTTGAGAAAAAAACCTCTACTCTTCTGAGAGAAAAGGTTCTACTCTTCTGAGAGAAGATCTTCTGTTCTTCTGGGAGAGGATATTCTGCTCTTTTAGGAAGAGAGCTCCTGCTCTTCTAGGAAAAGAGTTCCTGCTTTTCTAGTTGAAATGCTCTTCTCGAAAAAAAAAACTTCGGCTCTTCTAGGAGAGGAACTTCTGCCCTTCTAAGAGAAGAACTCCTGCTCTTCAAGGACAAAAGCTTCTGCTCTTCCAGGAGAAGAGTTTCTGCTCTTCTAGGAGAAGACCTTCTGCTGTTCTACAAGAAAAATTTCAGGGGTTTCATGAGAGAAGAGCTTGTGGTCCCCATTGAGTAGGCTTTCGGATTTTTTTTCAAGAGAAGACCTTGTGGTCTTCTGTGAGATGAGTCCTTATGGACTTTTAAATGAGGAGATTTTTTGGTATTTGGTAAAAAACCCTTCTGGTCTTCTATAAGAGAAGTCATTCCGGTCTTTTATGAGAGAAGATTATCCGGCCTTTTTTGAAAGAACTCATTTCGACTTTTATGAGTCTATCTTCTGATCTTTTGTGAGGCGTCCTTTTAGACTTCAATGAAGCGACCTTTTGAATCTTACTTTCTGCTCTTCTTTGAGAAGATCTCCTGGCTACTTTTATTGGAACAATTTTTGTTATCAACGGAAAGCTGGGCTTTTATGAGAAGTACTTATATTTTTTATGAGGAATTCTTCTATGAGAAGACTTTCTGGCTTCTTCTTTTTGAACAATTGTTGTCTTCAACGGAAAGTTCTCCTGGTCTTCTATGAGAAGAACTTCTACTTTTTATGAGGAATTTTTCGGTCTCCCGCGATAAGGTGTTTTGCTCTTTTATGAGAAGACATTTTGATCCTTCCTTGAAGACTTTCTTAGTCTTCTATAAAAAGAGCTATAAGCTTTTTGGAAGGAGACCTACAGGAGACCTATTGAGACCTATTGAAAAAATATACCCTGTTAAAAAATGGTCTCTTCCTTGTTCCTCATACTTCACTCCTCTTTTCTTCCCCTTCTGTTGTCCTCACCCTATTTTTGTAAATAGTTTATGTGCAGCTTCCCTTACAATTTTATTTATTCAAGATCTTTGCCTTATTTTAGAGTAAACATTGCGGCAGCCACAACTGGATGCAAGTAAAAAAAAAATATCTCATTCGATTTCAAAAATTCCCTTTCCCTTCTCTTATAAATCTTGCCAAGAGAATGGCAACTTCGTCATCACCCTCACTTTCATTACTACAAGCAATTGTTAAAACCCACATGCCATGGCAACAAATCCTCTGCAAAAATCTCTACCAGCAACTGCGACCTCCTCCTCCCCCATATAACCCGAGAAGAAATCAAGCAGAAAGAATACCTCTATTTGACCGTCTCAATGGCCACTTCAATTGAAATATAAAAATTCGCATTAAAAAATAAGGGAGCATTATTGGGCTGACAATACGCACAGGGAACTGCAGTAACTGTGTACTGAACACTGCTTATGTTTTATGCCAGCAGATGCTTTACTCTCATTCTGGCACCCCCTTCTCCCCTGAGCAAATACTGAGTGTGGGTAACATGATTATCAAAAAGCCGCAACGAGAATGCAAATGATTGTTGTCGTCCCGGTAGCAATGAGACAAATCGTTAGTCGCTAATTTCCAGCAACTGAAAAATATAAAAACGCTTACAGCATTGCCAGGCGATTAATTGAAGATATTTTGTTTGGAATATCTTTTAAATGTTGCTTTCCTTTTTAGTGTTTCAGTTGCCAGCCACCCTTGGGATGTGAGTCATCTAAGGGATAATTACAGTAGGCAGGCAAAATGTTATGGAGGAGGACTTTTATTGCATCTGAATTGGTGGAAATTATTTAGAATTTAAAAAAAAAATGAACTAAGACTTTCAACTAGTCTGTGGCTTTTTATATCTCCTCGGGGGAATTTTCATCTACTTTAGGCGATTCCCACCTACTCCTGGCAATCTCACACCAAATCTCAGTTAATTATGAGGTGTTTTTTTATTTTTGTAAAGATCATGTTGATAATTTGCTTGGGGTTATTTTTTATGTGGTCTCACCCACAAGGGTTAAATGAATGGATGTTCCAGAAAGAGGCCCTATTGTAACCTAAGACTATCCATATTAATCCTTGAAAATCCATTTTTCCTCTCTTGTGTTCTCCTAACCAATATCTTGTCGGGATACTGTTAAAATTCTACTACATTTGTTGCCACACATCCTCCCCTAGTTATCGCCATTATTGTCTCGTCTCGTTAAATATTACAGTTACTTAAGGACTATTTAATTATGTGCCAAACAATTTCCGCTTTTTATTTCCAATATCAATTCTGCTCCTTCCATAGTTTTGTTTTATGGTTGCTACTGTCCCTCACCCTCCGCCGGCTGTTTGAGTGACATACATTGAGTAACTGAGTCGGTTAGTCTGTCTGTCCGTTGTTAATGTTGTCTGGTTCCTTTTTATGTCAATCGAACGGAAACGATTTTCTAAATGGCCGTATCAGTGGCAATGTTTGATGGAAAGAAGGACAGAACAAGGATGGGTCAGTGGTGGTGGATATCTAATTTTCCTTGTTTTTAATTTTAAGGTGGAAATATTTCAAATTACTTAAAAAGAACCCTTTATAACATACATTTGTTTAACAAAAATTTTCTACTACAGAAAATCCAGAATCTCCTTAATTTTCCTGTTTTCAATCCAAGTTTTTATCCTTAAATATTGAACATAAAAACACAATATCCTTAAATTTTTAACACTGCAATAAAACCAAACGTACACACAAATTCATACACCTTCAGACAGCAATTCCAATCGTGTCTAAGGTAAATAATTCCTCAAAAAAGGAATGGCTTGTAAAACGGCCTCAGGTAATCCCGGCAATGTGTGTGTCTGTTTCACACACTCACACCAGCCGAAAGAAAAGGATCTAGAATAAATAATGAAAAAGTCAGACAACAAAGTCGGACTAATAAAGTTTTCAAACAGAAAATAATACGAGGAAGAAGAAGACAAGGATACTTTTATCCTATCCTAGAATAAATAAACTCAAGACCATGGAAAAGCCCTAACTGGCTACAAAAGCTAGACAATGGCCATAATCATCATCATCATCATCATCATCAAGTTGGCTACAACTTCTTCGATATGCAAGTTGTAAAGTGGACTTATTTTTGGTATTGTTGAAGTTTTCTTTTCCAAACAACCCGGCACCGTTAGTCAATCAGTCAGTCAGCCAGTTAGTCCGCCAGACTACAGACTACAGACAATAATACCTTGATTACTTTTTCTTAGCCACTTTTAAAAGAAAACAATTTTGTTTTTTTTTTTTGGGGCGAGAGAAGTGAATCGAAGTTGTAAAAAGCAAACAATGAGTTCCTTTTAGCGATTCAGTCGGAATGAATAAAATTCCAGGAGATAGCTGTCAGTAGCACAGTGGGACGAAAATGTAAAATTGTCACTTCTCTTCTATATATGGTTAAGATAATGTATCTATACCTCCTTTATAACGTGCCTGTAACATCCAGATAATGTGCATAGTACATATACATCACTAATAATAAATGGATAATGTATCTGCAGCATATACGCATTGGGTATAATGTATCTACGCTATGCATGTAAGATGGATAATGTATCTCATCACCTCTGTAATATGTATAATTTATCTACGTCAATCATAAACATGGATAATGTATCTACAGCGACTAAATAATGCGGGAGATGTTTCTATAGTATTTGTATAATGTATCTACAGTATCCACATTATGTGGATAATGTATCTACGACATCCATATAACATAGATAATGTATCTACAACGTCTGCATTGTATCCATTTTATACTGTATGTGCAGCATTTACCTTAGGTAGATAATGTATCTACAGCATCTATAATGTATCTACGCCAATCTTTGCATCGTGGATAATGTATCTACGTCACCCAAATGATATGTATAATGTATCTACAGTACCTTCATGATATAAATAATGTATCTACAACGTATATATAAGTTGGATATTGTATCTACAGCATTTGCGTAAGATAAACAATGTATCTAAAGCATGTAAAATGTATCTACGCCATCTTTGTAACGTGAATAATGTTTTTAAGTCATCCAGATAACACGGATTATGTATCTACACCATCTTCATAATATCGATAATGTATCTAAAACTGTTGCATAAGATACTGAATGTATCTAAGCTATCTTAGTGAAGTAGATAATGTATCTACGTCTCACAAATAATATGTACAATGTATCTACAGTACCTTCATAATATGGATAATGTATCTACAACGTCTAAATAAGGTGGATACTGTATCTACACCATTTTCATAAGGTACATGATGTATCTAAAGCATCTATAATGTATCTACGCCATTTTCGTAAAGCGGATAATATATCTACGTCGTCCAGATAACATGGATAATGTATCTACAGTACCTTCATAATATGAATCATGTATCTACGACGTCTACATAAGGTGGATACTGTATCTACAACATTTTCATAGGGTACATAATGTATCTATAGCCTCTATAATGTATCTACGCCATCTTCGTGAAGTGGATAAGGTATCTACGACATACAGATAACATGTATAATGTATCTACATCATCTACATTATCCATAATGTATCTACAGCATTTATGTAAGGTAAATAACGTATCTACAGCATCTATAATATATTTTGCAACGTGGATAATGTATACTTGTCATCTTTTCATCGCGGATGATGTATCTATGTCATCTTTGCAAAGTGGATAATGTATGTGCGATATACAAGGGTGAGAAAAAAAAAAGGCAACAAAGTCAAACGCCATAATTTTTACATTTTTTTTTTAAATTTTATTGAATGAAAGCAAAATGTAATAATATCATCAAATTTTAGAATAAGTTTAGATTTGCTCGAATTAGTCACCTTTGGCACGAATTATGGCCTTCAAGCGGCCAATGAAATCGTCACACGCTTCCCGAATGTTGCTCTGCGGTATTTTGGCCCATTCCCGGCGAAGCGCTTGCTTGAGGTGATCGACACTTTGGTACTGTTTTGTGCCAACCTTGCTTTCTAAAATACTCCAAACACAATAGTCCAACGGATTGGTATCTGGGGATTTTGGTGGCCATTGTACGTTGAGTTATGGTGGCCAACCGAAGATGCATATTGTCAGCTGACCTGACCTCTTTGGGAAGTAAACACCAGCGGATTATTTTGTTTGCTTACAAACCGCTGGACAACGAATGTTTTCTCATCGGAGCAAATCAAATTCGGCAGTTCACCACTTTCGGCCAACCGAAGCAACTCCTTAGCTCTTTTGAGTCTATTTTCTTTCTGTTGCGGTGCAAGTTCTTGCACTTTTTAGAATTTCAATGGCTTTGCCCCGAGCTCATTTTTCAATATTTGCCGAATGGAATATTGCGATATGTTCATCTCACGAGCCATTTTTCGGCCACTGCGACGCTAGTTTCGATCAAGTCGCTTCTTTACTTTTCGAACCATTTCTGCTGATTTAGCTGTTTTCTTCCGTCCACTTCCTTGATGTCGGGCTATGCTACCAGTATCACGGTAACGAACGATGGTACGAGACACAAACGATTTATTCACATTTAAATGCTGGAGTGCTCTAACGATAGCCACTCGTGGTTTTCCAGCCAAATATAAAGAAATCACACTATCACGCTTGAATTCCATCACGAATAACATTTCTTCTGGAAAATGCTCACCAAAATGCTTTTGTACGCTTGTAAACAATATAATGAGCTGTCACGGGACTAATTTTAACAGCTGTCGGACGAGTGGCTTAGAAATAACAGCAGTCTGAAGTTGGGGGTAAATTTGACATACTCGTTTCTAGGCTCAACATGGCCGTAAGACACCAACATATAGTCATAGTCATCATGGAAACCTCATGTTTAGGTAATTTTTAAGCTCCCGGATTTAATTATAATTTAAGACATCCCACGTAACACTGTGCCCTAGTTCGTTGTTCAAACACCCTCCGTATAAAAAACCGTTAATATCTAGCAAACATTGAAACCTACCTTATCAAGTGTAAATAATGGCAAGTGATTACCGACATTTCTATTACCAAATCCACCTCTTCCCTATACCCCCAACCTTTATTTAAGTTTTCATTTCTTGGAAATGAAATGGGCACCATAAAATTGTCCATACCAGCCAAGTTGGTAAATATTTGTGGGGGTTATAATAACAAATATTTAAAGAAATAAACATTTGTTTTTAAAACATGGACTTTGCGCGAGTGTGTGTGTGACGACGTATATGTGTGAGTTTTAGTTGGATATACCACCCATGTTGCGCGCACACACACACACACATGACTTGTCACCGGGAGAAATGACAAACTGTCAACACCTCCGTTGTGAAATGTGTCTGTGTGCGGTAGTGATGAGAGGCGCCGTCGATGACAGTGACAACCCAACCAAACCAAAGCCAACAACACCACCATCAGCAGCCAAATTCAGCGGCAGCATATCGAACTAAATAACAACAACAAGAACAACTAATGATGAGAAGTTTAATCGTTGTTGTTGTGGCTGCTGCTGCCATTGTTGTTGTTGTTGTTGTTGTTGATTATGATTAAGTTGATGATGACATTTTTACGAGCCATCATCGTTTTAAATATTAAAATAAACACAGAACGAGATAAGCATCGAATTAAATTAATTTCGATATCACAAAGAGATGTTCGCACCACGTAGATCATCATTTCGGGCGATTAACATTCTGAGAGTATTTCGAGGTTCATGGCCATACTTCCATTTGGAGCCGGTTTAAAAGATTTGCCAATGGCTTTGTGGCCAGCCAGGCGCAATTTCAATTATTGACAGTTGTTTGCTGGATGCCTTCGGTCTTTGGTTGGCGTCGGCCAACGATAATGACAACGATTACCTCCAACTAAATGTTGATTTAAACAAGAATGGCCTGTAGAAGTAGAAGTTTTAGCAAAACGGTCGGGCACAACAAGTTGCAGGTTCCACTTGCCGAGAAGCAAAAAAAAAATCAACGACAGTAACCGTCTTGGCATAAATGGAGACACGACCAACGGAAAGAGCGACAAGCAGCGAAGCAGCCAGCCTCGACTACTGGCAACCAAATGTGTTCTCAACATGCAACATAACATATATTATTACCCCAAAGACGTGCCAGCCATCAGGAAGCAGAGATAGGACGGACGGAAGGACAGACAGCAGATCATTGGAGGGACAGACAGACCGACAGATACCATGCGACATACATATGAACACAGAGGCAATTAACCAGTCAACAAACAATCCACCATCAAGACGGCCGTGTAGACAAACAGAGGGAAGGAAGGAGGGATGGATGGCTAAAGGAAGAATGGATAGATGTTTGGCTGCCACACATACCTACCGACAATGTGTTAGTCAATACGTCAGAATTCTGCTGAATTAGCAGTCAGTGTAACAATAACGGAGTATGTGCTGAGAATTCTTAAAGAAACGACAACAAATTCGCATTCTCACTTGAAAAGTTCAAGGGGATACCCTACAGCAGGAGGAGGTGGAAAGAGTTGGAACGCATAGCCGAAGTTACATGGAACTATTTCAAAATTTCAGATTAACACAAAAACAAAATAAATCTCCAATTTATCCTCTCTGTTCTCAAAAGCTGTCCTTAAACATAAAACCGACTCTGTAGGTGCAAGCTTAATATATATAAGCTTAATATACTTTCCAAATCATGATAGAGGCTATGCAATGCATTCTTTTTAGGTAGGGGAAGGAGAGATGATAGGACGGACGAGATATCAAGGGGGATCATTACACACAGGCCAATAATGATGAGGACAACAAGAACAACAAAAAATGAGCATGTAGTAAAAGTCAATCCAACAGATGGACAGACGAACCGGCATGTGCATAAACCTCTTGCATGCCATGGTGCTGCATTCTGTCATGCCTTACTTTGGCGGCGGGGTCAATGACAAGTGGCAGCATATTATTGGGCTGACTCAATCGTGTTACTGCCTGGACATGTTGCTCATCTTCTGGTCTCCGGGATGTTGTTGTTGTCGTTGCTATTTTAACTGGATGATTACCTCCTAAACAACGGCTGTGGCTCCCTCCGACCGAACCTCGGCAGGAACAGTAAATGACATGACATTTACAACAACATGGAAATGTATGCTTGTAAGAAGTACCGTTTAAGTAGCTGCAGGTTTGTGCACTTTGCCAAAGTTACACTGAGAGAAAAACGGCAGGTGTACAAATGATGTGAAGATGGAATTGGTCCTTTGAGGGGAACATTTTTATAACCTCTCCACCTTGGAAAGGAGGGTATATTAACTTTGTGATTCCGTTTGTAATATCCCTAAATATTCATCCTAGACTCCATAAAGTACATATTCATTCATAATCAGCATAACATTCTAAGGCGAATTATGGATGTCCGTTTGCCTGTCTATCCCTCCGTCTGTCTGTTAAAATCATGATACAGCCCACATAGGATGTATTGACAATGGATACATTGTGTCTAGGATGGTTGGTATTGAAAATGAGATAAATCGGTCCACGTTTTGGTATAGCCGCCATATAACGTTACCTCCCGATATTCGGTATTTGGATGATTTTCACCACATTTTGTCCACGGATTTGTCTAAACATTGGTATTTGTAGGTCATAATGGGCTCTAGCTCGTGAGGTGAAAAATTGTACAGGGTGAGATAAAAACCTGCAACAAAGTCAAATGCCATAATGTTTACGTTTTATTTAAATTTTATTGAATGAAAGCTCAAAATGTCGGAAATAGCATAAAATTTTAGATGAGTTTAGATTTGTTCGAATTGGTCGCGTTTGGCACGAATTAACGGCCAATGAAACCGCCACACGCTGCCCGAATGTTGTTCTGCGGTATTTTGGCCCATTTCCGGCGAAACGCTTGCTTGAGGTGATCGACACTTTGGTATTTTTTAGTGCCAACCTTACTTTCCAAAATACTCCAGACACAATAGTCCATCGGATTGGTATCCGGCGATTTTGGTGGCCATTGTGCGCTGGAAATGAGGCAAGGAACCTCATTTTTTTAACCAATCTTGGGTGGCGCGTGCTGAGTGCGATGGTGCCGAGTCCTGTTGGCATGTCCAAGGTCTGCGGCCAAAATGTTTGAGTGCCCAAGGCTTTAATACATCCTCCAGAATATTTTCGCGATAACATACGGCATTTATTCTGATACCACGGTCGTTTATTACAAGCGGAGAGCGATAATCGGCTGTTATGGCGGCCCTCACCATCACCATGGCCTGCGCTTGAGTTCTGGTGGCCAACCGAAGGTGTACGAGCGGAAAATTTTGTTTGTTTACAAACTGCTGGACAACGAATGTTTTCTCATCGGAGAAGACCAAATTCGGCAGTCCACCACTTTCGGCCAAGCGAAGCAACTCTGTAGCACTTTTGAGTCTATTTTTATTTCTGTTGCGGTGTAAGTTCTTGCACTTTTTGGACTTTCAACGGCTTTACCCCGAGCTCATTTTTTCAATATTTGCCGAATGGAATATTGCGTTATGTTCAGTTCACGAGCCATTTTTCGGTCACTGCGACGCAGGTTTCGATCAAGTCGCTTTTTTTACTTTTCGAACCATTTCTGCTGATGTTGCTGTTTTCTTCCGTCCACTTCCTTGACGTCGGGCTATGCTACGCCAGTATCACGGTAACGAGCGATGGTACGAGTCACAAAAGATTTATTCACATTTAAATGTTGGAGTCCTCTAAGGGTAGCCACTTGTGGTGGTTTTCCAACCAAATTAAAAGAAATCACACTATCACGCTTGAATTCCATCACGAATAAATTTTTTTCTGGAAAATTCTCAACAAAATGCTTTTGTAGACTTCTAAACAATATAATGAGCTGTCCCTGGAATAATTTTAACAGCTGTCGGACGAGTGGCTTAGAAATGACAGCAATCTAAAGTTTGTTGCAGTTTTTTCATCTGACCCGGTATGTATAGGTCCACGTTTTGGTATAGCCCCCTATATAAGGAACCTCCCGATATTGGGTATTTTGGAAAATTTGTGTTACGGTATTACGGAAAATTTGACCTTTATTTTCCTACTTTGACGAGGTTGTGGTCCAAAAACACCTTTGAAAATATAGCATCTTAAAAATATGGACAACCACATACCCTCAGAATTGCTAGTAATCTGTAAAATAATGAGTTATTTCTATACAATTTACAGCGGAACCATTATTTTGTGGTCACGGATTTTGATATGTTACCTAATATGTCCCATGTGTCATGCCAAACATCCTAGAGAGTGATTTCCATTTTTGAACAAACTTTCGAAGCTCTATCTTGAATTACCGGAACTGATAATTAAAAACCTTATATTAAGACAAGTTGGTCAAATTGCCGATCAAATTCAGATCCCATCAAAGCCATGTTGATTCACAAGAAAATTCTGGAAAAATTACCACTCCACTTTCCCCCCAATTAATTTCTTCGAGTGCAGTATAACTGTGTCCGAACATATTTATATTTTAACCCGAAACGAACTCGTGCCAGTATATCATGTGTTTAGCTTTTGATATTATCGTTGTTGTTTTTGTTGTTGTTGTAAGAACAACGTATGTATCTCCCCCCATCTAACATGTGTGCTTTAAGAGGGGCGAAAATTGAACGTTGTCTTGTGGTGTCCCAAGTATTTGTATACAAAATCATAAAAACTCCCATTACAGCAAACATCAAAGACCCTCGTCGTTTTTTTTTTTTATAATGCAAACCCCTCTACACCCGTTATACTCCTCTCCGCCTAGCTTACAAATAGCATTTAGTGATCAATGTGGCCAAGACGCAAAGGAATAAAACGATACCTTATTGCTTTTATGGAGGAGGCTTCCTTGCCCCCCCCCCCCCCTACATTGATTGGCTGTTCGGGGTTTGGTTGTTTGTCTCCACATATAAAAAATAACGAAAGAAGATGGATAGATTGAAAAGACAGGCAGGCAGGCGAATGGATGGACGGACAGACCAACTTATGGAAGCATGGACAGACATTTGGCCAGCCAGCCAGGCAACTCACCAACCACTCGATCATTGTAGAATGCAAGCAAAGCAAAGTAAAGCAGCTCCATTGAGGCTTTTTGTTGTTGTTGCTGGTTTTCCATTTTTTTTTTGCTTTTGTTTTGTTATCGATGAGCCCAAGAATGATGACCAACGCAACGTTGCTTTTGTGAAAAAGATACACATGTTTGATAACCACACCATGGCATATCAGCAGCTTTGGTATTTTTTTATGCAGTGCAGACAGACACACAAACCGACATAGAGAAACGAACGGCAGCAGAAGCCGGCAACAACAAGTAATAATGCAGTGTAAACGAAACGACAAAAAAACCTTATTACAGTTGACTCCCCTCTCTTACAGCCCCACACTGGCAGGCACTATTTTTTTAGGGGGGAATAAATGTCTGTGGCCCTTATGAACCTGCAAACAGACTGAACAAAAAACCAACCTAACAACATAACACCAATCATCCAACCAACCAACCAACTGCAGCGGCAACGATAGCCTCAGCCAACAACAGCAACATCAACAATTCCAATCGAACGAGTGTGAAAGCATAAAGTTTATAATTAACACCGACATACAGACAAATGTACCGAACAACAACGAAGACGACGTCGATATCGACAACAAAGTGGACGGACGAACGGACAGACAGGCAGACCAGTTGCTACTCCACAGGCTAGCGGCGGCACATACAAACATATGTGTGGTGTGTGTCTGTTCGTAACTCTCCCAGGTATTCCATTAAGAAAATCATTAATAAAATTGAAATTCTTATAAGCTTTACATGTAAATTGATTATTAAATAGTTGGCATTGTTCGGGAAAATATTCTTGAAAATTGTTGTGGAAGAAGAGGGCAAGGGATAAAGGAGAGGGAGAGAGAGGGTAGTGAGGGCATGTAAGTGGATAATTGCATGATTGAATTGCGAGATATTAAAATATTATGGATAACAAGGTAGTTGACTTTTTGAGGAGTAGATGATCAGGGAAATTGAATTGTTTAAAAAAGGTGAGACAATTTGAACACAAGAAGCTAATTTTTTCAAAAAAAAAAAAAAAAAATAATAATAATAATAATAATAAATAAATAAATAATAAAATTAAAAATATTGGGAGTACCTTGGAGGACCTGTATACAAAAATTGTCTGTGATAGGAGTTGATTGCTATTGTGTTCTCAAAATACGAACTTCAAACAATTCCGTTTGGGAAATGTGTATAAAACCATTCAAATACCGAATATTGGAAGGTATCGTAATATATTGTGCTGGGAACCCTGACTGCCGATTAATAGCACAAGAGGTTGGAAAATTAGAATAAACCTCCGAAAATATTTTAAATCCGACGATATCGGGGAATATACTAAGTTAAGAACTAATTACTTTAAAAATTTGAAGTGATTATTTCGAAGAGCTTCGAACGAAACGACAAACGTAGTGTAGCCTCATTGAAATAGTGAAAAGTATACCCTCATTAGAATGGCAAAATAGTACCCTATAGGAATTTCAGTAGGGATCACATCAGATGGGGGTATTGATGACATGATTTACTAATGACCCTAGCCAGCAAAAATCTCATTACCAAATAATGGGTTTACTAACAGACTACTAAATCGCTTTTCTTAAGTAAGTACTTAACAAACTGTCACTAAGATTCAAAAAAAAAAAAAACAAATAAAATGGCAGATAAGTCCGACCGGGCCGAACTTTTATTACCCTCCACCGTTTGGAAAAAACTTAAAAATTTAAAAAAAAAACTATGAAAAATATCGCTATACCTTCATATGGGGACTATACGAAGACGTGGATCTACAATACGAAATTCCATACAATTCGGGTGAATCGCTAAAAAAAGGGGGACCGACGTGGCCCATTTACGAACATAACCTGAATACTGGCAAAATACACATGTGTGCAAAAATTTAACCTTTTATCTCAATTCGTTGGAAACAAAAATTCCCATTACCAAATAATGGGTTAATTAGTCACATTTTGGCATAAGCCACCAGTTACAAAACATCCACTTTTCTTACGCAAGGACCAACCAAACAGCCACAAAGAATCAAAAAAAGAATAAGTCCAAAATCAAGCTAGTAGTATGGAAATATAACTTTCGAAATGATCTAATACCTAGGATGTAGTACATCGGCCCACGTTTAGGTATAGCTCTAATATATAAAAATAACTTCGTTTTCGGTATTTTGGTATTTCTTCCCTATTTCCTCGACTGAATCAGCTGCAATTTCGGGTTCTCTGTGGATAGTTTAACTTTCGGCGAAAATATTTCATGAAGGTCAAGTTCTTGGTCGTATTTCTTTTTTGCCGACACGGAGAATTTAATCAGCGAACTAATGTTTTGTAACATGACAGGTGTCACATACATACAAGGTGAGATGAAAAACTGCAACCAACTTCAGACTGCTGTCATTTCAAAGCCACTCGTCCGACAGCTGTAAAAATGTGATATTGTTTACCAGCGTGCAATGGCATTTTGGTGAGAATTTTCCAGAAAAAAATTATACGTGATGGAGACCCACCGCAAGTGGCTATCGTTAGAGCACTCCAGCATTTAAATGTTAATAAATCTTTTGTGTCTCGTACCATCGCTCGTTACCGTGATACTGATACTGGTAGCATAGCCCGACGTCAAGGAAGTGGACGGAAGAAATAGCAATATCAGCAGAAATGGTTCGAAAAGTAAAAAAGCGACTTGATCGAAACCCGCGTCGCAGTGGCCGAAAAATGGATCGTGAGCTGAGCATACCGCAATATTTCATTCGGCAAATATTGAAAAATGAGCTCGGGGTAACGCCATTGAAATTCCAAAAAGTGCAAGAACTTACACCGCAACAGAAAGAAAATAGACTCAAAAGAGCTAAAGAGTTGCTTCACTTGGCCGAAGGTGGTGAACTGCCGAATTTGGGATTCTCCGATGAGAAAACATTCGTTGTCCAGCAGTTTGTAAACAAACAAAATGATCCGCTCCTATTTACTTGCCAATGAGGTAAGCTAAAAATGTGCCCCTTCGGTTGGCCACCAGAACTTAAGCGCCGGCCATGGTGATGGTGTGGGCCACCATTACAGCCAATGGTCGCTCTCCGCTCGTATTAATCGACCATGGCATCAGAATAAATGCCGAATATTATCGCGAAAATATTCTGGAGGGTGCATTAAAGCTTTGGGCACTCAAACATTTTGCCCGCAGACCTTGGACATTCGAACAGGACTCAGAACCATCGCACTCAGCACGCGTCACCCAAGAATGGTTCCAAAATGAGGTTCCTCGCTTCTTTTCCAGCGCACAATGGCCACCAAAATCTCCGGATACCAATCCGTTGGACCATTGTGTCGGGAGTATTTTGGAAAGCAAGGTTGGCACTAAAAAATACCAAAGTGTCGATCGCCTGAAGCAACCGCTTCGCCGAGAATGGGCCAAAATACCACAGAGCAACATTCGGGAAGCGTGTGACGGTTTCATTGGCTGTTTGAAGGCCATAATTCGTGCCAAAGGTCACCAATTCAAACAAATCTAAATTTATTCTAAAATTTGATGTTATTTCCGACATTGTTTGATTTCATTCAATAAAATTTAAAAAAAAATTGTAAAAATTATGGCGTTTAACTTTGTTGCATTTTTTTGCTCACCCAGTACGGTAAACTTTTTGAAACCAAGCGGTTTAAGTAGTGTATGTTTGTCCATACCTGTCCAAAAATGCAGATACCTTCAATATTCGTAGACATCTAAAAACAAATTTTCAATTAAATCAGAAGGAAACGTCTAGATTTCCTAAGAATCTTTAATATGTTCAGCAATGCATATTTTTCTAAAGGGAAAATGTCCTACAAAAGCCAAAATGCAGCTATGAACAATGCAGGTAAACCAAAATTATTATATATACATCAATGTAGGAGGGGTAAACTTAAATGTTGATACGTTAATGAAAGTCTGAACAAAGCATAGCTATAAGAGGAAATGTTTTCTGACCAGAAAAAGCCAAAATGCAGTTATGAGTAATGCAGGTAAATCGAAATTACTGTATATAACTCAAAATGTTGTTTTAAAACTTAAATCGAGCGTTTCTATCGAATGTCTGAACAAAGCGCCGATATAGGAGGAAAAGTTCTTTTGATCCTCACAGTCATAATGCAGTTACGAGTAACGCAGATAAATTAAAATTACTTTATATCCCTCAAAATGTAGATTTTTTATAAGTGAGATGTTAGAAGCATAGATCGGTTTAGACACTACCTTTTTATATGTAGCTGTGGCCGTAGATATCAGAAGGCTTGAATCCACATACCTCGCTTTGTTTTGAATGACATTTATAGGTTCTCCAAGGTTTTTCAATGAAGAAAAATCAAGTTTTGAACAAAATATTATTATTTTAAAAAGTTTAGCCCATGAATGGGGGATGAAAGTAATTGGTGTGACTTTGAGCTGCTATTTGTTATGTGAAACCTCAAATTATTATGAAAATTATCCAGTGAAAAACTCAGGCTCCATTTATTCCACTAGCAATTTTGTTACTTTTACAGGTTTTAGAAGTTTCATAACTAAGACCAATTCTATGGCCCAATAATCCCTGCACCATCAGGCTCTTTTGCCTAGGTCCTGAAGAATTCAATTTTAGAAAATATTTAGTTAAATTAAAGTTAGTCCCGGCCTCTTCATTATTCGTTGCCAATTTTAATGACATTCCTCAATCTCTGTTTGAAATCTCTAATACTCAACAATTTACCTTTGATATTCTTGGAAATTTCAACACAACAGCTATGTATTGTAATCTTCAAAATATTACCTGAAAAGAAAAAGAGAGGGAGAGGAAAAAGGAGAATCATTATTAAACATTTATTCAATCTCGTTCGAAATTTAAATCTAATAAAAATTAATAAATAAAAAAAAAAAACAAAATTCCTAAGCACATTAAATCTAACCTCAAAAACACAAACTCATTAAATTACACAGGCAATTTCCTGAAATCACCATCACAACGCCATTCCCCCTCTCTAGAAGATGTATGGGATTCAGGAGAAAAAAAAAAACGGAAAATTCTTTACACGAAATACTCTATCAAGCATTTTGCCGGAACAAAGTGCCACATAAAAACCGACAACAACATTTCCTTTTCAAAGGCAAAGAAAAGAAAACGAATTAGACGAGAACAACTTGAGCTGATATCTTATTAAGCGCCTTTTTCTGGTTTCATTAAAGAATATTTAAGAGAGCAGAATTTTTCCAATAACGACGACAACAACATGTTTTCTTTATGGCCAAAACGGAAAAACGGCAAACCAGCAGCCAAGCACAGCATCGAATGGTTATTTCCTCCTTTAGCTCTTCATCTTTAAACGACCCAATTTGGTGTATTGAAATGTATTGGAGGGGAGGAGGGTCTCCTTTTGCATATCCTTGTCAAAGATGAAAGAAAAGAAAGACAAGCACGGAATATCTGTAAGTAACGCTATGTCTCCCAAGGAGGCCCAAACTGTTTTCATAAGCAAACCATTTACAAAAAAAATAAGAAAATGTATTCAAAGGAAGCGGAAATTGATTTCTACATTTCGTTTTGCCATGACCACCCATCTGCCCCCATTCCAAATCTCTTGCATTTGACTTGCCCAGCAAAAGAAAAAACCACTCCGTTTCTAAACAAAAGAATTATTGAAAAGGAATAAAGAAAACTGAGAAGAAAAAATGGAGGAAAAAGGATATTCAAAAGTCCATAACAATAATATCGTTTATGGAGTGAGTCATCTCCTTCTCCCCCCCCCCCTCCACCTTCTGCATCCCCTCCTCCTTCCCCTATGAGTTCTCTTTTTTTACCTTCCTTCTATGTTACGCTTCAATGCTTGCTCGTGATGGATGAGACGCTTGAATGGTTAGGCTTTAATATTAAAGTACTGGGGCGTGTTTCGAACTTCATCATTAAATCTGACACAAAAAAACAATAATTTAAATACAACAGAAGTTAAATAAGAAAACTGCTGGCTGCTGCCTAGTGCTGCTGATGCTGTGGGAGACCAGTTTTCTTGAGGAGATTTGAGAAAAAACATCTCAAAAAGTATAAGAAGAAAAAGTAATCTGAAAGGAAATCGCTTATTAAAAACGACATATACAGCAGTAAACTGAACATTGTTCATGAGATTTTAAGGCTCATATATGGTTATGAAATATTTGAAAATCTGGACCACCATTGAATCTGTTGAAAGGTATTCATTCCTGCATCAAACAACCCTATATAAGGTTACAATGTGGCTCCGACCCACATTTATATCACTTTTATCCCAATAGGGGTTTCTTTGACATTGCCGAAAATTGTAATGCATACACTAAGCTTGCTGCTTTTACTGGGTAAGTAATTCTCATTCACTTCATGATATGGGAAGAATATGTCGCTCGTTTGCTCGAAAGATTGTTAAAAGTCAAAAGAAGCCAGATTTAACATACGATATTTAAATAGACCCTATAAAATCCTTGTAGACATGCATTTTTTAATAATAGAAATGTCGGAAGAGGTCTTCTGTGGACAGAAGAAGTCTTCTGTGGGCAGACGAGGTCTTCTGTGGACAAAAGAAGTCTTCTGTGGGCAGAAGAGGTCTTCTGTGGACAGAAGAAGTCTTCTGTGGACAGAAGAAGTCAGAATAAGAGGAGGTATTTTGTGGACAAAAGAGGTCTTCTGTGGACAGAAGAGGCCTTCTGTGGATAGAAGAGGTCTTCTGAGGATGAAGAGGTCTTCTGTGGATAGAAGTGGTCTTCTGTGGATAGAAGAAGTCTTTTGTGGCCAGAAGAGGTCTACTGTGGACAGAAGAGGTCTTCTGTGGGCAGAGGAGGTCTTCCGTCGACAGAAGAAGTCTTCTGCGGACAGATGAAGTCAGAAGAAGAGGAGGTATTTTGTGGACAGAAGAGGTCTTCTGTGGACAGAAGAGGTCTACTGTGGACAGAAGAGGTCTTCTGTGGGCAGAGGAGGTCTTCCGTGGACAGAAGAAGTCCTCTGTGGGCAGAAGAGGTCTTCTGTGGATAGAAGAGGTTTTCTGTGGATAGAAGAAGTCTTTTGTGGCCAGAAGAGGTCTACTGTGGACAGAAGAGGTCTTCTGTGGACAGAAGAAGTCTTCTGTGGACAGAAGAAGTCTTCTGTGGACAGAAGAAGTCTTCTGTGGCAGAAGAGGTCTTCTGTGGGCAGAAGAGAAGAAGTCTTCTGTGGGTAGAACAGGTCTTCTGTGGATAGAAGAAGTCTTCTGTGGGCAGAAGAGGTCTTCTGTGGGCAGAAGAGATCTTCTGTGGATATAAGAGGTCTTCTGTGAATAGAAGAGGTCTTCTGTGGATAGAAAAGGTCTTCTGTGGATAGAAGAGGTCTACTGTGGACAGAAGAAGTCTTCTGTGGACAGAAGAGGTCTTCTGTGGACAGAAGAGGTCTTCTGTAGGCAGAAGAGGACTTCTGTGGGCAGAAGAAGTCTTCTGCATCTAGAACAGGACTTTCTGCGTGCAGAAGAAGTCTTCTGCGGCTATAAGAGGACTTCTGTGTACAGAATAGGTATTTTGTGAATGGAAGAGGTCCTCTGGTGAAAGTCTGTTACAAAAGTAATGTTGTTCTCAATACTCATTACTTGGCGAAGTTTCGTCTTGAAAATTTTAGGGTCTATTCATTATTTTTCGTCCGTCTTGCTGACCTGCTGGTAATGTCAGAGGTATGTTATTCTCATAACTTATACCCAAAATGAAAACTACGACAAGTTTGCCAACGCTTGAGTTTCAGACAGAATTCTGCTCAAACTCAAAATTTTCTTTTAGACTTTCACACAAAATTGGTGCAGACAAGATGCAGAGTTGGTTCCGATATTCCAAAAATATTTATTTCCTGTTTGTCAATTTGGCTAGCTTTTGGTTTCGAAATAGCTGAGCTAATGTTACCAGATTTTCAGAAAAGGTTTAACTTTTTTAAACCTTAAGAGGAGAAATTTATCCTTCTTAAACTTAAAGTGGCCCCAAACCATGATGACCAGTAAGATACGATGAGTCCGCCAAACACTACCATATCCAGAAATGAATGTCTATTATTTTTCACGTCTTTAAAAGAGGAAACTTTTGTTAAAACTTCTGCCTTCGTATGAGTCAAACGCCCAATGTGCGCCCGATTTGATTTTATACCAGCCCTTGAGATAAAGATTTCCAGACAAGTTCCTGATTTCATCCACATCCTGATATTTCTCTCCAATAAGATGTGCTCCATTCCAACCTGTTTTCCTCACTTCCCATTCCCATTAGCTGCTAATAAAGTGTAGAATATTTCAACTCCTTTGTTCTGAAACAAAAAATCCGAATCCAGCCAATAAAATGTGATTAAACAACTGATGAACGAGGACACTCGTATTCCCATGACTGTCCCAACTCCATGCCATGGTGTCCACTATCCATGTAAACTTAAACTGCAAAGCCGATTTGTTAAATAAAAGCAAAAACAACAATCTTTATTAAGAACCAAAAGGAAAAAACCCCACATCCAACAAAGAGAAAGGGAGAGAGAGAGAGAGGGAGGGGTCCGTGGCGAGAGAGACAGTAGGTAGGGAAGCTTCTTAAATGGATTTTCTTTTGAAACCTCAAAGTGTTTTTAGCCACTTTGGTTATAGGGTCGGCGGCTTTGTTGTAGCAGCTACTTCATGGACATCATGTGTTGTTGTTCGAGGCTAAAACATTTGTTGGCTGGTGGGGCCCAAAGACAGACAGGTCGTCCGCAGCTTAAATACATTTGAAGATTTATTAAATTGTATTTTATTTGTCCAGCTCAAAATGTTGTTGTTGTTTTTCATTTTGTTTCTTTTTATTATTTTTATTGTTGTTGGGTTTTCAGGGGAAATGTTTTGCTAACCTTTGTCTCATATACTACCTTGCCAAGACTGAAGCTTTGCTTCCCGTTAGCCCCCTACTCCGGAGGGCTTGGTTTGTTTGCTTGCCTGTTTGTCTGTCTGCTGCCTACTTTGAAAACCTTTTTTGTTTCGTTTTTTTTTTTTTGAGGTCTTTTAAGAATTAAACTTTTCGAAGTGCTTTTACTGGGATTTCTACTTTTTCTCCTTCTCTTTCCCTGGTCTTAGCTTGTTTAGTTGCTGTCTGCCTGACAGTTTTTTTGTGTAAACTTTTTTTTACTTGGTTTTCGACAGAAGCGACAGTCATCTTTCCTCGAGAGCAGCAGAAACTACTTACAACTTTGTTGTTTACTGTCTTTCAGGCACTGTCGTTGTTGTTGTTGTTGTTGCTGTTGTTGTTATCTGTAATAAACATTTCTATGTCTATTTAAATTATGTTGCAATGTCGTCGTTGTCGTCCTTTTTTGTTGTTACTGCCGTCATTGTTAATGTGCTTAAGAGTCTTTTTTTTTGTCGCTGGCTTTCATTTGAATTCCAGCACTTTAAGGTATCTTTGGGTTGTGAGTTTGGCGAAAATACTGGAGATGAGTTTGATGTATTACTCGGCAGCCTCGGTTTCTTCGTATTCTTCGTCTTTGGTTTCAATTCTTCATCATTGTTCACTGTTGTTGTTCGTTTTTTTTTATTCATGTAATTAAGTCTTAAGAAAATCTTGAGTGGCGCTGTTATCTGCCACAGCCGCTCAAGTCGGTGGCATTTCCCAGAACTTGGCTATCAAATGTTTTGTAGACGTTTCAAATTCCTGTAATTGTTGTAATTTCTATGAAATTTCCAAGTGTTGTCACAGCCCAGAGGGCTATGATTTAAGGCCTCAGTAAGTATTTTAGGCAAATGAGTTTAATTTGAAAATTTATTCAAATTATTTAAATGAGACAACTGGTAAATACCCTAGAGAAACTTATATGGAAGACCTGTAGAATCAAAGAAGTTCTCTAGAAGGTTTCAGCTGACCTTAAATTCCCTATCTAAGACCTTCAATCGACAGAGGTTTTTTTATTGAGAAAGTCATATTTCGGAAAAGGTTTCCTGTCCACAGGAGGTTCTCTGTAAATACAAGAGTTCTCTAATATAGTGAAAAGTATCCTCTTCAAGGGAGGTCTTCAGTAGAAGAGGAGGTATTAATTGTACAAAAGAGGTCCTTTGTATAAGACATAGATTAGACAAAAGTGCTCTGTGGACGTAATATCTTTTTTGTGGACAGAAAAACACAAGAGGTTCTCAGTGGACAAAAGATATCGTTTTCAGGATGCTTTCAGAGAACCTCAATTGACAGAAAATGTTTTCTAAATACAGAAGAGATCTTCTGTGAACAGAAAAAGTCTTCTGTGGAACGAGGAAGTCTTCTGTGAACAGAAGAGATCCTCTGTCTACAGAAGAGACATTTTGCCTATAGGAAAGTGTCCTTAGTCCTCAGAAATGTGGACAGAAAAGGTTCTCTGTGAACAAAAGAGGTCTTCTGCAGATACAAGAGAACCTCTCGAGTTCCTAAAAGGACAGAAAAGATCCTCTGTGAACCGAATAGGTCTTCTGTGGCCAGAAGAGGTCTTCTGTGGACAGAAGAGATCCTCTGTGAACCGATCACGACAAGAAGAGAACTTCTGTGGCCAGAAGAGACCTTCAGTGGCCAGAGAAGAGTTCTTCTGTTGACAGGATAGGTCTTCTGTTGACAAAAGAGGTCTTCTGTGGGCAGAAGAGGTCTTTTGAGGGCAGACGGGGTCTTCTGAGGGAAGAAGAGGTCTTCTGTGTACAGAAGAGTTATTTTATGGACAGAAGAGGTCCTCTGTGGACAGGAGAAGTCGTCTGTGGACAGAAAAAATCTTCTGTGGACGGAAGAGGTCTCCTGTGGACAAAATGTCTTCTGTGGACAAAAGAGATTTTCAGAAGAGGTCTTCTGTGGGCAGAAGAGGTCTTAGGTAACCAAAAGAGAACTTCTGTAGCCAGAAAAGGACTTCCGAGGGAAGAAGAGGACGTCTTTTGTTGACAAAAGAAGTCTTCTGTGGACAAAAGAAGTCTTTTGTGAACAGAAGAGGTCTTATGTGCATAGAAGGGGTCTTCTGTGGACTGAAGAGGTCTTCTGTGGACAGAAGAGGACTTTCGAGGCCATAATAGGTCTTCTGTGGACAGAAGAGGTCTTTTGTGGACAGAGCAGGTCCTCTATGGACAGAAGAAGACTTCTGTGGACAGAAGAGATTTTCAGAAGAGGTATTCTGTGGACAGAAGAGATTTTCAATAGAAGTTTTCTGTGGACAGAAGAAATCTTCTGTGGACAGAAGAGGTCTTCTGTGGACAGAAGAGGTCTTCTGTGGACAGAAGAGGTCTTCTGTGGACAGAAGAGGTCTTCTGTGGACAGAAGAAATCTTCTGTGGACAGAAGAGGTCTTCTGTGGACACAAGAAATCTTCTGTGGACAGAAGAGGTTTCAAAGAGATTTCATTGAGGGAAATTAATTGCATTCATTCAATCTATATTTGCACACATGGCGGGGTGCTAATTTCCTCACATTTGTGATGCAATTGTGCACTCTCCCCCTCTCTACCCACTTCCTACACTACGTATTGCAAAAGATTACCCTCATATCGCTATTACATTATGCGGATGCACGCTTCCAAAGGTGCATTACCCTGAAATTGGAAGCCGCCACCTTCAATGGCTGAGTGAATTGAATTAAGAAATTATTTATTGTTGAGGAGGGAAGAATACAACAACAATGCCAACAAAAGAACTGAGAATAAATAATGTCAATAGTAAACGAGGGTATTACCGATATTTGTATAGCAGACAAGTACAACAATAACAAACAATTGTCTGTCTGTTTGTATTTCGAACAATTTCCAATTCAAATATTTCAAACCCACCCAAACAGAAACACATGTGAATTGGACGGGGATAGGGATGAAGGTTTGGGAAAAGGAAATAGGAGAAGTATGAGCCTGTCTAATATCCTCTTGAAAAAGTACATCGAATTATTCGCATTCTGCATTTGTTGTATCTTCATTTTTCCACTCAACGTTTATCTCCTCATTTTCCCAAAATTTAAACTCCTAGACCTTTTCCTCCAATCCCAGACTGATATCCCTACCACCTTGTCATTGCCAATATTTATTTAAAACATTGAAAACTAAATATGACGTAGGGGAGGATAGACAATGAACTTTTGCTGCTACTAATGATGATGATGATGACGATGATGATAATGGCTGAATATAAACATATTCAAGACAATCTAATGATAATCACACAGACATATTTATCTTTCAATATTCTACAACAAAATGTTGCCCTCTTCACTTTCAATAAATGAAATTTGCATAATGATGTGAATGCGGATTGGGAATGAAGAAAGAGCAGACGGCGAAGGCGAAGACAGGCACCTTCAGCACATTCACAGGCAAACGGATAGACCTCGAGTTAAGAAAACACATATTTACATTTTTCAAACAAACAACGTCGATAGAGGCAAACAAACCGACAGAGAGACGGAAAGACAGACAGACAGCGAGCCAACCCGCCAGTCAGACCGTCGAAAGGTAGCATCGACACAATAAATAAAACAGTTGCTCCGATACCTGTTCACGCTGATGATACCTCCTCTGCTAAACGCCAAGCAAATACCAGGCCAACAGCCAGTCAGTTTCTAGTAACGGCCTGCTTCCCCACTCACAGAAGGCAAGGTGAACGGATGAGAACAGAACAAAAAAAAATTAAAACAACAACAACAACAAGCAATAGAAGGTGCTAATGAACTGCTTTCAATACTCTACATTGGCAATTAAAAATCATTTGATGGCAGCCATTGATAAAACGGAACGAGTGGCAGGTGTAGATCAAAATGCCGGGTTTTGTTGACTCGATAGATTGAAGGCGCAAGATATTGAACCAGTTGTTAATTGCTGCTTTACATGAATGCCAGGAGGGAGAAAAAGGGTCCACAAGAGTTTTCACCTTTACGAGAGTTCAAAGAAAGTTCGCGAAGTAATAAAATTGTAAGAAATTCTCGGAGATTTTCCTCGGCTGATAGGAAGGGTTTATTTATTTTATGGAAGATTTTACAATGGAAGAGATTTTCTTTAACTGATGGATGAAAAGGTCGGGGAAAAATTAATTAAAAGAGAGCACTGAAGAGGTTGTTTGTGGATTAAAAAGGCCTCAGTTAACACAAAAGGCCCTCAGCCCACAAGAGGTCTTCTGTTTGCAGAAGTGGTATTCTGGCTACAGTAGAGGACTTCTGGCTACAGAAGTGGTCTTCTTCTGTCCACAGAAGAGGTCTTCTATTGTCCACAGAAGAGGTCTTCTATTGTCCACAGAAGAGGTATTCTTCTGTCCACAGAAGAGGTATTCTTCTGTCCAACGAAGAGGTCTTCTTCTGTCCACAGAAGAGGTCTTCTGTTTGCAGAAGAGGACTTCTTCTGAAGAGGTCTTCTTCTGTGCACAGAAAAGTTCTTCCCTCTACACAGAAGAGGTCTTCTAGCCCGTCAAGAGGTCTTCTGGCAACATACAAGGCCTTTTGGCAACAGAAGAGATCTTCTGATTACAGAAATGGTCTTCTGGCCACAGAAGAGGTCTTCTGGCCACAGAAGAGGTTTTCTGGTCACAGAAGAGGTTTTCTGGTCACAGAAGAGGTTTTCTGGTCACAGAAGAGGTTTTCTGGTCACAGAAGAGATCTTCTGGTCACAGAAGAGGTCTTCTGGTCACAGAAGAGGTCTTCTGTCTACAGAAGAGGTCTTCTGGTCACAGAAGAGATCTTCTGGTCACAGAAGAGGTCTTCTGGTCACAGAAGAGGTCTTCTGTCTACAGAAGAGGTCTTCTGTACACAGAAGAGGTCTTCTGTCTACAGAAGAGGTCTTCTGTACACAGAAGAGGTCTTCTGTCTACAGAAGAGGCCTTCTGGTCACAGAAGAGGCCTTCTGGTCACAGAAGAGGTCTTCTGGTCACAGAAGAGGCCTTCTGGTCACAGAAGAGGTCTTCTGGTCACAGAAGAGGTCTTCTGGTCACAGAAGAGGTCTTCTGGTCACAGAAGAGGTCTTCTGGCCACAGAAGAGGTCTTCTGGCCACAGAAGAGGTCTTCTGGTCACAGAAGAGATCCTGTGTCTCCACGGAAGAGACCCTGTGTCTCCACAGATGAGGAATTCTGTCTCCACCGATGATATTTTGTCCACAAAAGACGTCTTCCTTCCACAGAAGAGATCTTATGTCTCCAGAGAGAGATCTTCTGTCTCCACAGATGAGGTGTTCTGTCTCTACAGAAGAGATCTTTTGGCCGCAGAGGTCTTTTGGAAAGGACCTCTTCAGTGATCTTTGGGTTCTTACGTCCCTCGAAAATGTCCTTTGTGTAGAGTAGGCATTAATTCCTTTTCTGTCCTCTTTTCTCAACTTCTTCAGACCACTTCCATATTTCCAAAACTTGCACCCCTTCCCTCCACCCTACTCTGAAACATCTACCACAAAAAAAACATTCCACTCTAAATATTAGAAATTGTGCCAAATTCAATTCAAACAAACAATCCAACCAGCAGCAACAACAACAACATAAAAAACGTATTCAAATGTCGGAACATTTATTTTGACTATGAAAACCGAAAACAAACAACAGTCGAAGCTTTATAAATAACAAAAAAAAAAAAAAATACAAAAAATATGCAAAAATTATGCAAATTCAACAAAAAATAAATCTATCGGTTGTTGTTTTGTTTTTTGTTTATTTTCTTTGTTATCACCTCCCCGCCTAGGCTGCCTCCCGCGCTCTGGCGCAACATTACCAAATTCCAAATAGCAACGTAAGAATTCCGCCAAATAACAAAACAGTCTGTCAGCCAACCAACCGAACCAACAGCTCAAACCAAACTTGTATTGAGGTAGTCTTGACTTGATGACAACGGCGTTGTTGTTGTTGGGCCAGCGTTTTTTGCGCTGGTAGGTTTGTTTGTTTGATTCTGATTTGATTTCATTTCCATTCTTTGCTTGTGTTTTCCTCCTTCTGTGTTTAGGGAGGAGGGAAAACTGGCTGGCGCTCAAACGTGGCCAGCGAAAATTGTAGTAGTTGTCGTTGTTTTTGCTGTTGCCGTTGTTATGAAAAGTAATTAAAATTACAGTAAATTAACAGTTGTTGCCTTAACTAGATTCGTGTTTTTTCTTCGTCTTTTAATTTGCTTCTCCTGGATGAAGTTTAATGACTGGAGGAGTCTTCTCGTCAGTCATAAAAAATCGAGAGAGAGGTAGCGTGGGGAAAGACGAAAAAGCTAAAGAAAACAATGCAAGTTCTACATAACCCAGTGAAATTTTTGGCGAGGGAAGAAATTCGGTAAAGAAAGGATAGAATTTTTGTGGGTGGAGGCATCTTCTGTCAATCATTCAATTATGAAGATACGACCTCTTCTTTGGCAAATTACACCTTCTAGAGATGTAAGGCCCTTTCCATAGATAGAAACGTTTTCCATGTTTTCAAACGCTAATTTTCGCTGAAAACCTCCTGAATCTATAGAAACCCATTCCCAACGGCTTCTCTTCTCTCTATCTGTAGGAGACCTCCACTTTTGAAGAGAGAAGACATTTTCTGCAGACAGAGCAACTATTCTGAAGAAGAGAGACCTATCTGGAGGATAAAAAACCTATTCCATGGTTTTAAAAACTCTAGCCTCTTCCTCTGAAATTTTCTTGCCGGAAGACCCTCGTCCATCCCTCAATTTGGATAAAATCCCCAGTTTGAAGAACTTTACCACAGCATTCGTTGGGTTCTCATGCCAACCCCGAAGAATTTCTGTTAGACTTTCTTGTTTTTAGCTGCTCAACGGCAATCAGGAAGTGGATTTTAAATAGTGCTGGAGACCTTTCTGGACCCATTCCATGGCTATAAAAACTCTAGCCTCTTCCTCTGATATTTTCTTGCCGGAAGACCCCCGTTCATACTACAATTGGAAAATATGCTTAGTTTGACGAACTTTTCCACAGCATTCGCTGGGTCCTCCTGCCAACCTCGAAGAATTTCTGTTAGACTTTCTTGTTTTTTAGCTGCTCAACAGCAATCAGGAAGTGCTGGTGACCTATCGGGAGGATAAAAGACCTATTTCATGGCTATAAAAACTCTAGCCTCTTCCTCTGATATTTTCTTGCCGGAGAACCCTCATTAATCCTACAATTGGGAAAATATTCCCAGTTTGAAGAACTTTTCCGCAGCATTCGCTGGGTTCTCCTTCCAACCCCGAAGAATTTCTGTTAGACTTTCTTGTTTTTTTTAGCTGCTCAACAGCAATCAGGAAGTGAATTTTAAATAGTGCTGCTGTTGTTTAAAGACTTGCTGTTGTTATAGTTTTTTTCTCTCTCTCCTTCTCGTCTTTTGTTGTTGTCAACATCATCATCAACATCACATGTATAATAGCAACAACAACAACAGCAGCAGCAGGCATCTGATAGATAGCTAGTGTTGAGAAGAAGAAAAAGTTAAAGACATTAGCAGCGAATGGCTTTTTAATCTTAAAGACCATCTAACGATTCGTTTTGGTTTAGAGTTGGCGTTGTTGTAACAGGTTATTGTTGTTGCTGTTGTTGTTCGGTTTTTTTATGAGTTGTTATCATTTTTAAGACTTGCTTGCTCAGGTCTCCCCTCAACCAGGTGTGGCTTCCCACCACAAAATGACCCCCCTCTAATTTAGGAAATAGAGAGGAGATTAGGCCTAAGGCTGTCCGGCTGACTGACCATGTAAATGTAACCTGCCTGTAAATGTGCCTTTTTTTTATTGCTTTTCATCTATCCCTTCCCTTGGGCAACAATCTAATTTTCTGTGTTCCATTTCAGCTTGCCGCAGATAGAGAGAGAGAGCACAGCGGTGGAATGTCAAAGTTACCCGTCTTGGTAGTTACTGCTCTGCCATCCGTGGCTTGAGAGTTTGAGTTCTTTATCTGATGCCTGATGGCTGGGTTTTCTCCACTATCTTGGCCATGCATTGGATTTTATTACCATTGATTGTTTCTTGGCCAGGTTGGACGTCGTGGCTCCGTTGTCCGCTGGCCACTTACGGAATGGCAAGTGAAATTATACACCATAGCGAAGCCGCTGCAGTTTCTGTGATAGCTATGAATGCCTTCCTTTGGAGGGGAGGGTAAGGGGGTCCTCAGTTCTTAACCTCGTAATTTATTGCCACCATTTGAAAACTTTAAGTAATTAAATTATGGCATTTGGCCGTGGCCACCATGCCAAAGAAAATGCTTCATTAATAACAAAATATTACAGCCAAAAAATGGGATATCTTAATAAAGGGCAGGTGGGAAGAAAGTTGGGTGAGAATGTCTTTGGAGGAAAAAATATCAGAAATATTTTCTGGAAAATTCCATTTTTAAAGCCTCGCACAGAAGAGGTCTTCCGTCCACATAGAAGAGGTCTTCTGTCCACTGAAGAGGTCTTCTGTCCACATAGAAGAGGTCTTCTGTCCACAGAAGATGTCTTATACCCACAGAAGAGGTCTTCTGTCCACAGAAGGTCTTCTGTTCACAGAAGAGGTCTTCTGTCCACAGAAGAGGTCTTCTGTTCACAGAAGAGGTCTTCTGTTCACAGAAGAGGTCTTCTGTTCACAGAAGAGGTCTTCTGTCCACAGAAGATGTCTTCTGTCCCCAGAAGAGGTCTTCTGTCCACAGAAGATGTCTTCTGTCCACAGAAGATGTCTTCTGTCCCCAGAAGAGGTATTCTGTCCACAGAAGATGTCTTCTGTCCACAGAAGATCAGAAGAGGTCTTCTGTCCCCAGAAGAAGTCTTCTGTCCACAGAAGAAGTCTTCCGTCTACAGAAGATGTCTTCTCTCCGCAGAAAATGTCTTCTGTCCGCAGAAAATGTCTTCTGTCCACAGAAGAGGTCTTCTGTTCACAGATGATGTCTTCTGTTCACAGATGATGTCTTCTGTCCACAGAAGAGGACTTCTGTCCACAGAAGAGGACTTTTGTCCACAGAAGAGGTCTTCTGTCCCCAGAAGAGATCTTCTGTCCCCAGAAGAGATCTTCTGTCCCCAGAAGAGATCTTTTGTCCCCAGAAGAGATCTTCTGTCCACAGAAGAGGTCTTCTGTCCACAGAAGAGGTCTTCTGTCCACAGAAGAGGTCTTCTGTCCACAGAAGAGGTCTTCTGTCCACAGAAGAGGTCTTCTGTCCACAGAAGAGGTCTTCTGTCCACAGAAGAGGTCTTCTGTCCACAGAAGACGTCTTCTGTCCACAGAAGAGGTCTTCTGTCCACAGAAGAGGTCTTCTGTCCACAGAAGAGGTCTTCTGTCCACAGAAGACGTCTTCTGTCCACAGAAGAGGTCTTCTGTCCACAGAAGAGGTCTTCTGTCCACAGAAGAGGTCTTCTGTCCACAGAAGAGGTCTTCTGTCCACAGAAGAGGTCTTCTGTCCACAGAAGAGGTCTTCTGTCCACAGAAGAGGTCTTCTGTCCACAGAAGAGGTCTTCTGTCCACAGAATATGTTTTTTGTCCACAGAAGAGGTCTTCTGTCCACAGAAGAGGTCTTCTGTCCACAGAAGGGGTCGTCTGTCCACAGAAGAGGTCTTCTGTCTCCGGAAGACATCTTTTTTCCGCAGAAGACGTCTTCTTCCCACACCAGGGATCCTCTGTCCCCAGAAGATGTCTAGAGGGTTTCGTTCCACAGAAGAGGTCTTCTGTCCCCAGAAGAGACCTTCTAACCTCAGTCGAGGTCTTCTGCCTCCAAGAGGGATCTTTTTTTTTTGCAGAAAAGGCCTTTTTTCCACAGCAGGGGTCCTCTGCCCCCAGAAGAGGTCGTTTGTCCACACAGAGCCAAAAACTCCGTCTTCATGGCCCTTTCATAGGTCTTATGTAGATGGACAACTTTTAAAAGGTCCATTTGAAGACAGACGATCCAGAGGTATTCCATAGGTGTAAGACCCTGCACAGGTATATTGCAGGTCAATTCTAGAAGAAAATTTTTAAAAATGCTCCGAAAGAGATATAATATATTTTTTGCAGACTCTCCGATTGCAGAAGACATTTTATAGACCTTAAACTTCAACTTCCAATACAAATACAACCAAAAAACCCCAACTTCGCATAACCACACATCCCATGTTGTAGACAAATAAAATTTTAATAACCATTTAAATAAGGGCCTACCCTTTAACGACACCGTAGGCAGGTCATTTCCCTGGTCTATTATTATTACCAGACATTTTTTTCAGTTCTGTTTTGGTCGAATAGCATTTGAATTTTTGTAAAAATAATAACTTTGAGATTAAATCTTGAAATAGACGAACAAAATCAACTAAAACAAAACAAAACCGAGAATAAAAACCAGTTTAGTTGCCCTAACAACCGAACCTACCAACCGATCAGAGAGCCCGAGCCACGCAGGAGGGGGACACAGGGTCATTTTGTAACCAAACTATGGATGATGGCTCTGTGTTGCTGTTGTAAACTGTGGTCTCAATAGCTGTGAACGGGGCTAACCGACCATTCAGCCAGTCAGCCATCCAGCGAACCAACCAATAAAACCAAATTAGTTTTTCTGTTAATGTTTCAAATGTGTTATGGCCATAAAATGTGTTGTAAGCCCACAAAGTTGCCATGGCATAAATTAAATTCAAATTAAATAGCCATAGAACAAGTTGAACACGGCAGCAGCAACAAATATATCCAGGGGTGGGGAGAGGGGAGAGGTGAAGGGTTTATGAGTCTCTTTTTTTTTTGCTTATCACACAATCCCCCCAATGGCAAAAGTTTATCTGGCATTAAATTTTAACTAACATTTCCTCAAACTCAAGGGCTGATATTCTCCGCAAAAGAAGAGCATTCGGTTCATGATAACAAAAACTTCAGATGATCTTGAAATGGAAACACACACAAACACACAAAAAAAACTTAGTTTCCATTTACAAGCAAAACTTCCTCCATGATAGTTATTAACCATAGAAGTCGCATCGTTAGTGTTGCTAATGCAATTGCAACAGGTTGGCTATTCTCAGCCTTCGGCAGCAAGTGCAATTTACCCACATCATCAGACACACACACATACACACCAGACCAACAACTTCCCCACAATACAAAATACCTGAAAAAAAGTTGTTAGAAACAACCTGAGCGAATGTGCATGCAGGGCTGTGCGTTTGCATTTTTAATGCGTTCCAGGTTTATTTCTTTGTTTTCGAACACGTTTTTGCAATGCTGAGATGCCTAGACTTGCACAGTGCTTGGACTTGGCCAAAAAATAGGCAATTATCACACATAAGGTCTTCTGACCATCGAAGAGGTCTTCTATCCATATAACAGGTCTTCTGTCCAAAGAAGAGGTCCCCACAGAAGAGGTCCTCTGCCCATTGAAGAGATCTTCTGTCCCTAGAGGAGGTCTTTTGTCCATAGAAGAGGTCTTCTGGCCACAGAAGAAGTCTTCTATCCACAGAAGAGGTATTCTGTACACAGAAGAGGTCTTCTGTCCACAGAAGAAGTCTTCTGTCCACAGAAGAGGTCTTCTGACCACACAGAAGAGGTCTTCTGTCTCCACAGAAGAGGTCTTCTGTCTCCACAGAAGAGGTCTTCTGTCCACACAGAAGAGGTCTTCTGTCTCCACAGAAGAGGTCTTCTGTCTCCACAGAAGAGGTCTTCTGTCTCCACAGAAGAGGCCTTCTGTCTCCACAGAAGAGGTCTTCTGTCTCCACAGAAAAGGTCTCTGTCCACAGAAGAGGTCTTCTGTCCACAGAAGAGGTCCTCTGTCCACAGAGGAGGTCTTTTGTCCATAGAAGTGGTCTTCTGTTCACAGAAGAGGTCTTCCGCCCACAGAAAAGGTCTTCTGTCCACAGAAAAGGTCTCTGTCCACAGAAGAGGTCTTCTGTCCACAGAAGAGGTCTTTTGTCCATAGAAGAGGTCCACAGAAGGTCCTCTGTCCACAGAAGAGGTCTTCTGTCCCTGGTAGAGGTCTTCTGTCCTCGGAAGAGACCTTCTTTTCACAGAAGAGTTCTTCTGTGCACACAGAAGAGGTCTTCTTTTCACACAGAAGAGGTTTTCTAGTCAAAGAAGACGTCTTATATTTAGATAAGAGGTTTACTGCCCCCAGAAGAGTTCTCCTATCACCAGTAGTTGTCTTCTGTCTTTCGAAGAGATTATTAGTTTCCAGTTCGAAACACTGTTTCCTTTCCACAACATTCCCATTGTGTGTTCAGTGATTCTCTAATTCCTTTCTACAAATTTTTTGTTGTTGCTGCTGCATCGCTCTGTTCTGTTCTCTTCCTTCTTTTGTTCTCAGCACTCTCTCATGAAAAACAAATGAGTTTTTTTTTGGTTTGAGGTTGTTGTTGTTCGTTCGTCGTTCGTGTTGCATTTGAATGGCTCGATTGTGCGCGCCCCATATGGGAGGTAGAAAATAGGGAGTTCTCTATCTGATTATAGGCTGTAAACATGACTTGCTGTTATGGTCATAATTTATGCAAGTTTAGATGTTGTTGCTGTTGCTACTGCCACCATCAAATTCCCCTGTCACCGTGTGTGTGAGGAGTTTGTAAGTTTTTATGGAGGTTTTTTTTTCGATTTCATAAAAATGCAACACGCACATTGCAAATTTCCTCGTTGCAAATGCCGTTGGTGTTGTTGTTGCTACGGCTGTCATGCTTGTTGTTTCTGTTGTTGCTGCTGTTTACAGTTTCTTCAGTTTAATGCTTAAATAATGTTTGTTGGCAGCATTCAACATTCAATTCATTCTTGAATGCGATTTTTTTGCTGTTGCTGTTGTCTTCCATTGGTCGGCTCTTTCTTTGGCCATTCCTAGGCATTCTTCTTTGTTTTTTGTGACAACGTCACCCGCCGCCACGGGCTCCACGAGAAGTTGTGAAGAACACAAACATGTGTCAAGTTGGATGGATGGGTTGGCTGACTGGCTGACTGACTGACTGGCTAGCTAGAGTCTTGCTTCCCCTCGTGCCTCGTTTGGCCTGGCATGAGTGCAACAAATTATCATGGCTCGCAGGGGTTTTTATTCTGCCATCCACTTCGGCATTGCTGTAGAGTTAAATTAATTTTTAAAGTATTTAAAGTTCTCTGTAGTTTTTTTTTTCTTCTGGGTTTTCTTTAATTCAATTTTCCGTTTTACAGGAATAAAGTGAAAAATTCTTGGGAGGCAGAAGAAAATAACTTGAAAGGGAATTAGAAATGAAGATATGAATGCGTATATAAAGCAATTTGAAAATGGACCAAGAGCAAAGATGAAGTTCGGGAAGAAACTGGACCTCCAAAATTTTAAATTGGGATTTTATGTGGAAGAGTCCATAGCTCTTCTTAACATCTATCAATATCTCTTTAGTTTGCCTTAAAGCTCTATTAAATGTCCACCAACTAACTGAGCAATTTTTCCACATGTCTGCTTCTTGCTTTTGTTTTTCATTTGTGGCCATTGAATCACAGTTCTGTGTGGTCAGATGTCACTCTATGGCTCCCAGGAGGGCAATAGAACTCTATAACCACACCGCCAAACAGATGAGCAAATAAATTTTCTCAGTTATTTATGGATGGAATAAATTGAATGGATGGCCATCCCACAAGTAACGGTGAGGGTCAGGGGGGACTGGCGTGGCCGGAATGGTCATAAAAATTTAACAACATTTTTCTAATGAATTGAAATTGAAATAATTTTAATATTCAATAACCAGTTTTCAATATTTTTTGTATGTTTAACAACCAGTAATGGTTGACCGTTAGGCAGTATTGAAAAAATTGTTTTTTTTTTTTTTTTTTTGAAAATTGTCGATAGTGATTAATTGTTAAAATTTTTTATTGAATATTGAATATGAATTAAGAATGGAATAGCTAATTTGTAGCACGGGGGGAGCATAAAAACGTACTCATTTGCTTCGGATGATACAAGAATAATTTTCAATTTTATTTTAATTTTTTTCCAATGAATATTCCAGGGCTCTGCGTGTTCAAGATGGAGGAGATAATTTTTGAAATCGAACTGAAAATGGCCAGTGTCCACATTTTACTAATAATTGCACTAATTGTAGAAAAAACGAGTTAAAAAGTCTGAGTTGGTTTAGCCGACAGATATATACCCTCAGCCAATGTTCGATTATTTAAATATATTTGAATTTCTGTTATATTTATTCAAATTGTTGAACCTCTATAGAGTAGGTTCCGTAGGAATGGGTCAATATTGTCAATTTCTTATCGATCCTAAATAAATATGATATAAATATTGCGAGGTGCCAAGTTTGGACTATATATGTTACCTCCTTCACTTTATATGAGATATACAGGGTGAGATGCAAAAACTGCAACCAACTTTAGACTGCTGTCATTTCTAAGCCACTCATCCGACAGCTGTTAAAATTATTCCAGTGACAACTCATTATATTGTTTACAAGCGCACAAAAGTAATTTGATGAGAATTTTCCAGAAAAAAAAATTATTCGTGATGGAATTCAAGCGTGATAGTGTGGTTTCTTTATATTTGGCTGGAAAACCTCCAGTGGCTATCGTTAGAGCACTTCAGCATTTAAATGTGAATAAATCTTTTGTGTCTCGTACCATCGCTCGTTACCGTGATACTGATACTGGTAGCATAGCCCGACGTCAAGGAAGTGGACGGAAGAAACAGCAACATCAGCATAAATGGTTCGAAAAGTAAAGAAGCAACTTGAACAAAACCCGCGTCGCAGTGGCCGAAAAATTGCTCGTGAGCTGAAAAAATCGCAATAGTCCATTCGGCAAATATTGAAAAATGAGCTCGGGGTAAAGCCATTGAAATTCCAAAAAAGTACAAGAACTTACACCGCAACTAAAACAGAAAGAAAATAGACTCAAAAGAGCTAAAGAGTTGCTTCGCTTGGCCGAAGGTGGTGAACTGCCGAATTTGGTTTTCTCCGATGAGAAAACATTCGTTGTCCAGTAGTTGGTAAACGAACAAAATCATCCGCTCGTGTTAACTTGCCAAAGAGCTCAGCTGAAAATGTGCACATTCGGTTGGCCAACAGAACTCAAGCGCCGGCCATGGTGATGGTGTGGGCCCCCATAACAGCCGATGTTCCCTCTCCGATCGTATTAAACGACCGTGGCATCAGAATAAATGCCGATATTATCGCGAAAATATTCTGGAGGGTGTATTAAAGCCTTGGGTACGCAAACATTTTGGCCACAGATCTTGGACATTCCAACAGGACTCAGCACCATCGCACTCAGAACGCGCCACCCAAAAATGGTTACAAAATGAGGTTCCTCGATTCATATACAGGGCACAATGGCCACTAAAGTCTCCGGATACCAATCCGATGGACTATTGTGTCTGGAGTATTTTGGAAAGCAATGTTGGCACCAAATAATATCAAAGTGTCGGTCACCTCAAACAAGCGCATCGCCGGGAATGGACCAAAATACCGCAGAGCAACATTCGGGCAGAGTGTGACGGTTTCATTGGCCGTTTGAAGGATATGATTCGTGCCAAAGGTGACCAATTCGAACAAATCTGAACTTATTCTAAAATTTGATGCTATTTCCGACATTTTTGCAGTTTTTTATCATAGCCGGTATATGCATGTACCATTATATGGGGCTATAACAAACATGGGCTTACACAGAGGGTTATACGAAGACGTGGACTGGAACAGACATTTTTCTGTCTCAGGTTGTAGTATTCATTACGAGCTTCAAATACCATATTTAAAACAATTCCGGTGAATAATAACGCTAAAACCATCAAAATACCGAATGTCGGGAAGTGCATACACGGACAATTTTCTGTCATAGGCTGCAGTATCCATTACGAACTTCAAATACCAAATTTGAAACATTTCCGGTGAATAATGTCGCTTAAATCACCAAAATACTATACCACAACTAGGGAGCTACCATTATAGGGAGGTACCATTATATGGGGGCTATACCAAAACGTGGTCCTACATAACCCATTTTTAATACCAAAAGTCCTGCAGACCTAATACACATTTGAGTAAAATTTTATGAACCTACTTCAATTCGTTCGGAAGCAAGAGTGATTTCCACAGACGAGCAGACGGACGGGCATCACTAAATCGACATCGACATTTTATGCTAATCAAGAATATGTATACTTTGTGGGGTCTAAAATGTATATTTCGAGGTGTTACAAACGGAATGACAAACTTAATATACCCTGCATTCTATGGTGGAGGGTATAACAAGTTAAAAAGTATTAGTCGGTTTGGCCGACAGATGTATACCCTCAGCCAATGATCGATTATTTAAATATATTTTGTTATGTAACTTCAAATTTTTTATAGACTTCCAAAGCCCTAGGTTTACGAAACACTTGAGCCTTGATATGCGTCGTTTCGATTTTCAAAACTATTAAGCCTTGACATGCGTCATTACGATTTTCAAAACTAAAAAATACTTTTTTAAGGTTTTTTTGGTGTATTTTGTAAACAGAAAAAGTTAATTCGATTTACATAGATTTTGCCTGGTCCCCAGTAGCGATGCTAGTCGGGGCCCAGGTGTAAAATCTTACAAATTATTTAGCATTATTATTTAGTAGAGTTGTACGATATTTCGATTCAACATTTCCATAACATGACCATCTACTTAAGGTTCTCCTCGGAATATTCCTCATAAACCTTAAAAAATACAAATCAAATTAAACTAGCCCTCAGCTAGCTCCCCATCCATGTGGGCTCTTCAAAACAGCACTTCTCCGCATGGGCATGTGCATGTGTTACATACGTGTGTGTGTGCATGTATTTGTTTCTCATATTAGAAATTCCATAAATCTTGAAACATCATAAAATGTCAACAGCGTCTTTTCTCTCCATTCGAATTTAATGCTTTGTCAAATAAAAATATCAGTGTCTGTCTAAGACAACATCGCCTCCTAGACGAGCAATAAAAAAAGAACTAAATATTATGGAAAAAAATAAACTTTTTTTGGGGGCCTAATAAAAAAGACTACAAATCGTAAAATTGTTGGTGGTTTTCTGTCTCTCAACCTCAACGGGGGAGATAATTCTGTGTTTACGAAAATTTGTCATTCTTGGGCCATAATTTTTTTTCGATTCTTAGACAGCCCAAAAAAAGATATAAATCTTCGTGTAGTTAATATAACGAAATGGAAATGTTGTTCAATAAAATTAGGAATAAAAAAAGACACACGATGGGTAGAAGGAGGGGGGAAATTAAAAAAGTAGAAAATTAAAAATCTATTTAAAATATTCTCAAACCCCATAAAATTATGGTTCCAATAAGGAAGATATTGTAAAACATTCGATAGCTTTCTCTTTCTAAAATCAAGACATACATAAATACTCTGTTCCAGAACCTGCAAGAATCTACTTCGGTATCATAAAGGGAAAATCTGTTATCGTAGTAAAAACTTGTACATTCTTGAGACCAAAGATCGCCCAGACCCAGAACAGACCAAAGATTGCCCAGGAAGTCTACTTCTGACAAAATTTGACAATAGACTATTTTTTGTCAGGAAACTTATTGTCTGTTCCAGAACTGCAAGAATGTATTGTATTCCCTTTATAATATCGGAAAAAAATTGCAAAACTAGTAGTCATATGGGTTAATGGTCGGCCAGGCTAGAAATCCAATCCAAGGACTTATCGGAAATCAAAGGCAACTCTTTCATATTTTAATTTTTATACCCTCCACCATAGTATGGAGGGTATATTAAGTTTGTCATTCCGTTTGTAACACCTCGAAATATACATTTTAGACCCCACAAAGTATTTATATTCTTGATCAGCATAAATTTCTATGTCGATTTAACGACGATCGTCCGTCTGTCTGTCCGTCCGTCTGTGGAAATCACTCTAGCTTCCGAACGATTTGAATTTAACTGAAATGTATATTACGTCTGCAGGACTTTTGGTATTGAAAATGAGCTATATTAGACCACGTTTAGGCATAGTCCCCACTGTACCTCCCTATATTCGGTATTTTGATGTTTTTGGTGACATTGTTCACCGGAATTGTTTGATGTTTCGTATTTGAATTTCCTACTAGGTAGTACAGTGTATGACAGAAAATTGTCTATGCAGGTCCACGCATTCGTATAGCCTCCATATAACGGCACCTCCCGATATTCTGCACTTTGATGATTTTAGCCACATTATTCACCGGAATTGTTTTAAATTTGGTATTTGAAGTTCGTAATGGACGCTACAGCCTAAGACAGAAAAGTGTCTGTGTAGGTCCACGTCTTCCCATATAGCGGCACCTTCCGATATTCGGGATTTGGAAGATTTTAGCGACTTTATTAACGGGAATTGTTTAAAATTTCGTATTTGAAGTTCCTAATGAGAACTGCAGCCTGTGACAGAAAATTGTCTATGCAGGTCCACGCCTACGTATAGCCCCCATACCCGTTACCTTCCGATATTCGGTATTTCGATGATTTTAGCGACTTTGTTCTCGGGAATTGATTCAAATTTCGTATTTGCACGTCGTAATGGGTACTACAGCCTGTGATAGAAAATTTCAGGTCCACGTCTTCGTATAGACCCCAAAATAACGATAACTCCCTAGATACGGTATTTTTAAGATTTAAACAGAATTCATAACGAATTCTATTTTTTTGTTTTTATTTTATTTTTTTTTTTTTTTTTGGAAATTTCCAAATTCTTTCCAAATGGTGGAGGGTATTCAAAGTTCGGCTTGGCCATACTTACTGCTTTTTCACTTGTTATTTTTTTTAATCTGACAGTAACCTTGCCACTGGCGTTAGTCCGGATGAGGTAGAAATGCCTGATGATAGCTTTACGCTAAGACTTTCTAAAATAATCGACTATTTACTCTGAGTGTGGCAATGCCCTGTCCATATCTAGGACTTTATAGAGAGAGCTTCTCACGAGTAATCCTGTCTTGCCACTGACAGTAGTCCAGGTGAGGCAGAATTGTCTGACAAAAGCTTTGCACCAGGACTTTCTAAAATAAGCGACTATTTGCCCTGAGTGTGGCAATGCCTGTTCCATATCTCAATTTTTAGAGAGAGAGAGGGAGAGCTTCTTACTAGCAATCCTGTCTAAATAAGGGAACATTAGCCATATAGCGGTCTTTAATATCTCCAAATATGTTCTGAAGAAAATTTAGAAAAAATTATTCCAAATAAAGAATCAAGTCCATTATGTGTCCTTCAAGAAAAGGCCTTTAAGTTCTCATCCATTTGTGTCAGTTCCCTCCCCTCACCATCCAAAAAAAATTGACTTAAATCTTCATTTATCTATCCTTTATCCCAAGCCACCTTTATCTTGTGTCTGACTTTTTAACAGATCTGTGGACACATTAAGCAGCTTTGCCCGGAATTCGTTTAAACTCAAAGTCAATTGGAACGCAGAGAAGTCTGCTTCCAAAGCCATGTCAATCAGAAAGCTAAACTTATTCTAAACCCACTGCCACATTGCCGACATTCATCCTTCACGCTTGAGTCTCAAGAGAGAAAAAAGAAACAAAATGCCCTACCTTGACATTGGAAAGTTCAAAATCTTGTGGTTTCTTCCGAGAATAATTCTCAATTTTTTATTGGCGTTCAAACTAAATGGTCACAGATATTAAAACTCTAAATTCTCAGAATTTCACACGTTCTGGCCAAGATGATGAAGAACAAAAGGATTGGCAAATAACTTAAAAAATTGCATGTTAACATAAAGTAGTCTTCTTTAGCTGGCTTAGCAAAATGAAGGTTCTTAGGAGATCTAATTGCAGAATCAAGGAAATTTGATGAGCTACCGTAAGTCACCTCAACAGCAGAGAAGACCACCTGCCAAACAAATTTTTTAATGAAATTAAAGCACCTCGTCCCGAGTACCGGCAGGCGAAGGACCCCAACTGCCATCTATGGGCTAATTTCCAACAAAATTAACCTAAACATCATAATCATTATCGTTATCATCATCGCCATGAAAAAGTCGTTACTGATGACTCCCAGAAATGAAGGGTAAAGAATGAGAAGAAAAACAAAACAAATAGAAATCTAAGGCAAAGGGGAAACTCAATAACGAAAGAACAAATAAAAGGGAAAGTCAACAAAAATTCAGCCACCTCCAACATCCTCAACATCATTATTCAGCAAAGGCAAAGCCAAAAACCATTAAAAAGGGTGTGCTCTGTCACACACACACACACACACAGAGAGAGAGGCAGACACACACAAACTCAGGAACTCCCAGCCAGGAGGCTGCCACCATCACTGCTCTAACCTCCAGCAACTTTGAGCCATTTTACCACTTAAATGTACACCAAAACATTCATTTCTTCCCTCCAATACATTCAAAGCTATTTTGTGGGGTTGTTGTTGTGCTGCCGGCTCACAAGGAGGCCAGCCATAACAGACAGAAGGAAGAAGAAGAAGAAGACGAAGCAAAAACACATTTTCAGCACAAAGGATAACGAACCTTTCGAACCAACAAAAAAAAAAATACACATTTGTGTACGTGTGCTGCCAAAGACAGAGAGAAGAACGCGGCGACACACATTCGATGTGAGCCGGCAACCAGAAAGAGAGAGTGATTTGTGGCAGCTAGAGAAAGCGGCGGCAATTGAACAGGCGCTCAGTTAGAACTGAAAGCAGGAGCATTTGCCGAAGCAACACAAAAACGACAAGTCGAAAACCGCTTGATGTTATGTTACGAACGGAAGTTGAAAGGAGAAAGGCAAGAGAGAAAACGAAAAAACTTTGCAGGATAAACGATTATGTAAGGATTATAAAGGTCAGAGACATTGCATGCAAAAGGGGGCCAATGACTTGGAATTGCTGTCTGCGAGGAGGGAAGGATATGGGGTATTTGTTTATATTCGAAGGAAACTTTCCAAGTAAATATTGGGAGACAAGAATGCCGTACCAAAGAGGAGTTGTGGAATATTCAGAATTGGAGGCCTGAACAATACAGCACAAGGTATATATATTCTTGCTCAGCATAAACTTCTATGTCGATTTAGCGATGTCCGTCCGTGCAGGACTTTTGGTATTGAAAATGGGCCATGTAGGTCCACATTTTAGTATAGCCACCATATAACAATACCTCCCGATATTCGGAATTTTGATGATTTTAGCGACATTATTCACCGGAATTATTTTAAATTTGGTATTTGATGTTCGTAATGGATACTACAGCCTAAGACAGAAAATTGTCTGTGCAGGTCCACGTCTTCGTAAAGCACCTATATAACTGTACCTCCCGATATTCAGTATTCTGACGATTTCAGCGTCATTATTAACCGGAATTGTCTTAAATTTGGTATTTGAAATTCGAAAGGGATTCTACAGCCTAAGACAGAAAATTTTCTGTGCAGGTCCACGTCTTCGCATAGCCCCCATATAACGATACCTACCGATATTCGGTATTTTGATGATTTTAGCGACATCACTCACCGGAATTGTTTTAAATTTGGTATTTGAAGTTCGAAATGGATACAACAGCATATGACAGGAGATTGTCTGTGCAGGTCCACGTCTTCGTATAGCCCCCATTAACGGTACCTCCCGATATTCGGTATTTTGATGATTTTAGCGACATTAATCACCCAAATTGTTTCGAGTTACGTATTTAGAGTTCGTAATGGGAACTACAGTCTATGTCAGAAAATTCTCTATGCAGGTCCAGGTCTTCGTATAGGCCCTATATATCAGTAGGTCCCTATATTCACCGGAGTTGTTTCAAATTTCGTATTTGAAGTTCCTAATAGGTCCTACAGTCTGTGACAGAAAATTGTCTATGTAGGTCCAGGTTCGTGTAGCCCCGATGTAACGGTACCACCCTTTACTAGGTTCCTCCCTATATTTGGTATTTTAATGGTTTTAACTACATTATTCACCGGATTTTGTTTTCAAGTTTCGTATTTAGGCAACAAAAGTTTCCCTTGCAGGTCCACGTCTTCGTATAGACCCAAAAAAAAACACAGCCATATTCGGAATTTTTAAGATTTTAACACAATTTTTAACGCATGTTGTTTTTTTTTTTTAAATTTCTAAATTTGTTCCAAATCGACTAGACTTCGTCCGGTTTGATCCTGTGGCTAAAGAGAAAATATTTCTGCAAAAAGCTCGCCTTCAAAAAAGAAACTCAAAATTGGTCTTCTAGCTATTTATCGTTTTAAGGCTCAAATGACCAACCAGTTACTTACGGTTTATTTGTAATTCATAGGAGTCAAGCGATTCTTACCTGCAATGAGAAAAAAGAAAATAAATTATTATCACATTTTTTTTAATAAATTCTGAAATAAATTCCATCAAAAGGCCACAAATATTTTAATATCACAAAAATTTTGCAACTTCTCCTTCCCCTCCCCGCCAACACCAGTGATAAAAAAAATTTTTGCTCCCCCCAAAAAAGAACTTGCCAAAGATTCTAAATCAAATTCCCCCAAAACACTGCTAATCCCTCAAAAGTTCTCCTTTGCAAAAAATCCTTTCAAGAAAATGATGAATCTCAAAGGCATTGACAGCACCGACGGATTATTTAGAACTTTTTCATTTAGGGCTGTGTAATCTTTTTGTCTGACATTTAACCTATTTCAAAAACAAAGTAAAGGAGAAAAAAGGAAGAAAAAATAAACAAATCACTTGTCTTCTTAAACTCTTTTTGTGACATTTTGCTGGGATTTTTTGAGTCCACAGGAGACCCAAGATTTGCGGCAATGCCGGCAAAAATTCATTCCATGTTTTTTTTCAAAGGAATTTCTAAATGTGGTTGCCTGTTAGGTTTTCATGGCCACTGCCGTGGTATTTGGTTAAAGATTCTCTTTTTGAAACTCCGCCCCTTTATTGGAGTGTATGTCTGTGTTGTTGTTGTTGTTTCACACAAAACTCCACCTACCTACAGGCAAACACAGGCCACAACCAAACAAACCAAACATCAAACAGACTTTCCCATTGTCATAACACCACACCAACACAGCTGTTTGGTGTTATTCACTCACACACTTACAGATATACTACTACAATTGCAAACATGCATACCATGTTGCCACATGCAACGGAGGGACCGCCCCTTTTTCTGGTGTTATGCCGTCGGCAAAATTTCCAGCTTGGGTTACAGTAACCGGCGGCTACATTGCCACATCAGGCTTAAGGAAATTCCACACGGTAAACAGATATGTAGATTTTCTTAACATAGCCAAAGACTATAGTGCCTCTGTAGGGAATATTGACAGAGCTTTAAAGCACCTTATTTTAAAGTAAAATAAATCCTATTCAAAACAGAGGCGTGGTATAGGCGATCAATTTATTTACAAGTTCTTTCCCCTTGAAAGTCGGAAGGGACCCACAGAAGACCAATATTTTTTGAGAGACCAAGATTTCCCACTGAAATAAAAAAGGTCTTTAAAGACGAGAATCTTCTAAGGAGAACTTGTTTTACTCTTCTTATTCGAACTTCTCTTTCTAACAGTGTATTTTCCGAAAATAAGTACAATGTGACACAAAAGTAGTCCTCCTATCAGAAAATGTTATAAATTTTACGATTGACCCCTGAAGTAAGTTTTTTTTTGACATTTTTGTGCGCAGATATCCTGGGCTACTGGGGAAACACTCCGACGTTTTGCCGCTCGCCTCGAAGAAACTGGCACAACAAAATATGCTGCCAGGCGTGGCAGACTCCGGAGTAACCGTTCTGCGGAGAATATTGCTACTGTAGCCGAGGATGGTTATGGAAGCGCCGTCGACTTCGATTAGATGATGTGTCACGCAAATGGGTATCAGCCGACGGTCTTTTAAGGCGAATTTTGATACAAGATTTGAAGATGTTTCCGTACAAAGTCCAGATGGTGCATCAGCTGTTAGCTGCTGACCACCAATAGCGCCTAAGATACGCTCAAGCCATTCTTAATCACCACCAAGAAGATGATTTTTCATCAACAATAATCATGAGTGATGAGGCCCATTTCCATCTTACCGGGCACGTAAATAGGCTAAATTTACGCTTCTGGGCACTGAAAATCCGCGTGTAACCCACGAAGAGCCATGAAGTATTAAGGAGGCTTCTTATCGCATAAAAGTATTTTAAATAGGACTTTTGTCAAATGTAAAGATTATTGATTTAAATTCATTACTCCTCCAGCCCTTATTATGCCTAACAACATCCCTCCCTCCATCATTCAAAAATCAACCCAAAAAGGCCCAACAAATAATCAAAATAATGGTGCCAACAATAAATGAATTTCTTCCTTTCCAACTGGCAGACACAGGGTATGAGGAGAGGAAGGCGAGGGGGGCCTTTGTTGTCGTTACACTGTAATTTTGTTAAATGTTTATCAAGATAAGCAAAGTCACACACTTTAAATAAAAATGTGAAACAAAGTAAAAAATAACTACAACAAAAATGGAATCGGGGGAAAAGCAACAATAACAACAGCAACGACCTAACACCAAGTGACGAATGCATGGCCTGATGGACGGACGGACGAACAAACATTGAAAATGAACTTTTGGGCAAAAAACGCAGGGAATTAACCACACGAAAGAACAGCAAACCGCAGTGGAAAGAGGGAGGAGGTGGAAGAATGATGGCAACAAATTTTATTCACCCCATTTGGAATGAACGTCAAAGCGAGGCCAGGACAACATGGGGTCAGTCAGCTAGCAAGGCAGACCAACGAAGTTAGATGTGTTTTTTGTGTTAATTATATTCCCGGAACTTTAAAGGCAAAAAAAGACCAAAGAGAGCAGTGGAGGGGGATACGTGAACTTTAATTACATGAAAAATGTGGTTATTAGGGAAATTTCAAATTAACCCATTTGATGGCTTGAGATCTTAGAGAAGACCTGAATGCCTTGAATAAGGTCTAAAAGTCTTATAATACTTCAAAGACCTTGGAAAGCTCTGGATTTTTGTTGACCGTCTGAAAGTCTTACATAAGGTCTGGAAGTCTTAGAATATTATATAGAAGTCTTAAAGGAGAAGACCATTAGGTTTTGGAGAATGCGTGAATGTAGGAAAGAAATTTTTATGACGAAGGGCTATAAAATACCTAAAACTTAGACGTGGATGTTTCAGATGAGATTTAAAAATTTAAGAAGAAAATATTTGGGGGGACTAGCAAACACCTTGAGATGTAAATAATGATTTAGTAATCTAAAAGACAATGTGGAGGTTCATAATGAGACCTGGAGTCTCAGACAAGAACTGTGTACGACTTGAAGATCTGAGGAGAGACCAAAGCCCTAAAGAAAATTTAGAGGCCCAGTGGAAGGTCTAGATATATTTTAGAACATCTTTAGATACTAGCTTGCCAACAAAATCCTGGAGATCTTAGAGAATCCTTGGAGATCTTGAAGAGAAAGTTGAAGTCGTGAAAGAGACCTGGTGTCTCAGTGCAGACCTTGTGAAGATTATAAGGACTGATGGAAGGGAGTCTGATGTACAACATATCTGAGGGGAAACTTGAACGTCTGGGAGAAGTCCTCGAGGTGTAAAGAATCACGCGAAGAAATTTGAAGTGACCCAAGGACAGGCATTTGATGCGAGCTGGAGATCACATAGAAGACGTGATTGTCTTCGACGAGCCCCGGAAATACTAGAGGAAACATGAAGGTTTAAAAAGAGGCCCTGAGGACTAGACCATCTTAAATTACTAGATTGCCAACAAAACCCTGAAGATCTTAGAGAAGTCTTGGACATCTTAAAGAGAAAGTTGATGTCGTGAATGAGACCTGGTGTCTCAGTGGAGACCTAGGATTATGAGGTTTGGTGAAAGACTAGGAAGTCTGAGGTAAAACATATCTGAGGAGAAACTTAAAGGTCTGGGAGAAGTCCTCGAGGTCTGAAGAAGAGCTGGAACACATTTGAAGGGATCTAAGAACATACATTTCATGCAAGCTGGAGATCACATAGAAGACGTGCTTGCCTTAGCCAAGCCCTGCAACTACTAGAAAAAACGTGAAAGTTTTAAAAGCGACTCTGAGGCCTTATGGAGATCTTGAAATTCTAGAAAATATCTAGGGGTTCTAACAAATACCTGGAGATATTATAAACCTGCTGAGGATATACAGAACAATGTGTAGAACCTGGAGTCTCAGAAAACATGGTGGACTAAGGAAAGACCAGATATCTAAGGGATACCTAGACCTGATATCCTGGAGATCATTAGATATCTTAGAGAAAATCTTAACATTCTAGGGGTCTTAGGAAATACGTGGTTATATTAGAGAAAATTAATCATAATGCCTCGAGTCTCAAACGAAACATGGGGAAGACCTATAGGACTGAAGGAACAACATGTAGAACTGGGGAAAGCTCTGAAGGTATGCGAAAACTATTGGAATTGTTTGCAGAGCCTGAAGTTTTAAGAGACTTCCTATGGACCCTGCATTTTAAATATTATTAAAAGACCTCACGGCATTTTCCATGACCATCCGGTCTTCTCCGGCCCCTGCAAATCATTAGGTTATGGAATATCAAGAGGTTCCAAGATAGAAAAAAATGTTATGGATGATCAAAAAGAACCCTCTTTGCATTGAAATCTGTTGACGCCTCCTAATGGGTTAAATAGCATTTTATGCAATTAAAAGAAAATACTACTTATGGATATGTGTGGGTATATGTATGAATGTTTGTGTGTGTGAGTACATTCATACATGCCCGAGAATTATGCGAATCATTGTATTGAGTATTATGTTAACAACAATTACCACTGACCACCGAACAACGCCGAACACAACAAGTGACAATTTATCTCTGGCATTCATCAAAGAAATTGAGCAACAACAACAACAGTAACAACAATACGAGGAAGACCGACACCATTTAAAATAGGAAGTCCACAAGAAAGGTAGGAATACTCCAACCAAGGGAAGAAACGTGAAATGACCAGCCAACCAACCAACAACAACGACACCGGGACTCTTCGACGCCAACCAGCCGTGCCAGGGCAAAATGTGTACTCAGGTGGTTTCGATGTCCGTCAAGATAAATTTAAATTTAATTAGCAAAGACACAAACCAAGGTGATTTTTTCTCCGGTTCACAAAGGGTTAATAAAGAGAGAGAGAGAGAGAAAGAGAGAGAGAGAGGGAGAGATAGAGAGAGGGAGTAGTAAACCAGAGAAAATTAAAGGTAAACTAAATTATATTAGTTTTCATCAAGTTTCATAATTTTCCCTACAAATTTCAAATTTAAAATGAAATCGCTAAATAAAAACCTAATTAAAATTTACGTTGAAAAACTTTGAAACCCTTAACCGTTTAAACCGAGAATAAAATATTTAAAAATGAAGCGGTGTCGTGGCTGGGCACAAATGAAAGATCTCGAGGAGTACTTTCCGAATCTGTGGACCTTATAGTCAAAAAGAATTTCAGACTTAGGAATTTTTTGCATTTTCTGAAGAATTATCGCACAATTTTAGGGAAATTGCAGATAAAAGGGTCCACAGAACAGAAACTAAAAATGAAGCGGTGTCGAGGCTGGGCACAAATGAAAGGTCTCGAGGAGTACTTTCCGAATCTGTGGACCTTATAGTCAAAAAGAATTTCAGACTTAGGAATTTTTTGCATTTTCTGAAGAATTATCGCTCAATTTTAGGGAAATTGCAGATAAAAGGGTCCACAGAACAGAAACTAAAAATGAAGCGGTGTCGAGGCTGGGCACAAATGAAAGGTCTCGAGGAGTACTTTCCGAATCTGTGGACCTTATAGTCAAAAAGAATTTCAGACTTAGGAATTTTTTGCATTTTCTGAAGAATTATCGCTCAATTTTAGGGAAATCGCAGATAAAAGGGTCCACAGAACATAAACTAAAAATGAAGCGGTGTCGAGGCTGGGCACAAATGAAAGGTCTCGAGGAGTACTTTCCGAATCTGTGGACCTTATAGTCAAAAAGAATTTCAGATTTAGGAATTTTTTGCATTTTCTGAAGAATTATCGCTCAATTTTAGGGAAATCGCAGATAAAAGGGTCCACAGAACATAAACTAAAAATGAAGCGGTGTCGAGGCTGGGCACAAATGAAAGGTCTCGAGGAGTACTTTCCGAATCTGTGGACCTTATAGTCAAAAAGAATTTCAGACTTAGGAATTTTTTGCATTTTCTGAAGAATTATCGCTCAATTTTAGGGAAATTGCAGATAAAAGGGTCCACAGAACAGAAACTAAAAATGAAGCGGTGTCGAGGCTGGGCACAAATGAAAGGTCTCGAGGAGTACTTTCCGAATCTGTGGACCTTATAGTCAAAAAGAATTTCAGACTTAGGAATTTTTTGCATTTTCTGAAGAATTATCGCTCAATTTTAGGGAAATTGGAGATAAAAGGGTCCACAGAACAGAAACTAAAAATGAAGCGGTGTCGAGGCTGGGCACAAATGAAAGGTCTCGAGGAGTACTTTCCGAATCTGTGGACCTTATAGTCAAAAAGAATTTCAGACTTAGGAATTTTTTGCATTTTCTGAAGAATTATCGCTCAATTTTAGGGAAATTGCAGATAAAAGGGTCCACAGAACAGAAACTAAAAATGAAGCGGTGTCGAGGCTGGGCACAAATGAAAGGTCTCGAGGAGTACTTTCCGAATCTGTGGACCTTATAGTCAAAAAGAATTTCAGACTTAGGAATTTTTTGCATTTTCTGAAGAATTATCGCTCAATTTTAGGGAAATTGCAGATAAAAGCGTCCACAGAACAGAAACTAAAAATGAAGCGGTGTCGAGGCTGGGCACAAATTTAGAAATTAATTAAAAATGTGTTGCAATTATTTTTGTATTTTCTGTATTTATAATTTGAATTCAACAATTTTTTGTCAGTGCATGTATATTACCTTCGGTTCAATTTTAACTCCGATCAATGCTCTCACTATTTTTCGAAGTTCGAATTGAATTTGTTAGATTTGATTTTAGCTTTATATTTGCTCTCACTGAGGAAAGCTCTAAAAGTTTTTACAAAAAACCGAAAAATTTAACAAATGTTCTTCATGTATAGCAGAGTCGTGTAGAGGGAGAGAGAGAGTGAGAAAGAGAAGCACGATCCTGCGTAAAGTGTTTGTGAGAAGACAAAGAACTAAGTGCGCGCTCCCAAAATGCGAACGTTACTATTTCTTTTTTTTTAGGAATTTTTTTTTTGTTTTAAGAAAATGCTTCGCCAGAAGAGTGCAATCCGGTGTTGGAAAACATATATTTTTGTACACATGGGCCATTATTTCGTTTATGCTTATTCTGCACTAAGTTAATTTTACACCAACAAGTAGTAGGTTGTAGGAAAAACGTGAAAACACTATTTTTTATTTCAAATGTTTAATTTTTATTTTCAAATTCATACTTTGATACAACAATTACTTTTTTATTTTTGCAAATTAACGTATTAAAAAATAAATAAATTAGATAAAAGAGTTTAAAATACAAAAAAAAAAAAACAAAAAAAAATAATAATAAGTAAATCAATCCAATTGACATATATATATATATATATATATATATATATATATATATATATATATATATATATATATATATATATATATATATATATATATATATATATATATATATATATATATATATATATATTCTTCAGAAAATGCAAAAAATTCCTAAGTCTGAAATTCTTTTTGACTATAAGGTCCACAGATTCGGAAAGTACTCCTCGAGACCTTTCATTTGTGCCCAGCCTCGACACCGCTTCATTTTTAGTTTCTGTTCTGTGGACCCTTTTATCTGCGATTTCCCTAAAATTGAGCGATAATTCTTCAGAAAATGCAAAAAATTCCTCTGTCTGAAATTCTTTTTGACTATAAGGTCCACAGATTCGGAAAGTACTCCTCGAGACCTTTCATTTGTGCCCAGCCTCGACACCGCTTCATTTTTAGTTTCTGTTCTGTGGACCCTTTTATCTGCAATTTCCCTAAAATTGAGCGATAATTCTTCAGAAAATGCAAAAAATTCCTAAGTCTGAAATTCTTTTTGACTATAAGGTCCACAGATTCGGAAAGTACTCCTCGAGACCTTTCATTTGTGCCCAGCCTCGACACCGCTTCATTTTTAGTTTCTGTTCTGTGGACCCTTTTATCTGCGATTTCCCTAAAATTGAGCGATAATTCTTCAGAAAATGCAAAAAATTCCTCAGTCTGAAATTCTTTTTGACTATAAGGTCCACAGATTCGGAAAGTACTCCTCGAGACCTTTCATTTGTGCCCAGCCTCGACACCGCTTCATTTTTAGTTTCTGTTCTGTGGACCCTTTTATCTGCAATTTCCCTAAAATTGAGCGATAATTCTTCAGAAAATGCAAAAAATTCCTAAGTCTGAAATTCTTTTTGACTATAAGGTCCACAGATTCGGAAAGTACTCCTCGAGACCTTTCATTTGTGCCCAGCCTCGACACCGCTTCATTTTTAGTTTCTGTTCTGTGGACCCTTTTATCTGCAATTTCCCTAAAATTGAGCGATAATTCTTCAGAAAATGCAAAAAATTCCTCAGTCTGAAATTCTTTTTGACTATAAGGTCCACAGATTCGGAAAGTACTCCTCGAGACCTTTCATTTGTGCCCAGCCTCGACACCGCTTCATTTTTAGTTTCTGTTCTGTGGACCCTTTTATCTGCGATTTCCCTAAAATTGAGCGATAATTCTTCAGAAAATGCAAAAAATTCCTCAGTCTGAAATTCTTTTTGACTATAAGGTCCACAGATTCGGAAAGTACTCCTCGAGACCTTTCATTTGTGCCCAGCCTCGACACCGCTTCATTTTTAGTTTCTGTTCTGTGGACCCTTTTATCAGCAATTTCCCTAAAATTGAGCGATAATTCTTCAGAAAATGCAAAAAATTCCTAAGTCTGAAATTCTTTTTGACTATAAGGTCCACAGATTCGGAAAGTACTCCTCGAGACCTTTCATTTGTGCCCAGCCTCGACACCGCTTCATTTTTAGTTTCTGTTCTGTGGACCCTTTTATCAGCAATTTCCCTAAAATTGAGCGATAATTCTTCAGAAAATGCAAAAAATTCCTAAGTCTGAAATTCTTTTTGACTATAAGGTCCACAGATTCGGAAAGTACTCCTCGAGACCTTTCATTTGTGCCCAGCCTCGACACCGCTTCATTTTTAGTTTCTGTTCTGTGGACCCTTTTATCTGCGATTTCCCTAAAATTGAGCGATAATTCTTCAGAAAATGCAAAAAATTCCTCAGTCTGAAATTCTTTTTGACTATAAGGTCCACAGATTCGGAAAGTACTCCTCGAGACCTTTCATTTGTGCCCAGCCTCGACACCGCTTCATTTTTAGTTTCTGTTCTGTGGACCCTTTTATCTGCAATTTCCCTAAAATTGAGCGATAATTCTTCAGAAAATGCAAAAAATTCCTAAGTCTGAAATTCTTTTTGACTATAAGGTCCACAGATTCGGAAAGTACTCCTCGAGACCTTTCATTTGTGCCCAGCCTCGACACCGCTTCATTTTTAGTTTCTGTTCTGTGGACCCTTTTATCTGCAATTTCCCTAAAATTGAGCGATAATTCTTCAGAAAATGCAAAAAATTCCTAAGTCTGAAATTCTTTTTGACTATAAGGTCCACAGATTCGGAAGTACTCCTCGAGACCTTTCATTTGTGCCCAGCCTCGACACCGCTTCATTTTTAAATATTTTATTCTCGGTTTAAACGGTTAAGGGTTTCAAAGTTTTTCAACGTAAATTTTAATTAGGTTTTTATTTAGCGATTTCATTTTAAATTTGAAATTTGTAGGGAAAATTATGAAACTTGATGAAAACTAATATAATTTAGTTTACCTTTAATTTTCTCTGGTTTACTACTCCCTCTCTCTATCTCTCCCTCTCTCTCTCTTTCTCTCTCTCTCTCTCTTTATTAACCCTTTGTGAACCGGAGAAAAAATCACCTTGGTTTGTGTCTTTGCTAATTAAATTTAAATTTATCTTGACGGACATGTGGTTTCGGTGGTTCGTTGGTTCTATGAATTCACTGAAACAGGGGGAACAGATAGACATACGCCAGGCTGGGCAAATGACTTACCGGGCAGCGACGATTTTGAGAACAAAGTGTATGTTAATTGTTTGCCATTGTTTTTGGTTGTGGCGTGCCGTCAAGTGCGGTATGGTGCGGTGCAGGGTTGTGGCATTGCGTGCCTCGACTTGTTAAATTGATACCATTTAGTTATGTTGTGTTTAAATCAAGTGTCAAAACAATTTCCATACAAAGATATGCCCGAGTCATATCAGTGCTGCAACGAAAATGGAAGAGCCAATTCCCCTCCCCCTCTCCGTTTCCTCGTTACCTGGCTGGCTGGCTGGCGAAAACCGAAAAGTAAACAACTTCATGGCAATGAAAAGGAAACTTAATTTGCCATTTGTTTTGTTTGGTTTCATGTTCGAGTGTTTGGCTGTGTGGGAGTGGGAGTTCGCTTGTATTTTGTTGCGGCAATAAAGTTGTCCTTTCCCCTGTTGCCTTTCCCGTTTGGCTTTTCCACGACAAGTTGACACGAAAAGAAAAAATAACAACAAACAAAAAATCCTATTAAAAACCGGAATTTCTTTAGACTCTGGCCAAAGTTGGCAGAGTCTTTGTTTGGCGATGGATGTTTTAGGTTCCAGCCTCTCGTCCATGCAACGACATCATCATCATCTTCAGGGGTCCACGAATAGTTCAGCAACAGCAGTCTTCATCTCTACAACATCTACCTCTTCGTCTTCGTAGTTTTAAAGAGGCAGCTGTGTTTGCCCTGGGCTATCCTCATCTGCCCTTCCTTCCTACTACTACTTCTACGCTTCCTTTTTGTCACGGAATTTGTCGTTATTCTCTTGGAAATTGTAACTAGATACTATCCCGCTCCGTTCAATTTTCTTGAAGGTTGTTTTCGTTTCTGTTGCCGCTTGTTGTTTCTTTGCTCTTTGCATCGTGTGGAACTGGCTCAGAATGTTATTGTTCCTGTTTTTCTACGAACTCTAATAGCTGATGCGTCTCGGGATAGCCCAAGATAGCCAAAGCAGAGCAAAGATGTCAACAAGAAGGTGAAGTAAATAATATGGAAGGAACCGTGTGCGCTTGGAACAAAGTTGAGAAGTTTGCGGGACACTCAGAAAAAAGAGTTCGAGCAATTTAAAGATCTTCCAAAAGTTGGACAAATCCCATTAACCTATGGGGAAAGCCTAGGGCTTGAAGAGGGAATCCGCCGGGACCATAGGTAAATACCTCAAGGCCCATAGGGTAACCCTCGAGCCCTATGAGGGAATCCCCCGGGGCCTATAGGTTGAATCCTTCAAGGCCTATAAGGGGAATCCCCCGGGGCCTATGTGGGGGAATCACCCGGGGCCTATAGGAGGAATCCCCCGGGGCCTATAGGGGGAATCCCCCGGGGCCTATAGGGGGAATCCCCCGGGACCTATAGGGGGAATCCACGGGGCCTATATGGGGAGTCCCCCCGGGCCTATGGGCTCTTCTCCGCGAAGACTTTGATGTGTTCTCGGCGAAGACCTTGAGCTCTTCTCGGCGAAGACCTTGAGCTCTTCTCCGCGAAGACCTTGAGCTCTTCTCCGCGAAGACCTTGAGCTCTTCTCAGCGAAGACCTTGAGCTCTTCTCAGCGAAGACCTTGAGCTCTTCTCAGCGAAGACCTTGAGCTCTTCTCAGCGAAGACCTTGAGCTCTTCTCAGCGAAGACCTTGAGCTCTTCTCAGCGAAGACCTTGAGCTCTTCTCAGCGAAGACCTTGAGCTCTTCTCAGCGAAGACCTTGAGCTCTTCTCAGCGAAGACCTTGAGCTCTTCTCAGCGAAGACCTTGAGCTCTTCTCAACAAAGACCTTGAGCTGTTCTCAGCGAATACCTTGAGCTCTTCTCTGCGAAACTTTAAGCTCTTCTCGGCGAAGGCCTTGTGCTCTTCTCGGCGAAGACTTTGATGTCTTCTCTGCGAAGACCTTAAGCTCTTCACCACGAAGACCTTAAGCTCTTCTCCACGAAGTGTTCTACGAGAAGACCTTCTGGTCTTCTATGAACAAACCTCCTGGTATTCTATGAGAAGTTATCCTGACCTTCCATGAGAAAACCTCTTGGTCTTCCGTGAGATGACCTCCTGATCTTCTATGAAAAGATCTCTTGGCCTTCTATGAGAAAATCTCCTCCGAAAACCTAAATATTAACTTAGAATTAAAGTTTCACACAAAAAAACTTACTTTTTTCTCCCAGTGTATCGCCTTCGTTGTTTGCGACTTCAGCAATTTCGTTGAAGGAATACATTTTATTACAATCATATGTTTGCATGTATTCCAAACCAGACCATAAAGTCTCAGAGCAAAGTATCTACTTTTTTATGGCACTAAGGATGGAGGGACAGACGAACCGATGAACAGGCAGACACACAAAGGCAATAGAGGGACATGGCCATCGATGTAGAATGACTATGGAGGGACAGACTGACTTGTAGAGACCGTAATGTGTTTCTGCTGCTCCTTAGTTTTTTTTCCTTTCCAACTTTCGTTGTCGTCTTCATTCTTGGTATTCCTTGCGAGTCAAGTGTTGAGGATAGTTTTTCAACGACTCCTCACAAAGTTGTCTTGTTTTACAATCTGTTTGTCTTTCTAATGTTCGGTGTCAATCATTGATGGTATGGGTTGGAACTGGCTGGTATGGGTTGCTTGGCTGTGCTGGGGACAACCAACACCAGCAGCCTTTGCCCCTGCCATGGGTATAAAATAATATGTGTTGTGATCTGATTTGAAAATGAAGTGCAATGAATTTGATACGATGTGAACAATAAACTAGAAATTTATTGATAAGAAAGGATGGGTGGGGGGAGAGAGAAGAAAAACAGTCATAAAAATTGAGTAGAGTGTTTTTTCCAAATATTGGAAATTGTTTTAATGGCTTTTCTTGGGAAAATTGTCTGAAGAGGGAAAATATGATTGGGGAATTTAAAGTAAATTGAAATTCGGAAATTCGGGATGTATTTTTTAGGGATCATTATTTTTTGGATTGCATTTGGGGTAAATTAAACTGAGGTGTTAAATGTCCTTCGATTCTGTTAATTACAATGGAATTTTGGATTTGGAATTTCTTTGAAAAACCATTTGCAGTTTATTATCATCGTAGAACAAAAAAAAAAAACGAAGTTTGAGAGGACTCCTTCATCTCCAGAGACTCCCATAGTCCCAAGTTATCCAACCAACATTACAATATTTGAGGTCTAAATTTCCGTTCCCTTCTCTGCCAATATCGGCCATAACTTGACCCACAAACCCACGATTCCTTACATTTCACGTAGTGTTAATTAAGACCTTGAGTTTTTCTCTGCGAAGACCTTGAGCTCTTCTCTGCGAAGACCTTGAGCTCTTCTCTTCGAAGACATTGTGTTCTTTTTTTCGGCGAAGACCTTAAGTTCTTCTTTTCGGCGAAGACCTTGAGCAATTCTTCTCTGCAAAGAGCTTGAGCTCTTCTTTTCTACGAAGACCTTGAGCTCTTCTTTTCGGCAAAGACCCTTAGCTCTTCTTCTCGAGGAAGACCTTCAGCTCTTCTACTCGACGAAGACCTTAAGTTCTTCTTCTTTTTGCTAACACATTTAGCTCTTCTTCTAAGCGAAGACCTTTAGCTCTTCTTCTCGAGGAAGACCTTGAGCTCTTCTTCTCGATAAAGACCTTAAGTTCTTTTTCTCGACAAAGACCTTAAGCTCTTCTTCTCGAGGAAGACCTTGAGCTCTTCTTCTCGATAAAGACCTTAAGCTCTTTTTCTCGACGAAGACCTTAAGCTCTTCTTCTCGACGAAGACCTTAAGCTCTTCTTCTCGACGAAGACCTTAAGCTCTTCTTCTCGGCAAAGACCTTGAACTCTTCTCAGTGAAGACCTTAAGCTCTTCTCGGTGAAGACCTTGAGCTCGTTTTTTTCTGGAAGACCTTGAGCTCTTCTTCTCGACGAAGACCTTGAGTTCTTCTTCTCGGCGAAGACCTTGAACTCTTCTTCTCGACGAAGACCTTAAGCTCTTCTTCTCGACGAAGACCTTAAGCTCTTCTTCTCGACGAAGACCTTGAGCTCTTCTTCTCGACGAAGACCTTGAGCTCTTCCCGGTCCCACAAACCCATGATTCATTATTTTTCCCATAGTTTTAATTATCATCGATAAAAATTACCCCGATTTTTTCATTGGAATTTTCTATGAAAAATCCAGCAAGTTTGTCTAGGCCATTCCCTTTTTCCTTGGAAATTTGATTAACTCGAAGGTACATGAACTGACCCCCACTTCCTCCCCCCTCCACTTCGGCATTCTAATATTATTTAATTAAACAAATGTAATAATTCATTAGCTACATGTTTGCCTAGTTGCAATTATTAAAACGTCACAAGACAATGTTAATTACAGCCGTTTTTCTTCGTTGTTGTTGCTGTTGTTTTGCATTTCATTTGCAAACGACAAACCGCAAGGGAAATGTCAGAAATTAACAGCAAAACAAATTCAGTTGAGTTTTTTTTTCTAATTTATTTATGGAAGCAACTTGAAAAAGTAGCTGCCAACAAAGGAAGCAGTTGTTTGCATTTAACTTGACAAAACTTTTCAAAGCCACAGCAAGTGACTGACTGACGTGCCAAGTGTTTGATAGCGCGAACGAGCGAGGCAGACCCGACCCTCTGCCAGATGTACCCAGCCAAGCCAACCAATGACTCAGTCGCTTCGTTAGTTTTTTTCAAAATTGCATAATAATAATGACAGTCATCATTGGCGTAATGATAGTAATAATAATTGTCGGAGTAGCAGTTGTTGTTGTCTTTGTTGTTGTTGCAGTGTCAATAATAATAATTGTCAATTGTAAATTGCCAATCAATCCCCCTGCTGTGTTTCTTTTTTCCTCTAAGCAGATAGTGTAAGAGTTATGGGAACTTTATAACTTGTTAATCAACTAATCTTGAGAAAATTATTTTCCAATAACAGATGACGAAGGCCGCAAGTGTTTTTTTATCGAGAAATATTGTATTAAAAAAAACGGGTAAAGGGAATTCTGGAATTTAGAAAATGGGTGGGAGGCCTAAGCTAATTTTCAGGATGAAAAAAATTTTACTAGGCGGGTTTTAGCCTACAGGTACTAAAACCATCAAATAATATCAACATCTAGTAATTTAATTGACAAAGAAGAACAATCGGCTTATGAGAGTTCAATCTTAAAAACATGTCGACCTGGAGTCAGGAATTACAGCCAACTTGGATGGTATATTGCCAAAATCACCAGTTTTTACATATTTTTCCAAGACATTTTTCTTGGAAAATTAGATTATTGAAAGATTATTTTATATCATATTTGAAAATCTTTTAACAAATAACCAGAGTGTCCTCTTCTTACAGAAGACCAGAAATGTCGTCTAATAGAAGAAAAAAAGCATAGAGCATCAGGAATTTCTCTGGTAGAAGATCAGGAGGTGTTTGCTTAGAGGTCTTTTGCTAGAAGATCCGGAGATGTACAAAAGTCTTCTTTAGAGGACCACAAGGACCCTTATTTCTTTAATGTAACATCAGAGGGATCTCTTGTAGAAGACTCGAAAATTTCTTATATAAATCATAGGATGTTTTTTCTGAAATCCCTAGGATTTTTTAGAATTAGTCCCAGAGAAGGTAAGATCAAGATGTCTATCAAGAATCTACTAAAAGGTTTTCATATACAGAGACTGGAGGCTTCTCCTAGAAGGCCAGAAAGAACGACTTTTAATGAAGGTTTTTTTTCGCTGATGGTCTGAAAATCTTTATTAACTGAGCAGAAGGTTCTTCCATTGAAGATGTGGAGGTCCTATTGCTAAAGACCAGAGAATTTTCCTAAAAATGAATAGATTTTTTCGTAGGCGAAGAGGAAAGTATCTCGCAGAGCAACAGGAAGTCTTTTCGCAGATCAATAGGGGGGTCTCCTCGACAGAAATTTTCAATAGAAGACCAATAGGGTTTTTTGATAGAAGACCAGGAAGTCTCTTGAATAAGCCATGTCTTCTCTTGAAAACCCCTAGGGGCTTCTCATGGAAAACTTTGAGGTATTTACATAGAAAAGAAGGAGATCTCATAGAAATTCAGGTGGTCTCATAAAAGAGATCTTCTCACAGAAGACCAGTAAGTCTTTATACAAGACTGGGAATCTTCTCATAGAAGTCCAGAAGGCCTTCTCACAGAAGACCCGGTAGGCATCTCATAAAAGGCCAAAGGGTCTTTTCACAAAAGTGCAGAAGGTCTTTTCACAGAAGACCAGGAAGTCTTTTCACAGAAGTTCAGGAGGTCTTCTCACATAAGATTAGGTGGCCTTCTCATAAAAGGCCAGGCGTTCTTCTCATAGAAAGTCAGTGGGCCTTCCAAAAGAATAACAGAGGTTGTCTCATAGAAAAGAAAAAGAAGACCAGGAGATTTTATCACAGAAGACTAGGGTGTCTTCTCTCCAGAAAGTCTTCTCATGAAATAATAAGAGGTATTTTTGTGTGACACTGAGGCTTTTTCATAGAAGGCCTGAATGTTTCATAGAAAAGCAAGAGACTTCATAAAAGACCAGGAACCTTCTTACCGGAAGATTTTCCCATGGAATACCCTGAGGTTTTCTCATAAAGGGTCAATAGGTTGTTGTTTGAAGACCAGGGAGTCTCTCGTGGAAGACCAGGACGTATTCTCATAGAAGATCAGAAGGTCTTTTATGAAAGACCAGGAGATCTTCCCATAAAGGATCAGAAGGCCTTCTCAAAAACATTATATTAAATACGGAGGTCTTTTAATAGGAGCAGAAACTCTCATAGAAAACCAGGAAGTTCGTTAAAGAAGACCAGGAGATCTCATAGAAAATCAGTAGGAATTCTTATAGAAGACGCAGAGGTCTTTTTTAATGGCCAGGATGTTGCCTTACAGAAGATCAGTCGTGTTTCGGGTTAAATAAAACTTCAGGATATTGTCCCAGAAGGCTCAATGTCATTTTTTAAAAAGTCTTGAAGGTGTCTTAAAATTCCTCCCACAAAACACCCCAATACCATTTTTGGAAGAGCTAAAGGACATATCTTTGAAGTCTTGGAAGAGTAGGTGTTCGCTTTTCTCTCAAAAAAATTCTCGTTGAAGACTCGAAGGTCGTTTTGAAATTCCTATCATAAAAGACACCAAGACCGCCTTTTGGAGGATCTCTAAGTTTTTCTTTAGGATGGAATAGAGATATTCTCGCGGAAGAGCTTATGGTATTTTCTTAGAAAACCAGTCGGATTTTCATTAAAAGATATTCTCGTTGGAAAGTCTTTTGCTTTTTGAAAAAGCCTTGCGGAAGTCTTAAAATTTCTACCATAAAAATCTCCAAGACTTTTTCTTTTAAAAGACTCGGAAGTCTTATCTTTGAAGTCCAGAAGGTATTTTCTTGAAAGATAAATCCGTTTTCCTTTAAAGGACCAGATTGATTTTTCTTACAAGAACGCAACAATTCTCATAGAAGACCCAAAGGTCAAATGGCAAACCTTTGTTCGATAGCACTTTTCCACTATGTTTAAAATTCCCTTCCTGCTTCTCTCACTAAATTCCATCATTTCTCCTAAAAAAATAATCTCCAAATTAAAGAATAAACAAAAAATGTAAAAAATAAATATTTCCTTTCAATAAAACAAAAACACACAATTCTCAACCATTTTTCCATAGCCAGAGAGAAAGACAGTTATTCTTACAATGCTTATCATCCGCTCCTCCTCCCCTTCCCCCTGCTGCAGGCTGTCATTTACAATTAAAGTATCAATCAAAATGCCCGATAAATTCCGATTAGAGTTATCATAACTGGCTTTCCGTATCGGATTCAAAGTGAAACATTGTATGTAAATGTAAATAGTCGAGTAAATATGTCAATCAATTTGTATGAAATGTAAACCTTGTGAATACAAAGCGTTCTACAAAAAGACGATCGAGCACACACACACACACATGGGGACAAGACAAACGGGTAGAAACAAACAAACGAATATAAACATATTCACACCTACACGAGTTGTTGCCACAGAAAAAAAATACAAAAATTATATAGAGACAACAATTTTTAAGATACGATTAAATACTTAATCGCCCATACATAATAATGCCACAGAGCGACAGGCAGAACGACCGACAGACAGACACATGACTTACATGTCATTCATAAGGCCGGGCCAGCAAACCCAGTAAAAAAGCAAACATAACTTAAAGCCATAAAATAATAAAATCATAAATTTGCCAAATGTTATTAAAAAAAAAAGTATTTGATTTTATGTTTGGATTTTGAAAGCAAATTTCATAAAATCATGAGTTGGGTCATTTTGCCATTCATCGAATGCCATAAATTTCACATAATTGCCCATTTTGTTTGTAGTTTTTTTCTCTCCGGCTCGTTCTCACTGTGTCTGTGTGGGCGTTTTTCCTTTGAATTGGTGTAATAATAAATAAGAAATCATGTTGTTAAAAATACATTTAATTTAAAATGTCGTAGCGCAGCAAATCCATCTGAATCTGAATAATTGATTGAATTTGACAACCTGAGAAATGTTTAAGTATTTTGTTAAAAATTTTAAGTTGTCACATAAAACATAAAATTTTAAATGGGAAATTAAGACATAATCGAAAGGAGAGAGAGAAACATATCATTTTTACGAAAATTATAGAGGAAGAGATTGACATATCACTTTAGCATAGCGTTTAAGCATATGTAGGCCAATATTGGATATTGCAAAGTCAATTATAGATGGCGCAGTGAGTCTGGCGCAGTCTTAGCTACTTTTCTCCTATAAATTTGCCAATTATGATTGTCTGTGTCAAAGGACAATCTTATATATTACAAACTTGAATATAGATGTCGCTAAGAGCCAAATATTTTCCGGGGAATGAAGAAGTATTTCATATACATGGTGAGATGAAAAACCTGCAACCAACTTCAGACTGCTGTCATTTCTAAGCCACTCATCCGACAGCTGTTAAAATTATACCAGTGACAGCTCATTATATTATTTACAAGCGTACAAAAGCATTTTGGTGAGAATTTTCCAGAAAAAATGTTATTAGTGATGGAATTCGAGCGTGGTATTGTGATTTCTTTATATTTGGCTTGAAAACCACAAGTAGCTATCGTTAGACCACTCCAGCATTTAAATGTGAATAAATCTTTTGTGTCTCGTATCATCGCTCGTTACCGTGATACTGGTAGCGTTGCCCGACGACTAACAGCAACATCAGCAGAAATGGTTCGAAAAGTAAAGAAGCGACTTGATAGAAACCCGCGTCGCAGTGGCCGAAAAATGGCTCGTGAGCTGAACATATCGCAATATTCCATTCGGCAAATATTGAAAAATGAGCTCGGGTAAATTGAAATTCCAAAAAGTGCCAGAACTTACACCGCAAGAGAAAGAAAATATACTCAAAAGAGCTTAAGAGTTGCTTCGCTTGGCCGAAAGTGGTGAACTGCCGAGTTTGGCTTTCTCCGATGAGAAAACATTCGTTGTCCAGCAGTTTGTAAACAAACAAAATGATCCGCACGTGTTTACTTGCTGCTGACAAACCTTCGGTTGACCACCAGAACTCAAGCTCCGGCCATGGTGATGGTATGGGCCGCCATAACAGCCGATGATCGCTCTCCGCTCGTATTAATAGACTGTGGCATCAGACTAAATGCAGAATATTATCGTGAAAATGTTCTGGAGGCTGTACTAAAGCCTTGGGCACGAAAACATTTTGGCCGCAGACCTTCGACATTTCAACAGGACTCAGCACCATAGCACTCAGCATGCGTCACCCAAGAATGGTTACAAAATTAGGTTCCTCTCTTCATTTCCAGAGCACAATGGCCACCAAAATCTCCGGATACCAATCCGTTGGAATATTGTGTCTGGAGTATTTTGGAAAGCAAGGTTAGCACTAAAAAATACCAATGTACCGATCACCTTAAGCAAGCGCTTCGCCGGGTATGGGCCAAAATACCGCAGAGCAACATTCGGGCAGCATGTGACGGTTTCATTGGCCGTTTGAAGGCCATAATTCGTGCCAAAGGTGACCAATTCGAATAAATCTAAACTTATTCTAAAATTTGATGCTATCTCCGGCTTTTTTTTTTCAATCATTCAATAAAATTAAAAAAAAAAATGTAAAAGTTATGGCGTTTGATTTTGTTCCGGTTTTATTATTTCACCCTGTAGCTTTAATAGATTTAAAAGATTTAATCACAACGTACAAAAGTTTACATTTCGAACTTAAATATAGATGGCGCCCAATCTATAAATATCATATCTTGGAGCCCTCTAGAAAGTGTGCTTAGTTAATCGTTTCGAAATCAAATATAAGATCCTTGCGAACGTTGGAGGTGCTAACTTTTGTAGGAGGAAGTGTTCCGTTCACTTTCTACCATAATTTACTTATTGCAAATAAAATGTTATAAAATCGTCTTAAACTCTGATGCTGATCAGCAAAAATTAATAGTTTTTATCTTCCAACAAAATATAGCTACCCTGCCATCTTCTTTTCCAAATTTTAATATCACCGATGTACCCAAAGCTATGCACAGAATACATTTATATAATACACGAAATTGAAGTATAGATAGCGTTGGTAACATACAGCCCAAAATTGTCAATATTCTTGAACTTCATTGCGGAACTCATTGAAAGATTTAAGATTTAGCTATTTAGCTTGGGCGCCATTGATTCTTCAGTCAATCCCACATCATATTTATATTTTTCTATTCCTCAAATGTCAGTACCCAAATGTATGACCAAAAATCCCTTCAAACAAAACAATATTGTTCCTAAAATATAAATGGCATTGGCAACCGTATGAAGGGTAGTATCAGGAATTTTTCGGACTTTTGTAACTTCTTAAGAATGATACCTATTACCGATCTTTGTACCAATTCATGGCTAAAATTACGATTCCAGCTTTAGTTATTTTGACCTGAGCTCTGATTATCACTCACTCAGCCATTGATGCCTCCTTCCCCTACGAACTTTTTGATGAATGGCCAAAGACCTGGTCCAGGCCGAAGTTAACACTTTTTTAAATTGTTATTAAACAAAGATGAAAAAAACACATCTCAATATTTCACTTTAATTAGTGTTCAGCCCTCCTCCCAGTTTTCTTCAAAGATTTCGCTCCCCATCTAATGGCCAAAAAAAAGCATTAATTTGTAAAATTGCCTACATCGTCGTCGTCGTCGTGGTAGACTTTTTTTCGTATTTTATTTTGCCAAAGGTTATCCAATTACAGAGCACTAATGATTTCACATAACATTTCCGCCCCCCGGGGGAATACCTTTTCCAGTTGTAAAGCCAAAGACATAGCGAGAGAGAGAGAGGGGGAAAGACGAAACCAAACAAAAACAATAAAACCAGAATTCCCTCTTTGTCCATCACGAAATGTGTAAAGTGCAGACAAAAGAGGCCAGTGGTCGTCATGGATGGCCAGTGGATGTGACGAGGAAACCTGTTTTTTTTTATAGAAATTCTGTATGACCATTGGTCGGTCCGTCCGTCCGGCGAGCAGACAAATGTTTGCTGGCTCAAATTGTTTTTTTTTTTTTTTTGCTGTTTATTGTTGCCATTACTGTAGTTAATACCATTTATTATGTGATTTCTGTTTGGGCGTTCTCGTTGTTGTTCTTGTTTTTGGCTGTTGCTGTTTTGATTCAATACTCATATTAAAATCACAGCTGTCAAGATACTTCCACATTTTTCTTGCTGTTATGTGGCCGTATCTGTGTGTGTTTGAGTTTCATTTTTATACCCTCCACCACAGTATGGAGGGTATATTATGTTTGTCATTCCGTTTGTAACACCTCGAAATATACTTTTTAGACCCCAAAAAGTATTTAGATATTCTTGATCAGCAGATCAGCGTCTGAGGAAATCAGTCTAGCTTCCGAACGAATTGAAGTAGATTGATAAAATTTTACTCAAATGTATGTTATGTCTGCAGGACTTTTGGTATTGAAAATGGGCCATGTTTTGGTATAGCCCCCCTATAACGGTTCCTCCTGATATTCGGTATTTTAATGATTTTAGCGACATTATTCACCGGAATTGTTTTAAAGTTGGCATTTGAAGTTTGTAATGAATGCTACAGCCTATGACAGAAAATTGTCTATGCAGGTCCAGGTCTTCGTATAGGCCCCATATATAAGTACCTCCCGATATTCGGTATTTTGACGATTTTAGCGACATTATTCACCGGATTTTTTTTTAAATTTGGTATTTGATGTTCGAAATGGATTCTACAGACTAAGACAGAAAATTGTCTGTGCAGGTCAACGTCTTCGTATAGCCTCCATATAACGCCGATATTCGGCATTTTTATGATTATAGCGACATAATTCACCGGAATTCTTTCAAATTTGGTATTTGATGTTCGAAATGGATACTACAGACTATGACAGAAAATTGTGTATGCAGGTCCAGGTGTTCGTATAGCTCCCATATAACGGTACCTCCCTATATTCGGTATTTTGACGATTTTAGCGACATTATTCACCGGAATTATTTGAGATGTCGTATTTGAAGTTCGTAATGAAAGCTACAGCCTGTGACGGAAAATTGTCAATGCAGGTCCAGGTTTTCGTATAGCTCCGATATAACGGTACCTCCCTATATACGGTATCTTGATGATTTTAGCTACATTGTTCACCGTTTATTTCAAGTTTCGAATTTGAATATGGTAATGACTTATGACAACAATGCCTATGTAGGTCCACGTCGTATAGACCCCAATATAACGGCTATATTCGGTATTTTTAAGTTTTTAACAGAATTTTTAACGGATTTAATTTTTTGAGAATTTCCAAATTCGTTCCAAATGGTGGAGGATATTCAAAGTTCGGCCCGGCCGAACTTACTGCTTTTTAACATGTTTTTGCTGTATATGTGGCTGTGTGTGTGTTTGAGTTTAATTTTTTCCTTCAATTCATTTATTCTTGCCCATATCACATTTGTCAGTTGTTCAGATTCGGCTGTGGGTATGTCTTTCTGTCTGTCCACCAGCCTATCCATCCATCCATCTGTCGGTAGGTTTGGCAAAAACAGAGCCATGAAAACAGATTTTGCACGTGGTTTTAAATGTTGTGTGTTTTTCTTGTTCTCTTTTTTTTTTTGGTTTCTGATTTCAGACCATGTTTTTTGTTTTTATTTGAATCTTGTTTTGATTTTCTTGGTTTGTTTTGGTATTATTCCCCCATTTGACCCATTATTCAATTGGGTCTTCTATGATATATTCAATTGGTTTGCAATGATTTGCCTGGTTTTTTATAGATGTTCGATTTTTATGTCATCCATGTTTATGGTACGAAAAGTGGAAAACACAAAATGAAAAAAAAAAAAACAAAAACACCAACGACACCCACCACAAAAACTGAAAAGACTCGCGTGCTCCACTGCTCCAATGCCATTCATCCAAAAACAATAAAAAACACAACGCGTCACCATCAACAACAACAACCAAGCAGCCAGCCAGCCCGCACAACAGATTCACTTCACACACACACACACACACTGACACACAGTTGTCAAACAATAAATGTAGACAACACAAAACAGATACATTTCTCGTAAATTATCAGATGACGACTAGTTGGTCGATCGGTCACTCTGTTAGTCCGCCAACCAGTCATTCAGTTAGTCACAAACGACACAACACGTTTTAATGCTACACACACCAGATCCAGCCTCAGACATGGTTCAATATTTGGTTGGTGGTAACAGTGGCTTAGTTGCACACCAGTGACGACCATGTGAACAGCAACAACAACAACAACGGAACCCCAAAACCAACAACAAAATCATTGCCGCATCCCAGCCTCACAATTCAGAGAGCACGCCTTCTTTGTTTACCAACACATACACACAACCATTTAGTTACTCTTCACTATATCCCCATCAATTGGAGGGGGGAAGGGCTACACATAATCAGAGTTAGGGAGCCATGAACACTATATTGCCCCGGTACATGGAAAGAAGTTTTAAAACTAGGATTTGAACTGACAATTATGAAAATTCCGCCTGGGTCTCAGTTTTTGGAATAAAAATAAAACCGAATTAAATGAAACTCAAGGAAAATACAAAATCGGGAATTATATTTGGATAACAGGATAATTGGATTGGATAACACTGAAGCCACAATGTCCCAAAATACTAAACGCGATTTTCCAAAGTAGAGATGGAAGGTAGGGTAAGTGTACCAGTAATCGGCACTTTTAGGATTTTCGCGTTTTTAATTGTTCACCATTCTAAGTGGAACATTTCAATTATTACAAAGTTAATTTATTCAGATTGGAAATTTTGTATAGTTTTGGCAATAATAAATAAAGTTTTAATAAATTTTTATTAAATTTCATAAATTTGTAGTTTTATTAAAACAATGCTTTTATGCCAGTAGTCGGCACCACTTCCCAATTGCCGGTATGGCATGTTCCAACAGTCGGCATACCAATTTTTTTGTAAGAATAATTAATAATAATAATAAATTAAATCATTAAAATATAATATTTTTGTTTAGTTAAACTGATTCGACATCTTTATTGTACTTTTCTTAAGAATATGAATTGTTGAGGACCTTCACATACAAAAATTTAATTTTTATTAGAATAAATCATCTTTTCTTAGCGAAATTGTGCACAAAGATAGCTGACAATATATTTGAAGTAAACAAAATACATTTAGTTATAATAGTTTCATTTATTTGGGCTTAAAAATAAAAAGTGCGACTACTGGGACATGCCGAACTTAGGAACACTTAGCCTATATCCATGGAACAACTTTAAAATTTGAACTTCGCACAATGGCGCTCCAGAACGAGTTGTATTTTTAAAAGGAATTTTAAGTTGCCTTTGGGAATAAAACATAGAGGGTGAGAAAAAAACTGCAACAAAGTCGAAAGCCATAATTTTTACATTTTTTTGAAACCTTATTGAAACAATTTGGGAAATAGCATCAAATTTTAGAATAAGTTTAGATTTGTTCGATTTGGTCAACTTTGGCACTAATTATGGCCTTCAAACGGCCAATGAAACCGTCACACGCTGCCCGAATATTGCTATGCGGTATTTTGGTCCATTGCCGGCGAAGCACTTTCTTGAGGTGATCGCCACTTTGGTATTTTTTAGTGCCAACCTTGCTTTCCAAAATACTCCAAACACAATAGCCCAACGGATTGGTATCCGGGGATTTTGGTGGCCATTGTGCGCTGGAAATGAAGCGAGAAGCCTCATATTGTAACCATTCTTGGCGCGTGCTGAGTGCGATGTGGCTGAGTCCTTTTGGAATGTCTAAGGTCTGCGGCCAAAATGTTTGCGTGCCCAAGGCTTTAATACACCCTCCAGAATATTCGGCATTTATTCTGATGCCACGGTCGATTAATACAAGCGGAGAGCGACCATCGGCTGTTATGGTCATCACCATCACACTATATCACCATGGCCGGCGCTTGAGTTCTGGTGGCCAACCGAAGTAGCACATTTTCATCTGACCTCTTTTGTTTGTTTACAAACTGCTGGACAACAAATGTTTTCTCATCGGAGAAAACCAAATTCGGCAGTTCACCACTTTCGGCCAAGCGAAGCACTCTTTAGCTCTTTTGAGTATATTTTCTTTCTGTTGTATGTTCTTGCACTTTTTGGAATTTCAATGGCTTTACTCCGAACTCATTTTTCAATATTTGCCGAACGAGCCATTTTACGCCACTGCGACGCGAGTTTCGATATACAACGCTTGTAAACAATATAATGAGCTGTCACTGGAATATTTTTAACAGCTGTCGGTCGAGTGGCTTGACATACTTGTTTCTAGGCTCAATTTGGTCGTAAGTGCTGAATTCCATACCATTTGAGCTAATATTACACGTTTGGTGCACAATTAAAGGCAAATCGGACGAAGGTATATATGGGAGCTATATCCAAATCTGGACCGATCTCGATGAAATTTAGCCAAGGTATTTCTGAGCCGCGTTTGATATATTTCACCGAATATCGTTGATACGGAGTGCATATTACGGCTGCGGAGCACAAAAATATCAAATCGGATGAAGAATATATATGGGAGCTATAGCTTTATCTGAACCGATTTCGATCAAATTTGGCATAATTATTTCCAGACTAAATTTGGTCATATATGCAAAATTCCATAACGTTTCAGCTGATATTGCACGATTGGTGCACCATAAAAGCGTGTAGGGTATAAACAGAAGAAACATATGTAAATTAAGGTATATATGGCGTTCGTCATAAAATATTTACGAGGCTGTAGAATGATATATTTGCAAGTTTCATTATCAAAAAAGAAAGGAATTTGAATTCCCGTTATATTAAAAGTATTTTCAAAAATATTTGTTTAAAAAAATTAAATTAAGAACATCTGAACTTAACACTCCCCATTTCTTTTGCCACCTATAAAAGATAGTGACCAACTATCAATGGTTAAAAGTGTCGTTTATCTTTTTTCTTTTTTTTTTTTTTGGTTTGAAAATGTTCGCCCTTGTTGTTGTTGCCGCTGTTGCCAGACATACTACGGACGCGCGATATTCACTTGTCCACACATTCACAGGCACTCACTTCTTTTTTTGTTGGAAGGGGTCTTCAATAGCTTCAATGTTCAAATGGTTTATATGGGGTTCTGGTTGTCGTAGTCGTCGTTGTTGTTGTTGTTATTGTGTTTTTGTGATATTGACTTCAATCATTGCGTGGAATACTCATAAATTCTCAAACCTATCACAAACATATGCGCGCACATACAACGAAGCACTCTTCGGCCGAATTTACAAGTTGTATCCAAACACACAATCATTGTTTGGTGGAGGCACAGTGGGGTAAAAATGAGCGAAAATAGATATCTGCAGCTAAAGGATCTTCTGTCTTTAGAAGAACTCTATGGGTGTCCTCTGTTTATAGAAAATCCCCATTGGTTACTCTTTCTATTCTCGGTCTTGTTTTTATTAAAGGCCCTGGAGGACCATATACAAGATATTTAAACAATTGAATACCATTAGATGAACATCTATTTTAAGAAGACCTCCAAAGGGTCCTCAAGAAGCATCTGCCAATTGAAGGCCTTTAGAGGAATCTCCATCTAAAGGAAACTTTTAGAGGGTCTTCTGTTTGGAGGATCTTCTGTCTATAAAATACCCCTATGAGTGTCCTCTGTTTATTGACGACTTCCGGAAGCTCTTCTGTTTATAGAAAATCCCTAGAGGCTATTCTGTCCCTTTTCGGTCTTGTTTCTATTAAAGATCACCAATTGAAGGCCTTTAGAGGAATCTCCATCTAAAGGAAACTTTCTAGAGGGTTTTCTGCTTATAGAAGACGTCTGAAAGATCTTCTGTCCATAGAAGGCCTCTGGAGTATCCTCGGTTTAGAGACCATTTTTAGAGGCTCTTCTGTGTACAGAAAATCCCTGGAAGTTATTATGTCTATTTCTCTGGAGAGTCTTCTGTTTATAGAGGACCTCTAGAGGCTCTTCTATCTGTAGAAAATCTCTAGAGGATATTCGGTCTATTCTCAGTCTTGTTTCTATTAAAGACCTCGGAGGACCCACGGTCTATTGATGACCTCTAAAGTGTCCTTCTATCTTCAGAGGACCACAACAGAGTCTTCCATTAATTGAATACCATTAGATGAACTTATATGCAACAGCTATAGGGTTCTCAATCTATTGAAGACTCCTAGATGTTTAACTGTTAATTGAAAACGCCTAAAGTGTCTTCTATCTATGGTAGACCTCTGAAGGACCTCTGATCTATGACCCATCTGGAGGGTCTTCTATTAATTGAAGACCTCCACAGGCTCTTGAACCTAAAGAACACCTTTCGTGCATTTCGTTCAAACCTCCAAAATGCCTTCTTCCTATTAAAGACCTCCAGAGCACCTCAAATTTTTTATTCTATCTTCTATTCTCTCTATTAAAGAGCGACTTCTGTATACAGAAGATCTCTAGAGGATCTTTGGTCTATCGAAGACACCCATTGGGTCTCTTGAGGGTCTTTTATAGAATGTTTTCCAGATATCCTTAGAAAGACTTCTGTCGATTGAAAACACCCGGAGGGTTTTTGTACCTAATTAAGACCACCAGATTTTTTTTTTTTTTTTTTGAAGGATTCTACAGCTTTTTCCATTTATAGAAGGCCTGTAAAGATGTTCTTATCAATAGAAGAATTTCCGAGAATCTCGTGCCAATTAAAGACCTCTATGTCTTCTAACTATAGAAAACCTTTAGAGGGACTTCTATTAGTACGAGATATATTCTGCTAATAGATAGCCTCTAGAGGGTCTTCTACCTTCAGAAAATCTCTAAACGGCTCCTAGAAGGTCTCTTATCTACAGGAGGTCTCTAAGACCTCTAGAGTGAATTCTACCAATTGGAGGTCTACAGAAAGTCATCAGTCAGTAACATACCTCTGGAGGGTCTTTTGTCTATTAAAGTCGTCTAGGTGACATCTAGAGGGTCTTCTATCAATTAAAGATATCCAGAGTGTCTTATCTATTGGAGACCTTTTGAAGGTATTCGATCTTGAGAAGAGACCTGGAGGGTCTTCCGTCTATTGAAAAGATTTAGAAGATATTCTGTCCACAGAATGCCTATAGGGACTACCGTTTATAGAAGAGAAGTACCTCTACAGGGTCTGTTACCCATGGAAGATCCCTAAGGTATCTTATCTGTTACAAACGCATGTTGATTCTATAAAGGATCTATTTGAGAGTTTCCTTTCGACTCAACTACTCGGAAAGTACAAGTGAGACGAGGATCTAGGTTCTGGACGGGAATCTTTTCAGAAAAAAAGTAGATGACAGTTCTCTCTGGTACTCGTTCAGTTCTATGGACCAATTCTTATATGAAACCTACAAATCTTTCCAGATACTGGTCTTTAAGGAGCCGACGAGCACCTTCAATATGCTCAGGAAGAGAAATTTCCCCATGAGGAGAAAAATTACGTAGGGTTTTCTATTCCTTTAGGGTCTTCTGTTTATAGAAGGGACTAGAGAGGTTCCCTTCAATTTATTTCATACCTCCAGGGGACTTTCTGTTTGTTGAGGGCCTCTAGAGCGACTTCTGTCTACAGAAGACCTGCAGAGGGTTCTCAGTATATCGAATACATCTATTGAGCCTCTAGAGTCTAGAATAATTTTAGGACATCCATAGAAGACCCGGAGGGACTTGTACCTATTTCTCTTCTGGTGGTATTGAAGGCGCTCGTCGACTCCTAAAAGACCAGTTCTTCTATTTATTGACCACCTTCAAACATGGAAGACCTCTAGAAAGTCTTCTTTTTACAAAATACCCTTCGGAGACCAATCTGTAGAACAACATACTACTTTTTTTTTCCTGCGTAGGGTATCTCCTGGTCCCACCAGACTTCATTAGGCCTTTTCTGTTTATTGCTCTGTTAAATTCAATATTCAACTGCCGTGTGGAGCTATAAAATAATCTTATTCATTTATTTATTTATGGGCGAACATTAATACATACATATGTAGACATCTCTGTGTACGTACGTACATCTCTGTAGGTATGTTTGTAGTCCCAACATTGTAGTGAATATTTTCTTTTGTTGTTGTGTTCATTTGATATTCTTTTTTTTCTTTTTTCTTCGTCGTCCATCGGCGTTAGTAACATTACATACGAAAACGTTGTAGTTGTTGTTGTTGCGTTGAATTAATAATAACCGTTGTATGGCGTTGGTGGTGGTGGAGCTGTTGGTGCTGTATGGTGTTCTGCTGGATGTGAGAACACTATATGTGGGATTGTGGTGAGGAATAGGGTGGCGGAGCTTCTATTGTAATAGTTATGCCAGTGACAGTTAATAGCGTAAAGTTGAGAAAAGTATTTCCATTCTTTGGCCTGTGCTCCCTCTCCCTTCCCCTCCCTTTTCCTACCATACGTCCCACAGCAAATTTTACTTTCCTTAGCCAACAATAAAACCGACATCAAGACACAGAGAATTACAATCATTTCTCACCGGTTGCATTTCATTCTTTCTTCTCTCCTGCCCCTTCGTCAAAGAACAAATAAGTGAAGAAGGAGTAGGAGCATTAACATGAATGTGGGGGGAGATTACATTGCATGACTTGGTTTAAGTGTATGAATATCTCTGTGTGTGTACGTGCGTGTGTGTGTGTATCTTGTGATTTCGGGTAGAAGAGAATTATGATATTGTGTAATCGCCCACATGATGATGATGATGATTACGACCACGACAACGACGACGATGATGATGATTTATATCATATTTCAAATTGTTATTGTAATGTAATAACAGGAATTGTAACTTGTTTTTGCCTGTGGTAGTAGTAGTTGTTGTTGTTGCTATTGTTAGGGTTCTTGATTTGTTGTTGGCGCTATTGTTAACAGCCAGAAAGAGTTGTGTTGCCAGTTTGGTTATCGTTTATCACACATTTGTTGTTTGTCGCTATGGACTGACTTCAAATTCTGTGGGGGGAAGGGAAGACGAAGGAAGGGTAGGAGGAGGGGGAATAACAAAACAAAGTTAGTTTTGAAGTTAATACAAATAATGGAGAGGGCAAACAAATAATGTTTTAATTTACTTTTGTCATGGACGCAAAGAAGTGTAGAACACATTGATTTATAGAAAATGTTGCAAGATCAATCGGAATGGGGGGTGGGGAGATAGAAGGTGGGAAGTTAAGTAACTTTCAAAGTTGGTAAAGGAAAATAGTTTTTAATTTTCATTTATTGGAAAGGATATTAAGGGTCTTATACTAAAAGTGAAGGTCTCGAGGATATCGTCCAAGACCCCTAGATGTCTATTAAAGACCTCCAAAATATCTCCTATGTATTAAAGAGCTCCAGAGGCCCTTCTGTCTGTTGAAGGCTTCTAGAGAGACTTCTGTCTACAGAAGACCTACAGAGGGTTCTTCGTCTATCGAATACAACTATTGGATCTCTAGAGGGTTTTTTAACTAAAGAATAGTTTTAGAACATCCATCTCCTATCAATTGAACTCACTCGGAGGGTCTTGTACCTATTGAAGACCACCAGGTGGTTTTCTTTCTTTTGAAGAATTCTAAAAGGGTCTTATATCTATAGAAAACCTGTAAAGGTGTTATTATCAATTTGAAGTATAGATGGCGTTCGTCACAACACATTTATGACAGTATACAGGATCTATTTGAGTGTTTCCTTTCGACTCAACTTCTCGGAAAGTTTAAGTAAAACGAAGATCTAAGTTTCTGGGCGGGAAGCTTTTACGAAAAAAGAACGGACAGTTCTCCCTGGTACTCGTTAAGTTCTATGGACCTATCCAACCAACCAACAAGTCTTTCGAGATACTGTATTTTGGGTGCCGACGAGCGCCTTCAATATCCGCAAAGAAATTTCTCCATAAGGAGTGAACTGACTCTTATTTCAGGGGACGACGTGCAAATTTTCAAAAAGAAGGTCTACTGGTCTTCAAAGGGATTGACCTTCCGATCCTGTATATTAAAGATAACAGGTCCCTATGAAAAAAGCTAATAATGTTTTACATAAAATACGCAGGGTTTCTTAAAAAAATGTCTTCAGCTCTTTAATGTGAGGAACTATAGTCCATTCAGGTAAAATCTCACAGGTATTATATGAAAAGATCTCCAAACTTTTAATTTTACAGGGTACTACGTCTTTGTCATTTGTTTGTAACAGGCAAAAGGAAACGAGATAGATCCATAGTTCCTTTTGATGATCTGCATAGAATCACATTCTGAGTCGATTTATGTATATCCGTCCGTCCGGCCGTCTTTCCGTTCCTCCGTCCATGTATTTTTGTTTGTCGCATTTATTGCCCGATCCAGATGACGTTGAATGTTGCACAAGTTATTTGTTTGACCCAATGACGAACCCTATTGAAATTGGAGATAATCCGTCAAAATTTAAATACAACTCCCATATATATCTTCGTCCGATTTGCTTTTTGTTGTCCACCAAACGTGTAATATCTGCCCAGATAGTATGAAATTTTGCATATACGACCAAATTAAGCATGGAAATGAGTGTTCTAAATCGGCTCATATATAGTTCATCCGATTTGATATTTTTATCCTCCGCAGACGTAATATTCACTCTGTAACAACGATATTCGGGGAAATATATCAAAATTTATGATTTATGGTTTACTTTCCGCCGATAAGTAAATTTTATCCTACTTGAAACTCCCAACATCCAAAATGGTTTCAAAATGCATTTCTTTTTACGTCCCTGATCTACACTCGTTGTCCCTACGAGCCAAAGTCATGGAGTTGACGAACTATTAAATATAACTTTAACAACATTAAAGTTATTGTCTTTATTATGGTTTTTATTATTATTGTTGTAGTTATGTCCACATTGCAGATAATTTTATGTAAAGAAAAATTACAACAACATCAACACAACCTTTGGGCACACAGACTCACTCAGTCAAATCTCATGTAAACATAATCATTTAAATGCAAACAAAAGAAGACAAGCTGAAGTTCAAGTAAATATGCTGGTATATTTGTGTGTGTGTGTGTGTGTGTAAGGCATTCACACAGACAAATAGCCAGGAGACTCGATAAACATGAACGACCATAAATGTAACTTAAGGAGGACTTTTACTTGGCTGGATGATTGATTTAATTGGATGAGATGGAATGGAAAAGAGATTATCAAGTGAAATATAAACGAGGGTTTGGAGGGTAAGTGGAGCAGAGGAAGGTCTGTCTGAAGGTCCCGAAGAAGGCCTAAGGAATGACATCTAGAAGAAATGCATAAAAGACCTGTAGAGATTTTCTATCCAAAAAAGACCTGCCTAAGATCTCCAGTTCATTGAAGACATGTAGAAGGCCATATCTTTCTTTTGAAAACGTTCAGTAGTTTAACTATCCATTGAAGATCTGTAAAAATAATATTAACATAAACAATCTGTAGGAGGTCTTCTAATGACAGAAAATCTTGTATCCATGGAAGACATATGAGAGGCCTTCTTTCCTGGAAGACTTGTAGAATTTAGAATTTAAATAGAGATTATAAAGTAAAATATAAACGAGGGTTTGGAAGGTAAGTGGAGAAGAGGAAGGACTGTCCGAAAGCCGAAGAAGGTCTAATGGAAGATATCTAAAATAAACACATAAAAGTCCTGTAGAGATTTCCTTTTCCAAAGAAGACCTACCTAAGATCTTCTGTCCATTGAAGTCCTGTAGATAGTCATATCTTTCTATTGAAGTCTTTCAGAAGTTCAACTCTCCATAGAAGGCTTCTATCCATTGAAGATCTGTAAAAATGATATTGTCTTCTAATGACAGAAAATCTTCTATCCATGGAAGACATATAAGAGGTCTTCTTTCTTGGAAAACTTGTAGAATTTCTTTAAAACAAAGAAGTAAAATAGAAGGGAGTTTTTATATAGAAGACCTGTAAAAGTAATATTGGCATAAAGGATCTGTAGGAGGTCTTCTAATGACAGAAAATCTTCTATCCATAGAAGACATGTAAGAGGTCTTCTTTCTATGAAAGACTTGCAGAATATCTGACAATAGAAGTTAAGTAGAAGATCTTTTTTGCATAGAAGATCTATAAGAAGTCTTCTGTCCATAAAATATATATAGAATATCTTCTGGAAGACATGTAGAAGGTCTTCATACATAAAATTGTATAAGATTTCCCTGGTCTGTATCTAAGGAAGGCCTGCAGAAGTTCGTCAATTCAAAGGGCCTTTGCCAAAGGGACTTCTGGTCATATGTCTTCTTCCTGTTGTCCTTTTATTTACAAAAGACTTGCAGACTTCCTACATATGGAAGACCTATAGTAAGATTCCTATTCAAAAATGGTAGAAGGTTTTCCAGCCGTTAAAGACCCGTAGAATTGTTCCCTTCCATAGCAGGTTTGTAGAAGGTCTTCTATCCAAAAAGACATATTAAAGTCGTATTGCCAGAAAATCAGAAAACCTATAGAAGGTCGTCCTGCCCCAAAGAAGTTCTAAAGTCTATAGAAGGCTTTGTTGAAATCTTTCATTCCAAGGAAGAGCTGTAAATGATCGTCAACCCAAGGAAGAATTCTTAAGGGGCCTTGAGACCAAACAAGACTCCTTCTTCATAGAAGCTCTGCTTTAGGATCTTCTATGCCAAAAAATACCCCATAGAAAATCTTTTGTCCAGGGAAGGTATTTAGAAGGTCTTTTGCCCATAGGCCTACTATACATATACCCTCTCAAGCCATATGGCTGGGGGTATAATAATGTGTAGGAAAAATGCTTCATAGCTCCCCCACACTTCTGGGTACCTGGGACATTTATATAATTTCCCGCCTCCCACTTAAAATTTAAATTAAGTTCAAATGCCTTTGTTTAATTTGTTACTTTTTAATTAAATTTTTCCCTTATCGGTCAACATCACAACAAGCCCAAATGCCGCTTTGTTTCCTTTTTGGAGAATTCCCATCCCATCCCAGTCCAGCGGTGAGCAAAAATTGACATGTATGACTTATTTATGTTGTTGTAAAACAAATTATGGAAGTCACCTTTTGTATTTTATTTTCACTGGCATTTTGCTCATCATTTCACACCTTTATTTAATATTCATTTCACGCCTCATTGAGGGGCAGCAACGCAGGCAACAACAACAACAGCGCATAAAAGAAACCAAATAAATCTTATCAAGAAAATTTCTGAATAAAAATGATGAGAGGTGGTGTTGAACAATTGAGAAACTGCTGTAAGGCCATGTTTCCTGGCATTTCCAGGAAGTACTAAAATTAAAGAGGTCTTGGGGTTTTTTTTTGAAGTGACCGCAACTAAATGCGGGGAAATAATTTTGTAATGTGTTTTTATTTTGTTTTATTTTCACTAAATATACAGTTGTTTTATTTGGGGTTTGAGGTATTTATTTGTGTTTGTAAATAAATTGTGGCAATGAGCAATAGTTTATTTGCAGGGCTTGAAATGTGGGTGAATTTAGGTCAGATTATAAATATTAAACATAAATAAAATATATGACATTGTTTTTGGGAGAGGTTTCAACAGAGTTTTTTTTAATACAGAAGTGGACTGAAAAAATAAAACAGGAACATCAGCAGAAATGGTTTGACATGTAGAGAAGCGACTTGTGCGAAACCCGCGCGCAGTGGCCGAAAACTGGCTCGTGAGCTGAAGATATCGCAATATTCCATTCAGCAAATATTGAAAAACGAGCTCGGGGTAAAGCCATTGAAAGTCCAAAAAGTGCATGAACTTACACCTCAACAGAAAGAAAATAGACTCAAAAGAGCTAAAAGAGTTTCTTCGCTTGATCGAAATTGGTGAACTGCCGAATTTGGTTTTCTCCGATGAGAAAACATTCGTTGTCCAGCAGTTTGTAAACAAACAAAATGATCCGCTCATGTTTACTTGGCAAAGAGCTCAGCTGAAAATGTGCACCTTCGGTTGGCAACTAGAACTCAAGCCTTAAGCCGGCCATTGTGATGGTGTGGGCCGCCATAATAGCCGATAGTCGCTCTTCGCTCGTATTAATCGACCGTGGCATCAGAATAAATGCCAAATATTATCGCGAACATATTCTGGAGGGTGTATTAAAGCCTTGGGCACGCACACATTTTGGCCGCAGACCTTGGATATTCCATCAGGACTCAGCACGCGCCACCAAAAGAATGGTTACAAAATTAGGTGTCTCGCTTCATTTCCAGCGCACAATGGCCACCAAAATCTCCGGATACCAATCCGTTGGACTATTGTGTCTGGAGTATTTTGAAAAGCAAGGTTGGCACTAAAAAGTACCGAAGTGTCGATCACCTCAAGCAAGCGCTACGCCGGGAATGGGCCAAAATACCGCAGAGCCACAATCGAGCAGCGTGTGACGGTTTCACTGGCTGTTTGAGGGCCATAATTCGTTCCAAATGTGACCAATTCGAACAAATCTAAACTTCTAAAAAAATTTCTAAAAAATCTAAAATTTTCTAAAATTTGATGCAATTTCCGACATTTTTTGCTTTCATTCAATAAAATTTAAAAAAAGTGTAAAAATTATGGCGCTTGACTTTGTTGCAGTTTTTTTTCTCAAACTGTAAATGTTCGATTTCCTTTAAATTGTTCACATACCAATATTTTTATCTGCATTACATGAAGCGGTATATTTCGGTCCGCTTCATGTAACCGGTCTATATCTAGTAACTCACGCATATTTCCTTCAAAAATTTGCACATATCTCATATAAAGTATAGAAAGTAAACGATATAGATCAAATATGGCACGTTGTAATATTTATATCAGACTTAGGTCAGATACGAATTAGACAATATTGGCCAGCTGCCTCGGAACCTCCCCCCAAAAAGGGTCATCAGTGTAAATAATCATAACTCAAGGCTGGGGGTATACATCTGTCGGCAAAACCGACTGACACTATTATTTTTTTTTCGAAGCGTCTAAAAATCTATTTTGTTATGGGTATCCCCCCAATCAAAAATATCAAATTTTGTTCCCAAAGTACAAATGCGTTACACCCTAATGTATCCAAACACACAGCGCAGCTCATATTTCTAATTAGCAATGAATGACACTTTTAAAATACCCTCAAATGGGTAGCCACCGCTCCCCAAGTTCACGTAATGAATAATAACACAAGGAAGGTAATCAAGTGTAACGGTTGAATCGAATCAACCAAACACAGCAGACACAACTCACTCATACACACACACGTTTACTGGAGCATCCCGTTTTGCACGTGTGTCCGTATGTATATCAACGTGTGTGTGTGTGAAGAACTTAGCCATTCAAATTGTTCTATAAATTCAAATCACGAGCTTTACCCACAGCAACAACAACACAGAGAAACATGTAGAAGATATCTAGAATTGCAGAGATTCCATTTAATAGCGGTTGGTGTTTTTGTTGCTGTTGTAGCTCAAGGCATATTTGTCATTATTAGATTAAATGTTTATTGCTTTATCAAATAGTATTTCTTGTGAATAAGGTAAAATGTCATTATGATGATCGCTATTATCATTATTATGATGATGATGATTATACTAATAATGTCATTAAGTCCCGTGCTAATATTCTTTCTCCTATTCGTGAAAAAAGCAAACACACCACAACGATGACGTTTCTTAAATTGTTCTTCATCCCCCCAAAAAAAATCCATTAACATCTTCTTCATTATTATCGTTTTCATTATTCCCCCCATTGTCATCATCATCGTCATCTTCATACGGCTCGGCATCGTCATCGTTGTCGTGATAATATCCAAATGGTTCAATGACCTTCAATACAATTTCACACTCTCTTACATGTATGTATGGATTGTTGTTTTTGGTATTTGTATGAGTTTCAGAGAGTGTGTCCACCCCCCACACAAACGGTGAGTGAAACAACAACAAAATGCCGTCGTGCAAGTTAACAACAACAACAGCAAATTAATAACAAATGAAAGCAAAATAATAAACACTTGAGGTGCACACACACACACCTTGTGCTGCAAACACATGTATTTTAGATAAATTTGCATGAATTTGTTTATCATACGCCACCCCTCCCTTCCCTACTGCCATAGGCATCACACAGCAACAACACAAATGTGCCAAAATAAACACGGAAGAAGCGCGCCGCTTTTTTTCTTGATTCCTTTTCTTTTCTAAAACAAATAATTCAATACAAATTATAGTCTCTCTTCTGTTCTCTCTCCTTCCCCAACTCTTGCTGATATGCTCTATGTGTGGCTCTTTAAAAATTCCTTTAAAGAAAACACAGAGAGAGCGCTCTGTAGAGAGAAATGTGTTTGCTAACATGACGTATACGCCATGTATGCCCCAAAATTAATGAGTGTTGTGTAGGGTGTTTGCGCGTAGTGGAGGGAGAAGGCATGAGTATCACAATTTGTGTGTGAGTGCAATTTAAATTCTCCAAATGATTGCAAATGCCAACGACAGCAAACACCAACAACAACATTCATTCGCACATAAATATCACCATTTTTTAATGACTTTGGCCTCGTCGCTGTCATCATCACTTCCCAAAACCATAAACTGTCATCGCTAAGTTATTGAGAGCTTTCGGCTATCGTAAATTATTGGCTTTACTTGAAGAAAGTAAATAGAGGAAACATTTGCTGTTTTATTCTATTTTTCAAGTGGGGGCTAATTGGGGGCTATTCACGTTTTATAATTTTCGGCTAAAATGGTTGTACTTTGGGGCACCAGCTAGGTCCCTTGGTATATTTAAATGGGATATTATGGTTTACAAGTCATTCTTAGGACAGTCGGACACCTACATCACATTTTATAAGAGTTATAATTATTCAAAATATTGAACCTTTGTAGTGGAGGTAATTGATGGAGTATCAGTCCACTCCATCAATTACCTCCACTACAAAGGTTCAATATTTTCGCATCTGACCTAGCACTGATGTAAATTTTAGGATTTGTAAAGTTTGACAATATCGGATTATCACTTCTCTTTCTGTGGGGCCTATATTGCCCATCTCCAAACTCGATCTAATTTTGATAAAAATGTTACGATGTACCAAGCTTAGACCCTTCGTGAGTTAGCGTGCGCGCAAGCCAGATAAACGGACATCGCTAGATCGACTCCAAATGTCCTGAAACGGATTTGGTCCAAAGAGACCTAGGGTCTAAAACCGTTATTTCGATGAGGCAACAATATATATAACCTCATTAGTAATATGGCTGAGGATTCAAAATATAATATATTTACAACGACCTCTACATGTCATGTGTATGCGGTTGGAATCTTTGCTAATTTCAATCCATAACATTTTCGAAAAAAAAATAAGCAAATGCCAATAACGAGGTTAAAACCTGATTAACCTGATGTAAGAAAACGGTAAAAGAATTAAATCTTGGAAACGACCTCTACATGTCATTTCCATGCGGTCATGATCCTTGCTAATATCAACCCACTGTGCATTGCGTGTCAAAGTTGCCCAGGAATACCCTAAAACACGTGTCTAGAAAAAATGAATGCAGTTCTAAGGCTGAAAATGTTTTGATGTTATTTCTTCAGGCATTCAAACAGTTTTCAACAATAGATGGCGCTTTTCTATGCATTTTAGTTGACTTAGTTATATCAGCTTTACAATAGAGTATTTTTGAAGCAAAGAATCTAATGTCAAACGAATGAGAATATTCTTTCTCTGTATTGTTTTTGAAGAGAAAAAAATCAAAACCAGAGTCTCTGCTTTGTCTACAGTGGTTAATGGGAAAAAATCATCTTTTGGCAACGACATCTACATGTCATTGCATGCGGTTGTAGTCATTGCTAATCTAAACTCATTACAGCATTACCGCATACCATATCTCTGATGTCCTGAATCCCATGGAAAAATCATGCCTAGAAAATAATGAAGCCATATTTGTACGGTGTTAAAATTGTACTCTGTTTCTTAATGGGTTAACGCTACCAACTTCAACAATAGATGGCGCGATTTTCCAAACTTTTAGGCTAATCTTGTTATATTGGCTTTAAAGTTGCTATAAAATCAACTGAGCTAATGGACCTTGGCACTCGGTTCTTTCAGGAACGTAGAATAGACTAACGAACAAATATTAATTCCATATCTTCTGTACTATTGTTGAAGAAAAAAATTCGATACCATAATCAACACTCTCTGTTGAAGTCTAAGACGACTTAAGACGTTTTCAGGCCATCTACATATCAGTCTCTTGATACAGGTTTTTGAGATTTTTTTATGAACGATCAACAATATAAGTGCGGATTTCATGGGATTCTTTTCGAGATTGGTGGTATACTTTTCAAATAACTTTCTAAGCTCTAATCTTGAATCTATTATTCGGATGAATTGCTAGGTCTCCCATGTTTTTGTTGAAGAGAATGAATCAAAACCAGAGTCCCCACTTTATCGTATTGTGGTTGACGTCTGAGCTACTTTTAAGCGTTTTAAATCCACCTACATGTCAGTCCTTTCATACAGGTTTCGCGAACTTTTTTATAAACTATGAGAGATATTAGTGAGGTTTTTGAGAATATTTTTCGCAAAATTTAAAAATACTCTTGAAGAATAGCAATAAGAACTATACATCTAGATTTTTTGTAAGGACTTTAAAGACAATATCAGTAGATTTCTATGCATCATTTAGACGTGTTTTTAGATTTTCTAACTAATACATCTTGAGAAGCTATAGTCGAAAATTTTGTTTGAAAAATGTCTTTCAAGACTGTCAAAGCTATATGATATAACATACTCAAAAACTGTCCGAGGTTATAACCTGGTTTATGATTAACTTTGCAGAATTTTCTGAGTTATGACTACGGATCTTTCAAGGCCAGTCAGATCTCTAGACCTATAATTAATAAGATAAATATTTGAACGACTTCCGGGCTTTATTCACAAACTTCAGAGAATTAATGCTTCAAGAAGAACAAAATTTGCAGGTGCCTGGAAATTGTTGATATAACTATTTGAACGACTTCCAGACTTTATTCACGAACTTCAGAGAACTATAGCTTCTAGAAAAGCAGACGTCCCAGGTGCTACCAAATCTCTGGAATTTTAAAGATCATTTTTCTAATACCCGTAATTTTAAAGTATTATCAGTGCCCAAACAAAAGATTTTTTTGAATATTTTCTCAAAGGAATAATCGGACAATTTTTTAACTAAACTGTCAAGAACTTTGATTTTAACAAAAATTTCTTTCTAACAAATCCTGCTCAGATTTCTAAAAATTTTCTGAGTTAAATGATCAGTAGAATGGAAATGGAGGAATAGTACCTATCACATTGCCATCTATTATCACAGGATAGCTATGTCTTCAGGGGTTTGTCAATGCTATTGTTGTGAATTCAACTGGTTGTTGCCTTTGCTATTTTCAGATTCCCAAATATAGATGGCGTTCCATTAGTTGAAAATGTTTGAAATTTTAGAGTACCTCAATTTACGCTTCCTACCATTTCCTAGAGCTTGCTTCTAATATCAGCGCCAAGGGTCTCTTTACACGCATCGTACCCTTCTAAGGCGAATTTTTTAAAACCTTACCTTTGCATACTTCTTAAATGTTTAACCTTCCCCTCTGTAACTGCCTCATATCCAAGAGGAGTGTGCATGGATTGCCCAACAATATTTTATCTAATTTAAATGCCTAACTTCTGTCTTTGAATATTAAGTGTAGTATCTGCTGTGAGTTTTCCCCTCTCCCAAGCAATTTACAATTATGGAAAATTTTGTAACTTGAAGAACAGTCATGTAAACCATTTATGGCAGCAGAGGCCATGGAAAGGTGGCTAAACTTTTAGCAAATTAATTTTGCACAAAAATCCCTCTTTGCTTAATAATTCATGTCTGCTGGTTGGATGGCTGGCTTTTCAAACATCCGTCTGTCTGCCCCATCGTCAGTCCGTCCATCGTTCTGCCAGTGAGCCCGAAGTAAGCATATGTGTAAGTCGGCTTGTTTACACAAAGTTTTTAAATAAACCCAGCTAAGCACTTAGAATGTAACCAAGAAATATTTGCATAAAAACTCAACAACTTCTAAGCAGGATGGGTGGTGTTAAGCCATTAGAGGGCGTCGAACGGTTGAGAGTTTTTAACATGCCAGCAAGACCCCCAAGTCATCCATCCATCCATCCAGGCATTTTGTTTGGAAAAACCCAAACGGAGAGACATGTTGCGGGGAGGCAGTGTCGCTGTCGCCATATTAACTAAGTAAACCGACACACGGAGTGTTGTGGTGCAATGTGCCGCCTTCTCAAGCACCACTGCAAGTGTGGGAATACACTTATTTTCCTGGCTGTTGATTTTTCTATTATCCAGTAACCCTTTTTGTTTTATGTAGCTTTTCATTCACTGTTCTCTGTTTTCCTTTATCTTGTTTGCCATTTCTCTTTCTTTTAGCATTCCGCTGAAGTGCTTTACTTTTTCCATCATCTCTTTTATCATCGCTGTAGTTTTTTTGTTTCATTTCATGTTTTTCCCCCATTTTCCTCTGCCAAACAAAACGATTTCTATGTTTCCTTTTGCTAAACTTGGCTAAGAGCTGGTAGTCAGTTTAGTTTTCCAGTAAAGTGACTTGGTTTGAAATTACCTGGGCTTTTGGTCTTACTTTTTTCCCTGCCCATAAGAATTGCGACCAAAGCAGAAAAGAAGGAGTTTTCCCGAAAAGAAAACACAGCAACAGTCTTAGCAATAACCCTGCCTTACATTGGTTGATATGTCTTCAGTTAAATGAATCTATTTTAGTTTTACAACACTTGTCATGATTCTTAGGCTGCCTCCAGATTGTTCACTTCCCCAGCGATTGTCATGTACGAGTCGGGAAAGAAAGAAGGAAAGAAAAACTTCTCGTTAACATACCACTCGTTGTGTGAAATATTCTCTGCAATTTTCACACGGAAGCTTAAATAAACGGTGCGTTTTTTTTTTTGCGGAGAAAAAAAGAAGACTACTCATCCGGTCTTAATAGAGAAAAATTCTAAATGGTTTTCTAACTAATTAGCAGAAGAGTTTACTTGGTAACACAACTGAGCTGTGGCTAATGAAGTAGAGCGTTCAGCATTTTATGAAATAAGATCTGAAGAAAGCAATAATTCAATAAAAATATATACATACAAAATATATAAAAAATGGTTATTTACAGCATAATAACCAAAAAACCCTCGTTGGGCGCCATTCCATTAATCTTCATGATTTTCCATTCATAAGACTTTGTTTGGAAAATAGTCTCGTTGGACCTCATTTAGCTTAAAAATAAACTCGAACAAATGTATTTAATGAGTCTGATATTATGTAAGATGCACCAGAGGGGTTCGCAGATTTATATCATTTTCACAACCGATCTTGTGTTAGCAAAAAGGTTTGTATATGTGAAATTTGTTTTTCAAAATTTCGAACCCTATGTGTGGGAGGTGCCAGAAGGATTAATTCGATCTCTCCCATATTTTTAACAGATCTTGTGTTGATGGAAATATTGAGATTTGCCAAGTCTGAATGGAATCGGATGTTAATTTCGCGTTTTATGAGCTTCATTGATATTCAAAATTTTGACCCTTTATGGGACAGGTACCAGAAGAAGTGGACCGATAGATTCCATCTTCCCAGCAGATCTTGTGTTAGTAGAAATAATGGGATATGTGAAGTATGAAGAGAACCGGATGCCTATTTCGGATTTAATAATCGTTTTTGTTTTTCAAAACGTTGAACCTTTGTTGGGGAGGTACCCGAGGGAATGATCCGATCTCTACCATCTTTATAACGGATCTTGTGTTGATGGAAATATTGAGATGTACCAAGTCTGAATGGAATCGGATGTTAATTTCCCGTTTTATGAGCTTCATGGTTATTCAAAACTTTGACCCTTTGTGGGAGAGATACCAGAAGGCGTGGACCGATATATTCCATCTTCACAGCAGATGTTGTTTTTGTAGAAATAATGGAATGTTTGAAATATGAAGAGAACCTGATGCTTATTTTGGATTTTATAATCGTTTTGGTTATTCAAAACTTTGAACCTTTGTGGGGGAGGTACCAGAAGGAATGGTCCGATCTCTACCATATTTATATTGGATATAGTGTTGATGGAAATATTGAGATCTACCAAGTCAGAATGGAATCAGATGTTAATTTCGTTTTTTATGAGCTTCATGGTTGTTCAAAATTTTGACCCTTTATGGGAGAGGTACCAGAAGTAGTGGACCGATATATTCCATCTTCACACCAGACCTTGGGTTATTAAAAATATTGTGATGTGTGTAATTTGAAGACAATCAGACTCTTAATTTACATTTTAAAAGAGTTATAATTATTCAAAATTTTAACCCTTTTGTGGGTGAGAATGGACCGATATTGTCCATTTTCTCACCTGCCCTGGCACTGATGCCAATATTGAGATTTGCAAAGTTGCAAGAAAGTCGAATGATACTTCCTCTGTCTGTGAAGTAAAACATATCTTTTGAAAATTTCGACCTTTTGTGGGAGAGGTACCAGAAGAAGGAGGACCGATATTGCCCATCTCTGAACTCGATCTAAGTTTGACAATAATATTACAATGCACCAAGTTTGAATACTCCCTTCGAGAGTTATCGTGCGCACCAGCCAGCCAAACAGACAGACGGGCGGGCGGACAAAGCTAGATCGACTCCAAATGTCCTGAAACGGATTTGGTCCATAGAGACTTAGGGTCTAAAATCGTTATTTCGATAAGGCATGGTTTGGCCGTATCAAATGATATATACCCTCTCTAGCCACATGGCTGAAAAAATGTATTCAATGTACCTGTAAGCCCCTCGTTGGGCGCCATACCCGAAACTTAAAGGTTTTCCAAAGTTTTTTTTTTAAGCCAGGCAAAACAAAATGTTTTCCATAATTCAAGAAGTCCAGCCTCTCTCGCGCTCTCTCTCTCTCTCTCTCTCTCTCTAAAAAAATGTTGTAAAAAATTGTTTCCATTTGATTTTACAACACCCTATTAACACAATTCATCTCCTCGGATAGTTTATTATTTTTTCTATTTTCTCAAGCAATTATTCATATTTAAATAAGCTATCGCTGGCACACACTCAGTCAGTCAGTGAGTCCGTCTCTCACTCACCCGCCTGCCAGCCCCTTGTTTCATTCGTTTGTTTGTTTCGCTTGCTGACTGGCACATTTCTATGACAAAGCGAATTTGGCAAATATCACAGACATTGAAGCGACAGCATTAGGAGTGTAGGCGTTGACTGCCTCGGTCCACCAGAAACCCCCCCAGCTCTCTCTCTCTCCCTTCCTGCAATTTGGCGTTAGATGTTTGTGTACAAAATAAATGCTGTTTCATTGCATTTTGCAGTGCATGACTGACGAGCCGGCTGACAGTCTATTTGTTTCGCCGGTTTGCCAAAGTGTCATTGTTACACGAGTTGTGTTAGTTGCATTAGACTTTAGCCCGACGTCAGACGACGACGAAGCTTTACACACACACACAGAATTGCGATAAAGATTTGATGAAAAAGAAAATGGAAAATACTTCCTCAATTTATTTTTACTCTGTCGCTTTGCGAAGTGTAATGAATTTATTGCCTGTCATGAAGTAGTAGTAGAATCAGCCAGCCGAACGCAGAGCAGTGTTTTGAGTATTTTCGAAGACGACATGAGGATACATAATTTGGTTCTTAGTTGGATGTTAAAGTCATGTGGAGATTAGGGATCTAAGGTACATATGTGATTTTTGGAAGGGAGACCAAGAGGAATGTTTGTTTATTATACCCTCAGCCATATGGCCTCAGAGGGTATATATCATTTGATACGGTCATTTGATACGGTAGACCCTAGGTCTCTTTGGACCATATCCGTTTCAGAACATTTGGAGTCTATCTACCGATGTCCATCCGTCCGTCTGTCTGGCTGGCTGGTGCGCACGATAACTCTCGAAGGGAGTATCCGATTTGATCCAAACTTGGTACATCGTAATATTTTTCTTAAACTTAGATCGAGTCTGGAGATGGGCAACATCGGTCCACTCCTTCTGGTATCTCCCCCACAAAATGTCAAAATTTTCAAAGAGAATAATTTATTGCACAGCAAGAGAAAGAATAATCCGATTTTGCTCGAACTTTGCGAATCCTAATATTTTCATCAGTGCTACTTCATGTGCGAAAATGAACAATATCGGTCCACTCCTTCAAGTACCTCCCCCACAAAGGGTCAAAATTTTGAATAATTAAAACTCTAATAAAATGTGATGTAAGATTCCGATAGTCTTCAAATTTCACACATCCCAATAATTTTATTAGCCCAAGGTCTGGTGTGAAAATGGAATGTATCGGTCCACTCCTTCTGGTACCTCCCCCACAAAAGGTCGAAATTTTGAAAATATATATTTTTTGCACAGAAAGTGAAAGGATAATCCAATTTCGCTCGAACTTTACACATCTTAATATTTGCGTCAGTGTTAGGTTAGGTGTGAAAATGGACGATATCGGTCCACCCCATCAAGTACCTCCCCCACAAATGGTCAAAATTTTGCATAATTACAACTCTCATAAAATGTGATGTAAGATTCCGGTTGTCTTCAAATTTCACATATCCCAATATTTATATTTATCCAATGTCTGGTTTGAAGATGCAATATATCGGTCCACTCCTTCTGATACCTGCCCCACAAATGGTTGAAATTTTCAAAAAATACATATTTTTTGAAATAGAAAGAAAAACTATAATCCGATTTTGCACCAACTTTGCATATCTTAATATTTGCGTCAGTGTTAGGTCTGGTGGGAAAATTGAGAATATCGGTCCGCTGCTTATGTTACCTACCTCACAGATGCTCAAAATTTTGAATATCAAAATATTTTTAAATTATCGAACATTGGCTGAAGGTATACATCTGTCGGCAAAAACTGACCGATACTTTTTTACTTGTTTTCTTGAAAAAAAAAGGTATAGTTTAGGATTCAGACACAGAAAGTAGAGAATTTACTGTCTAGAAACAATATTCGTTTTGGCAGGCAACCAGAGTTGGTCTTCTCATAGAAGACCAGAGAAGGTTTTCTCATAGAAGACGAGAAGGTGTGCATAGCGGGGCAGGAGGTTTTCTCATAGAAAAATTCTCTATGGGAAACTATTCCAACTCATGTACCCACTTTAGACGCTAATGGTATATAAAGCTCACAACTATAAAAAAACTATATAGTTTTTTTATTTTTTTTTTTTTGCTACATAAACACACATATCTACATACATATTGTATGTATATATTTTAAGAATATCTAAATATATAGTTTACAGTCATACGACCATGTGTATGCATGTCTCACTGTATGTACGTGGTTTCTTACATACTTTCTCGTATTTAGTTTTTTTGTTTCTATTTATTTATTTGTTGTAGTTTTTATTTTATTTCAAGAAATGTGTACGTCTTTTAATTCAATTGTTTTCCTTAGATCTTTGGGCACAGACGCACACACACACCGAAGTGCGGGAACGAAAAACAAACAAATTAACAAAAATTGGAAATAGAAGATGAAATTTGTAATAAAAAAGACCGTGTTTTAAATTTTCATAGTTTCCAATTGAAATAGATGTGTTTAAATGCAAAACAAATAAACATATTCGATTTATCGATATCAACAAATTTTGGGGTTTTCTATGAATTTGAGTTTGGCAAGGAATGTGTCCAATCAATAAATGATGATGATGAGAAAAGTGTGTGAAGTAATAAATTTTAGATTTTAGACATTTCCATGAATTCCAAGAATAGAAATGTTCTATTTTTATTTTAAAAACATAGAAGGGACAGTAAATCTCGCAAATAGGCTAGCTGACGAAATTGGAATTTTGGGAATTTGCAAATTTCGAGCAGAGATTGTAATACGGAAAATGTAATTGCATAAGTAAAAATAAATAAATTTATTCAATTCAGGTTCATTGTCCTTTCCCTAAATGACGCCAAACGAACGGTCCGTCTTAAATTTAGCTTGATTCCAAAGTAATTTATTTATTTATCTAAAAATAAATCCATACCTTCAAGATTTGTGGATGGCGCCCAACGAAGAGTTCTTTCTTAATTTGGATTAATTTCAGACCCCTGTAACGTAATTTCTTTTATGAGATCCATTTTCTTAAATGCCTACCTATGAGACGTACTCATTGGTATTCTCAACGGATGTCCTCTATTCGAAATACCCACTTAGCTTAAATTATTTGAGAGCCTCTCGTTGGGCGCCACCAAACGAAACTCTTTTACTGTTGCATTGGAAGTTTATATCATTAACATGCTTGGGCGCCATTAAAAAATCTTAAATAAATTTCAAATTGGATACCATTCTACCAATATTCAACCAATCTTTTCTGTTGGGACCGATTTTATCCAATTTTAATGTCTTTAGACGTCATCAAATTAGGACCCCCAAAGTATCTTGAATTATCTGAGAGTTCATCTAAACAAATCTTTAACGTAAACTTTTGCTATTCTATTGTTGTTTTATGTTTTACTATTATAGTTGGGAGCGATTAAAAAAACCTTAAAAACCCCACGTTGGGCGCCATATAAATAATTTCGAATTTGTTTACCATAACCCAATAACATTCAAGCAATCTGTTTTTTTTTTTCAATTTATTTTATTCGGGTTCGTTAACCTTACTACATCTATTTCTTGAATGGCGCCCAACGAAGGGTTCATCTTCAATGTAGTTTGATTTCCATGTCATTTGTTTAAAGTAAATCCTAAAAGTAATTCCATTCTTTCAAAATTTGTGAGTGGCGCCCAACGATTAATTTGGATTAATTTCTGACTCTTGCAACATAATTTTATGTATGAGATTTATTCTCTTAAATGGCTCCCAATGAGATTTAAACATTTATTCTCAATTGATGTCCGCTATTTGAAATACCCACTTATAATACCCACGTTGGGCGCCATCAAAGCAACCCGTTTACTACTTCATGGGAAGTTTATAGCTTTAGCATCCTTGGGCGCCATTAAAAAATCTTAAATAATTGATGTGCATTATTAAAGGAACGCCTTCGTTGGGGCCTCAATTATCTAAGAGCCCCACGTTGGTCGCCATTCACATAATTTTAAGGCATACAATTTTATCATTTATTGAATTATGTCTATTTGAGAACGATCCAATTAAATCTCCACAATGGGCGCCATATACCATGTGTCATTATCTTCTGGGTAAAATTAACCAAATTGAGACACTAACGCCGGCCATTCAGCAGATCACACTTATTGTCCACCTATTTCTGTCATATCACTTGACACTGGGCGCCATTCAATTAGTATTTAATGAAATCTGTTATTGCTTTTGATAAGCAATGATTTAAGGTCAAATTATATTTGACCCCAGGTTGGGCGCCATTAAATTAAATGTTGAGTAAAACTCTGACCATTTAGGTGATCCTGCATTATTCACACTTATTTCCTTGTTATCCTTTATTAATAAACCTTCATCTAATCCTTTTAACTATCCTTTCTGGTGAAAAAAATTACTTTAGAAAAAAAATCCATTTCTTTTTGAAAATTTCCGTTTTTTATACCCTCCATCTTGAAAAGGAGGGTATATTAACTTTGTCATCCCGTTTGTAACATCCTTACATATTCGTCGTAGACCCCATAAAGTATATAGTATATTCATAATCAGCATAAAATTCTAAGTCGGTTTAATGATGTCCGTCTGTCTGTCTGTCTGTCGGTTGAAATCACGATACAGCCCACACTATTTGACGTAGAGCGCCAAAATTTAGCAGAGCAATTGGTATTGTGTTTAGGATGGTTGGTATTGAAAATGAGATATATCGGTCCACGTTCTGGTATAGTCCCCATATAACGGTACCTCCCGATATTCGGTAATTTGACGATTTTTGCCACATTTTTTTCACGTATTTGTCTGAAAATTGGTATTTGTGGGTCATAATGGGTCCTAGTTCGTGTGGCGAGTCATTGTAATTATTGGTCCACGTTTTGGTATAGCCCCCATGTAACGGTACCTCCCGATATTCGGTAATTTGACGATTTTTGCCACATTTTTTTCACGTATTTGTCTGAAAATTGGTATTTGTAGGTCATAATGGGTTCTAGCTCCGTTGGCGAAACATTGCATGTGTAGGTCCACGATTTGGTATAGCCCCCATACAACGATACCTCCCGATATTCGGCATTTTAATGGTTTTTGCCACATTTCTTCTAATGTTTCCTTTACCCTAAGGTGGTATTAAAAGTATTGAAAGTTTGGCCCGGCTAATTTTTTAATTTTTTCAAACTCTTCAACAAATCTTCCGCGCTTTTTCACCCCTAAAAATATTTTTTGAAAACAAACAAATCGCCCACTTACCTGTCAGAAGATTCCGAGGAATCATAACGGTCGGTGCAGCGTTTCTTTTTGGCATTAGTGTTGTTGTTGTTGCTGCTGCCGTTGTTGTTGTGATGCGGTAATGTTAAATCAGTTGCACCCGAGGCAGCTACTAATCCGGATGAGTGCCTTGCAACAGCTGTTGAGGCAGGTGATGATGCTGTCGCTGATGAGGGTGATGGAGATGCCACCAAGCCACCAGCTACGGCTAATGATGAACCAGTCTTTTGTTGTTGCTGCTGCTGTTGAGTGGCTAGTAAAGATAATGGTGTTGGTGGCGGCGGTGGTGGTGGCTGAGATCTTTTAAGAGATCTTAAGGTTGTGGTTAAATCCTTGGACGTAGGTGTTGTGGTATTGGATTTTAGTGAATATTTCCCACTGGCGGCACGTTTGCCATCCGTTTTTATGGAATTGGGTGAGGCAAATATTGCGGGTGTTTGAAATTCAGGCTTTGGTTTTGTGGGTGATGGCGGCGGTGGGGCCAATATTTTGTTGGCGCAATTCTCTTCGACTTTCGACTCTTCGGTGTTACGCGTGATTGTGAGATTATGCAGCGGCGTTTTATTGACACAATTATGATCGACACTGTTCTTGAGTTGATCGAATAGCGATAGTTCGCTATTCGGAGACTTAGTTTCTGTTTTTGTTTCCTCTTTGGGGGGTGGCATCATCAACACTTCCGCGTTAGATGACATTTTGTGGGCGGTAGTTTTCTCGCGTCGTTTGTTTTGTGTGGGTGTGTGTTTTTAAGGAATTTTCAAGATGTTTAGGATTTACATTTTTTAAGCAGAATTCTTTCAGTTTTTTTCTTGTTGGGCCCAGCAGTGTTTTTTTGAAAATTGTTTTAAGATTTTGCTTTAAAAGCAACAAAAAGTGTTAGCCTTCAAGGAATAGGGGCTAAAAGGTGCTTATGGTTTTTTCAAAAAGGTTTAATTGTTCTTAAATGTTTATTGTGGTTGTTCAAAGTATTCAATTGCCGTTTTCCTTGGTGATTTGACATTCCAGTACATTATTGGATTTGACTAAGTTTAAAAGGGAATCAAAGCGATTCCTTTTTTTCTCTTTCAGATTCAAAACTCTTGCACAAAATCTTAGTTGTTTTGCAATCGCTTAACGTTTAAATTATTGCAAAAAAAATAAATAAATGTTCAATTTATCTGCCAATTGTCTTTAACTCGGTTTTTGGTTGAATTTGAATTCTTCTCTAGTCTAAGAAAATTTCAAGTTTGCCATTTTGTTTTTTTTTCTGTTTTCTGTTTTGAGTTAACCCAATTCTTTTGTTTCTATGCTTTTTGGAAAAAAAAACACTTTCAACTTGAAAATTCTTTAGTGTTCTTTTTTTCGGCGTTTTATTCGATTTGACTTTCCTTGGAGTTTCGTTTTACAAAAATGTTGAAATATTTTTCGTTTAGATTTGCAGTTTTCAGTGAAGTTTTTTTTTTATTCTGGTAGGGGGGCACGAGGCAGAACCTGCAATTTGCCTAACGTCAGCTTTTATTTCCGGTGACCAAAAATTAGCAGTCTTTTGGTCGGGGTTTTTGTTTTCAGGCCAAGTGAAGTTAATTTGAGGTTGCGGTTAATGGTGAATGAATGGTGGTATCGTAGCGACTCAAATCTCGTCGAATTGAGCTGAGGTTCGTTGCATACAAAGGCTGGGTATGACTGCAAGCAAGCTAGCTAGCTGGCTGGCTGGTTGGCTTGGCTGACTTGGATGAATGCTTGCCGAATGTTGTGGTAGAAAATTATGCGTTTTTCTTGTTGTTGTTGTTGGCTGGGGAAGTTAGTCGAAAAAATTGCTCACGAACAATATTTCGTAACCGGTTTCAAATGCTGCTGCTTGAATTTCTGCTATTTAAAACAATTTTGTTTCACACAATACAATAACAACAACAAAAAACAAAAACTTAATTATAAATGCACTTTTATTATTTATTAGCCTGGTTGTTGTTGTTTGCACCATCAATCACAAGCCAAACAAAAATTTAAATGATACTTGGTTTTCCGTTTCCTTCTAATTTTTCAAAATTTATTTCGAAAAAAAAACAAAATTTAAAACATTATTTTCTCTATTCGCTTTGTGCTCACTTTTGATTGATTTTGTTTTGTTTTGCTTTCTGGTTTCCACACTTTGATATTTTAATTCTCTTTTCATTTGTTGTGTTTTGTATTCTTCTGATGCTTCTTCTTCTCTTTATTTTTCTGCTGCTTTTATTTCGCTTAAATGGCGAGCAGCAACAGCGGCAGCAGGCAGTAGTTTTATTTTATGTGCGTTTTAATCACTTTTAATTATCAGCAATTTAAATGAAATTCTCACGCTGACAAACATACACACAAACCTATATATGAACACACCTACATACATACGTACAAATATTTACGTACATAGGCCGTGTTGGGTACAAAAACGGAAAAATCACTTTTTTCACACGCACTCAATTTTTGTTTTCTTTAATTTCTTTCTTAGATTTTTTTTGGCGCTCTTTGCTTCCTCCACGTTTTCTTTTATTTAATCTTATTCTTTTATTATTATTTTTTTAATCTGTAAATTTGTAAAAGAAAAATTATTTATTTATCGCTTAATTAAACAACACAAATCAGGCACTACGGCAACAACAAACTTTTAGCTTCTAGCATATCTGTCTTGCTGTTCGCATGGCCGTCCGTCTGTCGCTTGGTTTGACACCAAGTTTGTTTGTAGTACAAACTTTGTACGTTCATTCGTTCGTTTGTTTGTTTGTATATAACGCGCACTCTATCTCCACCTCCTCGAAACGAAACGAACTATCTCTGTATCTGTTGTCGGGCACACGCTGCTGCTTTTCCACAATCGCACACAAAACTCATTCCCACTTGGAACTTGCGAATGCTTAACAAAGACTAAAATTGTTGTTAAAGCCGAAATGCCGATGGAGCCACTGGTCGTAGCACTCATCGGTCGGTCGGTTGCTCGTATATCGTGGTCGTCGTTGTCGTCGTTTTTTTCATACATTCGCATTTGCCAGCATTCGTGTTTTTTGGCCCCAACATCGTTTTTTTGCATAAACAAACGATGCAAAGAGCGTTGGGGGGAGAGTGGGGAGACGACACCACTCTTTAACTCATGAGAGCCAAGTGGCTTCGTTTTGAAATGGGTTTCTCAAGAGAATTTCGTTTAACCAAAGATGGGAGTGTGCAAACAAGTGGTTTAAGTAACTCTTTGCTAAAAGATTATAAAGATAGTCACATAAGCAGAATAACCCATTACAAAGTAATCTAAACAAGAAACATTGAACATTACATGTAGATTGAAAAATACTGAGGATTGACTTTCGTTCCATGAAAACATAAAATATGAAATATTTTCTTTTGACATTTTTTACATTTTCCATTTTTAAGGCCATGGTCGATTTCTTGAAGAAAAAGACAAATAAAAAAGCTGGAAATTTTCAAAAAAAAAAAAAAAATAAATAAATAAACTTAAAAAATTCTGTTAAAATGTTAAAAATGTCGAATGTAGCTATTATATTAGGGTCTATATACGACGACGTGGACATGCATAGGCAACTATTGTCGTAAACCATTACAATACTCAAATGCAAAACTTGAATGAAAAATTCGATGAATAATGAAGCTAAAATCATCAAAATCGAGAGGTACCGTTATATGGAGGCTATACCAAAATGTGTACCTACACAGACAACATTATGTCATAGGATGTAGTATTCAATACGAACTTCAAATACCAAATTTGAAACAATTCAGGTGAATAATGTTGCTAAATTCATCAAAATACCGAATATCGGGAGGTACCGTTGGGGGCTATACCAAAACGTGGACCTGCATGGCCCATTTTCAATACCAAAAGCCCTGAAGACATACTACTGAATTTCGTTCGCAAGCTAGAGTGATTTCCACATACGGACGGACATCGCTAAATGATCAATACTTTGTGGGATCTAAAATGTATATTTCGAGGTGTTACAAACGGAATGACAAACTTAATGTATTCTCCATACTATGGTGGAGGGTATAAAAATAGTGAAGATTGACTCTTGTTCTATGAATGATGTAAGTGTCCGATTGTCTTCAGATTACACACATCACATATTTTTATTAACCAAAGCTCTGGTGCGAAGATGGAATATATCGATCTACTCCTTCTGGTACCTCACTCACAAAGGGTCAATACATAGAATATTCATGAAGTTCATCAATCATGAAATTAACAATCGATTCCATTCAGACTTGGCAAATCTCAATATTTTAATCAACACAAGAACTGTTATAAAGATGGTAGAGATCGAACCATTCCTTCTGGTACCTCTCCCACAAAGGGTTACAATTTTGAATAACCAAAATGGTCAAAAAATCCGATATAAGCATTCGGTTCTCTTCAAATTATCACATCACAATAGTTTTACTAGCCCAATGTCTGGTGTGAAGATGGGATATGTCGGTCTACTCCTTCTGGTATCTCCCCTACAAAGGGTCAACATTTTGTTTATCCATGAAGCTCATAAAACACGAAATGATCATCCGATTCCATTCAAACTTGGCACATCTCAATATTTCTATCAACACATGATCTGTTATAAAGATGGTAGAGATCGTACCACTTCTTCTGGAACCTCCCCCACATAGGGTTCAAGATTTTGAAAAACAAAATGGTCAAAGAAAGCGAAATAGGCATCCAACTCTTTTGAATTTTCTCACATCCAAATGTTTTTGGTAACACAAGATCTGTTGTGAAGATGATATACATCTGCAAACCGCTTCTGTTACCTCACCCACAAAACGTCATAATTTTCAATACATATACCTGTCATAGCTTGCGAAACAAGTCGGCGATTCTTTACAACATGTTATATCTAAATATTTCACCGGACCAGAAATCTGATATGGATGATATGGCATTTATCGGAATTTATGATTTCGTAAAAAAATAAGTAATATTAATATTTTTATCTACATTAGATTAAGGAAGCATCAATCGTTTGAATAATAATGACTCAAGGCTGGGGTACACATCGGTCGGAAAAACCGACTGATACTATTTTACTTGTTATCACCTAATTTTTATTTAAGAGTGGGTAAAACTGCAATTTCATTTCGATATAAATATCCAACTTTTAGTATACTAAACTTTTTAAAACTTTCACCTTTTCAATTAATTTTATAAATTTCTAGCATTTCCCATTACCGCAACAAAACATTCGTTTTCAAGTCAAACGTTATTCTTTGTATTTTACTTTCCAACCCTGCAACAAATGATGCATTCTCGTTTTTTTATCTTTGTTGTTGTTGTTTTCTTTGTTATTGTTCAATTTTTTCCTCCCATTCAGATCATGAGATTGAGAATCACTCGGCAATTGGGTAAGTGGAGCAAGGGGATTTGTGACAATGAACAATCGTGTTGTTACTTCTTCGCAGAGTACTACTCATGGCTTCGTAGCAAAAGCAAAAAACACGAATGGAATTGAGAGCATTGATTGTTGGGTACAATCGTACATTTGGGGAGGCCAAAACACGAGTGTCAACATGTTGTAGTTGTTATTGCTGTAATTACAATTGCATTTAATGTTCAGAGATAACCACTGCAACGGAGATCAATTGGGCAAAAAAAAAAAGTTGTTCTCCACTTCTCTCCTAAGCTCTCTTTGGATTTGTTTGTTTGAGAATTGCTAAGATAGTATTTGTTGTGAGTTCTAGCAGTTGGTCTCATTAATTATCAAAGTGTAGTATTTGAGAATTCATGCTCACAACACTGGCGGACGTGCAAAACTTTGCACTTTTTGCAATTTGTGTTGTTGTTTTAAGAAAACGAAACAAAAACACTTCCCCATTCTTCCCTTATCATGAAAAGTCAAAACAATTTAACAGCCTATGGCAGTAATCAATGGATCGTGGATTGTAGAGAATTATAGTCAACATTGCAATGAAGATGGTGTTGTATGGCACTACAACGACATAAATAACTGGAACACTATCGTCATCATCATCAGCAGAATTATGAAAATATGTCCATGCAACGGGAAGATTCTCGTATAGCTCCTTAAGGAGCTTGGGGATGGATAAGTGGTCGCTGACAGTGCGGGCACTTGTCTTAATGGGTGCTGAGCATCGAAATGCTAATTGAAATCTGCAAAACGTTTTTTTTAATGCATGTTAATATTTGCTAATTTTCTTTGCATTTTCTTTTTGTTTTTGTAATGGGAAACGGAAATTGATTTCCTCTTGGCCATGGATCGATTAAATGGGTTCTTACTTGCTTTTTGCAGTTAAGTGAAGCTATCCATGGCATCATGTCACAGGAAGTGACAATAAAAGGAGAAAGGAAGTTGCTGCAATTATGAAATATAGATTTGGTTTGGGGTTTTTTTCTTGTATTTGCAATGGGTTTAACCCATTGAAGACCGGGGAAGGAATTTTTATGGGTGGAAATCAATTATTTTTTTTTGCTGGATTAATGAAGGAGTGGGCCGATATTGTGGGACCTGACCTAGCACTGATAAAAATATTAAGACTTGCAAAGTTGGAATAAAATTGGATGATCAATTTCATACCCTCTACCATAGTATGGAGGGTGTATTAAGTTTGTCATTCCGTTTGTAAAACCTCGAAACATACATTTTGGCCCCCATAAATTATATATATTCTTGATCAGCATAAAATTCTATGTCGATTTAGAGATGTCCGTCCGTCTGTGGAAATCGCTTTAGCTTCCCAGCGAAATGAAGTAGCTTGATAAAACTTTACTCAAATGTATATTATGTCTGCAGGACTTTTGGTATTGAAAATGGGACATGTAGGTCAACTTTTTGGTATATCCCCCATATAATAGTACCTTCCTATTTTAGGTATTTTGGTGATTTAAGCGTTATTAGCATTATTCCCCGGAAATGTTTCAAATTTGGTATCTGTAGTTCGTAATGGATATTACAGCATATGACAGAAAATTGTCTGCGCAGGTCTACTCCTTAATATAGCCCCTATATAACAACACCTCCCGATATTCGGTATTTTGATGATTTTAGCGACGTTATTCAGCGGAATTGTTTCAAATTTGGTATTTAAAGTTAGTAATGGATGCCTATGACATATGTTGTCAGTGCAGGCCCACGTTTTGGTATAGTCCTCATATAATGTTACCTCCTGATATTCGGTATTTTGATGATTTTAGTGAAAACTTTCACCGAAAATGTTTCAAATTTGGTATTTGAAGTTCGTAATGGATACTAAAGCCTATGACAGACAATAGTCTGTGCAGGTCCACGCTTCCGTATAGCCCCAATGATTTTGCCTACATCATTCACTGATTTTTTTCAAGTTTCGCCTTTGAATATTGTAATGACTTATAACAAATGTTGCCTATGCAGGTCCACGTCGTCGTATAGACCCTAATATAACGGCTACATTCGGTATTTTTAAGATTTTAACGGCTTTCATTTTTTTTTTAAATTGCCAAATTCGTTCCAAATGGTGGAGGGTATTCAAAGTTCGACCCGGCCAAACTTACAGCTGTTTTATTTGTTCTTTCTGTGCTGCCTATTTTCTTTCCAAAAATTGACTTTTTATAGGAAAGGTACCAGAAGTGGAGGACCAATATTGGAATTTTCCGAATTCCATCTACGTTTGGTAAAAATATTACGACGTACCAAATCTGGACGTAAGCAGACACTTCCTTCGGGAGTCATCGTTCGAACCAGAAGGATGGAAAACCCTAGATCAACTCCAAATGTCCTGCAACGGATTTCGTCCAAAGATATTCAGGGTCTAAAACCGTTATTTCAATGAGGCGCGTTTTGCGGTATCTAATGATACGTAACCGCTGTACACATATGAATGAGAGTGTAAGAAATAGCAACAAAAAAACTACTTCGGACGGTGCCCAGGCCGCCCATCCTATGTGAGTCCCTGGACCTTAAGAAGCCTTCTCTACAAAAAATTTGCTGTATAAGCCAGATACTAAAAAAATTATAAATTTTTGGATAACAATAATATCTTCAATAGCTATTTTAAAGTACATAGAGATGAACTTTTAACTATGTATAGGTTTAAGAGAGATTTGTCTTAAAAACAACTGAAGAAGTTCTATTTGCCGAAAACATTTAGAAAAGGTGCAGGACTTTTTTGGTCCAGTATTCATTACTATATCACGATGGAGCCTCAAAGCAAAGTAGCCAAAAACTATATCGAATTACCAACCAGCCAGCAAAATCTTAAATTTCCAAAAAGTCAATAGACTATTTTTGAAGGTCCTTTCTTCTTTAGGGGCTTTCTGGTATTCTCTTTTTCTCATTCTCATTTTATTCATGCATTTCTAAAGCAACACAATTATCCCCTCACCCAACTGCCTTCCCCTAGTTACCTATAAACAATAAAACATCAAATCGGTCACCCCATTTTTATGCTGGGTCAACAAAAGTCAAATTGAAAAGCGACCGCCGACAACCAGACAGACACACAGTTGGACAACCTTTTACACCTTAACTTGTTTTCTCGATTTTCAATACAAGTTTTGTTTTGGTCAACCAAAACAAAGGAGAGAGAACACCAATCACCAATGAGAGAGGGGGAGGGGAACTGTAACTATTACAACGACCAACGACATGTAACACATTAGTGGTCGATTGGTCGCTCGGTCGGTCAACACGTGCTTTTATTACAACATTCATTATTATGACAAGTTATTGTGGCAGAGCGTTGACCGAGCAGTCAACGCAGCAGCTGCTACTGTTACCGATTGTTGTAATATTCGTTGACTGGCTGACGACTGACTGATTGCAAGTATTACGACAATCACACGAGTCAATTGAATGAAACGAGAAAAAAAACAACAACAACAAAACAAGAAACAAATGCAGTTAGCAGCAGATTTTACACATCAATACATTTGTATTTGTTTTTGCAGCAGCAACAATAACTACAACACTGGCATAAAAAGAGGCAAAGTCGCAACAAGAATTCCATGAGATATCAAAACAAGCCAAGCAGCAGCAAATGCATTTTCGTATCTAAATCCCATGCACACACACAGGCAAATCGTACGAAACCAATGCGAATAATTGTGTGTAAATTGCCAATGCCCTTCATGCCACCGCTTCATCCCAACAACAACAGCACACTCATGTGCAAGAACAAAAAGAATACCAAACATCTCAGCCAACCATCCATCCAACCAACCAAGAGAGCAATGACATGGAGTTGAATGTAATTCGTGTTGTTGTTGCTGTTTTTGGGGACCTCTTTGTTTTGTTTTTAAATGAGAAAAGAAGTGCAACAATGTGAACGAAAATTCACATACACACAAAATGAAATAAATGCAGAGACAGAGAGAGTATTGTTGTCTGTTGAGAGTGTTACCTTTTGCTCCCTGCCCTCCCCAAGACAAAACATGCTCAGCAAAGTTGTTGCCATGTATCCCCCACACTTGTTAAGATTTTATTACAGTAATAAAAATTATTTAATATGTGGTGTACTCTGTGCTCCTTCTCTTGCTCTTTCTCTCTATCTCTCTTTTGAAAATCATTGGCCCCCACATTGCATGCTTGCATGTTTTTTTTTTTTATTATTATACTTGAAGTGTAAGTATTCTCTTTCATTTAATGGTTGGTGTTGGCTCTCATCCTCGTTTAGTTGTGTAGTATTTGAGTAGTGGGGGGATGGGGGAATATTGGATATTTGACTGCATGTTGTTGCTTTTATTTTCAAAGGGGGGGGGGGGGGGGGGGTTTTGTCGATTCAACCGGTGCAATAAAAAATTCTTGTTTTACCACATCTTAGGGAATTTTAAACATTGTTTATTTTTGCACGAAATTTTAACTTTTTTCTTTGTATTTGAGAGGAGGATGGCAAGTAACTTAAATGTTAATCCTTTTTAGAAAAATGGTAAGGATTGTTCCCTTAAAGACTACAGGAGCCAACAACACACAGTTTCCTTAATAATATTTGTGTTATTGATACGGATGAACACGAACCTCTGGAAAATTCATATTTACACATATTCAGAGTCATTACAAACCCAAATTTCGATTGTAAATTTGAAGAAATTGTATAATTGGCGCCCAAATGTTCATTTGAAAATAACAAATAAAGTGCGTTTGAATAATTTTAAACTTGTATTAGTGATTCAACCATCAAAACTTTACAACGATTTACCGGAAATCATGCCGTTTAATCAAATATTGATAGGTGAAATATGGAATGTGATTTACCGCGATATTGAAAAATACTTGGACATTGACACGACGAGTTTGAAAAATTGTTTAAAAAAAATATTCCTTAAATAAATAACCGCAAAAAAATGAAATGGAATGTCAAGGTTTATTTTACCAATATCGAGTTTCAGATAAGATTAACATTTGGTTTCATTTAAAAAACTTTGACATTGCCTCTACACCATTTTTGAAGACATGCATTTTATTTAAACTAGATTGCAAAATATTCTAAATAATGTTGTGCCACAAGATATGCGAAATTTGACAAAAATCGGACTTTTCTTTCACATTTTGTAAAAGTTGAGGTTATTCAAAATTTGACGCTTTGTGGGAGAGGTCATTGAAGGAGTAGTCCAATATATCCCATCTTCACAATATATCACATCTTAGTCGAAATATCTACTCTGGGGATTTCAGGTATTGTGTTTGTATTTGGGCCCTCATATAACGGTACCACCGATATTCGGTATTTTGATGATATTAGCCACATTTTTTAATGAAATTGTATGAAATCCACACAAGGAGTTCCTTCTGAGTACTTTATCACCTGCAAGAGAATTGTCTATATAAGTCCAAAATATCGTGTAGGCCCCTTTAACCACACCGCCCGATATTCGGTACTATGATGATTTTAGCCAACATTTTCAATGGAATTGTCTGAGAATCAACACAAGTAGCTTCTTCTGAGTACTTTAGCCCCTGAAAGAGAAAAGTCTATACAGGTCCGTAGGATCGTATAGCCCCTACAACGGTAACTCCCGATGTTCTGTATTTTGATGATTTTAGCGACTTTATTCCCCAGAATTGTTTCAAATTTCGTATTTAAAGCTCGTAATGGGTGCTACAGCTCCCATATAATGGTTTATTTTTGAGCCGATTATTTTTTTTTTTTTTTTGAAAAATTTCAAATTCCTTCAAAAAGGTGGAGGGTATTAAATGTTCTGACTTAGCTGCCTTTTTACTTGTTTTAATTTTTTCATTATTGATTAAGGTTCCTGAAAACGTTATAGGTGGCGCAAAAGTAATTCCTTCTATCAGGAAATTATATAAATTTTACGATTGGCGCCTAATCCTGGCCGTCCAACGCCTACTGCTGAAACACTGCGACGTTTAGCCACTCGCTTCGAAGAGAGTGGCAAAGACAACAAAAGATGGGGGTATCCGTTCTGCAGAGAATATTGCTGCTGTAGCCGACATCGACCAGATGACGTGACACGCAAACGGGTGTCAGTCGACGGCCTTTACAGGGAATTTTGGTACAAGATTTGAAGATATTTCCGTACAAAGTCCAGATTGTGCATCAGCTGTTAGATGCTGAAAGCCAATCGCGTCTAACATACGCTCAAGCCACTCGTAATCTTAGCGGGCACGTAAATAAGCAAAATTTACGCTTCTGGGGCTCTGAAAATCCGAGTGTAACCCACGAAGAGCCATTACACCTGCACAAAGTATTACACCCCTCACTGTATGGTGTGCTGATTTCTTCGAAGACGCTGTTTTCTTCGAAGAAGTTGTTCTCTTCGAAGACGTCCCCGGCCAAATTCACCAAACGGTAAGAGGTAATCGCCACAAAACTAGGATCAACTTATTTTTGAGTTGGGATTGGAAAACATGTGTTTCCAAAGGACGATGCAACAGACACACTGCTCGTGTCACAATCGATATGCTGAAGGATGAATTTCCCAGGCGCCTAATCTCCCGCTTTGTCGATTTGCACTGGCCAGCAAGATCGCTTGATTTGACCGCTCCAGAATTGTGGGGCTTTTTGAAATCACGGGTCTATGTCGACAAGCCACAGACTCTTTCAGCCCTTAAGGACAATATCCGTTAAAAATGTGAGGACCTATAGTCGGAAGTTTTGGCCAAAGTGATGGAAAATGCCATAAAAAGGGCTCAAATGACAATAAACTGTGGCAGCGGCCATTTACATGACATCATATTCTCGACTTGATTAAAAAAACTAAAGGACCAAATAAAAATAATAATATTTCAGGACATTTTCAAACGATCCCAAGTTCATTGGAAGTATAGAGTGCGAAGATAGTACAAGGTTCTGGTTGGTCCTGGTTGGAAATTCTGGATCTACTGGCAAACACTCCAGCATTTTTTACAACTCAAAACATTTAATAATTCTTTGCTCTGTTCCAGAACCTACAAAAATCTACTACTTTTGCAATTTTTTCGATATCGTAATGGGAAAATCGGTTATTGTAGTAAATACTTTCACATTCTTGCAGTTCCGTAACATACCACTTATTTCTATATCTTTTGTAGAGTCCTCCTTTTATAACGTCTCAGTTCCTACCTTGTTTTTTATATTCTTTCTTCTACTGGTTTCCTTCAAATTTAACTCTTAATTACTCTATCCGCTAAACATGTTTTAATTGAAATAAAATTGCAACCTTCCTCCTCAGCAAAACTTCCAAGGATAATTACCATGTTGGTATGTACTCCTTATCGGATTCTAAAGGAATTTCCTCTTAAGATGTCTGTTGAAAGTCTACAAAGTTGCAAGAAAATAAGACTTTGGCAAATTAAGGAGTTTTACAAACTCTCACGCAGCCAATTTCTAATGTCTCTCTCATTGGGTTTTCTAAGTTTCTCACACACAACTCTCTAGGAATTACGAGAGGGGAGAAATGTACTCAGAGCGCAAGTTCTCTTTCTCAGTTTTGCATTTTAAAATCTGTTCGGCTGTTGGGTATCCTGAAAAAGTCGCTAGCTGGGTATTTCCGTTTTTTATTTTGGCCATTTTCTTCCTATTTTTGTTGTACAACTAAAAGGAAAAGGAACAGCGAAAACAGAAAAAAATAACAAAAGAAGAGACGAGATAACAAGAAGGAGGAAGAACAACAACACAAGAAAATAAGCCATGCAGCGAACACTGACACGCAAATATGTGTGTATTCAATACAAACAAAAGCAAGACAAGCCCCCAACTCCCCTCGCGCAAAAACAACAAAACATAAAAACCAATAACAGCAACAACAACAGCAACGACTATGTTTCTGACGCTGCAAGTTTGCTGACTTTCGCTGTTGTGTATTTACGAATTCTACTCTACACTAGGTGAGTGTTGGTGTGTAGCTCTTTGTAGCCCCTCTCCACCCTCTTTGGCACAACAAATGTCTGCTGTGTTCAGAAGTTATGGTCTTGTTTTCTTCCGTTTTAACAAGACATGACCAGACAAAATTGCTATGCAGCCCAAAGTTTGTTGCCACCAAAAACAAAATGAGTAACTTAAAGATGAAGAAAATATATCTCCTTACCTTTCGTCCATAAAAATTGATATCCTTTTTTCCGCTTCAATGGCTTATTTTGCAACAATGTAATCCAATGTAGAATTTTGTAATACTTCTTGTGCCGGCCAGTCCAGTCACTGATGGCACTGATGCTGATCGATTGATGGCCTCACTGGTGCGACGAAAGTTCTTCCTGTTGTTTCACTTCACTTTCAGACTCTTTTACTTTCACCTCTCTCACCACCACTTTTCATTCATTGCTCTTCTTCTTCTATTCGCTTTTCACTTGTTTGGTTGTTTTTCGTTTTCCTTTCTTTTTTTTTTACTTTTTGTTGTTTCTTGTTTTCCCAAGCACAGACACACACTTTAGATTCTTTTTTTGTTGCTATTGCTTTTTATGCTGGTTATTCTTGTTGTAATTCTACTTTGGTTCACTTCTACTACTGCTGTACAGCGCTCAGCTCAATTGCATTGCTCTCTGATAGTACATAAATTTTGGAATTGGAATTTTTTCCACTTATTGTTCACCAGATTAACACTGCTGCGATTCCGCAACATTTTTGTTGTACAAAAAACAATAAAACGCGACACAAAATTAACAAAAACTTTTAAATAAACAAATATCCAAAAAGTAATTTATGATTTGTTTTTGAATCGAACAATAAACTTCCTTTTTGAATTTAAGTGAAGCGACTGCTGCAACTTTTGCTGGTTGATTCTTTGATTGGGAAGAACAACTTAACAGACATAAAGACACGCCAATGACCCAAGAGACGCAACGCAATTTCAGCTCCAAACGGAACAACGTACGACAATAAACTGAGAACTCGGAAAACACTGCCAATCGTCGATTGCCGTCAGCCAGCCAAGAACGCCGCATTTCAGCATTTCATGTTGGGGTAGAGCACAAAAATTGCAATGTTTTTCTTTTGCATTACTACGACAACCAACAACGACGACGACGACAGTGTCCACAACAGCAACAACAATTGCTACGACGACGACGACCCCAGCCGACGAGCCAGCAAAACAAAAACAATGTGAATGTCGGCATTTTATTGTTTTGTTTTTGATTCTGTAGTTCTCTCCGGTCTCTCTGTTTTTGTTGGCGGAGAAGAGCAATTGAAATGCCCCCCACATTTTGCATTGCTCCAATACTCACATGTGAGTTGTGCTCTTTCTCACGTAGTTGAATGTGGGAGAGCTCCATTGTTTTGTTAGGGAAAGTGTTGCCAATCATCGAAACTCATAACGGAAACGTGAAATTTGAATGAAGCCACACGTTGATGAAGTAATTGATGCAATTAAATAATATTTTTTTTAGATTTAGAAAACAAATATAAAATAAATATAAATGGGAAAATATAAAGAAAAGAAAATAGATTTCACAGCCTGCTATAAAAATGAAATATAAAATAAATACTTTGACGAAAAACATGGTGCATAGGAACACCTTGGATGATTGGAAAACGGCTTTTCGATCCCTCCATAGGCAAAAAGACTAATTATGCAAAATTAAATGCAAAAAAGAAAATAATATCGGTCGTTTTTACCGACAGATTTATACCCCCAGCCTTGAGTTATGATTATTCAAACTGTTGACCTTTTATAGGGGAGGTTCCGTAGCAGTTGGCCAATTTGTATCTGATCTAACACTGATAAAAATATTACAACGTGCCATATTTGGACTATATCGACTACTTCCTATACTTTATATGAGATATGTGAAAATTTTTGGAAACTGTGTAAATATGCGCGAGGCAACAGATATAGCGGACCGAAGTATTCCATTTTCATACTTCATCTAATACAGATAAATATATTGGTATGTGCAAAATTTGAAGGAAATCGAAAATTTATATCCATTTTTTCATAAATTTCGATAAATTGCATATTCATATCAGATTTTTGGTTAAGAGAGATATATAGATATAGCAAGTTATGACAGATATAAGTATTGGAAATTGTGACCCTTTGTGGGTGAGGTAGAAGAGATCGCAGATGTGTATCATCTCACAATAGATTTTGCGTTAGCAAAAATATTTGAATGTGTGAAATTTGAAGAGATTTGGATGCTTATCTTGCTTTCTTTGACCGTTTTGTTTTTCAAAAAAATTTAATCCTATGTGGGGGAGTTACCAGAAGAAATGGTCCGATCTGTACCATCTTCATAACAGATCTTGTGTTGATGGAAATGTTGAGATGTACCAAGTCTGAATGGAATCGGGTGATAATTTCGTGTTTTATGAGCTTCATGGATATTCAAAATTGTGACCCTTTGTGGGGGAGGTACTAGAAGGAATGGACCGATATATTCCATATTCACACCAGACCTTGGATTAAAAGAATTTAGTGATGTGTACAGTTTGAAGAAAACTGGATGCATATTTCGGATTTTATGATCGTTTTGGCTATTCAAAACATTGACCTTTTGTAGGGGAGGTACCAGAAGAAATGGTCCGATCAGAACCATCTTCATAACAGATCTTGTGTCAGATGGAAATATTGAGATGTCCCAAGTCTGAATGGAATCGGATGTAAATTTCTGGTTTTATGAGCTTCATGAATATTCAATATTTTGGTCCTTTGTGGGGGAGGTACTAGGAGGAATTGTCCGATCTCTACCATCTTTATGAGAGATCTTGTGTGGATGGAAATATTGAGATGTGCTTAGTCTGAATGGAATCGGATGTTAACTTCGTGTTTTATGAGCTTCATAAATATTTAAAATTGTGGCCCTTTGTGTGGGAGGTATTAGAAGGATTATACCGATATGTTCCATCTTCACACCAATTCTTGGGCTAATGAAAATATTGTGATGCGTTTAATTTGAAGACAATCGGACACTTACGTCACATTTTATAAGAGTTATAATTATACAAAATTTTGACCCATTGTGGGGGAGGTACTGGATGAAGTGGACTGATATTGTCCATTTTTGTTCCTGGCCTAGTACTGATGCAAATATTAGGATTCGAAAAATTGGAGCAGAATCGGATTATCCTTTCTCTTTCTGTGCAGTAAATTATTTTCTTTGAAAATGTTGCCGTTTCGTGTGGGAGGTACCAGAAGGAGTGGACCGATATTGTCCATCTCCGAATTCGATCTTAGTTTGATAATAATATTCCGATGTACCAAGTTTGGATCAAATCGGATACTCCCTTCGAGAGTTATCGTGCGTACCAGTCAAACAGACAGACGGGCCGGCGGACATCGCTAGATCGACTCTAAATGTTCTGAAACGGATTTGGTCCAAAGAGACCTAGGGTCTAAAACCGTTACTTCGAAGAAGCACGTTCTGGCCATATCAAATGTGTATGCCATCTGTAGCCATATGTATGGCTGAGGGTATAAACAACGACCAAAAAACTTTGTTGAAATTTGCATCAAGGATCGTATTTTCAAACTTCTATGTTGCTAAACAGGCTAATCGACATCCTAAAGATAAATGCAAATCCTAATATTGTAAATTAGTTTAATTGCATAATTTTTATAAACCAAAAACTAACTCACCTCAAATTTGCACAACAAATAGGGTGCACAAGGTATGAAAATGACTCCTTAGCGTTGCCATCTTTGCAAATTATTTCTTCTCAATTATTTATGAATTGAAGGAATTATTTCTCAAAATTTGCCCAACAAATAGGGTGCACAAGGTATGAAAATAACTCATTCGCGTTGCCATCTTTGTAAATTATTTCTTCTCAATTATTTATGAATTGAAGGAATTATCTCTCGAGAGAAAGGCTTTTGATGGGAATAGAATTCCGCTGGGATATTATTATTAAAATTATTATTAAATTGATATGAATTGATATAAATTTAATTTAAAAAAATATTACCAAAGAAAAAACATTTGTTTAAATTTTTTTACACACATTTAATGCATGTCGCCTTTTTCTGCTTAACAATGATTTTATTCATTATAGGTATTAAAAATATAATATTTGTACAATTTAAAAATTAAAAAAAAATAAATTATATTTATTTAGTTTGGAATATGGTTTGGACGTTCCTATGTTTACAAAAAAAAAAAAAAGAAATACTGTCTTATTACAACAATAATTAACATATTTTGATTTGTGCATTGTTACCATTTAGAACACAAAGGTGGACTGAATCTCCTTGGTTCTTCCTAGATATATATCGTCTTAATCTATATAGAACATATTTTTTTACAAGAGTATGGTCTTAAAAACAATAAACAAAAATAAAACAATATTTTATATACAAATGTCTACTTATAACAAAATGTGATAAAAAAAAAAATCAAACAAATAAACTTAAAACTATGTCCAGACAGATGTGGGTATGAGACCCTCTTTGCTGGTTCCAGGCGGTGTCAAGACCTCTTTGTTTAGGAAATCCAAAGGTAAGTCCACCAAGGTTCCCTAAAAAAGAAAATGAAATGTTAATTTAAGTTTAACATTTTTTTAAGCTTTTCATACCTGAATATTCAATAGTCTCTTGGCCGCCACATCCGGATCTGTTTTACACAAGGGCGGACTTTCTTCCTGATATTTCCTTAGACTGGCAAAGGTTTTGATATTATCATTTGGAACACATTTGAAAACTTCATCGTAAATGTCGGTGTTGCGTTTTGAGATACGCCTCCACATGCCATTCCAAAATTGATCTATCACTGGATCTGTGACATCAATGCGCATGCGTTCAGCATCAGGATCCAAGAGACCTTCAAAATAAAAGGCAACCATTAAAATCCATTTCTTATCATTAATTCCCTTTTGCACCTACCCAAATGCTCTTTAAACAAATACTTCCTTAGACGTCCTGCAAACACCCCACTCGGATATTTGTTGCCATTCATCCGACCATCCTCGAATTCATTGTCCGTGATAATGGCCGCAATCTCCGAATCGCGTTTGCCAATCATCGACCGATCATTGATATTGGCCGAGCCACAAATGACCACCCGATCATCGGCAATTAATAGCTTGGAATGTACATATATCAGTTCGGTAATGGGTGTGTTGTTCAATTCGGAGAGAGTGCGCAGGGAGTGGAATGATATATACTCTCCAGGGTTTTTAATTCCGATTTCCTTGAGACGTACCAAAATGGCGGATTTTCCTCTGCGGGATGGAGGAAGAGGAGTATTAGCTAATTAAAAATCTCTTAAACGGAGAAAGTCATACCTTGATATTGAGGCATAATTCCAGTGGGTAATGGCCCTCACAGCATTGCCACTGCTGCCACCCACATCACCTTCAAAGCCTGGCAGCAAAGGCATGACAACATAAACTCGGAATACTTTGCGTTCCCTGAAATGAATAAAATTAAATTAAAAACAAAAAAAACAATCAAGGATATTCTATCCATAGATGACCTCTAGAAAACCTTTGATCCATGAAAGCCTAAAAATGCCTTTTCTTCGTAGAGAGCCGTCTGGAAAATATCCCACCTCAGAAGATATTCTAACCAAGGTAAAGATCTTCAAAGTATTCTAATAAAAGTAGAGCGCTTGCAGAGATTTTAAATATAAAGATTTTTGAATCCAAAGAAGCCCTCTGACCTGAAGCCCTCTGACCCTCTAGAATAAATTATATTTGTAGAGGAACGGTTATATGTAATATATACCAGGACCAGACAAATGGAGCCCCGCGTGAATTCGCTGAGCGTAAATCTCTCAAAATCAGATCGGGTTTCAAGGAGTCTGATTATAAGTGTGGAGAAATTTAAGCTCTTGAAATCCCGACAGGCTGCATTTACTTGGCCCTGAGCGTAATTCTCTCCACACTCACAATCAGAACCTTTGAAAAACAGAGCAAAAAGAGACTAAAAAATTGGGAGAACATAAAAATAAGACTTTCTGCCCGGTACTGATGTATTCCTACATTACCTCTAGAGCAGGAGCAGACAGAGAGACACACTTTTATGTTCTCTCAATTTTTTTACTCTCCGATTACACTATTTTTTTAATTATTCTGTTTGTAAGTCCGGAGAGAATTGTGCTCATTTGAGGCACGAGTGCCCGCCTTTGCCAGATCTTGCTCAAAAGGGTTCTATAATCTTTGCAGAGCTTTTTAATGGACGTCTATCCCTAAAATATCTCCCTTGTCTACAGAAAATCTTCAGAAGGTCTCCTATTTTTAAACAAGACCTCTTAAAAATCTTCTCTAGAAATTCTTCAATATATTCCAATATGGGACCCTTAACCCAATCTCATTTGGATCTCCCTATTTCTCATTCGTTTCCTCTCCACCCAACTTCCTCCACATACTTGTGTGCCTCTAAAAGGTCTTCTCTAGAACCTCTTTAATTTATTCGAATCTGGGACCCTATAACCCAATTTCATCTGGATCTTCCCATTTTTCATCCATTTCCCCCTCTTCCCCTCACTTACTTGTGTGCTCTAACAATGCGCTTGAACAACGCCTCACCAATCTGGTTCCGTACATTACTCAGCGTCCCAGTGGCGCCCAATTGCATGGTGATAAAGAACTGATTCTCAATATAGATATAATGCTGGGCCTTCGTTATCGTCTGGATATAGGCATCATGTATGCTCTGTTCCACCAAATCCTGTTCAATGAAACCACAACTCCACGACGAGACACTTCGGAGCAGCTGACACGAAACGCGATGTGAACGTTTGAGGTTAATGTTTGGATTCAATTTGATTTGTTTATAACTCTTTGGCATTAGGTAGGGAAATGAAAGAGAATCACGGGTCTTTTCCAATTTCATGGTATTCCAACGTTGTATAAAATGGCGGGCAACATCCCGCGCCGGTGCTCCTACCACGCAGATGCCCACATCATGCCAAGGCATGCGAGGCGTGGTGGTACGATCGATCATATCGGCAAAGGGGGCATCCAAATTCATCCAGTCTTTGAGTATAAAATTTGAATAGTCTTTGCCAAACCAATATTTGGCCTGGCCATAGAAATCCTGCAGAACCTCGGTCTGGAAGGGTGTGGGGTCCTCCAGACCTCCCTTGCGGCCTTCTTCCAGCTCCTGTATGCTAAACACCAATTGTTTGGGATCTTTGATGATATCCGGCGTTTTGTCCCCCTCATTCATGGTCAGACGATTGACGAAATCCTTGCCCTTTTTCATGGCATTGTCCTTGAGATTTTGAAGCATATTTTTCCGCTCCAATTCGGGGGTGTTAAGTTTCATGCCCTCATGGGGTAGCGTTTCATCCAAGGTTACCGGGACCAAGCCCATATTGGGTATCATTAGCTTGTCCCCTGGCAGTAGTGAAGGCAGGTCCAGCCTCTCTTCACTGGCTTCCCGACTCAATTCATCCTGTTCCGATTTGTGAAGATCGCTGTTGATATTGCGTGAAGATTTCTGGCTACCAAAGGCTGAATCTACTTCTTCGCGATTGAAAAATCCACCCTGGCGTCGTGTGCTACCCGAGGCAGAGGATGTGGAAATGCTACCCAAATCGGTGAGGCGATGGCGATAATCATCCCAACGGCCATAGCAGAGATCAATGCCGCCCAAAAAGGCATAGGTTTGGTCGACCACCACGATTTTTTCATGGTGGGCCCAGAAGAAGACCCCCGCCCTGGCATGGTCCGGGTGGCGCATGACCTGGAACAGAAAGGACGAAAATTTAAATATTCTTTACTTGATCTGATTTGTGTGTCCTTACCTTAACATTTTCATGTAAACTAACCAGTCTCTGCTTGCTGTAGTAGCTGTTGATGCCCAGGGCCATTTCCACTTCCTTGTAGAGCATCACGAACACCTTGACACCCTCCTGGGCCTTTCTCAGCAGAATCTTATCCAAACGCCAATAATCTCCATTGATGACTGGCCTCTTCATATAAATCTCCGGACTTAGCCACCAATCGGCAATGTATATCTCCTCGGTAGCTGCCTCCAAGGCATCCGCCACCATGGCCATGTAAGAGGAACCATCAACAAACCATTGAGCCTCTATGTCAGCCCTTTCCGGAGCATAGGAATTATGGGGATTGGGCGCCGTAAAATCACGGGCCGTCGAATTGGCCGTCTGCTTTAGATAATCATTCCACTCTTTACATTTTCTTCTCGTCCAACATTTCAAGATAATGTGGCGATTATTGGTCAATATCTGCAGACCCTTGCGCATGCCGGTCTGATAAATGCCCGTAGAGACATCAAAACCCATATCAAATAATATCACAGCTCGAATTACGCCATCTGAGGGTCGAACATAACCGAAACAAGTTTCCTTGACGAAAAACCAACGGTTGCGCCACTTGCCACAGACCACGTCGGAACAGAAGTAGTTGCAGCGCACGCAGCATTTCTGCTGGAAGCAACCAAAGAAATTACAACCAGCCTGGCCGGGTCTGGTGGAGCCAGTGCGTTTCAAAATGGGACCCTCCTTGCCCTTAATGCCCAGGCCATCCACAAAGGAGACATTGGAGACCTCAACGAAATTTAGCTGGAAAAAGGGAAGATAGATAAAAAGGATTCAGGAGCAAGTTACTCTAACACCTACCGTTTCATGATGATTCCTGTAGAGACTAATGTTCAGTAGATTATACAAATACTCCTCCAATTGTCGCACCCTCACCGGCATTGACTCCACCGTCACCAATGATTCCGGCCGCTGAGGGAATCTTGGCAATTTACGTTTTTTCCTTTTCTTTCGCGTGCTGCCCCTACCCACATCTTCCACAATGGAAATATTTCTATTGTAAATCGGGGTCATGGGCAGGGATTGTGGCTGGGTGGTTATTTTCGCCTCATATTCGGCACGAGCCTTATTGGCGTTATGCTTGAAACTGGAAGATTTTTGCAGTTCCTTTAGCCGACATTCATCGGCCATTTGGATGGCAGCATTTTTTATTGTGGCCCGCTTCTCCTTATGGCTACGCATTGGGAAGGGTATGTTTAGGGAGGTGCGGAACAGGCTGAGCTGTTGATGTAAAGTACTAAAGTGTTTGTAGCGTTTCTTAATGGTCCAGGAAAAGGGGCCATGGGTGAGTTCTATGGTGTATCTGCAAAGGGAAAATTACGAATTTATTCGAAACAATAGATCCTTATGTGCTTTACTCACAAATTTGGATTAAGCAGATGCGTTGTCACGCTACGTTCGATGTCTATAATTTGTACCGTTATCTCGGTGCCCGGCATAAAGACCTTCCTTTGAAACGAGGTAAACTTAATGCCCGGCGAATAGATGCGGGTAAATGGTATTTCTTGGAGTTTACGCAATTCCACCTGATCCTCATCGTAGTCATCGTCATCGGTACAATCTTTGCGTTCCACCAGTACCGGCTTGTCACCACCCGCCGATATTATCGTCACCGAATCGGGTATATTCAGAGCCTCATCGAATTCCGATTCAACCATGGAAAATTGAAACTCGGGTATACATCGTATATCGCGATCCTCACAAATCTCACCACCGATATACTCGTCCACTACACTCTCCTCGTAGGCATTGCTCTGCGTATCGGCCATACTGTAATCGGCATTGGCATCAAACTGGCCGTAGAGGTAGTTGTGATCTAGTTCGTCGTAATGATAGGCATTGTTAATGTAGCCGCCACTTAGTCGATCAGTGTTGGTCTGCTGGTTGTCTAGAGAGGAAAGAGAGAGGGCGAGAGAGAGAGAGAATAGGTTATTACTACAGTCATAGATCAAATTCAAAGCAGCAAACAAATTAAATTGTTCATGTAATTCTTGTTAATTTGTTAATAATGGAGTGGAATATTTTTTTGAAGTTTGTTGTTTTGTTTCGTGAACACTGTTTCCCATTTTTAGTTATTTTTCGTAATTTCATACATTTTTTGATAATTTCCTGAGCCGTTACTTTATTTTGATAATTTTCCCATAGAACTCTCCACAATCTCCCATAGTTTTCCATGCTTATTATGCTATTTTTGTTGTTTAATTTTCTTCACATATTTCTTTCTTTATGTCTGAGACTGATGTCTTAAATTTATAGTTCTCATTATGCTGCCATTAATCATTTCCTCTCACTCACTCGTAATTATAACAACTGTTCACTTTCTTCCATTCTCTTTTGCGTGTGTGTATGCTTTTACGAATGAACAGGTTGAAATTCCGTTCCGAACATTGTAAAATAACCTAGATTATAATTCCCGCAACTTCCATATATAGATGAGGACCCATAAATACGAGTGTGTAGGAGATTATTCAGTCTGTTCAGTAAAAATAGAGTGTGAACTATGTAAAGTGGAGACTAGGAAGAAAGAACCAACATTTTATTTTCTTTTGGAGCAAGGTATAGATGAGTACCTATAAATACGAGTGTGTAGGGGCCAGTCAGTCAGTTCAGTATAAGTAGAGTGTGAACTATGTAAAGTGAAGTCCAATGAGAAAGACCCGAAATATATTTTCTTTTGGTGCAAGATATAGATGAGGACCTAGTTCAGTTCTAAATAAGCTGAATGTGAACTATATAAGCGAAGTCTTTCTTTTCGAGCAAGATAAGGTTAAGCCCGAAATGCGTAGAAATATTTTTATGGGGCATCAAAACAACTGCCTTAAGCCAAGAATTTGCCAACAAGTAAAAAAGCAGTAAGTTCGGCCGGGCCGAACTTTGAATACCCTCATTTGGAACTAATTTGGGAATTTTCAAAAAAAAGTCCGTTAAAAATTCTTTAAAAATCTTAAAAATACCGTATTGGCTCCATACGAAGACGTGGACCTGCATGGGCAACTTTTGTCATAAGCCATTACAGTATCCAAATACGAAACTTATAAAAAATCCGGTGAATAAAGTAGCTAAAATCATCAAAATACCGAATATAGGGAGGTACCGTTATATTGGGGCTATACGAAGATCTGGACCTGCAAAGACAATTTTCTGTCACATGCTGTAGTACCTACTAAAACCTTCAGATACGAAATTTCAAACAATTTCGTGAATATTGTACCTAAAATCGTCAAAATACCGAATATTGAGAAGTACTGATATATTGGGTCTATACGAAGACCTGGACCTGCCTAGACAATTTTCTGTCATAGACTGTAGTTCTCATTACAAACTCTAAAAACAAAATTTGAAACAGCTCCGGTGAATAATGTCCCTAAAATCTTCAAAATTCCGAATATTGGGAGGTACCCTGATATGGAGGCTATACGAAGACGTGGGCCTACATACGCAATTTTTTGTCATAATCTATAGTACCCATTATGAATTCCTAATACGAAATTAAAATGAATAATAATGTCCCTAATGATCTCAAAATATCGAATATCGGGGGGTAGTGTTGTGTGTGGACTATACGATATCGTGGACCCATATAAAGACATTTCTCTTCCAGGGGGTAAAGTGATTAGAAAGAACTTCTAGTATGGATTTTTAGACAATTGCATTAAAAAATGTAGCTAAAATCATCCAAATACCAAATATAGGGAGGTACCGTTATATGGGAGATGTATGGGATATCGTGGACGTATATAAACAATACTCTTCTAGAAGGAACTCCTTTTGTGGATTTTCATACAATTTAATTGAAAAATTTGGCCACAATCATCAAAATACCGAATAAATGGGGGGTACTGTTATATAAGGCCTATACGATATCGTGGTTTGATATAACCCATTATTGAACTTTACCTGCCTGCAAACAAAAAACTGATCTGTGCAAAATTTTAGCTTCCTACCTTTATTCGTTTTGACTCTAGCCTAATTAAAACATACAGGACGGAAGGGAGGACAGGGCTAAATCATCTTAGAATTATTACGCTGACCAAGAATATATATACTTTGTTTTGTCTAAAAATAATTATTTCAATAAGTTACAAACGGATGGCAATCTTAATATACCCTCCATACTTTGGAGGGTATAAAAATGGTGCCCTGGGCACTTGATGCGAGCACACATACAATATCATTTGATTTCAAAAAATCTCATGCTGGAAACAGTGTAACAGTTATTCAATTTCAAAATTGCAAATTAAATTGATTACACATAGAAGCCGTGAATAAAACATTGCACCGCTCATTGTTTTTTCCAACAAATCAATTTCAATTTCATCACTTACAGGCCAACCAGCCAGCCATCCAGCCAGCCAACCCAGGTTTATTTTGCCCAATTAAATATCAATAACAATTGAGTGATTCTTTTTAAGTAGAAAATAATGGTCTAATTTAATTGCCTTGAGATGGGCAACAAGTTCATAACCCATATAAATTGATGGTTGCATAACAAAAGATTGTGGTGTTGTTGTTTGTTGTTGTTTTTTTTAGTACAACACAGTTCCATAACAGAATAATCACAAAAAACAAACATGTAGATGCACTTGAACTTGTTGGCTGTTAGTTTACTCTCAGTTCTCTCAGAGGTGAGTACAGAATTGCCAACATCATACACTTTTGAGAGATAATAATTCTTTGGTGGGCCTCTGTTAGTAGACATCTCTCCTCAACTACAACCACAACTAAGGCCCGTTTTAAATACGTCTAAGTATTTATTTAAATTGGGGTTATTGTTTTATGGCAATTTAACTTGAAATTAAATCTTTGTATTTAGATTTATTTGCTTTTGTGTGTGTGTTTGCCACCAAGTTAATGAACTAATGTTTTTGTTAGTTCGTGGCTTCTCATTTCATTCTTCAGTTTTTCTTCTTCTCAGTGAGTGTTGATACGTCTTGGCACATGATCTAAGGTTGTGTGTAACCATGTTCAAATAAAAGATTTTTGCCATATGTTTAAGAAATAATATTTAAATACAGAAAATATGACATACATGCACTCCTCACACACACACAACACACAGATACTCGTTCGAGGGACCCCAGAAGAGGGCATAAACCTTAAACTACATTTATGAGTTTGTGGGTCAAGCCATTACACAGACGGAACTCGCAAAAAAAAACAAAATATAAAACATAAGCCTATCAGCCAGCGCCAGTGGTAAGAAAAAAAACAAATAAATTACGCCAAAAAAAATAAAATGAATGAAAAGCAAAGCTAACGTCCATACAAGGTAGACGAGTAAATAAAATCCAAGTCATTGGTATTAAATATTTGGGTCCATTTCAAATTGATTTTCGTCTAGTTTAACAAAAAGGAAGTAAATATTTATTTGCTTTGATAATAATTAATAATTAGAAATAAATACAATAAATAATAATAAGAATATACCACGTGTTGAGACGAGATCTTGGTATAATTAAGAAGGTAAAGTCATAAAATCATATGTTTATATTTTTTCAAAATTATTCATTTGACAGCATCTCATAGTCAAAATTTGTATTTATAAATCTATTGTATACACAGAAATCAGAGATGGGAACCTGTTTTCTATGCAGTGAAATTTGACAAGGTAAATTGCAGAAAATGCAGAGATGGGTATGCTTATTTGAAATGACCTTAACTTCCTAATTTTACCATGAAAGAGGCCTTTGGGAGCGCATTATTGCAGAGTCCCACTCAAATCAATCTTTCAAATAAAATCAGAGGGAAACATTGCAAAATCTAGAATTTTACAATATTTCAGATAAATTACGCGTCTTAAGTACAAAAATTTGGCTTTGGACACACTATAGTTTGAAATATTTGAAAGTCTCTTAACAACTTTTTTTTCATTTTTTCCTTTTAACATTTTTTTAGAAATTTGGAAATATTGTTTAATCAGATTAATCTTTTGTGATTTTTCTCAGAGATAATTTGACGATTTTCCAGCTAACGAGTATCCAATCCATAGTCAAAAATACAAGCAGTTAGTACAATTGTAGTTTATGGTTTTCTGGTTGGCTTCGAGTGTTTCGTTTCAGGTTCAGATCGCCTTTTAGAAAAATATGAAAGGTAATTTTGAGAAATTGTTTTCCAAATTTAAAAAAAATATGAAAGGTAATTTTTCTAAAAGGCGATCTGAACCTGAAACGAAACACTCGAAGCCAACCAGAAAACCATAAACTACAATTGTACTAACTGCTTGTATTTTTGACTATGGATTGGATACTCGTTAGCTGGAAAAGGATAGTGATGTGGCCCTAACCTTCTGTCTACCTTCGGGGAGCATAGCTGATTGCGTACGGATATACAGGGTAGCTGCGAATTGAATAAAGAGTCAGCTGGCCTCGGCTTAAGTCTCGGCTTAAATACCCTAGTGCCAATGATCCTTAGACTAACAAGGCAAGGTATCGGCGCTTCTAAAATAGCCAAACATTTGTGCTGGCCCCCACATAAAGCGGATCCCCTAACCGATATGTTATAAGATAACGAGTCCATCATTGTTACCAATTTGCAGTCAGGCTACCGATTGTATTCTAACGGAGCTTCTTTGATATCTGGGCACCTCAACGAATATTAGGTTTTGTTACCAAGTCCATGCTCCCTTCACAGGACAATGTATATTCTCCCATTTTTATTGTTGTATTTTCTTTCCCATACTACTTTCTCTAGGTATTAGGAATAGCTGTATAGTTCTCATTATGACATCTTTAATATTTCCTCTCACCCACTCGCATTTATAATTACGAACCATGTTGTTTACATACATCTGGTTGTTAGTGCAAGTGTGGTTTGACGAATGAATGTGGTTGTCATTCCTTTGGAATAATGCAGAATAACCAGGATTTTGATACCCGAAACTTCTATGCATAGATAAGGAGCTATAAATACGAGTGAGTAATAAAACAATAAAAAACAAATAAATTTGTCTTTACATTTTGCTAATTTTCAGTAGTACATGTTCTGAATTAATTTTCTTCTAAAATTCTTCAAAATGATTCGTCTGTGTCCCTCGGTACCGAATAGGAAACAACTACATTATGCTGAGGATTCGCAGAAGATCCTTAAAAATAAATGAATTTGTTTGTTCTACTCTTAATATGCTTGGTATTGCTCCTCATAACAGTTCCTCCTTATGTTAGATATTTCAAAATTTTTGATTCCTATTTCCAACCAAATCGGCTGTAATTAATAATATTACGGGTCCTCATGTGGCTAGTTTAACTGCTCACAAAAAAATTGACAGCAGATCCACTTTTCGGTACTTTTTTGCCATGTCTCTCCTTAAACTCTCACTTTCCGTCAACTTTCATTACCTGCTAACAGACTATCAGAGGCCTTCATTCATTGCTGTACTCTGTTATCTTCCTGTACTTGTCAGAATTTTGTAATCGAAAAAAAATCCCAAAACAAAAACATGAAATTGACATTTCTACCAATATATGACAGTTGTTTGTTTATCAATATTCTTTCGCCTTTGTCGTTGTCTTTTTGTTAATTGTCTCTGTTATGTGTACAACATTGACAGCCAATGAACTTGCCCATGTCGAACGTGTCATCACTTTGGGCCACAATAACGGCAGTAATAAAGAAATTACAGTGGGTGTCAGAAAAAGGTATGTGTTTTTGTTAAAAAAAAAGGATTGACAAAAAATGTTTGCTAAAAAAAACTTTCGTTTGAATTTAGAACATGTCTTAGACGAGAGTTATTTACATTCGCCACATTTTTTTTTTTTTTTTTTTTTTTTTGAACACCAAATCTATTAGTCATCTATTAAATAACAATTAATTAACTTTCATATGTAACGAAATGTTCAAAATCTAAATTTGGTCATTACCAAAAAGAAACCAAATTGTTTCAAATTTCAACAAATTAACCCAACTTTCTCCACAAAAATTAACCCAAAAATGGTAATAACACCAAAATACCTACAAATGTCTGTTTTATCACTCGCCGTAGCCCAGCACTCAAGTCGTGACACAAGTGGTAGCATATTGAATATTATTAAATAAAATTGTTGTGATTTATCGAACAATGCTGTAACTTCCCACCACGAGTCATATATTTTTTGCAGGTTTTGCGACAGCAAAATTCCGATATAAACATTGCCATATATCATCAAAAAAAAAACACAAAACATAGACATGGAAATCTTATCGCCATGAGAATGTTAACAATCTTTTAGTCCTGTGCTTTTATTGATAACAGTCTATGTTGAATTGAGTTGAATTATCAACGATTTATTAATTAATTTATGGGGTGCCAAGATAAAAAGGAAAACACACAAAGCCCATTGTTGCTGCCAACAACATGAGACACACTTAAAATTGAGACGACTCTCCTCTCCTCTTGAATGACAAGAGCCAAATGAGAAAAAAATAAACATTATTTTCAAATACCTAGATAAAATTTAGAAACATGAATCACTGCACATTTCGATTTTGGAATGAACGAAAGAAGAAAGAAGTCTTTAAAAATAAATGAATTGAATCATTGAAACCTCAAACAAAGAAGGAAAGAGAGGAGATTCGTTGTCTGTATAAAACTCTCCCTCTCTAATAGAGCTTAACAGTGAATTAGAGAGAGAGAGAGAGGTAGAGAGACTTGACCAAGATGAGCATTGAAAGTGAAGGGTATCAACAGAAAATAAAAAAAAAAAACAGATCAATCTCTGTTTATGGCCATAAAATATTGTCAACAACATCATCGTCGTCGCTTTTTTGGCTTTGTCTCAGCATAACTGCAATAAAGGTCAATGATCAGAGCCAGCCAAAGTCAAACAAACAAAGAAATGAAGATAAAAAACGGTTTTTGTTTTTTCCAATGGCCATGCAGGTGAGAAAGTTGTTGAATGCAAACACTTTGAAGACATTAAATTCCAATAAAGATAACTGTGTTTTCAATAATTCAATTTCGAGAAACTTGCCAACTTATTTTAGATAAGTTTTTGACTTTTTTTAAATTATTTCAAACTATGGCATTAATTTAATTTAGATATTTTTTATGGGAAATATGTATTTTATTTCGAGAATTTTTTGACATAATTAGCTTGAAAACCAGTTAGAAAGCCGAAAATTTGCAAGTCCGTATAAATCAATCAGTGTTATCATGTCTCAGAGGAAACATATGAGTGAAAAATTAATCTTCCAAGTGATTTGTGATATGAAGACATTTTTTATCTGAAAATTAATGCGAAATTTGGGGAGGAAATACTAAAATACAAAAAAAAATATTTAAAACTGAATTTGGAAATATTTAAAACAGAAATTTCCTCTCTTTCTCAAAGATTAGTGGAAAAAATTTGATATGCTAGATTTTCACCTCACTTAAGATGGAAATAATTAAATTAACAATTTAGAAAATATAAGTCGATTTGCTCAAAACATATGGTTCGACCATGGTCGAATTAAGAAGGTAAAGTCAGACAATCATATTCTTACATTTTTTTTTCAAAATTATTCATTGGACAACATGTCATTGGCAAAATTTATATTTATAAATCCATTGTATATTCATAAATCAGAGATGGGAGCTTGTTCTCTATGCAGTGAAATTTGAAAAGATACACATTAGCTCCCATTTGTAATTACTTCTATTCTCTTTTTGTGCCCATCTACGTATGAGTGATAGATGTGTGATATTCATCATGCGCTTCATGTACAACCCTTGGTACACGACTCCTTTTAGCTGTCTTTATACCCTACATCACATAGGGTTAAGGGTATTATGTGCATTTGTTTGTAGCATGGAGAAGGAAGCAAGAAGATCTATAGTTACTTTTGAGGATCTTCATAGAATAACTTTCTTAGTCGATTTATGCATGTCAATCCGTCCGTTCATATGTCCATGTATTTTTGTGAACAAAATGCAGGTCGCATTCATTATCCGATTGAGATGAAATTTTCCAAACCCTATTTGTTTGACCCAATGACGAACCATATTGAGAATCGGCTCAATTTGGATATAGCTCCCATATGTAATTACTTCTATTCTCTTTTTGTGCCCATCTACGTATGAGTGATATATGTATGATATTCATCATACGCTTCATGTACAACCCTTGGTAGACGACTCCTTTTAGCTGTCTTTATACCCTACTGGACTGAATGGACTGAATTTTGGCACTTTCGACTGTATACATCCCGGAAACAAGTACTTCAAATATTTGTGAAAATGCTTTCAGGTATTCCTGTAGCTCCCATACATATGTTTCATCCGATTTGGCATTAAAGTCCCTCACATGTGTAATATGCACTCCACAGCAATAATATTTCATACCGGACTTCGATATACATCTTCATCCGATTTTAGGGTTGTTGTCCACCATATATGTAATATCATCCCAAATTGGGTAATATTACAGCTTGAGTGTAATTGTCTGAGTATCGAAGAAAATTTTGAGAGCTTGCCTAATACCCACTGCACAAATTCCAATAAATATATACTTTTTTTAATTTCACGTGGAAAATGATAAGAATACAAGCTTTCTTCTTTTTAAACAAAAATGTAAAATTCTCGTAAAAATTGTTGTAATGAAAACCAAAACGAATGCCACGTTGATAAGGAAACCTTGAAGTATTGCTGTTTTTTTCTGTATTTATTTGTTAACAAAACATAAACCCTACCTAGACATTGGATTTCGTATTACATGGCTGGGTACAAGGTAAGGTCTGATAGGTTATTAAAGGTGTAATTCTATTCATGGTCTTTATGTTGTTTTGCTGTGATAAGCAAATGGAGATTTTTTGTTTTGAAAATCAGTTATATTTTTGTTGTTAGTTTGTCAAGTGTGTTTTTGCGTTTCAGTTTTCATCATAAAATGACAGTTAAAATTAAACGATGATGATAAAATTATCTTTTGCAGATTATCTTTAACACTGATAAATGCTGGTGATAAAAGATATATGATATGCAAAGAAACTAAGCTATTTTTCACTTGTTATTTGTTTAAGAATGTGAGTCAGATGACAAAGTTAGAGAAGAAAAAAAAAATATTTTTGAAGCAGTTAAATCTACAATGTATAATTTTAGTTTAATTATGGTGATTTTAGAAGGAATATATGTATTCCTTTATCAAATAATGGAATATTACAGATATTGCCTTAAATAGGGGAAGATAATGGATTCAATCAAACAAAAGGAAGTTTTATAAAAATAATGTAAAAATTATGGCGTTTGACTTTGTTGTCGTTTTTTTATTTCACCCTGTAGACTTAAGTGGGGAATTTTATGGAGCTTGCGAATTTCAACATTGAAAGCCAAATGGGTCAGCGACATTAATACACTGACCCTATTGTAAGATTTCTCATTATATGTACCTATGCCAATTCAGCAGCATTTTAACAAGTGGACACTGCTCTCCCATTAATTCTCTCACATATTTTGAAACACCTATGATTATCTCTCACTTAAAAAATGAAAAAACGTACATTATTTGATCCTCCCAAAGAGAGAGAGAGAGAGAAAAAAAAAAGAGGGAAAGTAGAGATCATGTTGATTAATTGCATTCATCCAACTAAAAAAAACCATCTGATATCTGGTACTAAATATTATTTTTGTGGAGTGCATATAAATAATTAAAACCCTAAATCGGATGAAACCTATATATGGGAGCTATAGCTATATCTGAACCGTTTTTCTCCAAATTCGATGCACTTGCTTTTTCACTAAATTTGGTCGGGTGTGCCAAAATACAGGTCATTTGTACTGAAATTGACTGCTTTGGTGCACAATTAACCCGAAATCGGATGAAGATATATTTCGTAGGTATATCTAAATTTGAACCGATTCTCACCAATTTCAATAGGGTTCTTTCTTGGGCCAAACAAATATTGTTTGGAAGATTTCATCTCACTCGGATAATAAATGCGACCTGCATTTTGTTGTATAAATTGCATATTGCATTAATCGACTCAGAAAGTGATTCTATGAAGATCCTCTATCTCCTTCGCCATATTACAAACTCATGCACAAGGACATAATACCCTTATCACTCTGTGGTGTAGGGTATAAAGACAGGGTTGTTTAGATAGCGTTTGATGAATATCACACATATATCACTCATACGTAGATGGACACAAAAAGAGAATAGAAATAATTATTCCTTTATCAAATAATGGAATATTACAGATCTTGCTTTGAATGGGGGAAGTAAATGGTTCAACCAACATAACGAAGTTTTCAGTTTTCTTTGTTGTTACAACCGATTTGAAGACAAAGCTTCAAATATTTCTCAGAAAACAAAGTAAATTCCCGCCCTTTTCGGAATCTCACATCAAGTTCCGGGTATTGGATAATCATTTGTTTCTTTCTTTCGAATTGCAAGTGGAAAACCAATTATCCGTCCAGCAAATATTTACTTGCCATCATTAAGTAATGTTGACTTAATTTTATTGAACACATCGCCCCTAATCATAAAATTTTTAAAGAAAAAAAAAAAAACATTTGCCATAGGGTTTTACGTAAATCGACTGTCAAAGGTGGTGATGGTGGTAATTTCATATTTCGATACCATAAAATTCGAAAAATGTCGTAAAGATAACAACAAAACGAGGCAGCAAACGTATCAAAGGCTACAAGCGTTATGAGTGCGTCAGTGGTATTGTAAGACAGCAACAGCATGAAACTGGAAATATTTGCACAAAAAATAAAACGCTGGAATAAATAGCAATTGAAAAAACCGCAAATACGCTGAAAAGCCAAAGCCGTTTCATTTATTTCTTTGGGCTAAATATAGAAGACAAAGGAGACCCCCCTCCTGGCCCAAAACTGAAGATTCTTTGAAGAGGAAACAAAAACGAATTCGGCTCAACAAATTTTAAACAAATGGCATGTTTAGCTGATATCAAGGCAAGACAAGGCAATCTTATCTCTCAAATTTAGTGGAGTTGTTTTATTTTTGATATTTATTTTGTTATATTTTTAATGGCATTTAAATGTAGGAACGTTGTTGTTTTTGCTTGTGTGTGACAGGCAGTACCTAAATTGGCTATGAGCTGGGATATACTGCGACGATGACGCTGGGGGAATACACGCAGCAGGCCATTATCACCACCAACATCGGCATCATTATCCACAGTTGGTGTTGTTGTTGTTTTTGTTGCTGCCGCTCGGTTATCCATTCTGACTGGCAGACTTAGAGGTAGTTGGATTTCTTACTTTTGTTTTCTTATATTTTTTTTTCTTTTACTCTTTTTTTCTTATTTTCTATTTGGGTTTTCTTGTGCACTGATTTGTCGAAGATGTGAAATGTAAGGGAATTTTTTTGCATTTCTTTTTTTCTCTTCAAAATTTCACTTTTGTGAAAGGTATTCACATAATTTTGGCAATATTTTAGGCCATGATACATTAATGACAGCCAATGGCAACTGATGTGGATAATATTTGCACATTTTCGTTTTTTCGTTTTCAAAACACTTTTTTTGCATTAATATTTCAAACGCCGAATACGATCAAACGTCACGATTCCAACACGCGGCCTTTAAGACGTTGGTTGTTCTACTTTTTTGCATTATTAAATTTCTTGGTATTTATTTTTCCTCCTTTTTTTGCTTAACGTAAAATACCCATTGGAAGCCGTTGTGTTCAAATCATCACGTCAATAAAAGTACGACCGACCGACCGCCGACCGATATCGTCATGTATTTCGGTACGTGGAACCGTAGTAATTTTGCAGAGTAACTGCGAAATGACAAACCACCGTCAACGAACAACGCCACCACCGCAACTGATCGTGTCGCTGTTGCTCGATCGAGTACTTCACCACACTCTAGCCAGGCCAGGCCGTCAGCAACACAACCTCTCGCAAAGAACTTCGTTTTGTTAATAATATTAACTAAAAATAACAAAGCCGCCGTACAACAACAAATCTGGCTAACAAAACAAATGCGAAGAAAAAGAGTCAAGAGCATACAAAGTCACACAATCATCAACAACTCCCCGTAAACCACATTCGCAGAAAACAGTCAGAAAGACAACCACACACATTCACGCACACACTCGCACACACAGAGACTACAATTAAAATAAACCAAAAACACAACGGCCATCAATGATAAACAACAATAGCAACAACAACAACAATTAACACACATAAAACGTTAAAAACAAAACATCAAGCAAAATTCCATGGTAAACGCAGCCACAAATGAGTACACCAACCATTATTTCAATTGAACAACAATTCTCACTCTCATTGGGGCTTATTCTCAGTTTCTCTCTCTCTTTCGCAGGCCAAAGTTAACTGTTTTAGAATTTGTATTTGTTTGCAATATGGTGGCATGGCAAGCAAATGTTTTGGTTTGTTATGTTTCGTAGTCTCTTTGGCTCCATGGTGTGGTGGTTTATTTACTCCCTCTCTCTCACGCTCACCCACAATTCTCCCACCACTCAGTAAAGGTAGATTTACTAAATTTTTACATATTGCAGGTGAATGAGTGTTCGTGCTTGGTTGATAGCCTAGTAATGGAGCAGCCACGCACCTCTAAATTATCGGAAATTAAACACACAAACTGATTGATTATTAGCCAACTCAGTCACTCACACACACGCACACTAACACACATTTAAAGACCATATTCATATAACGGTTTATCATTAAATAACTCTATCGATGTGCATTTACGTTTTATAGGCTGGCCGTTGTTTACAAAACCCATTCGACTCACTTCAATTTTTGTTTTTACAAAGTCAATAGAAATGGGGAGGGAGGCTAGGGAGGCCTTCTAAATTCGGTTAATAGCAGCATTTAATGGCATTTTTTGATGGGGTAGGGGGTAGGAAGTAATGTTTATACGTATATGGTTAGAAGTTACTAGAGAGGGTCATTACAGCTAAGCTGAGTTCCCTCACGAAACGCGTTAATGCGTGAGTAAAACTCATTGTAACACAATTTTTATGGAAATACCCTGAGGTGGGAGGTAAGTATTTGCGATGGGGAAGTATTAATGGCAAATTTGTAAAATATTAAGTAATAAAAACAGTTTTATTTAAGAAAGTTTCAATGTATTAATTTGGAGTTACGCGTTGTTACATTTCATTAGCTTTTTTCAGAAGAAATAACTTCAAAAGAAATATCTTAAAGCTGCTATCAGACGATTTGATATGTGTTGTCACTTTTATTATCCTTTAGTATGCCAAAATTATCATTTAACATATGACTCATAATTCATGCTTTCACACACTTGCATATGTTACACCATATAGTGGTAAGGATATTATGTCTTTGTGTATTTGTTTGTCACATGGCGAAGGAAGCGAGATAGACCTATAGTTACTTTAGAGGATCATTATAGAATCACTTTCTGAGTCTATTTATGCATGTCACCAAGTCCGTCCGTCCTTGTGAACAAAATGCAGGTCCCATTTGTTATCGGATTGAGATGAAATTTTCCAAACAATATTTGTTTGGGCCCAAGGACGAACCCTATTTAAATTGGTGAGAATCGGTTCAAATTTAGATATAGCTCCCATATATATTTTCAACCGATTTCAAGTTAATTGTGCACCAAATTGCGAATATCAGTTCAAATTGCCTGAATTTTAGTACGCCTTTCCGAATTAAGTCTAGAATCAAGTACCATCAATGATCTTTGGTACCAGATATCAGACACAGCTCTGAAAGAAGTCTACCAAATTTTGTCAAGATCAGTTCAGATTTGGATATTGCTCCCATATATATCCTTAACCGATTTCCGGTTAATTGTGCACCAAATAGCCAATAACCATCAAAAAGTCCTGAATTTTGGTTCATCCGACCGAATTCAGTCTAGAAGCAAGTAAATAAAATTTGGAGAAAATCGGTTCAGATATTGCTATAGCTCCCATAAATATGTTTCATCCGATTTGGGGTTTTAAGACCGTCACATGCGTAATATGCGCTCTATGATCTTTGGTACCAAATCTCAGATACGGATCAGAAATAAATATCTTAAATTTTGTCAAGATCGGTTCAGATTTGGATAAAGCTCCATATATATCCTCGGCCGATTTCGAGTTAATTGTGCGCCAAATAGTCAATATCTTTCCAAATTTTGGCATATCCGACCGAATTCAGGCAGGGAATACCTAGGTTTCGGAAAGGTTTGTCTGGGAGAATATCTAATGAGGATTTGTGGCTTTTCTTTCCGAAACCTAGATATTCCCTGCCTCACCCTCTGGTAAACATTACCAACGTTCTCCACTAATTAACAAACGTTGTTTTAATAAAAACAACAATAAGGGATTAAGCCTGACCATTTGGCAACAACAACAAAAAAGGTCTTAAATATCTTTAATCCGATTTCAGTTTTATTGTGCAAATAAAAGCTAATATCAGCCCAAATGAAGTGAATATCGTGGCGTACGTTTATGTATGTTTTTTAATATAACCCTTCTCATCCACTCTATAGCAATGTTATTTGGTATATTTTCATTTTTTTCATAGGCAACCAACCCTATTATTTTAAGTTGTTTACAAAAGAGATTAGTAAGAGGTTTATCTAAATTATATTTAACTTTAATAATTTACAGTTGTTTTGGGTGCTAATCGATGTTCAATATATATTTTTTAAAGTGTTCAAATCTAATGGTCTTATCATGAACAGGAAATGAAGTTCGCTAATCAAAGATACACTGTGGTTTAACTGAGCATTATAGGTAAGTAAGTATATATTTTGGTTTACAATTTATTTGGTTAGTTAATTTAAATCGGATTGTAACTATCTATAAATGGCAACAATATACCTTGAGGGTACAGACAATAACCTTTTTTATGTAGAAAGCATGTAGCTGAATATTAAATTGTTGAAATTGATTAATTTGTCTAAAACAATTTAAAAAATTTTCCACCTTCCGCTCAATTTTGGAGCCAAAGAAGACATATGTTTGCTTACACTTGTTGTAAACATAAAAGGGCTTCCTTACGGAAGTAATAGTTTTTAGCCCACAATAATCCCATATAAGATAAGACTTTAAACTTTTAATCGCCCTAATCCAAACAATAAAAACCCCACCAAAAAAGGCATAAATATTTATTGGACTTCTGCCATTTTCAACCTTTCTCACCTTGAGAAAATCCACAGAATGTCTTCCTTTCGTGTGGTAGACCTCTTCTCTTTGACTTTGTTTTAAAGTTTAACAAAAATAATTAATCACCGACAACGACAATTCTTGACTGTAATCACCTTCACCTTGCCATTTGTTTATGAACTTGGGTTAATTATTTTAACCCACACCCAGCCCTCCCCACACAATTGTTAACGGCAATGTGTAAGTATGCGTGATATGTAAATAACAATTTTGTCACTTAAATAACGAAAAAAAAAAACAACGAAGAGAAAAATAAACAATTGATGAAAAGACAAACAAACATACATTCATATACAGGGTGAGATGAAAAAATTGCAACCAACTTCAGACTGCTGTCATTTCTAAGCCACTCGTCCGACAGCTGTTAAAATTATTCCAGTGACAGCTTATTATATTGTTTAAAGCAAAAACATTTTGGTGAGAATTTTCCAAAAAAAAAGGTATTCGTGATGGAATTTAAGCGTGATCGTGTGATTTCTTTATATTTGTCTGGAAAACTACAAGTGGCTATCTTTAGAGCACTCCAGCATTAAAATGTGAATAAATCTTTTGTGTCTCGTACCATCGCTCGTTACCGTTATACTGGTAGGGTAGCCCAACGCCAAGGAAGTGGACGGAAGAAAGCAACATCAACATCAGCAGAAATGGCTCAAAAAGTAAAGAAGCGACTTGATCGAAACACATCGCAGTGGCCGAAAAATGGCTCGAAAGCCAAACATATCGCAAAAATGAGCTCGGGGTAAAGCCATTGAAATTACAAAAAAGTGCACCGCAACAAAATCAGAAAGAAAATAGACTCAAAAGAGCTAAAGAATTGTTTCGCTTGGACGAAAGTGGTGAACTGTAGAATTTGGTTTTCTCCGATGAGAAAATATTCGTTGTCCAGCAATTTGTAAACAAACAAAATGATCTGCTCATGTTTACTTGCCAAAGAGGTCAGCTGAAAATGTGCACCTTTAGTTGGCCACCAGAACTCAAGCGCCGGCCATGGTGATGGTGTGGGCCGCCATAACAGCCGATGGTCGCTCTCCGCTCGTATTAATCGACCGTGGCATCAGAATAAATGCCGAATGTTATCGCGAAAATATTCTGGAGGGAGTATTAAAGCCTTGTGCACGCAAACATTTTAGCCGCAGATCTTGATCTGCGCTCAACACGCGCCACCCAAAAATGGTTAGGTGAGGTTCCTCGCTTCATTTCCAGTGCATAATAGCCACCAAAATCTCCGGATACCAATCCGTTGGACTATTGTGTCTGGAGTATTTTGGAAAGCAAGAATGACACTAAAAAATACCAAAGTGTCGATCACATCAAGCAAGCGCTTCGCCGGGAATGGCCCAAAATACCGCAGAGCAACATTCGGGCAGCGTATGACAGTTTCATTGGCCGTTTGAAGGCCATAATTGGTGCCAAAACTGACCAATTCGAACAAATCTAAACTTATTCTAGAATTTGATGCTATTTCCGACATTTTTTGCATTCATTCAATAAAATTAAAAAAAAATGTAAAAATTATGGCGTTTGACTTTGTTGCAGCTTTTTTATCTCACCCTGTATACATATGTAAATAGGTCTATACTTACAGACATAAAACAAAAAGTATGCCAAGTATATTTAGTTACAAAAATATTCAAATGGTTATTCCACCCCTTGGGTGGAAGTTAGTTCCAGCTGTTGTTGTTTTACCGAAAAAAATGCTTAATATGGCAATATTTTATAAAAATTTCATTTCAGCCTAATTCGTAAAGTTTTTTGCACATTTCAAGAACTTAAAATTTTAATTTAAACGAGAATAAAACGACATTATTTATATTTTTCCTTTATGGCCAAATCGGATTTTCAAAATAGGGCTTAAATGTGGAAGTTCCGTCATTAATCTAACCCAACTTGTCCATTGCAAACAGCATCACAAACAGAATATACCATGCATCCCAATTTCCCCAATCATCAGCAAGAAGCATAGGAATCACATAATAACAAATTTGTTGCCTACTTTTAGGAGCACCAATTTTTGCCTTTGTAATTATAATTACAAAATTTACATAACTAACTAGGTTGCTTAGAAAAGCCACGTTTTATACAGATTTTGTTTCGATTTCAATTTATGTACATAATTAATCATTAATAAATTCCTATTCTAAAATATATTAAACTATTATTGTTATAATATCCATAATTATCGCTTAGAACAAGAACTCACAAGGTGTTTTTCCACTTTTTCAAAATGTATGTTTTGACCATGGAAAATACATAAAGTTGACATCATCGCTGGAAATACCGCAGTTTTTGGAGTTAGTTTTAACAAACTCTTTAATTAATTGGGAAATAAACAATTTTATTTAATTTCACTAACTATTGTTTTTTTATTTCAAAAATGCTTAAAATATTTATGTTGCACATTCCATAACCAGTCCACCACCACAAATATTTTAGTTATTTTAAGTGTCCAACCTTATGTTGTTGTTTTTTTTCTTTTGTGGCAGCACTCGTTTTTTTTTTTCGTTGAAAGTCAATGTGACGTGGGGCAATGATGATCAGCTGCTTTAACCGAACAAAGCATGTTGCCTCAACGCCACATAAAAAAAACTTGATTTCAAAACAAGCCCACCAAAGGCATTTTCTTTGCTTCTCTTGTCTTTTATTCACACTTGCACACACACACACGTTCGCACAGAGACATAAGCACTTGAAATAATATTGAAATATTTATAATTTAATAAATAAAAATAATAAACCTCAGCAATCTGATTTTGCTGTAAGCAATACATAGAGGGAAACATGTCCCCCCTCTTTGTCTCTTCTCCGCCACCCTCCACATTTGTTTTGTTGTTATCGCTGAATCTCAGTTTGAGTCTGTCGTCAGAGTTGTATGGCCAATGTTTACTCAACACAAACCCTGATCAATGCAAGAAATACATAACACAAAAGGCAAACAACAATTGATTTAATTTCATCGTCCATTGATGTGACCTTAAATAGCTTTAAAGGCGCCACTTCGCTTAAATTTTTAGTAAATGCCACAATTTTTGGTGGCCTCAATTGTTTCAATTTGCTGTTTTCATTTTATTAAACATTCTTTTAATTACTCACTTTTTTCAAATAACTTTACTGCCTCATGACTTGGTACCCCTCTTTTTTTATTAATTCTATTTATTAATTTTTAATATCTTTTCTTGAATTCAATTTAGAAAGGTTTTCTTCACACAATAACTAAACCACGATGATTTCGAGCACATTAATACACCTTCCCGTCTCCACACACCGATCGCATCGCATTCTTTCTAAGTTCAAAAGCCCGATTGGCAATTTCTTTTCTCCGGCTTGGTGTGTGCACGCGTCCGTTTTCGATTTGTTTTGTATATTTACTGGTCGCTGTGTGACTGACGACTTGAATCTGAAAAATATCCAAGAAAAACCTCAATGTGCGATCCGCTCTCTCATATGCCTTCTCTTTTTGGTATTCTCTTGTTGATATTTTCAGTTTGAAATCTTGAAAATCAACCACCACTTTTCAGACCACAAGATGAGCTTTTTATCTCTCACAGTAGACAGATAGATTGGAATTGCTCCGGTCAGTCAGTCCCTTGGTAGTATTTGTGCTTTCGGCGGTCAACTAAAAATGTATGACTGATAAGAAATTGAAAATATAACCGGTAAACTGTGCGCTATTTTCAAATTTATTTATAAATCAGATATCATAATTGGTTTTTTTGTGAAGATTTTATTAAATATTTTAATTAAGGGGGAGCGTCACATGTTGTCATTATGGGCACAGTGGGGATAAAAAATTGTAGTTATTAAAAAAATACTAGTTTCGGTTTTGATACAAAATTTAGACCTAGCCCAAGGTAGGACCTATTAGGTATTATGCCAGATGTTTCTGAACAATACAGGGTGAGATAAAAACAAGTAAAAAACATTAAATTCGGCAGGGTCGAACTTTTAATACCCTCCACTTTAGGGTAAAGGAAACATTAGAACCCATTATGACCCACAAATTCCAATTTTTAGACAAATTCATGGGAATATACCAAAACGTGGACCGATATATCTCATTTTCAATACCAACCATCCTAGATACAATAAAAATTGTTCTGCTAAATTTTGACGCTCTACGTCAAATAATGTGGGCTGTGTATCGTGATTTCAACAGACAGACGGACATCGTTAAATCGACTTAGAAGTTTATGCAGATTATGAATATTTTATTTTCAAATGTTATTGAATGAAAGCAAAAAATGTCGGAAATAGCATCAAATTTTAGAATAAGTTTAGATTTGTTCGAATTGGTCACCTTTGGCACGAATTATGGCCTTCAAACGGCCAATGGAGCCGTCACACGCTGCCCGAATGTTGCTCTGCGGTATTTTGACCCATTCCCGGCGAAGCGGGGGAGGTGATCGACACTTTAGTATTTTAAAGTGTCAATCTTGCTTTCCAAAATACTCCAGACAAAATAGTCCAACGGATTGGTATCCGGAGATTTTGGTGGCCATTGTGCGCTGGAAATGAAGCGAGTAACCTGTCAAAACCAAAATAAAGCAAATCTTTAAAAATTCGAATGAAAAATGCCGAATAAAAAAATTTTCTGCGATCATTTAAAAAAAATCACATATTTTTCTAAAGTTTAGCCAGAAAAAAATTACTCATTTTTTTTCTCCCACTGTGGCTCATTAATCCGTGTTGATATATTATTTTGTAATGCTCCGGAACATCGTAAGCAATGACAAAGCATTATAATCCTGTTTCTGTATGACGATACGAAGGTGAACTCGAATCAAATTTCGAATTCTCTGAGTATTTTTTAAACTAAATAAAAGTTACAAATGCAAGAAATGGGTTTTTGGAGTCTACAGATTCGTCATATAAAAAGGCCGTATATATTACTTTTCATTTCTTAAAATATTAAAACAAGACAAAAGTATTTGAAAAGACAGAGGGTAATTAAAAAATTGTAAAATTAACCTTTATAAATCTACATAAAGCATAAATATTTATCAGTCCTACAGGCTGATAATATACTTGTATCTTATTCTTTAATATGAGGGGAGATACTTGCACCTTGGTTGCCTAACCCATAACATCGTATAATTAACAATAACCACTCGTATTTTATTTAATTAACTTCATTTTAACTTTATTTGTTTTTTATTTCTCATTTATCTTTGTATTTTTTTCATGCTTTCTATTGTAATTCATGGAAATTCTAATTAAGAAAACATATTTAAAGTTCTTAGGAAAAATAATTCATAGTTTATAAATTATAAAAACAACGGTAGAGAATGTTGGTTGAGTTAGAGATAAACAAAATCAACTGATATATATATAAAGTGCTTTATTCTAAGTGTTTTATATAACTTAACTAGAGACTATTTATAAGCGGTTGATTTTGAAATATTGTTGTATTTTAGCTTTGTGGAAATTATTGTTGTTGTAAAACTTAATCAAATTTCACGGCTATTTCATTACACATATTGTTTTATATTAATTAATGTATATATATATTCTTTAAACATAGTGGGTGGTGGTGGGCATAATGTGAGGGGGTAGTAGGTAATGTCTAACACAAAATTGTTAACGTAATTTTGAAAGTAGTTCCAAACATTTTTGTTTTTCATTTATTTTTTAAATCTTTCGATTATGTATGACGCATTCCATCCATATTACAAATATATGTATGTACGTATGTGTATAATATTCAATACGTATAGCCTTAAGGAGGTAATTTTATTTTGTATATATGTATACTCTATATATATATCTCGAAACAAATAAATATATGTTTATATAAAATATTTGTAACCCCGGCTTTACAAAAAAATAAAATCATAAAAATAATAAAAATGTATAAATATTTCTAAACTTATTTAATGTTTTGTTGTTTTTTTCTGGTTGTTTTGTTTTTTTTACATAAAATTCAATGTATAATATTTTTGTATATAGTGGTGTAATATTCTCTCAAATACAAAAATATCATTAATAAGCGTTTTAGACTTGTTTTCTAATTTATGTAAATATTTGTCTTCAAAAAGCTGGGCGCACAAAAGGCCTGGCTTGTTTTGATTTGACTTTGAAATCAAAAACTGGTCTTTTTAGAGCCTTGCATGTTCACGTTTGACTTGTGAAAAGCTGTTGCTCGCTTAAGCTTCGCTTAAATCACAACAATTTGTTCGACTCTCCTCGTCCAGTATTAAACTATCATCGACAGCTTCAGTGTCGCTGGGATTCATGCCACCATGTGGATGTGGCGATGATGAGCTTTCGCCACAATTGGTTGCATAAACATGTGGTCTCTGTTGATTCGAATCATCTGTATCGGGATCACGTATGGAATTGAAAGCATTTCCGGAATTGGCATTTGGTGATGAAATTTCATCATTTGGAGGATATACATGACGGTGATAACTACCACCTGGCATGGCATTGCCATCACCCTCTAACTCAGCATCCCGAACACTGCCAAAAACTGGCGTGTGTGATGAACTTTTACGCATACTTGTGGGTGGAGACCACACCGTCTGGTAGAGGGGTGAGGCAAACACATACATGTGATTTAAGTATTCCATATCGTAAGAGGGCTGATATGAATCCGATTCCAGGGGATTGTAGTACTGCGAAGTTGATGGTTGATGCATTGGTGTCTGGCGACAGCTATAAGGACCTGATCCTCCTCCCGTATACTGTGGTGTATCATAGTTCTGTGATCTGGTTGAGGAGAGCAGAGGATACGAGGATTGCATGCCCGTAGGTCGTGGTGGCATTGTGGCATAAATTCCACGATATGCTTCAAATGGCGTTTGTGGATAATAGGCATCTGACCACCGTATATGACTTGGAGTAAAATCACCTTTGGCATAAAGCTGGAAATAACAAATTGAAGAATATTAGATGTAAAAATCGCATAAGATGAAAATGCGGAGTGATATATAAAAGCACGCTAATATGAAAAAGAAATGTTGGAATAAGGTACTGTTTTTTGTATGACGATTGCAAAGAAAAACGCCATTCAAAAATATGAATAAATCATTTGGAATGAAGTATTTCTTTCCAATCGTTATACAGATCTGATACTAAGTGCTTTTGGATATCTAGTATAAAATATACTTCATGAAACAATATTAAAATTTTAAAGTGTCATAATAGGGTAAGTGTGCCTAAGTTCGGCATATCCCAGTAGTCGGCACTTTTTATTTTTAAGCCCAAATAAATGAAACTATTATAACTAAATGTATTTTGTTTACTGCAAATATATTGTCAGCTATCTTTGTGCACAATTTCGCTAAGAAAAGATGAATTATTCTAATAAAAATTAAATTTTTGTCTGTGGTGGTCCTCAACAATTAATATTCTTAAGAAAAGTACAATAATGACGTCGAATCAGTTTAACTAAACAAAAATATTATATTTTAATGAATTAATTTATTATTATTATTAATTATTCTTACAAAAAAAATTGGTATGCCGACAGTTGGAAAATGTCATACCGACAATTGGCAAGGGGTGCCGACTACTGGCAAAAAAGCATTGTTTTAATAAAAGTACAAATTTATAAAATTTAATAAAAAGTTATTAAAACTTTATTTATTATTTCAAAAACTATACAAAATTTCGAATTTGAATAAATTAACTTTGTAATAATTGAAATGTTCCACTCAGAATGGTGAGAGATTAAAAACACAAAAATCCTAAAAGTGCCGACTACTGGTACACTTACCCTATGTCTTATCTCTGGCCATGGCAGCGGAGCTATTTTATAAACTAAAAGGTAGCTCATAAATTTTTTATCTTAAACCTTCCATTTCTTTAAAAATTTCTTATACGATTTATACGGCCCAACCTATTTCACTACAATTTCCTTATTCACCCTTATCCTTACCTGTATAGGTCGACTGAAACCTTTGCTCAAGTGTTTCGGTATGCCCAATGTATAGCTGTGACTGAAACCAACTTCAGAACTCAATAAATACTCATGGAATTTGTTGGGGAAGAATTCAATATTGTTGTAATTGTTATAGATTTCCTCCTGAAAAAGAAAAAAATTAAAAAGTTAATAAATTATGTCACATACCCCCCCATCCAAATATGTCACAACTCACCGTTAAATTCTTCTTTTTCTTATAGCTAGCCCAATTTTGTGCCTCCAAAATGAGTTTGCCACCCGGCCTCAGTTGATTGAACATCCGTTTAAAGGCCATTTTCAAACCGGCATCACCAAAATTCAAATGAATCCATTTGGTAACCGATAAACATAATATGAGATCATATTGCTGCGTATCATTGGCCAAGAGATTTTCATCTTTGAGTATATAATTCGTTTGACGAAAGAAAACATTTTGGGGAAATTCATTTTTCAAATTCGACATTTGTGTTCGAACATTGGTCGAAGAATTTTGGCTGTTCTGTTGCTTTGCACCGCCGCCGCCACCACCACCACCACCACTTGCTGGGTGTCCAGGTGTACTTTTGGTCGTAGTACTTACACTGGTTGTGGTCGAGGCAGGTGATTGAGATTCTAGATTTTGGGGGCTAGCCATTTTTGCTGAGGATTGGGTTATGCCACCATAGCACAGGGGAAATGATATGGGAAAGAATTCTGTGGCATCAAGTTTGTTACCGACTTGCTCCGTCGTTGCAGCGCCATGCGGATGGTGATGGTGGTGGTGATGATGATGGTGATGATGATGATGGTGGTGATGTGGATAATGCATAAGGTGGTGATGTTGGAAGTGGCCCCAATTCATGTTGTTGCGTTGCTGACTTATGTCCGTTCGATTCTTTTTCTTTTTACGCCTACGTCTTCCCGCCTTGAGTTTTACGTATTTGTCTTTATTTTTAACATCTGCTTCGGGAACTTCAACGTTTTCCTTTTTCCACGTCTCCACCGGTATGCGAACATACATTGCCAGATTTCTTCGCGCCCTGGCTATTAATTCTTTGTCTATATCAATACCCAAAATAGATTTGGGTGCCAATTTCCTGGCCACCGATATGGTCATGTGGCCAACATTACAGCCAATGTCCAGAATGTCTTTGTTCTTGAATAATTCCGGATATTGCATGAAAACTTGCAGGCGAATATCCATGAATTCATTTAAGTGTCTCAGACCAGCATAGCGATCATAGTTGCCATATCGATATTTGCTGCCGTCCGGTAGAAATTTGGGTTTGATGCTTTTGATGGTGGACACGGTCATAGAATCCATTTCCTTCTTGACATTTTCGGCCAATTTTAAGGCATTGCTGGCATCGCCTGTTTCATTCAAAAGGTCTGCCATATTGTCGCCCTCCCCAGCATTTATGGATGTGCCACCCGAAGCCGTACTCAGAGGACTACCAAGCAGAGCACTAAATTCTGATGTGGAATCTACCTTCATCAAATCGGGTGTGTCATCACGGGGTATTTCTGCAAAATAAAATCAAGGTTAATAAAAATATAACTTGAAAAAGTAGCCTCCGACTTACCCTCCACCAAAGCTTTGGCATTTTCTTCCACAGGACTTAGGTCTGCGGTGTTACTTTCGCTTATCGATCTGGAACGTCTGTTTGAGGATTTACGTGCACCCGAGGCTGTTGTTCTCGGTGGCCGTTTCCAAGCACCTGGCTGTGGTACAACGGGACTGACAATTTTGTCCATGGAATCATTGCGAAAATATTTCTAAACAGAAAAAGATACATTAGTTAAGACCATTCGTTAGACCCCAATATGACTCTCAACTTACCTTGGACTTTTGGGAATTGTTGCTCTCACTGATTTTACGTTTCCTACCGCCTCCACCACAACCTGTACTACTAACCACAGAATTGCCACATGAGTTGCTACCTGTGGTGGATATCAAATCCAAACGTAAATCTCGACATGCGCGCTCTCGAAACTCTCCAAAACTAATGGCTGTGGTGGTGGTGCTAACACTGCCAACCATACCAGCACCACTACTATCCATTGGCTCCTGTGCCAGTTGTGTTACGGGTGTCGGTGTTGGTGACTTGGTTTGTTGGCTCGTTGTATCCACATCAATATTGGCGACCTTTGTGTCAGCAGTGTTGTGTGAAAGTGAGAGCTGCTCTTGTGGTGAACATAAATTACGCTCTGGCCTGTCATTGTCGTCGTCGTCGCCACCACTACTACTGACGCCACCTTCGTTGTTTTGGTCTTGGCTTTTGTTTTCTGCCTCCAATGAAACCGAAAGCAAACCCTTTTCAGTTGATGACGAGGCATTGATCAGAGCACTTGGTGTAATGTCGTCGAGCGCATCTCCCAGAGTGCTGGTGGTCGAATTGCAAGAGTCATAGCGTTTACGTTTCGGTTTGCGATTCTTGCGATGGCGATGTTTGTGCGCTTTGCTGTTTTGAGCTCCACGGAGACCCAAAATGATGGCGCCACCCACACCGGCTGAGGGTAAACCCAAAATACCTCCACCAACACCACCGACTACGGCCCTCTTCATGGGCGAGGTTAGTTGTTTTTCATATTCCGTTGAGTCCACAGGATCCAACAGATGCAATGGATCGTGTATATTGGGCGGTATAATAACCTCTACCTTGGGCGGTGTGGTAATTGGCGATTGCCGTGGCGTGGTGGCCGGTGTGATTTTGATTGATGTATCGCCAGTTTCATTCTGTAGTGAACTCAAATTCAGCGGATCCGATATATTGCCTCCCAAGAGAAATTTTGTGGGCGGTATAAAATTGCCCTTTCGTGGCCTTTTGTCCGGCAAAAAGAACTTGGAACGTATGCAACAAAATTGTATTGATGCCGATGAATTGTTGGGGTTGGAGTTGTTGTTTAAAGCTTGATTATCCTTGCCCATGTGGCTGCCACAGCCATTTATGTGACAGCAGGACAAATTATTGGCATTGACGCCAGAACCACTGCCGGCATTGTTTCCCACGCCTGAACCCATTGTATTGTGTGCCGAACCAGCACACAGAATGTGATGATGGTGATGATTGTGATTGTTATGGCCGCCGCCACCACCACCTGCAGCACCGCCTCCTCCTCCTCCGCCGCCACCACCACCGCCACGATGCGATGGCAAAGGCTTTTTATGCAATGGTTGTTGCTGTGTCTTTAAATGGCCATGACCATAACCCAATTTATCGGCCGATGATAATGACAAGCCTAAACGGTTGTCATTAGGCGGCATATTTCCAATGCCACCTCCGCCGCCGCCGCCACCAGGGCCATGGTGATTGCTGCTGTAGTGCGGATGCGGATAATTGTGATAATAGTTGTGCCCTTGATTTTTCAAATTTTGAATATTTTCAACATCGGCTTTGGTTAAGCCGGGCTTTTCCTCAGCCATGGATTGGACATTGGGCGGTGAGGATGGATTGTTTGTGGTGGCAGCGGTTTGGGGACCACAACTGCCGCCGCCGCCACTGCCGCTGCTGTTGCTGGAACCAGTATTGTGTTTGGCAGTTCTGTTTTGGCGTTTATTCCAGCATTTGTTCTTTTTGTTGTTATTGAGACTTGAGGCGTTGGCTGTGGCAGTTACTGTTGCTGTTGTTGTCGCTGATGGCGTTGACGTTGAAGAGGAAGCTTTCTTATGTTTAACAAATTGTTGTGGTGCACGAAATTGATGATGTTGCTGCTGTTGTTGTGATTTTAATTTATTTGTTGCCAGGGGCATTGAGGCAGATGTCGGTTTTCCTTCCATATCGACAATTGCTGCTGCTGTTGCACCCTCAACTCTCTTATGGTCCGCCAGGTTGGCAACATGCATAGCAGGACTATTGTTTTCATTGCCCACTCTGGGTGAGAGGTTTTTTGACTGACAATCACCAGGATTGTCAAAATTGCTCACAGTATCCATTTTATGTTGTTCCAAAAAATGACCGAGCTATTGGAAATGCTAAATTACATTTTCCATGCAATGCAGAGCACAGGTATAGCACGGGACTGGGTGTGTGTGTGTGTGCGAACGTTTTAAAGCGTCAACGCTCTAGGTTTTGTTGTTGTTTACTTTTCAAATATTGAGGGAGAATAAATGGATTGCTGAACCTGCTCTCCCTCCTCCTGCAATTGGTTGTTGGTAGGGCTTTCCTTACTTCTGACTTTCAATTATAATCCTTTCAAGTTCGTCGCCGCACGTTCCTTCATTCACTTCCTCCGACGAAGGCAGTGTGGTGTTGTTGTTGTTGGGGAGTAGCCTTATGCAAATGACTGCGTACGTGTGCGTTTTATATGCCCCGCAGTAGTTGCTGAATCCTTTAATTCTTATGCTTCTTGTGTCTTATGAAGATGATATCCTGTGTGTTGTATGAATGAATCTGAAAGTAGGTAGGGAAGAAAGAAAGAAAGAAAACAACATGAGAATGGAGTGGAGCTCTTGGTATGAGAGAAAATGTTGATTATTTATAAAGTTTTATTGTAGCCTGAATTTAAAGTCAGAATACAGAGGTTTTTAATAAATAATGCAAGCATATAATAGCATGAGATGGGAGGGGGATGGGAGGTGAATAGGAAATAAGGAAAGGGAAGCATGTGTGCATGAAGGATCATAAACAACAGATACATGTGTGTGCTCATTTCTCCAGCAATGTTCTACAATCGCTAACATATGCATGCCTGGTTGGATGTATGTATAACATGTTTTCCCTCGTATTGTTTTAATGTTAAGTGGGAAGATAAAAAAAGTTCCGAGAAGGCAGGGGGCTTTCGGAAATTGCACAAATAAATTTGTGAATCCACATAAACCACAAAAACAAATTTAATAATCCTTCCGTAGCAAAAATAATGAAAAAAAAACAATAACCACATCTTACAAATGCAGACATGGCATTCTGGGACAAATACATGTAATTGTGGTTGACAGTTTTTGAAAAATTAATGCTAAAAATATCCGCTCATTGGCTTAAGGCATATCAGGTTATAGTCCTATGTAAAGTGACCTTTTCCACATTTATCTTTATAATTTTTATAGCATACTTTTAGAGGCCTTTTTTCATTGTCTAGGCAATACCTGTTTCTATATGACGATATGTTATGGATCGTCAAAACTTTATTGTGTACAATTGCCTGTTTTTCTCTCAGGATTCGAAAGTGAACTCGCCTAAAGTTGAGGGTACATACAGCTTGGCATCATGGCTAGACATATTAATGTCAAATTATAAAGGGAAACGAAGGCAGAATTTAGGTTAGGCTCTCGTATCCCTTTATGATATATCAAAAAATATGGCATGCGAACACTTCAAGCTGCTTATGTACACACACTCTTAAGTATTTATTTTTATAAAGTATGTCTTGGGGGCATTTCCCTTCCAATTAACTTGAAATCGAATAAAGATATGTTAGCTATATCCAAATCTGAATCGATCTCAATAAAATTGGGCAAAGGTATTTCTGAGCCGCGTTTGATATATTTCCTCGAATTTCGTTGTTACGAAGTGCATATTACGGCCGTGGAGAATAAATATAACAAATCGGATGAACAATATGTGTGGGAGCTATTGCTATATCTGCACCGAATTTCACTAAATTTGACATACTTGTTTTCAGGCTCAATTTGGTCGTAAGTGCCAAATTCCATCTCATTTGGGCAAATATTACACGTTTGGTGCACAATAAAAGGCAAATCGAGTGAAAATATATATGGGAGCTATATCCAAATCTGAACCGATCTCGATAAAATTTAGCAAAGGTATTTCTGAGCTATATTTGATATATTTCCCCAAATATCGTTGTTACAGAGTGCATACTACGACTGCGGAGGACCAAAATATGAAATCGGGTGATCAATATATATGGGAGCTATAGCTATGTCTGATTTCCATCAAATTTTGCATAATTAATTTGGTCGTTTATGCAAAATTCTGATATTACACGTTTGGTGCACAATTAAAGGCAAATCGGACGAAGATATATATGGCAGCTATATCTAAATTTTGACCGATTATCTCCAATTTCAATAGGGTTCGTCTTAGGGTCAAAGAAATGACTTGTGCAAAATCTCATCTGGATCGGGCAAAAAATGCGACCTGCACTTTGTTTACATAAATACATGGACAGACAGACGGATGGACATACATAAATCGACTCAGAATGTTATTCTATGCAGATCATCAAAAGGAACTATGGGTCTATCTTGTTTCCTTTTGCCTGTTACAAACAAATGTACAAAGACATAATACTCTGACCACCTGGTGGTTTAGGGTATGAAAATAAAATTGTGGAAAATTATGAAAAAATAAAACACTTTACATATGACTCTATCATATTTAATCTAGACTTAAATATTTAGCTTTTCACAACATGTTAGAGTCATATGTAAAGAGTCTTTTTTCATTATTATTTATTATTGTTTTTAATAGCATACTTTTAGACGCCCCCAGAATTAGAAAGGCTCTTAGGCACCCCTCACATATTTATGGTGCCCGTATAAATACACGCTATTCTCTTTAATATAAATATATCTGTTGTTGTTTTAATACCTTCCGAATAAATAGGGTAATACGTATTATTGCATGAATAAATACCTCATATGGAGGTCATAGTTATCATTATATCTACATCAACATCCGAGTTGAAAATCACTCTCACAATTTAACCAAAAATACCATAACGCTTCAAATTTTATTAAATATTAATCAAAATTTAAGCGTTTCTCCAAATTGAAATATTCGAAAAGCCTCAGAACGACGACACCTGTTACAAAAACTGTCATATGTTTCTGGTTATCTTTTTTCTTTTCATATTCACATATTTATGTTTCTCCATTAAACAGGGATTTAACTTTAACCAATACAAAACGATAAGCAAGCCAGCAACCCAACAACACCCATCCATCCATCCAATGCCAGGCTTGGGCAAAAGTGTTTAATGTTTGGATGGCTGTGACGGCGGTTGTCCTATCGCTTTAACGAGTTTGCATGTCTAGTGGTTTCAGATGTTTTCAACATAAAAATTACATGGATTGCACACATGGCGGCGGTGACACCTCATAAAAATACAAAAACAACAAACCAATAAAGATAACCACCGGCCAGCCATGGAGGGACAGACAGGTTAGCCATTCAGCCAGCCAGCCAGCAAACGCGACAGACAAAAACATAACTAGGAAACAAAGCGGACACCATTAGCCACATATGTGGTATGGGCACAAAAGGCCGGGATCCTTAACTAGCTTGCTTACATGAACAACTTGACCACGGCAAGACTATGGCGACCAACAAACAAGTTGGGTGGTGGGGGACGACGATGACCGAAGACAAACAATGGGAAAACAGGAACATTTCCCTTACATGCTAGCACTGCTGGTGGGCTGGGCCAATGAGGACTGACTGTCTATAAACTTCATGGTTGATGACATTATAAATAGGATTATCCAGCAGTTAACAGCTAACACAATTAAAGTGTTTCCACTTTCCAAATTAAGTTGAAATGCAAGAAAATGGGATTAAGGTCGGTGGGTGGTGGGGAATTCAATGTGTACCCTTTCCGTGTCTGCCCTCAATATACCACATCCCAATGGATAATTGCCCCAGTTTTGAGACATAATTCATTTAATCTTTTTTTACTGCATCAATATGGATGAAGAGCCATGAACTAACTAACCCATTTATCGACCAAACAATTTCAATTCGAAATTAAATTTTCATTGGAAACACAAATGTTATTATGCTTGCGCTTTGCGACAATAATTCTATTGTTTGTCTTTTTACGCTTTTCAAATCCGTCCCCCTCCTCCTCTTCCCCATTTCTCTCTTTTCATATCTAAATGTCAACCATGCATCACATCACACCTCTCAAAGTTTCTACGAAATAAAGTAACTTAGGAGAGAAGGAAAAAACAACAACGAAAATTCAATTTTCCTATTATGAAAAATCCAGATTGAATGCATCCAGCTCTCGAAAACGCCAAATGCATTTTATTCCAAGTTCGAAGGAATAAGTAACGCTTCGTTAACGCTGTTAGTCAGTCAATCAGGGAGTCAGTCAGTCAGTCAGTTGGTTGGTTGGTTGGCCGTATAATACAGCAGCACTATGGCACGAACGGCGGGGAAAAGAGGAGGAAACAAAAAATAGAAAAAAATTGGAAAACTGTGCTTTTTGGATGACTCTTACGTTAGGTTTCATCGTCGTCATCATCATCGTTTCTTCGTCTTCTTTCTTTCTACTTCACGTTTCATTTCGTTTTATTTTTCTACTCGAAACCCCAATTATTTTTGTTTTCTAAAAAGTTGACTACTACAACAAACTTGTTAAAAGGAAGAAGACGACAACAATAATAACAAGAAGAAAAAAACAACCTAACATTGTAAGGTATTACAAACAAACAAATTTCGGAGCGGCACACACAATCGTAGTCACATAAACCAATTGAAAATTTATTGACGAAGTGAACTTCTGTCGCAGTTTCCATTGTTAGTTTAAATGCGTTAAGAAATTTGTTAAACGAATGAGAGAAAACACGCTAGTCTTTAAAAAGTAGCTATAACAGTGGGCTAGGTAAATATGTATGTGTTCTTATAATCTCTGCCATAGTACGAAGGGAGTATTAAGTTTGCCATTTCGTTTTTAGCATCTTGAAATACAAATTTTTGAACCCACAAAGTATATATATTCTTAATCAGATCATCATCCCGTCTGCATGTCCCTCTGTCTGTGGAACCTCGCCTAGAACTGTTCATATAGGTCAAACTTTGGATGTAGTCCCCAAATATTCGGTATTTTGATGATTTGTGTCACACTTTTCACCGGAACAGTTTCGAATTCGGTATTTGGAGTTCGTAATGGTTGCTACCTCATGCGCATTCACTTTGGTTCTCGCCGCACGGAGTCCTGAAATTTATTCTTGAACGCCTAAAAGTATGCTACAAATATGCAAATTATAAAATTTGATAAAGACGCTTATGTAAATAAAATACTTTAAATATTTTATGAAAATGAAGTAGAACCTTCAAAAAAACCTTGAGACAACCTCTTCCGTTAAAATAGATAGAAGATCCTTGATGCGCATTTACTTTATAGACTGCTTGGGGAGGTCTTTTATTATAAGATTTTTCTGACATGACAATAACTTCCACCAGTATTTAAGAGGACTTAAAAAATCGACTCCTACAAAGAAGAACTTGAAGTTTTTTTTTTTTGGAAAGCTCGTAATATTCCTTCCACCGTTGAAAAAATCAGAAGACTTTTGCTATATCCTTTATGGAATTCATCAAGGGCTCTCCAAGAAAAAGATTATTTTTATACATGAGTATTAAGACTTATTCCGATAGAAGATCTTTAATAGGTTCTTTTATAGAGCGTACGTACGTACGATCCGATTACACATGGTGTTAGTCATGTGTCACGAAGTCACTTTCATTTAAATTATCTATAACATCTTTATAGCATACTTTTAGGCGATACCCACAATTTTTCTAAATCTAAAAAGAAAGCTTTATAATATATTATAGATTAATAAAGGCATGATACAAATGTAGAATACAGACATATAGTTCCGATATTGTAGCGTTACTTTAGAATGTAGAACATTTTAAATAGTTTAATTTCAATCGGAAAATAAAAGTTTATTTATATTTATACATTTTAGAACATTTTAAACTTTTTCATTTCAATCGTGCCTTTAATTCCCTAAATTTTGTGAACCAACACACTGTGCACATACCTACATTCGTTTAAAGTTTGTTTGCAATTCACAATGGAATTGCAAAGATCCAAGTATGTATGTATGTGACTTACTGGCCAACAAAAAAAAAAATACAAATTTAAAAAGTTATTTAGAAATTTAAGATTCTTCAATAGTTTCTTTGTTTGTATGACAAATATTCGTATTGGAAGTTCCGACATGCGTTTTATATTTTTTGCAAAACAACAAAAAAAACTTATAACATTTTTGTTTGTACGTGTGAAAGGGATTACTGAAAAGAATTTTCAAAGAGTAAAGTCATTCAATATATTTTAAATTTCTAATACAAAAGGATGGGGGGATTTTAGAAGGGGAATTAAAGAGGAAATACTAAAAAAAGTAACAATGAAGTATAAAAATATTATGAATCGCATACCTAGGAGGATAAAAGTTATAAAATTGTTAAGTTTGTATAATTGATAATTAACTCTGCAAAGTCTATTAAATTTCCATTTTGAATATCCAAACTTCTATTTTCCCTATAAAAAAGTACCGGAATTAGTGTGTAAATTCAAGTAATTTCGAAAACTACGAATATACAGATTGACACTTTAGTATTTTTTAGGGTCAACCTTGCTTTCCAAAATACTCCAGACAAAATAGTCAAACGGATAATTGTATGCTAGTAAACAATATAACCAGCTGTCACTGGATAGTTTAAACAGCTGTCGGACAAGTGGCTTCGAAATGACAGCAGTCTGAAGTTGGTTGCAGTTTTTTTCATCTCACCCTGTATGTTTCTAACCACGTCTATTTTATATTCGTTTCAGGACGTGCAGGAATCCACTACTTTTGACCATATTTTAATCTTTTTACTAGAAAGCCTTTCCTGTATCCATGACAAAATTAAGAAGGTAACTTCGCGCAATATTTTTTTTTTAATTTTTTTTTAAATTATTCCATTGGCAAAATTTCATTGTCAAAATTTAAATTCATAAGTCCATGGTATATACGCAAGTCATATATAGGAACCTGTTTTCAGTAAATTTAAATTTAACAAGGTAAATTAAAGAATATCCAGCAGAGCTGAGTTGAGTTGAAGTTGAACGATTGTTATCTATTTTAAATATATATTTTTTTTTTTTTTTTTTGATTCTCATACCGTACTTTCGGGGCAACGTAGATCTCTCAGAGTGAATTTCACATTTCTCTCTTTTACTGTTACAAAAAGTAGGATAACACGACATATGTTTGAAATGCTAGACGACGTAATCATTATTTTACATTGCAAAAACATGATCCCTCTTCCAACCCTTTTGAATCATTTTTAATCTAAAACTTGCTTCTAACCTCCATAATAATGTCATATGATACTGTAATAATGGAGACTACACGCATTCCTTTACTTAGATCTTTATTTAACTTCCATGTATTTACACTGGCATTCTTATCAAAATATTAGCATTTGTTGTTGTTGGGGTCTTATTTTTTATTGAATGAAAAAAAATGAAATAAAAACTAATATAAATACAACAACAACAACACATGATTCCCTGTTGGTCACATAGTTACCTACATATGGAACGAACAACCCACGTTAACGTACAAACATACATACATACATACACACCATATGTATCTATATCAATGTTTGTATGTTCATATGAATATCCATAGTAAATATGTATGTGAAATAGCCCGTATTTTCTTCATCAAGTGTGAAATGTTGTCGATGACTGCAACAGCAAACCCGTGCTTGCTGCTGCCCGCGCTTTAACGTCATTATTTTTTGTTGTTATCTCCTTAAAACAAAAAAAAAAACGAATTAAAACAACAGTGGGTGATAACGTCAAACAAGTGGTAATAAACACAGTAGTTTCAATTTTGTATTATTAAAAATATAAAAAAAATAAAACAACAAAAAACTAACAAAGTAGACAAGTCACTAAACTTATTTTTCTCAAATCATGTTGGTGTGATGTAAAAGTCACCAACTTCAACAACACAACGGCGAGACACAGCAACAAGACACAAATTATAAAAGAGAACAAAAAAAAAATAAAACTAAAACTTTATATTGAAAAAAAAGTAACGCTTTTCCGATAAACGAAGCTGTAAACAACATAGTACCAAAACTAAACAACCAATCATTCGAGGAAGACACCAGGGATGGGAGATCGAAGAGTCACAATTTAATATGTTGTTCAAATCTAAAAACGTGAATTTACTCTACGAACTTTAACTCCGTTGAACTTTTCTATATCTGAGAAAAGTCATCTCCGATGATTTTTTCTAAAAAATCAGTCTATTTTCCTTTCCCATCCAAGCACCTTGAATTTTCCTTTGAGAGAAGAATCACTTCCAATCATCTTTTCTTTGTAAAAAAAAATCATCAACAAATAATGTAGTACAATATTCCCATCTCTGACAGGTTGGCCGACAAGCCAGGCAAGCGTTTATCAAAAATGTGTTTTTGTTCTCTGTTTTGTGTTGTTGTTGCCGATGTTTTTTTTTTTTTTGTTTTTGTTACTTTTTACGAAAAGCAGCCATTTGTGGTATTGTGGATACAGCTTTTTATGTTAGTAGTACAAACAGACGTTGTTGCCGTTGACGTCGTCGTCGTCTCCGTTCAATGTTGTACGACGACGGCACGGGCCGAATGACTTAACGTCAGTCGAGTAAATAAATAAAACAACGACAAAACGTCGGACGTCTAGTCATTCAGGCAGCCAGCCAGCCATCCAGTCAGCCACTCAAAGATATTGCCGTTTTTGTGTAATGCTGGCTGGCAGGCTGGTTGGCATTCGCATTGGCTCTTGTTCGTTTCCTTTCCTTTTCCCCCCCACCAAATGCAAGTTTTGCAATCCACTTGTTTCGGTGAAGAGACGACCCCCACCAACACTACCAGCAGCATACAACCAACAACAGCATCCCAGCAGTCCGCTCGCCATTACAATTTAATACCCATCCGAATGTATGCTATTTTGTCAATAGGAAAAAATGAAATAACAGTGGTTTATAGCATACAACTAGCATCCGAATTGGATGAGTCGCATTGCTATTACATTGTGGAACAAAATCCATATTAGAATTAAAGAACAAAACAAAATATAATAAAATGTGTCCATCGCACTTGCATCTGAATCGGATGCCTTTGTATTGTTTTGTAAAGTTTTTTTTTGTGTGTTGTACTGTTATTTATTTTTGATGCTTCTTTCTTTTAAAAGCAAAATTTTATTCTGTGAAGTGTTTTTGAAAGTGCAAGTTGTGAATATTGAAAAAAAGTTAATAAAATAAATTAATAAAATAAGAATATAGTAAGTGTTGTGTGATAAATAAAATGTCCGGATTCAGAAATTTAAGACGATTAAAGAAAATGGAAGCAGACAATTTAAAAAGAAATGTACAAATGAGGACGGACTGTTTGGAAAACAATGATATTGTACTAAATGAGCAGATTCCATGCATTCCAAAATTGTAGAAGATTTTGGAAAATATGTAAGAATATTAAAAAATCTCCGTTAGAATCCATTAATAATTTAATTTCTTTCAGGTTAGTATCATAAAAATTATAATTTCACCAGATGGCCTTATTAAAATAAGGCCAGATTGTACCCGATATAAAACGGCGTTTAAGGAATTTAAACTTTTAAATATGGCCATTTTCGGTAAGTTAACTTTTTCTTACATATTTATTAAAAAGTGATATTATATTACCTTAAAATGTAATCCATTAGTCTATTCTATAGTATAACTGTTTAATATTAAAAAATTGTTCTATATTTTCTAACCTTATTTCAGAAGCTGTCCGATGTGAAGGATTCTATGAACAAGATTACGCCAAAAAATTAGAAATTGTTTCAAATTCCATAAGGCCAGACACTTCCGAACAATGTCCTACAATAAAAAAAACTGGAAAAATTTAATTTTTTCTTTAGTTTAAGCTTTGTTTCTTCCCACGTCTTTTGAATAACTTTTATAAATTTCTTTTTTTATGCATTATTTCTAATTACAAAAAGAATATTTTATTGTTGAAATACTGTTCTATAATACGAATATTTTAATAAAAAAAAACAGCTGAAATTTAAGTTCCACAATCTAAAATGTTGATGGAATCGGACCCATCCAACCTTCGCTTACAATGTTGATAGATTTCGGACCCATCCAACATTCGCTTACATTGTCGGTAGATTTCGGACCCATCCAACATTCGCTTACATTGTCGGTAGATTTCGGACTCGTCTGACGGCCTAGGCCATCGCTGTGTAAATGTAAGTAGAAATTGTATACAGGCTTTGGATGGGTCGCACCTACATTGTCATTGGTCTCAGATGGAAGATGTATGTGCTAAAAAATCCGCTGGGATGCTGAGTGAGTGAGAGAGAGAGAGAGAGAGAGAGAATGCAAGAGAAAGAGCCCCACACAAACTGAATGCGAGAGTGCTTCTATGCAACGCAACAGTGAGGGGTCGACGACCATTGAACGGTGATTGCAAAACTCTCTACCGTGTACGAAACGAACCAACAACGACCGACCGACAGACCTACCGAACAAGACAACGAAGGCTGGCAAGCCAACCAGCCACCAGTCTGTTTTATTTTTTAATATCTTGCCACGGAGTTTAATTCCAACGTAAAATGAATGCTAATTGTTTAATTTATGACTCTCTGGTTGGTGTTCTTCTGTGGCCAGGCGTGGAGTGTGAGTTGGAAGTGGGTTTCTTTTTCGTTTCGTTTGGTTTTTTTTTTTTTTTTTTTTGGCAAACCCTCACTGAAATCTTTGACCTTCAGTGATTTAATTGATATGTTTGTATTTGTTTTGTTCTTTTTTTTCGTATGGTTTTGTAGGGGAGCAAACAAACGGCAAAGAAAAAGAGAAACCATCACACATTCCTCCCTAATCATACAAAGGGGAAAAAAGAAGAAGAGGTGGAGGAGAGTAGTATAAGTAGTACACATTGAAGAGTATGTGTGTGTGTTTGAATATGCGATTTTTATGAGCTCCCATTTGTGTAATACACCCAAAGGAGGGAAAAAAGTGGGTTGGTTGGCCGAAAAAAAAACAACAATTGTAATCACATTTTGCCTTTTTTTGCGTTCGCTCAACATTTAATTTGAGTAGTTGGCTTTTACACGTGCTTAACATTTGCATCGATGTTCGAGGTGGTCTTTATGAATGTGTACCCTAGTTTTTAATTTTTCGTGTTTGTTGCATTGCATATTTTTTTGTAAACAAGGGGTTTGGAGGCAAGAGGTTAAGTAATTGCATGTAAAATTAGTTCCCAAGGGTTTGACGGATTGAAAGCAACCGCAGCAGATGATGAATAGTTTTCTTTGGGAAAAGAAAGGAGAGAGCGAGAGACAACATTTCTCCTAATGAGTATTTTATGAGTAAAAGTGGCAGAGAGTAAATTAAAGGTTTTTGAAAGACACTCAGTGTGTTTAAGGACCTGCAGATTAGTGCTACTAATAGGAAAGGATTACATTGGAAACATTTCATCTTTCTTTAACGTTTGTTCTACTTCTGTTTGGTAGGCTTGAAGATATGAACCTAGCATATTTGGATAATAGTGGAGAAGGAGAGTTTGGTTATTAGTTAGACCCATTATGCCACTACTTTCGTTAGGAAAACTCATCAATAATATCGCATCTAAAAAAATAGTAAAAAGTGTTATTTTTTCGATTTTATGTCACACACTTTCTTTTTTGTTTTGTTTACTATGTCGCAGCAGTGTCACTCCGCCTGTCTATTCTGCATTTAATTCATTTCATTTTTGTTCTGGCCATTGGCCAAGAAATTTTATTTTTGGTTGTAAATACCTACCTACCGTCCGCCGTCCGTCGTCGTGTTATTTTGCGCTCTGAAATAAACAACGAGAATTGGTGTTCTAGTCTTTCTCACTACGAACGCCGAACGCTATTTCTATTCGTTGAGTGTTATAATAAGAATATTTAGCATTTTTTCTGTTGAGACAGATAGAAATCGTCTTTATGCCCCCCTCAAAGTCATAAAGTCGACTTTTATTTTTTGTTTATTTGTCGCTCTTCTAATTTTGTGTCTGCTTAATGATGGCGGTCTACATTTTTGTGAAAATTGTTTATGAATGTAAACAAAAACAAATAAATGAAAATATTTGATTTTTCCCCCTCCTCCCCTTTCGTTTCTTTGTTTTTTCTTTCATTTCTCTCTACCAATGTGGGGCAACAAATAAAACGTTTATAATTTGCCATTATTTATTTTTAAAGAAGATTGCCTTTGACTCATCATCATCACCATTTCCATAGTTATTATTTCCTCTGACGTTCTACAAAATATGACGACGTCCCACACTTTGTGGGCGATAACTGATGGTCAGACTGATTGTCTGTCTATGAAACCCGTAAAATCAAAAAGTTGACAATAATATAATTTTACTGGCTGAAACATCTGTTGTAAATAATCATAACTTGTGGATGCACAATAATCAGAACGAAAACCACTTTGAAAAAATAAAGAAATTGTTGGATAGGAGATAGGAAATGACTGATGTTTGGGTTTTCCCATGGGCTTTGTTTCCATTTGTTATTTATTAAAAGTCACATTTGATCAATTCCAATGGAAAACGTAGCCTTTAAATAATTATTTTATGTGGAATGAACTACTGGTGAAAAACAATCTCCGATGAACTTTCTTCTCTGGAAAAATTCACCTCCGATGAACTTTTTCTCTGGAAAAAGTCACCTCCGATGAACTACAGGATTAGATGAACAACTACAACCAACTTCAGACAGTGTAATTTCTAAGCTATTCATCCGACAGCTGTTAAAAATATTCCAGTGACAGCTCATTATATTGTTTATAAGCGTACAAAAGCATTTTGGTGATTGGTGATTTTCCAGAAAAAAAAGTTCTTCGTGATGGAATTCCAGCGTGATAGTGTGATTTCTTTATATGTGGCTGGAAAACCACAAGTGGCTATCGTTAGAGCACTCCAGCATTTAAATGTGAATAAATCTTTTTCGTTACCGTGATACTGATAGCGAAGTTCGACGTCAAGGAAGTGGACGGACCAGAACTCAAGCGTCGGCCATGGTGATGGCCTCCATAACAGCCGATGGTCGTTCTCCGCTCGCATTAATCGACCGTGGCATCAGAATAAATGCCGAATATTATCTTCGATGCACTTTTTTCTATTGAAAAAAAATCATCTCCGATGAACTTTTTTCTCTGGAAGAAGTCATCTCCGACAAACTTTTTTCTGGAAAAATTCCTCTTCAAAGGACTGTTTTCATTTCCGTTGAACTTTTTTTTAATAAAATTTATGATCCGTCCCTTTCCACGTTAGAATATTAATCACTGTAAAATTTTCCGCTGTTTGCCCCACTTAATTTCTTCCAATTCATCCATCGCTCTGCAAATCACTCTTAAAATTTAATGACTTCAGAGTTTATCCTTTTCCAACATGTTCGTACAGCAAATTAAACAATTCAAAGTTTGTAGTTGAAAACGGTCCGAAGACAGATGATGTTTTACCAATTTCGAAACTTCCATTGAAAAATAATTCCCAGCCGAAAAAATGAAACACGCACATCCACCAATACAAGCGTGAGGAGCGAATAATCTAGCCGAAATAAAAAGCGACAGCAAGGAAAATATTTCATTTTCCCCGTCCGACATCGTGTTCGTTCAACTTCTTGAGCCATAAACTCATTAATTACTTTTCATTTGTTTTTAAAGTTTGTTTTTATTGTTGCCGTTAAAAGTTTTATTCTCAATCTCTGTTTTTCTCTCACTCTCTTGCCGTTCCGCCGCGGCTTTGCATGGGTTTGTTTTTTGTTCTTTCGTTTTTTTTTTCTTGTTCTGCTCCTACCCGTTTTTCGGGTCAATTATAAGTGTTTTGGAAATGTTGATAATAAGACTCTATTTTTAAGTTTTGCTACAGCAACAACTCTCGGTTAATTACTTTGGTAGTTTTTCTCGTTTCTTTTTTTCTGTTTTGCGAATGAAATCATTTTGCAAATTCTGTTACAGCTGAACATTGTTGTTGTTCGTTTGCTCGTTAAATGCCCATAAATTCATTTAAATGACGAGAATAGATTGTTAACAATCTCCATCATCGTCATCATCTTCGCCGACAGCAATGGCTGGCTGACGGGCTAGTGCTACACAGCTTCATCAATGCAATTCCAATAAAGTTGTTATTATCATCGTTTTATATTCACATCTCAACACTCATCTTTGATTTGAGCATTCATTCATGCAGTCAGTCACTCGCTCACTTCGAAGAGCTGGATACTTGAATTCGCTCCCCCCCCCCACCCCTCTTTCTACAATCTGTTACGGATAACATTGAGGTTTCACTTTACACATGTTTGGGATAACTAACCACCCACCCACCAAGTAGCATGTCTGTGCAAATGTGTCACAATGAAGTTTTTCACAAATGGGTAACCTATCAACGAAACTACTAAAATTGTCCAAAATAATATCAGATAACGACACCCCATTATCAGCTGAGCTAGTAGAGAGCAACCCGAAAAAATGTGCACATTCGAGAAGTTTATTGAAAAAGTTCTATTATTAGCCCATAAATTGGGTCTCATTTGACCTTGCAATGCTACTCTAATCAGATTTCGGTCTTCTTTGTTCCCTAATATCTACATACTCCCCCGGCTAAATTAACTTAAAATTGGATTATTTGGGGTGTGAAGATATCGTCGAATTCCAACAAAGCGGAAGAAAAACAACACAAACAGCCACCATTTGAATTCGGTTATTATCATCAATCGTTTGTATTACGTACTCCCCAATAACAACAACAACAACGAGAAACAGTAATGACCCAGAGAGTGAGTGAGTTTCTCTTCACCCTTCCCCCTCCCTGAAACAAAAACAAAAAGAGTCATAACAATGAGATAATAACAACACACAGCACACACAGGTAGCCAGCCATATCTCACATGTAAAAACAACACTCAGCCTAACCAATACCATGCCAACAACATTAGAACATCATTGTGGTCCATCATCATCAGAGTGATGCTAATTACACGAAATTAAAAAAGTCGTTAGAATAGAAAACAAAGATTTTCTTTAGTTTCTCTACATGAAAAACAGTAACAATAAGTAAAAACAATATGAATCGAAAATAAATGGTTATTCCTTGACCACAAATTTGGAGTTATTATTTGTAGTAGCCAGGGTATAACTATTTTTCTTCGACTTTTTTTATGGAGAAGATACAAATATTTATTTCATAAAAATATTTTTTGGCATAACCCTGTTGGCTTTTGAAGTCTTATGAACAGTTTTTTTTTTTTTTGATATAAAATGAAACGCTATTTTGCGAAATAACATTAATACCCGATATCTGATATTTCAAAAGATTTTACGTCAAATTTCAAACGAATTGACTGACATTGAGAATTTGGGGATACTTGAAGCAAAAAAGCACCTTTCTAAAGACGTTTAATTTAGATTCAGAGGGCCGATCATGCGAAACCCCATATCACTACAATTTCCGAAGAAAACTCGGTTGAATTGAAACCTTTTGACAAGAATGATAGAATTCCTGAAGATATTAAAAGATATCATTTGACTATTGCAAGTGTGAAGAAAACTAAGTTCGCTAGAACATTTCGTGTATCGCCCTATATTTATGACCTCTGTCGAGCTAATGCGAATTCAAAAGAAAAATTGAAACCCCAGCTTCCAGTGTATATGTTGTTATACATATACGACTATATACGTTATCAAAATCAGCATCAGTGGGAAAATCAGAATTGCTTTTTTCATGTTCATGCGTTTTTGATAGACGAATGTAACAACATTCGTGTTAGAATGGAACGTTTGGTGTTTCCACACAAAAGTTGTGGGACATTTCAAATTATGTGCCCTATCCTAAGCTCTAACCTCATAAAAATCCACGTTGATTAGTCTATGGTAGTTGCATTGAGAGCTACTGCAAAATAAGGAAAACATACTGGTACATACTTTGGTATATTTTACCACAAAAAAAAAAAAACACCCCTCCTTTCATCCACAATTATTGGTTTCTATTCTGAACTTGTTCCAGACCGCATGCAAAATTTTGTGAGAATATGACCATACATAGAGCATTTTCTCCTATAGTAGCTTTATATTTCAAGTTCTGCCGCCACAATAACAACTATAAATACCGAATTTTGAAAAAATCACATAGAGAATGTGGCTAACATCGTCGCAATGCAGGCTATTCTTCGGTATCGATATTTGGAAGCTATAGAAAAACGTGGACCTGTGGCCTCAGGAAGTAGAAACCATAACAAACTCTAAATGAGAAACAGTTACGTAGAGAAATGTGGCCAACAACACAAGAATAACGAATACATGGGCCTCTTAAAAAAAGATGCAGTGCTTGGTTTGTTTTGCAAAAATTAAATACCAGATTTTAAACACTTTTGTTGAAAATGTGGCTAAAATATTTTATACATGGAAATACCGATATATGGGGGCTAATATATTTTAATCGATAGATTAATTGTAGTACAAATATTAAAAGAGAAAAAATCGTCAAAATGACGAAAAAAACCTCAACATGGGCAACTCTGTGTCAACGAAAAGATATACGAGGAGAGAGCAAACAAGCAGCCTATGAGTATCTTATCTCCAAAAAAACGGCGCGACTGACAAAGACCAACTAATTCGGGTGACTGGTTGACGTTTTGAACGACAGTATAGGTAAATAGTATTGTGTAGACGTGATGAATACAAAAGGCGATATGAACATGCTGCTGAGTTGGTAGGTCTGCTGTCTCTACACAGCCAAATAAATAAATTGAAAAAAAAAATAAAATAACGTTTGGATGATGTTTAAATGGTTTATAACCCATACATGTTGTTGTTGCTTGGATGGGAATCTAGATCTGCTATATATTTATGCCGAATATACGGTGTGTCGTGATGCATCATTGTCGTCATCGGAAAGGAATACCTAATCGAGCAACTGAAATTATTTTAGGAAAAGAATTTTTTGGTTTTATTTTTTTGTTTTGTTTTATATGAGCATGTTTGGACAAATCATATGAAAATGGGTAATACATCACGATTATGGGAATATTTATTATTTTCCGAGGTAGTCATTGTGTGAACAATTGATAGGAGCCATTGGTGCGTTTGTGTTCAAGGTATGTATGTCTGTTTGTTTATTTCAACGAATGTATGTTAGTAATATTCTGCTATGGCACAATGCTGTCAAAAATGATGGTATTTATAACCGAATGTATGGCGTGTGAAAGTAATTGAGAAAATAAACAAATTAAAATGAATGTCTTCGAATGAAAGGAAGGTATGGGACGACCCATGGTACAATGATATCAAGGTAGGGCTATGATACCATATGATTTCAATTTTTTCATTTTCTTGGCTTAATATGTCATCTTTTTTTGTTTATGTATGCGTTTTCTTTTCAATAACAAAAGAAACATTCAAATTCGGATATTTTCAAAATGTTTATTTCAAAGCATGCATCGACAAAATCTAGAGTTTTTGTAGCGAAATAATCCTTTATATATATATAGAACCTGGTTTTGAAAAGAAGTGTTGACCTTTCATTCAGTTTTCGCGGTTTTCAATTATTTATTCAAAATAAATGCAACAAGTTGTATGATTTTTTTATTGTTTTGATACTAATTCTGACATTACAAGCCAAACAGGTAGACCTCTATACTTGCAATTTTTTCAAACTTGGCCTACCTTCTCTTCATTGTACCATGGGACGACCTACCTTCTTTTTTCAGAGATTCCAAATTGAATTGAATTTTCAGCCGATAAGCCTGGTAGGCTTTCTAGGCTCAATTGGTCACAAATGCAAAATTTCATCCCATTTAGGCAAATATTACACGTTTGGTTCACAATAAAAGGCAAATCGGACGAAGATATATTTGGGAGCTATATCTAAATCCGAGCCGATCCCGATAAAATTTGGCAAAAGTTTTTCCGAGCTGTATTTGATATATTTTGCCAAATATAGTTGTTACAGAATGCCTTTTACGGCTGCGGAGGACAAAATATCAAATCGGATAAACCGTATATATGGCTTAATTTGGTAGTATTATTTAGGCTGATTTTACACGATTGGTGCATAATAAAAGGCAAATCGGACGAAGATATATATGAAAGCTACATCTAAATTTTGACCGATTATCTCCAATTTCAATAGAGTTCATCCTTGAGTAAAATCTAGATCGGACAATAAATGCGACCTGTGCTTTGTTTACAAAGATGCATGGACAGACGGACATGCATAACTCGAGTCGGAATCTGATTCTAGGCAGATTATCAAAAGAAACCATGGGTCTATCTCGTCTCCTCTTGCCTGATACAAATGCACAAAGACATAATACCCTGACCACTTTGTGGTGTAGGGTTTAGAAATTGTTTCATTCCATTTTTTTTTTCTTAGAACTCGAATCCAGCCGCAGGATAATGCATTGACAATATGGAAACAACACGTCACTTCTCCATTCAATCATGACACATTGCATTGACATTCCTGCAACGAATGAAATCATTTCCGATAAAATTGTGATTTGTATCGTTCGTGCCAACCTACGATGATAACACACAACCGAATACTTGAAATCTTGTTAACACCAGGCGGGTCATGTGTACATACCCACATACATACATACATTCGCACACGTTTCAATAGCCCAGTGGGGTGTGTGTGTTTGTTGTTTATCAGCCACATAATATTTATTTAATAAAAGCGTTATTAAACGAATATAGCAACGATGGGTTGGTTGAACACCAACAATGAATGGCATGGGTTTATTGTTTTTGTTGTTGTTTTTTACTGCAACAAAGGCAGAAGAGAGAAAAAAAAAGCAAACAACCAAAATCAGCAGCAGCTCGTCCAAGATTGCACTTTCATCAATTTACTTTAGCACGAGACTTGCAAAGTTAAGCAAGGAAGGTAGGTTTTCAATGATGATATCACACTTTATTTCCTCCTCCCCCTCTAGCCGAGGGAATCTCATTGAGACCAAAGTCATTCAAAGTTTTGCTAATTGTTGTTGTAACACATTTACCTGAGTCCAAAAACACACACACACACAATCCCTTCCGTTTTCCCATAAAAGTTATCTATCATCCAAAATGCCCATCTATCTCCTCATCATTCAAAAGAAAACCAAGCCAAGCTTTTGGCATTTGAATTTCCTCTCTGTCTCTCTTTCTCTCTCCCTTCTCACAATCCAACACACAAACAACGGAACAAACTTACAGAGCCAAACATCCATACATCCATCCGCATTCGAAACCCAAAAACATCGGCAATAACAACAAAACTGAACCCCACCGAGAACTCGTTTCTTGTTGTTGGGTTTTCGTTTCTGCTGTTCATTCTAAACTTGTAGTTGTTGGTGTTTTTTGTGTTGTGTGTTGAATTTATGGAAATTATGCAAATTTAAACGCTTTAATGGTGGAAAAGAAAACAAAGTCAAGGCGCAAAAAATGTGTTTCAATTACAATAGCAAATTAATTGAAATCACAGAAAGTGATTCGTTGTTTGGCTGCTCTGGAGCGTGAGAGAGTGGAATTGAGTGGTGAGAGGATGGTGGGAAGTAGTGCAAAAGGTATATTGAGGCATCTCGGAAAAGTTTCTTCTAACAAAACCGATTCAATTAAGTTGAGAACGATCTTTGAAATTGAATTAGATACATTTTTTAAGGAATTGAATTTCTGGAAAAAAAACTTGCTTTTTAAAAAATGCCTCACCAAAACGTTTCTCATTTTCAAAGAAACTATTGATTCATTTTCTTTATTAGATCTACTTTTACCGAATTTTTTAGTTAAAAGCATGCTTATTTATGAGGGAAAATATTGAGTACGCTTCATACCATTTTCATCCCTAAAAGTTTTCATTCAGCTAAATTTCAACGCTTAGCTGCCCACCGTGAGAAGCGCAAAAGGAAAAAAGCCTAATTGGCATTTGTTGCTTTGCATATTGCAATTAGTTGATTTGAAACAGCTGTTCTCCAACACACTGTAGATATGTAATGGTACAATAAATAGGTACTCCATGTACCACAGCTAATCATCTAAAGAAAGTCAAATCACAATAGTGTAAAACTACTACCTCATCAAGTCCTAGATGTAGACGGGATGTCAAATTATTATTGTGAGTGAATCATATTACGGAAAAATCAAAGCAAGGCCTATTAGATAAACAATAAAACCAGCTGATCTCTTCCGTATTGTCAAAATGCACTCTATTGTGAATTAATAGTGAATTGAATAAAATGACAATATGAGAGTATTTCAGTCACAATGATATATTTCGTTATTATATACATAAGCAGTGTTTTGTATTTCCAATAACAACATGCAACACGTAAAAAAAAAATTGACATTTCGATTCTGAAAATCTGGTGAAACACTGTGCAAAATTCACGCTGTGCAAAAACCCCCACCATACATAGTATGGTTCGTCATTCCGTTTGAAGCTCATTGAAATAATAATTGTAGACCCATTTAAGTATATATATATTCTTGATCAGCGTAAAATTCTAAGACGATATAGCCATGTCCTTCCGCCCATCTGTTAAAAAAAAAGAATAAAGATAGGAAGCTAAAATTTTGCACAGATCTGTCTTTTGTCTGCAGGCGGTATCGATATCGTATAGCCCCCATATAAAGTCACATTTTTCAATGGAATTCTCTGAAATTCTGCTGCGTCATTATTCACCGGAATTGATCGAATTTCGTATTTAAAGTTCGGAATCGTTACTATAGCCCATGACAAACAATTCTTATACAGCACCACGTCTTCGTATAGCCCCCATATAAAGGTTTTTATTTGCGCGGTATTTTTTTGACGGATTTTTTTTTTTTTTGAAAATTTTCAACTTCTTTCCGAATGGTGGAGATTTTTTTCTTGTTTTACTACTTGCTCTTGTTTGTCACCATTGTCGCCAAGAAGACTACTTTTAACAGCAAACCTAAAACCCAAAACGTAAACACATTTTGATATTTCGTATGATTTTGAAATTTCACTATAACACCCTGATGTTGTCCACATTAAAAAAAAAACTATTGTGATTGACATTAAAAATTGTTCAGTTTACTAGTTATACGATAATTTCACAATTACACTTCACTTTGACAGGTCGGAAGAGATCAGCTGAGTTTTCTCCCATACCTGCTGCTGCTGCTTGTTATCTGGTCTCTTTCAGAGACATCTCTGCTTACGCAAACTAAGAAGTATTTCAAGATAAAAATGACATTGTTCTATAGAAATAGTATTGTTGATCAATTAAAGGGGGGCGTACACTGAGGGTAACGCATAGCCAAAGTGTGTGGTATTTTACTGTTGTTCTGTTTTATTTATTGGGCCAGAGAATCTTCAAACTATATTTTTGGTGATTGTCTTTGTAAAAATCGTTAAATTCAAAATAGTTTAATTATTTCATTTCTAAAGATATTAAGTAAACCTCAATAATCTCTCATTAGTATTTTTTATCTACAAATTATCAAACTATACCGTTTTGTTGGTACTAAAATTGGCTTCATCCAAAGGTCAGCACTTGTTGTCACCTTAAAATAATTAAACCACAATAAAATGGGTATTTAAATTATTAAATTTCCAATACTAACCACCCAAAATTCGCATCACTTTGAGCTTGTATTCAAATAAATAACGGTTACTTATTAGAACCCCACATCCAATATGACAAAATTATGATTATCTTACTCAATGCACTTTCCATTATTGTTTATTAACAATGCAATTTGTTTACACACAAATATATATCTTGAATGGGTTGAAAATAGAATTTCATTTTTAAACGTTTATCAAAACAGCTCTCTTGCTGTTGTTGTTGTTGTACACGCGGCTTTTTAAGTTTACAACAATTGATAACACTACCCATGCATGTTGTTGTTTTTGTACGTTTCTGTTTTACCCCCGCCAAGCATTTCCCACAAAACAATACCAATCCCCATGACATGGCAACCCTGGCTGTATCAAGAAAGAAATACTAAATAAAAACAAAAGTTTAAACATCACCGAAAAAATAAATAACTGTCCCCCCATTAGAAAATACCACAAGCGCAAAAGAGATGGCTATACTTACATTTTTCCACCACGGCAACTATGCCTCTCGCTTCCACGTACACAAAAACGTATTGATGGCAGAGCACACACTATAATTCACAACGCACACACTCACTCACTCCACTCCACACTCTCAACAACCAAACGAATTAATAGAAGAAAAAATGTTGCGAAAATTCAGAAATTATCCGAAAATCTATTTTTTCACAATAAAAAATCGTTTGGAGAATTATTTTTTTCAAGAAATTAAGACACTTGAATTTTTTCTTGTTTTAAGTATTTTTTTTGGTTAATTAGTCGCCAGCTATTTAGTAGTAGCGTATATCCGTACTTGCTGGCTCCGAAGAAGGCTGAATGTAAACTGAACCTCAAAAGAAGCGAACATTGAAGAAAAGTATCGAACAGAGATGGCATATGTTTTGTGTGGTACAACTATTGAACTATTGGGTACGAAATGGAGGTTGCGTTATACAAATGTGGGGTAAATGAATTTGGGTGAAATTAGTTACTAGAAACCCGTAATTCTCGTTTATATGTATTTAAAATATCTCTAGACAATATTAAAAACAAAAGACAAGAATTTTGGGGTTATGTTTTTATTGGCATACATGACAATTCACAATAACAGCCCATTTATGTGCAAACCTTTTTACTAATTTCTTATATTTATTTCAAAACAAGTTATTTAAGTCTATATTTTCGAATTTCTTAATTTTTCATGCTCCAAAGAGTACAATGTTAGTGTACAAAAGTACGAGTTTTTGGACATTCGTACCAATTTGTTGCATCACTCATATAAAACCGAAATAAAATGTAAACAGTGTTGTCAATCGTGTCGACATTTGAGACTATTGGCGATGTATAGGGGAGTAAAAAACGGATTTTCTATGGAATTATGGAATTTATCATCACTGAGTCTGAGTCTAACTAAGCAATGATTAGTTTTGAAAAGCATTACTATTTCATCGGTACATCGGCGTAGCTATCTCGGAAAGGTCCAACTACAAAAACTGTTTCTTTCAAAAAAAAATGTTTAGAAACTATATACAAATTTACCATTTCGGAGGGACCCCGGTGCATAAGTATATGGTAAAAGATTCAACAATTAATTTGTAATGAATTTAAATGTATTCAATAGAGTTCCTGTTGGCAGAAATCATTATCTTTGAATATTTAAATGGTCCATTAAATACATTTTCTAAAACTAAAAATATTCTAAAACTGTTGATAATATTTTTATACCCTCCATGTTGGAAAGGAGGGTATATTAACTTTGCCATTCCATTCCGAAATATTCGTCGTAGACCCCATAAAGTATATATATATTTATAATCAGCATAATATTCTAAGTCGATTTAACGATGTCCGTATGTCTGTCAGCCTGTCTGTTGAAATCATGATACAGGCCACATTATTTGACGTAGAGCGTCAAAATTTTGCAGAACTATTAGTATTGTGTCTAGGATTTTTGGTATTGAAAATAAGACATATAGGTCCACGTTTTGGTGTTGTCCCCATATAACGGTAGCTCCCGATATTCGGTATTTTGATGATTTTTGCCACAGTTTTTCACGGATTTGTCTGAATTTTGTATTTGTAGGTCATAATGGGTCCAAGTTCCTGTGGTGAAACATTGTGTGTATAGGTCTACGTTTTGGTATAGCTCACATATAACGGTACCTCCTTATATTCGGTATTTTGATGATTTTTGCCACATCTCTTCGCGGATTTGTTTAAAAAATGGTATTTGTAGGTCCTAATGGGTTCTAGCTCCATTGGCGAAACATTGTATGTATAGGTCCACGGTTTTGTATAGCCCCATATAGCGGTACCTCCCGATATTCGGGATTTTGATGATTTTTGCCACATTTTCTCATGAATATGTCTAAAAATTGGTATTTGAAGGTCATAATTGGTTCTAATGTTTCCATTACGCTAAGGTGGAGGATATTAAAAGTTCGGCCTTGCCGAACTTAATTTTTTTTTTACTTGTTTTGTTCTCTAAAAAGAAGTATCAAAGTATTCCCGCTTTGCTTGTTTCACAGTGTCACAAGAAATCTATGTTTTTTTCCAATCTGTATTTCATTACCAGAAAAATATGAAAAAATTGCACGTGGACTGTAATTTTTACTTCTGATACATTTGAAATTATGATACAAAGTCAGTTGAGGTTTCATCTAAAATGGTGTGAAATCTCAATTCCTTTAACGAAAATTTCATTATTTTATAAAACTACTTTTGTGTAGAGCGGGATTTGAGGGACCTACTAAGAAGATTTTTTTTATGTGTTTACCAACATTTTGTTAAGCCTCGTGTAATATCATTTAAAAAACCAATTTCCATCGATTTCTCCTGAGGTTACTTGGGTTTCAACACAACTATATCAAGAAATTGATCTTCAAAGATCCCTCATATCGGTGATATAAGTTTATCAATATTCAAAAAAATAAATTCCTACAGTCTAGAATTTTTTATCAAACCAATCTCCAAAAAAAATGTGAACCAAAAAATCGGTGTAAATTATAGTATAAAAATTCCATTCCTCCAGACCTATATTTCACGAACATAATAAATACAAAAATTAGTCGAGTAAGGTCAGTTATAGCGTTTTGCTTGAACATGCTCACATATTCTGCCCTGCTCCCCCGTTTTAGATAACAATGAACAGAACAATACAAACAATTTGCATAACCAAACACACAGTGCAGTTTAATTTATGTAAGAATATTTGATATTTTATTCAAAAAAGTTAAAGATTAAATATGTTTGTGTGTATGTATATAATATATATCATAGAATATGAATGTTATTCATTTTGGTATATTTAATTTAATTTACTAACTTAAAATTTATCTTAATTTACAGCACTTGTTTGTTTTTTTGTTTGTTGTACAACCCGCTCACTTGGTGTTGTGTTTGTTGAGTGTTTCACTTGTTGTTGTTGTTATTTTCTTTTTGTAGAGATTGTTTTCGAGTATGTTCGCTAATAATCATTACTATGTATGTATGTACGTACTTCGTTGTTCCAAAGAATAATTCTTTCCCAAAACAAGTATCAATTACTTTTGGGCAGCCGCCGCCGTGGCTTTCGGATGTGTAATTTTGGCCATAGAATGTTGATTAACAATACGTTCCATATCCCTAATTTCCATAATATCAGTCTTGAGTTTTTGTTTGACAATTTCTCTCCAAATTGCCAAACGGTCCTTGTTATTCGTTATACCCATCCGTTGCAGTGAAGAGTCGTTGATGCGCAACAAGGCTCTGCCAGTGATTTCATGCTAGCGAACAAATTAAGCAGTTTAAATGAGGAATTTGCACTGAAATCTATTTATTTTACCTTGGAAAACAGTTCCAAATAATCCAAATATTCACTGTTTACGCGTCGAAACCACTTCAAAACGTCGACTACAGTCCACAAATATACTGGCTTGGGACGGGCCATTTTCGACCTTGACCTGTTGGTTTGTGTTGTTTCCTCCACCATTGTGAGCTTAACTAATCTAGTTAATATTTGTGCAAATGTTTCGTTAACAACTAATGTTTAATTAGATATTCTAAATTTTATTTTTTTTAGAAAATAATTTTCGGTCACAATCGTTTATTGTTTACATTTCTTTTTGAGGCGGAGAGTAATTGACAATACTATTGTGAATTGTTAGCATGAAAGAGAGTGGAAAAACTGTCAATCACTATGAAATGGTAACAGAAGTTGGTTGGCGATACATCGAATTAATTGTTAATGAAACTATCGGAGATACCAAAACGCAACAAGACATAATCTTGGAAGAGAAAATATATATATTTTCGTCTGCTGTATGTGACTAATATTGTAAGGGATGATGAATTAAAAGCAGGATTACTTCTGATTCAGGTGAGTTTATAGCAATATTTATCGTTCCCTTTAGAAATAGCCTCTTCCATTTATACAAGGCAATTTTTCAGCATATTTTCGTTTGTCAGCATTGATTTTTCTGGCATTGTTGTTTATAGAAAGAAATTACCAAAAAGCTAGTACGATCAATTTTTCAATATACCATTCCCCTCACTTCTAACTCCTTCAAACAGAGACTTGAAATTAGAAAAAAAAATTGTCCAGGCTAAAATTTGTGTAAACTCTCTGCTAGACTTACAAAACAATTTAGCTAGTTTTTGCAGAACGGTTTGAGAATAGGTAAAATTTTCCTATAACCATAAATAAATTAAGTATTAAACAAATTAAAAAATAGCACTTTTCTCGATTTTATAAAAGGAAAACACTCGTATTAATCATCGACCAAAGACATTATCGATTGTCGATTATCGGCAACAATAAGCCGATTCTTATAATCAAACTACAGATCCCTATTATGACTGGCAAAAACCAATAATAAAAAGCGAATTTTTGTTAAAAGAGGTGATTATAATAAATTCATTTCATAGAGGAGTTCTAGAAATTTGAGCGAAATTAAATCAAGAACAAGTTTTTTAATCAACGGTAAGTCAGTCGTCGTTCGGAGGAAATAGAAAAATCTTCAAAAATAAACTCATTTTGGTTTTGCAAATTTTTTTTTGTTAGCAAAATAAATATGGCCGGAGCTACTTTGTTTGAAAGAGCACAAGCTCTGTCAACTGTCAACCGCGAGGAAGGCATTTCATTGTTAAACAAAATCATCAGAGAGCAAGAAGTTGCCGAAAATGATGAAGAACTCATTCGCATCAAGGAACAGGGCATTCTGCAGCTGGGTGAACTCTACAAACAGGAGGGCAAAGCCAAGGAGCTGGCCGATTTGATTAAAGTTACCCGCCCCTTCCTTAGTTTGATAAGCAAGGCAAAGGCAGCAAAGTTGGTCAGATCTTTGGTCGATATGTTCCTGGATATGGATGCTGGCACCGGTATTGAGGTAAGTTAAGGGGAGACAAATTAACTTCCAGAACGTCAACGGACTGATTGTGTAAAATTTGCGTTGCGATCAATTTGCTTTGTGCGTGTGTTGTCCTTGTATTGGTAGACAAGGTAAACAATGAGGTTGCGTAGATTCAACAAAGATTGAAATACACACTCTAGAGAATCGGGAGCACTAAATAATTCAAAGTTAAATTATGTTTCGTTAAATTTCTTTATAAATTCTGAATTTGAGTCCTGTACTTTCTAATTTTGTGAAAATTACGCGTTTTTGTGTAGTCTATGCTTAAAATTTAAAAACTTATGATTATCCGCCCTTTCTTAAATCTTCTATTTAAAGGTTCAATTGTGTAAGGATTGCATTGAATGGGCCAAACAAGAGAAACGCACCTTCCTTCGTCAGAGTTTGGAGGCCCGTTTGATTGCCCTCTATTTCGACACTGGCATGTATACAGATGCACTGCAGTTGGGCTCTCAGCTTCTAAAAGAATTGAAAAAATTGGATGATAAAATCTATTGGTGGAGGTTCAACTGCTGGAAAGTAAAACCTATCATGCTTTAAGCAATCTGCCCAAAGCTCGTGCTGCTCTAACATCTGCCCGTACCACAGCAAATGCCATTTATTGTCCTCCCAAAGTACAGGCCTCATTGGATCTACAATCGGGTATTCTGCATGCCGCCGATGAACGTGACTTCAAGACAGCGTTTTCCTATTTCTATGAGGCCTTTGAAGGTTTCGATAGTGTGGACAACAATAAGGCTTTGACCGCTCTCAAATATATGTTGTTGTGCAAAATTATGTTAGGCAAATCGGATGATGTTAATCAAATTGTTAGCGGAAAATTGGTGAGTAACGCAAGATACACTCACAACGCAATTTAGTATAAATAGTGCATTTATTTATTTGCAGGCAATTACATATTCCGGACGTGATATAGATGCCATGAAATCAGTTGCAGAGGCCTCACACAAACGTTCATTGGCCGACTTCCAACAGGCACTGAAGGATTACAACAAGGAATTGGCTGAAGATGTTATAGTTAAGGCTCACTTGGGTACCCTCTATGACACCATGTTGGAACAGAATCTGTGTCGCATTATTGAACCCTATTCTCGTGTACAAGTAAGTAGATTGAAGAATAAAATGTGTAGGCATATAATTTGAATTGAAAACTTCTTTTTAGGTCTCCCATGTAGCTGAATGCATTAAATTGCCCATGCCACAGGTAGAGAAGAAATTGTCACAAATGATTTTGGATAAGAAATTCTTGGGCATCTTGGATCAGGGCGAAGGAGTTTTAATTGTTTTCGAAGAGACTCCCACCGACAAGACATACGAACGTGTTCTAGAGACCATACAGAACATGGGCAAAGTTGTTGATACTCTCTATCAGAAAGCCAAGAAATTGTCATAGATATGAATTTAGACGCCTATCAACCAACCAACCAGCCAGCCAGTTTCCCCCCATTCCTGTAACGTCAAACATTAAAGCAACAGCAACCTTTACGAAATTTTTGTTTTCTTTTTAAGAGATATTTAATATTCATTGGAGATTTCCATAGTTCAAGAAAGAAACCGGCATCAGATACTCTTTTGTTTTTCTTCTTCTTAATTGTTTAATTCAAATGGTTTTCTTCTTGGAAATAAGTGATGAACGATGTTTACATGAAAAAATAACAAAAACAACAATTTTTATATACAACAAGCCACAACCGAAAACTACGAATATCGTCAAAATAGTCTGCCTCCCCATTTTTGATTGGCTTAAGATATAAACAATAAATTAATCAAAAAAAAAAAAAAAAAAAAAAAAAAAAAAAATAATAAAAATATAAAACTTTAAAACATATAAATGAAGATTTTTATTTTATAAACATTAACGGCATGGAGGAGAAATAATAATTGAAAATACATCCCAAACCGGGAAAGAAAGAAAAAAGCAACGCAATACTGTATTCTTCAAATATATTGTTTATTAGAATTACAATATAATTTATTTATTTCTTCAAAGCCATTGTCAATAGGGTCTCAAGGTATTTTTGAAAAATGTTGAGAGCCTTTTCAAATTTTAGACAAGAATTGGACGTGGTGGCCTTGTGGGTGGTGGATAGTAGAGTAATGTTTGTGCTCTCGCTCTTTGAGGATTGGCTCCGATCAAGGCACCAAAGAGAGCAACGACGATCGCAATGACAATAAGGAATTTCATTTTGAATAGATGTTGTTCCACAAGTTGTCTTGGAGGCTTTCAAACTGCAACTGATGGCGATTAGTTTGCATCAAAGGTTTTTATACTTTTCAATAAACTAAACTCACTCATTTGAATATATATAAATGAACTTGTGTTGTAATATTCTTATCAGTATCTTTTAGACGTCTAATAGCAAAAGAGGTTCCCCAACTATAAATACATATTCAATAGAGTGATCATCAATATTTTAAGAGCTTTTTAGAAACCAAAGAATTCCCCCTACAAACATTCAAACAATGAAAGTGCGAGGTACTTTTTAGTTTTAACCAATTTCAGCACAATATTTTTATCTGTTTTGATCATGTGGTTGGGGCTTACGTTTTATACTTTTTCTTCACAGCGTTTTGAAAACATCTGTAAAAGGTTTCTTTGTTTGAACACTGTTTTATATTAATTTTTTAGCGATTTGAAATTGATTCCTGTTCATTGTAAATGTATTCCCACAACAATACACTCCCTCTTAATTTTATGTTGTATTATCCATTTTTGCAATTGACATTTGTCCCTTAACCTACTTTTCCCCCTTCCACGTATCTACATTTCCGTTAATATTGTCTTTATTTGTTGAAAGTAGCTCTTAATGTCTTCATAAAACATGTTCGCAATTGTTCTCAACACAATGTTAGGCGGAAGTACTTTAGGCTTGAAAGGATTCCATCACAATAGCGGAATATTCATATCATAACGATGCTGAGGATGATGAAGATGACAGATGGAATGTCCGGAATTGGTTGTTGTTATTGTTTGGTATGTCAGATGCCAGGCGCCAAACATTCTGCCGCCCTTCAAGAATGTTTGTGGGAAGAGGCGCATGTCTAACCGTGAGGGGGTGTTTTGTAAGATTGTGTGTGATGATAAATATGTTAACAGTTAAAAGCTCTGCTCCTTGAGCTTTTATGGAATGAACCGATTTACAGTTGTTCGTTTTTAGCGATTTCTTTAAAAAAAAAAAGGGAAATTGATAGGATTTTTTAACGAAAATTTGAAAAGTTTTCCTAATTTGAAATCAGAGAAATCAGACCAGAAATTTAGATCGAGTTCGGAGATGGGCAATTTCGGTTCACTCCTTTTGGTACCTCAGCCACAAAAGGTAGACATTTTCAAGAAAATGTTTTCTGCACAGAAAGAGAACGGATAATCCGATTTTGCACCAACTCTGGAAATCCTAATATTTGCATCAGTGCAATGTCGGGTGCGAATATGGACAATATCGGTCCACTCCATCAAGTACTTCCCCCACAAAGGGTAAACATTTTGAATAATTCTAACTCCTATAAAATGTGATGTGGCAGTTCGATAAACAAATTACACACATAACAATATTTTTATAAACCCAAGGTCTGGTGTGAAGATCGGATATATCGGTCCACTCCTTCTGCTACCTCCCCCACAAAGGATCAAAATTGAATATCTATGAAGCTTCTAAGACGCGAAATTAACATCCGATTCCATTCAGACTTGGCACATCTCAATATTTCTATCAACACAAGATCTGTTATAAAGATGGTAGAGATCGGACCATTCCTTCTGGTACCTCTCCCAGTTTTGAATAAACAAAACGATTATAAAATCGGAAATAAGCATCCGGTTCTCTTCATATTTCACACATCCAATTATTTCTACTAACACAAGATCTGCTATAAAGATGGGATATATCGGTTCACTCCTTCACAGACTTGGCACATCTCAATATTTCTATCAACACAAGATATGTTGTAAAGATGGTAGAGATCGGACCATTAAGTGAGGAAGTAGTCGATATAGTCTAAAGCTGGCACGTCACAATATTTATATCAAATTTATTGAGGTCCGATACGAAATGGACAATATTGGTTCATTCCTTCGGAACCTACTCCATAGAGGGGCAATAATTTGAATAATCATAGCAGAAATCAAAATATATTTAAATAATCGAGCATTGGCTGAGGGTATACATAAGTCGGCAAAACCGACTAATACTTCTTATCTTGTTTTGTTGCATGCTGGACTAGATTTAACTGTTTTTATAGATTTAGGCTATTAAATGGGAGATTTCTTATCACATTATCTGTGGAAATCACACCATTTCATATTGAGTCGATTTACGAATAATGATGTAGAGCTTCATTGATTATTGAGGTCCTTTGTTCTTAGACTATTTTGAATATTTAAAAAGTTTATTTTCCGGTTTTTAGGCATTTGTGTGTCTTTGGACTTTTAGATTGAAAACAACAATAAAGACGGATGATAAATTCTACGAAATACGTTGAGTGTTTAACTCTCCAGGCCAAACTAATTTCGATGTTGTTTATTTTTTAATCTAATTCCTTTTTTAGAATGTTTTTTTCCTGTCTCCGATTATTCAGTGCCTTACATTCATTTCAAAATACACTTCCGCCACTTAAATCATCTCAAACACTAAGTCTCTCTCTCTCTCACACACATATTCACTCTCTTCTCCTGATACCCATTAACAGGTGCTGCTATTTAACAGACAAAACTCACACAAATGCAAAATGACAGGTAATTGGAAGGGATGTTTTTGTTATGTCTAGCATTTACTAAGTCCGAAAAGGAAATGAGGAATATGAGTTGAAGAGAGCTTTTAAGCTCTCCTAAATAGGAAATCAAACGTTGTTTAAGGCAAAAGAAAAGCTAACAGAGCAGCATAGGATTTAGTCTGGCCTTACAGTAAGCGTACAACACAAACAGAGCAATCACGGGTAAAATCGATAGAAATAGTTAGAATTTTTTTCAACAAATAAAAGAGAAAAAAATTAAGAAAAATATGTTTTAATAAATTATATCAATGACTTTTAAAAGAAATTCAGATTAAAAATAATAGAAAAGGTAATAATGGTGTGAAATTGAGAAGAAAACTTAGTTGGAAAACCCCAACAACTGGCAAAGTGTACAGAAAATTACAACATTCCTTTGGTTCAGTGAATTTTTCAATGCCTGCCTGCAAGTGAGATTGGAATATTGTATTACAAATGAATTGTGTGACGAGGAACAGACTTTGTAAAAGAATTTAATTTCAATTCCAGCAAAATTTATTTCGATAACCTTGAAATGGTTGGCGTGAAAAAAATTGCAACTAAGCAGATTATTCCATGTGTTTGAGAGGGTTTTTTCATATGAAAACCTGAACTGAGTAATACCTACAAAAAATCTATATAAATTTTTTTTTGACAGTTGGCCAGCCAAAACGCCAACTAGCGCAACATTGACAAGTGCAAGGCAACAACATGGCACGAAAAAAAACGAAAAAACAAGAAACGAAAACAAACCCTAAGCAAAGGTGACAGACACTGTGGGGAAAGAGTGGGTCATTGGCGGATTATATAAAAATTAAGCTTTAAATGCCAATGCTAATGTTTGGTAAACAATTTAGCAGAGTCTGGAAATTGTTTTTTTTTTTTTTCTTTTGAGTGGTAATATTAATATAAGTGCCGCATTAATTTGCTCTTTCTGAGTTGATCTGGTTGTGCAATTTTTGTGGAAAGGGACACATGTCCTTGCTGTGTTTGTTTTGGAATGTTGGCAAATATGTAGGCAGAAAGTGTGACGCCATCAGTTGAGCATCGCCAAAGATGGCGTATGTGTGTCACATATCTATTGTTATTGGATCAAGTGATTTATTAACAGTTAACTGTAATGATATGAAATTTTCGAATTTATTTCGTAATACTCTCAAGAATGTTTGAAAAATTTAGATTATGTGGGCTGTTATGTTTTTTTAATGTTTTCTTTCTGAGAAGAGAACTTTTGAAGCCAATAAATAAACACTTGTTTTTTTTTAATTCTTTAAAAAAAATGTTTGTTCCAATTCTCTTAGAATGATGAGACTTCATTAGACTAGCTTCTTAAGCTTCTGTGCTTAAGTGCCCGTGAAATGGATTTTTCAGTCAGAAAAATTATTGAGGAAAATATTTCTAGTGAATTTAAAATCCTTTAGAATTCTGTACTTTAACTCTGATAGAAAACCGGCATGGCATCAGGGTTGTATTTTAATAGAATAAAATAACAGTTTTACAACACTTTTGCATAATAATTAGGCCTAGACCTGTGGGGGATTTTTTTACTTATTTTATGAGTTATCGACAAAATTCGGTACCGATATTCAGACCGATATATCCATCTGTACGCCAGACCATGGGTTAATAAAAATATTGTGATGTGTGTAATTTGAAGACAATCGGACACTTTGATCACAATTTATAAGACTCATAATTATTTAAAATTTTGACCCTTTGTGGGGGAGCTCCCAGAAGAAATGGTTCGATTTCTAACATTTTTATAAAAATCTTATGTAGATAGAAATATTGAGATTGGCCAAGTTTGAATGGAATCGGATGTGTATTTCACGTTTTATGAGTTGCATGGGTATTCAACATTTTGGCTCTTTGTGGGGGAGGTACCAGAAGGAGTGAACCGATTTATCTCATCTTCACAGCAGATCTTGTGTTAGTAGAAATAATGGGATGTGTGAAATATGAAGAGAACCGAGATCTTATTTCGGATTTTAGGATCACTTTTGTTATTCAAAATTTTAACCCTTTGTGGGGGAGATACCAGAAAAGAAATGGTCCGATCCCTACCATCTTTATAACAGATCTTGTGTTGATAGAAATATTGAGATTTGCCAGGTCTGAATGAAAACGGATGTTAGTTTCGCGTCCTAGAAGCTACATAGATGTTTCAAAATTTGGCCCTTTGTGGGGGAGGTACCAGAAGAAGTGGACCGATATATTCCATCTTCACACCAGACCTTGGGTAATAAAATGTTATGATGTGTGTAATGTGAAGACAATCGGACTCTTACATCACATTTATAAGAGCTATAATTAATCAAAATATTGACCCTTTGTGGGGGAGGTACTTGATTGAGTGAATCGATATTGTCCATTTTCGCACCAGACCTAGCAATGATAAAAATATTAGGATTTGCATAGTTGGAGCAAAATCGGATTATTTTTCCCTCTCTGTGCAACAAATATTTTCTTTGAAATTACGACATTTTGTGGAGAAGGTACCAGAAGGAGTGGACCGGTATTGCCCATCTCCGAACTCGATCTAAGTTTGATAATAATATTACTATGTACCAAATTTGGATTAATCGAATACTCTCTTCGAGAGTTGCTACCTTACCGACAATTGTGGTTAACTACCGAAATTAGAAGCGTTTTAATGTTATCGACTTTTGTCGGTAACTCAAAAAATGAGTTAGAGAATTCCACCATTAATTTTAAATCCCATCTCAAAACCGTCAATTGTTGCAAATAAATAAAAATCTGATTATTGCTTTACTACTCTGATATATTTTTATGGACCAATTTTAGGTATTGAAACACAATTTTTAAAAACCTTTAATTAACCTCGAATTTTTTTTTCTCTTTTCATTAACTACTTTCCTTCTAATAACTCTTCTATTTTCAGTGAACTTGTAAGGCTGTCGTCGGCTATCTCTGTTTGTGACTAAACGACGTCTGGTGGACTTGGTTTAAGAAAAAAAAAACAAGGAAAACAAAATCCACAATGGATCAATATGGAGCGGTGCAAACCCATTTGGTAATCCTGCTGGCCTAGGGGGAGGCGGTGGTTACGAACAACAGCAGCAGCCAGCATTTGGTGATTATGGTGGTGGAGGTTATGATCAAAGCGGTGGCTATGGCCAGAGTGCGGCCGGGGGAGCTATACCACAACAGCCCTATGGTGTGGCTGCCAGACCAAGGGTGATATTGAGGCCGAGGGAGAAGTAGATCCTAATCTGTAAGTTTTTGTTTCGCAATTGGAGAAAAAAACTTATTTAAAATATGTTTTTATGTTCCCTTAGCTATCCCGAACCCAAGGAAGCCACCAATAAATTCGCAGCCATGCTGATGTTGTGGAAATGCTGTTCGGTCCAACGGAACACGAATTGATCCCGGTGAAAAGTTTTTACTTTTTCTTTTATGCTGCCTTTGGTTCGCTTTTCCCTCTGATGGGTGTTTATTTTAAACAAATGGGCATGAATCCGGGACAGTGTGGTGAGTATTTGGGTCATAAAAATTATCTTTAATTGAAAAGTCACTTCTTGTGACAGAGTGGTGGGAATGTTTATTTAGGAAATTTTGAGTTGTTGGGAGAGAGCGAGAAATAGTGGTCTCTTCACCATACCGAAAAATGCAACGGTTTCTCACAAAAAAATCAGAGTCTCCAAATGCCTATGTGATGGAATTTTTATTTAACACCCCCTAAGATTGGAATTGGGTTATGGCAAACAATGATCGCTCATAACCTTACATTTTCTTAGTAAACATTGTAATGTCCTAATTTTTGCTTGTTAAGGCGAATATTACATATTTATGATTTTTTTTTTTGTTTATTTCTCTTTCGAGGCGAGCTTAATGATCTGAATGTCCTTTAATATGTTTCAGGTATATTAATTGGTATGCGTCCATTGTGGAAGTTTTGTCGGCACCATTTGGGGATCCTATGCCGACAGGTAAGTATTGTATTGCAATATTTGGACCAAACCTATTAATATTATTATAAATTTGCTCTTCCAGATGCCGCCAGGGTAAAAAGTTATGTTGGGATCATTGGCTTGCTGGATATGTTTACGATTCCCTTGAGCTTTATCAAACCAGAACCGGTTAAATGTATAGAACGTAATGCCACCGGTTTTGTTCTAACCTATACAAGATCAAAACGAGATCTCTCAGCATTTAATATGGCCGACCTGCAAGGTGACAGTGTTGAGACATTCGACAATGAATCGGCCATTGTGGGAGCTCTGACCAAGCCAACACCAGATGCCCTGGAGGAAACACATTCAAGGTGAGGGAGAGGGGTTATATTCAGAGAATGTGAGAGAAAAACTCCATTCCAAATAACTTTTTCCTAATTTTAGGCTTCTTTTGTTTGACATTAAATTCACATTTGGAAATTGTGTTTTCTCTTGAATTCATCATAAATATACAGGTTCTAGGTTATTTTTAATAACATAACTTTTTCTCTAATTTTTCCAGGCGCAAACGTTCCATATTCCCACGAATTGATGCTGGCATTTCACCCGTCTATACGTTTTGTAAGCAACTATGATGCCAAGGAGCATAGTGACTATGTAACACCGATTTTCTCTAGTATGTTTTAAACCACCCGTAAGTTGGTCAAACGTTGGTCATTTCACTGGAGAGAGAGAGAGGGTCACAAGAGATCATAGAAATTCAGACAAATACTTGAAAAATATTTACAAAATGAATAATTGTGGTAGACTAAACCGGTTCGGCATGA